>NW_024870807.1:1725000-2925000 GCF_019054845.1 Dipodomys spectabilis | reverse complement strand
TACTTGGCATTGATTCACTTCACAATCACTACAGTGCTACTTGGCAAATTATCATTTAGAATTTAACCCAGCAATGTGCTCCTGTAAAGCTACCTATATATTAGTAAAACAGTGAATTTAAAGTGTACTAAGTGAATATATGATACACTTCTGAGGTGCACCATAAAGATCCTTATATATGGACTCTAAAAGCAAGAGAAAATTAAGTTTCATAGAATGTACATTGAAGTTGGCATTAGAATAAATGGATTCAAGTATCTGAACATAAGTCATTTGTGTTCATGCCTCACTTTCCTCATCTATAAAATGGGAAAATGCCTCCAGACCCACATGAAACAAAAACACATGTAACCTCAAACTGCCTGAAAAAGAAGAGTATTCTTCAAACCAAAACTATTTCAAATGATTTCTAAAATACAGGCCATACATTTTAATACATTTTCAACTATGCAGACTGATTTAGACATTTCCAAAGATATACATTATTCTGTCTCTCTGCTTTCTCATGGCATCTGTTGTTAATAGCAGCTAAGGAAAAGTAAAATCTGATGCCATTAACAACAAACCTAAAATCCCAACATTCATTTAATAGTGGGGAGGAGAGATAGGGGGAAGTAAATGTAAAGGTAAACAAAATGAGAGGAGCTGGGAAGAAAGGCAAAGGAAATCAAGTTACTGAATAAAAACAAGGCCATCTTTAATCTCTCCTGGCTCCTACTGATGGTAGATGTTGTATTTAATATTCCGAGAAACCAAATTTAAGGCCTCTTTGACATAGTCCATCCATGAATTATTACACTTGCAGAAGCAATAATAGCACATCCACTCCCGGCAATCAGAGAAGATAATAATGATTAACAAAGATGGGATTATTAATCCTCCACATCCCTTTCCTGTGTCGCCTTCTTTTTCATTCTGCTTTGGGTCTGACTGCTTTTTAGGTGGTGTATTTGAACTATGGCTTCAATATCAGATTCAATACCTCCACAGTGAAAAAATAATAACTGACAAATTGTAAGTTTTGTTTATGTGCATTTTAAGCATCACTGTGACCTTGATAAAGACGAGATCAAAACAAAGGTGGTAATAAATTCTTTATGGATTTAAATACTTCAAAGACAAACTGCTTCATAGTCTGATATTACAATTTAAAGAAAAAACAAAAACAAAACTCAGTGTTAGTCACTGAGTCCAATCACCAGAGTATCCAGAAAGACGTCTGTGATTGTGGAATCCAATAGGTCTCAAACTGGAGCACTTGGTAAAACACATGGTCGGCCTCACCCCAGGGAAAATGTAAGTCTAGCCCCGAGGCCTGAGAATGTATTTCTAACAAGTTTCCAGGTAATACTGGGGTGCTGCTAGTCTAGGCACACTTTGAAACCACCAGCTAAAAACTCATTTCTAGTCATCAAATATGCTTGGACATGAGTGGAATGCAGAAAGAAATGAAAACTAATCTGTAGAAAATTAATACAGAAAACAGACATGAGGCCTGTAATTCAATTCCCTTACTAGCCCTCAATGAAAAACATAGCCACCTGAAGGGCTCTGTCAAGTATCTGCAGCTTCAATAAAATACTAACATCAATAGTTAACAAATGGTGCATACAAAGTGGAAAGGTAAACTAATTCACAATTTCATTCTCAAAAGATGAAAGACAATGCACGGTACTCATAACCTGCCTTCTGGAATTGAAGCCCCTTTGGTACAACAAATATGTACCTATCCTTTGGTACAACTAAATATGTACCTATACATATACATATATATGTAAATAACTTTAAAAAAATAGGAAAACCAGTTTCCAGGCCCCATTGCCTATTCTTCTGGAGCAGCCTTTATTTTCTTTATTAAATCTTTGTTGCCTTACCTTAAAAAAAAAAAAAAAAAAGCAAACCAAAAAACATGAGAGACACTAATACCGTCATCATTCCCATCTCTCTCTTTCATGTTGTTTTCAAGCTTGTTTGCAGGTTTTTTTGTTGCTGTTGTTGTTGCTGTGTTAGTAGTACTAGGGTTTGAAATCAGGCCCTTGTACTTGTTAAATAGGCTCTCTACAACCTAAGCTATTCTGCCCAGCCTTTTGGGGTTGGATGTTTTTTGAGACGGTGTCTCACTTTATGCCCAGGCTGGTCTGGAGCAGGCTCCTGCAATGCGTGCTTCCCTTCATTGCTGGGATAACACCATGTCCAGCAATTGGTTGAGATGGAGTCACAGAAACTTTTTGCCTGGACTGTCCTTGAACTGCAATCTTCCGTCACTGCCTCCCAAATAGCTAGAATTATAGGTCTGTGTTGTTTTTTGTTTGTTTGTTTGTTTTTGGCAAACCAGGGTTTGAACTCAGGAACTCATGCTTACTAGGCAGCTACTCTATTGCTGAGCCACACCTCCAACCTAGATTTTCTACTTCCTTAACTATCTGGTCTAAACAGTTCAACATTCCCAAAATGGTGGCTGTTCCAACTTTGAGAAGCAATATGGCAGTCTAGAAAGTACACTATAAGCTGGCACTTGTGGCTCATGCTTATGAGCTACTCAAGAAGCTAAGATCTGAGATTTGTGGTTTGAAGGCAGCCCAGGTAAACAAACCCAGAAAATCCTATTTCCAGTTAACCACTAAAAACCTAGAAGTAGAGGTATGATTCAAGTGGTAGAGCACCAGCCTTGACCAAAAAAGGTGAGAACTCAAGGCCGTGAGTTTAAGTCCCAGTTAAAAAAACAAAAACAAAACAAAAAAAACACATGCACAGCAAAGGAAAAGAAAGAAATAACAAAGGGAAAGAAAGAGAAAGTTCACTGTAGAGCCATTTTCCAAATCTTTAGTTCTCATTCAAACTATCAAATTTCCCAGTTTGTTTTCTTGTCAGCTCACTCAGCCTCAACTCAAAAGGTAAGCCAGACCCTCTGTCCCAGTCAAGGGGTCCTCAGGTTATGATAGAAGAGGGTAGTTCTTTGCACCTGATTACTTTTTCTTCATCCACTTTCGAGCCCAACCCAGCAACCTCCATAAGCAGGACTGCACACTAGCCCCCCAGTTAAGATTCAAATCTCGACTAAAAGTAATACCTGGTGAATGCCAAGGGTCACTTACATGGAATGCTTAACAGTGACCACTCTTCCACACTCATCACCACCCCTTTTCAGTTCTCTGCTTAGCTCTCTCTTCATAGTTCTATATGCTTTATATTTATTTATAAGAGCCAGCTAGTCAATTTGCATGATGACAGGTGTTAATGTTCTGGCAAATCCCAACTCCTCAGTTTGATACTCTCTCCTAGAAGTGAATCATCATGCTCTACATAAATTCTTTCCTACATTCTAATGTACACAGAGTTGAGAGCTCTGACTGTGCCTTTAAAAACCAAATACACATAATACCCTTAGACAGCCAAATCATATTATATGATACAAGATTTCAACATTCCGGCATGCTGCCAGAGCTTAATGGCCAGTTAGACACTAAGTAAGGAAATGGGTCTGCATTAAACCTACAAATAAGTCAACAATCAATACAGTTAGTATTACAGTAAAAATTTGATGTGCCCTTTAAATTGCTTCTAGCATCATCCTTCTAACCCTAGCTCAGCTTCTTCAGAAACAAAACAAAGATGATCAAGCAAGTTGAACCCAACCTATTTTCACAAGAACAAAGCCGTGGCATTTAGAAACTAAAAACTGCTTAGGATTTCACAGAAATCCTGTACTGTGTACCTGTAGGGCAGCAAACCTGAGAAATAATAGGCTAAGCTTTGGACAGTAAATTAAACTGACAGCTCAGCAAGCAGAAAACTATGGCAAGAAAGCAAGTACCTGGAGGATAAACGGATGAAGCAGCTTTGGTGTTCCAATAAAACTCACCTCCCAGCAAGTGCAGCAGGAGTTTGTATCAAGGCTTAGAAAATGTGCTCTAGCTTTCCCCTCAATCAACATTATTTTACTATGAAGCTTATGTAAATACTAGCAATGTCTACCACGTTTATTCCAAAGATGGTAGAAGAATGTTCCTACCTCTGGCATTGTGGATTTTTTACTCTTTATTTTGTTCTAAATATACAATCAAGTAAGTTATACTACTATTTCATACTTCCTTTCCTCTTTTAAATATATCCTGAAAATTCATTCCTTTATAAAACCATCTTATCTTAGTCTACAAATAAAATTTAAAACCTGGGGGCTAAGAGCATAGTACTGAACTCAAACCATCAAAATGGAAATGAAACCTAATGCCTAGCTTCTGTACACCTCAGGTTCCTTATCTGTGAAATGAGGTTACCATAAATATCTGCCTCACATTACTTACTGGGAAGGTTAAATGAGGAAGAGCAAAAAGTGCTTAGTATAGCATCTAGACATAATAAATGATCAATAAACCTCATCTATGCCTCCTTGATGTTAGCTGGTGTTAAACATAACACAGGAATTTAAACTTGCCTTTGAATTACATTTCCCTACTCATGAGAACAAGGAGAGCTGAGCACCAGTGGCCTGCAATCCTAGCTACTCAGGAAACTGAAATCTGAGGATCATAGTTCAAAGCCAGCCCTGGCAGTTCACAAGACTTTTTTCCCCAAATAACCATTAAATAGCCAGAAGTGTAGCTTTGACTCATGAGCAAAAAAACTAGCAAAAAACTCAGGGATGGTGTCCAGGCCTTGAATTCAAACCCCAGGATCAGCACTAAATGAATAAATAAATAAATGTAAAAAAAAGAGAGCAAGGAGGGAGGCATGCAGGTAAACATTACTACTTAAACTCACACTGTACAAAGTACAGACAAAGGAATACCAGTCTGTCAATGGTTTACTTCTAGTCTGCAGCAGGTAAGTATAAAAACTGAGGATAAACAGAAATGCATAGCAGTCTGACAAAGTAATTTTATAATCTAATTTTTAAAATGTTTATTTTTTTTCTTTTGGTCGGTCTTGGAATTTGAACTCTGGGCCTTGGTCGCTATCCCTCAGCTCTATCAGCTCAAGGTGAGCATTCTACCACTTGAGCTACAGCGCCACTTCCCATTTTCTGAGTGGTTTATTGGAAATAAAAGTCTCATGAAGTTTCCTGTCCAGGCTGGCTTTTAATTGTAATCCTCAGATCTCACCCTCCTGAGTAGGTAGGATTACAGGTGTAAGCCACCAAGCCCAGCTCAATTTATATTTTGCATGTCATTTATTTCCCTTTTCCTAGTTTTGTTGTTGATGTTTGTATTTTACAAAAGTGTATCTCAGTTGGGCACGGGTAGCTCACACATATAATCCTAGCTTCTCAGGAAGCTGAGATCTGAGGATCACAATTTGAAGCTACGCAGGCAGGAAAGTCCGTGAGACTCTTATCTCCAATTAACCACCATAAAACTGGAAGTAGTGCTGTGGCTCAAGTGGTAGAGCACTAGCCTTGAGCTGGAGAGCTCAGGACAGTGCCCAGGCCCAGAGTTCAAGCCCCATGACCAACCAAAAAAAAAAAGTATTTCTCCATCTAAGACAAACCAGCTTAAGTAGCACTAACTCAGTAAAAAGGAGCTTTTGACTAAATAACACCACCACCATATTTCTCCAGTATTAAAACACCTGGAGCTGTTCAGGACCTCATCACAGGATCACTGTCAATGTCAATAAACTACCAAGGATCCACCAGGCTCTGCTCAGTTTGTCCTGCTGGGACAGACTGACATACACTGAGTCAGAACCTTACAGGGAAGGAGAGAATACACCCAGAGACTATCACATCACTGTATTTTGACTCATTGAGCAAATCAATATATCATAACCTTTCATAGCTGTTTCTACCTATGCAACAGCATTTTAGAAAGACAAGGGAGGAATGGAGGAAACTCTCCTCTACATCCTTTTGTTGATGCAAAGAAAAAAAAATTAGGCATGAGAAATAAAATTCAGCCAGCAAATCTACATACCTGTATACATTCTACTAGCCTGAGTCTCCCCTCTGCTTTATAAATTAAATAACCAGTGCTGTTAGTTAGAAGACAAGAGTTCTTTCTGAGCAATGGTCTTAGCAGCTGTGTCACACCCAGTCCTGCTCAGCAAGCAGCCTCTGCTGCAGGGCTTCAGGGCTGCCGTTTTTCTGAAAAGCACAGGCAGAATTTTGCTGATAGCAACTTGGCCTCATAGCCACTCCACAGTGCGAAGCAGGATCGGGCCCTTTCGTACTCCAGGATGATTAAAGTGGCACGTGCACCGCTGCTGATCTTGTGATCATGGCAGACCAGAGGCTGTCAGAATCAAGGTCCTTCATCATAGTGTGGGTACCATTCAACCTCTCCATATCCAAAGAAAGCAAAATGCCCAGGGTAAACTTATAGATAGGTCTTGTCACCAAAGGATGCTGCCCCTTTACTTCCCCAGCCTCTTTTTCAGGTCCTCATCAAACAAACAACAAAACAAAAGCAAGTGAAACTGTCTAAGTCCCTTGCTCCAATTCTTTGCATACTGCGTATTTGTAGGGGAGACACTTGAAACGTGGGCCCCAAGTTTTATAACTAAGAAGCTATACTTTGCAACTATCCCTCAAACAAAGGAACCACACCAGACTGCAGTCCTAGAGAGCTCTGGATCGAACACTCAAACCGGAAATAAGAGATCACAAGGTACTGCGGCAAGCAGATCAAAGTGGTCAAGGGCTGCCATCTGATAATGCCATCTACAGTAATGCATTCAATATTCGACAAGGTTTTATCCACCATTTAAATCACATCTGCTCAAGTATCAAACAGTTCAGCAGATTAAAAAAAAAAAAAAAGGCTCATCTCTGGTTCCTGAAACCAAGCAATTTAAAGATGCCCAGACTGAAGATGACAATATATGTTTCTCATCTCCAGAGTGCTGGGACATCAATAGATATCGGCAGGTTAAGGAGGGAGGGAGGGAGGGGATGACTCAACTCCAGTTCAAAGGCACAACGCCAATAACTGACAGACTCTACTAAAATGTTAGATAAATATTTTAGTTATAGCTTGCTCCAAAATACTCTTACAGAACCATATCAACTTTTTTCTGCTTCAAGTTGGTAATTGATATTCTCTTGCTCAATACAGGATATAAGAAACCTCTCAGAAGACCAAAAAAAAAAGCTCCTGTCATTTCCTGCTTGCTCAGAACGCATTCAGCATCCATTTACTTGCCTGTTCCGAAAGCCTTACATTGGGAAGTGTGAGTGGATAAATAAAATGACTGGCATCTTATATCCCTGGTTTACAGAAATGCAGTTTGTTACAATTTCCAAAAGCCCAGTCTTATTTCAAAGTTATCTGTTTTAATTCCATTCACGGAATACTCTCATACAATTGCATGCCACCAAGCCACAATTCCTACCTTTTCTCTTATCACAAACAGGCAGGAAAAAAAAAAAAACTAAATTATGTCAGTTCTTACCACAGCAATCAGCATTAAGCAGCCTAATTAAGAACACAAAAGAGACAATACATTAGGATGCTTGGATGAAGACAGTATTTTATTTTTTCCTGGTTTTTATCAGCCCAGAGACTTATGCTGGGTTGGGAATGAAAAAGAACAGCAAATGTTTCTATTCAGGTTGGTGTGGACAACACTTTATTCACCCAGGAACAAGTCCTATATAATTATTATCCCTGAACTATAACAGGTGATACAGACAGGCACATCTTTTTCACACACAGTTCAGCGACATCCAAATCAGCGTAAAAAGAACCTACTGTTCCAAAGAACTACTCTCTAACCAAAAGACCTTGGGTCCAGTGATTAGCAGATTCATTTGTAAGTGAGCTCAATGGCATTAACTATAGGCTGTGTTAAATCCAGGATAGACAGCTGTTACAAGCTGCAAAAGGTTAAGAGGCAAATACCCATTCAAGTCCTGTACAAACTTAAAAGGTTACCATGAACCTACCCTAGCTAGCTCTCTTAGAGGGATATAATAAAAAAAATTACATATATATTACATAATACACATAATATAGTTATAATAATAAAAAGGAGGGTTATAAAAAAGCAGATTAATAAATGCAAATGCTTACCTAGAAACTCTCATATCATAGATTACATGGAACACTCTCATATTTTTATATTATGTAAAAACATCTATGATAGAGCAGTTCAGGGTCCATAGCCAATCAATTCAAAATTTCTAATCATCCAATTTAGGCTACATGACCATTCATTGCAGAGATGCCTGCTCAAGCACATTAAGTGCAGAAGATGGAAGATAGGTTTATTTTGCTAGCATGAACCCTTCTCAGAATTGTTATACAAAGGCACCACTGGCTCACACCCATAATCCTAGCTATTCAGGAGGCTGAGCTCTGAGGATTTCAATTCAAAGCCAGCTCAGGCTGGTAATCTCCAAGTAACCAGCAAGAAACACTGGGCTGGAGGCATGGCTCAAGTGGTACAACACCAGCTGTGAGTGGAAAAAGATCAGTGAGAGTGAAAGGCCCTGAGTTCAAGCAGCAGTCTCAGTACAAAAAAAGAAAAAAAGAAGAAGAAAAGTAGTCCTAGAAAGCCAGGCGTGGGAGTGGTAGCACATGCTAGCACTCAGAAAATTTAACACAGGAACCAAGTTTGAGGTCAGTTTCAACTACACAGTGAAACTGTGCTTTAAAAAAGGAAATGTCCTAGAATTAAGATACTGTCCATTCAGACTGCACCTTCCTTCAACTGATTCAAACTAGGGAATACTTTTCCTCAGTATTAATATTTAATTGTAATATTCCTAAAGAAGCTTCTTAATAGCACACTAATTATTCTAGGCTACTCTACCCCTCTTCCCAACAAACTGCCACAGTTTCCTGCCAACATCTTACCCCTATATACAAATTCATAATCGGTGAGCGGCACCTCTAACTTTCCTTTCCATTGGTCTATGTACTGCATTTAGGCAGTAGTACCATAATTCTCAAGATAGAAAATCAAAACGTGCCTAGAAATAACTATTTTGTCATAAGGGATTACAACACTATTAATTCATTTTTTTTAATTTTTTTATTATCTTTAAGTGGTTGTATAAAGAAGTTCCCGTTCTACAAAACATTATATGAACATAAAGTATCTGATAACATTGTTACCCATCGCTCCTATTAATTCATTTTTATATTTAGTCCTTTAGTTTTTTTCTCACTATTTAAAAGATAAATTAAAGGCTAGGCACAAGTGGCTCATGCCTATAATTCTAGCCACTCAGGAGGCTGAGATATAAGGACTGCAGTTCAAAGACAGCCCAGGCAGAAAGTTTGTGAGATTCTTATCTCCAGTTAACTACCAAAAAAGCCAGAAATAGGGCTGTGTCCCAAAGCACTAGCCTTGAGCAAAAAGCTTAGGGACAGTGCTGAGGCTCTGAGTTCAAGTCCCAGAACCAGCACAAAAATAAGTAAAGTAAGAGTGGTGTGAACATGCTCTACATTTCCAAGAACAGAAAAATAAAAGAATCCTATATAGCACCAAATCATCTCTGGCTACTCAGAAAAATGAGGAAAAGGAGGAGAGAGAAGAGGAAAAAGGAGGGGAAGGGGAAGGGAAGGGGAAGAAAAGGGGAAAAAGGGAAGGTGAAATGTAAGGAAAACTGTGGGGGGGCGGAGGGGATAATGAATGTTTTATTAATGATATAGCATGGTAAACAAAACAGGCTTTTAACAGGTTTTAAGTATCACTGCACCATTAAACTTACATATGATATATCAGGTTCCTTAACTTTAATTTTCTAATGGCTATTTATCCTTTGTTTAAGAATTCTTTTTGTCTTTACTTATGTAAAACAGAGCTTTGGACATAGAGTACAAGCCGCACCAAGTACCACCACCACCACCACCACCAAACAACAACAACAACAACAACAACAACAACAACAACACACACACACACACACACACACACACACACACACAGCTAGCATATTATATTTGGAGGCTATAGGGAATGGAGATCAGAGAAGAGTATCGAAAAAGTTAAAGCTAAGCAAAGTCTAACATCCTAAACCGAAATTAAGGTTTGGATATTCCAAAGGGGCTAAAGAAAAGTAGTGCGCAAAAGCCTAAAGTATAAAAGAAAAAAAGAAATGCTTCAAGCAAGAAAACACACATACACACAACTCTTCCTACCTTGGGAAAGTATGTTATTTAATCTTACCTATAATTATTCTATGCATTTAATACTCTATAAAATATAGTTTAATATGCATTAATACTATGCATTTAATACTATGCAAAAAGCAGGTTATTTCTAACTGAAAAGCATCTCTATAACAATCTCTCAAATATTCTGCAGATTGTTGAACTGTTTTAAGAATGTAGCTACTCCTAAACTCTAGAATCAGATATGGTTATCAATTCCATTTCCCAAAGGCCTAAAGGGAATGCTGAGGATTACAGAGACCCAATCTTTGGTTGGGGCCTGACGTCACTGGATCAACTAGCAAAACCTATCTTATCCCTACATTCACAGTCCATACAGTTAAAATGGAGTCACTCTGACGATGTTTCGATAAGTTATAGCAGAGTTTTAAATTTTCTGGCACTGTAAGTATAATAGGTTAAAGTATGTTTCCTCAAAAAATATAATCAAGCCCTAATCCCTGGTACTTGTAAAGGGGATCTTATTTGAAAATGGGGCCTTGCAAATGTAACTAAGCTAGGGATCTTGAGATCATCCTGTACTTCAGGTAGCCTAAACAAGGGAAAAGAAAGGTAGATTTGACACAGGAACAATTTGTGAAGCTAAGGAAGAGGCTGGAATTATGCCGACATGAGCCAAGGAACACCAAAAGCTACCAAAAGCCGGGAGAAGGCTTCTCTCCAAGAACGGTTGGAGTGGTACTGCCAACAGCTTGGTTTAAAATTTTAGACTCTCATACTGTGAGAGAATAAATTTCTGTTGTCTTAGGCCATCAAATCTGTGGTAATTTATTGCAGCATCCCAAAGAATGTAATGAAGTAAGTTCAGCAATAATATCAGTGCTCTGGTACAGTGCCATTTGGAAATATTATAGTTTAATGTTAGGAAGCTGCAGCTGCCATTTTTATAGCTTACTTAAGCTATTTCTACACAGCCTTCTTGAAATATACAGATAATCTAGTGAAAAGACACAAAACACAAATGTATTGGGTAAATTTACACTGTTATTATATAACATTCTTGACATGCAAAGTCTATTCAGGTCACTATAAAGATGTATAAGTCTCAATATTTTTTTTCTCCAAAGGCAAAAGTGAGCAGGTAAATCTTTGTAAGAGGACTCCCACCAAGTACCACAAGGTCACTTTGAACAAATTGTCCTCTATCACACAAGCACATAGGCCTTCTTTATGATCATTTCCAAAATATAAAATCAATATACACTTTTCAAAAATTCTACTAGTATCATCCAAATGTATATTTAAATGGGTTTTGAAAACGTTACCGCTGCTGGGCACAGCAACTTTTAAAAATTGCATTCTTAATGCATGCAAACACCATTGATTAGGACAAACAAATAGTAACAACAAAAGCCCATATTAACTTCAAAGTACATTAGAAAAACAAAAAAATATAATCAATGTTTACTAAATATAAAAGGACAATCTATACATGTCAAAATGCCTTTCCAAGCTTATAAGTAACACAAATGCTGACCAGTACTAAATCCTGAACAACATCTGTCAAAGGAAGCATAAGTAGTTCTTTCATGTTCAGTACTTTAATGATCTTATAAACTGACACATTTCACTCTGACATTCAGCATGTGGGATTAGTGTATTTTCATCTAAAAAAAAAAAAGACACTGATTGAAAACCAAAAGTTCATACACAAAAGAGATATGTTAATTCATTAAGCCTCTAAAATAAAAAAGGACATTTAGATGGTATGTCCAATTTTACTCTTCTTGAAAAACCAAAACTATTTTGAAAAGAATTAAAAGGAAGACTATTCAGTGCTAAGGATGATTCAAGCCAACCTGATTCTCTTACATGTGGCTACTATACTTCAAGCTAGACACGATACTATTACTGGATACTTACACAGTTTAAATACTGATCAAGTGTACTACAATATTTTAAAGCCTCTATTAAAAATTTTTTTTTTGGTCAGTTGTGGGGCTTGAACTTTGGGCTAGGGTGCTATCCTCTTCAGCTCAAGGCAAGCATTCTACCACTTGAGCCACAGCGCCACTTCCAGCTTTCTAGTGGCTAACTGGAGATAAGAGTCTCACGGACTTTTCTGCCTGGGCTGGCTTTGAACCATGATCCTCAAATCTCAGCCTCCTGAGTAGCTAGGATTACAGGTGTGAGCCACCGGTGCCTGGTTCTATTAATAAATTTTAGTTAGCTTTATTCAAGTCAAAAGCTTGAACTTTTATACTACAGCTATAATTTTAAGTATTTTATCTTTTGAGTCAAAATTAGCACTTGGAATGACAGAAGCAGGAGGATCTTTATCCAAGGCCAGCCTAAGCAATTAAGAGACCTTGTCTCAGTAAGACAAAATATAAACAAACAAAAACTCTAGCAAGTCTAGACCACATTTTCAGGTCTAGTTAATAATTGTAGTTAACCAACTTCTCTTGGATAAATCATTTTGCATTTTGAAAGATACTTAGGCAAAGTCCAAGTAAGAGGTGAAATTTTGAAATGGCATCTTTAGTCTTGAAGTTTAAAATTTTTTCTACACAGGACCAAAACTCAGAACCATATTTATTCCAAATTAAGAAATTCTCTTTGATGTGACTGAATGTACATTGCTAGAAAGCCATCTAATGGGGGGGAGGGGGAAAGGGAGGGCACGGATGGTAAGCGGAAACAAAGGAGGAGGCAAGAATGCTTGATAAGAAATGTACTCATTACCTTGTTCATGTAATTGTAATCCCTTTGTTCAGTATTTTCACAATTTAAAAAAATCTTATATTAATAATAAAGAAAAAGAAAGTCATCTAATGAGTCTAAGGAAGGTGTTCTTGCTTTAAACAAAACAAAGAGATGACCATTATGACTTAATACATACATAAACCTGTGAATATCTCAAGGTTAACAAATTCGAAGATACTGTATCAGCAGAAATGCATGAAGTACATCAATGTTGCTGAGTATTCCAAACAGGTATACCAAGAATGCCAAGGAAAATCTAAAACACCAGTGAGTTTTTCAAATAAACAACTTCTTGGGCATTTTCAACATTAAACACACTCAAATAAGCCACAAGTGGTGGTAGTATGTGCTGCAGCCTGTGCCCCACCCCCATGAGTCAGAATGATCTTAATTTTGAGGCCATCCTGGGCTATACCATCCTGGGCTATACAAGTGTAATTCTATCTCAAAAAACCAACCAACCACTCAGCCAGTGACAGTATCCCCTAAAATACATGCTGATTTTTCTAATTCTTTGAGGCTCTGTCCCATTAAATTCTAGCTTGTCACTGTTGTATTTGTTAACACAGCATCAAACAATGGCACTGGAGGGGGAGACTGACTAAATCTTTTCTTTTAAACATTTAGTATGCATGCTATTTAAAGATTATGGAAATGAGAAGGCATCTGTAAATTGACAGGCAAATATGACCTAACATATAAAAACTGGGCAAGGAAAAAACTGAGCAAGGAAAATAGATACTACTAATTTCCACGCTTTGGGAAAATCCACTAGAAAATAATATCTATAATCTTAACTCTAAATTCAAAGTATAGGTTTCCAGGTTAAAGGGATGGCTCAAGTGATAAAGTGCCAATCTGGCAAGCATGAGGCTCTGAGTTCAAACCCCAAAACCACCCAAAAAAAAAAAGTATAGGTTTCCAAATCAGAATGAGTATAATAGAAACAAAGGCATTAGATTGTCCATAATGGTTAATGAGAAGAGTCATGGGAAAGAGTATTAATTCAAATTACACTTCAAATTGGGTGTGGTGGTAAGCATGTGTAGTTCTAGCTACTCAGGAGTCTAAGGCAGGCAGATTGCTTTGAGCTCAGGAGTTTGAGGCAGACTGGGAAACACGGCAAGATTCCTCTCCTCCAAAGAGTACATCAATGAGGAAAAAAAAAAATAATCCCTTATATTCCTAACATTCTAATATAAATACAATGCTCTAATTCCTCAAAACTAAATGGAAATCAAGTATGGTAGCATATGGCTATAATTCCTGCTATTTGAAAGGCAGAAAGAAATAGAGGATCCGGGTTCAAAATCTTACCTCAGAAAACAAGGTAGGAATAGTGGCATTCTATATCCATTACCTGGGAGGCTAAAGGGAGTCAAGAGGTTGGCTGGGCAAAAGCAGAGAATCCAAAGCCCAGTACCCAGTGCCATTAGGACAAACAAAATTAAATGGACGGAGAGTTTTTCCAGCTTCTGGCGAGATTAAAACAGCTATCATATACTAGTAGAATATTTGGTTAAGTGAGACTAGAGTGTTCTGTAAGCCCATTTCCTGGTGCCACTAATGCAACCAAATGCTTTCTGCTTCCTGGAAATCACTGAGTAGATTTCAGCAAATTGTACTCAAGTTTCTTCCAACTCTTTGCCAATCAATACAAGCAAGATGTAAAAAAGAAATGAGAAAAATAGTAAAATCAGTTGAGCTCTAGTAAAGACAACAAAAGAAACTTACAATTAATATCTGTACCTTGGATTGGACCCAATAAGTAAGAGGAATCTGTTCTTTTTTTTTTTTTTTTTTTTTGGGGGGGGGGGTCCAGTCGTGGGGCCTGAACTCTGGGCCTGGGCGCTGTCCTTCAGCTCTTCAGCTCAGGGCTAGCACTCTACCACTTGAGCCACAGCACCACTTCCAGCTTTTTTTCTTTTTGCTTATGTGGTGCTGAGGAATTGAACCCAGGGCCTCAGGCATGCAAGGCAAGCACTCTACCACTGAGCCACCTTCCCAGCCCCAGGAATCTGTTCTTGTACCTAAAATTATCTACAAGGCGCAGCCACACAAAGCACTCTGAAACTACCCCAATGATCCTCCCCACCCATACTTCCAAACTGAGATCTCCTGTTCTTCTAATATCTAGAGCTGAAGAAAAGTAACAAAGAAAACTAGAATCCCAGCATTACTTGGTGTACAAAGCCCACAACCTTCAGCCTTTGTTATGTGCTTAGAGCTCTACCTGCACCAGGCAGTCCTTACCTGAATGTCTGTGTCCTTCACAGGCTCAAGAGGCTCAAAGGTAGTAGCTGCACTTAGACTTTCCAATCTCTGGGAGATATGGGATATGTCAAGTCCTCGAGACCCAAGAAGAACTGACCTGTAGGGAACATAGGATAGGAAGACAAAAGTGAGGGGAAAGGTGGGATACAGTCCATCTAGTAGTTTCATTTCAAAGTTTTCTATCTTGGAGTGGTCCCAAGAGAGGGTATAACATGGTGGTAGTGAAAATTCACTGCAAAACTTCCTATCTAGGGCTGGGAAGGTGGCTCAGTGGTATAGTGCTTGCCTTGCATGCATGAGGCCCTGGGTTTGATTCCTCAGCACCACATAAACAGGCAAAGGCAGAAGTGGCACTGTGGCTCAAGTGGTAGAGCACTAGCCTTGAGCTAAAGAGCTGAGGGACAGCACCCAGGCCCCACAACCAAAAAAAAAAACCTTCCTATCTACTGTTCAGATACTTTTATATTGCTGTTTCATACTTTCCATCTAACAACTGGAGTAACAGACACCACATTGAGAAAGGATTTCCCATTAGTAGTTGTATCACACTGCATTTGGTAGTAAAAGAGTTCCAAGTTCTAATCATCCCTGAAATGGAGGGCCTTGTCTAGAATAAAATAATTACAGAACCATAGGCTAAGCAGCTTCAAGTACTTTATAATAAAGAAACCATGAGCTAATTGTAATTATTCATCTCCAGTTTCTTTTTTAGCAGTACTGAGATTTGAGCGTAAGGCCCATCCCAAGCTTGCCAAGTAACCACAGTTATACCACTTGAGCCATTCCTCTGGCCTTCACTCTTCCTATTTTATAGATGAGAGAAGCAGGGTGAAAAAAGGTCAACCAATTGATCCAAAGTCACAGATACAGATAGTAGCAGAGCCAAGTCACTTAGTCCTAGAATACAAATTCTTTTTTTATGTCAAAAAATTATCTTTATAATTTAGATGGGGGTTGGAGGGGGATTGTAGCTGAGGAGGTGGGAGGGAAGGGATGGTAGGGGAAAAACAAAGGAGGAGGCAACAATGATGGATAAGAAATGTACTCATTACCTTGCTCATGTAACTGTAACCCCTGTGTACAGTATTTTCATGATAAAAAACTTAATTAAATAGAATACAAATTCTTAACTGCCATCCAGTATTTATAGTTTTTAGAAAAGGCATATACAGAAAAGCACAAAACTTCAGAAGCTTCCGGAGTAAACAAGTCCAAACTTCATTCATTAGAAACTAAAGGTTCAGGGTAATTAACAATTTGCTCAAGGGCAGTTAAACTAAAATCAAAGGATGGTTCTCCATAAATTCTCTTCAAAAGCCATTAAATATTTTGGCAAGGCTCCAGTAGCCCATGCATGCAATCCTAGCTACTCAACAGGCAGATTATACCTACACCTATATCTAAATCTATATATCATATCTGAGGATATGATTCCAAGCCAGCCTGGCAGGAAAGTCTGTGAGACTCTTATATCCCATTAACGGGGGGGAGGGGGGGAAGGTGGCTCAAGGGGTAATGTTCTAGCCTTCAGTGAAAAGGCGAAGTAACAACAATACCCAGGCTTTGAGTCCAAATATTAGCAGCATTCAAAAGGGGGCAGGGGGGAGAAGAGAAGGGAAAGGAGAGAGGGGAAGAGAGAAAAAGGGAGAGAGAGAAAAACAAACCTGAGGAAGTTCAATTTAAAAAAATTTCTTGGGGCTGGGAAGGTGGCTCAGTGGTAGAGTGCTTGCCTTGCATGCACGAGGCCCTGGGTTCGATTCCTCAGCACCACATAAACAGAAAAAGCTGGAAGTGGTGCTGGGGCTCAAGTGGTAGAGTGCTAGCCTTGAGCTGAAGAGCTGAAGGACAGTGCCCAGCCCAGAGTTCAGGCACCATGACTGGCAAAAAATAAAAATAAAAAAATAAAAAATAAAAAAAATAAAAAAATTTCTTTTGAACCAGGTGTACCTTGAGTTCAAGTTCCAGGACTAGCACACAAAAAAAAATTCTTTTTAAGACAGTCTTTTTGTGTAGTACAGGCTGACCTCTAATTTGAGATGCTTCTGCCTCAGCTTCTTACTAAGTGCTGGGGTTACAGACATGTTACCACCTATATCTGGCTAGTTAATTTGTGTGTATGTGTAGTAGTGAGGTTTGACTCACAACCAGGCAGGATCTCTACCACTTGAGCTACATCCTAGCCCTGAACTGTTGTGTTTTATGTTTTTCTGTTTTTATTTTTTTGTCAGTTGTGGGGCTTGAACTCTAGGCCTGGGCACTGTTCCTGAGCACTTCAGCTCAAGGTGAGCGCTCTACCACTTGAGCCACAGCACCACTCCTGTTTTCTGGTAGTGAATTGGAAATAAGAGTCTCATGGACTTGCCTGCCTGGGCTGGCTTTGAACCGTGATCCTCGGATGTCAGCCTCCTTGAGTAGCTAGGATTACAGGCATTAGCCACCAGCGCCTAGCCCTAGATTGTTTTTGAATTATGATTTAATATTTTTAAAAACTCACTAACAAAGTGTGTGTTTACTATGAGTAACAGAAGAGTCTAGAACATTTGGCGGCACATGGAACACCTTTTGAGTATGACCCAAGACTTCCTTCCTGAAATAATAGCCTTCTAGGAGAAGAGAAAGGATTTCCTATTATCAGCTATACCTGTAAATAATATAGGAATGGGGCTGAGAAGGTGGCTCAGTGGTAGAGTGTTTGCCTTACATTCATGAGGCCCTGGGTTCAATTCCTCAGCACCACATAAGCAGAAAAAGTCAGAAGCAGCACTGTGGCTCAAGTGGTACAGCACTAGCCTTGAGCTGAAGAGCTGAGGGACAGCGCCCAGGCCCAGAATTCAGGCCCCAGGACCAACAAAAAAAATAATAATAATTAATAAAGAAAGAAAGAAAGAATATAGCAATAACTCAGGCTCGCCCAGAAGGTTCCTCCTACAGATTTCTGCCTCCATTAAGTCAACTATGATGTCACTGCTAATGACACAGCTGAGACTACTATTGTTTGGCTACAATGCCAAATGATCCTGCTGCCCTCTTCTACCAATCATTAACTTGTCTTATTAATACAGCACTTCTCCACACCAGTTGTACATTAGAATCATCTATATGACTTTCCGCACAATGGTTCTTACCACACTTGGGTGAGGCTTTATAGGTACTAGTATAATGTCTTCCTCCTTTTTTCCTAACAGCTTTACTGTCATATTAATCCACATACAATTCACCAAGGAAAGTGTACAATTGTAGTGTATTAACAGAATTATACAGCCAATTTTAGAATATTCTCATTACTCCAAAAAGAAAGTTCTATCCATGAGTAGTGCTTGTTTCCTCCAAAACTTCCCTCCTGAGACCCTGGCAACCATTAATCTACTTGCGTTTTCTACAGGTTTACCTATTCTAGGCACTGCACATAAATGGATAATACGATATAGCCTTTTGGGACTAGCATCTTTCACTTAGTATAATGATTTCAATGTTCATCTATTTGGGGCATGTATTAGTACTCTGTTCCTGTTTACTGCCAAATAGTATCCCACTGCACAACATATACAGTCATTCATCATACTGCTATGTACAAGTTTTTGTGTATGTATCTTTTCATTTCGCTTGGATCTATGTCTAAGAGTAGAGTTGTTAGGTCAAATGATAACTCTCCATTCAATCTTTTGAGTAACTGTCAATATTATTCCAAAGCCTCTGTCTCCTGAGTATTGGGATTATAAGCATGTGCCTCCAAGTCCAATTCAATTTAATTTTGATGAGACTTTCAGTACAGTGTCTAATAACTTGTCTTGGATAAGACTGATTATAAATAACAGATCATCACCACATATGCTTCTGCCCAAAGAGTTGAGAACTCCAGAAATTTTGCTTTATCCTTATTGTTTGCAAATGCACAAACTAGATATGCCTTCATTTGCTGAGGAATTCTTAGCATTTTCACATATAAGCACAATGTTTACAGTCAGCACTGTGATAATGCACTTGCCTGGCATCAAATTTGCAAAAAATAAATGTATTCAACAAACGAGAACTCTAAGGAAAAAATACTATCTCAATTATTGAAAAAGATTTAAAGACAAATTCATACCACAGCAGATGTAAGAAACATTTTTAATTTAAAATTTTAAATGAAGGGAGGTTACCAAAAGAACAAAAACACCAAAATAAACTAAAAGGAAATTTTCACTTATAATTTTTTTTCAAAGATTACAGGAATTATGAACAATTGCTGGCTGACTTTCAGGACCATTCACTGCACTTTGAAGTCTTATATCATGGTGGATAGCTGTTGTCATTTAGAGCACAGTTTCCCTTGAAGAATTTATTCATATTCATTTTCTGCATAGTACTGCAGACATGATATGATCTAAAATACACCAAAATTCCCTATTATGTCTTTCCATTATCCATATTTGTATGTTGTTTGAGTACAAGAAAACAAATCCATTCCGTACACAGGCCACATGTTTAGTAGAAATAATTCAGGTGATTAAACAGTAACACTGGTGCCTAAATGTCCTCTTACCTTACTTTACACACAATTATTTTTGAACCGGTTAGTAACTGCTAGCTTCTTCAGACAAATGTAGCTTTAATTCATTAAAAGCTCTTAGAATTTCATGAGCTGGAAAGAATGCCAATGCAGACAAATCAATGTAGTTTTAAATAGGAGTTTTCAATCTTTGCTACTGCACGGCCAATCTCTTCCCCAGAGCTCAGCTTTCTACCCCTCTTCTGAAGCTGCCTCTTTTTTCACAGGAATTACAGCTTCCAGGATTTTAGGTTACAGCATTGCAACATTTAGGAATATGGCATTCAGGACTGAGTTTTTTTTTTTTTTTTTTTCCATTACAATCAGCACAGTTCTGATCAATCCTAGTACTCATTGTGTGGCCCTGGATGGTAAGCCATGCCTCCTAGTTCTAGGAATCTGTGATTGAAAACTTCTTTTATGATACTCATTTCCCTGCATGCATGCCTTATCATACTTAAATCAAACAAATCCCTAGTATTTTTTAAATATTCCCATTTTGGGGGGAAGGGTGGGGTGGATGGATCTAGAATTTAAACTCTGGGCCTTGGCCTTGCTAGGCAGGTACCCTACCACTGAGTCATGCCTTCAGACCTCCTTTTTCTTTTTTCCAATTTAATTCTTCTTTAGTTTATTTGTATATATTAGTTGTATAAAGATTTCATTCTCATATTTCCACACATGTATATAATATATCCCAATCAATCACTCCAGTCCTTTTTTTTTAAAGTGCCAGTGCTGGGGCTTGAACTCAAGGTCATGTGCCCTCACTTGGCATTTGATGCTCCACCACTTGAGCAATAGTTCCAGCTTTTCGCTGGATATTTGGATATAGGAATCTCAAGGATTTATCTGTCCCAGCTGGCTCTGAACCTCAGTTCTCAGACCTTAGCTTCTTATGTAGCTAGGATTAGACGCTTGAGCCACTAGAGCTCAGCTCGGCCCTCCTTTTTTTAAAAATCAACAAACACGTATGTATATATATGTATGACTGTATGTGTGTGTGTATATATGCATATACACACACATATATGTTATCACTTGCTTTGTAAAAACAGCCTTATTGAAACACAAGTCACATGCTATATATATAATTCATTCACTTAAAGTATATATAAAGTGGCTTTTTAATATAATGAAAGTGATGCAACCACTAACACAATTAATTTTAGAACATTTGTATCACCCTAAAAAATAAAACCCCTACCCATCAGTAGTCACTTCCCATTTTCCTCAATTCAGTCCCTCCCAGCCCTTAGATAATAACAGCACCACAGGCTAGACAGAACACATTTACTAAGCAGTGCTGACTGATTGAAATTTGAGTTGTTTCCCATTTTTCTCAAATACGGTAACAGAAAATTATTGTTCTCAAAACTTTTCTTCGGCAGTTTGAAGTTAACCTGAATAACCTACCACAAAAATAAATTAATTCTGGGCCAGATACTAGTGACTCAGGCTTACAATCTAGCTTCTGAGAATCAGTGTTTGGAGCATGCCTAGACAGACAAATCCTCAAGACTCTTATCTGAAATAACCAAAAAAAGGCAGAACTGGAGATGTAGCTCAAGTGGTAGAGCACCACCCTTGAGAAAAAAAAAAAAAAAAAACAGTGAGAGCACAAGGCCTTAAGTTCAAGTCTTAGTTCTGGCACCAAAAAAAGAAAAAAAGAAAAAAAAAAATCTGTTCTTGTTGGCCAGGTGGTGGTGGCTCAGACTTGTAATTCTAGTTATTAAGGAGGCTGTAATCTGAAAATCACAGTTCCAACCCAGCCTAGGCAGAAAAGTCCTGAAGACTCTTATCTCCAATTAACCACCAGAAAACTGGAAGTTGTGTTATGGTTCAAAGTGGTAGAGCTCTAGCCTTAAGCAAAGAGTTAAGGGACAGTGCCCAAGCCCTGAGCTCATACCCCATGAATGACAAAAAAACAAACAAACAAAAAAAAACCTATTCTCTACAAAAAACAAATACAATATACTTAATAAGCAAAAGAATTTAATACAAAACAACTCAGTCTTAAATCTATAATGCAAGTAATGCAAAGTTGAAATTTTCTTTTAAAACTTACTTCATGTAAAATAAAATTTCTGCTCAATCACTCCTTAGCCTTCATCTTACATGTACTAAAATATTCACATCACATTTTGTGTCTCCTGCCTATCAAGAAAATGGAAAAATACAATCATCTACTCTTTGGTTTCTTTTTAAGCACCTACCCCACCCTATCCTCATTCTTTAATGTTTCAACTTCCTTCTCCTTAACATAATGAATTTAAGGTAGAAACAGATGAAGAAGAATGGAAATTTACAAGAAAGGGCATGCCTAATAATTGTTACCAAGAAAACATTTTCCCTTTTTGCTTTAATAGGCTGTAAAGCTGATGCAATTAAGTTATAACTATAGCAACTCAGCTGGTATCCGAGGGCTGTTCTTCCCAGCAGCATCCTTGCACATAGGCAACAGAGGCTCCATGCTCAAGACTGGGTAACTGTAGGCAGCCAGAGGCAGCAGTAAGAAGTATACAGGGAGGGCAAGTCAACAGTAAGCAGAAATGTCTTAAAGATTGGCTGGGATCTTAGGGAACAGTAAAGGGGAGCCATTTGACTGAATTTTGCTGCAAACCTTGGTATTTAAAAAAAAAAAAAACCTGCCTGAGTTCATCTGACTTACCAATCAAAACTAGTATTTAAAAAAATAAAGCTGAGCCAGATGTCAATAGCTATAATCATAGCCATCCTGAGATCTGAAGATCATGGTTTGAAGCTAGCCAGGGCAAGAAAGTCGATGAGACTGTTATCTCCAATTAACCCCAGAAAAAAAAGTCTTAAGTGGCACTGTTGGTCAAATGGCAGAGCACTAGCCTTAAGCAAAAGGGAGATCAGGGACAGCGCCCAGGCCCAGAGTTTGAGCCCCAAGACCAGCAAAAAAGAAAAGATTAATTAGAAAAAGAATATAGCCCTCATATTTATTCTTGTGACATTTAAGTACCTAAAATAGATGATGCTCCATTAGTACTTAACTCTTTGTCAAGTTCAAGGAATGAAGACTACGTGAAAAGATGATTAAAGTGAAAAGATGATTATTTCCAAAATCTCTGACTTTCCAGATCTACTAAAGGTACCAAAAATAGCATCTTGCCCTTCATTATTCCATGGCCCTCCCATCAGGGTTACAGAGACATGTGTTCTATAGCCTGTCTCAGTGGTTTTGAATCTTAACTTACACTCACCAACAATCCTAAAGTTGGCTGTGTGGATTAACAGAAATCTTGTCTAATCAAGTTTCTGACTAATAATAAATCACATTCCTTACAGAAATCAATGTAGATTCTTTTTTGGATCATCCCTCAAATTACAAGTGCTTCAAAAGTGAAGACCATGTCTAATTCATGGTTGTATCCCCAGATATGAGCCACACCCTTGTGGAACCAACAGACTATTCGATGCTTTGTGGCTGCAGTAGGGCTGGCTGTTAGTCAGCATTTTCTGAGCTACACGCCCTCTCTTGGGGTTTGCCCAACTTCCAGCTCTACAATCAGCTAGGAGCCACTATATTTCAAGGCCTTTCAGAGGCAGCCTTTAGAGACTAACACTAAGTAGACAGAATCATTCCTTACTCAGATGGCCTCTCATCAATGACTACTTATCATTTTTTCCTAAGCACCCTTAAAAACGTTGCTCATTGCTGAGTGCTCTCTAGTTTTGAAGATAGCACTTAAGCCAGGGGTATATCCAACATACTTACAGGAACCATTTATGATCCAGTGGACTACCAACCCAAGAAAGAACTTCTGTGACTGTTTTCTGCATAACACAGCTAGTCTAGCCCGTCCCACCTTGATTATTTTTGCCTGTGATATGAGCTCTCGGCTTGGTCAGACAAACAGACTGAAATATCAGAGGCAGGGAGACAAAGCAAATCTACTGACCTGTTTATAAAACCTCTCTGAGATCATGACAATCTAGTTTGTTACTTATCATTCAAGAATGCATCCAAATTCACAGCAGGAAAGAAACAGATCTTGTCCCTGAACCACCCAGTACCAATGCTGCTCCCCACCAGAACTCACGCCTTGACATCTGCTGTCTCCTGGGACGTGCGTGTGAGAGTACGGGAACGCAGGCGCTCGCCTGCCTGCTGGATCTCCTGTAAGTTCCGTTCCACATGGGGAAGCTCGGAGATGCCCTCAGTCTCGGCAGCAAGCTGTTCAGCTTGCTGAAGAAGCTCACCAAACCCCTCAGTATCCATTGGAAATGCAGGTCCTAGATAAGAAAAAAAGAAGAAGAGGCCTAAATCACGGGAAAGATGGCTTCAAACAGTGCCTGAATCTGTTACAAGCTTAAGGAAACATGAGGACTTTTTGTAAACAGACAAAGAGACAGCTCATCAACAAACAGGATTTGTTCCTGAACATAACCCAAGAACAGGCCTGACAGAGAAAATGAATCAGACTGTAAAGAAATAGATCATCTCTGTAAGTGATAGCCCCAAGATTGATTTCTGCCACCAGAACAATGCAAAGATATTAAACCACAGACCAGAACTCCTGCCTCCTTCCACAGCCCAAAGCAGATAAGAAAATGAAAGCCACTGTGGCAATCTTTGGGAGCCTTAAAGAACAATTATCCTGCACCTTCTCTTTCTCCACCTGTCACAGAAAAACAACCAGGACCTCAAGACTGCCACAATTTATAAAGCCTTATTTCATTAAAAGGCCTTATCTTCCTATCTTCTGCACTATAACTTCATGAGGCTTCTGAGTAGACACAATCAACTCTAATTAATGGAAGCCCAGCATTCTCTCTGCTATGATTTGGCTGAATGGAGACAAAAAAATATACATGTCTGGTAACCTCATCCCTATATGAATCCAGTACAATTTCATCTTCACTAAAAAGACATTCTTTTTTTATTCATGCCCAAGTCTCAATTCATACTTCAGTTTACAAATGTACCAAACAGAGATACCATGTCTGATTGTTTTGTCTGACATTCAAGACATTAGATTTAATTGTTCCTGTTCCTACTACTTTATAGGTGTCATTACTACTAATGATTATACTAGTATAAATACCAGTCAGCTTTTAGACCAAAACATTAACAACTCCAAAAATTGACTGAGAAAAGCTCTATGAAGAGCCCTGATATTTAACAAATGTTACACATTATATATATATATGTGTGTGTATACACACACACACACACACACACACACACACACACACACACACACACACACACACACACACACACACACACACACACCACACACACATACTGTACCACCCTTGTAGAAGATTTTTTTATTTTCGGTCGGCTTGAACTGAGGGCCTGGGCGCTATCCCTGAGCTCTTTTGCCCAAGGATAACACTTCACCACTTTGAACCACAGCACCAGTTCTGGTTTTCTATAGATTTATTAAAGATAAGAATCTCATAGGCTTTCTTGCCCAGGCTGGCATTGAACCGTGATTCTCAGATCTCAGCCTCCTGAGTAGCTAGGATTATAGGTGTGAACCACCAGTGCCCAGTTTGTATAAGATTTATAATCAAAACAGTGGAACTCATCAACTGCATTGATCATTGGACATTGATCAAAATGAACTAAGCAACTCAATGGTAGCCACAGGAGGGAGGACTGAGAGGGAAAGAGGGACCAGCTGACACTAAGCAAAAGGAAAGAAATGTACGTATCACACAATGTGGAAGAAATACCTGTATTATCAAAGCTCATAGAATTCACAAACTTTATAGACCACAATAAAGACAATTTGCCCCATGAAGGTTAAAATGTGTTTGTGACTTTAAGTATCATTATCTCACAATACTGTGAAAATTGTGAAATTTATGGAATCACTTAATCACAATAAAAAAAAAAGATTCATGATCAAGAAAATATTTTTATTCACCATTAATACCAATAGAAAATAAAGTGTCACCATCATAATTTACATTGCAAAAATATTAGGAATATATTTGTTTATTATTTATTTCTTTTTGCTGAATTTGGGGCTTGTACTCAGGGCTTGGATGCTGTCTCTGAGCTTATTTTTCCCCTTAAGGCTAGTGCTCTACCACTTAAGACATAGCTCCACTTTGTGCTTTTTAGTACTTAACTGAGGATAAAGGTCTCACATGCCAGGGCTGGCTTCAAACTGTAATCCTCAAATCAGAGACTCTTGAATTGCTAGGATTACAAATGGAGCCACCAGCACCCAGCAAGGTACAAAGCTTTTTTTTTTTTTTGGGGGGGGGGGGGGGGGAGGGGGAAGGGCAATCCTGGGGCTTGAACTCAGGGCCTGTCTGTCCCTGACCTTCTTTTGCTCAAGGCTATTTATTACTCTACCACTTGAGCCACAGCACCACTTCCGTTTTTTCTGTGTATGTGGTACTGAGGAATCAAACCCAGGGCTTCATGCATACTAGGCAAGCACTCTACCACTAAGCCACATTCCCACAAAGAATTTTTTGGAGGGTACTCAGGGTTTGAACTCAGGGCCTCTTACTTGCTAAAACTATTGTGATACTACTGAGCCATGCCTGCAGCCATTTTTCAGTGGTTATTTTTTAGGAGACTCTCTCACTTCCCACCCTAGCATGAACTTGAACCACAATCCACCTATTATAGGTGTCTGGTCATCTCTAGGCTCATAGGTACACCCCATGTTCAGCTTCTCTTCTATTGATACAGACTTCTGTAGATGCTGTGGCTAGGCTGGCCTGACACTGCAATCTTCCCAATCCTAGCCTCCCATTTTGGTTTGGGGTGACAAGCATGTGCCACAATACCTAATTGTGGGTTGAAAAGGGGTCTCTCAAACTTTTCTACCCAAGCTGACCTCAAACTTCAATCCTCTTGCTCTGAGCCTTCAAAGTAGCTAGGTTATAGGTGTAAGCAACTGGTACCCAGCTCCAGAGAAAGAATTTTCTTTAAACAGTAGCTCTTATTCTTTATTCCTTTCTTCTTTGTTTAAAACATATGGTTTTTGCTGCAGGTGTGAAATCCTATTGATCTAGCACTATGGTGCTCGTGTACTACAGTGCTAATATAACATACAATTATATCTCAGCTATGAAGCACAGGTTAATGTTAATAGGGCACCATTACCATCATAAACCCACAGCAGGAAGATAAGGGCTTTTAAAAATGAGCATTAAAGGACATTAACTTTAAAGGCAAGGGCACAAGGTTGAAACAAAAATAGCTCAGCTGAAGTAAATATGAAAAACGTTGGTATTTCTTATGAACTTCATAGCTGATTTCGACATACACTGTAACTCTTAAAGAGTTTCCAAAACTGTAACTTCTTTTCCATGTAGTATTAGCAGGCTATAAGTAGCCATCTTTACCTGTGGGAGAATGGGGATTGCAAAACAACTTAGGTGTATTTCAGTCCTTCCTTCCTACAGTCTATCTCCATGACAACAACCAGGGATGCTTTTAAAGTTGATCAGATCTATCCCTCTGCTTAAACCTCTTGCACAGTAAAGCACAGATGGAGGCCCCAGCTTCCTTATTACTCAGACTCATCTCCAGCCCATTCCTATTTCTTCCCTGGGATTCCATCACCCTGGGGCTTCCTAACATCCCCAATGATCAGACCCATTCCTCCCCTAAAACATTTTCCTCGGGCTGGGAAGATGGCTCAGTGGTAGAGCGCTTGCCTTGCATGCCTGAGGCCCTGGGTTCGATTCCTCAGCACCACATAAGCAAAAAGAAAAAAGCCAGAAGTGGCGCTGTGGCTCAAGTGGTAGAGCACTAGCCTTGAGCTGAAGAGCTGAGGGACAGCGCCCAGGCCCAGAGTTCAGGCCACGACCGGACCCAAAAAAAACAAAAACAAAAAAAAACATTTTCTTCCACTGAATGTTCCTCCCCTGATACATTCATGGCTGGTTCTGTATCTCATTTTCAGCTCAACTGTCACCTTGCCTTTCAAACAAACCTAGAACATGCCATTTAAAAGTACAGCAGGCCAGGCACCGGTGGCTCACGCTTGTAATCCTCAGGAGGCTGAGATCTGAGGATGGTGGTTCAAAGCCAGCTCAGGCAGTAAAGTCTGTGAGACTCTTATTTCCAATAAATCACCAGAAAACTGGAAGTGGCACTGTGTCTCAAGTGGTAGGGTGCTAGCCTTGAGCTGAAGAGCTGAGGGATAGCGCGCAGGCCCAAAGTTCAAGCCCTGTGACCGACAAAAAAAAGTACAGCAGGCCACAAATGATACATACTTATAATCCATTATGCAGAAGTCTGAGGCAGTAGGACTGAGAGTTCAAAGCCAACCTGAACTATTTAGTGGAACACAGAAAACCACTCCACCGTTATAATTCTCCATCTCCCTTATTGTCTGTCACCTCTGCTATGATGTAAACTGCCCAAGAGGAAAAGTGTTTTGGTCAATGATATAACCCTAAGTTCCTGAAACAATGCCCAACACATTGTAGATGCTCATGTGTTGAATGGAGAGGTTCTACACTTGCATTTGTTAGGAGTCTGTCCTCGAAGGCTTCCTGCCTTCCCCTGCCATTCAGCCCCACTAGCAAGCAGAGACCTGAGCATAAACATTCCTTTTAGATTACCCACTGATTTTTAACATTTCTGAGGCTGCAAAGCATAAGGCAGTGACAGTGGTTAAATGGCATAAATTCAGATCACACATGGCCCAGACTAGTGCTTTCTCTCTAGAAAGACAAATAAAAACCAGTGTTATTTTACAAGAAATAGCCAAGCTTTCATGTAAACAAAATCCCAAGCCAAAAAAATACAGATACATATAGAAAAAAAATTGCTGTGTAATTTTAAGATAGGAATACAAAGCAAAGCTTAATCCATGTCTGCCTGAGAGAGGAGAAAGGTACCATGTTTGGGAAAAAAAACTAGGTTTGTCCTACATTACAATTCTACCAGCACAAAATAATTTAAAACAAAACAAACAAACAAAAAACGACCTTGCCAAGTGCTAGTAACTCACACCTGTAATGCTAACTACTCAGGAGGTTGAGATTTGAGGATTGTGGTTTAGAGCCAGCCTGGGCAGGAAAGTCTGTGAGACTCTGATCTCCAAGTCACCAAAAAAGCCAGAAGTGGAGCTGTGGCTAAAGAAGTAGAGCACTATCCCCTTGGGATAGTGTCCCAGTACTGGCAAAATAAATCTCCCCTCAGCTCTGTAGTACTGGGGCTTGAACTCAGGGCTGAGGCTATGTAAGCCATACCCTCTACCACCTATACTTTGAAGTAGTCATCCTATTTTATTAGAAGTTTTTGATTAATGGTTGATTTCATAAATTTAAGAATAACGTGTCCCTCCATTGAAAAAAGAAAAAAAATCTATTTAGCAAGGGCAGACTAAGAGCTTGTGGTTTCTTAGTATTAGGGATGATTTTGAGACACCTTTGGCAACATTGAAAAGTGCTTGGTTCAAAGAGCATCACAAAGTACTAGAACCCTGAACATCAATTTGTTCTCCATGCGCCACTTGGCAGAAGTCCTTGCTGAGTCCCACAGAGACTCCACAACCTCCAGAAAAACTGAGTCTTAAAATGAAGGGTACATGTATTACTGTTGTTAGAAGCAGGACTAGTTACACTTGATGGGGAGCAGAGGAGCATAATGGAAGCTTCTAGGGGGCTATCAATGTTCAGGGTTTTTTTTAATGAATGCTAGTCAACAATATGTTTACCTTGAGAAAATACATCAATCTAGACTTAAGATCTGTGTGTTTTTCTATTGTGCATCATCCTTCAATAAAACTATCCTTCCCAAAACAAAAGTTAATGATCTACTGTTTTTCAGAGGCTATACATAGTAGGACATGCCAGCCTGGTGTTTTAGAGCTCTTCACCACATTGACAGAATGCTAAGGAAATTTAATTTAAAAAATTAATTTTAAAAATTCTTAGAGAAGACAGCTTGTACCTAAAGCTAACCCAAGGACTGGGCAGAATGCTGTTTCCTCATTCTGGTCTGCATTCACTTGTTCAATGGCATGTCAACATTCTTAAATAGGAGAATATAATCCCCAAACTGCATAGAAGGTGAAACAAACTCATTATAAAGGCAAAACAAAGATGTGTCAAATAATTTCAGATCACTTGTTATTAACATGTAGGTCCTGGTTATAAAAAACATGAACTTTTCCACATTCTCAACATAACTGTTAAATAATCAAGCCAGAAAGAGTAGATACTTAAATATTCAATTTGCTGAGCATTTCTAAACCATTCTCACTCAGTTTTTTCCACAGGTGATCTGAATCTTATTCTCTTATAGTTTTCATACATAAAGTGTCTACACATCTCTTTTCCGGTATTCTTTAAGGCGACTGGGCTGTCCCAGAAACAGCTGCCACTAATTCTCCTGACTCAAGCCCATGTGACTCCCAAGATACAGTTCAGAAGATCAAAGCCTCAGAGCCTCAAGGATGACAGGAAGCGATGGGAAATTCGAAAGGTCTCTGAGCCATCCATCTCAGATCTATCTGCCAAACTCTTGCCAAGTTTCTGGTCTCCCAGGGCAGGTAAACATTTTCTGTAAAGGGTTAGAATAGTGACTATTTTAGGTTTTGTGGGTCAGTCTCTGTCACAACTATTCAACTCTACCATGCAGCTTGAAAACAGCCACAGATGATAATATGTAAACAATAAGCAATATCTATGCTCCTATAAAATTTTAATAATGGACATTAAAATTTGAATTTCCTAAGTTTTCACATCATGAAGTTTTATTCTCCTTTGGATTTTTTTTTCAATGACTTAAAGATACAAAACCTTTCCTAGTTTACATATCAGTGAGCCATAGCTTTCCAACCCCTAGAATAGGGTGTCTGAGCTTACAAGCTATACCTGACAAAATTATCCTAACAGCATTTGCTTGGTGTGCTAGAAGCCTTAGGGCTACTGCAATTCTCCTTCCTTCTTTTAAACTGCTTATTTGAAATGTATAAAGGAGGAAAAAAATCTACTTTGCATCCAATGAACTCTGACCTGAATAAACGGTCTGACCTAATGTACCAAATGCTGTAGGAAACTCACTTGCCCTCTTAAAGTACAACATAACATATTAAAACCATATGAAAGTTCCTCTTTCCTTACATCTACAATCCAAACAGCCAGTTATCAAAAAAATACAAAAGGCAAAGACAAAAAAAATAAAGGCACAGTCATCTTTCTGTCTATTCTTCAGTGTTAAAGCAATCTGTCTCAACCCAGTGACTTGTATGGGGAGATGATATCAGCTACTTTCCCCTGCAGATTTACAATAGGATAGTTTCCCCATTGACAATGGTTTGATAATTTTTCAACTTTACAATGGTGCAAGATCGTTAAACTTTCAGTAGAAATCACATTTTGAATTTTGATCTTTCCTGTGCTCCCAAGATATGATATACTTTGGAGATGCTGACAGGACAGTGATCCAAAACTCCCAGTAAGCCAGGAGCTGGTGGCTCATGCCTATAATCCTAGCTACTCAGGAGGCTGAGATATGAGGACTGTGATTCAAAGCCAGCCTGGGCAGGAAAGTCTGTGAGACTCTAATCTCAATAAACTACCAGAAAACCAGAAGTGGTGCTGTGGCTCAAGTGGCAGAGCACTAGCCTTGAGCTGAAGAGCTGAGGGACAGCACCCAGGCTGTGAGTTCAAGCCCCATGACCAACCAAAAAAAAAAAAAAAGAAATAAAGAAAGAAAAGAAAAAACTCCCAGTGAGTGCTGGGGTCACAGGAACCCTACAGTGTGCAGTATGCCTTGTTGCTAAGCTGCACCACTTGCTCAGTTGATGTACGTAGGGAGTTTCTGACAGGATATTTTCAACTTATGATGGGTTTATTGGGACATGGCCTTGTTGTAAACTGAGAAGCATCTGTGAAATCAAATTATACTATCACTCACTGAAGAGTTCCTGTATTACCACATACCCAAATACTGTCTCTTGCAACTACAAAGGTCATGGCAAACTATACTATCACTCACTGAAGAGTTCCTGTATTACCACATACCCAAATACTGTCTCTTGCAACTACAAAGGTCATGGAACCTAACAAAAGTAGTTAACTCAGAGATATATATGTGTGTATGTATGTATGTATTTGGTGTTGTCAATAGGAGAGATTTCATACATATACACTGGAAATTATAACTGTTACTGCTTTTTTTCAAAACCAATGACTAACAATGTTCCTCCTTTTTTGGTTTACTTTCTAATTTAATAACAGTAAAATATCTTTTTTAAAAATTTCAAAACAAGCCGGGCGCCAGTGGCTCACACCTGTAATCCTAGCTACTCAGGAGGCTGAGATCTGAGGATCTCGGTTCAAAGCCAGCCTGGACAGGAAAGTCCGTGAGACTCTTATCTCCAATAACACACCAGAAAACCGGAAGTGGCACTGTGGCTCAAGTGGTAGAGCACTCGCCTTGAGCAGAAGAGCTGAGGGAAAGCACCCAGACCTAGAGTTCAAGCCCCATGACCAACAACAACAACAAAATTAAAACAAAGTAAATAGAAAACTAGACTTTGGAGCTAAGACTAATAGCTCACACCTATCTCTAGCTACTGAGGAGGCTGAGATCTGAGGATCCAGGTGTGAAGTCAGCCTGAGCAGACAAAACTGTAAGACTCATAGCTATTAACTAGCAAAAACCTAGAAGTAGAAGCATGACTTAAGTGGTAAAGTGCCAGCCAGTGAGGAGAAAAGCTGAGCAAGAGCATGAGGCCCTGAGTTGAAGCCCCAGTATGGACACAAAAGAAGAAAAGGAGAAGGAAAAGGAAGCAGGAGCAGAAGCGGAAGCAGGGGAAGCAGCAGTGACTGAACTTTGAATACAAACACATGGCTTGACTACAGATTGTTCACTCACTAGCAAACAGTAGATTCTTTTATCATTGACATAACATCTAAACCTATTTATTTCAAAAGATTATTTATTGATATACAAAGTATTTCATAAATTACTGAATTATGTTGATATAAAATGTTGCCATGTTACCAACATGGCAACATTTTATAATTTAATTATAAACATCTCTGCTTCAAAAATATCTTCAAGTAAATATTCAACACTAAATTGTAATTATTTAATCAAATCACTGAGTAAGAACTTCTGAAAGATGATTATGATTTTAATGTATATTACCACTACCAAACATGGTTTCTAATATAAAATCCAAATTTCCACTATAAAGATGTGATTCAGAAGAAATTCAGCTTTTAATATCAAGCCGAAATCTTGCCTTCAAACCTTCCCATTAATCAGGTTATTAAAGAATTAGGACATAAAAGTGCAACATAGGATCAAAGATTAATGACAGCTAGATTCCAGTGGCTCTCACCTTAATGTAATCCTAGCTACCCACGAGGCTGAGATTGTGGTTTGAAACCATCCCAAGCAGGAAAATCCATGAGACTCTTATCTACAATTAACAATCAAAAAAGCTGGAAGTGGAGCTGTGGCTCAAGAGGTAGGAGCATTAGAATTGAGCAAAAAAAGCTTAGGGATGGCACATAGGCCCTGAATTCAAGTCCAAGACCACCACCAAAAAAATGAAAAAAAATTAAGATAGGTTGAATATGTATTATGCAAAATTCTTGAGACCAGTTTTTCAGATTTTAGAATATTTACATATATCTAATGAAATATCTTGTGCAAGGAACCCAAATCAAAAACACAATTAGTTTCAATACTTTACCTATGAAACTCATCTGTTTTAGATGAGTTTATACACAAACCCTGAAGGTATTTCTATGTAGGTTTTTTTTTTTTAAATCTGTTTGTGAAAAACAGTTTCATGGCATTGGCTAGGTTCCATTATGGCTCCATGTGGGCATTTACAAAGTTTTGGATTTTAGAGAACTTTGTATTTTGAATTAGGCATATTCAACCTATATTGTTGCCTTCTCCCCTCTTCTTTGGATATGGCCAGGTAACATTATCCTGCTACTCTGTACCACATAACAAAAAAAAAAGTTACAGCCTCACAGATGCTATTGTTTCAGATACCTCTGAAGGAAAGAAGAAAAAGACATAAGAATTTGGTCACTAGGTAATTTTTATGAGATTCAGTAAGAGAGTTAGACCTGATCATTATTCAAAAGATAGACTTCTGGGAAAACCAATGAACTAAAATAATCTAGACACAAAAGAAAGATCTGAAGACCTTTTTAGTAGCAGATTTAGTAGCAGTACTGCCCTGGATGACTCAAGAGTGTATGCTGGGTGTCAGCTTTCCTGATATATAAAGTATCACTTATATTAATTCATCTCCAGTGAGCAAAAAGTAGTCTAATAACACATAAAAACATAAATTAACTTCATAAAGAACTTTCTTGGCTACCCATGCTGAAAGAAGGGCCATCTATAAAATAAGGGCTATGAAGTCTACCTGCCTCAAACTCTCTCCCCATGGGACTGGACCCTCTTTAGATATGTTTCACTGCTGGTGAGATGTGAGTTGTCTCAGTGATTTCTCATGGTCTGTCTACTAGGAAATATCAACAAATACAGACTAATTTTATTCTTTCTTCTTTTTCTCTTTTTTTCCCACGGTACTAGGGATTGAACTCATGGTCTCTTGAGCTATGCCCCCTTCCTCCCTCCCCCCCCCTCGCGCTCTCTCTCTCTCTCTAGTCTGTCCTAGGGCTTGATCTCAGGGCCTGGGCACTGTCCCTTAGCCACAGTACTACTTCCAGCTTTTCTTATTTGTGTGGTACTAAGGAATCAAACCCAGAGTTTCATGCATGCTAGGCAAGCACTCTACCACTATGCCACATTCCCAGCCCTATGCCCCATTCTTTTACTCAAGACTTGAAACAGACTGAATGCTTCCTCAGAAGTAGCAACCACATTTCAAAGATGACAAATTGCATGAGAACCTTGAGAATGACATTGGCTTTTTTTTTTTAACCACTGGCACTAACAGAGGAAGATGACCAAGAAAAGGTAGATTACAGATGTAGAATACAGGAGGTCTTTAGCTCAGGCTCTTCTCTCTAAACTACTTGTTCTCAACTGAGGGTGACTTTGCCCCCTAGGGGTCATATAGAAACATCTGTGGACATTTTTGGATGTTACAACTTGGAGGAAGGTGACACTATTAGCACATAGAAGACAGAGGCCAAGCATTCTGCTAAACATCCTATAATCCAAAGTATAGTATCAACAAAGAATCATTTGACCCAAAATACTAGTACTCCCAGAAAGAAACCCTGCTTTAAACCAAGGAAAGCTCCTTGTCCTGAGAACCACAACAAGATTAGTGATACCTGGCCCCTGCTGAAAATATATTTGGGTGGTTTTTTTTGTCAATCATAGGGCTTGAACTGAGGGTCTAGGCACTGTCACTGACCTCTTTCACTCAAGGCTAGTGCTCTACCACTTTGAGCCACAGGGCTACTTCTGGTTTTCTGGCAGTTAAATGGAAATAAGAGTTTCATGGAGTTTCCTGCCTGGGCTGTTTTCGAACCATGATCCTCAGATCTCAGCCTCCTGAGATCCTGAGCTAGGATTACAGGTATGGGCCACAGATGCCTGGCTTTGTTTAACGTAAGAAAAGCACTAGTAGACACATGAAGAAATGTTCAACATCCCTAGCCATAAAAGAAATGCAAATCAAAACAACATTGAGATATCACCTCACTCCAGTTAGAACGGCAAAAATCAAGAACTCTAACAACAACAGATGCTGGAGGGGATGTGGACAGAAAGGAACCTTACTTCATTGTTGATGGGAATGTAAACTTGTTCAACCACTTTGGAAAGCAGTATGGAGGTTCCTCAAAAGACTTCACATAGAGCTCCCCTATGACCCAGCAATCCCACTTTTGGGCATTTACCCAAATGTTTACAAACAAGGCCACACTAAAGCTACCAGCACAACTATGTTTATTGCAGCATTATTTACCATAGCTAAGATATGGAACCAACCCAGATGCCCCTCAGTAGATGAATGGATCAAGAAGATGTGGTATATATACACAATGGAATTCTATGCCTCCATCAGAAAGAATGACATTGCCCCATTTGTTAGGAAATGGAAAGGCTTGGAAAAAATTATATTAAGTGAAGTAAGCCAGGCCCAAAGAAACATAGGTCCCATGGTTTCCCTTATTTGCAATATCTAGTATAGGTATGAGTCAAGCGGAAAAAGTCAGAGAATGTGATGTTAGGAAAACGAACCCTCAAATATGTATTTTAATGTTTTTGTTTCTTTTCATGCATGTGCTTCTAACGCATTTATAATATTATTTCTTTGTTGCTTTGTATGTCCCTCCCCCACAGTGTAACCCCCGCTTTCACTATATTTGATGTCAGTATAACATGTGGAGGAGACGGGGACAAACAAGTAGTTTAAGGATTCAGGTGGACTTGTTGCAACAATGAGAAGTACAAAATGTCATGTCAAAACCAGCTTTACAATGTCGGTGGGGGGGGGTAGGGGGGGTATGATTGGGTGGGGGGGAGGGGGGAGGGTGGGAAGGGAGGTGAAGGGTAAACAAAGGAGGAGGCTGCAATGCTTGGTAAGAAATGTATGCATTTTCCTGCCCATGTAATTGTAACCCCTCTGTACAGTATGTTCTCAAATAAAATAAAATAAAATTTAAAAAAAAAAAAGAAAAGCACTAGTGTTTTATTAGGGTGTAATAAAAGTCTAGGCCTTCCTCTTCAAAATAATTTAAAACCACTGTATATACAAAATTATTCTGTTTGAGGTTTTTTTTTTTTAATTGTGGTATATACATACCACACAGGAATGGAAAAGATCAAACCACAGTTCTATGGAACAACATAGGTGAACTTTGTAAGTGTAATAGTGAATTAAAGAAACCAGATATGAAAAACATACATATGAAACCAAAAAAAAAAAAAAGAAGAAGTAAAGCTGTGGCTCAAGTAATGGAGTGCCCTGAGCAAAAAAAGCTCAGGGACAACACCCAGGCTCTGAGTTCACACCCCAAGACTGGCACCAAAAAAAAAAGGTGGGGGGGGGGGGGGAATTAATCTCTAGCACTAGCAGTAAGAATGTTGGTAATCCCTTTGGAATACAAGGGAAGTATTGTTTGGGAGGGAGCACAACATAACTATCTGGGTACTATGACTGAACTGGATTCTCTCAAAATTCTTTAATGCTCTAACCTAGTAAGATGATAACTCAGAGATGAAGCCTTTGGGACTTGGGGAAGAGGTCTGGATGAAGTGATAAGGGTGAGATCCTCAGGCCAGTTAGTGTCCTTGTAAAAAGAGACTCCAGAGGACTTGCATTCCTCCACCCAATCCTCCTCGTGCATATGACCAATAGGCCATGTGAGCACAAAATGGCAGAAACTCAGTAGACATTCCTCATCAGAACCTAACTTTGCTCAGATCTCCAGCCTCCAAACTATGAAGATAATAAATTTCTATTGTTTAAGCCACGCAATCCATAGCATTTTATTGTAGTAGCCTAAACTGACAAAAATGGCAGGGCACTCAAAATCATCTATGTTTCAACTTACATAATGGTCACAGGAGTAAATAAATAGGTTAAAAATCCACTGAATCTACACACTTCAGGTTAACAAGTTTTACATCTTTTATCATGAAACAATTTACCATTATTTCCATAAAGCAATGAGACCTTTGCTTTTCATTTTATACCATCAGTCTGAATTCTTTTCCATGAGTGATCTCATGTGATCTATGTGATCTTATATAACCTTTAATAGCTTGCTATTTTAAAACTGCTCTAAATTCCCTACTCAGAACATTTGCCTCATCATTGTCCCTGAATTCTCAATGGTAACGACTTAAATCCAACCCTACCTAAATCCAACCCGACCTCCTAGCACTCAAATTTCAATCTGAAGTTTCCAGGCCCCATCTGTGCATTTCCTCTCAAGCACATCAACATCACGCCCACTGTGTCCTAAAGTGACGTCTTCTACCACCACCACCACCAGTAGCTACTTCCCACTCCTCCATTACCACCACCGTGGCTTCTCTCTCAGGTTCTAGCTTATCTTTCTCCTTCACCACCTATATGTGACCTCAGATAACTGACTCACAAGGATCTCTCTCCGAAGACTCAGAAACCAAATACACATTTGGAGGGAGGAAGAAATAAGGAGGTAGGAAGATTCCTTGTTACCAAAACTATTGGTATGCCTAACAAAAGCTGAAACCAAATTCAACGAAGAGAACATATTTCTGACCATCCACACCCCTACCATCTGAAAGGAATTAGATACAGGGGATATTTAAGTCTTTCAGTCCTTATAACTGATCTTCCATCTGTCCCACTACCACATAATACCACATCTCCATTCTTTAAGCCCAACTGTTGTGTGATGCTACAGCCTAATCTGCTCCCTAGTCTCTTCTACCCCAAATCAACCTACTTTCTGTTTCATTTCAATTATTCTCCTATTATTTTTCTTATGATGTGCTTGCTTAAAACCAAAACCGAATCTCACTCACTGTCAAGATGAGATACTGCTTTTAACTTTCTATATCCCAAAATAAAACCAACCACCTGGCTTACTCTGTCCTGACATCCTTATACTTGCCCTGCTTTGTGCCCTTGCTCAAAGTTTTTCCCAAACAGAAAGACCAAACAAACCTTCCACTGCACTGCCTGCCTGAGTTCCAACCAGCTCCTCCACACTTTAAATGGGTAACTTTGGACAGGGTAATTACTCCTTCTGGGTCTCATCTGTGAAAAGGAAAAATAACTGTACCTCCTTCACCTGCCACATAGTAACCAATAAATAAATAGTACCTATTATTACCAATTCAAGTTTACTACTGCTATGGTTTGGATATGGCTTAAATGTGTCCCCCAAAGTTTCATGTGTTGAAATCATGGTCCCCAATGTGGCAATGTTAAGAAGCAGGGGGGCCTTTTAGAGGTAAAGCTAGCTGGGCACCAATGGCTCACACCTGTAATCCTGGCTATTCAATAGGCTGAGATCTTGAGAATAGCAGTTTGAAGCCAGACCAGGCAAAAAAGTCCACCCAACTCCAGCTCCAAAAATAACCAGCAAAAAGTCAAGCTAGATGCATGGTTTAAGTAGCAGAGCACCAAGCAAGGGCAAACAAGTGTGAAGCCCTGGGTTCAAACCCAAAACAAGAGACAGACAGAGATGAGAGTCAGAGAAAAGAAGGCGGGGGGAGAGGGAGAGACAGGGAGGGAGGGAAGGAGGAGAGAGGAAGAAAGGGGGGAAAGAAGGGGAAGAGAGAGAGGGAGGAGAGTGGTGAGACTAGAGACAGAGAGTTGAGTAGGGACAGAGAAAAGGGAGAGGAAGAGGAGGGGGAGTGAGGGGAAAGAGAAGAAAGAGAGGAGAGAGAGGGGAGGGGGGAAGAGAGGGAGAGAAGAAGAGAAAAGGGAGAGAGGGAGAAAGAATGGGAAGCCCCAGTCTATTTTCTGGCTTCCTGACTTGCCATAGCTCCAGGGATGATGTCATCTGCCATGATTCCTCACCAGAGGTCCTATCAATGTGGCTGCTTAAGCCTGGACTTTCAGCCTCCAAAATTGAACTAAATTAACCTATTCCCTCTTCTTTAGAAACCAGTAAACCTTGGGTACAGTAGTAAAAAAGGGAGTAATACACTTATCAAATGGTTTTCCTCAATATCCCTTCTATAAAAATTGCCCATCCTCTAGCTTCTTTCAACTCCATTCATTTATTCACCACCTGGCAGTAGGAAACATTCAGATTGGTGACAATGGGGATAACCCACTCCTGTGCTCTTGCTATGTGCAAGTGCCTGCCATCAGCTTTACTGGTACAATCTAATACCATCCTTATGGTAGCTCCCTGGAATCCAAACCTGCCTTTTCTGTCTTCATCTCAGAAAATGGCACCTCAAACATACAGTTGCTCAAGCCTAAAACCCAGGCATTGTCTTTAACATCTTTTATCCTCTTCGTTTCTATATTACAAATTCATGTCTACACTAAATTTAATTTTATAATTTTATTTTTTGTGTTTATATGGTACTAAGGAATTGAACCCAAGGCCTCATGCATGCTAGGCAAGCACTCTTCCACTAAGCCACATTCCTTGCCCTAAACTTAATTCTTTTTTTTTTTTTGGGGGGGGGGGGGTCCAGTCGTGGGGCCTGAACTCTGGGCCTGCGCACTGTCCCTCAGCTCTTCAGCTCAAGGCTAGTGCTCTACCACTTGAGCCACAGCACCACTTCCAGCTTTTTTCTTTTTGCTTATGTGGTGCTGAGGAATCGAACCCAGAGCCTCAGGCATGCAAGGCAAGCGCTCTACCACTGAGCCACCTTCCCAGCCCCTAAACTTAATTCTTAAAACAGATATATGAGCCTGGCCCACTTTTGGTGTGACGGTGGGATGTGACAGTGTCTGTTCTGTGAAGGGTACCTGTACAGGTGTGTCAAAGCATGAGTACTCCCTCCTATGAAGAATGGAAAGTGACCCTGCTAGACTTAAGGCAGAGGAGTATTTCACAAAGATCTCTGGTCACGGTAAGAATTTGCTGGAAGACCAATGAGGTGATCACTAATGAGGTGATTGGGAGAAAGACATGAGACTGTGACTTTGGAAAAAGGCTTGAAAAGTTCAGCACGTAAAAGAGGAGCCAAGTGACTCCTGGTTTCTGCCTGATACTAAACTGAGACCAAAACATGTCTGACAGTGGATGGGGAAGGGCAGCAAAAACTGAGTGAAAATAACAGCTGGTCAGACCATGTAAAGCCCTATAGCTCACTATAAGGAGTTTTGTCCATTACTGTTAATAAAATGAGGGCCCACTGGAGGGCTTTAGGAAGACTGGGGAGTTTTTTGGTTTTAGTTTTCTTCTCAAGACAAGGTCTCACTATGTAGTTGAGGCTGGCCTGTCTCAACTCCTAAATACTGGGCTTGCCACCATTTCTGGCTCTGGAGGATTTCTTAAGGTGACATTAACTGATCATCCCTTTAACCTACTATGTTAAAAATAAATAAATAGGGTAGGGCCAGGGCAGAAGTAGGGAGATCAGATGGAAGCTGTTTCGGTAATTCATGTGAGAGGTAATGGCCACAAGCATTGGATTGGGGGCATGAGGGAGGGAGGGCTGAAAAAAGGCAGGCAAAGATGACTCGCAGGTTACTGGCCACTCTTGTATTACTGAGAGGAGAAAAGAATGGCATAAAGAGAGGCTTGAGGAAGGAAATGGGGAGTAAGTTACTAGCTCTATGCTCAGTTTGAGATGTAGTTGTTTAGCAGGCAGCTGAATAAAAGTCAGGGAGGCTCAAACTGGAGATGCAAACATGACGTTGTTTAGTAAAGAGGCATTTAAAACATGGTATTTTACCATTGGTAAAAATAACGAAAATACCCAAAACACTAGTGTATACCTAATAACAGCCACAAGAAAAAGCTTCAGCACCTAAATATAAATATAAAATAGATGTTCTTGTCATTGGTATAGTCTTGGGGGGGAGGTAACAGTGCTCCCCCAGAAAAAATACAGAAAATGACCTTTGCTTGTACTCAAAAGACAAAAAAGTCTTGGCCCCACAAAACAAAAATTTAAAGTCCTCCTTCCGCCAGCAGCCTGGCAAATCCTCAGCAGCGGGTCACCCAAAAACCGACATAGGACCCGTAGGATCCGCCCTGTTATTTAAAAAAAAAAAAAAACAACGGTACCCAGTCTAGTTGGGCGTCGCCTTTGCAGCCCAGAGAGCCACCCCGCGTTCCAATCATTAACATCCTCTTAGATGCCAGTGCTGAAGACACACGAGGGTTGACCGAGGCTATCGGGGTCATCGCCTCCCGTCACCACGAAGACTGCCCTCGCTAACGGCTCGCCCACACGGCGTGGGGCAGCGAGGGGCGTGCGAGCCGGGCGGGCGCGGCGAGGCAGGTCGGAGACCCTTCCCGGGAGCACGGGGGCCGGGTGGGCTCGCGGAGCCGGGGCGCTGGGAGAGCGCACGCGGCGCCGCGCGGCCTGGGGCTCCGGCAGGAAAGTGGGGAACCCCAGGTCCCGCATTCCGCGAGCGGGCTGGCGCGCGGCGCGCCCGGGCGGGCGCGGCTAGACACTGCGGTGGAGGCGGTTCCGCAAGGCGCAGTGTCACCGGCGTCAGGCGCGCCCGGCGGCCGTGAGGAGAACCGAAGTGAGGGCGGCACGGCTCCGAGCATGGGGACGGGGCTCCGCCCAGAGCCGGGCTCCCGGGTTCAAGGAAGACCTGCGGTCGGAACGACCGCTCCACCGCTGCACACACTCTTACCTGGTACTACAGTCGTCCCCGCCGCCCAGGTCCTGGCTGGAGATCACCGCCGCCGCCGCTTCTCGCGCCGCTCGCCTGCGCTTCCTGATTGGCCGAGGTGGCCGCTCCCAGAAGCCTCCGCGCGGCGCGCCGCCAGATAAACTTTATGGACACCCGAGAGAGAAGACAAGAACAAGGGCGGGGCTGTGGGGCGGGGCTGTGGGGCGGGGGCGGGCCTGAAGCTGAGCCGTCACTGCCCGCGCCCTCATCCCTCCCACGTGGTTAGAGTCCGCGGTGCCCAGAGAAAACGATTCCATCAGTCTGGGCGCCAGAGAGAGCTCTTGGCCCTTGACTGGGCGCCATTCTAGTGTCAGGTCCTATCCTAGGCGTTTGGAGACACGGTGGCGTCTAGGACAAGCAAGATGCCTGCCTGAACTCCATCTGATTTATAAATATGTGTCTCTTGCTGTAAAGCCACCTGTCAGGGCTGGGAAGGTGGCTCAGTGGCTTGCCTTACATGCATGAGGCCCTGGGTTCGATTCCTCAGCACCGCATAAACAGAAAAAGCCGGAAGTGGTGCTGTGGCTCAAGGGGTAGAGCACTGGCCTTGAGCTGAAGAACTGAGGGACAGTGCCCAGGCCCAGAGTTCAGGACCCAGGACCAGGGGGGGGAAAAAGCCACCTGTCAGATGGGGCAAGGTAGCAATGCAGTGTTTCTTATATACAGTCACTAATCCATTCATGAAACTTACTAAACATTACTACCTAAACACCTAACAAAGGCTCCACCTAATAGTGCAATCTCCTTGGGGTTAAAATTTCAACTTGAAGTTTTAGAGGGACACAACATTCAATTAACAGCACCTAGTTTGGAGGCGGGGAGGGGGGCACTGGAGCTTGAACCAGGGCTCTGTGCATTATTGAGCTACATCCCCAGCCCTAAGCATTTTTTTGGGGGGGGGGGGGGGTAGGGACTGTCAGGCTTGAGCTCAGGGTCTGGGCACTGCCCCAGAACTTTTACTCAAAGCTGGTGCTCTACCACTTGGAGCTATAGCGGTTTTCTAGTGGTTAATAGAAGATAAGAGTTTCATGGGTTCAATTCCTCAGCACCACATAAGCAGAAAAAGCCAGAAGTGGCGCTGTGGCTCAAGTGGTAGAGTACTAGCCTTGAGCTGAAGAGCTGAGGGACAGCGCCCAGGCCCAGAGTTCAAGCCCAGGACTGGCAAAAAAAAAAAAAAAAAAAGAGTCTCATGGACTTTCCTGCCTCGGCTGACTTTGAATTACTATCCTTAGATCTCAGCCTCCTGAGAGCTAGGATTACAGTCTTGAGTCACCAACACCTGGCTTAAGCTTTGTTTTTAACACATCATACCATTTTACTGTAGGCTCTCACTAAATAAAGATCAATGCTAATTAACGATGCACGTCCTCAAGCTAATATGTAGATCCTGCTGTATCTAGATCAAGCTATGTATCTAGGTCCTGCAGTGGTTAGAAAATATAATAGCCACAAAGATAATACGGTGTCTTTCATCTGAATAATGTTTTATATGGTAGCCTTGCTTTCCCTTTGTGAAAAGACAGGATTTTTTAAAATAAATGCTCATGAACATTGTCCAATTTTAAAAATCAGGATCTTTTACGACAAAACTAACAGGACTTAAGAAACAAAGAACTCCCGCTCATCTGGTTGAACCACTACTAAATATCCTCATGCTGCTGATCACAAATATGGTATATAACATGTGAACACTGTTATATATTACAGACTGTGGTAGACAATTTGCTCCAGGGAAGTTAGAATGAACTTGTGACTTTGAAATTATGTAATCATTTAATCACAATCAAAAAAAAAAAAAAAAGAACCTCGGGGAAGGGAGGGAGGGAGGGGATGGTAGGGGGAAAACAATGGAGGGGGTAACAATGTTCAAGAGGAAGTGTACTCATAACCTCACTCATGTAACTGTAACCCTCTGTATAGTAGCTTTACAATAAAAAAATAAAAAAAAAATAAAAAAAAAATAAAAAAAAAATCAGGATCTTTGTCTTTTAAAACTGAACCTATAATCCTAGCTTCTCAGGAGACTAAGATCCAAGGATCACCATTTGAAGCCAATTGTGCAGGAAAGTCTGTGAGACTCATATCTCCAATAAACTACTAAGAAAAGGCCAGCAGTGGTGCTGGCCTTAAGTGGTAGAGCACTAGCCTTGAGCACAAAGAGAGAGACTCAGGGACAGCACTCAGATCCTGAGTTCAAGCCCCAGGACAGAATAAATAAATAAAATGTATATATAAGTTCAGCAATTTCACTCCTTGATACATGCCGGAAAGTGGAAACCATCAAAAGCCCATTAACAGAAGAAGGGATAAATAAATTATGTTGTGGTCACATAACAAAGTGCTGCAGAAACAAAAAGAATAAACTACACAGCCACAAACAACATGAATGAGCCAGACACAAAAGATGCATCCATTCACATAGAGTGCAAATCAAGCAAAGTGGGTTGCTAATGTGTGGTCAAAGATGGCAGAATAGGGCTTACTTTGAAGTGGGAAGGAGAATGAAGGAAGTTTCTGAGATCTGATAATGTTCTGTTTCTTAATCTGGCTGCTAAGTGCATGGGTGTATTTACTTTTTAAAAATTCATTGAGCCGCACATTTAAGAACTGTTCACTTTGCAACACATATATTATTCATTACACTACGATAAAGAGTAATATATATTGCTTTCACTGTAGAATATGAAATATGTTTGTGACCGGAATCCAGACCACTTCCCTTCTTCCAGCTGTTGGCAGTCTGGAACTTCGTTTTACTATCTTGATGTTCCTCACAACAGCCTGCATGTATATGACAAATGGGAGGAAAGCAAGAAATCTTTCCTTTTTTTTCTTTTATTTATTGTGTGTGTGTGTGTGTGTGTGTGTGTGTGTGTGTGTGTGTGTGTGTGTGTGTGTATGTGTGTGTGCCAATATTGAGGCTTGAATTCAGAACCTGGGCGCTGTCCCTTAGTTTTTTTTTTGCTCAAGACAAGTATTCTAATACTTGAACCACAGCTCCATGGTGTGCTTTTTTGTTGTTGTTGATGGTGGTCATAGAGCTTGAACTCAGAGCCTGGGCACTATTCCTGAGCTCTTTTTGCTCAAAGCTAGCAACCTACCACTTTGAGCCACAGCTCCACTTCCAGATTCTGGTGGTTAATTGGAGATAAGAGTCTCTCAGGCTGTTCTGCTCAGGATGGCTTTGAACTGCAGTCTTCAGATCTTAGCCTCCTAAATACCTAGGATTAGAGGTTTGAGCCATCAGTGCCCAGCCACTTTTGGCTTTTTGCTGGCAAATTGGAGATAAGAGTTTCATGGACATTCCTGCTGGAACTAGGAGTGTGTGTGTGTGTGTGTGTGTGTGTGTGTGTGTGTGTGTATGTGTGTGGTGTGTGTGTGTGTGTGTGTGTGTGTGTGTGTGTGCCTGGAAAGAAATATTTCTTAAACAATGAACAGAAGCTGGGTGCTGGGAGTTCATGCCTATAATCCTGACTACTTAGGAGGCTGAGATCCGAGGCTCATGGTACAAAGCTAGCTCAGGAAGGAAAGTTCATGAGACACTTATCTCCAATTAATTACACACACAAAAAGCCAGTAATGGAGGTGTGACTCAAGAGGTAGAGAGCTAGCCTGGAGCAAAACAACTCAGGAACAACATCCAGACCCTGAGTGTAGGGGCCTTGTGCCCCAGAAATGGCACACACACACACACACACACACACACACACACACACACACACACACACACACACACACACACAGGGGAGAGAGGGAAGAGAGAGAGGGAGAGCGCAGAATCAGCACCACCAATTGCCACCTATCCTGAGCTGCTGTTTCCAGAGATGATTTCTTAGTGGGTGGTAGCAAATTACATAAAGCTTTGTCATCTATAACTGAGTGATCAGTAATAGTTTTTACAAGTCAGTAAAAGCTCAAAAAGGAAACTTCTTCTTTTGCCCTTTGGATTGGTTTAATTTCAGCTGCACAAAAAGTGGCTTGACCTCATCAAGGACAACAAATAGACTTTTGCTGGGTGACCAGTCCCTGTTGATTAATGGGGTCTATCAAGAGACTGTGTGTCCTGTGGAGGATTTCTGGAACACTAAAATATACGTCAGGATGATTGAGCTGCAAGTAATCAATCAATCTAAATAATAAGGAAAGTTAGTTGTTCACCTCAACTAAAGTCCATCAGGAAGATAAACTACATGAAGTTAGTTCATACAGCAGCTTTCCAAGGACTGGGGTCTTTTCATTTCTCTGCTCTGCTGTCACTGGTGTGGATCTTATTTGAGAACAGAGAAGATGCTTCTCATCAAAGAAAATAGCTTCTATCCTGCAAAAAAGATCATCTTCAGGCTCTACCAGCCCTCCTGAGAGGTATGAGATACCTAAGATATTTTCATCCAAGCACTGTGGCTCACACCTGTAATCCTTGCTACTCAGAAGATTGAGATATGAGGATCATGGTTTGAAGTCAGCCCAGGCAGGAAAGTTTGTGAGATACTTATCTCCAATTAACCACCAAAAAGCTGGAAGTGGAGCTGTGGCTCGAATGGTAGAAAACTAGCCTTGAACAAAAAGCCCAGATATAGCTCCCAGACCCTAAGTTCAAGCCTTGGTACTAGTACCAGAATAAATAAATAAATAAATGTTTTTGAATATATATATATATGTTATATATATAGTATATATATTCCTGCCAACTGGAATGTATTAAATTTCAGACCCCCCCCAAAAAATATATATATAAGCAAGACCACAGCAGTCATCAAATGAACACCAACTGTCCACAATAAGGGCTCTCAATTATTTATTTATTATTATTATTTTGCTGTTCTTGTACCTTGACCTGAAGGCCTGTCACTGAGCTTTTTTTGTTCAAGGCTAGCACTCTATCACTTTGAGCCACAGCACCACTTCTGGCATTTTCTGAGTAGTTTATTAGAGACAAGAGTCTCAAGCCAAGCTGACTTTGAACCATGTTCCTCAGATCTCAGCTTCCCAAGTAGCTAGGATTAGAGGTGTAAGCCACCAACACCCAGCTTCAAATATTCTTTCTTTGAGAGGTACTACTGACTTTTTTTTTTACAGATTGTAGAAATGAGACTAAGATAAGGTAGTTTACCCAAGGTTGCAGTTGAGCTCCACATAGAATTATGAGTCAAACAAGACTCCATGATTTACATTAATCCCAACACACCATTTTATCCCTAATGGTAACAGTAATGTCTCCTACCAATAGAGGGCGCCACAGTCTAAAGATGATATAGCGTAGATGAAGAGATGAATTAGAGTTCTCATGCTATTCTGGAAGAAATAGAAAATTATACAACCACTTTAAAATAATAATTTCTGAGTGTGTGCATGTGCGTGCATGTGTGTGTGGAGAGTGTTGAGACTGTCTATGCAAGGCAGGCTATCCTTGAATTCACGGTCCTCTTGCCTCAGCCTTCTACGAGTAGCTGCCCAAAAGATATGAGAACAGCTTTACACAAAAGCACGTATATAAGGTATACAGTGGCTTTATTCATATTAACTGCAAACTTGACACAACCCAGGTGTCTATCAACAGTGGATAAATTGATAAGTACCCTACAGCACTGCCATGCAATGGACTATACTACTCAGCAGTCAAAAGGCAACAGACTGCTACCTACAGCATCAATATAAATGGACTTCAAAAACCACTATGTGGGGCTGGGAAGGTGGCTCAGTGGTAGAGCGCTTACCTTGCATGCCTGAGGCCCTGGGTTCGATTCCTCAGCACCACATAAACAGAAAAAGCCAGAAGTGGTGCTGCGGCTCAAGTGGTAGAGCTATCCTTGAGCTGAAGAGCTGAGGGACAGCGCCCAGGCCCAGAGTTCAGGCCCCATGACCAGACCCCCCCCCCCAAAAAAAAAAAAACAACACTATGTGAACTGGAAGCCATACATACACGAATAAGTACTATTAGATTCTACTGATATGAAGTTTAAGAACAGAAAAAGCTAATTTATGGTGAAAGGGGCAATACTTTTTTTTTTAAGGTACTAGGGCTTAAATTGAGCCTGAGCACTCCCCCTTAGCTTTATACTCAAGGCTGACACTACCACTTGAGCCACACCTCTACTGCTGACTTTTTGGTGGTTAATTGGAGATAAGAGTTTTATGGACTTTCCTGCTCTGGCTGGCTTCCTCCTGAGAAGCTAGGTTTATATGTATGAGCCACCAGCATCCAACAAGAATAATTGCTATTTGGAAGTGTTGACCAGGAAAAGGCACAGAGAACTTTTGGGAGATTGCAGAAATACTGTTTGGTAAAGAATGCCACAATATATACAAATATTTATTGAGTTGTTCAGTTGGGATTTGTGTATTTTATGCTAGAAATTACTTCTCATTAGACTTAACATTGGGTTGGGAAGAGCTGGATGCTGGTAGCTCATGCCTGTACTCCTAGCTATTTAGGAGGCTGCAATCTGAGGATCCCAATTCAAAGCCAGCCCAGGCAGGAAAATCTGTGAGACTCTTATCTCCTATTAACCACCAGAAAACCTGAAGTGGAGCTGTGGCCCAAAGTGGTAGAGTGCTAGCCTTGAGCAAAAGAGATCAGAGATAGTGCTTCATCTCTGAGTTCAAGCCCCACAATTGACAAAAAAAAAAAAAAATGGGTTGGGTACACACACACACACACACACACACACACACACACACACACACACACACACTAGAGAAAGCTGATAGCACCCAGAGATTTCAAGAGCTGAAGCAGCCCCTGCCTTGGTTCAGCGCAATTATTTATACAGACACTTGCACAGAGAAAAGGCAAGGAAGAGAGCATGTTGAACTTGACAGGTAGCTCGCAGCAAATGCTGGCAGTTTAGCAATTTACAGAAAAACATATTCTTGCAGCTAAAGCAAGCTCATTGTTTCAGCTCAAAGGCTAAGAAAACTGTGCCTTCTAACCAATCAGCTGTTGCCGCCTTAGCTCATTGGGCAGAGGTGGCATGGTTCCAAACTTGCTCAAGGAACTCATGTCTCTGGCTCCCAACATCTCGCCCTATTTCTTTATTTAAAGCTGCTGTTGTTCCAGGGGAAGATGATGTGGTTGAATTCTTAATCCAAGTTAAATACCAAGTAGAGTGCTTAAGAAATGGAGAAGTGCCGGGCGCTGGTGGCTCATGCCTGTAATCCTAGCTACTCAGGAGGCTGAAATCTGAGGATCTCGGTTCAAAGCCAGCCCGGGCAGGAAAGTCCATGAGAGAGACTCTTATCTCCAATAAACCACTAGAAAACTGGAAGTGGTGCTGTGGCTCAAGCAGTAGAGCACTCGCCTTGAGCTGAAGAACTGAGGGACAGCGCCCAGGCCCAGAGTTCAAGCCCCACGACCGGCAAAAAAAAAAAGAGAAATGGAGAAGGTTAAAGACCTTTAAAGAGGATTTCTTCCCCAGTATTTTTCGTAATTGAGTGACATCCTGTCTAAATCTCTGTAGATCCAGGGTTGTCTCTAAACCTGACCATATTCCTTACAAATGAGCTTGTATTTTGGCTCAATTATTCTATTACAAGGGAGGCTGATCAATAGACAGATTTTAGACCTTCATGACAGAGGAAGTCCTGCTTATACCTTAGAGTGGCCAATTCATTTCCTAATTGGTGTACAGTTTGTTCCAAAATTTTAACCTATTATTTAGCCAGGTATCATTAAAATAAACCTGCATCTTGAAGGTTTGAGAAATATAAGCCACTAGATTAATGGCATGGTTGGTATGAATGTTATTATTTAAGGGTGCAGCAGAGGTAGCAAAAGGAGCTATAAGCATAAGGAAGGATACTATGCCTAAGATAATGAGTGAAGCTCTCTGGCTTAGCTGTTTATGTATTTCCTTTATTTTTTTATTGTCATTATAAAGATGATACTCTTTATGTATTTAACAACTTGTAAACCTTTATCGTCATTCCAAGGACTCATAAGATTAGTAGGAATCATAATGAAGGGTGGCTGGTATAGGATTAACAGATCTTGTCTCTTATTTACACCAGAGATGCAATTTGTCAAGTTACACTCTATGCAGGTCACATCCCATAGCTGACCATCCTAATTTTGAATGGAACTACTATTTAGATAATGTAGTCAGTGGCCATCAAGAGTGTCCATAGGTCCTACTGTGTTGCCCATGAGAGGATCCTACTATAGATGTTACCTTCCCTCCCTTTGAGAGCACTTACACTTTCTTAGAGTGTGTGTGCCCCTGTTTTTCTGCTTGTCTGTTTGTCTGCTTTTTGTCTGTTTGTCTGCTTGCCTGCTTGCTTACATACTTAATAAAGCTCCACCAAGTTTTTTTTTTTTTACCATCATGACTCATCCAGAAATTCTTATTCTAAGATCAAAGTCAAAAACCCTAAATAAAGAGTACCTACTTTTAAAAGGAAACTTCACAAACCTCCACCAGCATCCAGTGACATATCCAGGGCAATTTTTAACTATTTAGCTTGTTTTTGAGCAAGTAAGGAATCTATTACTATAAGACAGAGTTCCTAGAAGGCCAGACTGGGCTTTGATTTGTTGGGTGAAGTAAGGTGTAATCCTGTTTTTAATTTCCTTTTTTTTGTTGTTTGTTTGTTTGCCAGTCCTGGAGCTTGAACTCAGGGCCTAGGCACTGTCCCTAAACTTTTTTTTTTACTCAAAGTTAGCACTCTACCCCTTGACCCATGGTGCCACTTCTGGCTTTTTCTGTGTATGTGGTACTGAAGAATCGAACCCAGGGTTTCATGCACGCTAGGCAAGCACTCTACCACTAAGCCACATCCCAGCCATTTAATTTTCTTTTTGTAAGGATTAGAATAAATGGAAAAGTTCTTTATCTGAGGTGATAACAATGTAAGCTGTTTTCATAAGCCTAACAACATTGACAGCATAAAAGCTTCCTGAATAGATGTTAACAGAACAGGATAAATCCTGTAAAGCCATAATTAAAGCTCTTAGTTTCACTCTCTGTGCAGAATTGTAAGTTGGTTCTATGACGCTGAACTTGGAGGGGGAATTATAAGCCACCTTCCCAGAGAAAGAACCACTGATGAAAATCAGAGTAGCTAGTGGTAAGGCTCCAGTGACTACAATTTTAGGAAAGATAATGGAGTGGGTTTGTTGTTGTTGTTTTGTAGGGGTTTTTTTTTCCTTTTTCTTTTTTTTTTTGTCACCATGGCGCTTGAAGTCTGGGCCTGGGCAGTGTGCCTGAGCAATTCAGCTCAAGGCTAGTGCTCTACTACTTGACCCACAGCACCACGTCCAGTTTTCTGGTGGTTAATTGGAGATAAGAGTCTCACAGACTTTCCTGCCAGGGCTGGCTTTGAACCACGAGCCTCAGATCTCAGCTAGGATTACAGGTGTGAGCCACCAGCACTTGGCTTAAAAGAGTGTTTTGAAGCAAAATGTAACAATTTATGCTGAGGAAGGTGTTTTTCCACTGGCCTGGGAAGGCCTTGAAGGCCATTTGCCAGGTATCTGAATTTTTCCATAACCACCAACACTGCTAAGTTTTTGTAAAAGAGATAATGACCAAGTCAGGTTTCTGTCCTATCAAGGCTCACAATAAAGTTCTTCCTTTACATGTTTGTGATGGAGGCTAACAGATCATGATAAGTAATAATATTTTTAGGTGAGGTATGTGGAAGGTAAATCCATTCAATAACCCTAAGTTCTTGCCATAGAGCAATCTTGGAGCAGGTAGGGCCAAAATAATGGGTTCTGAAGGAAGAACTCTTAACAAGCTATGCTTCTTTAATAGCCTTTTTTCACTAAGGCAAAAGCCTGGCATCCCTCAGGGGTGAGTGTGTGAGAAGGGGAACCGGAGCACCAGCTAATATATTAAACCAAGGACGCAGTTTTGTAGTAGACAATTTTAAAGAAGGTCATAACCAATTAATGCCTCCCAGGAGCTTTTGAAAGTCATTTAGTGTTACTAGGTTATTCATCCTGATTTGGGGATTTGGGGGCATAATTTTCTTTTTGTTTATGATTTGGCCTAGATAATGAAAAGGAGGAATTCACTGGATTTTTTCAGGTACATTTAGTAAGTTACTAGATCTTGTTGTTGTTTTGTTGTTGATTGTGGAGCTTGGAATCAGGGACTGTGCTTTTACACTCAAGGCTCGCTCTCTACCACTTTGAGTCACAGTGTCACTTCCAGTTTTCTGGTGGTTAATTGTAGGTAAGAATCTCAAGGCTTTTCCTGCCTGAGCTGGCTTTGAACCTCAATCCTCAGGTCTCAGCTTTCTGAGTAGCTAGAATTACAGGTGTGAAGCATTGGCACCTGGCTCCCTGAATTGTTTTTGTGGCTGGAGCCACAATTTTAATTTCTCTCTGGTAATCTTCATCTATTACCCCAGAGAGGATTTAAAACCCCCTCATAATGATACTAGGTATACCTATTATAAGTCCTACTGTTCCTTTTGAAATGGGACCATAATCTCCAGTCCCAATGGACGGGGCCTTTGATCAGGAGTTGATAGGAATTGGGTGGTGGAACAGTAGTCCAATCCTGCACTTCCTGTTGTGACCCTGTAGTCTCACTGTTCTGGTCCTGAGGAAGTATAAAGATCACTGTCCCTACTGTTTGGAGGGACTAGAGCTGGCCCCTCCGCTGGAACCAAAGGATTGCCATGCAAATTTGTCTTAGATCTGCATTCATTAGCCCAATGGGCCCCTCTTCTGTCCACAACAGGGACAGGTGGCCAACCCATGAGAGGGCTGTTGCTTTTTGGGCTGTTGGCATTGTCTAGTCAAATGGCCAGGCCTCCCGCAGTTAAAAGCCTCGTTTATTTGAAGTCTGTCCTCTTATGCCCTTGAGAAGAACAGTTGCTAATGCAGCTCCTTAAATATGAGCAGGGCCCATGCCTGCACATAGGCAGATCATTCTGAAAGAGTACTTTTTCTCCAATATGGCTGAAAGATTGCTTTACAAGTAGGATTAACATTCTCAAAAGCTAATCATTTGGGCTGGGAATATGGCTTAGTGGTAGAGTGCTTGCCTGCATGCATGAAGCCCTGGGTTCAATTCCTCAGTACCACATAAACAGAAAAAGCCAGAAGTGGTGCTGTGGCTCAAGTGGTAGAGCTCTAGCCTTGAGCAAAAAAGCTCAAGGACAGTGCCCAGTCCCTGAGTTCAAGCCCCAGGACTGGCAAAAAAAAAAAAAAAAAGCTAATCATTTTATGATCGTTTTTTCCTGATTCTGGATCAGAAGTAATTCTGCCTACCTCTCTTGTTCCTCTACTAATAAAATCCTCATATGGCTCATCAGGGCCCAGGGCCAGAGTAGTTAAGGTTTTAATCCTCTGTCTCTATTTCCTGGTAGTGGCAGTTCCTTTCAAGCTTGCATTGCTAACTGGGCCACAATTATATAGGCTCCCAGGGGCATTAAAAGTTATTGTATCCCCTTGATATTGGTCCTGGCTCAATAATGTATCCATTGGGATATTTCTATTTGGGCAATGATCTTAACACAACTCAATATAAACTGTCTTCCATGATAGATATTGATCTCCATTTAAATTACCCTGGCAAGATCATACCAGTTCTGACACTGGATGCAAGCAAACGTTTGTGAAGTTTCCTTCTAAAAGTAGGGACTCTTCACTTAGGGTCCTTGACTTCAATTGCAGAATAAGAATTTCTGGACAAGTCATAATGTTAAGAAAACTTGGAGCCGGGTGCCGGTGGCTCATGCCTATAATCCTAGTTACTCAGGAGGCTGAGATCTGAGGATCTCGGTTCAAAGCCAGCCTGGGCAGGAAATACCATGAAACTCTTATCTCCAATAAACCACCAGAAAACCGGAAGTGGCGCTGTAGCTCAAGTGGTAGAGCGCTAGCCTTGAGCTGAAGAGCTGAGGGACAGCACTCAAGCCCAGAGTTCAAGCCCCATGACTGACAAAAAAAAGAAAAAGAAAACTTGGCAGAGCTTTGTTGAGTATATAAGCAAGCAGGCAAGCATATGAGCAGACAAACAAGCAGAAAAACGGCCACACTCTAACAGAGTGTGGGTGCTTCTTGGCTGTTATAAGTATTTTTATGGTAAAGGTAGGGGGTGTGACTTCAAACTTATGCAAAGATTGTTGTACCATGAGAAAACAAAAAAGCCACATTTTGAGAGGTCAAATTGGGACTCTTTATTAATGCACCAGCAGTCTGCAGATGGATTCCTGTCTCAAATATCTACAACCAGGAGCAAAGCTTGCACCAAACCACATGTTTGGGGTGGAAACCAAGCCTTAACAAAAGCAGACCATATTTGGACAGACTCAGCTATAAGCTAGGGTACTAGCAGAACTTTCCCATCTAGGGAAGATACATCTCCACCCTCTATATAGGGGAAATCTTAGGGGCTACTCAGAGGCTAGTGTTTCAAGCCATTTAGGGAGATAATGAAGGCAGAATCAGAGCATTCTCTATGCAGAGCTTTCCTAAGGCTATGACAGCTCCATTTCTCTGAAGCAGAGCCCCCCTAGCTCAAGGTGAGCTAGCTATCTGCAACTCAATGAATGGCCTCGTTCACCTCTCAACTTTTCAGCACTGGGTGGAGAGCCCCTTCCACCCAGCAAGAGGCACCAGGATGGCTGTTAAGAAGTTACTTATACTGAGCCTCCTTCCTTCAAGATAGGTGTTTGTCCCTACTCTAAACACTCTTGGTGTTACTTTGAGCTTCTGGATGTTTTGGGAATTCTTTCCAGGTAAGAATGTATCTTGCCATAAAATAGATCCTTACCCTTGAGATAAGGAAGGCATCCTGTTGTCTGCATTTTGGGTGGGTTGCTTAAGTTTTGAGGGAGCGTTTTTTTGTGTTTTTTTTTTTTTCAGGAAAGCATACATCCTGCCAGGCGAATGCTGGTTCTTGGGGTGAAATATGTATCTCCCAGGAAAGAATGCAGCCTGTGGTTGACTCTCTTTGAAGCAAACATAGTGTTTCTTGTTTCTGAACTCCATGTTTCTGAGTTGCCTTCACTAGGCTTCATCTCCCTCAATTTATCCTGCCTCAGTCCTGTGGAGAGCTAGTGTGACAAAGCTGTCAAAGATACCCACTGTGAAGGAAGCTGTAGGCCCACATACCTCAACAACTGTTTTTTAGTTCTTTTAGGGTTTTTAAAAGGGATCATGATATCATGCATTTTGGCCAGGATTGTTCAGATCAGGTCTCGTGAACACAGAAAGCTTGAAAGCCAGGCAAACCCTCTCCTAAGCATCTAGGGGGTACTCAAGGCAGAGTTCATCCTTTATCCTGAGGGAATTTAATTGTCTTACAGGGAAGTCGCATAGGGTTTTCGGTGCAGGCCAGCACCTGGGCTCAAGTCTTCAAGAGCAGTTCTTTCTGTGCCAAAAAAGCCTCACAGGTAAATTTAGAATGATTTGTGGACTCTAATCAAGAGCTGTTAGGTTTTTAAAGAAGAGAGGAGAGGGGTTGGGAAGGTGGCTCAGTGGTAGAGCACTTGCCTTGCATGCCTGAGGCCCTGGGTTCGATTCCTCAGCACCACATAAGCAAAAAGGAAAAAAGCCGGAAGTGGCGCTGTGGTTCAAGTGGTAGAGTGCTAGCCTTGAGCTGAAGAGCTGAGGGACAGCACCCAGGCCCAGAGTTCAGGCCCCACAACCGGACCCAAAAAAAAAAAAAAAAGAAGAGAGGCGGCTGAATAAGAACCACACCACACATGTGGTATTCAGGTAAGGGGTAGGTTTATTCATCATTCTGGCTGGCATCCAGCCATGCCAGCACTCCACACGGCTGGGAAAGAGCCTAGGAAAGAGAGCATCTGGCCCTAGGCTAGGGCTTATCTAGGGCAGGGGTGGGGAAAGGTATTGCCACATCAAATCCAGATGTGACCTCAGCGGATGCAGATGTGACCTCTTCCAGGTATGCCAGTTGCCTAGGTAATGCAGGTACTGGGCGGAGACTTGGCTGTGAGGAAGGCAGGAGTCGGCTCACCATCCAGGTGCAGATCTTACACTAAGCTGAGTACCGAGTAACCTGTAGCTCACATCTGTAATCCTAGTAACTCAGGGGGCTGAGATCTGAGAATCATGATGTGAAGTTGCTATATGGCGAGAAAACAGAGCAGCCACATTTTGAGAGGTAGAATCAGAGTCTTTATTAGCAAGCCAGTGGCTGCAGGTGGCCTCTTGTCACCAAGACCTGCAGCCCTGCGAATACACTTAACACTCATCAAACTGAGCCACGAGAGCAGGAGAGGAAAGAAAGAGCATAAAAACAACCAACAAACCAGATCAGCTCCAATGGAGAGCTGAAGTGGGATGCCATATTGACCAGAGGAGAGCCAGGAGACAGGACACAGCAGACAGCAGGGCATACCCACTCCTGATTTGGTCCAGGCCTAAATAGGGTCAGGTCAGGGGGCAGGGTCACAAGGAGAGTTCAAGACTGGAAGGCCCAGTAACCTATTGTCCAAATCCCCGCCTCAGCCTCTAGGAATTCAGGCCTGGGAGGTGGGACTTCCCTGCCTCCACCATGAAGACAAGATGGTACCAGTTAAACCCAACACCCTATCATTCACCACATGACAAAGATGATGCCAATTAGTTTCAGCATCCCTACTTCAAAGAGCCCTGGCAGAAAAGTCCAAGAGACTCTTGTTAGGTCCACCTGGAAGAATGGCTCCTTACCTTTGTTTTCTCCCTATGCAAAACCACACATAGACCCTGTAAGGTTTTGCAGAAAGGAACTGTCATGCAATTTTTCAGGAAGAAGTTTATTATCAACTGCTGGCATGCATGCAGTGGAAGGTGTGCAGAGAAGGGGCAACTCCAGCTGACACTGGGGTAGGAAGAGGGCGGGGAGGAGGTGTTGCCACAGTGGATGTGGACATGACCTCAGAGTCTGGGAACCTCCTACAGTCCAAAGGAGGCATGACTGGGGGGGGGGGGTGGTTCAAGATGTGACCTCAGAGAAAGGAGAGGTAACTGTCCCCAGGTATGCCAGTCACCTGATGCAGGTGCTGGGTAGAGACTTCTAGGAGAGGACACATGCAGTCCTGCATGGAAAACAAAGGGGGAGGAAGGTCTGTATGCAGCTTCCCATGGATAAAGGGGGCCATTTTCTCAGGCAGACCTAACATTCCAGTTTTTTGATAGTTACAAAAGGGATGCTGACTCTCTTTGGCTATTTCCTGCTGACAAGAGATGTGGACATTAAGGGTAGATGGCAGGGATGTTGTTCAATCTTGGAGAAGGCAGCAGTGACTGTTCCATGGTGGTGAATGTGCATATGTGTCTTTGGATGAAATCTGAAAGAAATCTTATGAGGCAGGGGCTGAGAAACAAGAAAAAATATTAGCAGGTACACAAATGGCAGAAGGAAGGGTTCAGGGAAGAAAATTAAAAATTGAACGACTTGGCTCGTTTCCATCTCCTGCATTCCAAGTGGTCCTGGAGTGGTAGAAAACGTCCCTAGCTACTTCTGACATCTAGCAACTGTGCAGAGGATAGCATGATAGATTGGTTAGAAATAAACAGTCAGAAGCTGGGGCTGGATTGGAGTGGTTAAGGGCCAAACAGGAGGCCTGGATTATAAAGTATGTATGGGAGACCCAGGAAGCTGCTAAGGCTAACTGTCCTGAGTCTAAGAGTCACTTTAAGATCCTGTCCATTCAGAAGGGAACCTTACTTCATTGTTGGTGTGAATGTGAACTTGTTCAACCACTTTGGAAAGCAGTATGGAGGTTCCTCAAAAGACTTCACATAGAGCTCCCCTATGACCCAGCAATCCCACTTTTGGGCATTTACCCAAATGTTTACAAACAAGACCACACTAAAGCTACCAGCACAGCTATGTTTATTGCAGCATTATTTACCATAGCTAAGATATGGAACCAGCCCAGATGCCCCTCAGTAGATGAATGGATCAAGAAAATGTGGTATATATATACACAATGGAATTCTATGCCTCCATCAGAAAGAATGACATTGCCCCATTTGTTAGGAAATGGAAAAACTTGGAAAAAATTATATTAAGTGAAGTAAGCCAGGCCCAAAGAAACATAGGTCCCATGGTTTCCCTTATTTGCAATATCTAGTATATGTATGAGTCAAGTGGAAAAGGTCAGATAATGTGATGTTAGGAAAATGAACCCTTAGATATGTATTTTAATGTTTTTTTCCTTTCATGCATTTGTTTCTAACGCATTTATAAGATTATCTCTTTGTAGCTTTGTATGTCCCTCCCTCACAGTATAACCCCTGCTTTCACTATATTTGATGTCAGTATAACTTGTAGAGGAGATGGGGAAAAACAAGTCGTTTAAGGATACAGGTGGACCTGTTGCAACAATGAGAAGTACAAGTTGTCATGTCAAAAACGAGCTTTACAATGTTGGTGTGGGGTGGGGGGGAGGGAAGGCGGGGAGGATTGGGTGGGGGGGGAGGCTGGAGGCTGGGAAGGGATGTGAAGGGTAAACAAAGGAGGAGGCTACAATGCTTGATAAGAAATGTACGCATTAACCTGCCCATGTAATTGTAACCCCTCTGTACAGTGTGTTCACAAAAAATAAAAAAAAAGATCCTGTCCATTTAGAAGACAGGTATGAACATTAGATAGGGATACTTAATAACTATTTTCTTTTCTTTTTTTTTTTTTGCCAGTCCTGAACTCAGGACCTGGGCACTGTCCCTGAACTTCTTTGGTTCAAGGCTAGTGCTCTATCATTTGAGCCACAGTACCATTTCTGGCTTTTTCTGTTTATGTAGTACTGAGGAATCAAACCCAGGGCTTCATGCATGCTAGGCAAGTCCTCCACCTAAGCTACCTTCCCAGCCCAGCTATTTTCTTTTGATCTCCCAGCTCTGGTTAGTTTTGAAAGGGCAGGCACAGAGTGACTTCATTTAAGCTATGACACTTCTTACTCTTCTCAATGATCCCTCATTACTAGAACTAGCTTTGCCCTGAGGATCTAGGTGGTCTAGGTGCTCATTGCTGGAATGGCATGTCCCAGTGTTGGCATTTTTGCTCATTGGCCTGGGCACTGTCTTTGAACTCTTTTACTCAAGGATAGCACTCTACCACTTTCAGCCACAGCACCTCTGGTCTTTGAGTGGTTACTTGGTGATAAGAATCTCAGAGGACTTTTCTGCCCGGGCTGGCTTTGAACTGCAATCCTCAGATCAAGTGAGCCTTTGCCAACAGTCCTTTTTTATTCTCAAATGAAGCAACAAGGAGATCAATAAAAATATTTTAAGCAGGGTTTCCCTGGAACTTGTGAAGAATTGACCAATAAATACTTGCAAGAGTTATTACTCTGTGGATCTGACTGCTATAGGGGATAAAATCGGCAATGACAAAACTTAATAGATATGATGAGTTTTCAAATAGCAACTGCTTAACTTAATATAGCACTTTAAGATTGTACTTAAGATTGAAACCATTGTCAGTTTGGTATCTAAGGAGGCTTACATACTTGGGAACACATAATAAAAACTTGACAAATTTAATAGTGCACAAACAATTATTTTCATAGATGGACATATAGAATGAGATGCTGATTTTAATCAGTGTCTTAACCTTGACCTTAAAAAAAATCACAGCCAACTTAATTACATACCAACTTTACTAACTTTACTCATGATCTCTATCTTATAAAACTGCCCATTCCCCCCCACCCTTTGGCCTATGGAGCCAGTTACCAGAAAACCTTTAAAATAATTTTGGTAGAGAGACACACTAGCATACAAATTGACCTTTGAACACTTTGAATACTTGTTAGGCAGTCACATGAAAACCCTACCATATGGCCAAGATGGTGAATTTATGGGTTAGCATACAAATTGACCTTTGAACTCCTGCTAAAAGTATGGGGGGTCTTATGAAAACTTACCACATGGCCAAGATGGCAAAAAGCAAGTCAGGATGGTAAGAAAACTTGGTGGAGCTTTATTAAGAAAGCAAGCAAGCAGCAGACAAACTGACAAGCAGAAAGGCAAGGCACACAGTAGCAGTAAAAGTGCTCTCAAGGAGAGCTAGAGATAGACAGTTTTAACTAAGAGAATTCAATCAGGACAGCCAGCCTTTAAGAGGAAGCCTAGAGGGAAGTCTCTGGGAAACAGCCCATGTCTCACTCTCAAGAGCACAAGGGGGGGGGGGAGAAGGAGGGAGGGAAAGAAAGAGAAAGAGAGTGAGAGAGAGAAAGAGAGAGAGTGGGGGGAGGGAGAGACAGAAAGAGAAAGAGATTTAACTCCCACAAGACAAGGAAAGTTACCTTTCTAGAGGAGATGTCTGGGAAGTTTAGGAGACAGGAGAGAAGGCGAGTCTGAATATATAGAACATCTGGACATTTACCATCAGCAGAAACAGTGGCAAAAAATAAGGTGTTTTGGAGAGAGCATAGGAGACACCCCAAAGGAGTGTCCCAGTAGGAAGGGAACAAGAAACATGGAGTCTGGTGAGTAAAAAGAGGTTATGGATGGAAGGCGACCCTATCCACCAGAATATCTTTTAGCGTAAGGGTCAGATTCCCTATTCAGGCATCCCCAAACTGGGAAGTGACCAGCCAAGGAGGCCTAGGAACCCTCTGGCTTCTAGAAAGACAGAAAGAGTCAGAGGAGACACTCACCAGAAGTAGAGTGTGTGGGAGAGTGGTGTGGTATGGATGCAAGACCAGCAATGGTAAAGGCAGGAAGTCCGGTGAGAGTTCCTACAGCAGCTGGGTTCATAAGGGGTGGTCAGGATTCACATTAGCCCTCAGCAAAGAAAAGGCAGAGGGAATCCCACCATTCCTGACACTAGCCCTTCCTGGGTGTCAGCACCAGTTGTGAGGTTTGAATGAAAGGAGACTGCCACACAGTCCAGGTCAAAAAGAGTTTATTAGGGGACAATGTATTGCCAGCCTGAACAAGAGGGAGGCATGCAGGGGTGCAAGGGATGCAGGGGAAGGGAAAGGGAAGAGAAGGGGGTCAGGGGCAACAGGCAAGTGGAAGGCTGCAATGGGGCCAGGGACAAAACCAAAAGGGGTGGAACTAATGATGGAGAGAGAGGACAGGAGGAGGCGTGGCCTCCGGGAAGACCTCAGAGCCTGGAGGAACCTCCCACTGTCCCCAGATGCACCACTTACCCGAGTTATGAATGCTGGGCAGGGGCTTCCAGAGAAGGGGTGACATGGGCACCCGGGAATAACAATGGGGAAGAGGCCATTTTTCCTGGGTAGATCTAATAGACCCCTTCCCCTTCATTCTCTCGCCAAGCAAAACTGTACATAGCCCTCCCTAGAAGTCCCCGCCCAGCACCTGTAACAGACAAGTAACTGGTCACTGGTACCTGGTACACTAGTACCTGGGTCAGTGGGAGGTCGCCACGCTCTGAGGTCACTTCCTCATCTGCTAAGGTCATACCTCCTTCTTGCCCTTCCCTATTTACTGTAATCTCTCTCGACTATTAGTTCATGCTACATCCTATTTCAGAGAGCAACCCAGCAGTTTGACTCCCCCGGTAAATTCTTTTCTTCCTGAACCACATGGCAGTCTCCTTTCAACAACTCTTACATCTCTTATCTCCAATTAGACAGTAAAATGCCAGACTGGAGGTGTGGTTCAAGTGATAGAGCACCAGCTGTGGGCTAAAAAGCTGAATTCAAACCCCAGTACCAGCACAAAACTAAATAAATGAATAAGAATCTAAGGAAGTCCTCAAAGAGACCTTAGTGCTCTCTTTCTGATTGATATTGGAATGAGTCCCAAGTTCTCATTAGTCCTCATCTGACTATTGGGTGATATCATGAAGCTGGTAGATTTCTCAAACATCTGGTTGTTTTATTTGTTATTAAACATATTGACTGTTGAGTGAAAGGGGGCGGGGGAGCCATCCTACACATCTCTCCACTGCTGCTGTTTAAAAACAGCTTTGCTGACATCTATCAACTTTGTTTATGTCACATTGGGCAATTTGTCACTGATGATGAATTTGCCAAAGGAAAAGTAAACTTGATTGACAAGGCCCTGGGCTCCTCTCTCTTCAACATTCCAGCTGTTAAAAAAAAAAAAGTTGGATGCTCCCCCCCAGGAAGGCTCATCTGGGGGTGGAAACTGTACCAAGGTTGCTGAGGGACAAAGTTTTTGTAGACACTTTGTCTCAAGAGCCCCATCTTCTTGATTGGTTCAAATTATTCTCCATTTTCAATCGCTGCCTTTCAGCACAGCCATCTGTTTCCAAGCCCATCTGCCAAGGGCTCTGTGGTGGCTGATTATTAAATGTATCTGCAGCTGGAGTTTCAAGAAAGGAAAAAAAAAACCACTTAAATGACAAAAGGAAAGTTTCCTCAAAAGCAAAAAGTAGAAAATAGAAAGACTTACAGCCATTGTCACACTTAGCAATCAGAGGGCCCTGTATGCCCATGGGACTCCCTGATATGGTAAAGTCTGGTTGTGTTTAACCTTGATCTTTTGACTATTCTGTAGGCTTGAGGCTTTTAGATAATATCTCTGAAGATTATCATAGAAAAACTAATAAAACACATTATGGTGGTTTAAAAATTTTTTTTTAGTAAATGAATTAATTCTCTATTTTGAAACTAATGCTCCTTCAAGGTATCTGTATAAATATAAGTAAAGCAGTAATTCTCTAGCTTTGGTGGGTGAAAGAAACGTAAGAACCTTGTTGATATATATTTATATGTATGTATATATATGTATACATATGTGTATGTATGTGGATATACATATATATATTCCAGTCTTTTCTTCCAGAGAGATTGATTCATAAGGTCAAGGATCAGCCTAGAATTTTAGCATGAATCTCAGGTGATTTAGAAATGGCAGTATTGAGGAACTAACATTTGAAAAACACCTAGAAAAAGACTGAATTCTGCTCAACCACTGTTCCCTCACAACAGCTCTTTAAGATAGTTCATTCAACCAGTCTTGCCAAATGAATTAATACTGGATGACTAATTTTATATTGCATGCCCATTTTCAGAGCCATGCTGACAGTAACAATTTTCATATCCCAGAACTGGATTTTTGGAAATTAATTAATTATTATTAATCAGTTTTTTTTGTGAAAATACAGTACAGAGTGGTTACAATTACATGAGCAAGGTAATGTAATGTACATTTCTTATCAAGCATTGTTACCTCCTCCTTTGTTTCTTTCCCCTTACCATCCCAGCCCTCCCAGCTCCCTCCCTCCCTCCCCAAAGTTGTAAAGTTCATTTTTTGACATAACGTCTTGAACATCTCATTGTTGCAATAGGTTCAGCTGTATCCCTATTTATGGTTTAAAATGTTTTAAAAGGAAAGGAAAGGAGAGCTGGGATGTGGCTCAGTGGTAGAGTGCTTGCCTAGCATGTATGAAGCCCTGGATTTGATTCCTCAGTACCACATAAACAGAAAAGGCCAGAAGTGGCGCTGTGCCTCACCAATGCTAGCTTTGAGCAAAAGAAGCTCAGGAACAATTCCAGAGCCCTGAGTTCAAACCCCAGGACTGGCACAAAAAAAAAAAAAAAAAAGAAGGAAAGGGAAGGAAGGAAGGAAGGAAGGAAGGAAGGAAGGAAGGAAGGAAGGAAGGAAGGAAGGAAGGAGGGAAGGAAGGAAGGAAAGAAGGAAAGAAGGAAAGAAGGAAGGCTGGCTTAGAGCAGAGCCTGTATGGCACACTGAAGTCTGGTTAACAGTTCAGATGTCTTTTCTCCTTTAGAAGAGATAATTAGAAAGCAGTCCTAGGGGAGGGAGTTCAAGCCTGTAATCCCACAAGCAGTCAGGAGGCTGAGGCAGAATTTTAAGTGCAAGGTCAGTCTGGGCTACATAGTGAGATCTTTTCTTAAAAAAATAAAAATAAAAATAGGGTTGGGAAGGTGGCTAAGTGGTAGAGTGCTTGCCTTGCATGCATGAGGCCCTGGGTTTGATTCCTCAGCACCATATAAGCAAATAAAACCAGAAGTGGTGTTGTGGCTCCAGTGGTAGAGCGCTAGCCTTGAGCTGAAGAGCTGAGGGACAGTGCCTGGGCCCTGAGTTCAGGCGCCACGACTGACAAAAATAAAAAACAAAAAAAATAAAAATAAATTGCAAAGTAAGGAAAAAACCAGGGCACTCAGATAAGAACCCAACCTTCTCTTCTTCCCCCTCCTCCTCCTCCTCCTCCTCCTCTTTCTTTTTATCAGTTGTGGGGCTTGAACTCTGGGCCTGGACACTGTCCCTCAGCTCTTCAGCTCAAGGCTAGCACTCTATCACTTGAGCCACAGTACCACTTCTGGTTTTCTGGTGGTTAATTGGAGATAAAAGTCTCATGAACTTTCCTACCTGGGCTGGCTTTGAACCACAATCCTCAGATCTCTGCTTCATGAGTAGCTAGGAAATGTTTGATTTTCTGTTCTGGAAAGCCTTCTTGAGGTGGGAGGGTGGGGGTTTAAGTACTAGAGTTGAACTAAGGGCATCTGCTCTTGCTTCCTCCAAAACAAAAAAGACTGGAAGTATCATTTGGGCCACACCTCCATTTTTTTTTTTTTTTGTTGGTCGTGGGGCTTGAACTCTGGGCCTGGGTGCTGTCCCTCAGCTCTTTAGCTCAAGGCAAGCGCTCTACCACTTGAGCTACAGTGCCACTTCCAGTTTTCTGGTGGTTTATTGGAGATAGGAGTCTCACGGTCTCTCCTGCCCGGGCTGGCTTTGAACTGCGATCCTCAGATCTCAGCCTCCTGAGTAGCTAGGATTACAGGCATGAGCCACCAGCGCCCAGCGTCACACCTCCATTTTTTACTAATCAATTGGAGATGAGTCCCATAGACTTTTCTTCCTGGATTGGCTTGATCTTAGCCTCCTGAATAGCTAGAATTATAGGTATGAGCAATTATCCCCTAGCTCTGTTGTGGAAAGTTGTCTGTTTCCATTAAAACTGAAAGATGTATTAGCTAGGTGCCAGTGGCACACCCCTGTAATCCTAGCTACTAAGGAGGCTGAGATTGAAGCCAGCCTGGGCAAGGAAAGCCCATGAGACTCTTATCTCCAATTAACCACCAGAAAACTAGAAGTGGCACTGTGGCTCAAGTGGTGTGGTAGAGCTCTTGCCTTGAGCTGAAGAGCTCAGGGACAGTGCCTAGGCCAAGAGTTCAAGCCCCACCACTGACCAAAATAAATAAATAAAAGATGTGATAGGAGAGATTATATTCCAATATGGTCTCCCTTTTTTAAATAGCCAACTCCTCAATTTGTTTTAAGTCTAGTCTGGCAAGCACAAATGTTTGTATTTTTTCTCCCCTAAATTAATCGTCACAAATAAAATTAAAATGTTTAAGCTAAGCATTGTATACAATAAGCACTTACTAAGTACATCCAGTGAATGCAGAAAAGACAATGGGAGAAGAGGGTTTGCATGGGCTAGTCCAGGGTCAGCTTGTCTGCCTGCAATGACTTTGAGAGGATCTATGACGATCTATGTTGGCAAAGAGTTCTCAGCTTCTTGCCTTTCGTGTATCAAGAAGCCAGCATGGGAATGTTAGTTCTCAAATTTGCTACTTACCCTACAGCAGGAAGGGATTCCTTTATTTCTACCTAGCAATCATGTTAGCACCACTCTTCACACCAAAGGTACATAATTAGCAGCCACTGAATGAACACTTCCCTCTACTGCTTTAATCATGAACAAATAGGGCAGAGAAGAGGGAAGAAGAAAGGAATTTTGTGTGCCAGACACATTATTGAGTCCAGCTAGTACCACTTTTCAGAGGAAGAAGGGAGGCTGGGCTAAAGATGATGCTCAAGGTCATGTAGCTAAGGAACAAAGGTAAGATCTGAACCCAGCCTGCTCCAATGCTACAGCCTCAAGTCAGAATGATTACTAGGGGTTGAGGTGGGGTGAGCTAGGGAGGTGGAACACTTCCCTGCGTGCCTGAGACTCTGGCTTCTGTCCTCCACAAGGAAAATAAAGAGCTGAGGGTCTAACACTGGGGCAGTGCCCACTCTCTGGCCTCTAAGGGGGATGAATCCTTAGGGGTTGAGACTTCCATGCTTTTCCTTTCTCCAGTCCTGGCAATAGCCCACCGTGATGGGGGACAGGACGGACGGACGGACGGACACACACACACACACACACACACACACACACACACACACACACACACACCCTCCAGGTTTCCTTCCTGGGCCTATGTGCCTTCCTTCCTTCCCTTCCTTTATCTTCCCTTTTTTTCTTCCTTCCTCCCCCTCTTTTCTTCATTCCTTTCCTTCCTTCCTTTCCTTCCTTCTTTCCTTCCCTTCCCTTCTTCCTTCCCTTGTTTGTTTGTTTCTTTCTTTCTTTCTTTTCTTCCTTTCTTCTGTGCCAGTACTAGGGCTTGAACTGAGGTCCAAGGAGCTGTCTCTTTGCTGTTTCCACTCAAGGCTGAACCATTTGAGCCACAGCTCCAGTTCCTGCTTTTCTGTGGTTAATTAGAGATAAGTATCTCACAGACTTTCCTGCTGGGGCTGGCTTCCAATTCTCAGCTCTCAGTCAATGCTATCTGACTCTCAGGGGCATGGAGGTGAGAATGTTGGTTCCAGCTCCTGGAAGGTCTGTGCAGAGGAAGGATGTAAGCAAGCACTCCTAATGTAGTCCAGAGCTGAAACATCATTCCTAGTGAGACAAGAGGCTCAGAAATGAATGGCTGCCTGGTTGATGTGGGGGTTTTTTGTTTTGTTTTTTTGTTGTTGTTGTTTTGCCAGTCTTGGAGCTTGAACTCAGGGTGTTGGCACTGTCCTTGAGCTTTTTTTGCTCAAGTCTAGTGTTTACCACTTTAGCCATAGTGCCACTTCTGGCTTTTTCTGTGTACATGATACTGAGGAATCAAACCCAGGGCTTCATGCATGCTAGGCAAGCATTCTACCACTAAGCTACATTCCCAGCCTCTGCCTAGGTTTTGATTTTGTTTTGTTTTTCTCCTGTTTAGGTCAGCAGGAGCTATGGTTTGAATATCTGTGTCCCTCAAAAATGTGTGTGGAAGTTGGATGCCAGGGGCTCATGCCCGTAATCAGTCCTAACTACTCAGGAGACTGAGATTCTGAGGATCGTGGTTCAAAGTCAGCCCAGAAAAGAAAGTCCATGAGACTCTTTTTTTTTTTTTTTTTTGGGGGGGGGGGGTCCGGTCGTGGGGCCTGAACTCTGGGCCTGGACACTGTCCCTCAGCTCTTCAGCTCAAGGCTAGCGCTCTACCACTTGAGCCACAGCACCACTTCTGGCTTTTTTTCTTTTTTGCTTATGTGGTGCTGAGGAATCGAACCCAGGGCCTCATGCATGCAAGGCAAGTGCTCTTCCACTGAGCCACCTTCCCAGCCCCTCCATGAGACTCTTATCTCCAATAAACTACTCAGTAAAAGCTAGAAATGGTGTGATGGCTCAAGTGATAAAGTGCTAGCCTTGAGCAAAAGAAGCTCAGGAATAGTGTCCAGGTCCTGAGTTCAAGCCCCAGGACTGGCGCATGCGCGCACACACACACACACACACACACACACACACACACACACACACACACACACACACACCTGTATAGAAACATAAAGTCTGCCGGGCGCTGGTGGCTCACGCCTGTAATCCTAGCTACTCAGGAGGCTGAGATCTGAGGATCACAGTTCAAAGCCAGCCTGGGCAGGAGAGACTGTGAGACTCTTATCTCCAATAAACCACCAGAAAATTGGAAGTGGCGCTGTAGCTCAAGTGGTAGAGCGCTCGCCTTGAGCTGAAGAGCTGAGGGACAGCGCCCAGGCCCAGAGTTCAAGCCCCATGACCGACAAAAAAAAAAGAAAAAAAAAAAAAAGAAACATAAAGTCAGATGCCCCATATTCAAAGTAGAATTAAAATTTTTATCAGGGGCTAGGAAGTTGGCTCAGTGGTAGAGCACTTGCCTCACATGCATGAGGCCCTGGGTTCGATTCCTCAGCACCACATAAGCAGAAAAAGCTGGAAGTGGCACTGAGCTGAAGAGCTGAGGGACAGTGCCCAGGCCCAAAGTTCAGCCCCCACGACTGACAAAAATAAAAATAAAAATTTTATCAAAGACCTGGAGAGAACTTTTAGCAAAATGAATACCAAGGAGAAGAAACATTTTAGGGGGAAGACAAATATGGGCATTGAATGGAAGAAGAAGGATGAGTGAATGCAGTCATTATATTCAATGTGTATTATGTAGAAACTGAACTAAGTAACTTGAGGGTAGGGATAAGGGAGGGGAGTAACGGAGGAGAATGACATTTACCAAGATGCATTGCACTTATAACCTGACCTATGCAATTGAAATCTCTTTGTACAACTACTTAATAATAAAATTTTATAAAACAAATGTTATCAAAGGCCTGGAGGAAACTTTTTGCTCCATGTGCCTCAACAATGTGAAGAGCTATCTTGGAACAGAGATGGAACCCTCACCAGACACTAGACCTGCCAGCACTTGGACCTTGGACTTCCCAGCCTCCTGAACAATGAGGAATAAACTCCTGTTGTCTATAAGTGACCTGCTTTATGGTATCTTATTAGGGCATCAAAAATGGACTAATGAGCCATGCATTCGTAGCTCATGCTTGTAATTTTAGCTACTTGGGAGGCTGAGATCTGAGGATCATAGTTCCAGGGTAAGCCAGGCAGAAAAATCCGTGAGATTCTTTTTTTTTTTTTTTTTTTGGTCGGTCATGGGGCTTGAACTCTGGGCCTGGGCGCTGTCCCTCAGCTCTTCAGCTCAAGGCGAACGCTCTACCACTTGAGCCACAGCGCCACTTCCGGTTTTCTGGTGGTTTATTGGAGATAGGAGTCTCACGGTCTTTCCTGCCCGGGCTGGCTTTGAACCGCGATCCTCAGATCTCAGCCTCCTGAGTAGCTAGGATTACAGGCGTGAGCCACCAGCGCCCGGCCCATGAGATTCTTATCTCCAATTAATCAGCAAGATCAAAGCCAAAAGTGGAGGTATGGCTCAAGTGGTAGAGCCCCAACCTTGAATGAAAAAAGCTAAGGGACAGTGCTCAGGCCCTAAATTCAAGTCCCAGTGTCAGCACAAAGCAAGCAAGCAGCAAGGAAAGAAGGGAGAGAGGGAGGAAGAAAGGGAGGGATGGTAGGAGGGATGGAGGGAAGGACATGGAAAAAAAAATGGACTAAAAGCTAGACACTGGTGGCTCATGCCTATAATCTTAGCTACTTAGGAGGCTGAGATATGAGGATGCAGTTGAATTCCAGCCTAGGCAGAAAAGTTTGCGAGACTCCAATTCACTACCAAAAAGCCAGAAGTGGAGGAAGGTGTGGCTCAAGTGGTAGAGAGCTAGCTAGCCTTGAGTGAAAAAGCTGAGTAAAACCCTGAGTTTAAGCCCCAGAATTAGCACACACACACACACACACACACACTACAGAAAGTCTAAATAGGTAGATTAAGGTCAAGGCCCATTCCATGCTGGGAGTCAAGACCCTATCCTGGGGGGCTGGGAAGGTGGCTCAGTGGTAGAGCGCTTGCCTTGCATGCCTGAGGCCCTGGGTTCGATTCCTCAGCACCACATAAGAAAAAACGAAAAAAGCCGGAAGTGGTGCTGTGGCTCAAGTGGTAGAGCGCTAGCCTAGAGCTGAGGGACAGTGCCCAGGCCCAGAGTTCAGGCCGCACAACCGGACCCAAAAAAAAAAAAAAACCCTATCTTAAACATAATCATTGAAAAGAACAGGACTGGATGCATGGCTCACATTGTACAATGCCATCCTATCAAGGAGAGAGAGAGAGACTCAAAGATGACAGACAATGAGAGAGATGATTGAGGTTGCTTCTGGTACTTTTGGTGTGTGAACATCCACAACTCCCTACCAGGCTAGCCTGATCTTATAAATGGCAGAAGCCACAAGGGAGATTATTTAGCGAATGGTAAAGACCTGGCAGGAGGCAGCTGTTGGAGATATGGAAGTGGCAGGGTGGGGAGGGGGTGCCATGTGGAAACACTGGCTTCATGTTCCTCAAAACCCAGATTTTCAACGATTGGGATTCTTACAGCAAGCATGTGAGTTAAATGGAACATAACTGATGGGCTATAGTTCAAGGGTGCAGATTGCAGTATCCACTCTCTACTTCTTGGCATTGGGGCAGGCAGCAGGTCAGGCAAGTGCAGAACATCTGGCCTCAGCCTTCTAAGGACCAGAATGTTTCATCCTGTCAGAGCCCACCCTCCCTTGGACATGAAACTAGAACTTTCTGAGGCTGCCCCCTGTCCTCTGACCCTTCCTGGCCAGACCCCAGCCATTACCTCCTCTGCAGCTCTGTGGCTTTTCCTAACACTTGCCAAAGCTTGGTGTTACCTCCCCTCCACCTCCCTCTGTCTTCTCTAGCCTTTCTGTTGATTGATTTTTGTGTGTACTTCCTTCTAATAATTCCATGTAGGCCATCATGTGGGCAAGCTCTCATCTCATTTTGTCTCCAGCTGCAGCCTGAGCCTGAGCATTTGTGGGCTTTACAGCAAGACAGGAAAAAAAAAAAACCAGAGAGAAAGATTCATTTCCTGCCTCCTGCTTCCCTTCCAGTTTAATCCAAGAGCTCTGACAACTTGCCTATACCTCAACTGGTGGCCCATGCCTATAATCCTAGCTATTCAAGAGACTGGGATCTAAGGATCATGGTTAAAGCTAGCCCCGGTCAAAAAAGTCCATGAGATTCTTATCTGCAACTAACCAACGAAAAGTTGGAAGTGGAGGTGTGGTTCACGTGCTGTAGTATCAGCCTTTAGCAACAAAGCTAAGGGACAGCACCCAGGCCCTGAGTTCAAACCCCAGTACTAAAACACACACACACACACACACACACACACACACACACACACATTCCTGACCTGGAAGAGGATACACACTGTTAGAAGGGAAGTTAGTACAGTCCAAATGATTTATACTTGTAATCCCAGCTACTTAGGAGGCTGAGATTGGAAGGATCATAATTTGATATCATCTAGGTAAAAAGCAAGCCAGATCTCACCTTAACAAGCCAGATACAGGTTTTCATCTGTATAATCTCAGAATTCCAGAGTTGAAGCAGAAGAATAAGTTGGAGTCCAGTCTGCATTGCATATGAGACCGCATTTCAAAAAAAAAAAAAAAACCTGAAGTTTATGTGACTGAAGATGGAAAAAATAAAGCTGACAGGGTCATGATGTGGATTTTTATGGGGGAGGAAGAAAGGGATTTCTCCTATTACATTGAGAACTTATAACCACCAGGTGGCAGCAAAGCCTCAGTAGACAAAATTAATTTCTTCAAAATTCTAGATGCTTGGGCTTGAAGATTTAAATAGAAGGGCTGAGGTCTGTGCTGTGGGAGGAAAAGTACTTAAAATTCAGAGTAACCACAGCTAAATTATGAAGGGTTCTTTTTTCTTAATGCATCCAGATTTCAACCCCTCTCCCCCCCCCCAGCACAATATATTCTCTTTAAAGTCAGGAAGAGACAAGGAAGCACATTTCTGCTCTACTCCATGAGCCTGGCCATAGAATAAAAAGGAACAGATGCCAGGTGCTGGTGGCTCCCATCTGTAATCCTTGCTACTCAGAAGGCTGAGATCTGAGGATTGCAGTTCAGAGCCAGCCTGGGTAAGAAAGTCCATGAGACTCTTATCTCCAATTAACCACCAGAAAACTGCAAGTAGCACTGTGGCTCAAAGTGGTAGAGCTCCAGCCTTGAGCAAAAGAGCTTAGAGACAGTGCCCAGGCCCTGAGTTCAAGCCGCACAACCAACAGAAACAAAGGAAGAGAAAGACCAGGTAAGGTGGTACATGCCTGCAATCCCAGCACTGGAAAAGCAGAGGCAAGGTGACTGAGAGTTCAAGACCAGCCTTGGCTACACTGAGACCCTTTCCTAAATAAGGTATTAAGCCCATCATGTGTTTTCATTACTACATATTAATTTTGCATATTAGTGGGCTTCAGTTATTTCCAAAGCAGGATGTACACTGTCCATCCATTTGTTTTTGCTCTTGTTCTTGAGATGGTCTCACAGCCTAGGCTGTCTGCCTCCCAAAGTGCTGGGATTACATGCAGGAACCACTACACCTGACTTCGATCTATTCTTGGCTCCCAGCAGTTTTTATTTTTGTCAGTCATGGGGCCTGAACTCTGGGCCTGGGCATTGTCCTTGAGCTCTTCAGCTCAAAGCTAGCGCTCTACCACTTGAGCCACAGTGCCACTTTGGGCTATTTCTGCTTCTGTGGTGCTGAGGAATCAAACCCAGGGCCTCATGCATGGAAGGCAAGCACTCTACCACTGAGCCACCTTCCCAGCCTCTCCCAGCAGTTTTTAATAGTACTATATCTTATTATTTATATATGCCCAGAGGTCTGTAGAAATCTGTTTTCAGTGGGTCAGATAGTAACTATTTATACTTTTGGGACCACACACACCAAACTTCATTGCATTTCTTCTCCTATTTCCTTCCCCTCCCACCTCGTGTGTGTGTGTGTGTGTGTGTGTGTGTGTGTGTGTGTGTGTGTGTGTGTGTGTGTGTGTGTGTGTGTGTGTGTGCTGGTCCTGGAGCCTGAACTCAAGGCCTGGGCACTATCCCTTAGCTTTTCCTATCAAAGCTAGGTTTCTATCATTGAGCCACAGCTTAACTCAAAGCTTTTGACCTGTTAATTGGAGAAAAGAGTCTCATGGACTTTTCTGCCTGGGCTGGCTTTACATCGTAATCTTTAGATCTCAGCCTCTTGAGTAGCTACGATGACAGGTGTAAGCCACGGGTGCCTAGCCACCTCCTTCTAAAAGAAAAACAAAAACCAGAACCCACAAAAACCCTTGAAATGTAATAACATGACTAGGGCATTCAAGTGTCAGGTTCAGTGTGGCCCACTGGCCCCTGACCTACTTTCTTGAGATTGTTGACTACTCTGTTGTATTGTTTTGTAGAACTACCACATAATAGTGTACCCTTTCCCGCCTATTATTTCCCACATATTAAGTGACTGTTGGTACTTTGAAGTTGGGCATAGCTCAGGGAGGAGCCCTTGCCCAGCATATGTGCTTGTTGACTTCAATAGCTTCGTAATTGACCAAGAAACTTGAGAAACTCAGGCAGTATTGTTTTAGGGCAAAATTACTTTCCCAGGAAATCTGTTTTTTTGTTTTTTTTTTTTAAGCCCTTAAGTATACAGAGAGATTTGCTCACATTATATAAAGATTTTGCTTTAGTGTAAGTTAACCAATTTTTATAAAACATTGTTCATGAAGCCCTGCGCCGGTGGCTCACGCCTGTAATCCTAGCTACTCAGGAGGCTGAGATCTGAGGGTCGAGATTCAAAGCCAGCCTGGGCAGAAAAGTCCGTGAAACTCTTATCTCCAATAAACCACCAGAAGTGGCGCTGTAGCTCAAGTGGTAGAGCGCTTAGCCTTGAGCTGAAGAGCTGAGGGACAGTGCCCAGGCCCAGAGTTCAAGCCCCACAACCAAAACAAAAACAAACATTGTTCATGGGAACTGAAATTCCTTGAGGTCCTATCAGGATACAAGATCCTGCTGATTGACTAAAGAATCTTAGCATCTTTTGTAGGGAAAGAAATGTTGCAGATAGACAGCCAAAACTATCACAGGCCATCTGTTGTTCTCTGGAGCCATTTTCTACCAACTTTGTAAATGAATATTAGATAATTTTTAAATTTTTTTTGTGGCAGTCCCAGGGCTTGAACTCAGGGTCTGGGTGCTGTTCCCTTAGTATTTTTGCTCAGAGCAAATGCTCTACCACTTGAACCACCACTCCACATCTTGCTTTTTTTGGAGATAAGAGTCTCACAGTCTGTTCTGACTGGGCTGGCTTTGAACCGTGATCTCAGATCCTCAGATCTCAGCCACCTGAGTAGCTAGGATTACAGGAATGAGCCACCATTGCCCTGATGGAATGTATTATTAAGTTTAGCCGATCGCTCGCTTCCACCAACTCTAACGTAAAGGATGTTTCCACATCTGAAGCCTGTGGAAGAAATGCCCCACTCTATTATAACTCACTTGCCTGATGCTCTCTTTGATGCATTTGATAAATGGATTGATGACTTTCTTTTGTTCTGTGACTGTGCCTGAGATTTTTTTTTTCTTTCAAGGCTAGTGACCTACCACTTGATCCACAGCTCTGCTTCTGTCTTTTTGGTGGTTAATTGCAGATAAGAGTCTCATGGACTTTCCTGGCTAGGCTGGCTTTGAACCATCATCCTCAGATCTCAGCTTCCTGGGTAGCTAGGATTACAGGTGTGAGCCACCAGCACCTGGCTTTCCACTCATGCACTGAGTATGGATGGCAAGGCCCTCTCTTCCCTCTATACTAGAAGCTGAGTACTTCTCCCAAGAATCTCCAGGTTCTTGTCAGGCTGTTGGAGGACAGGGGCAGCCCAGAAAGGCCACCTCCTTATCAAAAATACCACCTGTCTGAATTGATCTTTAGGGGCACTCGCCTGAAACTGCTTAAACTTGCAAAACAAGTTCCGTGCTAAAAGTTCCTGCTGACCCCAGCCATATAAACCCTGCTATAACCAGACTCTGTGCTACCTCTCTGATCCTGACCAGGGAGTCCACCCGGGAGCATACCCCAATAAACTTTTATTCACCTTTACCTCCTCCTGTGTGTTCTTTCCATGCCTAAAACCTTACATCTGGTGCCAAATACCTGGGAAGATGATAGTGCTTTGCTTCACAGGCACTGCCCCTTCTAGAATGGCCTCTCTCCTCCCTTCCTCTTTTCCTGAGGCCTCCTATATTGGGAGCACAAAGCCCGCCCTGGCTTTTCATTCATCCTGCAAGCCTGCAGGCAGGCACATTCACTACTTAACCCTACAGGACTTCCTACTCCAATGTTCTCTCTCCAGCTGCCTAAAAACTCCCTGTTGTGTTCCTGGCATCATGAGAACCCATGGCCAACTGCAGAATGCAGTAAGTACACCATAAGCAGCTGCCGAGTATAGGCTGATGCAGATACACCAAAAGGGCAGCCACTGCCAGTCAAAAGTGGTAGAAGAAATCTTCCATAGTTCACAAAAGAGAGGAAAGACGTCATGATAGCTTACACCTGCATCCATCCTCCCTCCCCCACAGCCCTCAATATCGACCCCCTCCCAACCCTACCAGAACCAAGCCAGTCCCACATCCCACACCCAGGAAAGCAAAAACAGATAGCGTGAGTTTATTGACTTGTACAAATTTCACAGTAAAAAGAAACGTGGGACACAGTCAAGGTGCATGTAAAAAAACCAAAAAACAAAAAACCCCTCAAGGTCTGGATCCTGTTGGCACATGGGAGCAGGGCTTTCCCCACTTCAGAGGATTGCAGGGTAACAATCACATGGATCAAATTCCCCTTTGCAGATGCAGCCACGGGAACACTTGGTACAGATCACAGAACAGCAGGAGCAGCATGCTACATGAGGAAAAAGGAGAGTGACAGGTCAGGGCAGACTCATTCTAACAGTGGGCCTGGCCTAAGCTCCACCCACAGCCTGTGAGTACAGGACTGTAAATTCTGTCAGGAGACAGCTGGGATATTTGTAGCTAATATCTGTAATCCTAGCTGTTCAGGAAGCGGAGATCTGAGGATGAAGGTTCAAAGCCAGGCTGGGAAGGAAGTCTATGAGACTTTTATCTCAAATTTACTACCCAAAAAAGCTGGAAGTAGAGTTCTGGCTCAAGTGGTAGAGCACTTGAAGGATAAAAACAAAAGCTCAGGGACAGTGCCCTGGCCTGAGTTCAAGTCCTAGAACCAGCACCAAAAAATAAAAAGGCAGCAAGCTTGGCATTGATGGCTCATGCCTGTAATCCTAGCTGTTTGGGAAGCTTTGATCTGAGGATCGAGGTTCAAAGCCAACCTGGAAAGTCTGAGGATTTATTTTTTATTATTTTTTTTTGTCAGTCTTGGGGCTCAAACTCTGAGTTTGAGTGCTGTCCCTGAGCTTCTTTTGCTCAAAACTAGTGCTCTACCACTTGAGCCACAGTGCTACTTCCAGCTTTTTCTGTGATTAATTGGTGATGAGTCTCATATGCCTAGACTGGCTTCATCCATGATCCTCAGATCTCAGCTTCCCAAGTAGCTAGGACTACAGGCAGGAGCTACTACTACTCAGCAAAGTCTGAGACTCTTACCTCCAATTAATCACCAAAAAAGCTGGAAGTGGAACTCTGGCTCAAGTGGTAAAACACTAGCCTTGAGAAAAAAGAAAATTCAGGACAGTTCCCAGGCCCCAAGTTCAAGTCCTAGGACTAGCACCAAGAAAGTGGGGGAAATGGGGAGGGGGGGGAGAGCTAATCAGCCCCATCTGAGTTCCTGAGTTCAGTAGAGGGCATAATGTCTGGAGAGATGATGACAGGGCCAGTGGAGATAAAGGTCAAGCCCCAGAAAAGTCCTCAGTTGTGCAGATCTGAGGTTGGCTGCCTGGAGGCAGGCTCTGGGAAGAGGAATGAGGGGAATCGGCCATTTGCTCTAAGGCTGAGCAGATGGGGGGGGGGGGGGGGGGTGGAGGGACGGGCTTGGGGAAGCTGGATATGGCCCTGCTCCTGCCTGCTGTACTTAGACCCCTCCTGGCTCCGTCTGCCCTCAGGTCCCCAGGAAGTTCTCACTCACACGTCCTGCAGAGGGAGCACTTGCACTTTTCACAAGTGCAGCTGTCATCACAGGTGCAGGCCTTGGCTGTGAGGAGGAGAAAGACCACGGTAAGCCAGAGATTCAGGAGACACAGCTGTGGGGCAGCAGTACTCAGAGCCTTCCCTTGAGCAGGGCCAGGCCTACTAGATTCTGCCATCCAGGGAGCAGGAAAAAAAAAAATTGGTTTTCTGGCCCCTTATCTAGGAAGAGCAAGTTGTACCCAAAAGGAAGTTTTACCCTCCAAAGGAAGGTACCTGTGATGGTTTAACCTTCATTGTCAATTTGGTGGGAGAAAGAGAGACACCCAGGAGACTAGTAAAGTGTCTCTGGGTGTGTCTCTACTTGGATTTCCACAGACTGTCAGATTACAAGAGCTCCTGCCTCATGAATCGGTAGAGCACTAGCCTTGAGCAAAAGAAGCTCAGGGACAGAGACCAGGCCCAGAGTTGGAGGCTCAGGACTGGCAAAAAATAATAACAATAATAAAATAACTCATCCAGAAAACAAGCACTGGCCAAATGGAGTCCACTCAGCTGAGAACTCTAAATATGACCTCTTCAGACCCAGGTACACTGGGGTCTGGGGCTCAGAACTCAGCTTCCGAAGGTACTAGATTCAGGTACACTTACCAGCACGGCAGGTACACGTGGCGCTCCTCTCCATGAGGCCGGGGTTCTGCAGGAACAAGCAGGGGAGCTGTGGGGCTGCTGGTTGGGCTGTGCTGCTCGCCTGCTGGCTTTATAGGGGAGGAAGGGCGCCCTGCCCTGCCTCAGCCCCAGCTGGGCATGCGCTTGGTGCTCACCGACCTTGGCTCAGCTGAGCACACCTGGCAGCCCCTCCCCCCTAGGGTAGGACTGCACCCTGAGCCACCTCCCAGCCTCTGTCTCCCATTGCCCCACAGCGACCTTCCAGTTCCCAAGATTTTTAGGCCATTCTCATCCACCAGCATCCCAGTCATGTCGGTCCCCCAATCCCTGATGTCATCTTAGCCTGGCCCACGGTCCCAGCATCACTGATATCAGGTGACAGGTGAGGGATTCCCGTGCATCCGGCAAGGCCCTATGCCCTGGGACCACCAGGGCGGTCCCCGGCTAGCCCTTCCCTCCTATCTTCTTTTATCCTGAAGTCAGTGGACATGGTTGCAGGGTTCTCCTTCACATAGACTTTCCTAGGGCTCCCCATAAGCAAAGCCCACCACTACCCTAAGCTGGGACACTTTGGATGCAAAGTTCTTCACCTGCAGCCAATAATCACACACATGGTCATGTTGCCAAGAAAATTCTGGAAAGGCCCTTCAAATCCCTCCTCACATTGTTCATTCAAAGGAGTCCAGGACTGGAATATGGGAGAACAAATTCATCCTAACTTGAGGAGTGTCTTATTTTTTTCTTTTTTGGTCTTTTTAAGACAGGGACTCGCTATGTAGCCCAGCTGGCCTCTAGTTCTAATCCCCTTCCTTCCTCAGCCTCCTGAGGCTGGGATTACAGAAGTGAACTACCACACCTGGTTCTAACTCTTTATTCCCCTGTGCCTTTGTATATTTGCTGATGTTTTCGGGCCAAACCTTAAATAATGGGTTTGTGTTCGTTCGTGCTTTTCTCTCCTGAAATTAATACCATTTACCAAAGCTTAGGTCTGAGATGGACAGAAGTAAAAGCTATTTCTTCCCAATGGAGATTAGAATATCCTGTGGAGGATTCGAGCAGCTGGGGGGAGGGGTAACATTCCCACTCTGCCGGCATTTTTAAGCCCCAAATGTTAGAAGATGAATTTGCACTGTGCAGAGTAGTTGATGGAAGATGGAGAAGTTTCTATGCCACCCACACTTCTCATAGGGAGGTGGGGATGTGGTCTTGCACACTGTTCCCCACTTTACAGAAGAAAAAGCTCTGTGAGTTCACCTGCATTCCAGAAGACAAGGCTGGCTTTCTTCCTTTCTTTCTTTTGTTCTGGTCCTGGAGCATGAACTCAGGAACTGGCTATCCCTTAGCTTTTTTGCTCAAGGCTGTTGTTCTACCACTTGAGCCATACCTCTACTTCTAGCTTTTTGCTAGTTTATTGGGGATGTGTCTCTCTGATTGGTCTCCTTGGGCTGGCTTTGAACTGTGATCCTCTGATTTCAGCCTCCAGCATAGATAGGATACAAGCATGAGACACCAACTTCCAGTAAGACACAGCCTTTTTTTCAGTAAGACACAGCCTTTTGGGGGGGGGGGGGGGCCTTGGGGCTTGAACTCTGGGCCTGGGCATTGTCCCTCAGCTCTTCAGCTCAAAACTAGCGTTCTATCACTTGTGGCTTTTTTTGTTTATGTGGTGCTGAGGAATCAAACCCATGGCCTCATGCACGTGAGGCAAGCATTCTACCACTGAGCCAACTTCCCAGCTCCCCCCCCCCCCCCCTGCCCCACACAGCCTTCTAAGTGCTAACAGTTAAGCCCAGATCGTTGCACTTCCAATTAGTCCCTCCCCCCTGTCTCTTATTTCTCAGACACACAAAGAAAAGTAGAGTAGCAGTCAAGTAATGACTTTTATTCTCCCATACTTCACAGAAACAAAAACAAATACAAGGGACAAATAACACAAGTTTGCACCAATCACTTTTTTTTTTTTTGCCTATTGAACTCAGGCACTTTTGTTCTCAATTAGCTTGCTTGTTTATGGTGGCACTCTACCACTTGAGCCACACACCCCTCTCTAATCTCAAAGATTGTTTCTGTGCAAGCTGGCTTCCAATTGTGATTCTCAGATCTTAGCCTCTTTAGTAGCTTTGAATACAGGTACAAGCCATTGGCCCATCACTCTACATGTGGGAACTAGGATATCCCCCCACATCAGGAGTACCAGCTACCCTTATTTGATGCCCCTCTGTAACCACAGACCTGGTCAGATCTGGCACAGCCTAGTGGGCAGCAGGAAGAGGAGCCTGGGGAAGAAGAGGAGAGAGAGGGAAGTCTTCCTACAACAGCAGTCTTGGCATGAGCTCTTCCCTAGCCAAGCCAGACCCTAAATTCAGGCTGTATGCTTCCAGGAGCAGTTGGGGGGCCCTCTGGTGAGTCATGCTATTCAGAGACTGCTCAGTCCCCTCCCTCTCAGACCTGGGGAGAGAGTGACAAGTTCCCTGGAGGGGAAAAAAACCTAGTATACTTGAAACTAATCCAGGTTTGTGTAAGGTATATTAAATAGGTAGGTTTCATTAGGTAGCCAATGAAGAGAACACCACACACTATTTAGGCAGGAAAAGAAGTTAATTTACCAAACTGATGCCCTAGCCATGCATGGTGGACAAGCATGGCTGAAAAAGGAAAAGGGGGGAGGACACCCCGCCCCCCAGGACTTATCTAGGCCAGGGACAGGAAGAGGTGTGGCCAGGTGGGGGAAAGGTGTGGCCACACTGGATCTGGATGTGACCTCAGGGTCTGGGACCCTCCTAAGGTCAGATGGGAGGCATGTGACCTAGTAGGAGGGGAAGTGACTGCTTCCAGGTCTGCCAGTTACCTAGGTAACAGATACTGCGTGGAAACTTAGCCAAGAGGGAGGGAGGTGTCCCTGTGCAGACTTTACATTCCACTGACTTCAAAGTACACCTGTTCCCCCTTGGGCCTACCAAGGTAAGGCTGTCTCGAATCCCTGAAGATCCAGGTGAGTAACGCTGAGCCAGCTTCTCTCCTCTCCACACTCCTCACTACCTCATCCCTTAGGTCACCTCCAAGCCACGGACATCCAATCTTTTCAGTAATATTTTTCCTTTTTATCTTCGTCCAGCCCCCTGCCTGAGAAGACTTCCTCCAGACTTCCTCCAAGAGACTCCCTTCTTGCACGCCACCAAGGGACAGCTGCTGCTCACTGCCTTCTCTGGGAGGGGACCAAATTCCAGCCTTTTACCCCTATTGTCGATGCCCCTTGCAAGCAGGAAGTAGCCAGAGAGAATCTTCGCCCTTTTTCATAATTATCAAAAGGCTGGAATGTAAGGTCTGGAGAGAGATACCTCCCTCCCTTTTGGCTAAGTTTACGCCCAGTATCTGTTACCTAGGTAACTGGCAGACCTGGAAGCAGTCACCTTCCCCTCCTACTAGGTCACATCCTGGGCCACCTCTGGTCTCATGCCTCTCATCTGACCTTAAAAGGGTCACATCCAGATCTAGTGTGGCCACACCTTTCCCCCACCTGGCCACACCTCTCCCTGTCCCTGGCCTAGATGAGTCCTGGCCCAGAGGTGGGTCACCCCTCTTCCTCCCCCCACCCCTTTCCTTTCAGCTATGCTTCTCCACCATGCATGGCTGGGGCATCAGTTTGGTAAATTAACTTCTTTTCCTGCCTAAATAGCGTGTGGTGTTCTCTTCATTGGCTACCTAATGAAACCTGCCTATTTAATATACCTTACAGTTTGTATTCACACTATTCTCTAGAGGAAAAGAATATGAGGAAACTGGTCACTGTCCTGTTGCCACCTATTGTCCAAGACCCAGTGTGGAAGAGAAAACCAACAAGGAGCTGGGAGAGATGCAGGAGACATGGCAGCAGGGCTTCAGCTCCCTGAGCCCCTCCTTTGAGCAGGACCAGCCCTAGCTTTCCACTCAGAAGAGGGAGACAGGTCTGATCTTCTGTCCCTCATCTGGAAAGGATATGTGTCCTCCTTTTCTTTCACAAGGAAATCCCCATACTCAGGACCCAGCCCAGGTTGAGTGCAACCGGAGGCCCAGACTCAGGCATCAATCTCCAAAAAGGCAACCTTGTTTGCCTCCATCCAGTCAGACTCCTACAGGGCTGCAGAGTCCTGGGCACAACCGATAGCCCCTGACCCTGAAAGACATCTGTCAGGACAGTCTTGGGCCTCAATACCTTGAACTCTTGGCAGATATGGGCAGAGAAGTGGGAAATGCTGTCAGGAACTGGGTCTCGGAGATATTAGACAACTAAGTAGCCTCAGCGCAGAGCTTGAAATGGGATCCCTTTAGCCCAGGGACACCATGTACTGCGGCCTGGGTTGAGTGTTTGTTCTAAGACCCAGAGCCAGGCATGCCTTACCAGTGGAGGGTCCATTTGGAGCTTAGCATACAGGAGAAGAAACAAGGTCCAGGGCTGCTAGAAGGCTCCTGGGAACCCTGCTCCTACCCAACCATTGCTCATGACTGGCTGCAGCCTGTAACTAACAAGCCATGGGCTAGCTGAGTGTACCCCAAGACAGCAGGAGTGGGTCTGCCTCAGGAGGAAGGTTTTTTTTTTTTGGGGGGAGGCCCAAGCATCCTTCCTACTCACAATGGCCCTCCCCCCACCACTGCTCCCCAATTTACAGCAGCGGTTCAGTGAGGTCACCCACTTGCTGGAAGAGAATGGTTTGGGGTATTAACATCTATCCCCAGCCTTGGTCCTGGATTCCCAGATCTGTCCCTCAATCCAACCCCTTATTACTACAGAGAAAACCAGTCAGAACCAAGTCAATGATATTTATTACCATGCATTAACTTCATACAAAAAAGGCAGTGGGAAACAGGTAAGGGTTGAGTGAGAAACCGAACTTGAGACATACAAATCACTATTTACACGTGTGAGCAGGGCACCCCCACATCAGGCACAGCAGCTGCACTTCTCAGTTGCTCCTTTGCACACACAGCCCTGGGCACACTTGGCACAGCCCACCGGGCAGCAAGAGCAGCAGCCTGGGGAGGGAAAAGGAGGAAGAGTGAGAGATAGAGCAGAATAACCAACCCAGCACAGCCTGCCTAGAGATCTGTCCTCTGCACTGGAGAATTTAAGATTTTCTCAACAATATGAATATATGGCTTTCTAAGACAACTGAGCTTCCCAATGGGAGCATTTCCAAATGCAGAAAGGCTGTCCAGACCGTGGGAGCTCAGGGCAGTGCAGAGAGCCTAGAGGGGCAGCAGGGCCTCAAAGGGCAAAGGACAGTCAGTTACCCCCCCCCACACACACACACACAGTCCCTCCCACATCGGCACAACCCCCAGATCTACAGACACAGCCCCAACTCACTCTTCTTGCAGGAGGTGCATTTGCACTCTTTGCACTTGCAGGAGCCAGCGCAGGTGCACGAGCCGCCTGGGGAAAGAAGAGACACACAGCAATGAGCACGAGGGACAGACGTGCAGACACAAGAGCAATCAGTCAACCTGCAGCCAGGGCCGTCCAGCACCCCACTCGATAATCTTCCTAACGACTCAAGCCGAGCCCCACTTCTTTCACAGGTTACCAGGCCCCGCCGTCGGGGGCCTGTGCGGAAGGTGTGGACGCACCAGCCGCGGGGGAAGGGCGTCGCAAGGGAAGGGAGAGGGGCTCCTAGGAGCGCCCCCAGCCGGCCTCGCAGCCCGGGGCAGCGGCTCCTACCAGCGGCGCAGGCGCAGTTGGGGTCCATGGAGAGCTCGGTGGAGGGGAGACGAGCGACGCGATGAATGGAGCGAGTGGAGGCAGCGAGAAGGCGCGATGTGGCCCTGCGCGCGGCCCGCGCGTTTATAGCCGGGGCTCGGCCCGTGCGCAGAGGTCTGCGCCCGGCCCCCGCCTCTGCGCCCGACCCGCATTGCGGGCCACGTGCAGAACCTCCCGAGGGCTGGGCCGCGAGGGAGGGCGGGGCTGTGCACCCGGCCCGGCGCCCTGCACCTCGGCCCCGCGCCCCGGATCTCACCCCCCCCCCCCGCCTCATCTTCCCTCCCCCCCCCCCCCCACGCCGTCCCCTAAACGCTGGGCTGGTCCTGGACATGATCCTGATTGGAAGTGGCCCCGAGCCGGGCTCCTGCATTCATCCCCGCTTTAGCTGTCTCTCGATTGCTGTGGTTGGGTTTGGTGCGCATCCCGGGACTTGAATTCAGGGCCCGGACGCTGCCCCGGAGCTTTCTTGCTCAAGGCTGGTGCTCGCCCACTGGAACCACAGCTCCACTTCTGGGTTATTTTTTAGTTTTTGGTGGTTCATTGGAGATAAGAGTCTCACAGACGTCACTTTCTGGGCTGGCCTCGGGCAGCGATCCTCAGCTTGGATCGCAGGCCTGAGTCCCCGCGCCGGGTTGCCTTTTATCAATAGCTGCGTGGAGCTGAAGATTCCGGCTCCGTTTCTGGGGCCGGGGCAGCTATCGCGGGGTGGGGGGTGGAACACAGTCCCAGAACCACGCACACTCCGAGCACACAGAGCAAGAAACGAGGTGGGGACGGCAGGGCAAGGCCGGGGCGTGCACGGGGCCGCGGTGCTGGGGGGTGGGGGGCAGCCCTGTGCGCACAGCTCCCCAAACAGGAGCTCCGGCAAAGCTAGCAACACCGCGGTGCGGGGCTGAGGTTGGGCCAGCGGAAGGATTGGGGTTCCGAAAACTCCTATGCGGGGATGAACGCAAAGGCGCAGGCATTGGAAAGCGGGGTGCGGGCCCGGAGGAGGAGGGGGGCGCGCGCTGCTCGCCGCCCCGCCCTCGGGGAGGTTCTGCACGTGGCTCCCCAGCCGCCCGCGCGCACGCTCCCGCCGAGACCCGGGGCCGGGCGCAGACCTCTGCGCACGGGCCGAGCCCCGGCTATAAACGCGCGGGCCGCGCGCAGGGCCACATCGCGCCTTCTCGCTGCCTCCACCCGCTCCATTCATCGCGTCGCTCGTCTCCCCTCCACCGAGCTCTCCATGGACCCCAACTGCGCCTGCGCCGCTGGTAGGAGCCGCTGCCCCGGGCTGCGAGGCCGGCTGGGGGCGCTCCTAGGAGCCCCTCTCCCTTCCCTTGCGACGCCCTTCCCCCGCGGCTGGTGCGTCCACACCTTCCGCACAGGCCCCCGACGGCGGGGCCTGGTAACCTGTGAAAGAAGTGGGGCTCAGCTTGAGTCGTTAGGAAGATTATCGAGTGGGGTGCTGGACGGCCCTGGCTGCAGGTTGACTGATTGCTCTTGTGTCTGCAAGTCTGTCCCCCATGCTCACTACTATGTCTTCTCCTTTCCCCAGGCGGCTCGTGCACCTGCGCTGGCTCCTGCAAGTGCAAAGAGTGCAAATGCACCTCCTGCAAGAAGAGTGAGTTGGGGCTGTGTCTGTAGATCTGGGGGTTGTGCCGATGTGGGAGGGACACTGTGTGTGTGCACACGCGCGCACTCACGCACACACGAGGAGGAACCGGCTGTCCTTTGCCCCTTGAGGCCCTGCTGCCCCATCTAGGCTCTCTGCATTGCCCTGAGCTCCCAAGCTTTTCTGCATTTGGAAATGATCTCATAGGGAACCTCCAGTTGTCTTAGAAGAACGCCATATATTCATATTGTTGAGAAAATCTTAAATTCTCCAGTGTTGAGGACAGGTCTCTAGGCAGGCAGTGCTGGGTTGGGAGGGGCTGGTTATTCTGCTCTACCTCTCACTCTCCCTCCCGTTCCCTCCCCAGGCTGCTGCTCCTGCTGCCCGGTGGGCTGTGCCAAGTGTGCCCAGGGCTGTGTGTGCAAAGGAGCAACTGAGAAGTGCAGCTGCTGTGCCTGATGTGGGGGTGCCCTGCTCACACGTGTAAATAGTTGGTTATGTTTTTCATTCAACTCTTAGCCTATTTATCACAGTCCTTTTTCTATTATGTTACTGCATCATAATAAAAGCCATTGACTTGATTCTGGTTTGGTTGTTTTGGTTTGTTTGTTTGTTGTGTGTGTGTGTGTTGGGGTTAGGGTGAGGTGCTAACCAAAATCTCCAGGGTCCTGTGCTTGGGACTCAGATATGAGTCTCCACAAAGCAGAGTCTTCACAAGCCCTGCTAAGCTGCTTCCCTTGGAGGGCATTGTCCTGTATTTGGTTTGGGAGCAGGGAATACCTGGTCTCTGTCATGACAGAATTCTCTCTGTAGAAACTCCACCTTTCTTATTAAATTCCCTCACTTCCTGGCCCTTAAGGAAGGCTCCTCCTAAGATTTTATTGAACACGAGTGTTGAATAAGATACAAATTCCAGTGGCTTGAATTCTCTGGGTATATTTCAAACTATGTCGAAGCCATCATTAGTATATTCTAAGACTTGTTTGATAAATGTAAAGAAAATGAAGGCACAAAATGCCATTTATAAACTTTAACTGAACAATATTTGAAGAATTAGATTTGACGGCTAGGTGTGGTGATGCTTGCCTGTCATCCCCGCATTTTGGAGGCTGAAGTAAGGGGATTTGGGGTTGGAGTCCAGCTTAGGCTACATAGGAAGACTGTGTTTCAGGAGAAAATACACTGCACAAACATTCATTGCACACTGGGAAAAAAAATCCATTTCTGCCCACCCCCAGTGTAAACTATGACCCTAATGTTCCACGAAGACCATCATGATCAGGTCCACTGATGAACCCAAGCTGACCCCTGACAACTTCCTGTTGTGACATATCTGAGTCTTAAATTTGTCTCCTACCTGCCAGGCATCAGTGGCTCATGCCTGTAATCCTAGCTACTCAGGAGACTTAAGATCTGAGGATGGTGATTCAAAGCCAGCCCAGGCAGGAAAGCTCACTGGGACTCATCCACTACAAACTACCAAAAAAGCCAGAAGTGGATTTGTGATTTGAGTGCTAGAGCATTAACCTTGAGTAAAAGAAACTCAGGGACAGCACCCAGGCTGGGAGTTCAAGCCCAAGAATCAGCATACAAAGTTTCTCCCAAAGTCAATCAATTTCTTTCCTGGGCTACTTCCCATCAGCAAGTTGACAAGGGACTCTGGAGGAATTAGCAGACTTTGAAGGGATGGACATTCTCTTGGTAATACAAGTATACAATCAGTGATTGCAGGTGACGCACTTTGTGTCCAAAATGTCCTGGGGCGAGGTATTTGGCTGGACTACGGGGAAGCCCTAGGAGAATGTATAACAAGGAGGACCTAGCACCTGTGCCCACCTGTGCCTGGACACTGGAAAGAAGGGTGGGCCAGCCCTGTCCTGCCTTCCACTGTGTACAAGGGAAACAAGGAACTAAGTGGGAGGAGCGTAGTTAATGGCAGGGAGGTACTGTGACCAGAGTCACACAACTATGCGCAGCACTCTCATCCTCACCCAATCAGTACAGAAACATGGATCAGTGATATCTAGGCTATGGGGCTGGAAGTGTGTGTGTTGGAGGGGAGGGGGGGGGATGGTGAGTTCTTGGAATCCTAGGGAACAGATGACCTGCAAATTGTGGGAACTAGAAATAGGCATGGGGAAATTCAGAGGCTGCTGAGGTCATGGTGTTGAGCTCACAGCCCCTCCCTCCTATTGGAGCTGGCACTGAAAGAATGCTTAGTCAAGAACAGAGGCCAGGGCGCCTCCATTCTGGGCAGTGCTGGAGGGGGAGGACTACCACCAAGCCCAAGCACAGAGTCTGTGCCATGCGACCTAAGAACTTGTGAGAACTGAGAAGTCAACAGAGATAGGGACAGTGTGGAGCCAGTCACTCAGCCCCTCCCTCCAGTGGAAGAGGACCATGAAGAGGCTGCCCCCAAACATGATTCTGTTTGCTCTGAGATTGAGTGCTCTGACTTTAGGGTGTCCTCAGGCAGTCTATGGCCAGGTAGGTCGGGAGCCTCTGTGAGGTACCCCAGCCTTTCTCTCATGAGTAAATAGAGTGACTTGTGCAAACCTACAATTGTATTTTAAATGACTCAGACCTATTTGTTGCATTCTTTTTTTTCTGTCTTGCCTTTACCCCTGCCCTGCCTCTGTCCCTACCTCTGCCCTGCCTTGCCATGCCTCTAGATCCCACCCCACTTCAGCCACCTCCTCAGCTCTGCAGACAGCACCCCAACTCAGTCTTCTTGGACCACGTGCACAGAGCACGTACAGGAGTTGCCTGGGAGGAGGAGAAACAGAGCAGTGAGCAAGGCCACAAACACTGGCAAAAGCAGTTAACATAGATAGGCAGCTCAATCCAGAAGCCCACCTGCTAGTTCTTACCACTAAAGATGGAAGGAAGGGCTGGGAAGGTGGCTCAGTGGTAGAGCATTTGCCTTGCATGCACGAGGCCCTGGGTTCGATTCCTCAGCACCATATAAGCAGAAAAAAAAAGCCATGGGGCTGGGAAGGTGGCTCAGTGGTAGAGCGCTTGCCTTGCATGCTTGAGGCCCTGGGTTCAATTCCTTAGCACCACATAAGCAAAAAGAAAGAAGCCAGACGTGGCGCTGTGGCTCAAGTGGTAGAGCGCTAGCCTTGAGCTGAAGAGCTGAGGGATAGCGCCCAGGCCCAGAGTTCAGGCCCCATGACCGGACCCCCCCCCCCAAAAAAAAAAAGCCAGAAGTGGAGCTGTGGCTCAAGTGGTAGAGTGCTAGCCTTGAGCTGAAGAGCTGAGGGACAGCGTCCAGGCCCAGAGTTCAGGCCCCACGACCAGACCCCCCCCTAAAAAAAAAAAAGACGGAAGGAAGCTGAACTCCATGTTACCTCCATAGACTATAAGTGGCCTTAGGTCCTAGATCCAGAATAGACAACTAGATCTGGCCTGAAAACCCAGGTCAAACAAACTATACTGGAGCCAAGTGCTGGTGCCTCATGCTAGCTACTTAGGAGGCTGACATCCAAAAGTCAAAGTCAGCTGGGGCAGGAAAATCTATGAGACTCATCTCTAGTAAACTAACAACAACAACAACAAGCCAGAAATGGAGCTGTGGCTCAAGTGACAGAGCACCAGCCTTGATCAAAACTAAGCTTAGGGACAGTACCTAGGCCCTGAGTTCAAGCCCTAGGATTCACACGCGCGCGCACACACACACACACACACATACACACACACTTCCTGCAAAGACAATGGATTCACCACTCAAATTCTAGGAAAGGGACTTACCATCATTTGTCTTTCTTTCTTTCTTTCTTTCTTTCTTTCTTTCTTTCTTTCTTTTTGGTTGGTCGTGAGGCTTGAACTCTGAGCCTGGGCGCTGTACCTTCACTCTTCAGCTCAAGGCAGAGCACTCTACTGCTTGAGCTACAGCACCATTTCTGGTTTTGTAGTGGTATATTGGAGATAAGAGTCTCATGGAGCAGGCTGGGAAGGTGGCTCAGTGGTAGAGTGCTTGCCTTGCATGCCTGAGGCCCTGGATTCGATTCCTCAGCACCACATAAGGAAAAAGGAAAAAACCGGAAGTGGCGCTGTGGCTCAAGTGGTAGAGTGCTAGCCTTGAGCTGAAGAGCTGAGGGACAGCGTCTAGGCCCAGAGTTCAAGGCCCACGACCGGACCCAAAAAAAAAAAAAAAGAGTCTCATGGAGTTTCCTGCCTGGGCTGGCTTTGAACCGTGATCCACAGATCTCAGCCTCCTGAGTAGCTAGGATTACGGGCGTGAGCCACCGGTGCCCGGCTCATTTTTCTTTTAACATATGGATCCAGGTAAAATAGTGTCCAAACTGTCTTGGAGTAGTGGTGGGCTAGACTACTGGGTCCTCAACAGAGTCTAGGGCAAGGAGGACCTTGTGCCTGTGCCCAGAGGTCCCTCTAAGCCTTTGACATTGTTCTTGTTTAGTCTTATCACTGGTGCTTAAACTCAGGGCCTCCAACCCTCGCTTAGCTCTTTCACTTAAGGCTAACACGCTAAAACTTAAGCCCATCTCCACTTCCAGCTTTCTGGTCGTTAAGGGGAGATGAGTCTCTCAGACTTTTCTGCCAGGACTGGCTTGGAACAGAGAGCCTCAGATCTCAACCTCCTGAGTAGCTAGGATTACAGATGTGAGGCACTGGTTGGTGCCTGGCAACCTTGAACATCAGTGGTGAAAAGAACTGAGTCCTAAATCACTCTCTGCTGTGGACAGAAGGGCAAAGGGCCACACTGGCAACACGTATAGGCAATGTAGTGGAGGCAGAAGTGATACTCTGACCTCTCTTACTACTCACCCAGATCTCAGTGGTAGAGGAATGTGGGCCCTGGGACTGAGATGAGGGGTTGGAATGAGGGATAGCTGTATGAGTCAGTTCCTGGAAAGCTCTGCTACCCAGTGATCCCCAAAACTAGGAAATGGAAAGGGACAGCAGGAGACAAGGGACTCTGTGGGCCCAAGCATACAGTGGCTCCTCCATGAGGGAGCAGACAGAAAAGGGAGGTCTGTTCAAGAGATTCTGCGTAGGCTCATCTGGCCCAAGTCCAGAGGGCTGTGTGCAGAGTTGGAAGCCAGGCTGAACTCAGTAGGAAATTGGAAAGATCTTTGCACAGTGCTCATTAGCAATGTACATTGCACACTGGGGGAAAGCAGCAGACTCCTCAGAGTATGGAGGGTCACACTTTGTAGAATTCTCTGACATCCCTCAAAGCCAACAGTGACCAAGTCCACAGAAAGGAGAGGAGCTGACACCTGACGGCTTCTTGTGACCCTGCTCTGCCTTTTCTCTAGGACAGGTGTTGGGTAGGGCCCAAGGCCTAGATAGGGCCTCAGAGAAGCAGAGCATACCGGGAGTGTGCCCTGGGGCACCTCACAGAATTGCGCAGTGCCCCCTTGCCACTGGCTACTGAGGGCGGAGGAGTGTGTGTCCTGTCGTACGTGCAGTACACGATGTCCTTGTCCCTCCTTTGCTCAGCTGCCAGGTCTTTGTCCTTATTCCCCACTCCTCCTGTCATCCCTGCCCATCACTACCCCCAGCCATGTTCCCAAAACTCCATCTCTAGTCCTGATTGTCCCTCTCAGCCCATCCATAGAGCTTTTTGTTGTTGATGTTGGTGGTGGTGGTGGTCGTCATCGTAGGGCTTGAACTCAGGGCCTGGGCACTGTCCCTGAGCTTTTTTGCTCTAGGCTAGCACTCTACCGCTTTGAACCATAGCTCTGCTTCTGGCTTTTTCTGTGATTCATTGAAGAGTCTCGTGGGCTTTTATGCCCTGGCTGGCTTTGAACCTTGATCCTCAGCCTCCTGAGTAGCTAGGATTACAGGCATGAGCCATTAGCACTGGGCTCATCCATAGTGCTTTGTCCTCATTCTCTTCTTTCCAGAGTTTGTGTGTAACCCCAGCCTGGGTGAATGTTAGTGGGGGGCAGAGAACTTGTGGTATGAAGGACTAGCCTTGCATATGAACTTTCCTTGCCCGACACAGCTGTTCTCTGCCCCTATTTCAATCCTGGCGATCTTTCCTTTTGTATATAGCAGCACAGTCATAGGGTAGCTCTCTTCTATTCTCCTCCTGGGCATGTATAGACACATTGTCCCTGACTTGCCTGAGGACTGGCCAAAAAACAAATTCTCCCAACAATCTTCCTTTCACTCTTTTTTCTTTTCTTTTTTTTTTTGGGGGGGGGGGGGAGGGGGAAGGTGAGGCTGGATGTTCTAAAAATGGAAGATGTCCATTTTCAGATAGGGATAAATAGTTGTAGGTAACATGGATACCCTATCTAAATAAGAATGCTGAAAATGTAGTTATCCCCTTCACAGTATTTCTATTATAGGCCTGTGTCAGCTCCCACCTGTAAGGAAACTTAGTCAGAAGGGTATCAGAATAAAGAAAATGCAGAAAGTGAACTCAACAGACCACAGACTTTTATTTCAGGGACAAAAGCCTGAAAGGGATGCCAAAGTTTTCCAGCCAGACTGGAGAGACAATAACATGCTCTCTTACTACTGATGACTCTTGGGGCTGGGAATGTGGCCTAGTGGTAGAGTGCTTGCCTAGCATGCACGAAGCCCTGGGTTCAATTCCTCAGTACCACATTAACAAAAAGCTGGAAGTGGTGCTGTGGCTCAAATGGTAGAGTGCTAGCCTTGAGCAAATGAAGCTCAGGGACAGTGCCCAGGCCCTGAATTCCAGCCCTAAGACTGGAAAAAAATAAACAAAAATACCGATGTCTCTTTTTGTATGTGTGTGTATGCACGCACGCTAATTGTGCTGATCTTAGGGCTTGAATCAGGGCCTAGGCACTGTCCCTGAGCTTCTTATGCTCAGCTCAAGGCTAGCACTCTACCACTTAAGGCACAGTTCTACTTCCAGCTTTTTCTAAGTAGTGTGTTGGAGATAGAGCCTCATGGTCTTTCCTGCCCAGGGCTGGCTTCCAGCCACAATCCTCAGATCTCGGCCTCCTGAGTAGCTAGGATTACAGAAGTGAGCCAACAATGCCTTGTTTAAGTCTATTTATTAGGCACAGAGAGTAAAGTCAGGTAGGGCAGGGGTCTGGGGTAGTTTGCTGTGGAAGGGGGGCAGGATGAGAACAGGGGATAAGGGCTCTTTGTACTGAATCTTATCTTGCCTCATAGGGACAGGTCAACAAATGGTAGGGCCCTTAATTCACGTTTTCTCTTTTACAACCACAGGGAATGTTTGGGGAGAGGGAGGGGGGCCGGAGGTCTGCAGCAAGAGCAGCAAGAGCACCTCCTGTTGAACTGCTTTCACTCACCCACAGTACTAAAGCGAGAGATAGTGTTTTTAGGTCCATTTTTCTAATCTACCAGTGTGGTCATGGCATGTCAGTCTTCTGACTTTTGAGCTGTTTGGCTTTGGCCAGGTTGTTTAGCCACTCTGAAAGACAAGGTTATTCAGCTATATACTTTCTCTCTAGGTTACAAGAAATAAAGAGTTTGGTAAGGCTTTGTGTTTGTTAAAAAGCTGGAACGTTATTTTAACACACAGTGCTTTGTGCAGATCATCTATACACATCCACAAACAACTTGGCTTTCCACACCCCTAGCCTCTAGCCCTCAGTCACCCATCCTTCCAAGCCAGCTTTCTCCTAGAGCTTTTTGTTTGTTTGTTTGTGCTGATACTGGGGCTTGAACTCAGGGCCTGGGTGCTGCCCTTTAGTTTAGTTTAGTTTAGTTTGTTTGTTTTTCACTCAAGGGTGGCACTCTACTTTGGCTTTTGGGGGATGTTTGAGATAAGAATCTTCTCTGGGGGCTGGGAAGGTGGCTCAGTGGTAGAGCACTTGCCTTGCATGCCTGAGGCTCTCGGTTCGATTCCTCAGCACCACATAAACAAAAAGAAAAAAGCCGGAAGTGGCGCTGTGGCTCAAGTGGTAGAGCACTAGCCTTGAGCTGAAGAGCTGAGGGAAAGCGCCCAGGCCCATAGTTCAGGCCCCACGACCAGACCTCCCCCCCAAAAAAAGAAGAATCTTCTCTGCCCTGGCTGGCTTTGAACCATAATCCTCAGCAGCTAGGATTAGAGCCATGAGTCACCCATTCCCTGCTCCCCCAGAACTTGTTGAGACAGGATTCTTTCTCCCCACAGAAAGTCCATGTGGTGTCAGGCGTGGTGATACACACCCATAAACAGGATTGCTAAGGCAGGAGGATCCCGAGTTCAAGGTTGGTGTGGGCTACATAGTAATAAAGACTTTAAAAGAGAGAACAAAGGCTGGGCTTTAGTGTTTCTGTGACTGTAATCCTAGCTACTCAGGAAGCTGAGACCTAGAGGATCTCAGTGTTCAAAGATGACCTAAGCGAAAAGTCAGCAAGACTGTCTCTGACCTAACAAGCAAAAAGCCAAACTGAGCTGGGCACTGGTGGCTCAAGCCTATCATTCTAGCTACTCAGGAGGCTGAGATCTGAGGATCACAGTGAGAAGCCAGTTTAGGCAGTAAAAGTCCACAAGACTCTTACTGGCAATTAACTAACAAAGAAAGCTGGAAGTGGAGCTGCTGTGGCTCAAGTGGTAGAGTGCTAACCTTAAGCATAAAAGCTCAGGGACAGCACCCAAGCCCTGAGTTCAAGTCCCAGAATGGGCACAAAAAGGAAGGAAGGAGTGAAGGAAGGAGGGAAGGAAGGAAGGAAGGAAGGAAGGAAGGGAGAGAGGGAGGGAGGGAGGGGAAAGGGGAGGAAGGGAAGGTAGGAAAGGGCAGAAGGTAGAGCAAGCAACATCTTAGTGCAGGAAAACAGGCTATCAGTAATTTTGGGGTTCAATCTGGTAAGAAAAATGGAGGCTCAGAGATGTTCAGTGATTTGCCCACGGCACACAAACAGTAAGGGATGAAGTGGACTGTGAATTAGGACTTTCTGACACCCAACTCATGCAGAGACAGCCTTCTGAAATCACCCCTTTAGAACAGAGGACCACATTGGTCCTGACCGCTAGCCAAGAAATTCTTTGAACATCAAATAGCATTAACCCAATAGCTGGGAGGCACTAACTGTTGGGTGTAATTATAAATCAGCCAGGCCTCATTTCTTCACATCCTGTGAACCTGGGACTCCACCCTCACCTCTCTGCGTGGGAAGCTGGGGGAAAGGGGTTGGGAGTGTTACTTTACTTCATCCTGATCCAAAACTCCTCGTGCTTTCCTCATCTACCAGAAAATGCTAGACAATTCCCTCCAAATCTCTAGTCACCTGACAAGTTGAAATAGTCAAGGATTGGCCTACGAATGAGAAGCAGATTCGGTCTGATTTTAAGAAGAAGTTCCAAAGATTCACTGCCAGGTCCCATCAGAGAGCACTTAGAGAGAGGGCGAGTCTTGTCTGTGTCCCAGTGCAGCCTGAGTGACTTAGGAGGATTCCTTGTGGAGATCCAAGGCAGGCAAACTGTGTGATTCAGTTTACAGTCTACAATGCGTACCTTGTATAAATGTGTAATGTTTGTAATTCTCCTGTTTTTCATTATTTTGCTATTCATATGTAGATATAAATTTTCTTGTTGGATTAAAAAAAGGATTTTTTTTTGTTTTTTTTGTTTTTTAAATTACACTCATACTCCTATTTGAGACAGGGCCTGGCTATGTGTGCCACCCTGCCTAGTTCCTTTTCTTTTTATTAACTTTTTATTTTTTACCAAACTTTACATTTGTGACTGATAGAAAATAATTTCTGGCATCTACACTACATTGAGAAACTCCATGAGATTCAAACAACTGGAGTTGCATTTCATACCCTGTAGTCACTTTGTTTAGGCAATACTGAGATTTTAAATCAGGGCCTCAGGGATTGCTAGACTTGTCAGGGATTGCTAGACTTGTTAGGCAGCCACTTCACCACCATTAGCTCTTTTTTTTTTTTTTTTTTTTTTTTAAATTCTGGTTTTGAGATAGGGTCTTGCTATGTAGTCCAAGCTGGCCTTGATCTCTCAATCCTCCTTCCTCAGCCTTCTAAGTGCTGTGATTTATAGGCCTGTATTACCTCTAGCTTCATAAACCTGTAGTGTGTGTGTGTGTGTGTGTGTGGTGTACATGTGGTGTGTGCCAGTACCCAGGCTAAGGGCCTGGCTGCTGTCCCTTAGCTTTTTTGCTTAAAGATGGTGTTCTACCACTTGAGCCATAGGCTGTACTTTCAACATTTTGCTCGTTATTGGAGATTAAGAATCTCACAGACTTTCCTGCCAAGGGTTGGCTTCAAACTGTGATCCTCAGATCTGTTTCCTGATGGCTAGGATTATAGGCCTGAGCCATAGGCACCTGGCTATACTCACTTCCTCCCTACCATCCCCTACCTCTAGGATTCAACTGACTCTTTTTGCTGATTAGCTGGTGTTCTACCAACTGAGCCATGCCTCCAACCTCTAGTCACTTATTAAATTAGCATGAATTGTGCAGAGGAGCTTCATTGTGATATTTAGAACTCAAAGTACTTTTAAGTCTACCCAACCCATCTGCATTATTCCTCCTTAACCCCTTCTCCCTCCCTGTCTCCCTTTTTGGTGGGTTTCAAAAGTTTTTTACACATACACTTAATTTACTTGTGTAATATTCACCTCCCTCTATCTTCTGGTACCTTTCCCAGAAGTACCCCTTTCATAAAAGTTTTTGCTGTACCAAAGTTTGAACTCAGGGTTTTGAGTTGTTTGGCTGGCACTGTGCCACTTGACCGCCCCTACAGGTGCCAGCAATAGGGACTGAACTCAAGAGCACCATGCTCTTTCCAATCTTCCCTGCTGCTCCACCATTTGATCCTTGCCTCGTCCTTTTTTAATTCAGGGGGAAAAGCTGCTCCACGAGACAGTCCCTTGTACTTTCTGCACGCCCAACTTCCAAGTCTCAGCCTCCTAAGTAACCAGGATTACAGGTGTGAGCCACCAGCAACCTGGTACTTCAGTCTCTCACCCCAGCCCCTTATTTACAAGGTGCACAAAGAAGACCAGAGCCAGAATCAAATCAGCCACTTTTATTCTCAGTCATACACGTCACAGAAACCGGAATGGAGCATGGGTCTGGGATGTAAAAAAAAAACAAAAAGAAAAAAGAAACTTAAGGTTTGTACAGTCGCTCTATTTACACGTGGGGGCTTCCCCCCCCTCCACATCAGGCACAGCAGCTGCACTTCTCAGTTGCTTCTTTGCAGACACAGCCCTGGGCACACTTGGCACAGCCCACGGGGCAGCAGGAGCAGCAGCCTGGGAAGGGCGAGGGGACAGCAGACCAGGTTAGCGTTTGGGGACAAAGGAAAAAGGACTCCCGTCCTCCTCCTTAATCGGGGTCTCGGTGCAGGCCATAGTTTCCATAACATCCCCACCCAGCTTCCCCAAGGGTAAAATTCTCCCAAGAATCACTAGGCAGGGGTGGGGGACCGCGACGGGGGGCAGAAAGGACAGGACCCCGACTTACTCTTCTTGCAGGAGGTGCATTTGCACTCTTTGCACTTGCAGGCGCCGGCGCAGGCGCAGGGTCCTTCTGCAAGGAGGAAGGTGATAAAGTCAGACACGTGAACGCAGGACCGAGCGGAAATCCCGGGTCCCACAAGCAACTCGTGGGAACTCGGGCGGGCAAGCTACTCATTCCACAGCTTATTAGTGTAAAAAAGGCTCCGAAATCGAGGGTGCCGAGAAAGAAGCGCCACAAACGCCTCGCCCCTCCCGGTCCCCTTTACCAGTGGCGCAGGAGCAGTTGGGGTCCATGGCGAGCGTAGAGGTGGGGATGCGGAGTCAGACGCACAAGGAGTAGCGGTGTCTGTGATCGGAGACGGCGTGGTGGAGCGCAGTGTGCGCGCGCTGACTTTATAGAACGAGGAACCGGGCCGAGCGCAAAAGCCCCGCCCGGGCGGGCCGCCGCGTGCGCCGCCCCCGCTGAGTCACCCCGTGCTCCGAGCGCCCTGGGTGCAGAAAGGGAACGCCGTGTGCCGCCCGCCCGGCCCAGCCCAACCCCTAGTGCCCGGCACCGCCCCCGCCCCCGCCCCCGCGGACTGCGAGCCGTTCCCCGGGGGTCAAGCATCCACTCCGCCTCCCCCACCCGGTCCCCTTGGGCCTACGCGAACCCCCAGTTCCCGAGCCGTGGTTGCACATTTCCCCCCCTGGCTGTGTTCGAACCCTTCGTGCGGGCGCTGGCTCCACCCCCTCGGGCCGTGTGTGCGGAGCCCAGGGCCGAGTGCGAATTGCGCGGGCTGTGCGCCGCCCCTGCTCCCTCGGGCCCTGCGTAGCGCGAACCCCTAGTGCCCGCCGCTGATCCTGCCCCGTCGGGCGGCGGACGAACTCCCCCCTCCCCACAGGTTGTGTGAGAACCCTCAGTGCAGGGCACTGGCCCGCCCCCCTCGGGCCGTGTGTGTGGACCACCTTGGGCGGTATGCGGCTCCCCAGGGCTGTGTGCGATCTCATGGCCAGGCACTAAGCAACCCCCCTCCCCTCTGGAACCGTGTGCCCAGCTCCGGGGCCGGGCGCCGACCCTGCCCCCTGCCCCGTGGAGCCGTGTGCGGATCCCCGGGCCCGGGGGCAGACCCCGCCCACTGGGGCCGTACGCAGATTCCCGGAAAGTGCGTCGACCCTGCAGCCCCGGGCCGTGTGCGGATCTCCCGGGCCGTGTGCGGATCCCGGGGCCCGGGCGCAGACCCCGCCCCCTAGGGCCGTGTGTGGATCTCCCGGGCCCTGTGAGGTTGCCGGGCCGTGTGCGGATGCCGGGGCCGTGCGCCGATCCTTGAGCCGTGCGCCAACCCACTGGGGCCCTGTGCCGCTCTCCTGGCCAGTGTGCCCTCCCCGCCCCCTGGGGCCGTGTGTGGATCTTCCCGGGCCGTGCGCCGATCCTTGGGCGGTGTGCCACTCTCTGGGGTCGTGTGTTGCTCCCCAGGGCCCCTGCGCCCACCCCGCCCCCTGGGGCCGTGTGTGGATCTTCCCGGGCCGTGCGCCGATCCTTGGGCGGTGTGCCGCTCTCTGGGGCCGTGTGCCGAGCCGCCCCGCCCTCTCTGGGTCCGTGTGCGGATTCCCGAGGCCGTGCGCCGATCTCGCCCTGTTTCCCCCCCCCCCCCCCCCCCCGCCCCGCCGTGTGCCTAGGAGCCCTAGGAGTCCGTGCGCCGATCCCTGATGCATGCGCCGACTCTCACCTCCCCCACTCTGTTTGCTGACTCCACTCGGACCCTGTGGACCCTTGGGCCGAGCGCCGACCCCGCATTTCCCAACTCCCCAGACCTGTGCGCCCCCACCCCTGCCTCCGCGTGCCTCTGCCTCTGCTCTCAGGGCTCCGAGTCGCCTGCCTGCTGTGTTCGGCCCCCCTTCCCATACTGCCCCCTTCCCGCACCGCGTCTCGCCCCTCCCGTCGAGAGCCTGCATCTAGGGAACCTAGGTCTGTGGGTCTCTCTAGCTTGAAAATTCGGCTGGAAGTGCCAGACCGACCAGTCCAGGCTTAGACTCTGCGTGAGTCAGACGAATTGGAATTGAGTTCTTAAGTGTACAACAGAGACTGTAATACCTGGATTATGTGGGAGCTCTCATTTACCTGTGACATCTAGGAGGTAGAATTCTCCACTAGCCTCATTGTCTTTACTAGTTTGATTTTGTTAGTAATGGGATTTGAACTCAGTACCTCATGCTTGCTAGGCACTCTACCACCGAGTCCCACCTCCAGGCCTCCCCCCCTCCTCGTTTTGGAGATGAGAAAGTCGGGGGTCACAGAGCGAATGAGCAGCTACTGAAGGCAGTCCTGGACATCAGCAGGGACAGAGAACGAAGATGAAGAAGCCTTATGGGGAGAAGCTCATTCCTGGAGGCAGGTGGCAGACGTGAAGCGGGGAGATTGCTACAGTGGGGGCTCTTGGGGCGCAGGGGCAGCAGCAAGGACCGCCCCCTCCCCCAATTCAGCCGAGGAGGAGGTGGGCCTCATAGGTGGGTCAACCATGCCTTAAGCCTGAGAGCCAGAGGTGTGTGCCAGGCTGGCTGCCCAGAAACACATGGAAGGAAAATCCCTAAGTGGAACACCGCCCTCCCCCCCCCCCCCCCCCCCCCCGTGGCTACTGAGGGGAAGAGCAGAGGCTGCAGCGCTCGAATTCCTGCTCACCAAAAAGCACGTGTCTGGCACTAGGTCTTGGGTCATCCTCTCTGGATTACCCAAAGTGTGTCATCCAAGGGCTTGGTTACTGGAAGTTTCCTGGCAGGCTTAGGGGAAGGCAGGAGCCCGTGAGGTGGTGGGCGTGAGCACAATGTGTCCCAGCAGCCCATACTGGAAGTTCCTGTGGAAATGTCTTCCTGGCTCGGATCAGACTCTTCTGGGAGCCCTCCTGACCCCGTGCCCGTGGAGACAGGTGGAATTCGCTGATCAACAGCCTGTTCTTTTCCTTCCTGGAACTTTCCATGGCTGTAGTGTGTATGAACTTGTATAATCCTTGATCGATTTCATTTTATTTTGGCAGGATTGGATTTAGGGACTCACATTTAGTAGGCAAGTGTTTAGCCACTTGCCAAGCCCCCAGCGATCCTTGATTGATTTGTTTCCCTCTCCACCCCTGTCCAGAGCGGAAAACGCGGTACAGTTGTTGCCACCTCTCCCAGTACAGGCCAACCTTGCAGTAGGCATTTAATCAATACTTAGCCAGCCAGGTGTAGTGGCACACCCCTGAATTGCCAACTGCCCCCCCTTTTTTGTACCAGTCCTGGGGCTTGAACTCAGGCCCTGGACGCTGTTTCTGAGCTTTATTGTCCAAGGCTATCTACCACTTCTGGCTCTATTTTGGGGGGAGGAGGGGGGTAGTTGATTGGAGATGAGTCTCATGGACCTTCCTGGGTAGACTGGCTTTGAACTGTGATCCTCAAATCTCAGCCTCCTGAGTAGCTAGAATTATAGGTATGAACACAAATGGCACCTGGGAACAGCAACTTGAAAGGGTAAATTTAGTTTAAAAGATAAAAGGTTAGGTAGATTAGAGTCCAGGTTCCTTGGAGAACATCATGCAGTGGAAGGCATTGCTGGCTTGGACAGATGAGACAGGATTATGGAAAAAGCTAGACTGTTAAGAAAATTCGACTCTCTTTTGTTATTGGTGTTTGTTTTTGCTTTGGGTTTTTTCTTGGGGGGGTGTTAAAGGGGAGCAGAAAGGGCGGGAGGAAGGGCGAACAAAAGCAAATATGCTATTCAGTAAATACTATGTGGAAAATGATCTATGTAACTTGTAGGGAGGGACAGGAAGGGAAAAGTAGGGTGACATTGTCCAAAAATATTAAAGTATTCATTACCTGACTTATAAAATGGTAGCCCCTCTGTACAATACCTTAATAATGACAATGTAATTATCATTTATTTTTGTTTTTGTTGTTGGTTGTGGGGCTTGAACTCTGGGCCTGGGTGCTGTCTGTGAGTTCTTCAGCTCAAGGCTAGTGCTCAACCACTTGAGCCACAGTGCCACTTCTGGTTTTCTGAGTGGTTTATTGGAGATAAGAGTCTCACGGACATTCCTGCCCAGGCTGGCTTTGGACCTTGATCCTCAGATCTCAGCCTTCTGAGTAACTAGGATTATAGGCATGAGTCACTGGTGCCCGGCTCTTACAATTATTATTTTTTAAAATTCAGCTCTAGAGAATAGAATATCTTACCTTAACCCTTACCAATTATTCATACCGTGTGGGGCGGGGGAGGGGGGAGGGGAGTGTCAGGTGACAGACTTAATCAACAAGGACACTTTCAGATCTTTAAACCCACCATGCTTCAGCATGTCTTCTCTGATTGGTCAATTGTTTCACACCTCATTTGCATAGTGCAGCCTAAGATGTAAAAATCCCTAGACACCAGAAGAAGACATAGATCACACAATGGATCATGATAGAAGGCACACAGAGCAGCAGAGGCCTTGGCTGAAACACTTCTCTTAGACTTCTTTGCTCTTGTCTTCCATTGTTCTCGACTGCATTAGTCAATCCCTGAGACAAGAACCTGAGAAGGCTACACCAGTAGTGCTGGCAGTAGAGCAGCCATTTACTGTCTGCTGCTGAGCTACTAAGCAGACCTTGCTTACTACAGGACTGTGACCCTAGTGGTTGTTCAGTTATAGAGCCAGAGATGTGAATGGGTTATGGTTATCTTAAGCCACTGTGGAAAGAAAATTTCCAAATTCCATTTCACTGGGGAGAGTTAGAGACAGGGGGATCTTGAGTTTAAGGCTAACCAGGGCTGCATAGTGAGATGGTGTGCCTGAGGGGTGAGGGGCTGAAGAACACAAAGGACTGGTGATGTAGAGAACTTGCCTAGTATGTGCAAGGTCATGAGGTCAATCCCAGCTCTATAAAAGGAAAATAAAACCTGTCTAGTGATATAATGAAGGGAATCTTCTGTTTTGTGTTTCCCTTGCTAGTTTCCAGTTCCTCTCAGGGCTCTGGTTACAAAATGAAAGAAAAGTTTTCACTACCCTGAAACCTGACTCTTAAGTGGAAATATGAAACAGAGCAGCCAGTGGTAAGATGTCAGCACTAGATTCTCATGGGTAGACCTTGGGGTGACTATGTACCAGGCCACTCTTGAGCCTCAGATTTGAGTACACTAGAATTTAAAGGTCATATCTTCAGATTTTCTTTTCTCTTATTATTTATTATATTTCTTTTTTTTCAGGTTCCCTTGCTTTGTTTTCATAGTTGCAAATAGTCTATTTTGATAGTATTCAACTTCCTTTCTCCCCCACCCCCATTTGTGGGGCCTGAACACAGAGTCTGAGTGCTGTCCCTAAGCTTCTTTTGCTTGAGGCTAACACTCTACTTTTACCACTTGAACCACAGTGCCCCTTCTGCCTTTTTCTGTTTATGTGGTACTGCTGGAATCAAACCCAGGGCTTCATGCATGCTAGGCAAGCACTCTACCACTAAGCCACATTCTCAGTCCCCTATAATTTTCTTTTTTTGCTTCAATCATTCTGGGTAGAATCCTACTTGGCAAGGAAGAACACTTGAAGGCTAGGTTCATTGTGGGGATTTAAGACAGCCAAAGGTTACAATGTCCTAAGATTTCAGGAGCCCCAGCAGAGAGATGAGAGAGGGAGGCAGGCTCAATCTGGGAGAGAACAGTTCTCATCAAAATGTTGACAGTGGTTGCTCTGGTTATCTGTAGCTATGCAACAGATGGCTCACAATGTAGCAGTTTGAAACAACAACCAATTTACCTTCTCTCTCCTGGTTTTATGGGTCAAGATTAGAGTAGAGGGTGACTGGGGTGATTGTCTTGTTTCATGGCACACTAACAGAAGTCCTTGTGGTAGTATTCAATGGAAGCTGTTCTGGAGGCTTTAAGATGATTTCACTTGGACTGTGTTTCTTGTTTGTCTTTTTTCTTTTCTTTTTTTAGTGCTGGGGATGGAGCCCAGGGTGCATGGAGGCAGGAGCCATACCACCGGGCTATAGCTCCCCAGAGTTCTTTCTTGCAATGAACGCTGGCCAGGAAATACAAGAGAACCCCCTTCTATTACTGCAACTGTAGAAACATTCTGACACATGCCAACATTCATTTGCATAGACACCAGGAACTTCTCCTCCTGGTAAGATTCTGTGGTTGTACCTCCCATCCAGGTATCATCTGCTTGATCTTGGTTCTTCTTCCTCCTTTTCCTATGGACCTGGCCATAATTACTTATTTATTGCTACATAAAAACTAGCCCAGGGGCTGTGAGTGTGGCTTAGTGGTAGAGTGCTTGCCTAGCATGCATGAAGCCTGGGTTTGATTCCTTTGTACCACATAAACAGAAGCCGAAAGTGGCACTGTGGCTCAAGTGGTAGAGTGCTAGTCTTGAGTAAAAGAAGAAGCTCAGAAATAGTGCCCAGACCCTGAGTTCAAGACCCAAGACTGGTAAAAAAATGACAACAAAAAAAAACCCCTATCCCATAACTTAGCACTTTAGGATGACACACATTTACAATGGCATATCACACATGTAGTTTTTGTGGGGCAGGAATCAGGCAAGGTTAAGTTGGGCCTTCTGGCAGATGACATTATCAAAATCCCAACCAAGGGTACAGTCATCCCAAAGGGACAGCTGGGGCAGGATTTACCTAGGAGCTCCCTCACGTGGTGATTGTCAGGATTTCAGTCTTGTGGGTTGTACCAAGATCTGGGATCTACATAAGCTATGGTTGGAGAATCTCTTGGGCACTTTGGGTTTCTCCATAGACACCTCATAACAGAATAGCAGAGAGGGAGAGGGTCATGGAGGATGCACAGGTGGTGTCAATGAAAGAGAGGGTAAGCACAACAGACAATCCTTTAGTCATTTATCCTTAGTGAAAGATAGTAATGCTGTATGTGTACAAGGGGTGTACAAGGTATGGGGTTCTAATTGCATGGGCCCAAATGATTATATGATGGTAACTCAGGGCAGAATTTGTCCCTTCCTCTTCCTTGGTGTATGGAGTGGAGAAGAAGCCTTTCATTTGTAAACATCAGGAAAGAAATGTTATTGCCAGCTGGGCACTGGTGGCTACTCAGGAGGCTGAGATCAGAGGATCAAGTTTTGAAGACAGCTGGGGCAGGAAAGTCCGTGAGACTATCTCCAATTAACTGCCCAAATAAGCCGGAAGTGAAGCTGTGGCTCAACTGGTAAAGTGCTAGCCTTGAGTAAAAAAGCTCAGAACAATGCCTAGGCATTGAGTTCAAGCAACAGGAGGCACAAAAAATTTAAAAATAAAATAAAATTGCACATGCTTATCATCTCAAATATACTGGAGATGGAGGTAGGAGGATTGTGGTCCAAGGTTCTATCTGAGCTGGGCACTGGTGGCTCACACCTGTAATCCTAGCCACTTAGAAAGCAGAGATTTGAAAATTAAGATTTGGAGACAGCCTGAATTCTCCAATTATCCAGCAAAAAGCCAGAAATGGAGATGTGGCTCAAGTGGTAGAACATAAAAGCCTTGAGCAAAAAAAAGAAAAAACAAAGCAAAGCAAAAGGCCTTGAGTTCAAGCCCAGTATAAGCACAACCAAACAAAACAACCCCTCCCCCCCCCACAAAATCTTTGCATAAACAAGTCACTTGATCCAGCCCACACCCAATGAGGGGATTCCACAAAGACAATCTGGGATTGCTGGGGTCATCTTCAAAGTCTATCTATCATGGACAAAGGCCATGATTGGTTTCTGACTTCAGGTTCTTTGCACTTGCTGCTCCCTGGGTCTAAAACTCTCTTACTCTCTCTCATTACACATGGATCTGTCAGGTCTCAGTTTAAAGACTATTCTCTCAGAAAGTCTCTTGAACCCTAACACTGCCTGAGTCCCTCTGTCACCAGCAAGTGTACCTGCCTAGCATGTTTGAGGCCAAGGGAGGGGGGGAAATCTTGCATAACCACGTTCTTGCATATTTACATTTATTGCAGCAAGTTGTGGATCAACCTAGGTGTCCAACAACAGATGAATGGATAAAAAAATGTGGTATTGGAGTATTATATCATTTTCAGGAAAATGGGTGGAAACTGGAGATTATCATGTTCAGATAAGCCAAGTTCAAAAAGCCAAATCTCAACTATCTCACTCATATGTAGAATCTAGACCTAAAATGATGGTGATGATAATGATGATGATGATGATGATACATAAATGTAAAGGGGTCCGGTGGAGGAGGGTTCCCTGTGATAGGGGAGGTGGTAAAGAGGATGGATGTTATGTGTATGTATGAAGTTAGCCAGTGAGACCCAGTGAACACTTTGAAAAAGGAAGAAGGGGGTTAAAGGAATACAACAGAGGGGGTGAACTTGTTCAAAGTACATAACAGACATCTACACATTTGTTCTATTAATGAATACTAATAGAATACCAAAAAAAGACTGTTTTTACTTCTTTTGAGCATTCCCCGAAATAGAAATGCTGGATCAGTGCCACCGCTACCTCCTGTGGAGTCTGCCTGAGAAATCGTGCCAGGCAAAGCATAAGCTTCAAGGAAGCATGCCTACCTTTGTCCTTATTATATTCTTCTTGGCTGTACATTCTTTGCCTTTATTCTCGTTTTGGCTATTTTTCTATTGATCCGTGAACAGGGCATATTGTTCCTTTCCAGTCCAATAGAGAAGGCTGCTCTGAATAATAAAGATTAGGACCAAAGATTAGATGTGGACAATGCCCCAAACAATATATCATCTGATGTGACGCTGCCTCCAGAAGCTCCTGCAACTTCTCAAGCAGTTTTGCAGCTCACTCATAGTAAATATAGAAATTTAAAATTTCCAGATATGTTACAACAGGCAGAACTAATGAATTAAACTAAACCAGAAGGAGTTATCCCAGACACACAGAGAGTTCTAGAAAAAGAGACCCCTGATAATAAAAGGAAAAGAAAGATTCTCCTAACAGTTATGACTAAGTTTGGTCCAGCTTACATTATAGGGAATACATGGTGGTTTCCCACAAAATGTAAAGTCAGTGACATCACATTTCCTGAGCCGACCGATGAACCATTGCCTTATACAGGTGTTTATAAAGATGGAAATAGATGGATTAATGTAAAAGGAAAAAGAGTATCTTGGTACTCATTAGATTTTATGCAAAGATTAGGTAGATCTAGATCATTATGGTGTTTATTATCAAAACAACAACAAGATAGTTTAAAATAACAATTAGAAATTCATGTTAAAAAATATTGGGATTAAAATCATAGGACGGAGAATGCTTGACCCAACCTGGGAGTGGTTTTTAGGATGGGTTCAAAGGGACTTGAAAATTTATGGAAAAAATAAAAAGAGTACAATATAAGTATATCCCTGTCTTAGGTTTGTTAATTATTAAACATAAAAAGGCTGAATAGGGCTGGGAAGGTAGCTCAGTGGTAGAGTCCTTGTCTCGCATACATGAGGCCCTGAGTTCAATTCCTCAGCACCACATAAGCAGAAAAAGCTGGAAGTGGTGCTGTGGCTCAAGTGGTAAGTGCTAGCCTTGAGCTGAAGAGCTCAGGGACAGCACCCAGGCCCAGAGTTCAGGCCCCATGACCAAAAAAAAAAAAAAAAAAAAGGCTGAATAGATGGTGCATTGTATTAAACAATATGCTAGACTTGTCTCGCACCACTTAACTTAAACTGTTGGTGGGATAGTCATCAATTTCCATGTAATCCATTAATGCTTTTCTTTTCTTTTTTTAAATTTATTTTTTATTTTTTTGGGTCCGGTCGTGGGGGCTGAACTCTGGGCCTTGGCACTGTCCCTCAACCCTTCAGCTCAAGGCTAGCGCTCTACTACTTGAGCCACAGCACCACTTCCGGCTTTTTTTTTCCTTTTTGCTTATGTGGTGCTGGGGAATCGAACCCAGGGCTTCATGCATGCAAGGCAAGCGCTCTACCACTGAGCCACCTTCCCAGCCCTGCTTTGCTTTTCTTAAAAATTGATTACATGCTTAAATGAAGAATCTATGTCGCAATCACACGCTGTAAAAAATGTTAATTCTCCTCAATAAAGATACACTCAGATGCAACTCTTTTTTTTTTGGGTCCGGTTGTGGGACCTGTACTCTGGGTCTGGGGGCTGTCCCTCAGCTCTTCAGCTCAAGGCTAGAGCTCTACCACTTGAGCCACAGTGCTTTTCCACTTCCGGCTTTTTTCTTTTTGCTTATGTGGTGCTAAGGAATCGAACCCAGGGCCTCAGGCATGCAAGGCAAGCGCTCTACCACTGAGCTGATGCAACTCTTTTGAGTCGGTGTCTGTCACTTCGCCAACTCCATGCCCACCTATCCTGAGATCCCTGTCCTGTCGGTCCCAGTGCTCCAGCCGAGCTGGTCCGTCACAGATCATATGGTAATTCTATTTTTAAAATTTGAGGAACTACTGGTCTGTTTCCCAAAGCAGTTGCCTAGTTTTTATATTTCCACCAGCACAACACAAAGGCTCCACGACCGGACCCCTCCCCCCCCACCAAAAGAAAAAAGAAGAATATCCTGAAAAGCAAACTTGGAGGAAAACATATTTACATCCAGCCTATATTCTCTGACTGGGAAACTTTTGTCTCCCAGCATTTTTGTTTTGTTTTGTTTTGTTGGTCATGGGGCTTGAACTCTGGGCTTGGGTGCTGTCCCTGCGCTCTTCAGCTCAAGGCGAGCACTCTACTGCTTGAGCCACAGTACCACTTCCAGTTTTCAAGTGGTTTATTGGAGATAAGCGTCTCATGGACTTTCCTGCCCAGGCTGGCTTTGAACCGAGATTCTCAGATCTCAGCTTCCTGAGTAGCTAGGATTACAGGCATGAGCCACTGGCACCCAGCTTGTCTCCCAACATTCTATCTCTTCCTCTCATCCAGCTAAGTAGGTGTGAGAGTTCTCATTTATCAAGGACTAGACCACAACCATTGTAGAAAAAAAGCTCTTGTTACCCTACTTTCCCTTAAGAAGGGGTCAGAGACAATTACCCAATGAGAAGATTTGAAGTGAAGCTGAGCAAACACTTTGTGGAGGAGACAGGCCATTCAGGGAGGTGGCCTGGGAAACAGGGCAGCTCTGAGCCAAGATGAGTCTCCTCCCACCTCCTGGACGTGCCTCCAATAACTCTGAAAACAGACTCAAAACTTTGCCGGAGCAACTAGAAAATGTCAGAACTCAGAGATGGGCCTTTGGTGTGAATTCCCAACTGCACAGTGAGTTAAGAGGTAGGAGAAACAGACCTCAGGGGGCCATCATCCCTCTTTCTCCAGAGACAGGCTTGCTCCAGGATTCCATTTTAACTAGGTGGGTCCCTGAGGTGGGCTCCATCCTTACACACACACACACACACACACATGCACACTGCTCCTTAAGAAAAGACCAGTCCTTGGTTCATGCTGTTCATGGGATTTATTGTCACAGGTCAGTGGGCAGCAGGGGAAGAGGACAGACATGCCCACCATGAGGTGGCATTGAGCCACTCAGCACTAGTTACACACTGCACACGGTGGGAGGGAGGAAGGGAGGCCTCCTCACTGGCAGCAGCTGCATTTCTCTGCTTCCTCCTTGCTTCCCTCTGCTCCTTTGCACACGCAATCACTGCTGCACTTCTTACATTCTTCAGGGCAGCAGGAGCAGCAGCCTGCAGAGAAAACGGGGGTATCCAATCTGACGCCTCCCCTCTGTCTCTGTTAAAGGGAAGGGAAGTGCAGGGGAGGATGTGGGGGGGTTGGGGAGTCACCCCGCTTCAACCAGTGTTGGTTGTGCCCTCTTCCTCTCATGCCCGGCCTGACTCAGCATCAGACAGGGTCACCTTGCAATTAGCCCACAGCTGGGGAGCCCTGGGGATGGTGTGTGTAGGCCTAGGCTGAGGGAATACTAGGCCTTAGGGAGAAGACACACAAAGCTAAATGGCCTTGGAGGAGTGGAGACCAGGCTGGTGTAGAGGGTACAAGAACCCTATTGGGTGCCTAGACCTAGTTTTATACCCAAGACCAGAAACAAACCCTCACTTGTGCACGACCCTCACTCATGCATGTAACACTGCTGTGACTGGGAGGTTTGGTAGTTCAAACTGAGGGGGTCCTCAAGGCCTGAGAGGCACCAAGAGCTGGAGCTGCAGAGCTGAGCCCCTCCTCCCCTCAGCCTCTCTTGGGGCCTCCCCTGTCAGTGGAGGTTTTAAATCATGGGGCTCTAGGGAAAGGGTGGACCAGGGAGCAGTTCTCAGTCCCCAGTCTTCTGAGAATTTATTACCCCAGCACCTTCTGTATCAACCCCTGCGGGTGGGCTAGGGCCTCAGTATTTTAAGGTCTGTCCGGGAGGTTTTGCAAAGCAATGAGGCTCTCACTGTATCCCATACCGTGGGGGAAGGGGCAAGGGAAGAACGATTGGGGGGGGGGGGGGGAAGAACTCACTCTTCTTGCATTTGGTGCAATCGCATCCGTCACACTTGCAGGAGGAGCCCGTGCAGGTGCAGGGGCCTCCTAGAAAAGAGAGGCCACAGGAAGGGTTAATGTGGTCAAACTCGGATCCCTCCCCCACTCCTTGCGTAAAAGTGGGGGCTGGGCTGCCACATCTATGCTCTATGCGACCTGGACATTCTCATCCTTTTCCAAGTTAGAGATGGGAAATGGGGGCTCTTTCCTCCAAGTGTCCTTGGGCAAAGGTCGTGGGATTCTTTGCTAGCAAAGGGGGTCTGCTGTATAGCAGAAGAGGGGTAGGGGGACTCACCAGTAGCACAGGGGCAGGTCTCAGGGTCCATGGCGAGGTAAGCAGCCGCTGGAGACGGTGAACCGGCTTCTCCGAGCGATCCCACGACGCACCGCACCGCTGGTGGCAGCAGGTGGCCAGGTTTTTATAGCCCCAGGCGGGGGCGCGCGTGCAAAGCCCGCTGGGCGTCGCCCCCGCGCACGGCGCCCGCTCTGCCGTGCGCACTGGCCCGGGCGCACTGCGGCAGCCGCGTTCCCCCCGCCCCAGTCCCCGTCTCCGTCCCCGCGGTGCGCACCGAGGCCGCTCCCGCTACGTACCGCGCGCACCAGCTTCTCCGGGCGCCTCGCCCAGGTTGCCATGGAGACGCGTTCCCTGCTGGGTCCCACGATGCCGCCGCCGCCGCTGGGAGCGAGCTAGGCATCTCCCGCAAAGGAAAGAGAGGCGCTTTGCCCTTCCCCAGCCCTTCCTGGCTCTCACCACCCCTGATCCGATCCTAACAGTCTTCGTGCCAGTTTAGTCCAAATAGGGTGCTGAGTGGGAGCAGAAAGAAACCCTTCACCTTGATCCTGGCACTGCCCATTTCACTGCCAGAGGCCTGGAGTATAAAAGATGGCCATGGAAGGGGCCAGCATTGGGCTTTTGGTTGGAGCGATATTGTTTCCCCAGTGTGGCAGCTCCTCTACCAAGGCCTCCCCCCAAGGGCTCTGAACACCCTGCGCACCTTAACTTCCACCTGGGAAACCCGTCTCTCCTCTTTCTTTCTTTCTTTCTTTCTTTCTTTCTTTCTTTCTTTCTTTCTTTCTTTCTTTCTTTCTTTCCTTCCTTCCTTCCTTCCTTCCTTCCTTCCTTCCTTCCTTTCTTTTGTTGTTGTTGTTGGTCGTGGGGCCTGAACTCTGGGACTGGGCACTGCCCCTCAGCTCTTCAGCTCAAGGCTAACTCTCTACCACTTGAGCCACAGTAACACTTCCGGCTTTTTCTGCTTATGTGGTGCTGAAGGCCTCATGCATGCAAGGCAAGCACTCTATCACTGATCCACCTTCCCAGCCTGGAGGTGATTCTTTAGGGAGGTGGGCCTTCAGAGAGGGGTGTGTGTGTGTGTGTGTGTGTGTGTGTTAGTCATGGGTCTTGAACTCTGGGCCTGGGCCCTGTGCTCTGTGCTGTCCCTGAGCTCTACCACTTTGAGCCACAGCTCCACTTTTGGTTTTCTGGTGGTTAACTGGAGATGAGTCTCACGACTTTCCTGACTGGGCTAGCTTCAGACTGTGATTCTCAGATTTCAGTTTCCTGAGTAACTAGGATTACAGGTGTGAGCCACCCATGCCTGGCTGGTTTTGTTTTCTGTTCTGTTTTGTTTTTGGGCCCAGTTGTGGGGCCTGTACTCTGGCCTGGGCGCTGTCCCTCAGCTCTTCAGCTCAAGGCTAGAGCTCTAGCACTTGAGCCACAGCACCACTTCCGGCTTTTTTCTTATGTGGTGCTGAGGAATCGAACCCAGGGCCTCATGTATGCAAGGCAAGCGCTCTACCAGGGAGCCACCTTCCCAGCCCCTGTTTTCTGTTTTTGAAACAGTATTGGAGTTTTGAATTTAGAACATCTTGCTTGCTCAGGTGGCTTTTTATTTTGAAGATGAAGTCTCTAGGACTTGGGCTGGCTGTGAATCACCATTCTACCATCCTTTTTTTTTTTTTTTTTTGGAACTGGGACTTGAACTCAGGGCCTCATGCTCTAACCTGGCTGTTTCACCCAAGGCTGTTGCTCTACCACTTGAGTCATACCCACAGTTTCTGCTTTTTTTGCTGATTAATTGGAGATAGGAGTCTCACAGACTTTTCTGACTGGGCTGGCTTCTAACCTTGGCCCACAGATCTTAGCCTCCTGAGAAACTAAGATTACAGGCATGAACCACCAGCATCCAGCCCACCATCCTTCTTAAGCTGATTTGCTTAGGTATTTTGTCACAGCAGCTCACAGTGAATGAATGAAGTCCTGGTGACTGGGTTCACACTGAGACCTTGTCACTTACTAGGAAGGTGGCAAGTTTTAGTAAGTTATTTGTTTATCTCTGTACCTTGCTTTGCTCAAGGGGAAAGTAGAAGTAATGCTAGTGTCTGCTTCATCCATTTGTCAGGGGTTTAAATGGGATGGCATTTAAAAAGCACTCAGGGTCGGGTAGGGTCCTAGTCATGCTGACCTTCATCATTTATAAATGAGATTAGATAAGGACTCTGCAGGGAACTAATGCTCTTATATAACACCCAGCCTCATTTCCCAGAATGTCATGGCCTCCACTTGATACAGGACTACAGGGGTCAGCAGTGACCCAGGCACATCCATTGGTCCTCACTCTAGGCCCTGCACGCAATCTAGGAGCTTCCCAATAGAAGAGCGTTCATGGGGACTTACCTTTAATTGGACTGGAGCCAACAGGCAGGACCAGGTAGGATGAGCGGAGGAGATCATCTAGGTTCCCACTGTAAGGTCCATTCCTGGATGGCGAGCAGACCCCACCCAGTACCTGCATTACCTAGGCAACTGGGACACCTGGAAGAGGTCACATCTGCATCCGCTGAGGTCACATCTGAATCTGATGTGGCCACACCTTTCTCTCACCTGGTCCTACCTCTTACCTGGTCCCACTTCCCTTTACCTGGACACACCTTTCCCCGCCCCTACCCTATATATAAGGCCTAACCCAGGGCCAGATGCCCTCTTTTGCCAGCCGCGTGGAGTGCCAACCTTGCCTGGTCCCAGCAGATCTACTAAATAAACCTACCCCTTACCTGCATACCATGTGCGTGGTGCTCTTCTTACTTGGCCACCTCTTTTTAAAAACCTAACACACACCAGGTAAGAGATGGAAAGTCCCGAAATGATCTCACAAAAGCAAGATGCCCAGCAAGTCCCAAACCCTATCTGAAATTGATCCAATGCAGGATTATGCTTTGTTCTCAGAGTTCCTCCGTTTACTATTCTGGAACTACACAGTTGTTCAGGATTTTAGGAACCTGGGTAAAAGTGGTGTGTGAAATGATTGCAAATACGTTTATCTGAGAATAAAAAATAAAGGTGTGTGTGTATGAATAAAAATAAAGTTGTGTGTGTGTGTGTGTGTGTGTGTGTGTGTGTGTGTGTACAGTCCTGGGCTTGAACTCAGGGAATGGGTACAGTACCTGAGCTTCTTTAGTTCAAGGATAGCACTCTGCCACTTGAGCCATAGCTTCACTTCTGGCTTTTTGGTAGTTTATTGGAGATAAGAGTCTCACAAACTTTCCTGCTCAGGCTGGCTTTGAACTGTGATCCTAAGGTATCAGCCTCCTGAGTAGCTTGGATAAAAGGCATAAGCCATTGGTACCCAGCAAATAAAGTCTTTTAGTTGGAACAATTTGGACTTATTAACTGAGTGACATTGAATGAAGCAGCTGAAACTGGTGGCAGGGGAGGGGGAGGCAGGAGCACTAGTTTATGAGTCTATGATTTCTAGTTCTAGTTTGAGTAGTTGTGTAAATTGAAGGAAAGCTTCTCCCTAGTTTGCACCAAGTATTCACATGGGTCAACCAGATGACTGGTAGTGGTTTCTATGTATAAGGTCTGCTTTAGGAGGCTTATCACACAGAGGGGGCCAAGTGTCTGGCCAAAGTGTATGGCCCCACCATCATGAGGAACCCTACCTTTGCAAGTTATCTCACTGACTGCTTCCAATTACCAGTAAGGTAGGCATTGGTATGCCATTCTTTGTAGGTGAGGAAACTGAAGTTCAGTGAGGTTAATTGACTGAGTTGCCGTAGAGGTAGGACTAGAATCGAAATACAGTGCTTCTCAGCCCGCCCCCCCCCCCAATATCTAGACACCAGGCTCTTGGTGTTAATTAATAATTATATATTATATTATACTATTACTTTTTTGTTTGTTTTTGTTTTTATCCTTCATGCAGCTTGAACTCAGGGCCTGGGCTTTGTCCCTGAGGTCTTTTGTCTACCACTTTGGATCACAGCTCTACTTCTGGTTTTCTGATGGTTAATTGGAGATAAGAGTCTCGTGGACTTTTCCTGCTCAGGCTAGCTTTGAACCTTGATCCTCACATCTCAGCCTCTTGAGTAGGTAAGATTACAGGTTTGAGCCACCAGTGCCTGGTTATTAATGATGTTTCAATACTCAATGTAAATATCATCATAGAACCACATAATCTTCCAGTCTGCAACAAAGGAAATCATCTTGTCTCCTCTCTACTCACAAGGCAGGTATACAGCCTCTGAAAATGCTTCATTCAGAACCCCCAGTACTAGCAACAGCCCTGAGTTACCCTTTAGCACACCTATGATGTTGCATATAGTTCCCATGTGTGTCGATTATCCCTCCCAGGGAGGCTATGGAGATTCTCCACTCCCAGCTGATCAAGGTTTCTTCCTGGTATATCAGGAAGCCCAACTTTTATCTGCAAAGGGACTGAGTGTCTGAGTGAGGCTGTCATTGTGAGTTATAACAACTAGCTAGCCTCTGGTTACCTAAATTCTAGTACATTGTGACATTGACTTCCCAATTTTCACCATCCTATTGATGTACTTGAGGTCTTATCCCTGAGCTGGCTAAGTACCTGGCCTCCTTTCCTTGCTCCATCAACCCTAGTTTGAGAAGTAACCCTAAGACTTCTGAAAATTCATGCTATGGGTGCCATCTTGTTTTAGCAAATGGGGAAACCAAAGACAGCATAAATCTTGGTCAAAATCACACAGCAAAGTTGAAATGGTGCTAACATTTCAACCACGTCTCTGGGCTCAGTGTCTGATTTCACTGGTCCATCTTCCCAAAATGAGATGATTTTTTAAAAAATAAATTAACCTCAAATTGCATAGTAACAAGGCTATTCTCCCAATCTTCCTGATTATTTCAAGGAGCTCAGTTTCCATGCTTTTCTCCTACCCCAACTCCCCTGTTGAACAGAGAAAGGGTGAGGAGTCAGGAAAAGGATTGGGAGAGGAGCATCAGGAGGTTCCAGTGTCTAGCTGGAAATTTTGTGCTTTGTTTTAGTTCTCTATGTTTATCTCCATGATTATTCCTTGTTTATAGCAAATGATTCAGTATCTCCACAACAGTAGTGATATAAGATTTCCTTTCAAAATAAATTTTAGGATAATACTAGACTAGCCGATACATGATTATAACTAAAATTAGATGCTTTTCAACTTGCTCTGTGCCAGTCTAGTGCTCTGCACATTCAAATTGAACGTCTGTTTCATCTTCCTTCCTGCATCCTACAGAGAAGTCTTTGTGTGCCTTTTTTTTCCCCTCTCTTTCTTTTTGTGCTGGTCCTAGGGTTTGAACTCAGGGCCTAGGCACTATCCTTAGCTTTTTTTTTTTTTAAATTGGTCGTAGGACTTGAACTCTGGGCCTGGGCGCTGTCCCTGAGCTCTTCCTTCAGCTCAAGGCTAGCACTCTACCACCTGAGCCACAGTGCCACTTCCGGCTTTTTCTGCTTATGTGGTGCTGAGGAATCGAACCCAGGGCGTCATGCATACAAGGCAAGCACTCTACCACTGAGCCACCTTCCCAGCCCTCCTTAGCTTTTTCACTAAAGGTTGACACTATCACTTGATCCTCAATCCTCAATCTCCACTTCCTGTTTGTTAATTGGAGACAAGAGTCTCACAGACTTTCCTGCCTGGACTGGCTTTGAACCACAATCCTCAGATCTCAGGCTTCTCAGTAGGTATGATTACAAGTGTGAGCACGTGCTTCTTTTGTGTCTTCTAAAGGCCATGGGTGATTCCATTCTATGTTTGGTGACTGGCAGGATTAGGGAAGAGAGTCAGGAGTGGCAGCAAGCTTCAGCTAATAAGGTAGTCAAGTTAGCTCCAACCAGAACATACATCAATCTCTTGGTTTCCAGCGTCTGGCTCTAAGAACTGTCCAACACTGGGTGCTTCCAGAGGGGCTGATCTTTCTGATGTGATAGGGAGAGAGGTGGCCTTGCATCTCTGACTTTGTGACTTTCTAGGTTTTCTCATCTGCTAAGACAAAGCAGATGGAACCCAAGTGTGATTTTCACAAGGGGGTCCCAGAGGCACTGCTCAAATGCTGGGCTGAGTAGAGCAAGGCAGGGCAGGGCACAAGATGCATCAATAATCCCCTGACAACCTTGAGGCTAATATCACAAAGGACTAGACTCCCAGAAACCCCTCCTGTCAGTGAGGGAGTTAAGGGAGCAGTCAGTTGGTGCTGATGGAGTAATGCTGGAGCATGGTGAGTCAAGGACAGTTACCTCATAGAAGTGGCGAGGACGAAGGCTCCCAGGCCCGAAGACTATGGTGGAATGATGAGGACCCACATTAGCTCGGGAACCAGAAAAACCTTCAGGGCTTGGCTTGTAAGGACTGTTGCAATGCACACTGCTAGACTCCCTGCCAAGGGCAGACCATAGGTTCCCTTCCCCAGATCACCTTGACCCTGAGCCAGAATCTTCCCACAAACTGCAGAAAACAAAGCAAATCTGAATTGAAAAAGCCAAAGAAAAGCAAAATGGAGTGAAGACTGACATTCTATTTATTTGTTGCTGTTTTACTTTATTTTGTGTTATTTATTTGTGAGGCAGGATCTTACTAGGTAGCTTGTTTTTAAAAATGCACCAAGTTAAAAAAAATGTACCAAGTATCCATTTACGGAGCATGCAACCCCTAATGCTGATATGAAAAGGAAAAATAGGGCTGATAAGGTGGCTCAGTGGTAGAGTGCTTGCCTTGCATGCATGAGGCTCTGGGTTCGATTCCTCAGCACCACAAAGCTGGAAGTGGTGCTGTGCTCCAGTGGTAGAGTGCTAGCCATGAGCTGAAGAGCTGAGGGACAGTGCCCAGTCCCAGAGTTCAGGCCTCATGACTGGCACACACACACACACACAAAGGTAAAATACTTCAGCTTGATAGCATAGGAAGTATTCCTTGTAGCTTCTAGGAGATCTTTTATATGCATATATATTTATACACACATATATGCATATACACATATGCATATATTGTATATGTATACACATATAGGTATAGCTGAGCAAACATGAAAAAAATAGCATTCACTTGTACATGGGAAAAAAAAGAAAGCTTAGTGCCAGTGGCTCATGCCTGTAATCCTAACTACTCAGGAACTGAGATCCGAGGATCACAGTTTAAAGCCAGTCTGTGCAGGAAAGTCTGTGACACTCTTTTCTCCAATTAACCACCAGAAAATCATAATTGGAGCTTTGGCTCCAAGTGGTAGAGTGCTGGCTTTGAGCAAAAAATCTCAGGCACAGCACCCAGACCCTGAGTTCAAGCCCACAATTGACCAAAAAAAAAAAAAGCAGGTGGGCCCTATTACTGGGGAGGTTGCAGCAGGAAGATTACTTAAATCCAGGCTGAGCAACATACAAGAGCTTGTTGAGGATAGAGGAAGAGACTGAGGGCTAGAGAGTGAGACAGAGGGACAGACAGACAGAAGCAGAAAGCAAGGAAAGAAGGAGCGAGGAAGAAAGAGAAAGTATAGAAGGGAAAAAGGAAGAAGAAAGTATGTGTGTGGGAAGACAACTATTAATGCATGGGTGATTTGTAAATTAATACTCCACAATTTCACCATAACCGTTCCGTGTGGGTGTGAATGTTCAATGTCTGTGTCACATCCTGATGTCTACAGGCCCTGGCTTACTTGAAAAATTTCATACACTTAGACATTAGGACATTTCCAATTTTGCACAACCATTTTTATAAAGGGGGGGTATTTCTTTCTCACTTTCCCCCCTTAATTTGTAGCTTTTTTTTTTTTTTTTTAAGAATAGACTTACCAGAAGTGAAGCCATGGAATCCAATGGGAAGAACGTTTTTGTTGGTCTTTCTTGTGTATTATCAAATTGCACCTTTTTACCAGCTTGTCTTTGTTGGTGCTGTGCAGGCCTTACTCCAGACCGGCTAACCTTGCTTTGTGAATCTGACTGCTTTGCACTTTGTGGGCCCTGGGAGATCTTGTGCTGAGGGATCCTCCTAGCTGCTCTATCCCCAAGGCCCTAGTCCCTTTCTGGGCAGCTTAGGCCTCAAATTAGCCAGGCAGAGGCAGGGAGAGGGTTGCTAACCTCAGCATGACTTTCCAGAACACGGATTATGCTGCTGGGCCTGATTGTGGGCAAGAGCGCCCCCTGCAGCTGGTATGAAGAACTTCCTGTACTGAGACCTGGCCTATACCTCCTCCCACCACACTCCTCAGGCAGAGGACTGTGTGGTCCAGTGTGGGGATGGTACAAACTGAAACACATAATTGAAAGCGACATTGTGTGACAAGACAACCGATTATATTTATACTTTTTGAGAAAAAGAACCTGCTGGGCTAGTTTAATTTTGTCTCATATCTACCAGTCAAATCTTGTGCTTTGAAAATGTTCTGTCTTTGACATCAGTATTAGGACAATCTGTAAGTCTTCTTGGCACACAAATATAGCCAGTATTATTTTTAATAAAGGAACGTTTATTTAAAAGTGAAAGAAAATAGCAGGAACTCTCCATCTGGAAAGGAGAACTAAACAGGGCGGGATGGTGTCATTTACAAGAGCAGATATTGACAATTAGTTCATCGCATAGTGCCAAATCCCCGCTTCTGAGTTATAGTGGCTTACCCTATCTTCTGTAATAAAATTGGGTGTTGTGAGTTGTTGTAGGTAGACTCTCTAAAGCCAAAGCACAGGCAGGGATCCTGCAGCCTTCCCTCTGTTTTTTCCATACAGAGTTAGCCTCTGAATGAGGAAGACATAAACTCATGCCCCAGTCCTGCCCCTTGTAAGCCTTATGACTTGGACTAAACCCCCTGGAGCCTCAACTTTCTCACTGGTAAAGTGGGATTTCTAACAGAATTCTCTCTGGGGATGTCAGCTTGGCAGGTACCTCACCTTTGCGGGGCCTTTGACAGAAGCAAAGAAGGAGGCCTTGCTAGCATTTCATCCTCTTTCCTTCCCACTGTGGCTTGTTCCACTCTATGGGGACACTAAAATTCACCCAAGAGTGCCCAGACCCCCCCCCCCAACAAAACCAGTGCAAAAAAAAAAAGAGAGCATGACTCAGTGGTAGAGTGCCTGCCTATCAAGCAGGAGGCCCTGAGTTCAAATCCAGTACCACCAAAAAGGAGAGAGAGAGAAGAGAGCTAGAGAAAGGAAGAAAGGGCAGAAGGAAGGAAGAAAAGGAATATGATAGAAATGAGGGAGAGTGAGTCAGGTGCATGTGGCTCATACCTGTAATCCTAGCTACCCAGGAGGCTGAGATCTGAGGATTAAGGTTTTAAACCAGCCTGGGCAAAGAAGTCCTTAAGACTCTTCTCTCCAACAGAGTACTCAAGGAAACAAAAACAGGGCTGGGAAGGTGGCTCAGTGGTAGAGCGCATGCCTTGCATGCTTGAGGCCCTGGGTTCGATTCCTCAGCAGCACATAAGCAGAAAAAAATGCCGGAAGTGGTGCTGTGGCTCAAGTGGTAGAGTGCTAGCCTTGAAAGGAAGAGCTCAGGGACAGTGCCCAGGCCCAGAGTTCAGGCCCCATGACCAAAAAAAGTAAGAAAGAGAGAGAGAGAGAGAGAGAGAGGAAAGAAAGGAAGAAAGAAAGAAAGGAAGGAAGGAAGAAAGAAAGACAGAAAGAAAGAAAGAAAGAAAATAAATGTAGGGTTGAGGCTGAGGGAGAAAAGTTCACTTGCTTGCAGGAGATAGGAGGGGCTACCCCTCCCCCCACCCCCCAACCTCATACACACACAATATGGCTGCCAACATCAGGATCCCAAGAAGCCTGAGAGCTCTCAGCCAGGTCTCTCAGAGATTTACAAACCAAAGTCTACAATGGGCTACAGTCCTACTAAAACCCCATTTTACCAGAGACCTACTAGGTACAAAGATGCTCTGCTGTAGTTTCCCCATACAGCCCTGTGAGATCCACTTTACAGAGTGGGAAACTGAGCTTCAAGAGGCTCAATGGTCAAGGTGACGTATGCAGGTGGGGTGCAGTGTCTGATGCCAAAAGAACACACCCTCCCCAATGCAGTGGAAGGCTGACTACACAGCTCCTGGGTGGTTCATGAAAGGAAACCTTTCCAGGGAGGCCTCAGCTTATTTCCAAACAGGATGATGACAGCAAGGATTAAAAAAAAAAAAAAGTTCCATACAAAATTAATCCTGCTCCTCCTTTTGCCAGTGGAGCCCAGCCCCATGGTGCATCCTGGAGCTGCCCTGGGACCTTGCAGAAGACTCCGTTCTCACCCTCGGTTGCCTGGCAGAGTCTAGTGGAGGACAGTGGGCTGGCTCAGGGCATGTTTGAGTTCCCTGCCTTCTGCTCTGTTCAGGGCTGCTACTGGATGCATGGATGGGAGGCTGGGATCTGTTCCCAATGCCAGCCTCCAGGGGCTTCAGCTTTCCTAGTCATCCATCTAGGAAATCATTTCTTAGCGAGTCTGCTTGGTAATTGTGCATGTACCTCCACTAGCTTCTACTTCCTGGTCCACATGTGCCAGGTCCTGCAGTCCAGACTGTTAGGAAAATGGAGGAGAAAGGAAAAGGCCAGACTCAGTCTCAACAGGGTAATACTGTTTATTATTGAGGTACCACAGCAAGGGGCAGCAACCTTCCCATGGGATCGGAGGTTGGAGTTGGGCTTTTATGGGATCTGAGCAAGGACATAGCGGTTATCAAAAAGGCCATTAGTGCTGGGGAGGCGGGGCCTTTCCGTTAGGATCACAATGGGATGTCCACACCAGGCTTAGATTGGATAGCCCTGTCGGCAAGTCATGCAGGTCCTGCACACCTGCGGTTTTGCCTGATGTCCATATGCACCTGGGATAATGGGTCAATCCTTCATATTCCATCTTCAGATTCATAAGAAGATTGGGCCAAGAAGGAAGAGGTTGGTACATCCTTCACTGACTGGCCCAAGTCAGTGACCCAGCAGGGCCACTAATACCTGCCATATGCTGGCTTGGGGATGTTTTCTAATTATACACAGACTCTCTTTGTGGTTGATTTGGTGCTCACATCCTACTAAACAGCTGCTTTTTCACAATCATGATGGTGGTGATGGTCATGATGATGATGTCAGTCACAAGGCTTGAATTCAGGGCCTGGGTGCTGACCCTGAATAATTTTGCTCAAGGCTAGCGCTCTACCACTTTGAGCCACAGCTCCTCTTCCGGTTTTCTGGTGGTTAATTGGAGATAAGAGTCTCATGGACTTTCCTGCCTTAGCTGGCTTTGAATCATAATCCTTAGATCTCAGCCTTCTGAGTAGCTAGGTTTACAGGTGTGAGCCACCAGCACCTGGCTTGTTTGGTTTTGGTGCTGGTCCTAGGCTTGAACTTAGGGCCTACGCACTGGCTAGAATTCTTTCATTTGAGTCACAGCTTCACTTCTGGCTTTTTGGTGGTTAATTGGAAATGAAAGTCTCATGGACTTTCCTGTCCAGGCTGGCTTTGAACTTCGATCCTCAGATCTTAGCCATCTGAAAAGTTAGGATTATAGGCACAAGCCTCTGGTGCCCAGTCCATAGTGAGGTATTCTGGGCTAACCCTAGGCCAGGGGAGCCAGGCTAAGTCTACAATGAGCTGCAGTCCTCCTAAAAAACCAGAGGCCTACTATGTACAAAGGTGCTCAGCTATAGTTTCCCCAAAGCAGATGCTGTGCCTAAAGTGGTCTTTTGGTAGTAATTTCAGAAAGCACTGATGGGGAATGAGGGTGTGGAGCAAGCAAGGCAGACATGTGAGTTAATGAGCAGGTGATGCCATGGGCGATTGGAGACTTCCAGGGCTACTGGAGACTTCTGTGACAAGTCTCACTATTGTCCCACTTGAGGGGAAGATGCTTGGTATTTATCTCCCAATTGGCTACTCCCAATTGGTTAAAGACTTCATGGGGCCATCTTGGAGTATTGTGAGGAAGCCTAGGCAGAGCAACCACACCTTATGGTAAGTAGCTCTGAACAAGAGGGGCAGGTGGGCAGGTCTAGGATCTGTACCAGCCAGCCCTGCTTGGTCTTGCTAGGTGAGGGGAACAATGCTCACCGGACAACCATGAATAAAAGTTTTATTGCTTCAAGCACTTTACACAAATGTCACCAACACCACATTTGGGCAAATATATAAAAAGCACAATTTATTGTACAATCCTTTCAACTTCTTGACTTATACACTGTACAGACTCTTTCCCACGGTCTCTCCCGGCATCGTGGGTGGGTTTCAGGCACAGCAGCTGCACTTGTCTGAGCCTCCTTTGCAAATGCAGCCCCGGGCACATTTGGCACAGCCTGGGGGACAGCAGGGACAGCAGCCTGAAAGAGTTAGAAGTTGGACAGATCAACACTCCAAGCACAAAGGCTTCAATCCATGATAGCAGAAACCCTGGGACAGAAGAGCTGGACAGGATCCCAGAGGTCATCTAGAGCTCATCAGAGGCTCATAGAGGGGGAAGGGTTTGCCAAGGCCACGGACAGCGGCAGGCAGATAAAAGAACAGAAGCCAGGGCTCATGGCTCCAGGCCAGTGCTGTATCTCCTTGGCTGCTAGACAGGATGAAACCTCGCCTCTGCTCCCTTTCTCTCCAAACATGTGGATGGCCTCATCCCTGAGCAGGCTGCCACCCTTGAGAGCTCTGTCCCAGGCCTCATTCCAGATCCCTCTCAAATGGGTAAAAGGTATCCAGAAATCTCTCCCTCACAATCGTGGCTGGATGGTGGAAGATGAAGGGTTGGGCCTTTCTCAGCTCCTAGCTGTGGTGTCCCCGGTCAGCATACTCACTTTTGCGACATGTTTTACAGTTACAAGTTGTACATTTGCAGTTGTCTCCGCAGATACAGATCCCTCCTAGAAGAGAGGACAAACGGCCTTAAGTATGAGGACAAGGATGGATGGACACATGGCTGGACTTCGCAGGGCAAGCTACTGGCAGCCCTAGGGAAGGGCTGGATGAGGGAGGGTCGATGCTGCTGAACATCTCCCGGGTCACACAGTTCCAGTCATAGGCCACAGATGGGAACAGGGATGGCTGTCTCAGCCCTACCTGGGATCCTTGTTAAAGTGTGCAGTCCTGGACCCAACCCTCGAGATAGTGTGATTCCTAAGTCTTAGTGGGACCAGGAGACATCCTGATGTACAATCAGGCCAGAAAAATCATTAGGCTAGTCCAACCCCAGCAAGTCAGGGTTCCTCTGGGAGCCATATAAGCCTTTTATGTCCTCTTTAGCCTGAATGGCGAGGAAGATGGGCAAAGACATAAGCAAGTTCAAAGTGAGAAAGCCAGGCCTCTTTCACTTCTGTTTTCATAATAGGAAAGCTGCTGGTTGAACTCAGGACCTGGACACTCTTAGCTTTTTTTTCTTAAGGCTGATGCTCTACCACTTGATTCACAGCTTCATTTCTGGTTTTTTTGGTGGTTAACTGGTAAGAATCTTACGAACTTTCCTTCCCCAGCCAGGAAGATCTCAACCTCCTGAATAACTAGGATTATAGGTGTGAGCCACCTGGCTGTGTTTTCTTTTGATTTTGTTTTTAAAAAACTCTTTCCATCCATCATTTTCAGTCTCAAAATGCTGGATGCTTTTGTCTCCTTTCTTAGTCTTTGGTCTAGGCATCTGGTCATGCAGCGCTGAGGATGAGGGAGGCTTGTAGGACTTATAATACCATTTCTAAAGACTTTGACCCCCTTCTTCTAAACAACATGCTTCTGTGAAGCAATCAGCATTAGAGACTCAGGGTCCACTAAGACTCTCCTGATGTCTGCATGTGCTTACCAATTTTTACATTTTCATAGCAAGCCTGGGATGTAGGCAGCTGGAAAAAATAAGTAACCTCAGTTTACAGATAAGGAAACTCAGGTCCAGAAATAAGACATCAATTTGCAAATAGCAGCAAAATGGATCAAAACCAAGTGACCAGGTTCTGGGCCAGCACCCTTTGTCCCATCCTGGTACTTGCTACTCAGGGCCTAGAATAGAAAGACCAAGATTTTCAGGTTCATTTCTCAGCCATTTCCTGAGTCAGGATTCCAGTAAATCAGGCTGGGAGCCAGCAGAGTGGGAGGCGCCTACCAATTGTATGTCTAGCATAAACCCACTGTTGATCCCAATTGGAGGAAAGAGAAGTTTCCCCCAGAGTCCTGCATGCTCATTATAGGATGTTTAGTACCAGGTTCCAGGATCTCAGGTAGGCATCCTTACTTACCAGACATACAGGTGCAATCCCCAGGGTCCATGGTCCAGGTGTGCTAGTGGCTCTGGTATTGTCAGGTCTGAGGAAGGGAGGCTGAAGCAGCAGTGGCTGGAGGCTCCTTATTTATAGTTGAGTAGGTGTGGGCTGCAACTCACCCCACCTCTCCCTGGGGCCAGACGCCCTGCACACGGCCCTGTTCAGAGGCTGCAAGCTGGGGGTGGGGAGAGCAAGCAAAAGAGGGCATGGAGCAGTAGTCATTTGGGTGGCTTTTCAAAAAGGGCTATACCCGCCCCACCTGCTCCCTGTCAAGTGTCAAGGAACTATGCTCAGATCCACAGCTTTGGGCATCAAGCCTTCTACTCCATTAACTGCCATTTCTGTCCCATCATTCAACTGGGCTGCTCCTACCCAGGCATTGAGCCTCATTCTCTCTTCCCTGGTTGGCCATAAAAGTCCTCACTGAGGGGTAGAAAATCAGAAGGATGTCTTCTCCTGGAGCCTTCAGCCTCTCATTATAGACATCCATGGAGTGATAGAAGTAAGAGAGGATTTGGGGGAGATTTAACTGGCTCAAAACCTCCATCCTAACCCCATTCTTGGATAAAAGCAGCATCTGCCTACCTTTCAGTCTTATGCAAAGTGCCTCAAATGACCCCAAAGATGTAGTCCTCATCCACTCCCATATAGAAATTCCATGGGTGTCTTTTTTGTTTGTTTGTTTTGTCTTAATTTGGTAGTGGTACTTAGATTTTGAACTCAGGGTCACGTTTCCCACTTGAGCCACACCTCCAGCTGCCTAGATGGAAATTCTGGAGCTATTTTAGACTTCTGCCACCCTCAGCTGGACACCTTCAGTGTCCCTTTAGTGCCATCAATAATTTTGCACATTCATCACGCCAGTTTGATTATGTGTGTGATTTTATTTATTTACTTACTTACTTACATACTTACTTATTTACTTACGGGGCTTGAACTCAGAGCCTGGGTACTGACCCTGAGCTGTTTTGCTCACGGCTAGCACTCCATTACTTTGAGTTCCACTTCTGGTTTTCTGGTGGTTAATTGGAGATAAGAGTCTCACTGACTTTCCTGCCCAGGCATTTCTAATATAATCCTCAGATCTCAGCTTCCTGAATAGGTAGGATTTCAGATGCTACCCACCAGCACCCACTGTGCTTGATTATATGTGTGTATGACTCTTTGTACAATTATTTGTATGAGATTGCTACTGACCTTCTGAATCCTAAGCTTTGTTTCTATTCCCCACTGATTATTTGTGTCCTTGGCTCTTACCTCCCTCACCACCCAGATCTGGAATCTCTCAGGCAGAAGTGTCCAAAACAACTGTCTATCTGCTCTGTCCCTTGCGTGAGAGGGGAGGTTGAGCGAATGAATGAGTGAGCTGAATAGTTTGAATGACTGGGGACATGGACAAGAAGGTAGGTGTGGAAATGAATAAAGGGGCAAATGATGGAGTGAATGATGACTAAACAGATGCATGAGTCTCCTGCCTGTGGCTCTACTGAGGACCTCTGCTGAGAAGTTGTAACCATTCAGACAAGACAAGCAAAATGCATCTTGGCCATAGCTGGTGCAGAGAGCTCCCCTAAGTTCTCAGCTTGGTGGGGTGTTCGTAGTCACCTCTAAGGCCCCCTCAACCAGCCTCAGTCTGACCTGTGGAACCATGGATCTGAGCTGGGAACTTCTAAAGAGAAGAAAAGAGACTGGGCATCATAGTGATCAGAAGGAAGCAATGGCAGACATTGGGGAAGAAGTTGTGCACTCTGTGTAATTCAGGGATGGCCCCTGATTTAAGCATGAATAGCCTCGTAGGGGTGGGGGCACTCATTAATCCTTCATCTTCTAAAAGCTGGGCACTGCTGGGTGCTGGAGAGCCGGCGGTGCCTGTAAACAAGAGAACAGAGTTTACAATTTAGAAGTTCAGTAGCAATCTCAGCCTAGGAAACCCATGAGTAGGTGTAGCTGCTCATGCAGCCTATCCCAGATCTGTCTTTGCAGCCTGCACCCTCAGCTCAGCCCAGACCATCTCCTGTGACAGAGCTAGAGTGCCCCAGATCTTGGTCATGCCCTCTAATAGGCATTCATGCCTTGAAGGGCCTGGTCCAACCAGTTAAGTGCAGGAAAAAAAAGGCTGTGCTCTTCACCTGTGTAAGCTGCCATGCCTCTCCTCACCACCTGTGCCAGCAATTGTCTCCTCCATGGCAGATTGACAGTATAATGCTGCTTAAAGCCCCAAATGAATGATAAGCTCAAAACTCAGTCATCTGATCAAATATTTCTCAATTTGGGGGCTGTGCAGAGGGAAAGCATGCATAGCAGCAGGCAGGTGATCCAGTTCAAGTTGAACTGGTCTAGTTCTCTTGCACAGGGTCTGAAAGGACACCCTTAAATCCATTCTCTTGTGCTGGCCATTTTCTGGGTCTTAGCTCTTGATCTCAGGATGGCAGCAGGAAATCAAGGACATGCCTTCACCCCAAGGACATGCAATTGCTGGAGGCACAGCTTTAAACTCTCATTTACAAAGTAAGTATTTCCTAGGAGAACTCTAGTGGGATTTGAGGGGCCCTTTGGAAGGCCCTTTAGACCTTCTTCCTAGGTTAAAAATGATATGCGGGGAGGTGGGGTGGGGGTGGGGGTGGGAATGTGGCTTAGTGGTAGAGTACTTGCCTAGAATGCATGAAGCCAGAAGTGGCGCTGTGGCTCAAGTGGTAAAGTGCTAGCTTTGAGCAAAAGAAGTTCAGGGGCATTGCCCAGGCCCTGAGTTTAAGCCCCATGGTGGCTGACACATATAGTCCTAGCTACTCAGAAGGCTGAGATCTCAGAATCATAGTTCTAGAGCAGTCCTGGCAGGAAAAACAAAACAAAATGAAACAACTCTAGCTACAATTAACCATTAAGAAACTGGACTGGAGGTGTAGGTCCACTGGTAGAGTACCTGCCATGAACAGAAAAGTCAAAGATGCAAGAACATAAGGCCCTGAATACAAGCCCTGGTAGTGGCACACAAAAACATGGTAATTTTAAAAATCTGATCTGGGCACCGGTGGCTCACACATGTAATTCTAGCTACTCAAGAGGCTGAGATCTGAGGATCGCGGTTCAAAGCCAGCCCAGGCAGGAAAATCCATGAGACTTTTATCTCCAATTAACCACCAGAAAACCAGAAGTGGTACTGTGACTCAAGTGGTAGAGTGTTTGCCTTGAGCTGAAGAGCTGAGGGACAGCGCCCAGGCCCAGAGTTCAGGCCCCACAAACAGTGGGCAGGGGGGTGGGGGGGCCCGGGGTGCGGAAAGTCTGAGCAAGGTGTTGGTGGCTCATGCCTCTAATCCCAGCTAGTCAGAAGGCTGAGATCTGAGGATCATGGTTTGAAGCCAGGTTGGCAGAAAAGTCTGTGAGATTCTTATTTACAAACAATCTGGTAGTGGAGCTGTGGCTCAAATGGTAGGACACTAGCCTTGAGCACAAAAACTCAAGGCTAGCATCCAGGCCCTGAGTTCAAACCCCAGGAATGGCAATAACAACAAAAATCTGTAGCCAGTTGTTCACACCTGTAATCCTAACCACTCAGGGTGCTAAGAGTGGAAAGATCCTGATTCAAGGCTAAATCAGAAAAGTTTGAGAACCCCCATCTTAAAAATAACCAGCAAAAAACTGGGTTGGAGGCATGATTTAAATGGTAGAGTGCCAGCCTAGCAAGTGTGAGGCTCTGTTAAAAAAAAAAAAGAAAGAAAGAAAGAAACCAGCACTAAAAAAAAAAAAAAAAAAGGCAAAACAAAGCACAAACACAAATCAATTTGCCCATAAGTTGAAGAGTGATGCTGTTGATTTTCACTGTTGATTCCCTGAGGAGTCCAGAGTGAAGAATCCTGTGAAAAGAACTTTCCTCCTTCAAGTCACCAAGTCCTGAATATCACCTTCCCCAGATATGACCTCTACTTCATGCATAAGTACATTTAAGAGATTTTCTCCCAACAAAGAAACTGGTTGTTCCAAAGAGCTTTAATGCCCCACCTCTTACACAACCTAGTGGTAGAGATTTTGTTTCTCCTCCCCTTCTCTGTGCTAACCTAAGCACAGGCTACCCTGTGTCTAGCAGCTGAGTGCACAATCTTTCAAGGACTATGGCGTAGATAGGGTCAGCATTGCACCATGCAATGATAGCAGAGAAAGACCTAGTGCCCTGACATTATACCCCACTCGGATAATCACCACCCTTCCCCATATAGGACCCTCTTGCTCTACAAGTTCCTGGGAGCAAGCAGGAGCCCTTGATTTATTATGTTGGCAGGTTAAGCTGGTTCCAACAATTGAGTTAAGTTCAATTGCTAAGTGTCCAAAAACTGAGGTTGTGAGGGTGTTTTTTTTTTTTTTAATTTGTTTTTCCTTCTTTTTCTTTTTGGTGGTACTGGGGCACCTCGTATTTTCTAGACAGACACTCACCACTTAAGCCTTGATACTTTCAGCCTTTTTTTTTTTTAAATGTGTGTTCCAGTAATGGGGCTTGAACTCAGGAGTTGAGCACACTCCCATTGGTGCCCAGTTAGTCCTTCTTTTCTTTTTTAAAATCTACTTATTTTGTTAGGTAGGGTCTTGAGCATTTTGTCTCTGGCAAATCTGACTGGACCTTCCTTCCTAGATGGGATTACAGGTGTATACCACTAGGTCTAGTCTGAGACTGTAGTATCTTAAATCTCCATTTTAGCTAGGCCAAGCATGCTGAGTGCTACCACACAGTTGGTAATCAATAAATATTTATGAGCTGATGGTAAATAATGGCTCAATTAACCAAATGACATCTGGGCAGTGGGTGATTTAGAGGAACTGGTTACTCACTGGGATGAGCCAAGAGTTTGAATTCAGAGTCCCACTAACTGGTTTCAGATCCCATCTCTGTTCTTTTCTTTGCTGCAGGACCAGAAGCACATTGCTTGACCTCTTTGACCCAATCTGCAAGTAAAAATGTTGTGCAGAACACACATATAGCACCATGCTTAGACTAATGAGTTTCACTTAATTTATTCAAACACTCCATATATAACCCACACCAATAACTAACTCTTATGCCTAATTCTACTAAGCGTGTCCCACACCTAGGTGAGCTCACATGGCATGTCACTTGGTCCCAAGGTTGAGGGGAACCCATTGAGGGTGTCCTCCTGGCTGCTCTGTGTGGCTGGAGGGAGTAGAGGCCGCCTTGCGGGGGGTGCTCCAGTGGAGGGCTGGTCCGATGTGGAGTTGTCTCACTCAGTCTCTGCTGCTCTAGGTTTTTATATGCTTTAGGCTGAGCTTCTTCACTTCTGGCCATGTCTGGTTATCGCTGCTGGCTGGTTGCCTTGGTGAGGGCTTTGCTTCTGGCCGTGTCTGGTTATCACTATGAGCTCTGTTGGCTCTGTAGACTCCCGGGATATATCCTTATCTTTATATTCTGTAGTTCTAACTCCTAATTTTTTCTTTTTCTTTTCTTTTTTTTTTTTTTTTTGTCAGTTATGGAGTTTGAACTCTGGGTCTGGGCGCTGCCCCTCAGCTCTTCAGCTCAAGGCTAGCACTCTACCACTTGAGCCACAGCACCACTTCCGGCCTTTTCTGCTTATGTGGTGTTGAGGGATCAAACCCAGGACCTCAGGCATGCAAGGTAAGCACTCTACCTCTGAGCCCCCTTCCTAGCCCCTACTCCTAATTTCTAACTCCTAATTTTACAGCTTAATATTTCATACTATTTTGCAGCACACATATACTCAATATAGTCCCAGTCAATAACACACTATGTCAATAATCCATAATACTCACTACGAAATGATAACTCATGAATTGTCATACTAGCTCATGAAAATGCTAATCTTACAGCCCTGTCATAGTAAAGGTTAAAGGAGAAAATACCGTACTGGATCCTTCGTTCAGAGTTATCACAATATTATGATTATTAATATTATGATTCTTCCTCTTATTACCTGTGCATAATACAATATGGCAAGCTTAGTTCAGCCACCCACACATTTGTATACTTCAGGTTCATAGATTCCCTAATAGGTCCCCAGGTCCTGACAGAGGTGCATTTATTAAATAGTGTATTCTTTCAGTGTCTGGAGAAGCCCTGATGTTAAGCTCAGCCTATTTCTGTTTGAGTCCTAGACCCTGAGGACTGTGGGGCACTGTCCTTTCCAATTCCCCTAGCTATAATTCTATCTATTTGAAGGCAAAGTTGAATTTCTGCCTACATTGCCCTTCTTATGGTTTATGACTTTTTCTATGCAAGACTAGAATAAGATGCAATGGCCCTGTGGCCATAACCTTGAAGTCTGCTCTAGAATCAGCTAATAATCTAAATCAGCTCATCTTGAATAGCTTTAGAAGAACATTGAGGAGTCAGGGACCAGCTGCTTGCTATCTAATTGGTGACACAGAGACAGGGCCAACCTTTTGTGGGGAGGAAGAGTTTGAATTCAGCTTCTTCACTCTTGGCTGGTACCATACTTTAGATTTAATGTACATTTGACAGAACCAGTCAGCAATTTGATGCCTGTGTAGCTTTATAAACTTTATTAATTACCTTTTTATTAGAAAAAAGTTCAAACATACTCAAAAGTACAGAGAAGAATATTCCAACCACTACTGCCCCTACCACCCAGAATTCATGCATGTCCACATTGTTCTATTGGCTTTGGCTCTTTTAATTATAAGGGGAAAAAAATTAACAGGCTCATGACTTTAAATATCACCTATGTGCTAGTGACTCCTAGTACATACTTCTGCCCAAGCCTCTCTCTCTTGAACTCTAGTCAGAGAGATGCAGAGAGAATCTGAAAGATAGTCGGTTAGAAGCATAGGGATGGGGAAGGCAGGGCCAAGTCTGTAAGCATTGTGTGTGTGTGTGTGTGTGTGTATGCTATGGATATCTTGGTTGGACTGTGTGTGTGTACTGAGTGTGACTACAGTTGTGATTGTGTGTGCCTATGTATGTGTGCACATTTGCACATGTGAGAGACAGAAAGGCAGCAATGCAGAGCCTGAGAAAGCTGTATAGGTTTGGGAACAAGCATATTCTCTCTCCGTAACTGAAATATAGAAACACCCAAGCATACACAATTCTTCTTCTCTGTTCCCTATTCCTGCACTTGTGTTGGAGAAACCAGGCCACAGTTAATTAGAAGTAGCTTTGCCCGGTGCCCTGAGCATCTGTGAACCTGCAAGCTTCACAGGCTCTCCAGGGCTTGAGGTTCTTTATAATTACAGAAGGCTCCCCAGCTATAATTCAGTACCCACTGGGCAAACGAAGCCCTCCGCTTTGCACACAGCCCCAGGAAAGGATGAGTAAGGCTAAAAGTCCACAATTACCCACACTCATTGCCCCTAGCCAAGTGGATGGTCCAGGTTGGCTGGCAGCCCAGCCTGGAGCCTGACAGGGGGAATGGAAGCTCTAAACATCTTCTGCTTCCTTCCGTCCCCCTTTTCCTTTGGTCTTTCCTACTTATATCCTTCTTCTATCCTTCTTTAACAAATCATTCAGCAAATATGTTCAGGACCTGTTGTGTGTCAGACCCTGGAGTGACCCTAAACACGGGCCCAGTGACCAACCATAGAGCTGAGGTCCTCGGTAAGGGCAAGTCCCCAGCTACTGGAAAAGAAGAAATCGAGTGAGAGGAAAACAGGTGAGAAGAAACTGAGTGAGTGGTGTCCATAGGGGCCCACAGGGGCCCCCGTGGGCAGGGTAGCACTTGAATCACTGTGAGAGCCAGTGCCTTAGTAAACATTGAGCTTCCTTGGCCTCACCTTTAGCCTTGGCCTTTCATTACTTCTAGTCTAGGCAATCTCTGGGTTCCTTATGGCTGGTCTCAGGGTCTTCAAATTTCTCACTCTCAGAGCCTAGGGGGTGTTCATATGGGTGTGGAATAGGGGCTGTGGCTGTAGATGGGGTGTGTGTATGGCGGGGGTGGGGGGGTGGGGGGGGAGGGAAGTCCCACAGTACTGTACTTTCCCTGTGTAACCTGGTAGCTCCTCTTTGAAATACCAGTTTCATCTGCATGTCTGACCTTGGCCCTCTCATGCAATTTTTTTTTGTTTGTTTGTTTTTGGGTCCGGTCGTGGGGCCTGAGCTCTGGGCCTGGGCGCTGTCCCTCAGCTCTTCAGCTCAAGGCTAATGCTCTACCACTTGAGCCACAGCACCACTTCCGGCTTTTTTCTTTTTGCTTATGTGGTGCTGAGGAATCGAACCCAGGGCCTCAGGCATGCAAAGCAAGCGCTCTACCACGGAGCCACCTTCCCAGCCCTGTTTTTGTTTTTTGTTTTTGGTAAATCCTGGGGCTTGAATTCAGAGCCTGGGCTCTGACCCTGAGCTTTTTTTTTACTCAAGAGCTAGTGCTCTACACGTTGAGCCACAGCTCCACTTCCTTTTCTGGTGGTTAAGTGGAGATAAAAGTCTCATGGATTTTCTGACCTGGGCTGGCTTTGAACCATGATCCTCAGATCTCAGCCTCCTGAGTAGATAGGATTACAGGCATGAACCATCAGCACCTGGCTTTTTTTTTTTTTTTCTATTTGAAAAGGGATAGTAGATATAGCATGCAACTAAAATGGGCTGGCAAACTGGTGAACAAGTGCCCTCCCTAGCAAGGCTGGCAGACTTGCCTAAGACCACCTGGAGAATTTTGGCAGATCTGGTATACTATAGTCTCAGGAACATGGAGCTGGTGGCCTCATGTTCTAGTTCTTATTTTTTTATTAGTTTTTAAAAATTTCCGACTACTTTTATTTATTTGTTTTTGTTTATTTTTTGTTGTTGGTGGTGGTGTTGGTCGTAAGGCTTGAATTCTGGGCCTGGGCACTGTCCCTCAGCTCTTCCGCTCAAGGTGAGTGCTCTGCCACTTGAGCCACAGCACCACTTTGGATTTTCTGGTGGTTAAGTGGAGATGAGAGTCTCATGGATTTTCCTTGCCTGGGATGACTTTCAACTGGGATTCTCAGATCACAGCCTCCTGAGTAGTCAGGATTACAGGTGTGAGCCACTGGCATAATTAAATATAGAGCTGGCCGTGGTAGTGCACACCTATAGTTATAGCACTCTGGAGGTAGAGTCAGGAAAATCTCAAGTTTGAGCCCAACTTGGGTTATATAGCATGAGCATGGTCTTGTCTCAAAGAAAACAAAAGTAGAACAATAAAAGGGACCTTCTAGCATTATTTAGTAACATCAGTCTGGCCACCAGTGGCTCGTTCCTATAATCCTAGCTATTGAGGTTCGAAGACCCAGGGAGATACACCCAAGAGACTCTTATCTTCAATTAACCAGCAAAAAGTCATGTGGAGATATTGTTCAAGTAGTAGAGAGCCAGCATTGAATGAAAGAGCCAAGCAAGTGCTCGAGGCTCTGAGTTCGAGCCTGAGTACCAAAGCACACACATACACACAAATTAACATCAAGTTCTATTCTCAGTTTGTGTGTGTGTGTGTGTGTGTGTGTGTGTTTCTGATCTTGGGGCTTGAACTCAGGACCTGGGCACTGTCCCTGAGCTTCGTTTTTTGCTCTGCCACTTGAGCCTCAGTGCCACTTCTGGCTTTTTCTGAATTGTTTATTGAAGAGTCTCATGGTCTTTTCTGCCTGGGCTGGCTTTGAACTGCAGTCCTCATATCTCAGTCTCCTGAGTAGTTAGGATTACAGGTATGAGCTACCAGCATCTGGCTATTCTTATTTATGTTTTTTTGCCAGTCGTGGGTCTTGAACTCAGGGCCTGGGCACTGTCCTTGAGCTTCTTTTGCTCAAGGCTAGTACTCTGTTACTTACTTGACCCACAGCATCACTTCCAGCCCTTTCTGTTTCTGTGGATCTGAGGAATCGAACTTGGGGCAAGCACTCTACTACTAAGCCACATTCCCAGCCCTATTCTCCATTTTTGAGAAGAACAATACAATCAAAGAAGAACTGGTAGTGTGGCTAAAGTGATAGAGCACTAACCTAGCAAGTATAAAAAAAATCGGAACCTTATTTTACCTTACCACCAAGCCAGGCAACTCATTCACAAATCAGATGTTTATCATGTTATTGTTTCTTGGCCTTCTGGCTAAAATCAGATGTAGAAATGGTTATCGTGTCTACACATGTTTCTCTACTTTTACTACACATGTATATAATTATAAAATGACATAATCTTGTTTGACAGGTTTACAAACCTGATATAAAAAGGCATGGTTCTCTATTTAGTATTTTACAATTTATTTTTGCCCAGCATTTTGAAGTTTTATGATTTTAAAACTGCTTTTGTAGTAGGACATTGTATGACTATTTCATAGTTTGTTCTTTTCCCCTTGATGGGCACTTAAATGTTTCCAAGTTTTCTTTATGATGAGCACGTGTGCCATGAATAACCAAGCAGACATGTGCAATGTGTGGGGTTTCCCCATGGGATATGCCTAGGCATGGGCCTGCTAGTTAGAACGGAGCATGCCAGCCAGGCGCTGGTGATTCACGTCTGTAATCCTAGCTACTTGGGAGGCTGAGATCTGAGGACTGTGGTTCAAAGCCAGCCCCGGCAGCTATATCTAAGAAACTCTTGTCTCCAGTAAAAAACAGGAAGTGGAGCTGTGGCTCAAGTGGTAGAGAGCCAGTCTTGTGTGAAAAAGCTCAGGGACAACACCCAAACCCAGAGTTCAAGCACTAGTACTGGCACAAAGAATTAAAATTAAAAGGGAAATATGCTTATTTGACTGTACTAGCTATCCCCTGATTACTCCTTGTTGGGTGCAGGAGTAGTCAGGTGGTTATGGTCAGGTCCTCATTTCTCCACATCCTTCTTGACACTTGGTATTGTCAGACTTATGCTTTTGCTGATTAAACCATGTGCTATGGGTTGAGCTAGACATGATGGCTATGAAATGGAATTTCACGGCTAAAGCTCTGCCTGCAATCATGATTGGGGGTTCATTCAGGCCCCCTGTCTGTGGTCCAGTGCTTTGACTTGCTGTGTTATCTGTGACCATTGGCTGGGATACAGCACTGATGACTCTCACCCTGGGACCAATTTATATCATGTTGTCATACATACTGCATGTCTCGTCTTCCCACCTTTTCTTTTTTTAAAAATTATTTTCCACTTTAAGAGGTTCAAAAATGACTTTGGAAGATGAAGAGGAGCATGTGGCATCTCACATAAGGTGGTCCAGGAAAGGGGCTGCGATCTGTAGGAGTGTCCTCTGCTATCAAGCCCTGAATCCAAGGGGCGTGGCTAAGTAGCCCAGCTGCATGTCTGGCCCAAGGGGCGTGGCTAAGTAGCCCAACTGCATGTCTGGCTTCTGAGTACTTTCCTCCATTCACTTGGAACCACTTCCTTCCAGTGACAATTAATTCGAAGCTAGAAGTTCCAAATCTGGCGGGATGCCCCTGGCTCATGCCTGTAATCCTAGCTACTCAGGAGGCTGAGATCTGAGGATCACAGTTCAAAGCCAGCCCAGGCAGGAAAATCCATGAGACTCTTATCTCTCAGAAATAAGAAAACTGGAAGTGGCACTGTGGTTCAAGGGTAGAGTGCTTGCTTTAAGCTGAAGAGCTGAGGGACAGCACCCGGCCCAGAGTTCAAGCCCCATGACCAACAACAACAAAAAGAAGTTCAGAATCAGTTCTTTAATCCCTCTCATGCCACTTGAAGGGAAAGAAGGAATTAAAATAATTAACTGGAGCCAGCACCTGTGGCTCACTCCTGGAATCCTACTCAGAGGCTGAGATCTGAGGACCTCAGTTCAAAGCTAGCCAAAGAAGAAAAGTCTATAAGTCTCTTATCTCCAGTTAACCAGCAAAAAGGTGGAAAGGACAATGTGGCCTAGGTAGTAGATCATCAACCTTGAAGAGAAAAAATTAAATTCAAGTCCCATTACACACACACACACACACACACACACACACACACACACACAAAACTATAACTAAATAGCAAAATTCTGGAATTAGCATAATTCTTGAAGTACAGAGACTCCCAATCTTCTCTTCATTCAACCCCAGGGAGACCCAGAGCAGAGAAATGCTGTCTTATCAAGCACACCCAGAGGAAATCTTCTGAGGGATGTGATGATTTATTTGGGAGAGGCAAACTTCCCACCTTGGAAACATCTGAAGCAACTGTAGAATGTGGCCATGGGCAGAAGCACCCGATGGGATTAGGCAACCCCTGAGGACCCCACACGGTGTCATGAGTCTCACCCAGGGGCACAAAGGAAAGAGTTTTATGGTGTAATTGTGGAGCGGAGGCACCCAGGAACGACTGGTGAACATCACAGAATCAACCATGTGCTCACATGTGGAAACAAAGTGTTGAGCCTCAGGTGAATCTCAGAGTCTCTTCGATGTCTTCCTCTCGATCTTTACCCCCCTGCTTTTCCCTCCTCATCTTCTCTCCTCTTCCTTTTTTTTGCTTCCTCCTTTATCCTCTCAGCTCTCCATTTTGCTCCCTAGTGTAAGAACCCAAGCCTGGGACCCTGAGCATTTGACTTTCTACGCTCACTCACTGAAACACAGCTTCACTTTCCTGCCCCAGGCCTCAGTTTCCCTTTAACAAGGAGGCATGAACAGAGCTGGACAACTGCCCAACTTCTCCCACCTCTGATCCTGCTGTCAAGAGGACACAACTCTCTGGAGGATGCCCGTCACTCAGATTTTCAAAGGGGTAACACCCCCCAAAAGCAGTTTGTATCTAAACCATGTTTCAGTTAAAACAATTGTTCAGTGTCCACTGGAGAAACTTTTTGGGTGTGCGTCTCCATCAAGGATGGGGAGAGTGGATTGGGTAGCTTGAGTCTACGGCCCTTACAGCATGCTCTCTAGGCAGCAGACTGACTCACTAGATGACCAGGTTTCCTGTGTACTCTGGAATCCTGGGGTCTTTAGACTTCCGCTTGAACAACTCAAAGGTAGAAAGCAGGACTCAAATGAGAGCCCTGAGCCACCTCTCAGGGGTTTTGTTTTGGTGACTTGTTGCTTTGCATGGTTTATATGTGGTAGTTGTCAGAAAGTGGAAATGTCAAGAGCTAGAGCTGGTGGCTCACACCTGTAGTCCTAGCTTCCTGGTTTAAGTTGTAGTGTGCTAGCCGTGATGGAAAGAGCTGAGTACAAACTCTGAGTTCAAGCCCCCAGTACAGCACAAAAGAAAAGAAAAGTAGGGAGAAACACAAAGACAAGAGTTCGTCAGTTGCATAATTATTGCTAGTGTTCATTTCTTCTTTGTAAAAGCGTTGATGACAGCTTGCTAGCCCTCTGCGTCTGCCAGGTTACTGACCCAATGTCTTCACACAGCTAGAGAATGAGGAAGAATGGTCAGGACCCAGGACAATCCTGGTGGGGCACCATTAAATCTGATCTCTCTCTCTCTCTCTCTTTCTCCTTCCTTCCCTCTAGCTCTGGGCAAGCTACTTGACCTCAGTTTCCCTGCCAATAACTGGAGTTAATAATACACATCTCTGAGGGTGCCTCTTAAGAATAATTGGCTAGTTTTTGCAAGGGCACTTTGAAGAAAATTACCATGAGGATGTTCTACTGGCCCTGGTTTCCTTGGTACAGATATCAAACAGACGAGAACAGTAATGTTCCAATTCTGGCATTCCTAGCCCAACCATTTTCCCCAGTTCAGTTGGAAGAGAGGGGGAGGGGCTGGCATCCCAGCCTGGGCCTGTCTAGAATATAAAAGACACAAGCCCGCCTTTGATGCCTGCCTGCCTGCCTGCAACGCTTGTTAATTTTAATAAGAAGTGAGCAGAGGCGGAAAGATCTGCCTGGCTGAAGAAAACAGGTTGAGGCTGAGGAGGATTACTGCCAACTCAATTTGGGTCTTGTTTGGCTTTGAAGTCGTTGGCCCTGGTGCTGGAGTTAAGGAAGAACTGCTAGATGTTCGGCAGGATGGGATGCATGAGGATGGAGAAACTGAGGATCCAAGGCCTCTCAACTTTCAACAGGAGAAGAGAGTTCCTCTATTGATTCATAACTCACTTGAGAATGAACCCTCTCCCAATCTGGTGAATTTCTTGGGGAAACTTTGAATGGGGCTATCACCCCAAAGTGCAGTCAGGGGCTGGTAGTTAATACACACAAGTATCATAAAGGTCAGGGGTGTAGAGTCGGATGATTGTAGGTAATAGGGTGTGGTGGAGACTGTGTTAAGCTCCAGCTCAGTAGTGAGATAAGGGTCCAAGATTTCCAGCTTTTCTGATCTTATAGAGCAATTGGAAATTTGATATGTGCATATGGATTTTATTTTTCAACTTATTATTTTGAAATTCTCTTTTTGTGAACAAACATGCAAAGACCAATAGCAGCCCACTAGTCCTATTTTGCAAGTTCTACCTAGGCAGATCCTAGGATTTTTCTTTTTTTGTGCCAGTACTGGAGCTTGAACTCAGGTCCTGTGTGCTGCGCCTTAGCTTTTTCACTCAAAGATGGTGCTTTATCACTTGAGCCACAGCTCCACTTTTGACTTTTTAGTGGTTAACTGGAGAGAAGAATCTCAGGGTTTTCCTACCTGGGTTAGCATTGAATCTCGATCCTCAGATAGCAGCCTGCTGAGTAGCTGGATTTCAGGTATGAGCTACCAGTGCCTGGTTTACCTTCTCCATTTGTAGACTCCTCCATCCATAAGTATGAAAAGCCAAACCTGAATGCAGACATCTCCCACAACTCTCCCATCCTGTCCAACAGCTTATCCCCACAAACCTGGAAGACAAATCTTTCAACATGGGTTATACAGAGTTTGAGCATCCTATGAGTAACACATCAATGGTTCTTCAAGTCCATTTAGCCCAGCATTGCTGGCTTTGACCAGGCTCTGCTGGTCACTGGGGGAGAAAAGTTGCTTTGTATGATATTCATCCCATCGTGTATTCATTGACCATTGGCTAAACATGGATCACACTGTTATAAAAGGGCCTCACACTCATTTCCTATGCCCAGCCTCAGATCCATCATCTAGAATTGGAAGCCTCCATAATCCTGGTTTTATTTTTTGGTCTACTTTTCTTTTGCGGGGGGGTAGAACACATCACAAGATCCTTTGGCGTAAAGTGGGTGTTCCTTAGCCTTGAACTCTGAAACTTCAAGGAAGACCTCTCCTTCTGCTGTGAACTTTATAGATTTAAGTCAAGCCAAGCCTCCTCTTCTCCACACGGAAGAGGCCTCATTTCTAAGCCCTGTCATCTCTCCAAGCCTTTGATCACACTGGTCATCAGCAGTCATCTGACCCATCTGCCACCTTTGAATTCGAACACCCGGAAGTGTCTTTGCTTAGCTTTCATCCCTGGGATTCTAGAGAAGGGGGCGGGAAAGCCATGTGCCTGCAATCACTGTACGGATCAGGAAGCTCTTTCCAAGCCTTCAGGAATACCTGCTGGCGGGCCATGTCTCACAGAGCAGATGCTTGCTGGCCTGGCAGAGGCCCACCTGTGCATTAATTCCACAAGTATTCATCAACTTCTGAGGATACAGGTTTGGTGATGCATGCTGCACGCTGCAGTCAATAGAAGCAGCATGTCCTTGTATCTTGGAGAGAGAAGAAAAACAAATGGTCACACTCACAAAGAATTCCAAATTGTGATAGGGGGCATAGAAGATAACTACTGACATTTGAAGGGGAATCTAATTCAGACAAAGGTGATGATCCTTCAGCTGGGATTTGTGGAGCGTGGAATGTCTCAGGCAGAGAAAAGAGAAGGAGCTGCATAAGCAAAGGCCTGTGTCTGGAGAGAGTGGTTTTCTTCTTTCTTCTTTCCTTTCTCCTTTCCTTCCCTCCTTCTTTCCTCCCTTCCTTCTTTTCCCTCCTTCCCTCCCTTCCTTTCCTTTTCTTCCCCTTCCCTTCCCTTTTCTTTCTTTAAAGTACTTGTGGATTAAACCCAGGCCTCAGGCCTCACAGTTTGCTAAGCACTCTACCTTGAGCTGTGTTCTCAGGCCAAGAAAAAATATCCCACCCACCTCGCCGAGAAAGTAAAGGAAGGCCAGTGTAACTTGTAGGAACTAAGTGGAAAGAGCTACTTCAAGAGCTGTTGAGTCAAATATCTATAGAATGCCACAGGTTTTGTAAATGAGGGCTGGCTCTGTAACATGTGAGCCGCAGCTCTACTTTGGCTTTTTGGTGGCTAATTGGAAATGAAACTTACAGACTTTCTTGCCTTGGCAGGAACTTTGAGTTTTGGTCTTCAGATCTCCTGAGAAGTTAGGATTACAGGTGTAAGTGACTAGCTTTCAACTTCCAGCCAGTCTTATTCATTGGAAAGGGATTCTGTCCTTCTCCTTCTGTCTTCCTTCCTTCTGCCCCAGATGCTTAGCAAGCCCCTTGTATAGACAGTAATGGCACACCTCTAAGACTGCATCTTCACAGAGCTTGCAAGCCAGCAAAGAAGAGCCTGGAGGTCAGGAATCACATATGCAATATCTTATAGATGGAACTTGCAGGGGCCTCATTCAGGGGCCTGGAACCCCTCTCTCTTTCCAATTAAGGGATGCTTGAGCTGAAACCTGAAGGCTAAGCAGGAGTTAGCTGGGGTGAAGAGAAGGCAGAGGTAGCTTCCAGAACCAGAGGCTGGAGCAGGTGTGAGGGAGGTTCAAACATTCACATACCTAGGAAATGTCTACCTTGGTAGGGCCAGGGGCAAATTGGCTGTTAGCTGATGGATGGGAATCAGATCACTCAGATCCTTCTGAGCCAGGGGAAATTTTGGGTTTTTACCTTGAGGGCATTGGGGTAATAAGAAGTTACTGAGTTTTACCCCTCAAGGGAGATATTTGGATTTGATTGCATTTTTTAGAGCTCATTGGTTGCTGGATTGGTTTTATGTTCCCTGAGAGGAAAAGCCTGGCTAGAAAATCACTTCTAATTCTGCTTATTTATGGGCACATAATTGTCTTTCTTGATATTTTCTGCATCCCAAGACATCAGCCCCTCACCTGCAAAGTGGTCTCTCTCTCTCCCTCCCTCACTCCCTCCTTTCCTCCCCTCTCCTTCCCCCCTCCCCCATTGGTACTGGGGGCCTTGAACTTAGTGCCTCAGGCTCATGCTTAGCATTTTTTTGCTCAAGGCTAACTCTCCACCACCATTCTACTTCCAGCTTTTTGCTGATTATATTGGAAATAAGAATCTCTCAGAGGGCTGGGAAGGTGGCTCAGTGGTAGAGCACTTGCCCTGGGTTTGATTCCTCAGCACCACATAAGCAAAAAGAAAAAAGCTGGAAGTGGCGCTGTGGCTCAAGTGGTAGAGCGCTAGCCTTAAGCTGAAGAGCTGAGGGACAGTGCCCAGACCCAGAGTTCAGGTCCCATGACTGTACCCTTCCCACCCCCCCCCCCCGAAAAAAAAAAGAATCTCTCAGATTTTTCTCTTCCTGAGCTGGCCTTAAACTGAGATCCTCAGCTCTCAGCCTCCTGACTAGCTAGGATTACAGGCATGAGCCACCAGCCCCCTGTAAATGAGTCTTATTGTAAAGCTGTATCTGGGCTGAGAAGGAACACAGGCTCCTAGAGATCATCTGCTGAGGTCATCCAGCCTGGCAAGTGCAGAGTGACAGTCTGAGCCCTGGTTTATTTAGTTCTAAAACCTGGGCTCTGCACACAAGCAAATGGCCAGGACAAGAGACTGACACACAAGAGATGACCTGATACAGACAGAAAACCTGCTGTCTGTGGGACCTCCTTGTGGATGCTGGGAGGGAAGACTATATCCTGCCTCTAAAACGCACTTTCTACAGAGCTGCATGGGAAGAGTTGAAGCTCTGCTTTGCCTGTGTTTGCCGACTAATGAGGCCAGGGCTCCTGCGAGTCTTCTATGAGGGCCAGAGGGCTCCACCCCCAGGGTTCCTCAGAGGCCAGCTTTTGTCCACATCTTTTCTTAGATGCTGAACAAAAGGGTCTTTCTGGTCTCCTACTGAATAAAACGTTTTGTTCCTGTCCACTATTTTAAATGAAATGCAGAGCAACTAAGAAGTTTTCTTCTTTCCTTCCTCCCACTATCCCTTCTCCCCCACCCCTACCCCCAGTCTTCTTTTTCTTTTTGCCAGTTTTGTGGCTTGAACTCTGGGCCTGGGCACCATACCACTTGAGCCATAGCTCCACTTCTGGCCTTTTTTTGTTCAACTGGAGATAAGAGTCTCACAGACTTCCCTGCCTGATCTGGCTTCAAACCCAGATCCTCATATCTCAGCTCCTGAAAAGCTAGGATTACTAGCATGAGCCACTGACACCAGGCTTAGGGTTGGGCAGGCAGGCCAGCTGCAAAATCTGAGGATAGGGCTTGTCATGGGACTAGGAGGCTGCCTTGGGGTAGGCCCAGTCTTGGACACAGTACCTATAGTTAATGATCTCTTAGGGGTTTAAGCTAGAGAACCAGAGAGAAGGCAGATGCAACCGGATGTATTGAGACACATGGTAGTCCAAATGTTGCAGAAAACACTGATCTCAAGAACCAGAGGGGACTCAGCCTGGGATGAAGGCTGAGAGCTTTCCAGGGGACTGGGTTCATGAAAGTGCAGACAGGGGTCTTAGGGGAAAAAGTAATGCATGTGGAGCTGGGGATGTGGCTTAGTGGTAGAGTGCTTGCCTAGCATGCATGAAGCCCTGGGTTCGATTCCTCATGACCACAGATGGTACTGTGGAAATGGCACTGTGGCTCAAGCGGTAGAGTTCTATCCTTGAGCAAGAGAAGCTCAAGGATAGTGCCCAGGCCCTGTGTTCAAGCCCTAGGACTGTAAAAAAAAAAAAAAAAAAAACAAGGAATGCATGTCCCTTTTATTTATTTTTAAATTTGTATTCATTTTTATTATTATCTTTAAGTTTTTTCTTATTTTAATTTTAGGTCTTTTAAAAAAATACTATCTTTAAGTGCATGTGCCTTTTAGAGTAGAAGGCACTCACCCATCTATGAAGTAGTAACTGGGGAAAGGCAAAATGCAGAAATGCACATTAGAATAACAACCAGATAACATTGTAGAAACTTATGCGATAGGCAGAAATCCAAAAATGCAAAGCATTTGTGGGTGACCACAGGGAAATGGGCCTCAGACACAGGGAGGTAGGACAAAGTGTGCAAAGTACACACCCTTTCATGAAGCAATTGGACTTGTGGGGCATCATCCTGTACATTTACCCTCTCATGGACAAGAAAGTGATCTTGTTTGTAAGAGATTAGAAAAAGCCTACCAGAAGCAGAGTCAATGAACTTTGATATTTCAACATAATAGAATTCCAAACAGCCCTTAAAGATCTGAGTTAATGCTGGGTGCCAGTGGCTCATGCCTATAATTCTAGCTACTCAGGAGTGTGAGATCTGAGAATTGTGGTTTGAAACTAACTACAGCAGGAAAGTCCGTGAGACTCTTATCTCCAATTAATTACCAGAAAATTGGAAGTAGTGCTATGGTTCAAAGTGGTAGAGTGAAAAAGCTCAGGGGCAGTACCAAGGCCCTGAGTTCAAGCCTAGGACTGACAAAAAAAATTGAGGGGGCTGGGAATGTGGCCAAGTGGTGGAGTACTCACCTACCATGCACGAAGCCCTAGGTTTGATTTCTCAGTACCACATACACAGAAAAAGCCAGCAGTGATGCTGGGGCTTAAAAGGTAGAGTGCTAGCCTTGATCAAAAGAAGCTCAGGAACAGCACCCAGGCCCTGAGTTCAAGCCCCAAGACTGGCCAAAAAAAAAAAAAAATTGAGGTCTGGGAAGGTGGCTCAGTGGTAGAGCGCTTGCCTTGCATGCATGAGGCCCTGGGTTTGATTCCTCAGCACCACATAAGCAGAAAAAGCCAGAAGTGGCACTGTGGCTCAAGTGGTAGAGCGCTAGCCTTGAGCTGAAGAGCTGAGGGACAGTGCCCAGGCCCAGAGTTCAGGCCCCATGACCGACCCCCCCCCCCCAAAAAAAAAAAAGAAATTGAATTATCACTGGTGGCTTACACCTATAATCCTTGTTACTCATGCTGATATTGGGAAGACTGCAGTTCAAGGTCAGTGTAAATAAGAGCCCTCATCTCAATAGCTGGTTCATGCCTGTCATCCCAACTCGGGAGATGTACACTTGAGACCTTATTATAATAATAAGGAATGCAAGCTGGGTGCTGAGTCTGTAATCTTTGCTGCTTGAGAGGTAGAGATCAGAGAGGATCAGGATTGGAAGCTAGCCCTAGGAGGGAGAGGGGGAGGAAGATAGAAGACTCCATCTTGACCAATGGCTGGGCATGGCAGTGTAGTTGCCCGGTCACCTCCTCAGCAGCATAGAGAAGCACAACTAGCAGGAGTCCAGGCCATCCTGGCCATCCTGGGCATGAAGTAAGACCTTATCTTGAAAATAACTAACCCATGGCTCATGGCTGTAATCCTAGCTACTCAGGCTGCAATCAGGAGGGTCATGGTTGAAGCCAGCCCAGGCAGGAAAAATCTGTGATATTCTTATCCCCAAGTAACACCCTCTCCCCCAAAAAAGATGAAAATGGAGCTGTGGCTCAAGTGGTAGAGAGCTAGCTTGGAGCAAAAAAAACGCTCAGAAGCAGCACCCAGTCCCTGGGTTCAGGCCCCAGCACACACATACACAAAGTAACCAACACAAAAGGCGGTTCAGGACCAGCACACACATAGACAAAATAACAACACAAAAGGAGCTGGGTGGTATGGCTCAAGTGGTAGAGCATCTGCCTATTTAATGCAAGGCCTTGAGTTCAACCACCTGTACCATCAAAACAACCACAAAATCAGTGGTAACTATATGAAGTATTAACTAGGGAGAGGCAAGGTGCAGATTGTGTGGATCAGGATGCCAACACTTGTGGAGCAGGAAATGGGGACTGGTGTGTTTATGAACAGAACACATCTGCTGGGAGGCTCAGAATCAGGTATCAGTGGTTACCTTGAGTGGACCAGGTGAATTTGGCTTACCTGGGTAAGTGACTTACACTGTAGCTACTTCTGCATTGGCATGATGATGAAGAAGAGGAAGGGGAAGAGGAAAGAGGAGGAGGAGGAGGAGGAGGAGGAGGAGGAGGAGGGGGAGGGGGAGGGGGAGGGGGAGGGGGAGGGGGAGGGGGAGGAGGAGGAGGAGGGGGAGGAGGAGGAGGAGGAGGAGGAGGAGGAGGAGGAGGAGGAGGAGGAGGAGGAGGAGGAGGAGGAGGAGGAAAAAGGAGGAGGAGGAGGCGGCGGAGGAAAAAGGAGGAGGAGGAGGCGGCGGAGGAAAAAGGAGGAGGAGGAGGAGGAGGAGGAGGAGGAGGCGGCGGAGGAAAAAGGAGGAGGCGGAGGCGGGGGCGGGGGCGGGGGAGGGGGCGGGGGCGGGGGAGGGGGAGGGGGAGGAGGAGGAGGAGGAGGAGGAGGGGGAGGTGGAGGTGGTGGTTCTGGGGATAAAACCCAGCACCCAACGCTTTTCAAATCCTAAGCATGTACTCTATCACTGAGTAAGAACACCCGCCCCAACTCCAGTATTTATATTAATTTTACCAAATGTTTGTATAACATTTGCCAGTCCTGGGGCTTGAGCTCAGGGCCTGGGCGCTCTCTCTGAGCTGCTTTTGCTCAAGGCTAGCACTTTGCCACTTGAGGTGCAGCATCACTGTTGGCTTCTTCTGTTTATGTGGTACTGAGGAATTGAACCCAGGGCATCATGCATGCTAGGCAAGAACTATACCACTAAGCCACATTCCCAGCTTCTTGTGTAACTTTTTCAAAAGAAAAGAAAGATGTAAAAAAAAAAAAAAAAGCAAAAGAACACTTAATGGTAAGTATTATCACCTAGAAAAAGGAATTAATCTGATTTTGGTTCACATCTTTCCATTGTTTTTGAATTAATTTTAAATTTAAAGAAAATGCCAAAACAATAGTACAAAGAGCCTAAAAGCATGTTCATTCAGATGTGTGTTTTTTGTTTTTTTGTTTTTTTTTTTTGGGTCCGGTCTTGGGGCCTGAACTCTGGGCCTGGGCGCTGTCCCTTAGCTCTTCAGCTCAAGGCTAGCGCTCTACCACTTGAGCCACAGCGCCACTTCCAGCTTTTTTCTTTTTGCTTATGTGGTGCTGAGGAATCGAACCCAGGGCCTCATGCATGCAAGGCAAGCGCTCTACCACTGAGCCACCTTCCCAGCCCCCAGATGTGCGTTTTTGCCCTGTTGGCTTCTCCTTCTCTCCTTTCTCCTCTCTCATTCTCATATAAGTATTCTGATATGTATCTCTTATCTTGGGATCATAGTGTCTCAGATTTTGGACTTTTTGGAAATATTTGAAGGTGTATATTAAGGTATCTTGGGACTGAGACCCAGTGTAAAGATGAAATTCACTTAATTTTCATATAAACTTTAGACATATAGCTTAGAGGTATTTTTTTTGGGGTGGGGTGGAGTAATTGGTCCTGGGTTTGAACTCAGGGCCTAGGTACTGTCCCTGAGCTTTTTTTTTTTTTTTTTCCCCTTAAGGCTAGTGTGCTACCACTTGAGCCACAGCTCCACTTCCCACTATTTCCTGGCTTTGAACCATTGTCCTCAGATCTCAGCCTCCTGAGTAGCTAGACTTACAAGTGTGAGCCCCTTCACCTGGCTTGAAGGTGATTTTGAGTTTGGTACAATATATTTGCCATTCCTATGTTCAAACTACAACCCAGCCCATGAAGTGAGGGGCAGATTTTATACTTGTGAGGTTATGTTGGCACTCCAAAAACTGAGGACATGGGGGATGTTGAGGCCCAGAGAAAGAAGGGACATGCACAAGGTCATGGGCAAAAGGAAGGGATGGATTAGTGCATCCTTATTCATGAGGGTGATGGTATTCTAGCTTGGGGTTCCCAATGGGAGGGCTTAATTTATTCTGAAACCTATGAGAAAGAAATGCAGCAGTATATCAAACATAAATTTGCTTTTTAAAAATATAATTATTAAGGTGTTGTACAGAAGTCAAGTTTCAGAAGTCAAGTAATGAATATATTTCTTTTTGGACAATGTCATTCCTTCCTTTGCTTTCCCCCCATTTTCCCTTCTGTCCCTGCATACAAGTTACACAGTTCATTTTCCACAGTGTCTACTGAGAAAGGGTTGGTTTTTGAAAGAATAATTATATCTATGTAGATAATTTTACTATTATTATTAAAATGTGTAAAGAGGGGTTACAATTTCATAATTCAGGTAATACGTACATTTCTCTTTTGACAATGTCACCCCTTCTAAAGGAATAATTTGTAAGTGAGCCTCACACAGGCAGAATGAAGTTAGAGTAACATTCAGAAGAGGATATTTAGGAATATGACTTCTCTGTGGCTACAAATGGAAGGTTTGGGAGGAGCCTGATGCCCAGTCTCTTTGCTCAAGCTTCCTAACCAGGAATGTCTCTGTTTCTGGATTATGGACACCACAATCATCTGCCCTAATCATCCTGTCCTCACTGCCAGTGACTGTGGGAACCAGCCCTTTTTATGGACAATTTCATCTTCAAAGTGTTTGGGGCTTGTTAATTGGCTTGGGCAGCTCTGCCAAGGATGGTGGTTCCCACCAAGAGAGCTCAAACTCTCAGGCATGGTGGTGGAAGGGGATCCCAATGGCATGGCAGGGGGAATTCTGCTATGCTCCTGGCTGGTCCTCACTAAGATTAGGCCCCAAGTGTGAGCTCAAGGAGGCAGAGAGAGAAGCCTAGCTCTATCACTCAAATGCATCTCTGAGAGACTCATTTTTCTTTTCTCATATTGGGGCTTGAACTCAGGGCCTCACATTCTTGTCTAGCTTTTTAGCTCAAGGCTGGCTCTCTACCTCTTGAGCCATACCTTCATTTCTAACTTTTTGCTGTTTAATTGTAGATAAGAGTCTCTAGGATTTGTCTGCCCAGCTTGGTTTTGTACTGGGATCCTTAGATCTCAGACTCTTGAGCAGCTAGGATGACAGACATGAGTTACTGGCACTTGACTCTGATTAATGTTTTTAAATCTATGAAGTAGGGGTGATAATGGGGCCATTGGAAAAGCTCAGCTTCTCAAATAGATAGAATATATGTTGGCTCCTTTCACATATAAATATCACTTCTTGCAAGTGGTATTCTGTAGCATCCCTCCTCTAGTCCCCAGAACATTCTCCAGGGTCTTATGATGACACTGGTGAAGTCTCTGCTTTGTATTATGGAGACTTGTACTGCTGATGCAGCTATGACCTGGGTGAGGGGCAAGGCATTATTATAAGTCTCTCAGTAGGAAGCCCAGGGCCCAGCAGGACATTGAGTTTACATGCCCAAGAGGTAACAAGGCATGTACAACAGCAAAAGCCCTGGAGCCCCACTATGTGGGTTAATCTCAGTTCTGTCATTCATTAGATCTTTGGCAAGTTGTGTAGCCTTTTTCATACCCGGGAGCCCTTGCCTGTAAAATGGGTATAATTAATGATAGCACCAACATCGTCAAGTTGTTGAGGATTCAATAAATTTGCATGCCTGAAGTACCTAGGATGCCAGTGGCTGTTTATGGCTATTAGCTATTATTATACTGACATCTAGCAAAGGGTCTTTTTTCCAAGTGTGGCTTTCTTAAATTTTGATACTTACTACCCAATTCTCTCCTTGTATACATTCCCCTAGCAGTTTCTGAAGTTCTACTGTTTTGTCTTTTGCTTTTTCTCTCTTTCTTCCTTCTATCCCTCCCTCCCTTCCTTCCTTCTTTTTCTTTGTTCCAGTACTGGAGCTTGAGTTCAGGATCTGGGTGCTGTCCCTTGGCTTTTTTGCTGGCATTCTACCATTTGAGCCACAGATCCATTTTCCTGCCCTGGGCTAGCTTTGGATCTCGATCCTCAGATTTCAGCCTTCTGAGTAGCTAGGATTACAGGTGTGAGCCACCATGCCTGGTGTTAATATAATATTTTAAAGACATTGTAGTGGGCTTGCATGTGGCTCAATGGCCCTGGGATCAATCCCCAGACTGCTTATCATCATCATCATCATCATCATCATCATCATCATCATCATTATCTTTATGCTGAAGAAGTGAGGGTTGGAGAAAGATAGCCATGATAAACACAAAGCAACCTTGTCATTCAGATGTCCTTTCGTGGGAGTTTCAGAGCTCCAATTCGATCTGGACTCTGTTTGAGCTTGGTTTTCCCATGGGTTCCAATGAGAAGGTTGGATCATTCAAGGACTCCTCATGCAGAAGTCATGAAGGAGATGTGGACCATCATAGGTGGGTACGAGAGCTCTATATACCTCAGCACCTCCTTGTCCCACTGACTTCTAGACAGTGAAGAAGACTAGAGGGTATGGGGAGAGAAGGTCAAGATTTTCATTGCCTGGCTTTGTGCTTGCATTGCCACCCTAAAGAATGCCTAGGGCTTTAGCTCAGAGTCCCTCAATGGCTTCCTGAGATAGACTCTCTTTTCCTTCTGCCTTTAGGCCTCATGGGGATGTGTTAATTTACTAGTTCTACTATTAAAAAGTACTACTACAGATTGAGTGACTTCAATAACAGGAACTTTTTGTTGTTGTTGTTGGTCATGGTGCTTAAACTCTGGGCCTAGGTTCTGTCCCTCAGCTCTTCAGCTCCAGGCTAGCACTCTACCACTTGAGCCACAGCATCATTTCCAGTTTTCTGGTGGTTTATTGGAGATAAGAGTTTCATGGACTTTCCTGCCCGGGCTGGCTTTGAGCCGCAATCCACAGATTTCAGCCTCCTGTGTAGCTAGGATTACAGGCGTGAGCTACCAGCGCCCAGCTGAAGTTTATTTTCTTGCCATTTTTGAGGCTATAAGTTCAAGATCAAAGTGTGGGCAGGGTTGGTTCCTTCTGAGGGCTTCCAGAAAGAATCGGTTCTGTACTCCTTCCCACCTTCTTGTGGTTTATGTTGTGGGTTACTTTTTGTGTTCTTTGGCATGTTAGGAGCATTGCTCTGATTTCTGCCTTTATCTTCACATGACATTCTGTGTGCAAGAGAGAGAGAGTGAGAGAGAGAGAGAGAGATTCATAATGTCTGTGTCTACTTTGGCCTTCTGTTCTCAAAGCAGAGCTCATGTCAGTAAAGAAACTAGGAATTCCATCTCCCAGGAGCCCTTGCAGAAGATGCTTGGACTGGATAGCAGGAAAGATACTGGGGGGGTGAATGATATATCCTCAAATACATCAAATGCTGACACAGGAAAAGGGATGAAGCTCATCTATCTGTTTCTATAGAGAGATTGAATGTGGCTCAATGTAAGTATGAGGCTAGGCTCTGTTGGCTCCCACCTATAATCCTAACTACTTAGGAGGCTGAGATCTTAGGTTCAAGTGCCAGCCTTGATCTGAAAAAGCTAAGGGCTAGCGCCCAGGCCCTAAGTTCAAGTCCAAGTACCAGCACATACACACAAAAATGTAAGTAAGAGAGTTCTGAGAACAGTTTAAATGTAAAGCTCCTCCAGGGAACAGTGAAGGATTGAAATTAGAGACATGTTAATTCTTGTCATGGAGAGCAGCTCAACAGGTGTCTCTTGAACCCCTTTCTGTTCAGAAAGACTATGAGTATAGAAATAGAACTTGGAACTTTCTTTAGCTTTCTGTGTCCCCTGAAGATATGATGTCCAGATTCACAACTGTACAGGAATTCAGACCAATGTAAACCAACTCAGAACTTCAAGAGCAGATACAGAAAGGCTGACTTCCTACCCAAATGGGCAGTTACTTATTGAAGCTGAGTCAAAACTTAGCCAGCGTCTGATGCTGGCCACACCTAGGGACACCTTCAGGGCTATATAAAAAGCACACCCCTCGGAAACTGGAACAGATTCTCCATATCTACTTTGATGTGGGCCCAGGTGCGTGGTGGGCTAGAAGCTGGTTCCTCTGTGCCCTGGGTGCTGTGGTTACCACATCCCACTGTGGTCTCTTCTAATTTTAAAATCTTTGAAGACTCTTCAGTTCTTCATGTCCTTGGCAAAGGAGATTCATCCTTGTCAGCACAGCCCTGGCCACACCTTTCCATCCATAGCACTTACTACCCTGGGCTTGGCAGGTGGAGAAGAAAGCAGAGTTTTCATAGATCACAAAAAGATTAAGGAGATTAGATTTGGAGATTCAAAACTTCATCATGTATGTAACTTAAAGTACATAGGCATTTCAAACCAAAAGATTATGCTAAAAACCAAAAACTAAGGAAACAAAATGACATGAAAAAAAAGAATCAAAATGTATTTTCTTTGAGTGAATTGTTTGCCAAAGTTGTTAGGATATTTGGATCCAAATGAGTGTGTGTGTGTGTGTGTGTGTGTGTGTGTGTGTGTGTGTGTGTGTGTGTGTGTGCATACGTGCTAGGAATGTGGCTTAGTGGTAAAATGCTTGCCTAGTATGCATGAAGCCCTGGGTTCAGTTCCTCAGTACCATATATGCAGAAAAAGCTGGAAGTGGGGCTGTGGCTCAAGTGGTAGAGTGGAAGGTCATGGACAGTGCCCAGGCCCTGAGTTCAAGCCCCAGGACTGGAAAAAAATTGTTCCCAAATGTGTGTGTGTGTGTGTGTGCTGGTATGAGGGATTGAACTCAGGGACTGGCTGCTATCCTTTAGGTCAAGGCTGGTGCTGATTTGATTCACAGCTCCACTTTTGGCTTTCTCATGGTTAATTAGAGAGAAAGGTTTCACATACTTTCCTGCCTAGGCTGGCTTTGAATTGCAATCAGTAGATGTGCTGGAATGATTCACACAGCAGCCCTCCATGGGCCAATTTAGGATTATGGATTTTATTCAATGTGTAGTAGGAAGCCATTGGATGGTTATATATGGGGGTAGTGACAAGCTCTTAGTTTTTTAATTAAAAATTTTAAAGTCAATTTTCTTTTTTCTTTACAATCTTATTAATGTTTTTTATTGTGAAAATATCATAGAGGGGTGACAATTACATGAGCAAGGTAATGAGTACATTTCTTATCAAGCATTGTTGCCTCCTCTTTTATTTCCCTTACCATCCCTGCCCTCTATTCCCTCATCCCCAGCCAATGTTGTAAAGTTTGTTTTTCGACATAACATCTTGTACATCCCATTGTTACAATGGTTCCACCTGCATCCCTATTTAAACAATTTGTTTTTTCCCTTCCCCTCCACAAATTATAAAAATCTGAAAAGCTTCACTAATTTGCGTGTTATCCTTGCACAGAGGCCATGCTAATCTTCTCTGTATAGTTCCAATTTTAGTATATGTGCTGCCGAAGCGAACACAAGACATTTATTTTAGGTCCAGTTGTGGGGCCTGAACTCTGGGCCTGGGCTCTGTCCCTCAGCTCTTCAGCTCAAGGCGAGTGCTTTACCACTTGAGCCACAGCGCCACTTCCAGCTTTTTTTTTTTTTTTTTCCTGCTTATGTGGGGCTGAGGAATCAAACGCAGGGCCTCAGGCATGCAAGGCAAGTGCTCTACCACTGAGCCACCTTCCCAGCCCTAAGACATTTATTTTATATGTCCAGTCTCGCCAGGTGCTAGTGGTTCATGCCTGTAATCCTAGCTATTCAGGAGGATCACAGGAAAGTCCATGAGACTCTTATCTCCAATTAAGCAGAAAAAAAAAGCCAGAAGTGGAGCTGAGGCTCAAGTGGAGTAGTGCTTGCCTTGAGCAAAAAGAGTTCAAGCCCCAGGAATGACAAAATAAATGAATAAGTAAATAAATGTACAGTTTTGACAAATGGTATATATGTAACTATCACACAATAAAAATACATAATATTCTTATCACCTTCCCAAAAGTTACCCCTGGCTGGAGGATGGAGCTTAATTGTAAAGTGCTTGCCTAGCATGAAGATGCCCTGGGTTTGAAAAATCATCAGGGGCTGAGAAGGTGGCTCAGTGGTACAGTGCTTGCCTTGAATGCATGAAGCCCTGGGTTCAATTCCTCAGCACCATATAAGCAGAAAAAGCTGGAAGTGGTGATGTGGTTCAAGTGGTAGAGTGCTAGCCTTGAGCTGAAGAGCTGAAGGACAGCGCCCAGGCCCACTCTTCATACCCCATGGCCAACAAAGAAAAGAAAAGAAAAGAAAAAAAATCATCAGGAAAATCTTCTTTACAGCTGATTTTCCAGTCACTACTTTGATTTGCAGACCCAGGTGAGAATTTCTGGGGACAATTCCACCTTCCTAGTGGGTACCATCTTGTGTTACCTCCTGTAACCATCCTGCATGGCTACAGTCCATTTGTCAAAACTAAGCAAGAGACAGGAGCACAAGCATTATCAATCAAACGATAAGCTCTATCGGCACTCCTGGTTCCTTCAATAATACCTTTTTTTCTGTTGCAGAATACCATGCAGGTCCACACCCAGGACTGCATTTTGTGATCATATGTCCTTAGAGTTTCCCAACTGGTAAGAATTGCTCAATATTTATATCTTTTTTTTTTTTTGCCACCTTGGCAGTTTTGATGATTGCGGATCAGGTGTTCTGTAGACTGTCCATCAATCTGGGTTTATCTGGTGCTTTCTCATGATTAAATAGGGACTAGGGTGTGAGCAGGAACATCAAGCCAAGAGCATCGCAGAGCTTGAAGGCTGTTCTCAGAGTGGAATCAGGGAGCACATGGTGTGAACTTGACTCATCATAGGATTTGATTAAATGGTAAAAATGATGTCTATCAATTATTCACCTCTAAAAAGTTAGTATTTTTTCCTTTTCTGTATTTTACTCTTTGGGCACAAGTCATGAAGTCCAACTGGGCAAGAATAGGGACTTGTAGGAGAAGCTCTGATAACCAGAACCCATTGGGAGCATGGACAAGTTTATTACCAATAACCCCAAGAGACGGAAGGGCAGAGACCCCTGCCCCCTCTCCTGGCTGCTTTGGTCCCTTTGATGCTGATGGGTCCCTGAGGTAGAAGATGGGTGCACCCAACATTAACTTCAGTGTTCTTTCCTATCAATTCCATGGTGTGTGTGAGGGGGCGTGTATGGGTGTGTGTGTACTTGCGCACGCACATGTTAGGAGAATCTGGGGTTGATATTATCTTTCTGACTGGAAGGTGATTGGTTTTCATATGTGACAAGCTGGTAAGTGACTCCAAACATAGATACTTTATGTCCTCATTTCTCACATGTGTGAAATCACCCTTACTCCATGGCCCACAGCAAGCACATTGCAGAGTTACCAGGTATTCTAGGAAGAAGTCAAGTAATGGAAGATGAGAGGCTGGGATGCCCAGGAGTGCTGCTCTAGAAAGGAAGCCAGCATTAAATATCTGCCCAGAGCCAAGCTCTGAGAGACCCTCTCTATTCCAGTGGTCTCCTGGTCCTTGGCCTTTGATGAGTTTGGAGAAAATAGCTGGGCGTATTGGTGCGTACCTATAATCTTAACAATCAAAAGGCCGAGGAAGGTTGGGGAGTTAAAAGTCAACCTGGGCTACCCTAGGAAGACTCTGTTTCAAAAAAAAGTTTGGGGAACCCCAAATGGTTCTTGCCAAGCCTCTGAGGTACAGGGAATAAGAAGAGGCTGTGGATCTAGATTCCTGAAATCATCCAGACAGCCTCCATGTTCATGCTGTTATTTTGTTATAAATTTATTACTAGAAAAGACAAGGTTGAAAAAAACAGCAAACACTCTAGTGCATACAGGCACAAATCCTCCTCCTGCTGGCCTACTATGGAAATCCTGGGACTTCAATGGTTCTTCTCCAGCCCCAGCACTTCCTGAGAAGTAAGCTTCCTGGGAGGAAGCTTTGCCACCAGCCAGGCCTGAGTCTTAAAAGTGCCCAGGCCTGTTTCTGACACCCGTACACCCTCTAGTGGGTCTTCTTGGTAAACTCAAGGTGAGAACAGGAAAATGAATGGCAGGCAGGAGGTCTGGCCTAGGGTCCCCTTCCCTTTATCCCACAAATAAAATCTAAAATGTTGAACAAAGATAGTGCTTGGAGGTAGTAACAACAGGTATTTTTGGCAGCCTTTTAAAAAATGCCTTTCAATGCTTTAAACACTTTCCTTAGTTCATCTGACCTACTTCTCTGAAGTGACTGTAGAAAGTGACTCTCTGTTTCAGATAAAGGCACCAGGATTCCAGAAGTAGGAGGTTATATGTGCAATTGTTAGGTGCTCAGGTCTTGGAGCTCTGCCCTTCTAGTTTTGCCTCTTACCAGCTGTGGGACTTTGGGCTTATATTTCTTTTTTTGGGGGGGGGGGTGTCCAGTCATGGGACCTGAACTCTGGGCCTGGGTGCTGTCCCTCAGCTCTTCAGCTCAAGGCTAGCGCTCTACCACTTGAGCCACAGCACCACTTCCGGCTTTTTTCTTTTTTGCTTATGTGGTGCTGAGGAATTGAACCCAGCGCCTCAGGCATGCAAGGCAAGCGCTCTATCACTGAGCCACCTTCCCAGCCCTGGGCTTATATTTCTAAGACTCACTTTCCCCTCTTGTACAATCCTTGACAGTTGTGAGGATTCATGAGTTTGTGTGTGCCAAGTGGCTGGCATGGAGAAGGTGCTCAGGCCCCCTGGGTGTTAGGATTAAACAATGGGCCCAAGTCTTGGCTAGTTACTGCGGAGGAGGAATGGGAGGCAGGCACACACTATCAAGGCTCTACTGTTTCATCATCTCCCTACAGCTCCCACTCACTCTCCCTTTTAAGTCCTGGGTCCTCAGAAGCCCCAGCATTCACTCACTTACATGGGGATGACCCACTAACAAGCTTGAAAAAAAATACAATTACCAAATACAACTATTAATATCAGTATTATTTTTGTGCTGATCTTGGGGCTTGAACTCAGAACCTGGGTGCTGTCCTGGAACTTTTATGCCTAAAGCTAGCTCTCTATCACTTGAGCTACAGCCCCAGTTCCAGCTTTTTGGTGATTAATTGGACATAAGCGTGTCAAGAACTTTTCCTGCCCGGGCTGGCTTCTAATTTCGATCCCAAGAGCTCAGCCTACTGAGTAGTTAGGATTGCAGCACCATCAGCATCCGGTCCGCCTGGACTATTTAGACATGAGATTTGATCAGGTTTGTTTTCCTTTTCTTTTGCGGGGACTGGAAATATGTAATACCTTGGTATATCCGCTAAAGCAAGGGACAAAGCAGGTACCCCAAAACAGTTCTTGAATAGCTGACCCTTTGGAGTGGGGCAGTGAAATGTGGAGCTTGCAGGTGTGCAGCCTGGTAGGCATGCTGAGGTGAGCACCAGTGCAGACACAGCAGCCATAACACCGGGCAGCTGAATCACACGCACGAAATTCACCGCAGCAAAAGACCCGCCTCGCGTACGTGCGGTGACGTCATCGCGCGAAACTAGGCGGAGCCCCGCGCAGTCGCAGAGAGCGAGCGGGTCTGCGCAGTCGCAGGAGGAGTAGGCGGCTCCTGGGGACGAGATCGAGTCGATGGTTTGCGCTGCCCGAGGCCGCTAGGGTGAGGCGGGCCTCGTCCCGGTGAACCTCACCCGGGAGGATAAGGCCGGCCCCGCCGCCATCATGCTGCTGCCCGTGTTCACCCTGAAACTGCGCCACAAAATCAGCCCCCGCATGGTGGCCATAGGGCGTTACGACGGGACCCACCCGTGCTTGGCGGCCGCCACCCAAGCGGGCAAGGTAACCGCTCCCACCCGCTCCGAGCCGGGCCCGGGGCTTCACGACTCCGAGGGCCGCGCGCCGGGACCCCGCCCTTCTCTGCTGCCCCGCCCCTGTCCCAGGTTGCCTGGCAACCGGTCCGCAGTCACCGGGACGTACCCATCCTAGACCTTGGGGTCTCCCAGGAGCAGCTTTTCTGAGCAATTCGGTTTCTCAAAGCCAAGAGTCCTCGACTCGGGCAGTGTTGGGAGTCCTTGGTCCCGTAAGGAGCTTAAGGAAGAGACACTTCCGAAGGGAAGAGGCTTGGCCAGGATTAGCAGTAATTACCCATCCCACATTTCCAGCCCTGAGCCTCTTCTTGTCGCTATTTACATTTTCACACTGTCTCCTTATGGGGTACTACAAGCACCCCTGAAGTAAATTCAGATTGCATTTTGGGTGCTTCACCATGCACGTTCACAGTTTGTTCACGAAAGTGTTCATTAGGTACTTCCTATGTGCCAAGTACTAAGCCAGATGAGAATCTCAGATTAAAAAAAACAAACAAACAAAACGATAGAGCCATCCAATATTCACACTTCCAGTGAACTTCTCCTTTATGCAGAGATAAAGTTGGGGTCTCTATTTTCAGAAAGTTGTAGTCAAGAAGGCCCATAGACAAGGCAAATGAGGGCCCTGTTTATGGATGTTGGCATACCCCAAATACATGGACTACAATGAGATCAGGAGCATAGCTTCCATCAGGACTGAGGCTCAGGTAGTTGAGCATTTGCTTAGAATCCTTAGGTTCAATCCCCAGCAATGAGAAATAAGGGAGGAGGGGTATAATTTCTAACAAAACATTATTTATCTCAGCATCTTTGTTATAGGCAAAGGGTAGTAGCTTAGCATAGGTGTGGATTCTGTCTGTTACATACTAATTTCAGGACCTCTGGCAAAGTACTTAATAGAACCCAACATAGAACACATGGGGATTAAGTGTTAATACCTGTAAAGTACTTGACATTTGGGAATAGTTGCTAATCTTTAGGGGTTTTCTTTTCTGAACTCCCACTTTATTGGTTAGGAAATCAGTGTCTTGGGCCACTCAGAATGTAGGAGAAATGAAATGTGTTCTCTGTCCCAATGTAAATTTCACTGTATAATGACACATATTTGAGACATTTCCATGGATACTGTACTTCATAGTGCATGCCTTGGGATCCATGGCTAAAATGTTCCTTCTCATGTGTTGTATTGGGTAAAGCCCTGAGTACAGAGTCTTGATACGTGATGTTACTCTGAGGAGGGCATTGACATTACTAAAAAGAAATTCCTCTTGATTCTGCTCTACATTCATGGGCCTGTTAGCCAGGCCATCTTCTTAGCTCTGTGGTGCCATGGGGATTGTGATAAATTTCACCCCTTTGGAGCTTACCCACTTTTTTGTGTAATAAATTTGAGAGGACATGGCAGACAGTTGTTAACACATTTGTATTCTCTATCTCCTCTCTTATCTCTGTATTTGTGTGTATGTATATATAAGTAGTTATATTACAATATTTTCCCTCATCCTAGAACAGGGGGACTCACTTGAATTTATGCACTATCATCAGCATCCCTGAGCTAGAGAATAAATGCAAGGTGAACTACAGCCACTCCCTTGGAAAGACTAATTGGCCTAGGGAGTGGTCCATTTATCATGTGACTGAGCTTGACTGTTTTTTATTTCCTGAAGGCACAGGTAGGCATCTTTAGGGACTCCTACTTCTCTGTGCCAAGAACAGCTGACTTGGATCAGGGGAAAAGTCTGACTCCTGGGATTCTTGTTTCCCTTTGCAAAAAGCACACTTGTTCCATTCCACTAACAGTAACCATTGGACCTATATATCAGTTCCATTCCTGTTCTCGTTCAGCACATCTTATTACCAGAAAGTTCTAAGAATTCTGTTTTTTCTTTTTGGTTATGGAGCTTGAACTCAGGGCGTAGGTGCTGTCCCTGAGCCTTTTTGTGCTCAAGGCTAGTGCTCTTCCACTTGAGCCACAGCACTACTTCCAGTTTTTGAGTGATTAATTGAAAATAAGAGTCTCACCACAGGGACTTTTCTGCCCAGGCTGGCTTCAGACTTTTATCCTCAGATCTCAGCCTTCTTAGTAGCTAGGATTACAGGTGTGAGCCACTGGCACCCAACTGTAAGAGATCTGTTGTTCAGTGGGGCTGGGAAGTTGGCTCAGTGGTAGAGCGCTTGCCTTGCATGCCTGAGGCCCTGGGTTTGATTCCTCAGCACCACATAAGCAAAAAGAAAAAAGCCGGAAGTGGCGCTGTGCCTCAAGTGGTAGAGCGCTAGCCTTGAGCTGAAGAGCTGAGGGACAGCGCCCAGGCCCAGAGTTCAGGCCCCACAACTGGACCCCCCCCCAAAAAAAAAAAAAAAAAGAAATCTTTTGTTCAGAACTGTTGTAAAAGGAAGTGTGATGTAGTCTGGACATACTAGGTTTCATGTTTGTTTTTTTGCTCCTTCACTGACAGAGACCCTGAGACCTTGGGGAAAGGCCTTCACCTATCTGATTAGTGTGAGGATCAAGTGTAATTAATATTTATAAAAGCAAGCCAGGTGCTGGTAGCTCACATGTCTAATCCTAGCTATTCAGAATCTCGGTTCAAAGCCAGCCTGGACAGAAAAGTTCATGAGACTCTTTATCTCTAATTAATCACCAGAAAAACAGAACTGGATCTGTGGCTCAAAGTGGTAGAGCATGGCTTTGAGTGAAATCAGGGATGGCATGTAGGCCTGAGTTCAAGCCCCAGGACATATTCTTTCTCTTTCTCTGTCTCTGTCTCTCTGCCTCTTTCACTCACACACACACACACACACACACACACACACACACACACACACACACACACACACACACACACACACACACACACACACACACACACACACACACACACACACACACACACACACACGGCATGTTGTAAAGTACCTTACAAATGAGAACATGGCAACAGTATTCAGTAGCTGCACACATTTTTTTTACATGTTTCTGGTCATTTTTTTAAATTGATTTTTGTAAGTAGGCCAGCTTGTGTAAGTAATAATTTAAAATCATTACTGTTTGGATTTATATGCATTTAAAATTAATAGATTTTGTCACTAGAATCTAGTGTTTTCCATCCTTTTTTTTGTCGGTCATGGGGCTTGAACTCTGGACCTGGGCGTTGTCCCTCACCTCTTCAGCTCATGGCTAGCACTCTACCACTTGAGCATAGCACCACTTCAAGCTTTTTCTGTTTATGTGGTGCTGAGGAATTGAACGCAGGGCCTCATGCATGTGAGGCAAGCACTCTACCACTAAGCCACCTTCCCAGCTTTTAAAGATCATATTGTTCCCGTGGTGGTTTTCTTTTTTTGTTTTGTTTTGTTTTTGGTTGTGGGGCTTGAACTCTGGGCCTTGGTGCTGTCCTTGAGCTCTTCAGCTCAAGGCAAGTGCTCTACCACTTGAGCCACAACGCCATGTCCAGTTTTCTGGTGGTTAATTGGAGATCAGAGTCTCATGGACTTTCCTGACCAGGCTGCTTTGAACTGCAATTGTCAGATCTCAGCTTCCTACCGGGCTTGGTGATTATTTTAACAATGAAAACTTCTCCAATTAAATTTTAATACCACAGATACACGATGGTGTGTGTGTGTGTGTGTGTCTGTCTGTCTGTCTGTCTGTATCTGTCTGTCTCTTTCTCTCTCTCTGATACAGGGTCTCAGTATATAGCCCAGGTTGGCCTTCAACTCATGATCTTTCTGCCTTAGCCTCCCTATTGTACCATGCCTGATAGGTATATTTCTGTGGCCCTTTGGAGTCTATAGCCTGTTCTAATGTTTAAGGCCCCTTTACCCTAACCCAGTCGCCATCTTGGGAGCAATATTACCTCACTTGAGAATGCATTTTTTTTTTTTTTTGAGATCTTGGTTGAAGCTGGTAGCAGCTTCCCCATGGGTTGATAAGAAAAACATTTGTAAGAGTGCTTTGGCATACTGCTGCTGGACAGCATGTAGGCTGCTCTAGCAGGCAACAACTTGATCTTTACCTTGTTCTTTAGGATTCTAAGTACCACTGGATTTCCTTAAAGGTGGCTAGGTATGAAGCTAAGCATGAGTGACTCAGGTTTCATAGATTAATGTGATTTCTTATTAATGTTGATACGTAAATAATCTAGTTTTTAAAAAATGTTTGATGTTGGTTTGGCATTTTTATATTTGATATTTTTTTTTTGTTTTAGGTTTTTATTCATAACCCACATAACCGGAACCAGAATTTCAATACGTCCAGGGTCTTCCAGAGCCCCCTGGAGTCTGAGGTTTCTCTTCTTAACATTAATCAGGCTGTCAGTTGCCTAACTGCAGGAGTTTTGAACCCTGAACTTGGATGTGATACACTTTTAGTGGGTACACAGACTAATCTTTTGGCTTATGATGTCTACAATAATTCAGATCTGTTCTACAGAGAGGCAAGTATACCCCCTAGTAATTGTACAATTATTGTTACCATTAATGTTGATTGGTTTTTGTGTATGTGTATGCTGGTACTGGGGTTTAAACTCAGGGCCTCATGATCTTGTTAGGTTTATTTTACCCATAGCTTGAACTCTGTCATGCCTCCAGAGAGGCATTTTGCTAGTTAATTAGAAATAGAGTGTCTTGGCCTTTTCTGTCCAGAGTGGCTGAATGATGATCCTCAGCCTCTTGAGTAGCTAGGATTACAGTTGTGAGCCACTGGCACCTGGCTAGATATTTACTTTTTAGTACCTTTAAAATTAAAAAAGAATAGCCGGGTGCCAGTGGCTCACACCTGTAATCCTACCTACTCAGGAGGCTGAGATCTGAGGATCATGGTTCAAAGCCAGCCCAGGCAGGAAAGTCTGTGAGACTCTTATCTCCAGTTAACCACCAGAAAACTGGAAGTGGCACTGTGGCTCAAGTGGTAGAGCTCTCACCTTGAACTAAAGAGCTGAGGGACAGTGCCCAGGCCCAGAGTTCAAGCCCCATGACTGGAAAAAAAAAAATTAAAAACAATAGTAGTCATAGGGTAATAGTATTGAAAAGATTTGTATCCAATTTGGTTAGACTAAATTTCACAGTTTTCATGTTGAAAAGCCTATGTCTTGAGTCTCTGGAGAATTTGCCTTGTAGAACTTGGCAGTCCTGGAGAGCATGGATTATCACAGTAGCAGGTGTGAGAGCCAGGGCTTGCTCTGAGTTTACCCTGAATCTTCACTCATCCTTACAGAAACCACAGTGACAGGCGTCAGTGACAGCCTCTCTGACCTCTTAAGGGAGACCCTGAGGCTTCTCGAAGTGATGACAGAGGAATTTGAGTATCCAGGTCAAGTACAGATATGCATTGCTCCAGTGAGCCTGCAGAAAATTGTATCTGTGTCTTTCTTTTCTCCCTTTCCTAGGTTGCAGATGGGGCAAATGCCATTGTGCTGGGGTCATTGGGAGACATTGCCTCTCCTCTGGCAGTTATTGGTGGGAATTGTGCTTTGCAAGGTTTTGATTATGAAGGAAACGATCTCTTTTGGACGGTATGAAGGACTAAACATTCTTATTGATACTCAATAATTGTTTCAATATTCTTTAGATATTTTAAAATCACTGATTTCACTGATAATGAAAAAAACAATTTTTGTAGTTCTGTACATTAAAAAGGTATGAGTACTGTAACCCCTTTGTACAGTAATTTTATAATAAAAACATATTAAAAAAAGATACGAGTAATTTGGAATAACTCATTTGTGGCTTGTGTAATGTAGCTAAATTTTTTGGTTAAATGAGAAAAGATGGGGCTGGGAAGGTGCCTCAGTGGTGGAGCACTTGCCTTGCATGCTCGAGGCCCTGGGTTCGATTCCTCAGCACCACATAAGAAAAAAGCCAGAAGTGGTGCTGTGGCTTAAGTGGTAGAGCGCTAGCCTTGAGCTGAAGAGCTGAGGGACAGTGCCCAGGCCCCATGACTGGACCCCCCGCCCCCCAAAAATGAGAAAAGATGGCATAGTAATGACTTTTGATTTCATTTTCAGGTTACAGGAGACAATGTTCATTCCTTGGCCTTGTGTGACTTTGATGGTGATGGAAAGAAAGAGGTACGTGGGGAAGTAGATATAAAGGTACTATGTTCAGCTGAGTGTTTCCCATAACAGCAGTAGTAGTGTTGAGAGAGCATTAGCTTCCTATGGCTGATTTTGGAGCTCTGTTACCTAAATGAAAAGCTGTATGGCCTTTGTGTGTATTCTGTCTCTGTCTCTTTGCCTATCTCTCACCCTCCTTTCTGTTTTTCTGGTTTTGAGATCAGATATTGCTAAGTAGCCCAGGCTGGCCTTGAACACCTAGTTCTCCTACCCCAGTCTCCTGAATGCTGGGGATCAGAGGAGATAACAATTGTGCCTTGCTCCTGTCACCTCTCTTTTGAACAGTAAATTACTTGTGTTTGAGACAAAGATCAAAGCCCTGAAGGTTTTAAAGGAACAGGAGAGGGGAGAGAAGACAGAATGGTTGATGGGCTCTGAGTCATTTTCACCATCTTATAAATTGACTCTGATGCTTTGAGACCATATTAGTAAGTAGTCAACTTTTTGGGAATCTAAGTACTAGAGATTGTCTCCTAGCTTGAAATTAATGCTTACTCTAGAAATTTGCTTCTCAGATAGTCAGTATGTGTGAAGAACTGTGTTAGGCACTGACTTAGCCCTCTCTTGTCCATGGACACTAAGTTTTGGTGTCCACAAGAGGGCTTCTGTCTGTAGCCTGGGAAATTGCTGAACCAGGGCATGCTTGCAGTGTGCAGTGAAATATGTGTTCTGGCATGTGCTCCCTGCATGGCATGGTGAGATCTGTATTGGCCACTTTAGCTTCACTGGCTGGATTGGTTGGGACCTCCCTGAGTATTGGATTATTAGAGTATTGGAATTGTTGGGTAGTAGTAGCAGCCCAGTGTTACCTGCTTGTTTTATTTATGGAAGTTTTGTTGTATTCACTGCTAAACTGAATGTATATGATTTCCCCTTTCAGCTTCTAGTTGGATCTGAGGATTTTGACATCCGAGTTTTTAAGGAAGATGAAATTGTGGCAGAAATGACAGAAACAGAGGTAGGAGGAATTATGGTAACCTTGGACAGCACCACCAAGTGTAATATAAATGAGAGAACGGGCATCTTCTCACCACCTGGAAGGTTTTAGGATAAGACCCGTGGGCTGTTACTTCTTCCTGCCACACTCACATTTATCATGATGTCCTAGATAGGATAGGATCTCACTAGGTATTCTAGCCTGGTCTGGTATTCAGCTTCCTTAGTGCTGGGGTTATTATCATATAAATTATAACTGTGGATAGAGAAGAAATGAAGGAGAAAAATGAGTGCCCAAAGCAGCAGTATGAAGAGTGAAAGGTTGCAGAGGGGTTCTTGAATAAAGCATGTTTTACATGTGTTTGTCTGCAGAGAGGGTCTTAGCTTTCATTAGGTTATCTCTTAAATGTGAATTTATTATAAATGTAGTTGAAGCCAGGTGGTACTTGGGATTAATTCAGGCCTTGCATTTGCTAGGCAAACATCCTACCACTTTAACTACATCCTCAACCCTCATTACATTCCTTTTTTTTTTTTTTTTTTTTGGTTGGTCATGGGGCTTGAACTTAGTGCCCGGGCACTGTCCCTGAGCTTTTTCACTCAAGGCTAGTACTCTGCCACTTTGAGCCACAGCCCTACTTCTGGTTTGGTGGTGGTTAATTGGAGATAAGAATCTCAAAGATTTTCCTGCTTGGGCTAGCTTTGAACCTCAATCCTCAGTCTCAGCCTCTTCAGTAGGTAGGATTACAGGCACCCGGCCCTTATTACATTCTTAAAGAAGTTTACAAATCGAAGCCAGGCGCTGGTGGCTCATGCCTGTAATCCTAGCTACTCAGGAGGCTGAGATCTGAGGATTCCAGTTCAAAGCTAGCCGGGGCAGGAAAGTCTGTGAGACTCTTTATCTCCAATGAACCACCAGAAAACTGGAAGTGGTGCTGTGGCTCAAGTGGTAGAGTGCTAGCCTGGAGCTGAAGTGCTGAGGGACAGTGCCCAGGCCCAGAGTTAAAGCCCCATGACTGACCAAAAATTAAAAAAAAAAAAAAAGAAATTTATAAACCTCTCCAAAGTGGGAGAACTCGAACAATTAAACAGTCACTGGCCTGTAGGTTCTGTGTCTGCATTCATTTTAATTTGTGGTATATCTTTTCCCATTTTGTGGGAAATGATCAGATAATTTTGAATTCCCGGTTTTACCAGTATTACATAGGAGAAGACACAAGTTCTAAGAAAGGAGAGAGGAACATATCACAGGGCCAATAGTCAGAGGGACTTGTTGCTTTTCTGGTTCACAAAAGAAGGAAATGAATGAACTAAGAAGCATTAATGAGCCTGGGGAGTCTGGGACTAAATTTATGAGAGCATGGGCTTGTACAAAATTGTCCATTTGAGGTGCCAGGCAGTGGCGCATGCGTGTGATCTCAGCTGAGGCAGGAGGCGCATGAGCTCAGGGGCAGCCTAGGCTACACAGTAAGACTTGCCTGGAAAACTTGAAAAAAATTAATGTGTAGGGCCATTTTTCTGTTTTCTTTTTTTGTATTGCTCTCTTCAAATATCCACATCAGCAAAATTATGATTTGGCACTTGAGCAGTACCATATTACCAGAAGAATGCTTGAGCTAAATAATTCAGAATCCTTCATAGTGCTTTGTATTCAGAATTAAGTGAAGTGGGTGATTTTGTAGGAAACTTGTAGGTGTAAAGGAAATTACTTAACTATTCTCCTGCTTTGAACAATTTATCTCTTTATGCAATTTCATTCTCATCTCTTGTATGAGGGCCATAATTAGAAAATAGATCTACGGAATCACATCTATCATTTAGCTTTTGCTTGAACTTCTAAGGATAATTTTGTTCACAATCTAAAATTTTATCTTTTTAACTGTGTTTAGTACTGTATTGGTTAAATCTATATATTAGTCCATACTGTTCAGTTCATGTACAGTTCAATTTTGAAAGGATTGTACTGTTTTTTTTTTTTTAACCTCTAGCAAACAATAAAGTTTGCCACAGGGAAAAAGTATAGAAGTAAAAGTCAATTCCAGAAAACTAGAATAAAAAAAACACCCCAGTTTTTTAGCCCTCAGACTCAAACTCTAAGAGTTCTACATTAGGACTGGCCACTCATCCCCATATGCCAAAAAGAGACATGGTGAAGAGCAGAGAAAGGGGTTTTTACTACATGGCAGCCATGGAAAGACAGCACTTCAGTACCTCTTCATCTGTCTTCAGTGTCATAGACATTGGCCTCAGGTTTAAGAGGGAGAACTAGAGGTAGGGGTGTAGAAAAAATGGGTAGTCAAACAATCCTAAGAACACAGGGGAGGCCTGGTGGACCATTAATTAGCTCAAGGTTTGTTCTTGGAGGGCTGGGAAGTTGGCTCAGTGGTAGAGTGCTTGCCTCGCATGCATGAGGCCCTGGGTTCGATTCCTCAGCACCACATAAGCAGAAAAAACTGGAAGTGGCGCTGTGGCTCAAGTGGTAAAGCGCTAGCCTTGAGCTGAAGAGCTGAGGGACAGCGCCCAGGCCTAGAGTTCAGCTCCCATGACCGGATCCAGAAAAAAAGGTTTGTTCTTGGAGGGCTTCCACAGATGTTGTGATTGCTTTATCACTGGAATGGGTCAGCAACAAGTTCCCTGTCAGGTAGTCTGAACTTTGGCTGTGTTCTGTGAGATGATAAGAAAATGACCTTGCTTGTTTGATGGGCAGTGTGCCCTCAGTCACAAGATAATTATTGGTGAATCCTCTTATTCCTAGAGCCCAAGATGATTATAAAGTGACTGCCACAGGAAATAGCTGAGATGAGAGAGCACAGATGCAAAGTAGTGAGTTAATTCACAGGCTCAGCAAAATTATGTTTTAAGTTGGCTCTTACCTAATCACTAAATCTTTTTGGATTAATGTGTATAATAACACCTATTGTACATAGTCTAGATCTTGTGCACTTATCTTATTCTTCTCTTAGTTTGTTTCTTTTAATTTTCTGAAACTTTATCTAAATTACAAAACTTTGTGGGTTTCTTTCAATTTGCTTATCCAATTCTGAAATAGATTACATGGGTCACAGAGAAGAGAATGCATTCCTCACTCTTGGGTAAAAATATTTAGTTATTCTGGAAGTTATTTTAAACCTAATTTTAATACAGTTGTAGCAAGATGTGAAGCTTCACAAAGCTATACTTTACATTAACTTGAGCCTTAATGACAATGTATTTTTGTGTGTTATTTGCAGATAATCACCTCTCTGTGCCCCATGTATGGCAGTCGATTTGGTTATGCCCTTTCCAATGGCACAGTTGGAGTTTATGACAAAACAGCTCGATACTGGAGAATTAAAGTTAGTAGAATTCAGCCTCTATATCCAGAAATTTCATACTTTCAACATTGAGATTATTTGGTACTAATTATTGGGATTCCTTTTCAGTCCAAAAATCATGCCATGAGCATTCATGCTTTTGACCTTAATTCTGATGGAGTGTGTGAACTGATAACTGGTTGGTCCAATGGTAAGGTAAGTATCATTAGCAGAATTCATGTGTAATTCACAGTAATCATTATAAATATAATTCACAGTGATCATGTAAATATAAACTTGAGTTCCTTGGCTGTGGTTTGAAATTAATCTTTTAATTTTATTTCTTTCTGCTACAGAGGGAGTGTCCTTTGGCTTTGTCCTCTGTTTGAGAGAAAATCTCCAGGGAGGTTATTTCTCTTTTTGAAGGAATGAGAATCTATTAATTGGGGGTGATTGTAGGTGTGAGCCAGTAAAAAGAGGAATTTTAATAATCTAATAATGAACCATCAGAATAGCTCTAAAAAAATCTTTAAAAACTGATAGAAACTCAAAATTAATGGGAGAATCATGTTAGCATATTGTTTTCCCAGTTATAACACCAAAGTAAAATCCTTTTCTTTTTTTCTTTTTCTTTTTTAATGTCAAATCAGAATTTCTTACAGCCTTCTGGCAAGTCAGACTGTCTTGTTAGAAACTGCTTAAGTAGCTGCCAGATCTCCATGGATACTATTTGCCCTAACTTTCTTGCCTGTCAGTATTGGCCTGTCTGGTGGGGAGGGGATCAGATATTTCCATTTTTTCTTCTTGCCTTTTCTCTATCTTTCTCCTGTGGATTTCTTTGGTTATGTAAAGAACAAATTCTAAAAAGTTGTTAGGTGCCTAACATGTGTCTCATGCTTGTAATCTTAGCTACTCAGAAGGCTAAAACTTGAAAGATCATGGTAGACTAGGTAGAAAAGCCCAATTAATCACCAAATTAATCACCAATTAATCACCAAAATTGCTGGATTGGAGGTATGGCTTAAGTGATAGGTTACCAACTGTGAGCAAGGGAGTTCAGAGCTCAAGGTCCTAAGTTTAAGTCCCAGTATCAACATAAACATCTATAAAAAGTATTTTCTATTATACAATCTGTTTCAGATTATAAAAAGATAAGAAAATTATATAATTCTTATGTAAGTAGAAAGCTGTCTACATTTGATAAAAATAGCATACACAATGAAATATACAAATTCATCTTGTGACTGTAGATCTAAAGGTACTAAATAAATGCTACTAGCCAGTTATCTTTGTCTTTAATAGGTCTGTTTTTGAGTTGGAGGGTCATCCCTTCTTTATGGACAAAACCTGCTCAATAAGCAAAGGTGCAGAAAATGCACAGAACTAGTAATTTATAGTCCTTAGTAAATGAACTATTTTTGTTTGTTAAATATTGTAGAACTGCAGTGTCAGAAGCTGTTTGAAAACTGTGTCTTCACTGGAAAGAAGCAAGTTCAGTTCAGCCCAAGTTAGAGGGTTGTATTAAAGCTCTCCTGCATAGGCTGTGGTAGTCATAATCTTCGTGCTCACATGATTTTGCTATAGGTAATGTGGCTGGCTAAATGAGTGTAATGTATTCTACACAAACAGTAGGCTATGCCTAAAAAGGTCTTTATGAAAAGCCAAATATAGTGAATGGCATTGCCATTGAACTGGTTGCTCCACCAGATTTCCTGTAACTAACCTTTCCTTGCCCAGAACAAAATCATCAGAGGAGAGTGTCCTTCATTCTTGTTTTTGACATGAAATCGATTTGCTAGTAATCAGTGGGTTTTTGTCCTGTCTTCAGGAGGCACTCTTGAAAACAGCTTTATTAAATGACTTTTTTTTGGCCAGTCTTAGAGCTTTAACTCAGGGTCTGGGCACTGTCCCTGAGCTGCTTTTCTCAAGGCTAGCACTCGACCATTAGAGCCGCAGCGCCACTTCCAGCTTTTTCTGTTTATGTGGTACTGAGGAATCAAACCCAGGGCTTCATTCATGCTAGGCAAGTACTCTACCACTAAGCCACATTCTCAGCCTGACTAAATGACTCTTATTAAAGCTGGTTTTTATCATAAAATTTAGTGTTGCCTTTAATCTATAGCAAACGTGACTTTTAAAAATTAATTTACTTTGTGGTTATTATAGAGGTGATATACAGAGGGATTACATTTACATGCAGCCTGTGATTAGTACATTTCCTTTCAGACAGTGTCTTCTGTTTTCTCATTCCCTCTCTTCCATCTCCACTCGCGAGTTGTATAGTCCAATTTCATGAATGTCCAGTGCACTCCACTGCTGTACCATTTCACTTTTTTCCTCAGATTCTGCGCACTCCCCCACTCTTCTCAGATGTGCCTGTGAATATACTGAGCATATGTGACTTTTAAGTTTGTGTTTTGTTTTTAGGTCGATGCTCGAAGTGACCGAACTGGGGACGTCATCTTTAAAGACAACTTCTCTTCTGCCATTGCTGGTGTGGTAGAGGGAGATTACCGGATGGATGGCCACATACAGTTAATCTGCTGCTCAGTGGATGGGGAAAGTAAATTGAGATGAGAAAAATCCTTGAAAAGTTAGATTTCAAAATGCCAGGAAATTCCACTGTAAAGTATTTTATTAAGATCCTTTAGTTTGTTAAGTTCACCTAAAAGAATAAGAACCTAGGTTTAAGAGCTAATAATTGGGGGCTGGGAAGGTGGCTCAGTGGTAGAGTGCTTGCCTTGCATGCATGAGGCCCTGGGTTCGATTCCTCAGCACCACATAAGCAGAAAAAGCTGGAAGTGGCCTTGTGGCTCAAGTGGTAGAGCACTAGCCTTGAGCTGAAGAGCTGAGGGACAGTGCCCAGGTCCAGAGTTCAGGCCCCACAACTGACCGGAAAAAACAAAAAGAACAAGTAATTGATGTGGTCCTACTTGAATTATTTCTCAACCCAGTGAGTGTTTTTTTTTCCCCTCTGCTCAGTCCGGGGTTATCTGCCAGGCACTGCTGAGATGAGAGGGAACCTCATGGATGCCAGTGTAGAGCAGGACCTGATCCGAGAGCTGAGTCAGAAAAAGCAAAATCTGTTGCTGGAGCTCCGCAATTATGAGGAAAATGCCAAGGTAGGGGAAATGGAATCTGATACACTGAATATATGGGAGCACCACCATGTTGCTGCCAGCTAGCCTATGGACCACTCCTAACATCTATTCATGTGCAGATTGCTTCAGCCTTTTTTTCTTGCCAATACTATAAACAAGAAGGTATGGAACCCCAGGGCCCACACCTGTAATCCCAGTATGTAGGAGGCTGAGGCAGGAGGATTTCATTACATAGTCTTATGTAGCACAACTGTCTCAAAGATTAAAAAATGTAAGCATTGGAATGTGGCTCAATGATAGAGTGTTTGTCTAGCATGCAGAAAGCCCAGACTTGATTCCCCAGCCCTGCACACAAAAATAGATATGAGAGAGAGTGGGGAGAGGGAGAGAGAGAACAAAAGAGTGTACAAACATGTATCTGTTGAGCTAGAAATTCCACTTCCAGGCAGGTAAACTAGAAATATGCCTTGATATGAAAGACACACTTACTGTAGCCCTGTTTGTAACGACTTAAGAGTTCATTCTGTGTAGGGAGTATGTGCTGGGGACCATAAAACAGCTCAAGGCATGCAGCACATGGACTTGGACTATAAGGAAGAATATCTGTGGGAGTATGTGAAAAAAACAAGAACATTATGTTTAGAGTATTTCTTTTATAATTTTCAAATGCAGTAGACAGCCAGAAAGACTCTGTATACTTGTATACACTCAAATTAGCTAGAGAATAAGCTGTGGACTCTGACTTGAATTTTGCCTATGTTACCATATTTGCTACATAGGAGCTCCAGTGGTACCATTAGCTAATGTGTTGTATTTATGCAGTTTGCTATACCAAAGTGAACTTCCTTCCTTCCTTCCGTCCTTCCTTCCTTCCTTCCTTCTTTCCTTCCTTCTTTCCTTCCTTCCTTCCTTCCTTCCTTCCTTCCTTCCTTCCTTCCTTCCTTCCTTCCTTCCTTCCTCCCTCCCTCCCTCCCTCCCTCCCTCCCTCCCTCCCTCCCTCCCTCCCTCCCTCCCTCCCTCCCCCCCTCCCTTCCAACCTTCCAACCTCTCCCTCCCTTCCCCTTGCCCTTTCCCTTCCCTTCCCTTGGGCTTGAACTCGGAGCAGGGCTAGTGTTCTACAACTCAAGCTACACCTTCACTTCCCCAGTGAATTTCTTTATTGATTTGGTGCTGGGATTAGGCCCAGCGCTTTGTATAATTCAGGCATGCACTCTAATACTGAACTATACTCCCAGCATGTTTTTTAAAGAACAACACAAATAGAATGCAAAAGCATGATGACATGTCCTGGACTATTACCACAGATAGGAAAAGGTGTGGCCACTTTCCCCCAAGGCCACATAGAGCCAGGAGATAATGAGTGGAATTCATTCAAAGAATGGGATTCTTAAGAGGATGGGGAGTCTGTCTTTTGAAATTGAGTAGCCATATTATTTACTATGAACCTGAGTTCAGTGTCTCATCAAGTGGGTGGGATTTCTTGCAGGCTGAACTGAGCAGTCCACTGAATGAGGGAGATGGGCAGAGGGGCATAATCCCAGCTAATACCAAGCTCCACACTACTCTCTCAGTCAATTTGGAGAGCAAGACCCAAGCTGCACATGCAGAGCTGTGCATTTCCACTTCCAATGGTAAGACATGATTTACAACTGGTATTTGCAGGTTCTGAGTTGTCTAAGAGTAGTTCCTGAACTGCTGTTTTTCCTCTTCCCTGCAGACACAATCATCCGAGCGGTATTGATTTTTGCAGAGGGAATTTTTGTAGGTGAAAGCCATGTGGTCCATCCCAGCATACATAACCTCTCCAGTTCTATCCGTGTCCCAATTATGCCTCCCAAAGATGTTCCTGTGGATCTGCACTTGAAAACCTTCGTGGGTTACAGAAGCAGGTAACCCTTTACAAGTCACAGTTCCTTGTCATAGAGCAGATAGAGGAGGACAAGATGTAGGGTGTCCATTATGCATGTGTTGTGTGAGGCCAGAGAACCATTCTGAGGTTCTTTCCAGCAGTCAAGGTTTTCCATGATCTTTGTTTAATTTGAAGTCTTTACAAAAAGAGGGGGAGGCATATAAACTTAAGAGGTCATTTTTCTGTCTTAAATGATTTGAGAGTTACACAAATCTTAAAATGCATTTAGTTAGAGGTCAGAATATAGCTCATAGGTAAAACAGATGTTTAGCATGTTCAAGACCCTGGGTTCCTTCCCTAGCAACTTTCACACAAGAAAATTTTAAATGATAATTTATCAGCTTACAGTGTTGGTCATGAAGACTATAAGGATTGGGACGTATTTCTGTATTAGTTGCTCTAATGAAGGGAGTTGAAGACTGCTTCTGTGGAAGATGAAAGCCTTTTCCAGTTAGGGTTAGGGTATTTTGAATCCTTGATGATTGTATACCTGTACATTTGCACGTACACACATTTTTCAAATTCCAAAATCTCATTGATGTAGTACTTTAGTATTTAAGTGTCTAGGTGATTTGTTTTTCTTCAGTGAAACCGTTAAATATTAATTGGTGGCAACCCAGGAGTGGCTTTATTTTCTGGGCCTTGCATCTTGAAATAACACTATACTAAAGATGTCTCATGTTCCATTGGTTGGCTGTAGCACCCAGTTCCATGTATTTGAAATGACGAAACAGCTTCCCCGGTTCACCATGTATGCACTCACTAGTCCAGACTCTGCTAGTGAGCCCTCGAGCTACGTGAACTTTATCATTGCAGAACGGGTACAGAGGGTGAGTGGTTTGCTGTTTCCTTTCAGTACTTTTGCCCTTTAGAATCCTCCAGATGTTACTTTGGAGAAAGGGAGAGAGAGTACACAAATGAATTATGAGAGTAGTAGTAAACATGATGTGAAAGACTTCCAGAGTGTGGAGTTTGCTTAATAACCTGTAAGCAGAATAATGCTGAAACATCTTCTCTCACTTTGAACAAATCCTCACATTATTTATCTACACAATATTTTTATTTCAGTACTAGGGGTTGGATCTGGAGTTTTATGCTTGCTAGCAAGGGTAAACCTCAGTACATCCCTGTACATTCCCTGTACATTTTTATCACTTAATTCCTCTCTCTCTCTCTCTCTTTTTTTTTTTGCTGGTCATGGGGCCTGAGTTCAGGGCCTGGGTGCTGTCCCTCAGCTCTTCAGCTCAAGGATAGCACTCTACCACTTGAGCCACAGCACCACTTCCAGCTTTTTCTGCTATGTGATGCTGAGGAATTGAACCCAGGGCCTCATGCATGCAAGGCAAGTGCACTCTACCACTGAGCCACCTTCCCAGCCCTCTCTCTCTCTTTTGTTATGGGCTTAGTGTGGTTGTCTTCACTTAATTGTTTCAAGAGCTATCTACATCAAGATAGAGAGAAACTGGGTAAAGTGGTATACACCTGTAGGACCAACTTCTTGAGAGGCTGAAGCTGAAGGATTGCTTGAGCCCAGGAATTTGGGGCCAGCCTAAGGTAAATAGCAAAGACCCTGCCTAAAAAAAGAAACGGGGCTGGGAAGGTGGCTCAGTCAGTGGTAGAGTGCTTGCCTTGCATGCATGAAGCCCTGGGTTCGATTCCTCAGCACCACATAAGCAGAAAAAGCTAGAAGTGGCGCTGTGGCTCAAGTGGTAGAGCGCTAGCCTTGAGCTGAAGAGCTGAGGGACAGCACCCAGGCCAAGTTCAGGCCCCATGACAGGGGTGGGGGGGAGGGGGGTGGAAAGAAATAGAGATTGGGATGCTGATAATATATTTTTGGGTCCAAGTGCTACCTAATTTACCTAATTAAATTCTTAGTGGCCCTGAGGAATTCTTTTCACTAGTTTGAGCCTCAATTTCCTAATATATAAGTGAGGGTAAGGGTAGAGGCGTGGTGCAAAAGGTATTAAGAACCCCAGTGCTGGTGGCTCATGCCTATAATCCTAGCTACTCAGGAGGCTGAGATCTAAGGATTGTGATTTGAAGCCAGCCCAGGCAGTAAGGTCTGTGAGGCTCTTATCTCCAATTAGCCACCAAAAAGACTGAAGTGGACCTGTGGTTCAAGTGGTAGAGCCTTGAACAAAAAAAGCTCAGGGACAGTGCACAGGCCCTGAGTTAAAGCCCAGGACTGACACCAAACACCCCCCCCCCCCCCAACACACAACATTTTAAAGAATATAATGGAATAACTTTAGGAAGATAATATTGTCCAGTCTACACCCACATAAGAGCAGTGGGACAGACAGTATCCTTCAGTCCTTCGTATGCTGCATGTCAGATTATGTCTAAGGAGGAGGTGCTATAAAATAATGTCTGCTAATGTGAGACCAAATTATGAAGTTTGTAAAAGGGAGAAAGGCAGTGTGAGAATTAAAGAACTTGTATAAGGGAAATGGCAGTGTGACTAGTGTTTTCTTGGTAAGGGATGAGGTATTTTTTTAACCAAGTGGCGAAAGTAGAGAGAGGGAGAAGTCTTGTTTCTGTAAAGACTACTTTTAGAGTTGAAGTTTATTTCATTCTATTCATTTTGAAGATTGTTATGTGGCTCAACCAGAACTTTCTGTTGCCAGAAGACACTAACATCCAGAATGCTCCGTTTCAAGTGTGTTTCACATCCTTACGGAATGGTGGCCAGCTTTACATAAAAATCAAACCTAGTGGAGAGGTATTGTATCACATCATGGGGTGTAAGTTTTTTGTGTGCTATCTAACCATTCAGCTGCAGTATCTTGTCATGTGTCAAGCCTGAAACGGTTCCATCTTGTCCATACTAGCATTGACAGTACAATCTCCCTCCTTTCTTCTCTCCCTCCCTCCCTTTCTTCTCTCTTCTTGCTTGCATGATTGGCGAAGGGTTGGAATCCAGAGGTGCACAAAAACAATTCTCATTGTTTGAATATATTGTTTTTAATTTATAAGCTAGAGGATTGACCTTTTGGCCACCTAAAAGAAATGGGGTTTATACTATCCTAGAGGGTAAAACCATGTCTCATTCATTAAGCATATGCCCAGTAATTGTGTTGAACATGGAGAAATTTGGGTAGTTTCAGCCATGCTTTTTTCATACCTGAAGGTGCTAAACTTGCCATTTTTTTTTTCTGACTAGATCACTGTGAATACTGATGATATTGATTTGGCTGGTGATATCATCCAGTCAATGGCCTTGTTTTTTGCTATTGAAGATCTTCAGGTAGAAGCTGATTTTCCTGTCTACTTTGAGGAGTTACGAAAGGTGCTGGTTAAGGTGAGGGCACCTGTGGATGCACTTATAAAACAGGTTTCATAGTTTGAGATGTTTCTCTTAGGAGAAATATATAGGAGAAAATATATATAGGAGAAATATGATTATAATGTAAGTACATTATAATCATGTTTCTAGAAATGTTTATTAAAAAAATCAGCTAGTGCTAGAGTTTTATAGTTAATGGATTCTCTATAAAAGTGAATGGTTACTTCTTGACTGTGTTTGATTTAGGAGGATGCTTAAAAAATTATGTATCAGGGGCTGGGAAGGTGGCTCAGTGCTTGCATGCCTGAGGCCCTGGGTTTGATTCCTCAGCACCACATAAGCAAAAAGAAAAAAGCTGGAAGTGGCGCTGTGGCTCAAGTGGTAGAGCACTAGCCTTGAGCTGAGGCCGAGTTCAGGCCCCATGACTGGACCCCCCCCCCCAAAAAAAAATTATGTATCAGCATTTTCTTGTTACTCTTTGTCTTCTTTTTTTTTTTGGTTGTGGGGCTTGAACTCTGGGCCTGGGTGCTGTCTCTCAGCTCTTCAGATCAACGCAAGCGCTCTACCACTTGAGCCACAGTGCCACTCCTGGTTTTTTGGTGATTAATTGGAGATAAGAGTCTCACAGACTTTCCTGCCTGGGCTGGCTTTGAACCATAATCCTCAGATCTCAGCCTCCTGAGTAGCTAGGATTACAGGCATGAGCCACCAGCACCCGGCATTGTCTTCTCTTTTATTATCTGCTTTCATCTTATTTATTCTAGTTGCTTTCCAGTCCCCCTCTTCCCCCCTCCCCAGCCCCTCATTCCAAACAAAAAAGCACAATGAGATCATTCCAAAAATCCCTACCTTGTTAATGTGTGTTGCTAGTGTTCTTGATGTTGCCCTGGGAGGAACCTGCCACAAGTGCCATCACTGGGGAGATTAAGAATGGACTATTTTCAAGCCGGGCGTCAGTGGCTCATGCCTGTAATCCTAGCTACTCAGGAGACTGAGATCTGAGGATCACGGTTCAAAGCTAGCCCGGGCAGGAAAGTCTGTGAGACTCTTACCTCCAATAAACCACCAGAAAACTGGAAGTGGCGCTGTGGCTCAAGCGGTAGAGCACTCACCTTGAGCTGAAGAGCACAGGGACAGTGCCCAAGCCCAGAGTTCAAACCCCATAACCTACAAAAAAAAAAAAGACTATTTTCTTGTCGAGGTTATGAAATGATAGGCAGTGAATGAGTGAAGAGGGGAAAGAGCAGAGCCTGAGCCTTCGCAGACTGTCTAGTTTTGAACAAGCTTATGAGACCCTTTTAATTCCCAAGTGTTTGCTTCCAGGTGGATGAGTATCATTCAGTGCATCAAAAACTCAGTGCTGACATGGCTGACAATTCTAATCTGATCCGAAGTTTGCTGGTCCGAGCTGAGGATGCACGTCTAATGGGGGACATGTGAGTATTTACCATGGTTAGGATGAGGGCAAAGTTCAACATGTGAACAATATGGAATAGTGACTCTCAGATGTTACTTGTGGGACTCTTAAGTTAATCCAGTAACTTTGGAAAAATAACCTGGCATTACTGGCAAAGTTGAAAATATGTATATTCCATGACTCTGCAGTTCACTCTTTTGTGCACAGATAAGCCAGGATACTTGTACAAGAATATTCAAAGTCGGAAGTGGCTCTGTGGCTCAAGTGACAGAACACTAGCCTTGAGCTGAAGGGCTCAGGGACAACACCCAGGTCCAGAGTTCAAGACCCATGGCCGAAAAACAAAAAAAAGAATATTCAAAGTTATGTTCAGAAGAACTCTGTATTTGTTTTCCGCTGTTGCAAAGAAGTACCTAATGCTAGGTGATCTATAAAGAAGTTTTGTTTAGGTTTATAGGCTTAAAGTCCAAACAACATGGCACTAGTTCTCCCAAGGGCCTGCCTTCCTGTTTCTGTTCATGATGCTTCATGGCATGAGTGTGAGAAAAAATAACACAACATGATAGAAAGAAAGGCAAAGACCAGTATTACTTTTATTATTTTTTTTGACAGCACTGGGGTTTGAACTGTCTTGCTTTTTTATAACAACCCTCAAGAGAACTAGCCAGGGTCCATCCAGAACTACCTTAATATCAACTCCAATGAGTGACCCAGTGACCTTGTAGTAGGCCTCACCTTTTCAAGCTACTACCATCTACTATATCACCACACTGAGGACAAGTTTCCAACAGACTAACCTTTGGGGGACAAAACCATAGCAAATCCCCAAGTGGACACAAGGCAGACTTGCACCAGCAGTGTAACAGATGTATTCTAGAGCAGTGAGAGTACAGGAATCTCCCCTGACACACAAGAGCACAGAGAAACTTTTTTCATTCCATTGTAAGAATATGTAGTAATCTGTTCATCCATTCATCCATTAATGGACGTTTGGATGGTTTCCCAACTTTGGTGATTGTGAATAACGTAGTGACGTATATTTGCATACTGGCTTTTCTTGTTTTTCACTTCTCTGAAGACTTCTTAGTTAAGTAGCAAGTGTTAGCTTTAACTTTGGAAGAAAATGCTAAATAACTTTCCAGAGTAACGGTAATCCACCAGAGAGCCAGTTGTTCTACATCTTTGTCAGCATTTAGCATTTTCCATTGCAAAATTTTAATAATTTTTATTGCTGTGTAGTGATTAGCTTGGTTTTAAAGTTACACTTTTTTATTCCACCCATCAATCCAGAGAACTTAATTCTTACAATCACCAAGAAAAGCCTCTTATTTATTTGGAAGACATAGGATATATTGATGGAAACTGTCAATGTATATCAAAGCAGACTTTAGTAGTTACTTCTTTTTAATGAAAATATAGTTAACTCCCCTCCCCCCCCCCCCCCCCCCCCCCCAGTCAGGGGGCTTGAACTCAGGGCCTGGGCACTGTCTCTGAAGCTTGTTTTGCTCAACATTATAGTACTCTACCACCTGAGCTACAGTGCCATGTCTGGCCTTTTCTATTTATGTGGTACTGAGTAATGGAACCCAGGGCTTCATGCATGGTAGACAAGCACTCTACCATTAAGACACATTCCCAGCCTAAAATGGGTTTTTAAAGAATGTAAGAAGTTTACAAGTGCCAGTGTTACATACCTGTTCATTTCTACAGGAAAACAATGAAGAGTCGCTATATGGAACTCTATGATCTTAACAAAGACTTGCTAAATGGATATAAAATTCGCTGCAATAATCACACAGAACTGTTAGGAAACCTTAAAGCAGTAAATCAAGCAATACAAAGAGCAGGGCGTCTACGTGGTAAGTCTCTTCATAGTATACTTTCAGTACTCCAAAGTTGGTCCCATTGCTTGAATTTCCAGTAAGCCAGCCTGATGTTTGGCTTTAATTAGGCTCCAGACCTTTCTTTCTTTCTTATTTGGGAGGAGGGATGTACTAGGGCACTGGTATGATACAGGTGAATCATGCCTTCAACCCTCGTTTTCACTGGTTATTTTTAGGATAGGATCTTGCTTCTTGCCCTGAGCTGCTATGGTTGCTGTGATCACATGTATGGGCCAAGTCCAGCTTCCCTCTGCAGAGACAAAGTCTCATGGACTTTTCAGCCCAGGCTGGTTCGGAACCATGACCCTCTTCCCATCCTTAGCCTCCCTAAAGGCTAGATACAGGCATGAACCACAGGCACTTGGTCTCCAGACACTTTTATAGAGAAGGAAAGCTTTTAGGCCTTTTTTTCCCCCCTAAGATCTTACTGCATCCTTTAAAGAAAACAGTGCATATACCCCAAAGAAAGTATATAGCCTTAAAAGCACCATTTTAATGGAGCTTTCTGAACATTGATGAGTTAAGTGCACAACTTAAAAGTTCTAGTTTGAGATGTTCTCTGTGTTTGTTTTGTGATAAATTGCCTCACAAAGTTCTCAAACAGTGAGAATAGCAAAATTTGTATATGCAACTCTTTTTTTACCCTACTTTTATATTGTTTCAAGAGACCACTCATTTACATTTTTAAAAACTTAAAATTTCTTCTCTTTTCTTTTTTGTTGATGTGGTATGGTGGAATTGAACATCAAGGGCCTCATGTATGCTAGGCAAGCATGAAGCCACTTTCCTAGTCCCTAATAATTTAATTTTTAATAATCTTGGGGAGTACTGAAACTTGATGCTTCTCATACAGTTGGAAAACCAAAGAACCAAGTGATCACTGCTTGTCGGGATGCCATCCGAAGCAACAACATCAACACACTGTTCAGAATCATGCGGGTGGGTACAGCGCCTTCGTAGAAGATGAGGCAATAGGAAAAGGAACAGTAACTTGGAAAAGTTTTCTCTATCTAAACATCTATACTGTTTTGCCATGCATAAATCCTGGTGACCTCTGGGCACTGTGGGTGAAATGTTGGTGAGTATACAGACCAAAGACAAAGCATTACATTTCTATCTTCTGTCATAGCACCATTGCTGATAGCAGTAGATTTGTATGAGGGAGTGTGAATACCTCGGAAACATCAGGGCTTCAGAAGCTCAACTTTTAATGTAAAATCGCTGTAAGACTAGGTCCTTTTTCTTGACATTGTAATTCAATAAGTGGATTGTTTACTTTTTCATTAAAATTAAAAGGCATTAGTCTTTTTTGTTGACTCATTGTAACATCACCATATCAGAATTGCACAAACGATCTACATCTTACAGAGGGAAAAATTTGAAGCCAGCCTGGTTGGTGAGACTGGTCTGAAAAATTCTTTTTTCATTAAACTTTCTTCTTGAAAATACACAAAACCATGCACTAGTCTTGGCCTATACTGGGTTATGCTGATCCATGTCACTGTCTCCCACTTGCACATTCTGTTTCACTGGAAGTCTTCTGGGGCAGTAATATGCACAGAACTATTTTTGCCTAACCAGCATCTTCTTCTGGAATCTCTTTTCAAGGACTTGGCTAGGCAACTCTTCTGTAATAAAGTGTAGTATTAACACATCAGTTAGGTACTGTATGAACTTGCATGTGCTATTTTTACTTTGTACTGTGGAGACTACAACCAACTGCTAGTCTTTCAGCTCCCTTAGTTTAATGGGCCCATAGGCAGGTTTAAGGTCTATCCTTGACTGGCACACCAGCATGTGGTGCATGACTTCTGAGACAAAGCAGCTTCTTAATCACAGTTATATCAGCCTTCATTGTTGTGTACATGATATAACCGACAGCAACATCGGAATGGGGCCCTTTGGGATTCTGTCCCCAGATACCCAAATCTGTGCTCACAAAGATTCTGTTGTTATCTGGGTGCTGGTGGCTCATGCCTGTAATCCTAGCTACTCAGGAGGCTGAGATCTGAGGATTGTGGTTCAAAGCCAGCCTGGGCAGGAAAGTCTGTGAGACTCTTATCTCCAATAAACCACCAGAAAACCAGAAATGGCACTGTGGCTCAATTGGTAGAGCACTCGCCTTGAGCAGAAGAGCTCAGGGACAGTGTCCAGGCCCAGAGTTCAAGTCGCATGACTGGAAAAAAAAGATTCAGTTGCTGACAGACACCATAGGGATAGAGATAAAGGAGAAACAATTACAGTTTCACATGTAGGTCTAAGACTTAAACCTAGCCCTCCAGAATCTGAAAAGTGGCCTTTCATTGGTACTGAGAGTCTGAATCTCAAACTTCTCAAATGTCTTCAAGCTTGGCACACTTGATGGTGTCACTGTCCAACACTTCCCTGAGACTTCCCGGGGTTAAGCCAATGACAGTGTTACCTCTCCCCTTATTTTTATTCCCTAACTCATGAAAACAGAAAGTAAGTGTGGCTTCAAGTGTGGCTCAGTGTTAGAGGACTGGCCTAACATTGAACCTGGGTTCCATCCTTAGTGCCCCCCAAAAACAGGACAATAAAAAAACAAAACAAAAAAAAAAAACCAGTATGACAAAGATGATTCCTGGTCTGTAGGAATTTAAAAAAGGGAATCTTCAAAATGAACATTAGCAAAATATCTGCTAATCCCACTTGAGTGTAACTACACCACACCATGGTTAAAAACTGTCTCCAAAACAGTATGCCGGGTACATATCTATTAGCATGTGTTATGTGGGAAGACAACCAGAACTAAGCTTGGGTATTCTTGGTTAAAAACTAGTATTTGTAACAAAATTCTGTTTTATAGTATCACTATACATATACAAGTTATAAATATTCATATAGCATATATATGTATGCTAAATAAAATAGGTTTTCCTGATGAGGAAGGGGTAGTTAAAATAAAAAAACACATCAGTCTAAGAGCAAAATTATTTAAATGTAAAGTTCAGAAAAGAATTATTCCTCACAAGTTTTTTTTTTTTTTTTTTTTGTTGATCGTGGGGCTTGAACTTTGGGCCTAAATGCTGTCCCTCGGCTCTTCAGCTCAACACAAGCGCTCTACCACTTGAGCCACTGTGCCACTTCCAGTTTTCTGAGTGGTTTATTGGAGATAAGAGTCTCACAGTCTTCCCTGCCTGGGCTAGCGTTGAACCGTGATCCTCAGATCTCAGCCTCCTGAGTAGCTAGGATTACAGGCATGAGCCACAGGCACCCGGCTTCCTCAAAAGTTTTAAGATATTAGGAAGAGAAGACAAGAAGTTTAAAGGTGCAACGTTTTTCCTATTTATTAGTGAAACGACTCTACATACAAATGATAGCAATGGCAAGAAACAGGAGGAAGAGAAATGTGTGAGTAGTGTGAGAACAGCATGTTTCCTCCACATTTGTAAACCCCTCCTCCATTAGGAGGCATAAGACAAGCATTTTTGAGGAAAGAATTAGTCTTGTGCCTGGCAGGGATGTGTTCTTTTACTTGAGCCTTTGGAATTTTGGTTTAGTTTCTTAGCAGCTGATCTCTTAAAGGGAAAAAAGGCAAGTCCTATAGTTGATCTTTCAGCATTCAGGAAAACAAAAGCCATACATGAAGCTAAGACTCAAGGAATCATGGAAAAGCCCCATCATGAAGGCAATGGGCAAACAGCCACATATGGCAGCACTAAAAGCCTGTCTTCTTTATCAACTTCTGTCTTCTTGGTGCTAGGTGGTTTTCAGCCAGACCTCCAAGGGTACAATGCTACCCATCATGAGTCTACCCTAAGTCACTGGAACAGACCACATGCAGTGGGACAGAGATAATAATGATAATGAGCCAAATTATATCAGAACTTGTAGGCCCAGAAGGATGAGAATTAAGGTTCTGTGATTTTTCTAGGCCAGTATGACTGGGAAGAATAGAATCTATAATCACTTTGCATAAAAAAGAAAAATCACTGGAAACACTATGGAGGAATTTGGAGGGAGGTAAGTCAATCAGTCACAAAAGGACAAAGACTACATAAAAAATTACACTGAGGATGAATACTCATAGTCAACCAAGAATAGTAGAGATGAGACGGAAGAGTGGGGAGTTACTGTGCAATAGGCACATTTTCATTTGGGAAGATGGAAATATTGTGGATACTGATAGTTATTGTACAACAATGTAAATGTATTCAATATTACTGAGTTGTACACTTAAATTGGTTAAATAGAAGGGATAATTCTGATTGAAGTTAAAAACAAATGATTAAACTGGCCAGGTATGGTGGTACATACTTATAATCCCAGCACTCGGGAGGTTGAGGCAAGTGGCAAAGCCAGTTTGGGCTAAACAGCAATTTTACCCCCTCTCCCCACAAAATCCCTGAAGTTTAAAAAAAAAAAAAATCTGAAGCCGATGCTGGTGGCTCATGTCTGTAATCCTAGCTACTCAGGAGGCTGAGATCTGAGGATTGCAGTTCAAAGCCAGCAAGTCCGTGAGACTCTTTATTTGCAATAAACCACCAGAAAACTGGAAGTGGTGCTGTGGCTCAAGTGGCAGAATGCTTACCTTGAGCTGAAGAGCTCAGGGGTAGCACCCAGGCCCAGAGTTCAAAACCCATGATCCACCTCCTCCCCCCCCCCACACACACAAAAAAACCCTTCTGAAGATGAAAATAAATCCTCTCTTTTAAACTAAAAGATAAATACACAGTGCCCAGCTCAGACAACATTTTGTTTTATTTAAAGACAACTTTTCCCTGTGCAGCTCAGGCTGGCCTCTAACTCAAAATCTGCCTCAGCCTCCTGCCTGAGTGTTGTAATTATAGACATGTGCCACCAGCCTGATAAAGACAGTCACTTTTGACAAGAGTGTCAACCAGGCCACCTTTACTTCACACACAACTCTTCCCGCCTTCCCAGTACTCACAAAGCCTGACTTTTTTTTTGTCAGTTTGCTCAGTCCTTTTATTCATAATAGACGAATGCAAAGTCCCAGAAACCAGTCCTGTCTGGCAAGGTTTTCTTCCTTTTATTCATAATAGACGAATGCAAAGTCCCAGAAACCAGTCCTGTCTGGCAAGGTTTTCTTTTGTTCTAGGCTTCGGTGGTTAATATACTTGACAAATTTCAGAGTTTCCTGATCTCTGTAGACCAATGCGAGACAATTGTTTTCTGGACTTACTGTTAACAGCTGAAATAGGCAAACACAATGACATATCAGAACACAGCTCATTCTCAGCTCTTCAGTGATTCACCATGGAACAGATGGTTTCCATGGTAAGTGCTTAAGTAGGGGGACAGGGGATCCTTTACCAGAAGAGAAAAAGCTGATTTCTTGCTGTCAAGACAATTTTCTAACAAGCGTACAGCTAACGTCCAGAAGTTTTTTGTTGTTATTGGTTGTGGGGCTTGAACTCAGGGCCTGGGCTCTTTTGCTCAAGGTGAGTGCTCTACCACTTTGAGCCACAGTGCCACTTCTGGTTTTCTGGACTTTACTGCTTGGGCTGGCTCTGAACTGCAGTCCTCAGATCTTAGCCTCCTGAGTAGCTAGGATTATAGGCATGAGCCACCAGCACCCGGCCCCAGGAAAGTTTTAACTATTGCTTTATTTCTACACCAAAAGATTTGTGGAGATATATTATGAGCATCTTAACTTGTTGCTTTTCGATAAGATAGGATAAGTGGTGATTAATTCTTAGCATCCTTCCTCCATTCTTAGTATTTTCTTTCTTTTTTTTTTTTGCCAGCCCTGGGGCTTGAATTGAGGGCCTGGGTGCTGTCCGTGAGCTTCTTTTTTTGCTCAAGGCTAGCACTCTACCACTTGAGCCACAGCATCACTTCTGGCTTTTTCTGTTTATGTGGTGCTGAGGAATTGAACCCAGGGCTTCATGCATGATAGACAAGCACTCTACCACTAAGCTACCTTCCCAGCCCACTTAATATTTTCTTATAGAAATCAGAACCACTGTCAGGCATGCCTGCATGGATGGATTTATAGGCTGCAGCTTCTGGATGAGTTCTCTGAAGAATGAAAGCTTTGTCAAGAACTGAAAGTGGAGTGTACAATCAGAAGAAACGTACCTCTTCATCTTCACCTTTGGCAATGTAGGAAGTAAAGCCACCATATTCTGGCTCCCACCCTGAGAAGAGGAAAACAAACATCACTCAGCCGTCACCAGCTCCATGACTTGTGTGCTAGTTCCTAAATGCCTCATTTCCCAAACAGCTACACTGGAGTATGGTTGTACCTCAATTACCATTGAATAAGAGAATTAAGATAACTGTATGTTAGCCAGGCACTACTGGCTCATGTCTGTAATCCTAGTTACTCAGGAGGCAGAGGATTGCAGTTCAAATTAACCATCAAAAAGGCCTGAAGTAGAGCTGTGGCTCAAGTGGCTCACTAGCCTTGAGTAAAGAAGCTCAGGGATAGCACCCAGGCCCTGAGTTCAAGCCCCAGAAATGGCACAAAAAAGAAAAAGAATTAAATGTTAAATATTTCCAGAAGGATATATTTATATAAAAATTGTGGAGCCTGGAAACTGGAGACAATTATGGTTTGGTCGATCTCCCAACCCCCAGTAATAAATAAAAAACTCTAATATCTTTTTTAAATGTGAGATTCTGGGATCTGAGATCTTGGTCATAACAAATTATTCCTAATTGTTTTAACTGGGAGAGATTGCTCTCCCTCTGAGGAGTCCTTCACTCCTATCCTTACTCTCTCCCTCTTACCCTCACAGCCACAGTAGAAAAGTAAGTCCAAGGCAAATTCAGTCTTGCTGTTGTCATGGATTAAGGTGTAGTGACCAGGCTTCCAATGCCTCAGTTCTCCTTGGCATGTGGGAACACTTGACTCTAAGGAAAAAAAAAAAAAAAGAAAAAAAGAGCTAGAACAAATTTTAAGTAAACTTGGATAGAAATGCCATACTCAAGCGAATTATAATTAGGAATGACATGTCACTGGGGAAAAGCCTTCCCATAAACCTCATTTAACCAGCTGGTCCCTAACTAGTCCTTTTTTTAAAAAAAATTAATTTATTTTTATTGTAAAAATACTGTACAGAGGGGTTACAATTACAAGGGCAAGATAATGAGTACATTTTTTTTTTTTTTTTTTGCCGGTCATGGGGCCTGAATTCTGGGCCTGGGCACTGTCCCTCAGCTCTTCAGCTCAAGGATAGCGCTCTACCACTGGAGCCACAGCACCACTTCCGGCTTTTTCTGTTTATGTGGTCCTGAGGAATCGAACCCAGGGCCTCATGCATGCAAGGCATGCACTCTACTGCTGAGCTAGGTTCCCAGCCCCATGAGTACATTTCTTATCAAGCATTGTTGCCTCCTTCTTTGTTTCCTCTTCCCATCTCCCACCCTCCCCGCCCCCACTAACTAGTCTTATAAATGACTGCTAGAAATCAGGAAAAAGGTGGAATTTCAATTTCTTTGTAGTAAGTAGAAAAGGTGGAGTAGAGATTTAACTACAAACGAATGAATAAATAAAGCATGAAAGGCAGAGACAGATCTAACTACTAAAACTTCATTTCTTTCTTCTGGACTATACTGGGATTTGAGCCTGATCAGGGGCTCATTCTTGCTAGGCAGACACTCTACTACTTGAGCCACTTTGCCAGTTCCTTTTCTGTGTTGTTTTCAAGACAAGGTCTGGCTTTTAAAACTGTGTCAGCCTGGTCTATGAACCTTCTATTTGTGCTTCCCTTTGTTGGCCGAATGACATGCTATAGCACCCAGTCATTGATTGAGATGGAGTCTGTCAAACTTTTATGTCTAGGCTGGCCTTAAACTGTGATTCCTGATCTCTACCTCCAAGGATTAGACTTGAGCCATTGTACCTGGCAGACAGAGAGAGAGAGAGAGAGAGAGAGAGAGAGACAGACAGACAGACAGACAGACAGACAGACAGACAGACAGACAGACATATGCACATTAGTCCTGGAGCTTGAACTAAGAGCCTAGACACTGAACTTTTTTGCTCAAGGCTAGCCCTTTACCACTTGAGCCACAGGTCACTTTTGGCTTTTTTGCTGGAGATTAGAGTCTCATGGACTTTGCTGCACAGGCAGGTTTTGAACTGTGATCTCAGCTTCCTGAGTAACTAGAATTATAGGTGTAAACCACCAATGCCTGGCTAATACTAGGTTTTAAATTCGACATCATCTGCTCGTTAGATGGGCACACTACCGCTTGAGCCATACCCCCAGCTCTTTTTCCTTTTATTTTTGGATAAGATCTAGAGTTTTTGTCTGAATTGGCCTGGACCACGATTCTATCCTTACACGTGTCTGGGATCACAGGTGTGTGTGTGTGTGTGTGTTTAGAGTCTTGCTAAACTTGGCTGGGCTGGCCTGGAAACTATGATCCTCCTGATCTCTGCCACCTGGGATCACAGGTAGGGAGGGTGTGTGCGTGCGTGCGTGCGTGCGTGTGTGTGTGTGTGTGTGTGTGTGTGTGTGTGTGTGTTTAGAGTCTTGCTAAACTTGGCTGGGCTGGCCTGGAAACTGTGTGTTTAGAGTCTTGCTAAACTTGGCTGGGCTGGAAACTATGATCCTCCTGATCTCTGCCACCTGGGATCACAAGTAGGGAGGGGTGTGTGTGTGTGTGTGTGTGTGTGTGTGTGTGTGTGTGTGTGTGTGTGTGTGTGTGTGTGTGTGTGTGTGCCTGGAAACTATGTGTGTGTGTGTGTTTAGAGTCTGTGTGTGTGTGTGTGCTGGCCTGGAAACTATGTGTGTGTGTGTTTAGAGTCTTGCTAAACTTGGCTGGGCTGGAAACTATGATCCTCCTGATCTCTGCCACCTGGGATCACAAGTAGGGAGGGGTGTGTGTGTGTGTGTGTGTGTGTGTGTGTGTGTGTGTGTGTGTGTGTGTGTGTGTGTGTGTGTGTGTGTGCCTGGAAACTATGTGTGTGTGTGTTTAGAGTCTGTGTGTGTGTGTGTGTGTGTGTGTGTGTGTGTGTGTGCTGGCCTGGAAACTATGTGTGTGTGTGTTTAGAGTCTTGCTAAACTTGGCTGGGCTGGAAACTATGATCCTCCTGATCTCTGCCACCTGGGATCACAGGTAGGGAGGGGTGTGTGTGTGTGTGTGTGTGTGTGTTTAGAGTCTTGCTAAACTTGGCTGTGTGTGTGTGTGTGTGTGTGTTTAGAGTCTTGCTAAACTTGGCTGGGCTGGCCTGGAAACTATGATCCTCCTGATCTCTGCCACCTGAACAACTGAGATTATAGGCATGTGCCTCTGAACCTGGTCTAACACCTTTTCTTTAAGACAATAAACTTGGTAAACTTTTGTATTCTCTACTTTGTTTTAGCTAAGTGCCTTGCATCTGGGAGTGGTTGAATAATAAAGCATCTCTTGATTGCCGATGTAGATTTTCTTCCAAGTAGCAGGTTAGCATGCAATGAACCCAAAAGGAATAGAAGTGAATAAGTAATTTAAGAAAATCCTTGTGGTGGTGGTGGGGGGGGGGGGGGGGGGGGAGGGGGGGAGGCTGGGAAGGGGAAACAAAGGAGGAGGCTACAATGCTTGATAAGAAATGTACTCATTATCTTGCCCATGTAATTGTAACCCCTCTGTACAGTATTTTCACAATAAAAAAAAAATAAAATTAAAAAAAAAAGAAAAGAAAATCCTTGTGGTAACACTTATCTTCACCAGTGCTGGGCACAGGCGCCAATCATCTTGCAAAGTGAGGAGGTCTTAATTATCTATGGGGGTTTCCACCTCGTGCTGCCTCTCCTATTTTATAGGATCTTTATCAAGAAATCAGAGGGGATGATACAACTAGACAGGAATTTGGTGATGGCCATGAAGTGCTGAAACATCTAAGCTCAATTTGTAGTGTGCTCAGTTAATTTTACCAAGGTTTCCCCAAAAACAGAAGCATTTCTTTCTTTCCTCCTTTTTTTGAGACATAGTTTCCTATGTTACACTGTACTCAAATGTAAAGTCTACCTGCCTTTCTCATAAGTGCTGGGATTGTGCCACCACCTCCAGGACGTTCATGTTTTAATGTTCCCTGTGTTTTTTTCTTTCTTTTTTTTTTTTTGTTGGTTGTGGGGCCTGAACTCTGAGCTTGGGCGCTGTCCCTCAGCTCTTGAGCTCAAGGCTAGCGCTCTACCACTTGAGACACAGCAGGGCCACTTCTGGCTTTTTTTGCTTATGTGGTGCTGAGGAATCGAACCCAGGGCCTCATGCATGCAAGGCAAGCACTCTACCACTGACCTTTCCAGCCCCCCTGTTTTTTTGTCTTTCATCTTATCTGAATAAATATCCTCTGGTTGTAATTACTTCCTTTTATCTGTCCAGATTCAAGCACATTTTTCTAGGCTACTACTGGTCTTCAGTAGAAATAAGCTGCTAGCCATCATCTTCTTTATGTACTAGTGGTATTTCTGTCTACTGTTTGTACTATTTTAATCTAATAAAATAAACTGGCTGTTTTCCTACCTAGAGTGCTCCTCTCCATAGATTCTTCTTGTCATTCAGAGCTGAGCTAAAAGTAGCACCTTAGGCTTTTATGCATCAGACACTCGTCTGAGGTCTAGATCATTCCTTGTCACATGACCTTATTTTACCGTTAGGTATTTAACATTATTTGATGCTTTGTTTTTTGTGTATCTAACCTATCTTCCTCTACAAAAATATAAGTTTTTGGAGAGCAGAGACTAATTTTTTTTTCTCTAGCTCCTGAAATGAGGCTTTTGAGACAGGACCTTGCTATGTATCTAACTGGTCTTGAACCTGTGATCCTCCTGCCTCAGCCTCTTTAAATGCTGGCATTATAGGCACACACTACCACACTGAGCCTGAAATGTAGTTTAGCAGCACATGAGTATATGCTCTAGAAATATTTGCTAAATGTCTGAATGGTGAGTAGCTAATGAAAATAAATCAGGAGAGTTCTTTAACAGCAGCTTACCTTTCTTTGCTTCATCTTCCTCTGGGTTTGGGTCTGTGTGTTCACTACTCTGCTGGCTGCTGCCGATAGCTGCCTGATTCTTCTCAGGCTCTGAGGAGGTGTGGCTAGTACCTTCTTCAGTGCTATCAGTAGCACAGGCTGCTTCTGCCTCTATTTTGTCCTCAGTTTCATCTTCTGAAGGGGCCAAGAAGTGAAGCTTCAGGCCTGTGAAATTGGAGAGCAGCAAGAACAACGCCTCGGAGCGGAACAGCTCCATGCAGTCCTTCAGGATGTCAGGGAGCTTATTCTCATCAGCTTTGTCATAAAACCTGAAAAGCATCAATGTCAAGTTCACCAAGCCTCACAAAATCACACATGGTATAAAAGCTGCTTGTAAGGGCTGGGAGTATAGCTCAAGCAAACATAAAGCATCTAGTTCAATCCTCAGTGCCACCCAAAAACCCCAAAGCAATACCAAAAAATGCCAGCTCATTAGCTTTGTGCTTCTCTTCCTAAATCTTGGCATGAAAACAGAAGTTATGATAATGGTAAGACTGTTTAGTACCTGCTACTGGATGGCCCTTGAAAGGACACGTCCCATAATTGGATGTGTTATGTAGCAAAATGGTTGGTGCTGCGCACAGATGCAAAGGTCTTATGTGATGGGTTGTACCTTTTGTTAGGGGGACCACGGCTACTCCATTCCACATCTCCTTTCTCCAAGGCCTCACAGACCTTTGCAAATTTCTCAGGCTGGAAACAAACCAGTAAAGAAGCAGTTAGTAGGCTGGGAATGTGGCTTAGTGATAGAGTGCTTGCCTAGCATTCATGAAGCCCTGTGTTTAAATCTTTAGTACTACAGAAACAGAAAAAGCCAGAAGTAGTGCTGTGGCTCAAGAGGTGGAGTGCTAGCCTTGAGCAAAAGAAGCTCAGGGACAGTGCCTAGACTGAGTCTAAGCCCAGGACTGGCAACAAAACAAAAAAAACCCAACCCCCCCCAACCAAAAAAAAAACACAAAAAGACTATGGAAAACAAAAAAAAGCAGCAGTTAGCATTTTTCCTGTTTCTACACTACGTGTCAGATGTGGCAGCTCTGCAAAACATCAAGATGGCTGATTCATTCCTAAAAGGGCCATTTAACGCTAAGCTCTTTCACATAAGATGCCCCACTGTTGTGATGAAGATAGAGCAAAGATTGGATTTCATTTTGTTTTAGCCTTAATTAAATCTGAGTGCCATTAGAACCATTCTGTGTTTGTGTATCATTTGTCAAATTTTGTCAAATTCCTAGCTTTTGACAAATTTTCTATATCTTTTTTTGTCAAATTCCTAGGTTTATGAAATAAAGGATCATAATACCGACTCTAACTCATAAGATAGGATGAAAAAATTAAACTGCATTAGTTGATGTCCATAGTAACAACTCAGGTACTCTTGGTCCCAGCTTATTTTCTCATTTAAATTGAGAAGTCAAGTACAACACAAGGTAGCTTTCTATGGAAATATTATCCACAAGTCTTTACTTCTTTTTCGTCAGTTGTGGGGCCTGAACTCTGGGCCTGGGTGCTGTACCTCAGCTCTTCAGCTCAAGGCTAGCGCTCTACCACTTGAGCCATAGTGACACTTCCAGCTTTTTCTGTCTATGTGGTGCTGAGGAATCGAATCCAGGGCCTCAAAGCACTCTACCACTGAGCCACCTTCGAGGCCTACTTATTTTTCTCTTTACTGCAGTTTTCCAGGGAGTTCTACCAGCTCCTATCGGCTATAAATACACAAATGATGAAGGAGCCCACCCCTATCGCATGGGTTAAGTAAGCTCAATTAAACAGAGTTAAACAGGTTTATTATAATGCCCCTCAAATTGTGTAACAGGCTAAAATATTATAAAAGAGAAAGACAGTATACAGAATTCCTGTGTTGTACTTTTTATGAAGGAACAGATCTTGGGAATACAGTTCCAAACACTGTCAACTGTAAGGTAGTAACACCACACGTTATCTCCCCACCCACACAACAACCTGCAAGAAGGACAAGTATTATCCCAGTACAACTGACAATAAGAGAAATACTTCAGCTGGGTGCTGATGCCTCACACCTATAATCCTATATACTTAGCAGGCAGAGATAGGATGAGGTTGGAAGTCAGCTCTGGCAAGAAAGTCTATAAGCCTCTTATCTTTAAACACCAAAAAGTGGGCAGTAGAGGTCGGAAGTCAGCTCAGGCAAGAAAGTCTATAAGCCTCTTATCTTTAAACACCAAAAAGTGGGCAGTAGAGCTGTGGCTCAGGTGGTAGAGCACTAGCCTTGAGCTGAAGAGCAGAGGTACAGCACCCAGGCTGTACCCAGGGACAGTACCCAGGCCCTGAGATCAAGCCCCAGGATGGGAATATAAGCCAACAAACAAACGAAAGATTGGTGGCTCATGCCTGTAATCTTAGCTACTCAAGAGGTTGATATCTGAGTATCAAGGTTTAAAATGCCAGCTTGAGCAGCAAATTCATGAGACTCTTAGGTCCAATTAACCAGAAAAAAAGCTAGAAGTGGGGGTATGGTTTAAGTAGTAGGGTACTAGCCTTGAACAAAAAATCTAAGGGAAAGCACCCAGGCCAAGTTAAAGTCCCAATAGTGGCACAAAAAACAAATAACCCACCACTCCCAAACAAAAACAACTTCCGAGGTTTAGTGATTTGGTTAAGTTATTAACACCAAAGCCAGGCATAAATTAAGCGCTTCTGACTTTAGATCTCTTTCTACTAAACATGTGCCTCACCATTGCCACACTTTCATTAATACATGCTAACTAACTGTAATTAGAACCTAGAATTGCTGGGTATCAGTGGCTTACGCCTGTAACCCCTAGATACTTAGAAGGCGGAGATCTGAGGAAAGCCAGCTGGGAAGTAAAAGTCTTTGAGATTCTTACCTCTAACTAACCACCAGAAAACCAGAAGCAGAGCTATGGGTCAAAATGGTAGAGAGCTAGCCTTGAGCAAAAGAGCTCGGGGACAGCACCCAGGCCCTGGCTTCAAGCCCTACAACCACCCCCGCCCCCCCCCCAGAAATCTAGTATTAAAAGTAATAAGCACCATCTTCACCAAATGAACTAGGTTAACTCCTTTTCAGGACACAGGATTATGTGCATGTGTGTATATCACTAGGACTCCAGTGGAATCCCCAAGGGGACAATTAACCCACTTAGCATACAACTGATAGCAATGTTTACTATTACCATTTCTGTTTTTTATTTAAAAAAGAGAATGATATAAAAATGAGGAAGAAATCAAAACAAGAACTCAAGTGACTCCATTCTTCCACTCAAGGAAGACTGGATGCCAACAAGACATACAGAGCTGGACATGCTGACCCACCTTAAGAAATTCCTTCAGGAGAATTTCAGACCTTTCTTCGAACTCTTCTTGGATTTGAACTTGGTAATCCATGTCCAGATAAGTAGGGTTGATCCATTCATACAAAATTTCATGCTTAGAAAGAAGCAGTAGGTGAGTTAATAATTCCTATGAATTTTGTTTTTATATCATTTCATGTTAGTAAATCCTCACCTGGTAAGTTTCTCCTATTAAGCCTAAAGTACAGGAAAGCTGAAAGTCACTATGAAAAGCTTAAGAAGTACTGAAGTATTAAGAAGTTAAGAAGTATTGAAGTTCAAAGTCTATTTTAATGTGAAAGAGTTTGAACATTTTATTTTTTTTTATTTTTTTTTTTGGGTCCAGTCGTGGGGCCTGAACTCTGGGCCTGGGCGCTGTCCCTCACCTTTTCAGCTCAAGGCTAGCGCTCTACCACTTGAGCCACAGCGCCACTTCTGGCTTTTTTCTTTTTGCTTATGTGGTGCTGAGGAATCGAACCCAGGGCCTCAGGCATGCAAGGCAAGCGCTCTACCACTGAGCCACCTTCCCAGCCCCAAGTTTGAACATTTTAAAATGAATAATATGCTAGAGTTCCTCAGATAATAATTCCATGAATTTATCCTTACATCATGAGGGATGTGAGGGCTCCGAGGTATAAGGGGTTCAAGGTAGGTGAGAGGCCTGGTCACCGAAGGACCATGAAACCAGCCACTTATAGATAAGCGTGATGTTTCTTCTGACAGAACTTCAGACACCTGCAAGGACAAGACCAGCAGCCCATGAACACAAAGGATGAGGAGGGAGATACAGTCGAGACACATTCGAGAGTCCTTCAAGCTGGGTACAAAACAATCTGGTCAGGGTAAGTCCAACAGGAAGCTGTCATGTTTGGACAGTAGGTGACCAGAAGGCATGGTGATCCTTAGTACTCTCTATATATTTGTGGCTTACAGTCTTTACCTGGTGAAAGGATACTGGAGACACTTCAAAGAAAACCAGTTTGTTCCACGAAGGGACAAGAGACTTGACAATCTGCTTCGGCTGAAAGTGTTCTGCACCAGGAGAGAACACATTCATAAATGTGGCTCATTACCATTAACCATTTCCAGGCTGCTTCATTTCACTGTTCAACCCGCTTTACTCACACTTCTGCTGTGTGATGTGTGTTACTACCACATCACCCATCTATTATTGATGAGGGTTAGAGGAAGTTCTGAGCTTCCTGAAGTCAACCCTGGTGTCAGTCACTTAAAGAACTTGATTTCCTGTCAAGTAGGCCAGTTCTGGCACAGGAAGCTTTGTATGCTTTCTACCCTTTCCTGGTCAGTGTTCAGGTGTAGTGTCTCATAATTTCTCATCTGAAATTGATTCAACTCTATTTCAGGAGTAATGATTATTTTAGTACAACTTGAAGAGGTGGGCTGGCATTAATTCTCCGGAGGTGGCCACCACAATGAATAGCTTTCATCTTCTATGACAAGGACTTACATTATATGTAAGGATGATGATGTGGAACAATTGGGCTTTCATTGAGAAGTGGCCACTGGTGGTGATGAGCATGCTTGCCTTACCATCAGTGCTGTACAGGTCCAGAGTGCCCCCCAAGCTGATGTCCCAGGAAGGAACCAGGTAGAGAATGAAGGCAATCCGGCGTCCTTCCAGCTCATCATCATGGCAGAGAAGGGCATCTGCAATAATTTTACGCATACTTTAGAACCTTGCTTACATTTACTATCTGGCCATCTGGTAGTCAACTGTAATGTCAGTTCCAGTTTTAAAATGAGACAATTTCTATTCTTCTGTAAGTAAAGAAATAAAACCCAGAAAACAGAGAAAGTGCTAATACCGAAGAGTGCATATACATAGATAATATAGCCACTGTAAACATTGTTGCATACAGTCTTCCAGGACAATATGCCCAGCTCCGGATCTTGATTTTTAACTATCATTTTTCACTAATGGGAAGAATGACCACTCCAGGTCATTCTAGGACTTGGCATAGAGAATAGAACATAAGGGCTGGGAAGGTGGCTCAATGGTAGAGTGCTTGCCTTGCATGCATGAGGCCCTGGGTTCGATTCCTCAGCACCACATAAGCAGAAAAGGCCATAAGTGGTGCTGTGTCTCAAGTGGTAGAGCGCTGGCCTTGAGCTGAAGAGCTGGGGGATAGCGCCCAGGCCCAGAATTCAGGCACCACAACTGACCAAAAAAAAAAGAACAGAAACCTGGAAAATACTTTTTTTGTAAACTGAGAAATAAAAGAATGATGGACACAAGTTAGTTTAAAGGTCCTACCTTTGAATCAGGAATAATATAAATCTCAATATAATGGTAAGTAACAGTAATCATTGCATAAACAGTAATCCATGCCAATGGATTGAATGAATAATGGAGGAGAAAAGTTTCTTTGCAGTAGAATGACAACTAATAAATGTTGAAGAAACCACTGTATGATAAAAATCACCATTTGGTAACTTTCGTGTGATGTAATTTAGCAAGGAACATCAGTAGATGCTAAAACAAGTGAACCAACGTTTGTGGAAAATAGGATAATCTTATAATCTTAAAAGTATCTACCACATATTGACATAGGGGAAAAGCTACAACAGTGGCCAAATTAATCAAATAATCAAAGTTAATACCATGTAAGATGACACAAAGAAACTACCACCTAGAAGAATGCTGTGAAAAGAACACATTAATTCTGTAGTATTCCTGCCAAAAATGCATGCTTGAGTCTAATCATGAGGAAATATCAACAAACACAAGTGGAATAAAGTGTTAAAAAGCTGGGCACCAGTGGCTGAAGAGTTGAGGGACAGTGCCCATGCCCAGAGTTCAAGACTCATGACCAACAACAAAAAAAGTAAATCTATAAATCTTCAGAAGCATCAGGATCCTAGAACTACAGTTAAGACTGGGAAATGAGGAAGGGGTGCTCAAGTGGTAGAGTGCTCGCATTGAACTGAAGAGCTCAGGGACAGTGGCCAGGCCCAGAGTTTATGTCCCAGGACTGACTAAAAAAAAAACAAAAAATAAAAAAAGACTGCGAAATCAGCTGGGTGCCGGTGGCTCATGCCTGTAATCCTAGCTACTTAGGAGGCTGAGCTCTGAGGATCATGGTTCAAAGCCAGCCCCGGCAGGAAGGTCTGTGAGAATCTCATCTCCAATAAATAACCAGAAAACCAGAAGTGGCACTGTGGCTCAAGTGGCAGAGTGCTCACCTTGAGCTGAAGAGCTCAGGGACAGTGCCCAGGTCCAGAGTTCAAGACCCAAGACCAATTAAAAAAAAAAAAAAAGACTGGACACTGTTCTAGGCTAAGGGAGATTGAAGAGACAGGAAGTACATGTAATATGCAAGCCTAGGCTAGATCCTTTTCCTATCAGAAACCCAAGTAACAAGATGTGAGGCTGTGACCTATTATCCGGCCAAGTACTAGGACTAACTGGACTGTGGTGGCTTGTATCCCAGTCCTCCCTCCTCATGGCTCCAAATCTGTGCATGTCATTGAAGAAGACAACCTTCCCTGATAGAGGACTACTTTTTCTGTGGTCAAGGTTATATGAGTAGCTGTGTTACCCTGCTAGAACCTCAAGGACCAAATAATGAAATGTGAATGGGGCCTGTGGATTACAGAAGAATAAGAAATGACTATTAGATTCCTGATTTGATTGGTTTTTGTTTGTCGGTTGTGGGGCCTGAACTCTGGGCCTGGGTGCTGTCCCTCAGCTCTTCAGCTCAAGGCTAGGGCTCTACCACCTGAGCCACAGTGCCACTTCCGGCTTTTTTCTTTTTGCTTTATGTGGTGCTGAGGAATCGAACCCAGGGCCTCATGCATGCAAGGCAAGCGCTCTACCACTGAGCCACCTTCCCAGCCCTGATTTGATTGTTTATGGTGTGTTATTGGAGATACAAAGTACACAGAGTCTACAGAGCATTATGATTGCCACCTACTTCGAAGTAAAACAGGAAACAAATGTTTGTTCTGTCCATTTTACTTTTCTGTAGGTTTGAAATGATTTCAAATAAAAAAATAGAAGTTATAACATGGCTTTTCATATGGATCACTAAGTTATTCTCAAAAATAACCAATATATACTTCACTAGGATGATGGATGAAACTAAATCCAAATCAAAACTTTAGTAAAATTAAATTAAGCAGGTAAAAATAGATACTTTTTCTTTCTTTTTTGCCAGTCCTGGGGCTTGAACTCAGGGCCTGGGCACTGTCCCTGAGCTTCTTTTGCTCAACGATAGCACTCTACCATTTGGGCCACAGTGCCACTTCTGGCTTCTGCTGTTTATGTGGTATTAAGGAATAGAATCCAGGGCTTCTTGCATGGTAGGCAAGTACTCTATCACTAAGCGACATTTCCAGCCTGGGATATTTTTGATGAAGGAAAAAGTGACAGGGACTATCATGGCTTAGATGGTGCATTATATTCCAACAATATGTTCAAACTTTTTCCTTTAAGCAATACTCACGTATTACTTTCAAAATACAAAAAGGAAAAATGGCACTGAGAGTGATGGTTGTTTCTTAGGAATCCAATAGAATTTATAATGTTACCTTAGTATTTTGTGATGCTATATGCAAGGGTGTTATGTCTTGTGCATTACGAAAATTTTTTCTGAAAATACTAGCAAAAGCTTTTATCATACTTTGAAAGAGAAGCACTGCCTTATCCTTTCCAACAGGGTAGCTACTTGTCCATATGTCTCATCAGGAATTTAAGCTATGATTTCTTTTCATCATTGTAGGTGAAAGCCTTTAAATTTGACAGACATCAGGGCTTTAACTTCCTTACCAGTAAACTCATATTTGGCACAGGACATGTCAATGGTTGATTCCAGTGCTATGTTAGAAATGTCAGAAAGCCAGGTCCGGAAGTCTTCAAACAGAAGTTTCCTAGAAGTGTGAACAAAAGATAACTTGTTATGCCATAGAGTAGGTGCTATCTGGATTTGGGCCACAACCATTCTTTCCTGGATGTCATATTTTATTCAAGAGACCCATTCTTAGATTTTTTTCTAAGAGATCCTGTGAACTGTCCCTTAAACTTGCATAGTTTAAGAATAATGTTCCCAGAGAAATAAGTGTAAATCCTCAGCTGCTTTAGCTCTGAAGTCTCATTTATTTCATTCTTTCAGTCATTTATTTTTCCTAAATTTAAAGTATGTTCTACTTTGGGATCACGTTGGCCTTTGTTACAACTTACCACACTATTATTTCATTCCATCTGATTTGCAGATGTTTTTCAGCAGTACAGTTCTTTTTTAAACTTCCAAAACCAAATGTATGGATTTCTTTCCATATCAACTTCTCTTCTCTGAAACCAGCTGGGCATCCTACAATTCAATTCTTTTTTTGGTTGGTCATGGGTATTGAACTCTGGGCCTGGGCGCTGTCCCTCAGCTCTTCAGCTCAAGGCTGGTGCTCTACCACTTGAGCCATAGCACCATTTTCAGCTTTTTCTGCTTATGTGGTACTGAAAAATCCAACCCAGGGCCTCATGCATGCAAGGCAAGCGCTCTATGACTGAGCGACCGTCCTACTCCCTGTATTATAGTTTTGATCATGTTGGAATTTGAATTCAGGATCCTGTACTTGCTACCCCTTCACCTCCACCTCTGGGGATTTCTAAAAATTTCCCAATTACCATAAACCTAGATGTTGTGTGGTTAGTTGAAAGGGGGTTTATTTCTTGCAATAAATGATGCTCCATTTGTCAGGCGCTGGTGGCTCATACCTGTAATCCTAGCTACTCAGGAGGCTGAGATCTGAGGATTGTGGTTCAAAGCCAGCCGGGGCGGGAAAAGCCTGTGAGACTCTTATCTCCAATTAACCACTGGAAAACTGGAAGCAGCTCTGTGGCTCAAGTGCTAGAGTGCTCGCCTTGAGCTGAAGAGCTCAGGGACAGTGCCCAGGTCCAGAGTTCAAGACCCATGATGATAGAAAAAAAAGAAAAAAGAAAAAAAAAAGAATTTGTCTGAACTCAAATTACACACAAACACACACACAGACGCACACAGACACACACACGTACACACATTTGTGCCAGTCTTGAAGCTTGAATCCAAGGCCTAGGCATTGTACCTATGTCCTTTTTGCTCAAAGCTAGTGCTCTATCACTTGAGCTACAGCTCCTGTTTTCTGGTGATTAATTGGAGGTAAGAATCTCACATCCTCCCCCAACCCCTCCCCAGCTAGATTTGAACTGTGATCCTCAGATCTCTGCCTCCTGAGTAGGTAGCATTACAAGCATGAGCCATCAGTTCCCAGATTCCCTATCCCAAATTATATATAATTGAAGTTCCCATAAAATGAGAATGATATTTAGTTTGTAATTAAATATCAAGTCTATAGACCAGGGGATATAGAGTACACCTGGAATCATAGCTACTCAAGAAGTGGAGGAAGCCAGGTGCCGGTGGCTCACGCCTGTAATCCTAGCTATGCAGGAGGCTGAGATCTGTGGATCCCAGTTCAAAGTCAGCCGGGGCAGGGGGCAGGAAACTCCGTGAGACTCTTATCTCCAATAAACCACTAGAAAACCAGAAGTGGTGCTGTGGCTCAAGCGGTAGAGTGCTAGCCTTGAGCTGAAGAGTGCAGGGAAAGTGCCCAGATCCAGACTTCAAGCCCCAGACTGACAAAAAAAAAAAAAAAAAAGGTGGAGGAAGCAGTACTTTTAAGTTTAAGGAGAGATTTAGCAAAGTTATGAGATCTTATCTAAGGACAAAGTTTCTAAGGGTGTGGCTCAGTGGTACAGTATTTACAGTATTTGCTCAATAGCAAGATGCTAGGTTCAATCTTTGGTAGTGTCACCGCACCCCAAATATTTAAGTGATCTACAAGATTTCATTATCAAATACCTTTTGTAGGTTCCATACAATTCAAACCAAAATATCTCACAATAATAGTATTTATCATAACAGGTTTTGTGTGTGTGTGTGTGTGTGTGTGTGTGTGTGTGTGTGTGTGTGTGTGTGTGTGTGTGTGTGTGTGTGTGTGTGTGTGTGTTTAAAGCAAAGCTGCAAATTACACAGATGGGCTAAGACACCAAACTGCTGAATCAGACTTTGGGCAATGTAGGTGATAAAAATTTCTGCAAAGTCTTGTTACTCTAAACAAGAATATCATCAAAGCCTTAAACCCAAGGACATCAACTTCACAAATTACTCCACAGAAAGTTCTCTTACTGACTTTTTGAATGACTTACGGGCGTATTTTCTTTCTTTCTTTTTGTTTTTTGTTGGTCATGGGGCCTGAACTCTGGGCCTGGGCACTGTCCCTAAGCTCTTCAGCTCAAGGCTAATGCTCTATCACTTGAACCATAGTGCCACTTCCAGCTTTTCTGCTTATGTGGTGCTGAGGAATAGAACCCAGGGCCTCATGCATGTAAGGCAAGCACTCTACCACTGAGCCACCTTCCCAGCCCTTATTTTCTGAAACACTAGCATTTATTAACTGTACTTATGAGAGAACTCCCAGAACCCTAGTGGGAAGTAAAAAGATTAGTTTTCTGCAATGATCAAGTAATTCAGGTTCTCACTGTTCTGAATATTTGGGTATGAAATGTAACTTAGGCCCAGGTGAAATGATTACCAGAGGGGTATAGTGAATTAATAAGACAATGTCTTAAATAGCAAGACTATCTCTTTTTGGGAGAGGGGTATGTTTTATAAGAACAGTATGAGTTATACTTAACCTTTTTTTTCTCCTGATTTCATCAAGCTCAAGATGCTTTTTTCATTATAAGAAGTATTATTTTGTATTTGCTTACAGGAAAAAAAATACTGCTAATGAAACCAGTATAAAAGAATGACTGTGCAAGACACAGGATCTGAGATATTCTTAAAAAATGTCTTTGAATTGAAATATAGTATATTGCCATTTTCTCTTCCTTCCTCCCTCTTCTCTTCTCTTCCTTTTCTCTTCCTTCCTCCCTCCCTCCCTCCCTCCCTCTCTTTTCTTTTTTTCGTTGCGTATGAACTCAGGGACATGCACTTGTTAGGCAGGCATTCTACTCCTTGAGCCATATCTCCAGCCAAAGGGCCTTACCAAGTATCTCAGGCTGGCCTTGAACAATTGTGATCCTCCTGCCTCAGTCTCCCATGTGCTGGGATTACAGGTATATCCCCTTCCCCAGAGGTTTGTTTTGTGTTAAATTCATACACATATTTAGTGGCTGTATAATTTCCACTTTATGTTTTGTATCCTTCTCTATATGTATGTATGTATGTATGTATGTGTATGTATGTATGTATGTATGTATGTATGTATGTGTGTATCTATCTATCTATCTATCTATCTATCTATCTATATCTGAATGGATAGTCACTTAAATCTCAATACCATTATGAATACCATTATAAGAACTGTATGCAATTTCTGAGCACATCCTTAATTTTTATTTTATTTTTGCCAGTCCTGGAGCTTAAACTCAGGGTCAGGGCACTGTCCTCGAGCTTCTTTTGCTCAAAGCTAGTACTCTGCCACCTGAGCCACAGTACTACTTCTGACTTTTTCTGTTTATGTGTTGCTGAGGAATTGAACCCAGGGCTTCATGCATGGTAGGCAAGCACTGTATCACTAAGCCACATTCCTAGCCCTCTAAATTAATTTTTTTGTCAGGATAAATTGTAAGTAACATTACTCTTCAAGAAAGTATGCTTCCTTTTAAGGGTTTTAATACATCCTTCCAAACTATCTTACTTTAAAAGAAAAAAAAAGACTGCAGCAATGTAGAAAACTATTTATGCTTCTGTCAATACTGGGGTGTCTGTTTTCAGTAGTTCCTAGTTTAATGTATTAAAAATAGTGCATTTTTTTTTTGCCTAGGAACAAAGTTGAACTTTTTTTTTTTGGGTCTGGTCGTGGGCCTGAACTCTGGGCCTGGGCGCTGTCCCTCAGCATTTCAGCTCAAGGCTAGCGTTCTACCACTTGAGCCACAGCGCCACTTCTGGCTTTTTTTCCCCCCTGCTTATGTGGTGCTGAGGAATCAAACTCAGGGCCTCATGCATGAAAGGGAAGTGCTCTACCACTGAGCCACCTTCCCAGACCCAAGTTGAACTTTTTTGTATGTGCTAGTACTGGGTCTTGAACTCTTCACACTCTTACTTGGCTTTTTTGCTCAAGGTTGGCATTCTACCACATGAGCCACATTTCTACTTATAGTTTTTTGCTGGTTAAATGTAGATGAGTCTTATAGAATTTTCTGCCCAGTCTGGCTTTCAACTTTGGTCCATAGATCTTAGCTTCCTGAGTTGCTAGGATTACAGACATGAGCCAGCAGCACCTAGCTAAAGTTGAACATTTTATCATTAAGAATCTTACCTCCAGTTAACCACCAAAAGAAAGCTTAAGTGGAGCTGTGTCTCAAGTGGTAGAGCAAACCAGCTAAGGGACAGCACCCAGGCCTTGTGTTCAAGACCTAGGATGGGTGTGTGTGCACGTACATGTGTACATATATGCGCGTGCGCACACACCCATACCCATACCTGCATGTGTGTGCACACATACAAGAATCTGGATAATCAGCGTTCAAAGTCAACATGAGCAGGAAAGTGACTCTATCTCGAAAACCCAGCAAAAAGCCTGGCTGGAGGCATGGCTCAAGTGGTAGAGTACTAGATGAGTAAGGCACTAAGTCCCCCCCCCCCCCCCAACACACACACACAAAGTTGGGATTTAGATTTTGGCATCAGTCAGACTTGGATTGTAGCCTATCTCCCTGGATTTTATTTTATTTAATTTGTTGTCGGTCATGGGGCTTGAACTCTGGTCCTGGGCACTGTCCCTCAGCTTAGCTCAAGGCTAGCTACCACTTGAGCCATAAGCACCACTTCCTCTCCCTGGATTTTAACTGAGTAGCCTTGAAGTTATGTACTTTCTCAGTTTTCTCCTCCTGTACAAAATAAGATGTCAACAAACACTATATGTCATAATGTTTAAGGCACTATGCTGCCTAAAATATATACCCAACATATATGATTGTTTACCTTAATGCTGAGATATGAGGCTCTCTTCTCTTCTTCAAATCATCAGACTTGATCATGGAAAAGCAAAAGATAAAAAACATTTCCTATTAGAGCATAATAGATGCACAGTGTACACTAGTAGAGTCTGGCACTGTGGTTAAAAGCCTGGATAATGAAGCCAACTGTCTGAGTTTGATACATGGTATTTCCATCTGGCAGTTGTGATTTTGTTAGGTGAAGCAGTCTCTTTCTCCCTTATTCAATCAACTGACAGGTAGGTATTTAGAAAGTCTGTTGAGGGAGATGAAAACTAAACAAAAGTAAATGATTAGCATATAGGTCACAAATGCATAGGAAAAAGCTGCAAGGTAAAGAGTGAGAAGTGCTGAGAGTTGGGAAGAGTTTGCAATTGTACATGGAGGCCAGGGTAGACTTCAGTGAGGTGAAGCAAAGCCTTCAAGACAGTAAAAGGTACAGAGCAAGGGGAAAAACAGAAAATGACATTAAAGAGGTAATGGTTTTGTTTTTTTAAATACAGCTTTTACTCAATGAAAGAAAGAACCAATGGAGATTTTAAGCAAAGAGGTGATATAATTTCATTTATTTATTTGTTTGGTCCGTCATGGGGCCTGAACTCTGGGCCTGGGCACTGTCCCTCAGCTCTTTAGCTCAAGACTAGTGCTCTACCCTTGAGCCACAGCACCACTTGCAGCTTTTTCTGCTTATGTGGTGCTGAGGAATTGAACCCAGGGCCTCATGCATGCAAGGCAAACACTCTTACCACTGAGCCACCTTCCCAGCCCAATTTCATTTACTTTTTTAGGTAAAATTTACATTAAAAATTTTGCCACTTTACTTAAACTTGCATAATTAAATGAGTTTGATATATGTGTTCACTGTGGTATAACCATCAGCAGTATCTAGGTATTTAGAATTTAACAGGTTGCTTTTTTGTTTGGCATTTTTCACCAAGCAAAATGTTTTCATGTTGTAGCAGTGGATTCCTTTCTATTGCTGAATGACCATTCCCCTCTATGGACATACCACTCCATTCATTAGCTGATGGACATTTGGGTTGTTTCCAATTTTTGACTATTATAAATAATGCTGCTATGTTCATTTGTAAACAATTTTTTTTTTTTTTTTTTGGTTCCGGTCGTAGATTCTGAACTCTGGGCCTGAGTGCTGTCCCTCAGCTCTTCATCTCAAGGCTAGCGCTCTACCACTTGAGCCATAGCGCCACTTCTGGCTTTGTTTTTTCTGCTTATGTGGTGCTGAGGAATCGAACCCAGGGCCTCATGCATGCAAGGCAAGCGCTCTACCACTGAGCCACCTTCCCAGCCCTGAACCAATTTTTTATGTGAACATCTGCTTTTGTGCTGAACCCTTTAACTTTTCCTTCAGTCCTGAATGTGCTTTGAAATTTTCTTGGGTCCATTTACATTTTCAAAGAACACAATGCTATTGTGTAAGATGGTAAGAGTGGGATATTAGTTATTATACTAATAAAATAATTCCATTGAAAGACAAAGACATCCTGGACCTGATGTTACTGGCAGTGGAAGTGGTATCAAGTGTTTTTTCTCAGGACAGATTTTGAAGGCAGATAGAAAAATTTACCAATAGACTGGACATGAGGGATGAGAGAGAGAAAAAAGTCAAGGATAATTAATTTTGGCTTGAAATCAAGGTACCACTAATTGAGATGGGGAAACCTGCAGGTAAAACAGATTTAGGTGGGGAAGATCAGGAGTTTGGTATGGGAATTAAGTTGAGACTCTTGCTATGAGAAAGCCAGGAGCGGGGCAACAGTGGCTCACGCCTGTAATCCTAACTACTCAGGAGGTTGAGATCTGAGGATCACAGTTCAAAGCCAGCTGGGGTAGAAACGTCTGTGATTCTTATCTCCAATTAACCACCAGTAAACTGGAAGTGGTACCGAGGCTCAAGTGGTAGAGCTCAGAGACAGCGCTCAGGCCCCACGACTGACCATTGAACTTGAGTGAGATCCACTGAACTTGAGTCCAATCAGTCTCAGGACTACGCCCTAGAGTATTCAATCATTAAGAAGTCAGTTATTTGCAGATGATCTAGCAAAGGACACTAGGAAGGTTTGGCCTGTAACTCAGAAGGAAAACTAAGAGAGCATGGTATCCTGAAAGCAAAGTAAAAAAAAAAAGTTTCTAGGAAGAAGTGATGGACTAGATCAAATGCTTCTTCTTTCCTCCTTTTTTAAGAGTCAGGGTTTCCCTGACTCAGGCTGGCGTTGGAATTATGTGTGGGTGTAGCCACATTCATCTTCCAAATGTTTCTTAAACATCAAGTAAGAACTGGAGGCTAGGAATGACCTTGACAATTACAGTTTCAGCAGAGTAGTAGAAGTGAAAGCCTGATAAAGTGGGCTTACCAGAGAATAGGAGAGGAATTTGAAATAGCACAGACAGCTCTTGAGGTTTTTGTGTGTGGTACACTGAAAGGAATTATCCAGAAGAGAAGGAAAAACTAGTGTAGTTTTCTTACTGTAAAGTGGGAATGTGGATTAGTGGTGGTAGAGTGCTTGCCTAGCATGCATGAAGCCTGGGTTCAATTCCTCAGCACCACAGAAACAGAAAAAGCCAGAACTGGTGCTGTGGCCTTGAGCAAAAGAAGCTCAGAGACAGTTCCCAGGCCCCGAGTTCAAGCCCCTGAACTGTCCCCCCCCCCCCAAAAAAAAAAATTATGGAAGGTGCTGGGAATGTGGCTTAGTGGTAGAGAGCTTGCTTAGCATGCATGAAGCCCTGGATTCAATTCTTCAGTACCACATAAACAGAAAAATGTTAGAAGTGGCACTGTAGCTCAAGTGATAGAGTGCTAGCCTTGAACAAAAGAAGCTCAGGGACAGTGCCCAGGCCCTAAGTTCAAGCCCCAGGTCTGGCAAACAACAACAACAACATGACTGGGCAATTCCTAATGACAAACTTAGCAAGGGTGTTGGAATGTCAAAGACCCAGTAATCTATTCAATTCATACTACAAGCAAAGAAAAGGTAAAGAGATATAGGTGAATTTGAAGGGGCAGATGACTGAGAACTGGTTTTACACACTTAGGGAAAAGAGATGCTTTCCAAAAGTGAGCAAGGTAAAAATTTATTCACACCAAGCTCATTTGGATACAAGTGGTTGCTTCTTCATAACCCATAATTCTGTTGATTATTTTCCTTTTTACTGACTTCACAATCAATGAAATATTTTCATCTGTCAAACTGTTTCAAGTAAAAACTACACAATAACTTAATAATTAGGCCTAAATCAATGAGAGACCAAACGTTACTAAAACTGACATAATTATAAAGGAAGAGAGCTATGATTTTTCATTAACCTGGGAAACTTACTTTAGCTAAAAGTTTAGGAAGTGGAACTGTGGCTCAAGTGGTAAAGCACTAGCCTTGAACAAAAAAGCTCAGCACCTATAGGCCCTGAATTCAAGCCCCAGGACCAGCACTAAAATTAATAAAAATAAAGTTTACATGAAATTTTCTGAATTTTAGTGTCATAATTCATGTTTTTAGCCTTGTTAATTGAATCATTTGTACAAAGTCCAAGGACAGACTGGTGTGCGGCAAGTTATTGCCAGCTGACTAGAAGATCAATTCTAGTGAAAAAGGATGAGAGAGAGAGAGAGAGAGAGAGAGAGAGAGAGAGAGAGAGAGAGAGAGAGAGGGGTCCACTATTTACTCTTATCTCAGATAAAGGGGGAAACAAAAAGAAACACAAGATTCATCTTTATTTATTTCTTAACATTTAAGCCCTGATGTCCTTAAGGGCTTTTGGTGTTTCTTTTTTGGTCAGTTGTGGAGCTTGAACTCTAGGCCTGGGTGCTGTCCCTCAGCAAAGGCAACCACTCTACCACAGCCCCACTTCTAGTTTTCTGGTGGTTAATTGTAGATAAGAGTCTTAGACATTCCTGCCTATGCTGGCTTTGAACTGAGAACCTCAGATCTCAGCCACCTGAGTAGCTAGGATTACAGGCGTGAGCCACCAGTGCCTGTCCTGTCCCTGAACTTTATTGCTCAAGGCTAGCTCTCTACAACTTTGAACCACAGTGCCACTTCTGGTTTTCTGGAGATTAGACTCTGATGGACTTTCTTGCCTAGGTTTCTTTTTAAAAAGGATTTCCAAGAGTGATGTATTCATGTGTTCCATGTACTGAAAGTTATCCCCAAACTGAGGAAACACAAGATTTGTATTTCTATACTAGGTGCAGCTGTGTCTTCTAATAGAATAAACAGCCTAAAATTCAAGTTAGTCTTTTCTGGCCAATTAAATTTTCCACCAAGAAAAAAAAGGATGGAGGGCTGGAGATGTAGCTCAGAAGTGGTGTTTACCTCATGTGCTTGAGGTTTGAACTCTGCATGTGGTGGAGTGTGTGAAGAGGAGAGAATGGATTTAATTCTCTGCTAGACATATTGCAATGCAGAATACACTGCAATAGTTCTAGCCATCTAAATCAAAGACAACTTTTTTTGTTGACAAAGATATCAATTTTAAATGGTGATTATATTCCAACATATATTCTTTATACCACTATCCAAAGTCTACTTCACTCCATGATATAATGGATCACTTACTGGCTTAATGCATTTTTACTTATATCTGTACTATCACATCATCCCTATTAAAGTCTTATATGGAAGGAATTGCCAAAATTGTCTTATAATAATTATAGCACCTAACACATGGCTAAGAATCACATTATGTTAAATGGGGGAATGCTTTTAACAATATTAAAGCAAGGACCAAAGCAAACCCAATCTAAAATCCAAGTCTTAAAAATACTGACAATTATGAAATGATAACCCCTCAGCACATAATCTTTAAAATAACAATAAAAATAATTTTAAAAAGATACTGGTTTTATTGTTCATGAATGTCTTAGCTGCAAGAGTAAATATGTAAAGGGAATAATTACCTGCTGAAACTTATATAAATCGTTATATTTCTCATGGAAGTCCAAGTTCAAAAGTTCCTTCTGAAGCCCTTCCAAGAACTCTTGACTTCGGATGAAGTTTGGGATCACACAGTGAAGAAAAGGGTCCATGTCCATGATTATAGCTTCTGTTGAAAGGAAAATATTATGGTTGTCTTCCCTTTTGTATTTATTTATTCATATATTTATTTGATGCAAGGTCTCATATCTCAAGTTGTTCTCTAACTAGAGATCCTCCTACCTCTATTTCCAAAGTGCTGGGATTAGAGGTGTGCTCCACAATACTAAGCCCCTTTTGTACCTTTGATCTCTGGGCAATACAGCAGAGGAGACAAGAGAGAATGGTAGAAGGGTCATACATTTTTGAGAACCTAAACTTAAGTCTAAGACTGGGGGAATAATTATAAGCTATCTTAATTTTCTTTTTTGGGTTAGTTGTGGGCTTGAACTCTGGGCCTGAGTGCTGTCCCTGAGCTCTTCAGCTTAAGGCTAGCACTCTACCACTGGAGCCACAGTGCCACTTCTGGTTTTCTGGTGGTTACTTGGAGATAAGAGTCTCAGGGACTTTCCTGCCCAGGCTGGCTCCGAACCAAGATCCTCAGATCTCAGCCTCATGAGTGGCTAGGATTACAGGAGTGAGGTACCAGCAACCGGCTTAATTCTTTTTACTTATTAGATGACCCTACCATTTAAAGGCATTGTGCTTAAAATGCTAGTCCTTAAAATACTACAGTTGATGTTATTAAATTGAAAAGGCCTTTTTTTTTCAGTTTAATGATGATTGAATTGGGCATATTTTTTATTCATCTTCCTCAGGCTTAAAAGAACAGCCATGAGATTAGCAAAACTGTATGGCAAATTGTCTTCAATCCCACCTTTTCTTTCCCAAAGTGAGTGCTTTTTTTTTTTTTTAATCAGTTCTTTCCTAGTGTCTTCTAATTCCTTCTAACCCTACCCCACCATGGCACCTGCTGGCTCTAACAGGCTAGGTTAGTATTACAAGACCACTACTGCCTACTAAATGTCTGGCTAAGAGGTACTTTACATGAATTCTCTCACTTCTCCTTGACAACTCTGGTATAAATATTATCACTAATCTCACCCAATAGATGAGAGCACTTTAAAACACTAAGGTATACCTCTGTCTTTGCATCCTAAGCAACCAGGATTCACCTCTCCACTTGAAACAAACAAACAAAAACCCCATGGCCTACTTTGAAAGAAAATGCATTAAACATTAAAGCAGAATTCATATCTTTTTTTTTTCTTTTCTTTTAGCTGGTCCTGGAGCTTGAACTCAGAGCCTGGGCACTGTCCCTAAGCCTCTCTGTGCTCAAGGATAGAGTTCCACCACGTGAGCCACAGTGCCCCTTTCGGCTCCCCCCGGCCCCGTATGTGGTACGAGGAATCGAACCCGGGGCTTCATACATGTTAGGCTAGCACTCTACCACTAAGCCACATTTCCATATTCTTGAAGTTGGTAACTTCGAAGATAAGTCTGGAAAGCTCTGGTTAAACCCCCATGGGACTGTAAAGCATTACCTTTACTCGAAAAATTACATAAGCAATTCAAGTTTCTGTCCAAATGTTCAATGGTTTCTACTCATGGAAATATTTACTGATGCTACAGGATGCCTGTCAAACCCATTTACTATCATTACCATCCTTCCCAGGTACATACTATTAATGACCCCACGGAAGCTTAGAGAAGCCTGCTACCCAAGGATGCACACAATCAGTGAAGATTCTAAGTCGGGGGCCTCTGATTCCACGCCGAGAACGATCCACTACCTCTCAGATTCAATCACTTACACATTTCTAGGCCCTCTCTTTCCCACATTCTCGGGCCATCGCTTACGATGTTTCAAACAAACCGAATTTCCAACGAAAGACGGCAGCAGCCGAGGCAAAGGCGGCCGTGGTCCTCCCGCTCCCGCCCCGCCTTCCTGGCAGCCCCGCGCTCGGCTCGAGCCCCCCAAGCCTCTCCCGAGGCTTCCAGGACCGCCGCGCCCGCGACTCCCCCCGCTCCCCGCCCCCGCCGCAGCCCATTACCGTGACTGAGGGGCGTCCGGTGGCTCCACGCCTCAGCCACTTGCTTTTTCACACCATTTTCCTTCACAGCGTCCGAAAACGCTGCTATCACCTCTTTCTTTTCCCTTTTCCTCACCCAGACCACGTCGAACACGGCAGGCCGCTTGCCACTCATTTCTCAAGGTAAGAAGCCCAGCCGCGACGTTCAAGCAGCCATTTCCCGGCAGAAACTACTCTTCCCAGCCTGCCCCTTTACCCACGCTCCCTAGCGCCACCCAATGGGCATGGGGAGGCGGAACCCATACCTGATTCCACCAATGGAATTTTCAGATCCTCAGGCCTCTACGCCAGCGATTGGCCTAATAGGTGCTCGGCCGGCTACGTCCCCGCCTCCCCACTTCCTGCCGCCAGAGGGTCCGGATTCCACTTCCGGTGTGCGTACGCCTGTTCTCGCTTTCTCGCGTTAATGGCGGGTGGCGGCTGCTGAGCGGGACGCCGATAACCGCTTGCCTGCACAGGGGGGAAAGTCTTTCCCTACCCCCTATTTTGTGTTCGCTTGCAGTGCCGGAGTTCGTCAGCATGTCTGTGGTACCGCCCAATCGTTCACAGACGGGCTGGCCCCGGGGAGTCAATCAGTTTGGTAACAAGTACATCCAGCAAACCAAGCCCCTCACCCTGGAGCGCACCATCAATCTGTAAGTACCGGCGCGGCCCTGCCGCGTTCCCTTCCGTTCCCTCGAGAGCGCGCCTAAATGCACGGACCTCCTTCCGGCGCGACCCGGCCGGCCGGCCTCTGGCGGGTCCCACGCCGCCTCGGCGCTCCGACGCCCACCTCCGGACCCGTGCAGGTTACGCTTGCACAGGCCGCGTCCTCCCCGCCCGAGGCCCCTACTCTGGCGAGCTTTCCTTGTTCTCTTTTCTGTTTGAAAAGAAGCCTTGCTTCCACTCTGTCCTGTGTTCTTCAGTCATTATGGGTAAAGCCGAAGTTTGCTTTGAACTCTCTTTTCCCCACCCCCTCCAAGAAGCAGCCAACTGCAGAATGCGATTTTTATCCGTCAGGTACGATGGGTTGTTTTTTTTTTTTTTCCAGTGTTTGCATAGCACGTGGATGTTACTGTTTTGGAACGTTTTTATTTGACATAAGTGATATAATCATTTTTTTTGCAATAAACTTCGATATCCACTTGTAATGCATAAATCTAGTTTTTCCTTTCAAGTGTTGTATAGTATTTCACCTAACGGCATTCAGGTATTCATGTCCACTTTAACAGTGTATTCCATGCACACACCCAGTAGGGTCCCTTCTCCCATTTAGAGTTTGGACGCTTTTGCCGAGTGTGGGAGGAACCAGACCAGAATTTTGCCATCTGGAAACTTCTTTGTGAGCTGCTTGATTTTTCAACATGCCTTTCTTTTTTTAAGGAAACGATTGCTTTCTCAAAAGTAATCTTTAAAATACAAGTAATCTTGCTGTAGCAAGTAATTGCTATCGGGTGTATGTCTTGCTCAACAAATTGTCAGTGTGTACTTTTTGGAGGTTTCTGAGTGAATTTTTAAGGCAGCATGGTAGTGCTGTCTTAAAAAAAAAAAAAAGGAAGAAAAGGAGCTGGGAAGGTGGCTCAGTGGTAGAGCGCTTGCCTTGCATGCCTGAGGCCCTGGGTTCCATTCTTCAGCACCACATAAGCAGAAAGAAAAAAGCCAGAGGTGGCATGTGGCTCAAGTGGTAGAGCATTAGCGTTGAGCTTAAGAGCTGAGGGACAGCGTCCAGGCCCAGAGATCAGGTCCCACAACCGGACCCCCCCCCCCAAAAAAAAAAAAAAACACGGAAGAAAAGGGCTGGGAAGGTGGCTCAGTGGTAGAACACTTGCCTTGCAGGCATGAGGCCCTGGGTTCGATTCCTCAGCACCACATAAGCAGAAAGAAAAAAGGCGGAAGTGGCGCTGTGGCTCAAGTGGTAGAGCATTAGCCTTGAGCTTAAGAGCTGAGGGACAGCGTCCAGGCCCAGAGTTCAGGCCCCACGATGGGACCATCCCCCCCCCCCCCCAAAAAAAAAAAAAAGGAAGAAAATGGCCAGTGTAGGTTGGTACACAACGTTTTAAAAGGGTGAGAATTTGCTGATAGTGGTATTCTGGTAAGACTCTAGGTGTTTTTCTGTCAAATAAACAAACTTCCCCATGTCTTCCCAAAACACCAGAAGTGACTTGAAATTGGAAAGATGTTTATTGTTCTTAGCAAAACAGGTGCTGGCTTGGAAATTTAGATAGTGTGAGCTGTGTATACTTTAGAATTAGTTGTGTGTATATAAATTATAACTTTGTGCCCATTAACACAGGTAGTAAGTAGCACTTTAAGTTTCTATCATTGAAAAAAAATCCTCAGAAGCTTCCTGTGAAATGGAAATTATGAAAGGATTGGGGTGTGATTCAGGAAGAGAACACTTGCCTGTCCTGCACGAGGCCCTGTGGATTCCATTCCCAGCCTTGTAAAGTTGAAATTAAAAAAATGTGAAAGCCGGGGCTGGGAAGGTGGCTCAGTGGTAGAGCGCTTGCCTTGCATGCATGAGGCCCTGGGTTTTATTCCTCAGCACCACATAAGCAGAAAAAGCTGGAAGTGACACTGTGGTTCAAGTGGTAGAGTGCTAGCCCTGTGAGCTGAAGAGCTAGGGGACAGCACCCAGGCCCAGAGTTCAGGCCCCACGACCCCCCCCCCCCCCCCCCCCCCCCCCCCCCCCCCCCCCCCCCCCCCCCCCCGCCAAAAAAAAAAAAAAAAAAAATGTGAAAGCCTACCTTCTGTATTCCTTGCATTGATGAGCTAAAATTGGAGCTACAGTGATTTAAATTTTTTCCTTGATTATGGATCAGTTTGCATTAGGTCATTATATAGGATTGGCAAAACAGTTGTGTTTTCAACAGTGTCTTAGTCTTTGTTTCATTGATTATGGGTTGATGATAGTATTTTTCCTCTTTATATAAATAACAATATTCAGATACAATCATTTTGTTGTGAAGTTCAATTCATCTGGATGAGTAGTGACCTATTACATTGAATACGAACCCACTCTCAATATTTTTTTAGGGAGGGTTTCATGAGTGCCATTGCCTCATGTAGTGTGCATCCATAATGCTAGAAATACAGTGGTGAGGAAATAAGATAGACTCCTGCTTTATGATGCTCTTAGTGTAAGAGTAGTATTTATACGTCTAGACTAGCACAGTTGAAAATTTTAACATTTCATCTTGATATCTTACTGATGTGGGAGTTGGGCCTTGCGATAGAAATGTATTGCGGCTATTCTTAATCTTTCTTTTCTTTTTCTTTTTTTTTTTTTGCCACTATTAGGGCTTGAAGTTAGGGTTAAGGTCCTGTCCTTTAACTTTTGTTCCGAAGTCTAGTGTTCTACCACTTGAGACACAACTCCGTTTCCAGCTTTTTAGGTGGTTAATTGGAAATAAAAGAGTCTTAATGGGCTTTCCTGCACAGAATGTTTTGAATTGCTATTTTTCTCAGATCTCAGCCTCCTGAGTAACTAGGATTGTAAGTGTGAGCTAACAATGCTTGGTTCCTTAATCTTTTCTGACTCAGTCTGTAAGGATGTAAATCATTTAAAAGATAGTTTGGCACCAGGTGTTGCATGAGATAACTTCTTGCTAATGATGATGGTGTTTGATTCAGTATTGAATCTACTAGGAAAAATATTTAAAATGTCCTAGGAATGGTGTATTTCATTATTTTAGAGTTTATGCTTAGAGTTTAGCTTGTGAATTTTGTGTGTGTGTGTGTGTGTGTGTGTGTGTGTGTGTGTGTTTAAGAAAACTAGGGGCTTGAAAAAGGGCCTCACTCTTGCTTAGCTTTTCATTCATGGTGAGTGCTCTATCATTTGAGGCATACTCCCATTTCCGGCTTTGTGCTGGTTAATTAGAGATAGGAGTCTCAGATTTGTCTGCTCATGCTGACTTGATCCTTAGATCTCAGCCTCCTGAGTACCTAGGATTACAGGTGGTTGTGTTTTTTATTGTTTTCTGTTCAGCAACTTTGATTTCCCTTTTCAAGAACAGCTAAGTAGATTAAGTAGTTGACTGTTCATGTCAAGGGCATTTGTGTGTGTGTGTGCGCGCGCGCGAGAGTGTGTGCACGCGTATATGTGCATGCGCACCTGCTTGTTAGCTCCAAGGTTTCAATTCTGAGTCTAGGCGTTGTCCCGGTGCTTTTCGTTGTTGTTGTTGTTGTAGGGCTTGAACTCTGGGCCTAGGCATTGTCCCTGTCTCTTCAGCTCAGGGCAAGTGCTCTCCACTTAAACCACAGAGCCACTTCCGGTTTTCTGGTGGTTAGTTGGAGATAAGAGTCACATGGACTTCCTGCCTTGGCTGGCTTTGAACTGCGATCTTCAGATCTCAGCCTCCTGAGTAGCCAGGATGACAGGTGTGAGCTACTGGTGGCCAGCTCTCTGAGCTTTTTTTTTGTTTTTTTTTGATGGACTAGTGTTCTACCACTTGGGCTTCACTTCCTTTTTTTTTTTTTCTTTTGCTGGTTATTGGAGATGGGAGCCCCACAGACTTTTCTGCCCCAGATGGCTTCAAATATTGATCCTCAGACCTCAGCCTCCTGAGTAGCTAGGATTTGAGGTGTGAGACACCAGCACATGGCTTGTCAAGGCTTTTTAATAGATAGCTTGCTCTTCAGCCATGTCTTACCCAAATATTCTTATTGAAAAACTTATGCATAATATATGATCAAATATAAATGTGTGATTTTAAACTATTCTTAAAGACTTTCTTAGGCAAATAGCTTAGAAAACAGTAGAAACTGTACTTTCAGGTTTTTATTTTTATTTTTCCCCTGGTCATGGGGCTTGAACTTAGGGCCTGGGTGCTTCCCCTGAGCTCCTTTTGCTCAAGGCTAGCACTCTACCCTTTGAGCCACAGGTCCACTTCCGATTTTTGAGTAGATAAATAGAGATAAAAGTCTCATGGGGATTTTTCTGTCTGCCCTGGCTTTAAACTGTGATCTTCAGATCTTAGCCTAATGAGTAGCTAGGATTACAGGTATGAGCTACTGGCGCCCTCAATATTTTCAGGGTTTTTTTGATTTATGTTTTTACTGGTCCTGGGGCTTGAACTCAGGCTTGGGTGCTGTCCCTGAGCCTCTTTGTGCTCAAGACCAGAGCTCTACCACTTGAGCCACAGCTGCCTTTCTGGCTTTTTTTCTTTTTTTTCTTTCTTTCTTTTTTTTTTTTCTGGTCGTGGAGCCTGAACTCTGGGCCTGGGCACTGTCCCTCAGCTCTTCAGCTCAAGGCTAGTGCTCTACCACTTGAGCCTCAGTCCCACTTCCGGCTTTTTCTGCTTATGTGGTGCTGAGGAATTGAACCCAGGGCCTCATGCATGCAAGGCAAGCACTCTACCACTGAGCCACCTTATCAGACCCCCAGTTCTGGCTTTTTTCTGAGTAGTTATTGGAGATGAGTCTCATGGACTTTTCTGCCTGAACTGGCTTTGAATCGTGTTCCTCAGATCTCAACCTCCTGAATAGCTAGGAAAACAGGCATGAACCACTGGTGCCCAATTTAATATTTTCAGATTTTTTTTTTTTTTTTTTTTTGGTTTGTCGTGGGGTCTGATCTCTGGGCCTGGGTGCTGTCCCTTAGCTCTTCAGTTCAAGACTAGTGCTCTATCACTTGAGCCACAGCACCACTTCTGGCTTTTTCTGCTTATGTGGTGCTGAGGAATCGAACCCAGGGCCTCATGCATGCAAGGCAAACACTCTACCACTGAACCACCTTCCCAGCCCAATATTTTCAGTTTTTAAATAAGAGAATATTTGCCCTAAATATGATGGTTAGACAATTTAAATGAGAAATGATGAATAAGGACACTGAATAGAAAAATACAGAAAACTATGAGGCTTTTAGTAGGTTCAAAGGGGAAGGAAAGCAGAAACTTTTATCTATAAAAGGTTGTGTTTGAATAATTTGAGGGAAGTTGAGAGAAATAGAAAATTGTTGGAGAGATGCTGATGGATAACAGTAGCTTAGTATTGGATAAAAAGGATGAATAATTAACACTCATAATTTAATACAATTTCATATTAGTAGTGAGGGGAACCAGGTTGGTAATTGTTAGTATAGCAGCTGTTAACTAATAAAATTAGAGGACTAGCACTACCTATCAATAATCACCTCTAAGCATTTAGAGATCTTAGGGTACAGTTAGTATGCCATTAGATCACATGGGAGCTCTGGTTTTAAGAGTCCAAATAACGGGATTCTCATCTCTTTAATTATGCTTAGCCAGTTATATAACTATGGGAAAATCTTTTTTTTTTTTTTTGGGTCCGGTCATGGGGCCTGAACTCTGGGCCTGGGCACTGTCCCTCAGCTCTTCAGCTCAAGGCTAGCACTCTACCACTTGAGCCACAGTGCCACTTCCAGCTTTTTTTCTTTTTGCTTATGTGGTGCTGAGGAATCGAACCCAGGGCCTCATGCATGCAAGGCAAGCGCTCTACCACTGAGCCACCTTCCCAGCCCCCATAACTATGGGAAAATCTTAAGTTTTGTGAGCACAAAGATAAACTTTGTCCATGATTTCTTTATATGTGACTGGTATTTGTTGTGGTAAGCATGGGCATCAATTCTCATGGTGCATGTTTGTCTTTGGGTAACAGGTACCCTCTTACCAATTACACTTTTGGTACAAAAGAGCCCCTCTATGAAAAGGACAGCTCTGTTGCAGCCAGATTTCAGCGCATGAGGGAGGAATTTGACAAAATTGGAATGAGGAGGACCGTAGAAGGGGTTCTGATTGTACATGAGCACCGGCTGCCCCATGTGTTACTGTTACAGCTGGGAACAACTTTCTTCAAATTGTAAGTGTTGTTAGAAATTAATACCAAGACAGTGTTTAGTGGGATGGCTGTTTCATGCACCTTTGGAATACAATTTTAGTCCTTAGTCATTAATTTCAACAAACTTTTGTTAATGGCATCTTCAGGAGTCTTCAGGGGGAAAAATGATGATTATTTTCTCTAGTGCAGTGTGCACTTATTTTCCTAACTAGAAATCTGCACGTTTCTTTATATTTTGATGTTAGTGATTGAGCTTGGTAGAAACCCCATGAAACAGATCAGACTAAGCTCAGTTTCTAGATATCAGTGTAGCATTACTAAGAGCATTTGATGTTATTGTTTCCTTTAGGATGATGTCCTCTCCTCTTAAAACAGTTTAATTTTATCATTTGAGCTCATAAGTCTATAAATATATACCCAGTCCGCAGTTACTTGGTCAAAGTATGCTAGAAATCTAAAAAACTTAGATATTCTTGAAAACTATCTTATTCCTGAGACCTAAAAAACATTTCTGTTGCTCAGCCTTTCTAGACTCCATTTCTTCCTGAGAGGAGAGTGGAATGGATTTTGGCCAGTAATTGTATTTATGCTGTTAGGCATTTTTCTGTGTAAAGCTAGGTAGATTAGTATGAACTCAATGTTCCAGTGTACTCTTTCTTCTGCCTTTGACATTTGTTTTAGTTGCCTTATGTGATGTTGAGATGTTTTATTCACTTCAGTGATAGAAATGATTACTGTATTATTTCTGTAATCCTAATTATATTAAGTTGCATACTGAAATTTCTTAACCTTTGTACAGACCTGGTGGTGAACTTAACCCAGGAGAAGATGAAGTTGAAGGACTAAAACGCCTAATGACAGAGGTATTTTTCTATTTACTCTCTGACCGTTTTATTGCCTATCTGAATACCACCAATTTATAATGAGATTTTATTATGTCTAATGAAAAAGATAAGATTATATGAGATATTTAATTTTTAATACAGAAAATAGACTCAAGTGTTAGTATATGTTCTTTAAGTTGAATTCACACAATTTATCTTACCATTTTGAAGTCAGTCTAATAACAGTGTTGTAATAATGGTGATAAATGACCAACTTTCATTTATTAATCACTTTGCTAGATACTGATTTAAGTGCATTACATTCAATAACTTTTTTTTTCTCCCCCCTGGTGATTGAGGTTTGAATAGTGCCTTAGACTTGCTAGGCAAGTACTCTAAAACTTGAGCCATATCTCTGGCCCTTTTTCACCTTAGTTATTTTTCAGGTTAGTGTTTTTATGATTTTCTCTGGGCTGGCCTTGAACTGTAAGCCTCCTATCTGTCCCTCCATAGCTCAGATTACAGACATGTGCTACTATGTCTAGTTGAGATGGGAGTTTTGCTCACTTTTTGCCCATGCTGGTCTGTTCTCTGTCTCCCAAATGCTGAAATGAGAGGTCTGTAAGGTAAATTAAATAGGCTTAATTAGGTAGCTGATAAAGAGAACGTCACTCGGTATTCAGGCAGGAAGAAAAGTTTATATTACCAAACTGCTGCCCCACTGTGCTTGGTGGAAAAATGTATGGCTGAAGGGGCAGAGCTTAGGTCCTGCCTGGGTTCAAGTAGGGAAGGGGAAGGAAGAAGGTGTGGCCAGATGCTGGAAGGTGTGGGCACACCAGATGAAGACCAGATGTGGGACTCTCAGAGCCTGAGACCCTACCTCAGTCCCGGTGTATGGGGGGAGTGGTGGCCTCTGAGGAGGAGGTAACTCCCTCCAGGTGTGCCAGTTACCTAGGTGATACAGGTACTGGGTGGAGACTTAGCCAAGATGTGGGGAAGCCACGGCCCGTTTGGCCCCAGAGCAGACCTTACATGGTCTTCAAGCCTGCCCACAATACTCCTCTAATCATCATAACAGCTCCAAAGTAGGTATTATCATTAATCCCATTTTACAGATAGGGAAATGAGGGCACAAAGTGTTTAAACAACTTGTTATTATAGAGCCAATGTGTAGTAGAGCTGGAGGTTTAAATGCAAATGATTTTGTCCCAAAGTAGGATTTTGGGTAAGAGAAGTCTGTCTTAATATACCTGCTTTTGCATATACCTTTTATATTTTGCCTAAGTTATACTATTTTTAAGATTTCTGATGTCTGTTTCTGAAGAGTTGGAGCCAAATGCATAGAATTGGAAGTTTTTGAGATTGTAGGGTTTTTCATTATCAAATATTTTTCTTTTTTAGCATACTTCCTTAATTAAAAAACTAATACACTGTCTGAAAAGCAAAAGGGAAACAAAACTAAGATGAATCACTTGTAATTCTACTCTTGACCTACAGATTTTTCTAGGCATTAGTTTGGTTTTTGGAGATGACAAGGTCTCACTTCATAGCCCAAGATGGCCTCAAATTTGAGATTCTCCTGCCTCTGCCTCTTGAATGTTAGAAGTACAGTCATGCACCACCATATTAGCTTTTAGTATTTTTTAAAGTGCATTGCAGTTCTTAAGGATGCTGTACTGTGCTTCATTTACGTATAATAGAATCTACTTGCTTACCTCTAATTCTGAAAACACCACTAAAAAGGTGGAATATCTTTAAAAAAGAAATGAATTCAAATTGGGGGCACAAAAATGAGATTATAGCAAGTAAAAATGGGGGTGTCTAGAAAGCAGATAGCTAGATCATAAATGACTTATCAGAACCCTTGGGGGGGTGTTGGGGGACGGGGGTGAAATTCAGAATCCGGCACTGAAGAACACCAGTAAGGCTGAAGAATTTGAAATGTTAAGTACCTGTGAAAGTGGGCACATGCATGGGTTGGAAACCAGATTGATGAAGTCTATGTAGGGTGTATTTATATATTAGATCGTCTTTCCTACTCTATAGGTAGGCAAGACTGGCTGATGATTGAGTCTCTGTAATAATTGATCAGAAAACAGCTACCAATGAAAAGTAAGGCGATAAGAATAAGGGAGTTTCCCTTCTGGCTACTGAGACTTCCCAGGACTTGATACTCCTAGTTCAGAATAGAGCAGAACTACACAGAAAGTGTCCTAGTAGCTGAGAGAATGTTAACAATTACTGCAGGCAGAAAACTAGATGTATTTTTTGGAGATAGTGACCAATCCAAGAACAACTCTACCTGATAGATTTGTATATGTTAGAAAAGTGCCCTACCATTGAGCTAATTTTCCAACCTGAGCAGGCTTCTCTTAAGGGTTCAGTCTTAGTACCTATCAGAGGAGGAAACAAACACTAACAACACCTCATGATTTCATCTTTCTTTTTTGGGGATCAACCATGGGGCTTGAACTGAGGACCTGAGTGCTGTCCCTGAGCTCCTTTGTTCAAGGCCAGAGCTCTACCACTTTGAGCCACAGTGCCACTTTTGGTTTTCTAGTGGTTAATTGGTGATAATAGTCTCAGGGACTTTTTTGCCTGGGCAGCTTTGAATTGAGATCCTCATATCTCATCTCAGCCGCCTGAGTAGGTAGGCTTATAGGCATGAGCTACAACACTTGGCTACAAAAAAATGCCTTTGATTTGACATCTTGCTCATCATTTTTTTTTTTTTTTGAGTAATCTTAGTAAGAAAGAGATAAAAAGAAGCAAAAGGAATAAAAAAAATGGAAATATTCATAATTGAAAAAACTGATTTAATATAAGCAAGTTTTGGTAGCTCATCTTTCTAATCTTACTTAGGCAGAGATCAGAAGGATCACAATTTAAGGCCAGCCTGGGTAAAAAGTTGGGGAGATCCCAACTTTGCTGATGCACACAAGCTGGGTTTGGTGAGCTCAGCTGAAAGGAAAAACATTTAAGTAGGAGTATCTCAGACTGAGACTGTTACCCAGGTAAGATCAGAAGATCCTATATGGAAAAATTAAAAAAAAAAAAAAAACAAAACTAGTTGAGGCCGGGCACCGGTGGCTCATGCCTGTAATCCTAGCTACCGAGGAGGCTGAGATCTTAGGATCACAGTTCAAAGCCAGCCCAGGCAGAAAAATCTGTGAGACTCTTATCTCCAATGAACCACCAGAAAAGTGGAAGTAGTGCTGTGGCTCAAGCGGTTGAGTGCTCGCCTTGAGCTGAAGAGCACAGGAATAGCGCCCAAGCCCGGAATTCAAGCCCCATGACCCCCTCCCTCCCCCCCCAAAAAAACAAAAACTAGCTGACGACTTAACTGGTATTGCACTTGTGAAGGCTCTAAATTAAAACCCCAGTGTCACCCAAACAAAACAAAAACTAGGATTATTATTCTTTGTATAATAAGAAAAGGTATTATATCTATAAAACAAAAATCCCTTAGAAGTGTCCTATCCAAAGGGAAAAAACCTTACACATGCTGGAAAAAATGTCAGTGACAACAATAATAAACAAAATATCAGCACTAAAATTGTATCTGTAACTTTAGAACTTAGCCTGAAGCAAAGATTTAGTTTGAAATGGCCTGGCTGTCTCAAAAAAAATAAAAAAAGTTTAATTCTATTGGATTAGAATATAAGGATATAGAGATGGCATGTAGGGGAGGAAAGACTAAATTCATGGGTCTCCAGAAGGACCAATAGAAACTACAAATAGAACTGAGGATAAAGAAGAATTAGCATAATTTGAGCAAATTTCCCCAACACAGACCACAAGTTATGAGATTGAAAACTCACAACTCTAAAATAAATGTTTATGAATCCAAGGAAAGGCATAGCATCCCAAAACTTTAGATCAATAGTGATGAACAGAAGGTACCCAAAGTATCCCTAATGAAACAAGTGGCTAAGCAGTGAAATAGATTAAATACAACCATCAAAATCAGAAATGGCAATGCCCAGAAGTAATGCTGGAAGCTAAAAGATCCTGGAGCATTCCTTTATAACTCTGAGAGGATTTGATTTCCATCTTAGAATAATATCTAGATATGTGGGAGGCTGAAAAAAATAGGAGAGGCCAGCCCCAGCAGGAAAGTCTCAAGACCTCTTTCTTAATCCTCATCTGGATACTGTGGCACACCTGGCATTGTAAGCTATGTGGGAGGCTGAGACTGGGAAGATTTTAGTTCCAGGCTAGCCTGGGCAGAAAAATCTGAAGAACTCATGTCAGTGGAGGGAAGCTTGATGTGGTGGCATGCACCTAATACCCCAGCAATGATAGGAAGCCTTAAATAGGTAGATTGTAGTCCAGGCATATGCCAGGACAGAAATTAGATTCTGTCTCAAAAATAGTGAGCAAAAGACTGTGTTGGAGAGAGAATCGTAACACTGTAGGAAAAGAGGCCAAGGTGAGACCCTAAGACTCCAGCTGTGAAGCAGGGCTGAGCACATCTAGTATAGAGTGGAGCATAGCACGAGTGTCCCTTAGAATGAAATTGATAGAGTGAAGTTAGAATGTAGAAGTAAGTTTAGTTGTTTTAGACAATTGGGAATGAATATAGTGATAGCAAAGTAATTGAAAGAAAAGCATAGCTGTACAAATAATAAATTATACTTTTAGTTTACTAATCACTGTTATGACTGATAATATGACTTAAATATTTACCGATTTAGTTAGTGGTAAACAGGATTTTGGAAGAAAAGTGAATGGGAAGATGATTTAAAAAAACCATTTTTCCAAAATCTCATCTTTTTAGTCTTTTTTAGACTTTAAGAAATGGGAAGTAGTTAAGAAACAATCATAGGAGAATTTTTTTTTTTAATGTACATTTAGGACTGGGTGTGGTGGTAAAGCCCAAGCAACTTGGGAAGTGGAGGTAATGATCAGTCTGAGACACTGGGTAAGCAAGACCTTACCTAAAAAGTAAACTAAAGCTCAAAGGGGTTGGCTGGGTCATGCGGTCATGCTCAAGTGATAGAGTGCTTGCCTAGCAAGCAAGAGGCCCTGAGTTGTTCAAACCTCAGTATTGTCTCTTCTCCCCAAAATTAATTTTATATTGGAGAAATCTGACAAGCACTACTTCAGACAGGTGATCAGAAGTCATATTAATGGTAAGTCATGTTCATAGCATGGCACTTTTACAAAACACTATGGTCTTCCTTCCAAAACTCTATGGCCTCAGTCTAGTTGAAAAACACCCTACAAAATAGGATGACTGCTCAGAACTTCCCAGGATCATCAAACACAAGGAATTTGAGAAATAAGGAAAGTGAGCTAGCTGCTGGTGGCTCACTCCTGTAATCCTCGCTTCTCAGAAGGCTGAGATCTGAGGATCATGGTTCAGTGCTAGCCCGGACAGGAAAGTCCATGAGATTCTTACCTCCAATAAACCACTAGAAAACTGGAAGTAGTGCTGTGGCTCAAGCAGTAGGTGGCTCGCCTTGAGCTGACGAGTGCAGGACAGCACCCAAGCCCAGTGTTCAAGACTTTGACCAACCAAAAAAAAAGAAATGAGGAAAGTGTAGTTTGAGGAGAAATGGTGACCAAATGAGGTCTTTTATAAGACTGAAAAGGGTTATTAGGTAAAAACAAGGATATCTGAATATCAAAGTATGAACTTCATTTCTAATATGTTTTGATATTGGATCATTTGTTATGATAGTTATGATGTAATTGTTAATAATAGGGAAAACTGGATGTAGGGCACATAGAAATATTCGGAACCATCTTTGCAACTGTAATTTTAAAACTGTTAAAATAATTTGTTTAAAATTGGTAAGAATGGGGTTGGGAAAGTGGCTTAGTTGTAGAGTGCTTGCCTACCATGCATGAAGCCCTGGGTTCAATTTCTCAGAACCACTTAAACAGAAAAGGCCAGAAGTAGTGCTATGGCTCAAGTGGTAGAGTGCTAGCCTTGAGCAAAAGAAGCTCAGGGACAGTGCTCAGGCTCTGAGTTCAAGCCCCAGGTCTGGCAAAAAAACAAACAAAAAAACCTCTCCACCAAAATGGTTATTAGTAAGTTCATTTACCAGCTATCCTATTTCTTTTGACAGATACTAGGTCGTCAAGATGGAGTTCTGCAAGACTGGGTCATTGATGACTGCATTGGTAACTGGTGGAGACCAAACTTTGAACCTCCTCAGGTCCGTGTTCACTTGTATTTGCTGAGGATTGGGGAAGTGGAAAATTCTAGATATTTTTAAAAATGATGAAAGTAGAACTTGAAATTTCCTATTCTCTTTTTAATTTTTTTTATTGTGAAAATACTGTACAGAGGGGTTACAGTTATATGAGCAAGGTGTAATGAGTACATTTCTTATCAAGCATTGTTGCCTCCTCCTCTGTTTTTTCCCTACCCTCCCTTCCCTCCTGCCTCCACAACTATACTCAACTATACTCCTCTCCCCTGCCTAAATTGTAAAGCTCATTTTTCAACATAGTGTCTTGTATATCTCATTGTTAAAATGGGTCAACCTGTTTCCTTATTTTTTTACCAGTCATGGGGCCTGAACTCGTCCTGGGTGCTGTCCCTCAGCTCTTTAGCTCAAGGCTAGTGCCCTACTGCTTGAGCCACAGCGCCACTTCTGGCTTTTTCTGCTTATGTGGTGCTGAGGAATTGAACCCAGGGTCTCATGCATGCAAGGCAAGCACTCTACCACTGAGCTACCTTCCCAGCCCCCTGTATCCCTATTTAAACATTTTGTTTTTTTTTCCCTTCCCCTCTTTTTTCTCTTCTTTAGACTAAAAAAAATTACCAAAACTGAGCATTTTATGAAAACTCTACAAATACAAAAGTAGAGAGAAAGAAGTCAATCTACCCATAACAATAGCTCATAATTAAACATACTCATCAGTTTTCTTCTGCCATGTTTTCCTTGCCCTCATCTTGGGTCATTTTTGAAGCAAAGTGTAGATAGCATTTCACTTGTAAATACTTTAGTATAAGAGTCATAGAGATTATGATCTTTTCCTTTTTTTTTTTTTTTTGTTGGGCAGGGCTTGAGCACTGTCCCTCAGCTCTTCAGCTGAAGGCTAGCACTCTACCACTAGAGCATCAGCACTATTTCTGGCTTTTTCTGCCTATGTGGTACTGAGGAATCGAACCCAGGGCCTCATGCATGCAAGGCAAGCACTCTACCACTGAGCTACCTTCCCAGCCCTGAGATTATGATCTTTTAAAGAATGATCTTAGTACTACTAATATACTAAAGTAATTTTATAACTTGTAGTATCTAGCACTTATTTTTACATGTCCTGATTATTTCTTTTTTTAAAAAAATATTTGTTTGAATTAAGATAGTCTTTTAAGATCTTTTTATACCTACATGTTGATTACCTATTTCTTTTTCCTTGTAATGTATTTGTTAATAAAAATAGACAAGCATTTCTATTGTAGATACACTCCCTGTTGTCATTGAACTTTGTAGCCTTTTCTCTTGCATGTCTTGTAAATTAATAGATCAAAAGATTAGATTAAGGCTCAGTGATAACAGCCAGGAAAATTAGGCTTGTCATGGATCATATTTTATTGAAATGTAACAGATTATAGGTTGAATACCTCTAATCCAAAAATCTGAAATTTAAGCTATTTGGTTGACGAGATGCTAAAAAGGTTTAGGATTTGAATTAGGAATGTTCAGCTGGTAAAGTCTGCTAACAGTTTCATCCCAAGCCTTTCCAATAAGGAATACTAAATACTATCCCCAAATCTGTCAACCTGAAACAGTGGATATTATCTGTTTCTCAGGAACGCCTTTGCAGGGGGTTTCTGCTCAGGTCTCATGAAGTTACAGCGAGATTGCATCATAAGCCTGAACTGGGGAGGATCTGATCCCAGGCTCACATGTATTGGAGCACATCACAGTTCCTTCTGAATTGTTGGATTCAGTTTTTCCTGGATGTTGACCCAAGACCTCCCTTCAGTTCCTTGTCATGGGAACATCTCCAAAGGGTAACTCTCACTAAAGCAGCCACTTTCCCCAGAGTGTGCTATTGAAGAGACTGTGAGAGACAGCCACAGGGTGCCCAGATAGGAAGCAATTTTTGGTTATAACCCTGGAACATAGGAGGAGAGGATTCTACAAGGATGGGAATGTCAGGAGACAGGTGTTTGGGGTCATTTTGGAGGCTGGTTCCATAGGTGATGTTTTGTACTTTTTTTAAGATTTTAGAAATAAGATTTTAGGTCAGTGGTGTTAATTTCCTGGAGCTAGGAAATTATTAGGGTTGTAATTCTTCTATAAAGAATACAAAGACAGCCAGGCGCTGGTGGTTCACGCCTGTAATCCTAGCTATTCAGGAGGCTGAGATCTGAGGATTGTAGTTCAAAGCCAGCCCAGGCAGGAAAGTCCTGAGACTCTTTATCTCCAATTAACCACCAGAAAACTGGACATGGTGCTGTGGGTCAAGTGGTAGAGGGCTCGCCTTGAGCTGAAGAGTTGAGGGAGAGGGCCCAGAGTTCAAAAAAATAAAGTTCTAGGAAGGAAGGGAAGGAAGGAAGGAAGGGGGAAAGAAAAAGAAAGAAAGACAAGGAGAAATTTTTTTTTTTTGTTGGTCATGGGGCTTGAACGCTGGGCCTGGGTGCTGTCCCTGAGCTCAGCTCAAGGCACAGTGCCATCTCCAGTTTTCTGGTGGTTTATCGGACATAAGAGTCTCACAGACTTTCCTGCCTCGGCTGGCTTTGAACCACAATCCTCAGCTCTCAGTCTCCTGAGTAGCTAGGATTACAGGCATGAGTCACCAGTGCCCAGTATAAGATAAACTTTTTTTTTTTGGCATGCGCGTGCGTGCGTGCGTGCGTGCGTGTGTGCGTGCGTGCGTGCGTGTGTGTGTGTGATGGGGCTTGAACTCAGTCAGGGCCTGGGCACTGTCCCTAAGCTTTCTTGCTCAAGGCTAGCACTCTACCACAGTTTTCTGGTGGTTAATTGGAAGTAAGAAGTCTCAGGGACTTTCCTGTCCAAGCTGGCTTCGAACCTCCATCATTAGATCTCGGCCTCTTGAGTAGGCGAGAGCTACTAGTGCCCAGATAAAGAGAAACTTAATCATTCTATAAGTTACTTATTTGCCCTGAGGTTTATCTCTTGTATAGGAAAGAACAGATGCTTCCTCTCTTTGTCAGTTTTCAGAAGAAGCAGTTTGTTCCTGTCTTCTGAAGACTAGGCTTCATTCTTCAGAGAATAAGGGTGAATTGGGAAGTGATCTCAGAAAGTAGAAGTGCATAGGGAGAGGGAGACCAGAAGCAGGAAAAGTCAAAGAAAAAAAAATTACCTAACTGGTGTTAGTAGTTGTGAGCAATGATTAATTTGGTCAAGGACAGTCAGGAACTAAATGAAATGCACCTCGTGGCTGTCCATCAAAAGATACAAGGCCAGGGACTCAGATGGGTTGGAGGTGCTTCACCTTCCTTGCAATTTCATGTTGAGTCTAAACATGAGCTGAGAAGACTTTTCAGACTTTGGAAAGGCTTGGAGGCTAAAAAGCAGATAGTGGGACAGTGGCAACAAGCAGGGAACTATCCTCCATGCTTAAATATAGCTGCTCTGAACTTTGAGGGAAAGTGAGATGTTGAGACATGGGCACAAAAACATGTTTCAGTGACCTTTCAAAGTATCAGCATACATCAGGACTTAAATATTCTCGATTTATTTTAATGATTGATACTGAGGCTCAAAATTTTCCTACTTTGGGCTAGTGAGTGAACATCTTAGTTAATCAAAATCCCTTATAACTTGATAGCTTCTTTCCAAGTCAAGCAAAATGCGTCTGTCTTATATGGTAGATGGATAGGACATGGAGCTGTCCGTGTCCTTCCTGTGGAGGCTAGTAAGATTGCCACAAACATCTATGTTCCCAGTTTCACACAGAAGTAATGAGGTGGCTGGCTCAAAGCCAAGTGGAGAAACCATTCTAAACTGTTTTTGTTTCCATTTTGGTTTTCTAACATTCACTAATTGGAGACTGCTTGGTAATAACCTAACGATTTTGCTGGTTGCTTTCTGAATATCCTCATACATTCATCTTCCCTACCATGGTTCCACAACAACTCCCTTACTAGAGTCTAAGGATAACAAAAGAGTGAATTTATTTAATAAGCATGTGTTTAAAAAGTCCAGTTGGCTTAGATATTAAGACCAGAACTAGAGAAGAGTGGCACCAAAAGGATCTTTTAGCCTCAGAAGAAAGCACAGCAACTTCACTTTAATTTGGGTCATGGTTTGTTGGGTATGAACTACAGGTGTTTGATTAGCGTGTGCTGTTTTAAGTTACTTCTCACCTCTTTGTCTTTACTGGTTTTGATTAGTGCTAAGGACTACCAAAGCCTGGCTTGGATAATTGCCTCAATTCATTGTGCATTAGGTTCTGGTGTATAATTATCCTAACTTGAATACTGGTTGGATGTGATGAGAGTATAGTGGGAAATAACATTGGCTTTTATAATAAGGTAAGAATTGAATAGATGTAGTTGAATGTTGGCTTCACTACTTAGCAGCATGATCCTGGGAAAGGCCTTTCTCCTTTTAGCAACAGATCCTATGTAAAGGGGGAATAATGACACTACCTACTTTGGTGCTTTTATCATCCTCTCTCCTTGTATGTATTTTTCAGCATTTTAAAATTGCTTTACTCTCAAATGCAACTTCAGATTTCTGAGTATTGTGGAGAGATGTAGGAAAGTGTTGTGTGTGTTTTTTTTTCAAGGTGGGGGGGGGAAACATTTTCTTTCCTCTATATCATAATTATTTTTATTTTGGTACTAGGGTTGGACCTCAAGGCTTCATGCTTGCAAGGCACCAAGTGCTTTAACCACCACTCTTATCCATTTTTGACTTGGTTGTTCTCAAGGTAGACTCTCACTTTTTGCCCTGGCCTCCTATTGACACTTGCTGTTATAGCTGAGATGATAGGAATGCACCTCTGCCCAACTTTTTCTTTGAAAGTGGGGCTCATGAACATTCCCTAGGCTGGCTTCAAACAGAGATCCTCATTATCCCTTCTTCCTGAGTACCCAGGATTATAGGCATGAGCCATTGCTACCCAGAAAAATGATTCATTCTTGGATATCAGTGTCCTTCTGTAGTTCTCTTTCTCCTTTTAAATTTTCTAAAATATTTTCTCCATTTTAGCAAGTAATTAGACTATCCAGCTGGCAGAACACCACCAAGATAGCTCATCTGGTGTTCCTAAAGCGTGTGCAGCAGGAGGTTACATCTTGTTAACTATCTCACAGGCTTTATTTAAACTTTTAACATAGTAAACACATTCACACCAGGATTATAGAGTATTTAACTTAGTAATGATATTTAAAAACAGCAGCAATAATTTTGTTAAAAACACTAATTAAAATCAAATTCATTATATTATAAATTTCCCAAGCCATAATTCCTGTGACTACATATTTGTATTGAGTGTTTGACTGAATTACTACTTGTTATTTTTTACATCTGAAAACATTTACTTACTAGTACATCCGTTAGGTTCTTAGTCCTGGTAAAGACAAATGAGAAAGGGTTGTATACTACTAGCAGTTTACCCTATATTGGGAACTTAAATGAATAAACCCATGTGCTACATGTTATAATAAAATTGTGTTCAGGATATGAGAACTGAGCTCTAGAAAGTTCATAGTTGAGTTTTATTGTCTGAAATGGAGAAATTAATAATTAAAGGTGTAGAGTTGTAAAGAATTGTGGCTTTTGAAAACTATAAATCGTTCTCATTTCTTAATTTAGTATCCATATATTCCTGCACATATTACAAAGCCTAAGGAACATAAGAAGTTGTTTCTGGTTCAGCTTCAAGAGAAAGGTAAGTTGTTATTGAAGATAGCCATCTAAAAAATTTGTTGTGTTTTCAGTATTTGTTATTCTTTCAAGTTCCTTAAATTTCTAGAATTTATTATAAAGCTAAAAAAATACATACCTCATCCTCTTAGTTGTCTACACTGTGTTTTATTTGTTTGGTTTAGTATTTTGAAATAGTGTTGCTATGTAGCCCAAGGTGACATCAAACTTGGAATGCTGCCTCAGCTTCCTGAATGCTGGGATTACAGGTGTGTTCCACCATACCCAGTACAGGGTATAGTATTTTTAATAACTGGGGCTGTTGATTTTCTAGTGAAAAATCCCAAGAGATTGGTCCTTAAAAAAATAAAATCTCGCTGGGCGCTGGTGGCTCATGCTTGTAATCCTATCCACTGAGGAGGCTGAGATCTGAGGACTGCAGTTCAAAGCTAGCCTGGGCAGGAAAGTCTGCAAGATTCTTATCTCTGATAAACTTGAGCTGTGGCTCAAGTGGTAGAGTGCTAACCTTGAGCTGAAGATCTGAGGGACAGGGCCCAGGCCCAGACCCAGAGTTCAAGCCCCACAACCGACAAAAAAAATCTCTAGAGCTGTTTTAATAAGTATTCTTTTTTTTTTTTTTTGGGTCGTGGGGCCTGAACTCTGGGCCTGGGCGCTGTCCCTCAGCTCTTTAGCGCAAGGCTAGCGCTCTACCACTTGAGCCACAGTGCCACTTCCGGCTTTTTTATTTTTGCTTATGTGGTGCTGAGGAATCGAACCAGGGCCTCAGGCATGCAAGGCAAGCACTCTACCACTGAGCCACCTTCCCAGCCCCCTTAACAAGTATTCTTATGCTTGATAATTTTATAATAGAATTTATTACAAACCCAAGGCTGTTTTCTTTTCCGGAGTCAGTAGTTACATGTGATAGTCTGGCTGTTAATAGCATGTATCTGTCTATTGAGAGAACCAGTTTTTCAAATCTCTGTGACCTTTAATAAAACATACTCAATTTATTAATGGGAAGTATTTTTCCATATTTATTTTTCTCAAATGTAAAGTTTATTGTATGAGAAATTATACAAAATGAATACTATCTTGTTTGTTTTAGCATTGTTTGCAGTTCCTAAAAATTACAAGTTGGTAGCCGCACCGCTGTTTGAATTATATGACAATGCACCAGGATATGGCCCCATCATTTCTAGTCTCCCTCAATTGTTGAGCAGGTACGGAAAGTTGAACATTTTGTGATTAATTTATATCAACCGTCAATTTTTAAATCCACAGAACCACTTGAGAAGGGATAATTCTCAAAAGTTTTTGTTTATAGTGATGAAGACAGTAGGTAGACTGCATGTGTAGACTAAAGATAAAATGTGACCTACAGTGTCTCTGTACTCTTAAATTGTGACACGGTGTCTTGATATTGTGCTCTTCTACAGATATGATGTCCTCTGCAGTTAAGTTTGTAGTCTGTTCAAAGCACAGGTGCCAAAATAGTCAACAGAAGTATGGGAGAGTGATCTATGAACAGATGTAGATTATTTTGCTATACTATTTTCTTTTTGGACCTTACTCTAGGTCTAAATTGGGGCAGAGGGAATATGGAATTAGACCCTAAATTTTTAGATGGGAGTTTAAACTTTAGGGAGATAGTGTTATGAAACTTTTTTTTTTTTTTGATTTATACTAGTTGAGGTTTTTTGTTTGTTTGTTTATTTTTTTGGGTCCGGTCATGGGCCTGAACTCTGGGCCTGGGCGCTGCCCCTCAGCTACCACTTGAGCCACAGCGCCACTTCCGGCTTTTTTCCTTTTTTTGCTTATGTGGTGCTGGGGAATCGAACCCAGGGCCTCATGCATGCAAGGCAAGTGCTCTACCACTGAGCCACCTTCCCAGCCTACTAGTTGAGGTTTTTAGAGCCAATCACAGATAAAGAATTTCTAAATAACATGTTGGTTAGAGTCTGGTCAATGTTTAGATTTGACTGTCATTGTACTGGCTGGCTTTGTAACTCTGGAGAGACTAGTTTGCTTGTTTGTTTCTTCACCTGTAAATATGGCTGGTAGTTTGTTCTTTGTGGGGATATAAGAAATGCTTACAACAGTGCTTGGTGGCTGCCAGTACTTCATAAATGTTAGGTAAAAACAACCCATGTAGTGGTTCTAGTGTTCTAGCTTGATGAATATGAAATAGGCCTTTCCACTCTATTACTAATCAAACTTCATCTTTTGCTTTTACATTTGGGTCTCTTCCTATAAGTTAAAGTATGACATATGGGTGGAGACAAAACTGTGTTCATTTATTTAAACTCCTGCCTGCAAGATAAAGAAGTATACCTTCCTGCCTTGGAGAAAATTATTGTAAATAGTTAATCAAATTTATACCCCCCCAAAATTTGTTTAGTATAAGTATTGATCATTACTGTTATTACTATTATTTATAGTGGGGAAAACCTGTCTTGTAAATGCTAACTATATTAAGGGGGGAGGGGAGAAACAATACCAGACAAATTTCCTTGTCATCAAAAGTGGAAACTCTGTAACTAATACTATTTTTAATAAAGTTTTTTTTTTTAATATTCAGGTTCAATTTCATATACAACTGACTTCTTGCATAGAGGAGAAGTTGAAGCCGTCTCTGTGAGCACAGCTGTACACAGTGTGGAAGAATAAATGTGGTAGAAGTTCTGGTTTTATCTCTTTTCCATCCCTAAGTCTCCACCTATTTTCTATTTGAACAGTAACGTTAATATGAAGAACTAGATAGTGTAAACAAATGTGATAATGTTAACTTTTGGTTCTACTCATACTTTTTTGTACAACATTAAAGAACATGAACATCTATTTGTATTTTTTTTAATTTTAATTTCTCATTAAACTCTAAAAAATCTTAGTTGAAGAGCGTTTTTGTTCCCCTTTAGGCAAGTGACTGTTAAGACCCAATAATAGATCAGTGGAATTTATGGGACTCTTACTTGATTTTGGATTACATAATCCAGGATTGTTGTGGATCTTGTGATGAGGATCTTCCATTATTCTGGGCGATTTATCTGATTGAATCCAAGTTTCAAATCCTGTACCAAACTTTATATTAGTGAGTTCTTCACAGAGTACCACCAACTGCCCAGTAATTTTTTTTTTTTTTAGCCAATCCTGGGGCTTAAATTCAGGGCCTATGCACTATCACTGACCATTTGTGCTCAAGGCTAGTGCTCTACCACTTGAGCCACAGCTCAGCTTCTGGCTTTTAGTGGTTCACTGGATATAAGATTCTCATGGGCTTTCCCGCCCAGGCTGGCTTTGAACTGCAGTTCTCAAATCTCAGCCTTTTGAGCAGCTAGGATTAGAGGTGTGAGCACTGGTGCTCACTGTTATATAGCCATCCAGATTTTAGTTTACAAGCAACAGACATAAGGGGAACCATTAAAACTAGGTCTGTAGTCATGGAGACTGGTATAAAAAGATTGATTTGGAACTTTTTTTTCCCATATGATGGGAGTATTATTTGTGACATTGGGAAATTGTATCTTAATTTTAGGTCCATGGACAAAATAATAAATTTTGAACTCAGATTGCAAAGTTACCTCAGTTTACTCAAGGTTATATGTAGAAATAAGCATCATTTTAGCAGTGACAAAGCTTCAAAAATATTTTGGAGTAACTTGAACCAACTGAATTCTGGGACAGGGTAGGGAACAGCTTTTATGAGTGTAAGAGAAAAATAGCAAATTTTAAAAACTTAGCAACACTGCCCTATTAGGATTAAATTGTGGAAAGTAAAAGGAAATTGAGGACAATGGCCTTGGTTGGTTGTGCCATTCCTTAATGTTCCAAATATTTTGTGCATGCTTTATTCGACTTATTGACTATATATTGACTTTTAATATAAAAGAAAACTTACAAGATATGGGTAATTAAAGAAAGCGGATTGGTAAGGTTTTATAGTAAGCAGAAATGAACTTCTTGTCTCATTTTTTGAGACAGGATCTTGCTTTGTAGCTTAGGCTGGCCTTGACCTCAAGATATTCTAAGTGCTAAGATTACAGGTGTGAGTTGCAATGGGCTCAGAGAACTTTTGACTATTTCTTACATTTAAATGGTACCATCACAAGGCTACTCTTCTGAATATTGGGTGATATCAAAGATATATCATTCTGTATTTAGATGAGAAAATCAAGAATGGGTGTGGACTTAATATTTTATTTAGTTGAAGTCATGCCAAACTTTCACAGGGTGACTAATTGTGCCCATGCTTTGTAGTATGGAACAGCAGTCTTTACATCCGAGGATGACAACTGATTTTCTTGAAGAAGCCACCAGTTCTGACTAGTCCTTTTCCTTCAGAGCTGTCCATCTTGCCTCTGTGGTTTATACTAGTTTCTGGTACAGTGTAGTTTTACTAGCTAAGAGTCCAGCTAATTTCTTCTTCAGATAAAGGAAGCAGAAAAGGAGATGTTGATGGAGCTCATGTTCCATGGTTGCTTTTTCACCTGAGCAGAAAAACATGGCAGATGTTGGCCCTTACAATTCCAGGAGGGTGGAGAAAGGTAAACCTATTCTGGGTATGATTTATAGAGTGTGTCAGTAAGGAGTGTTGGAGTTGAATAGTCATCCAATTCAAGGCCCCACTTGTCCTTTGTAACTTAAGCTTTGCCCTAGAAATTCTTGTTCTTCTCAGTGTAAGTGTTTGGGTCGGTCAACCATATACTGACTCATGAACAAAACCTTTGATTCAGGTTGATTTTGAATGTAAGTTTCCTATAATCAAACACAAATTTTGATTAGTTTTAATTGGATCCTAATTGTTTTGAATTTCTTGATTGATATAGTAGGATAGTAGAAAGATTCAAGTTTCATAGACTCATGAACATTAGAAGACAGTACAGGGTACATTTATTTAATGCTAAGATCTTTTGATATGTAACTTCTTAATCTACTTCAGGAGTGAACAGTCTTAAATTGTGCATTCCAATGATCTGTATTAAATACTGGAAAGTTTTAACATAAGCTTTCAATTAACACATTTTTAAGTATTTGTCTACAAATGAAAACTTTTTGCATTGCATATCAGTATGTCATCGTATTTTCCCTGAGCAATCCAGTAGTACATATTCTATATGAAACTACTAAGTGATACTAGGAAATGTTTAATAGAGTAAGAAGAAAAGTTTTTAAAGTTTTACTTAGTTATTTGCAGTTATACTTAGGACTGACATATTCTTTTGAAGAGAAGTGAAATTTTTTTTTCTAAGTGATGAAGAAAATTGTGATATTTGTAAAAAGCAGGTACTACTTAAAATGGTATTATGATAATTCTGTACATGAATTTGTCTGGAATATTTGAAAGAGTTATATTTTACTGTTCATCATTGTCATACCTTGTAACTAGCATTTAGATATTTAAAGGTTCTATTAAGTTAGCATTGTATTTGGACAAAACATAACCAAACTGCAATCCTATTTTCTTTCATACCTAATTAGAAATAAAAGCTAGAAGTTCTTTAAATTCAGTAGGCCAGTAATACTTATAATTCCCTTTCTTAAATTATGTGACTCTTCTGCTGTCAGCTTTCTAATGACTTTATTTTCAAAGTTTCTGCTCAGGAACTTGAGGAAAAAATGCGTGGAGTAGCTTTTCTCTATTTGAGTTCCTGAGATTTAATGTTTTTACTAGCTTATAGAGTTTGGAACAGTACGCATGGGCCACAAAGATTGCTTTGGAGAATTTTCAGTTTTATGTGTTACATTGCTAGAGAAGGCTTAGTGGTTTTTATAGTGTAAGAACTGATTTTTCCCATGCATATTCCTCTTGTTTTATGTCACTTATTGTTTGGGTTAAACTGGACACTTTTAAGCAGTTTGCCTGTGTGATGAGAAACATAATACTGTGATTTGATTTGAGCCATAACACACATCTTAATGTTAGCTCCTGTTTTGAGGAAAACATATGAAGTCTAGATATGTTTAGGTTAAGTCAAGGTGTATTAGGTATTTTAGCGAGGAAATAAACAAGTTGGGAAAATACATTGATTATGCTATTCCTTTAAGAGAAAGATCAGTGTATTTGAATTTTTAAACTTTAGCTGATATAGAGTTTAGTGGCCTAAAATGCCTGAGATCCTAGGTTTGATCCCTAGTACTGCAAAAAAGCAAAAACCTTAGAACTTTTGGTTACTGTGTTCACATTATTGTGTACAAGCCCCATATAGTTTGGCTTTGAGAACTTTTTTGGTATTGTTTATAGGAAATGTATAAAAGAAGTTGTTTGAAGTTTTGGTTATATTTTTATATTTGTAAAGCAAGGGTTTGATTAAGATGGTCATTGTTCTTTTTTATTTGTCATTTCAATAAAAATATTCAAAACAGAATGACTTTGTGATTATTTTTTGGATAGCCCTATGTGTGGGGATGTTGACCTTAGTGTGCCTGAAAGAATCTTGCATGGTTCTTTGTCCATGGCTGAGAGCCTGGACCATCAAATGCTGTCCTTGCTCCTCGTATTACATGTTCCTGCAGTTGGAAGAGGTCACTGAATTTGGAGCCTGAAAATTGGGAGTTGGAAGTTGCAACACAGAGATGTGATGATAACTTCATGTTCATATGATTAAGAAATCTTTCCTTAATGGAAAGGGGAGATGATTGACTTTTAAACTTCTGAGAAGTTCTGACATAGCATGTTTTTTGCTTATGTAGTTCTGTGTAACTAACTCAGCATCTTTAATAGGAATAGTTTCCCTATAGTACAGGATTTTAACTTGTGTTTGTGTGTGCGTGTGTGTATAACAAAACTATAGCCTTTTGGGCCTTTATAATAGATCAAAAGTTGAATGAGATCTGAAGCTGTTGGCAAGGTTGTTTTGAAAATTTTACTACTGTGTATCTATAACAGACACAAAAGAGTTGAGCAAAGTATGAAAGGCTAAAAGTAGAAATGTGTCCATTAATTTAGTTTTCCCTCCTGCTAGATTCAGCAGTAGAGCACACTGGTCCATCTTCTGAACACACCAGAAATCACTGAGTTACTGGATTCAAATCTTTTTTTTTTGTGTGGGTCGTGAGGCTTGAACTCTGGGCTTGGGCGCTATCCTTGCACTCTTCAGCTCAAGGCGAGCACTCTACCGCTTGAGCCACAGCGCCACTTCTGGTTTTCTAGCGGTTAATTGGAGATAAGAGTCTCACAGACTTTTCTGCCCGGGCTGGCTTTGAACCGTGATCCTCAGCTCTCAGCCTCCTCAGTAGCTAGGATTACAGGCCTGAGCCACCGATGCCTGGGTTTGGATTAGAAGCTTAAGTAACAACAAAATTATCCAGTCCAAAATTATTCCAGGATGGTGAAAATCAAATGAGCTCATGAATACATAAGGACAAAATGTTTTAAAAAATGAAATAATCTGTCTAGATGAGAGTCTTATTCTGTATAAACTGCTTTATCTGGAATGACAAATATTTCTAAACCAAACTGAATCAGAGTTACCATACCACAAAGATGGCAGGAAGTTCAGTCTACCAGTTACTAGGAATAAACGACCTACCTAAAAAAATAGTCTGTAATCTAGAGGGCCAAAATGGTTCTCACATGAGGGTAGGGTTGGAGGTCTCTAGTTTTAATCATGGACTCCACGGAGAGTGGGCCCAGCCTAGAAAATCTAGTGCTATTTCTGCCTCGCTACACTTGCGGCTTGGGACTCAACAGATAGTCCTCATGTCTGTGGCCCAGTCTTTATTGGTACACTAAACATTTATGTCTCCTGTGTCCAGTCTTTTCATCTGGAATGGAGTGTAATTGCCAAAAGTTAGAAGTATGGATTAAGACTGGAAAGTTTTGTTTGGCTCAACAAACAAATCCTTAAAGCAAGTCTTGAGGGTGGTGCTGGGACCTGTGGTTACATGCCTGTAGTCCTAGCTGAAGCAAGAATGTTTGAATCCAGGATTTAAGACCAGCCTGGACAACTTACTTAGACCTTGTTCCTTGAAAAAAAAATTTCAAGAAGTAGTTATGTTCTTAGTTGAAGGGAACAAAGGAGAACAATTACTGATTATTCTAGTGAAATATCCAGTCATAAGCCTTTAAATTCCTTTTAAATGCAAATGAGAATTGTCTTAACACGGGTGGGTTAATTTCATCAGTTTCACAAATTGGATTTTCAAAAAGCTTAAGCTTCTAAAACTTAAAGCAGATCTTAATGCCAGCTGCTCTTAGTGATAACACAAGGTTGATGTGTAACATAACTGGTGGCTTGGGTTCAATGTGAATGACACTGCAGCTTAATTATGGTGATTCAGATCTGATCTGTAAAGGACAATAATGCCCTGGAAAGCTACTATCCTCATAGTTTATAAACAAAGCTTTTTAGCAGTCAAGCTTAAAGGTCCATGTTTTAATCAGATGGCTTTTGTCAGAGAACTAAAAGGAGTTCCAATATTCATAAAAGACTTAAAGGCAGCCTCAACCCCAGGAAAGCCAAACTTGTTTCATAGAAGACCCTAACATGGTTGTTAATCTTGAGGGTTTGTTTTTTTTTTGTGGTGAGTAGACTTTTAGAATATTGAAATGAAAAATACTTTAGGTATAAATTAGTTCCTTTATATAAAAAGTGTAGAAGATGCAACAACTGTACCTACTCTGGGTTGGACACGATTATAGGCCTTGGGAATACAATAAAAAGCAAGACCCTTAAACTAGCACCTTTTGTAAAGATGGTTTTATTTGGTAACAGTTTTGAAATAGAATTCACTTGTTGAGGGTGTAACATTCTGCTTTAACTCATACAACAGTTACATTCATAGTTGTGTAGCTATAATTTTTTTAGATCATCTCAGAAGTACCATTTAGTCACCACTCAGTTCTCATCTCATCCTTAAGTAGCCATTAATATATTTTCTTTTGTGGGGGAGGGAGGGAAAGAACCGGGTGGGTATTGAACCCACTGGGCTGGCACTCCACCACCTGAGCCCACACCGCCAGCCTCTGGTGTCCTGTTTTTATTTGCCTGTGCGGAACATGTCATTATCATCAGGATCACACATTTGGACTTTTGTTTCTGGCTCTGACTTAGGCAAGTTTCCAAGGTTCGGCCATGTTGTGTCATGGATCAGCACTGAATTCTTATGGCCGAATATTCCACTGTATGGATTACCCCCCCTCGTTTCCACTCATCGCTTGGTGGATGTAAGGTTTCCATTTGGGTTACTTGTGTGTGCTTTTTTCGTGGATGTGCTTTCATTTCTCTAGGGTAAGCAAACAGGAGTGTAATTGCTAGGTCAAATGGTCACTCATGTTTACCTTTGAGGGACTGACAATTTCCGAGAGAAGCTGCACCATTTTACTCACCCACCCCCGAAAAATTAACTTCGTTTAGAGGTCATGCTCCAAGCTTTACACAGAAACTTAAAACTTGGTTAATATTTTTTCTTGATGGGACAGGCTCCTATGGCATTTACCTCGCCCCCCACGCCCCAGGACAGCAGAGTGGCCGCCGGGGTGCTCAGGGGCGACCTGTTGGAGGTGGGGGGCAGTGGGCCTCCCCGGCGCGGACCGGCCCGGCCGGCTCGGCCGACCTGGCGTCCGCACCCTACGGCCCGACCGGCCGGGGCCGGGCGGGGGCCGGAGCGGCCGGAGCGGGCGGACTGAGCGGAGGATGCTGCTGGGTGCCGGCCCCCGGGGCCTGAGAGCGGAACCTGCGTCGGCGGGGCGGAGGCGCGGCCGCAGGAGGCGGGGGACGAAGGCCGCGCCCCCGTGCCCGTCCCGCCCGCGTCCCGCGGGGGGCGGCGGCCCGCCCCGAGCCCGCCGAGGCTCTTCCGCACCGGCAGGGGCAGCAGCGGGAGCGGCGCGGGGCGGAGCGGCGCGAGCAGCCAGGAGCGGCCCGGCCCGGCCCGGCGCGGCGGCGGCGGCGGCGGCGACACCAGAGCCCGTGGGCGCCGTTCGCGAGGCCGCCGCAAGCGCCTGGCCGCAGCGCGGGGAGCCCGGGGGCCCGGAGGCCGCCGCCATGCCGCTGCTCTTCCTCGAGCGCTTCCCCTGGCCCAGCCTCCGCACCTACACGGGCCTCAGCGGCCTGGCCCTGCTCGGCACCATCGTCAGCGCCTACCGCGCCCTCAGCCGGCCCGACGCGGAGCCCGGCGAGCCCGAGCCGCCAACGGCCCAGCTCCAGCCCGGCGCGCCCGCCCCGCCGGCCGCCGGGGGCCCCGGGGCCCGCGACGTGGCCCAGTACCTGCTCTCCGACAGCCTCTTCGTGTGGGTGAGCGAGGCGGTGGCGCGGGCCGCCATGTCACCCATTATCCGCGGGGGGGCGTGGCCGGGTGGGGTCCCCCCCGCGTCCTCCCGGGGGTGAGGGGAGGCCTGGGGCCGGGCCCGGGTCAGGGAGCGGCGGGGCGCGGGGTGGGCCGGGCCCGCTCCCCGTAGGGAGGCCGAGGGGAGGCCGGCCTCCCGGGAGCGGGGCGTAGCGGAGCCCAGGCCGCCCCAGCGGGGGGATGTTGGGAGCCGGATTCCCAGGCCCGGGATAGAGAGGGGAAATCAGGGTGGAGTTTAGGGCCCCCCCACTGTTATTATTATTACCGCTGTTATTGTTTTGTTGTTTCATCCTCTCTGAGCGGTGCAAAGCTGCTCCCTGCTCCGCCGGTGTTTTTCCCTGGTGATTCGGGATTCTGAAGGCAGCAAAACCTTCAGAGTCCGAGAGGCAGCCTGAGTTATTTTACACTTATTCTTCGTTTGGTGATAGGTGGTTGTTTTGTTGTTAGTTTGGTTTTTTTTTTTTTAAACCAAGAACAAGGTTTTTCCGTTTGCCCGTGCATGGTCAGCCACCTGGACGTGGCTTACATACTGGTTTTGTGCTTATTGGATCATTTCAAAAGCTGGCCAGATCTACAGTAGTTTGGTTTGAAAGAATTTTACTTGCACCGTGCTCTGGGGATTCTTCTGTAAACCAAGTCATCAGAAAAGTTGTTGCAGGATTTAAAGTCTGTCACTTGGCATTACTGTTGCTTTTTGGATCTTTTCTCCTTTCTCTGCGATTTCCCCCTTGGTGTCGTGGAGAGTAGGCTGTAAATGACAGAGAGATTAATATTCCAAGTTTATAGGATGATATGCAACTCATTTGTTATAATTATTCCCACTGTGCTTCATCAGGAAGCAGTGGGATTTATGAACCCTGTGGGCTGTGGATTAAGTCTCCTGCTCTTCCTTTGCAGAATGGCATGTGTGTGTATGTGTGTGTGTGTGTATGTGTATGTGTTGGTGTCCTGGTTCTGGAGCTTGAACTGGGGGCCTGGGCCATCTTATCTTATTTTTGCACTTGGGCCCCAGATCCACTTCTGGTTTCTTAGTGGCTAATAGGAGATTAGAGTCTCACAGACTTTCCTTCCCAGGCTTGCTTGGAACTGGGATTCTCAGATCTCAGCCTCCTGAGTAGCTAAGGATTTATAGGCATGAGCTACCATCACCAGCCCATGAAAAGTTTAGGAAGGCAGTGAAGAGTGAAATGTCTGTTTCTCTATTTCTCTGTAAAGATAAACCACATTAGTACCAAAGAAGGGAGAAGAGAAAGTACTTACATCTCTTGTTAATTACAAGACTTTTTACATTTGAATTAGCAAGTAAACTAAAACCATGTGAAAGAGTGCTTTTGTCCAATGTAAAGTTTATGATGAAGTTTTCAATATTTTTTATCTAAGATATAAATAAGGCTTTGAAAAGGACCAATGTTACATTCATCTAATAACCACTAATATCGCTCAGTGATTTTTTTTTCGTAGAAGGTTCTTCATATAGAACTCATGTTCAAATTCCAAGGTTACTATCTCTTCATAAAACAGTTGATTTTCCTGTGAAAATACAATTTCTAAGAAACTTCTACTTTCTTCCCAGAAGTCTTGACCTCATGCAGGTTGATCATTTCTTCCTGACTCTAGCTGCTTATTTCTCAGTTGAGCTTCTTACTGGTTTTCTTCTTTCCTTTGGGGCTTTCATGTGCTCATTTCCCTCTTCTGCTTTCTCAGTTCTCAGATGTTCCATATGTGCTTTGCAAATTTTCTTTATCATCTAGTACATAGTTTTTACCTTAGCAGCTGAGTAAAAGTCATCTCAAAACCACTCCTCAGTGGCCTGACAACAATTACTGAGTCAACATGTACAGGGCCTTTGTCAAAATGAAGGGCCTTGATCCTCTCTCATAGGCCTGCAGATAATGTTTTCGAAAACATGTGCTAAGGCCAAGCAAGGCAGAGCAAAAACATACTTCCTGTCAGTTTGCAAATCCTGCTAGCTACTAATTTCGCATATTAAAGTCTCTAAAAACTTACCTTTGTAGAATACAGCTTGGAATAATACAGGTCTGATAGCATCTCAGGTGGTTTTATATTAGTAATACTCAATCCGAAACCTTCCAAAGGTGCTATTTTCAGCTCTCAGGAGCTATGAACAATACTTTCCCCTACCTTCAGAGTGACTCATATGTAAATAAGGCAAAATGAGTGATGATAGATGAACAAATGAAACTTGGTGGTATTTGGAGGAAGGAGAAAGGAATTCTGCCCAGGAAGGATTAGAAAATAAGGAGGAGCCCAAGCTGCCCCTCCTCCCCCCTGCCCACCACCACCCCATGCAATTTGGCATAGCAGGGTGGAGATCCCTACCCTGGGCTGCCCAATTAGAAATCCGTGCTGTCTTCATGTGAGAGGGAGTTTGAGGGGTGAAAAGGAGGCCTGGGGCCGCTGCAGGTGGGGGAGGGGGTGAAGGCTTCTATCTCCCAAGTATGGAGCTCAGTTACTATGGCCTAAGCTCCCCAGCCTTGGTTTGTCACTCATCTGTTTCATATGGTGAGAAAAATAGTGTAGAATTGCAGAACTGGTCAGAATAGTTTAATAGTTTCTTAGCATCAAAAACTTAATTTAAAAACAGGTGATCCAAACTCATAATTTGAAAGTCAAAGGAAACAAAAGTGATAGAAAATGAAAAGTAAATCTCCCTCTTCCTGCCACCTGCTTCCCTCCTACGTAAGTAAGTGACTTTCATCAGCCTCTTGTAATTAGTGCTAGTGTTTAGGAAGAGAAACATCAAGATTGTTCCTAGTCTTTGACATAGTTCACATCTGCAGATTGCACATACACATATTCTTTTTTTTTTTACCCAAAGTGTGGCATAATCATATTTCTGCATCTTACATTTTTTCTTGTTATTGTAAAGTGATGTACAGAAGGGTTACAGTTACATAACTTTTTGAATAGTGTCACCCCTTCCCTCCCCTTCTCCCAGTTTTTCCCTCCCAGAAAGGGTGGGCCAGAGGGTGAACAAATGTAGCAGTGATACTCACTAGACACTGTTTTGAAAATGAACTATGCATCTTACATTTTTTTGTCTTAAATTTTATCTTGATATCCCAGTTATCTTGAAAGTTCCATGCCATACTAGTAATATAGGTTTTACTGGCCTCATTTGTATCTACTAAATCCATTTGCCATTTATCCACATAAGTCTTCTGGGGTTGACAGTGGTTTTAATTTTTCTGCTATTATTAACAGTACTCAAGTGAACTTAAGATTTTAAAATTGAATTCTGCCCACAGCTATATAGAGCTGATAAAGTAAGTTCTCTTTACTCTCCTAAGTACATAGAGGTGGTTCAGGTATTGAGGCCACAAACCTCAGTATGATTATTATAAGCAAGATTTGTCCCACAGTATGTGGATTTATTAGTAATTTATTTTGCAGTGCAGGAGATCAAACTCGGGGAGTTCTGTGGATTTAAATCAGGGCTGAACTCTTGATTCTGCAAGAATATAAAGGATATAATTTGGGATTTGCTTTTAAATGAGATTTGCAACAATTAAATTTCCTGTAGTGTTTGCAGTGCCTCAAGTGTTTGCAAGCTGAAGTTGAGAAGTCATGAATACCTATTGGGATGACATAATATTTGTGAAATAAAGACATTTTTATAAATAGAGTAATTTAATAATTTTCTTAACATCTTCACATAAGAAGAAGTGTGCCTTCCATTTGCAGCATACATACACATCACTTATTATTTTTTTAATTAATTTACTTCATTGTTATCATAGAGGTGATGTACAGAGGGGTTACAATTACATGAATCAGGTAATGAGTACATTTCCTTTCATACAGTGTCTTCTGTTCACTCATTCTCAGTCTCTCCCTCCAATCTCTACCCACAAGTTATATAGTTCACTTTCATTAATGTCCAGTGAACTTTGCTGCTGCATTTTCACCCCTTTTCCCTTGAGTTCTGTGCTCCCCCCCACCTTCCGAAGATATACACGTGAATACACCATACATAAGGTAAATTAGACAGAATTCTAGAAAAGGTTTTTATTATTTATTAAGACAGGGTTTTGCTCCATAGTCCAGGCTGGCCGCCTCCAATTCATGATTCTTCTGCTTTAGCCTCTGATGTGTTGGAATTATGTGTACACCACCACACCTGCTCTATACAGACAGTGCAAAGTTTACATAGGGTTCAGCCAGGACTGAAAGGTCAGGTGGCCGACTGGAGGGTGCATACTGGGACAATGAACTGAATGAGCTGGTCAGCTGGTGACTTGGAATAGGCCTGAGCTTCCAGTGGAAACTGGGGAGGGAGGCTCAGTCATGGGAAATGATGGCTGGATTCCTCTTATGAAATCTGTAGAGCTGCTTTTGGTTTTTAGCAGGAGGAACTGAACTTCCTTTCTCTGTTTTATGTACAGGTTCTGGTAAATACTGCTTGCTGTGTTTTGATGTTGGTGGCTAAGCTCATCCAGTGTATTGTGTTTGGCCCTCTTCGAGTGAGTGAGAGACAGGTAAGCCTGTATAATAGACACTTGTGGCCAGATTTTAAAAGAAAAAAAAAAATCCCTCAAGAACTTTGTAGTTGGCATAATTTGAAGCATAGAGAAAATTCCATGAGTACTATATTGTGTCCTGTGCCTAGGTTCACCAATTACTAATGTTTTCTCCCATTTGCCTTTATATTCACTATTTACTTATGTAACACATATTTTTTTTCCTACCACATTTGAAAGTTAAATAGTGGATGTCCTTTTCTTTACCCCCAGAGACCTGAAGATACATTTCCTGGAATCAAAGACAAATTCAGTACGGCAGTATTTCACATTGATAAAACACTTTGATCTACAGCCCATGTTCAGTGTAGCCAATTGTCCCAATATGGTTTCTATAGTTATTTCCCCGATGACTTTTTTTTAAGTATATTTTTTATTTTCACTTTATTTGTTTTTTGTTCTGGGATTGAATTCAGGGCGGGGAGCATGCTAAGCACATACTCTGCCATTAAGCTGTATCTTCAGCCCCTTATATGTAATTGTGAAATCACTGATTTATTTTAGTTTGAATCATTGTAAATATGAGTAATTAGAATGTGGATTCTTTCCTAGAGAAAATTTCTGATTTTTCTTGTAGGAAAAGTAAATTAAGGTTCATTGTTCTACAGTGACTCGTTGAGATTGTTAAGTATTGAACCTGAACTACTCTTAAAATGTATTAATGGGGAAGAAGTGTTCTCTGTTATACCCCATGTTTACCAGATTGACAATTCTAGGATGTAAATGTAGATTATAGAATGGTATGTTTTAAAGAATTGAGAACTGGCCTTCATAATCACTTAAGAACAAAAATGTATTTACTTTTTCTCATGTCAGTGATAAGACAGAGACTACAAGTATGACAGCTTCCCTGCATTTTCAAAGTACTGTGTTCCCATCTGTCATCCCCCCCAGGTCTGCAGCTACCCACTGAGGTTTAGTTAGGAGCTGGAATGTGGTTACTCTGTGGCTAAGCCCTTGAATGCTGTTGCGAGCAGGATGACTTTGTTGTCCTGGATTCTTCAGTAGTGAATGTTCAGCACTTTGTGCAACCTGTGAATTCTGGAGGTCTCTTAGATGGGCTCAGTGAAACACAGAAGAGTTTTATAGGTGCAAAACTCCTTTTTGGATACTTGTTTGTTTTTCGTTTTTTTTTTTCTTAACATTTTGCCTCTTTTATCTTCTAATTTTCAATTTGTGTACCAGTAGGTCAAATACTTTGTTTTCATTAATATCTGTAGTGTCAGGTCCAAATTAGCAGAAAATATAACCTTAGAGTATTGCAGAGAATTTTGCTGTACATAGAGATAATCATGATGAGTGGGTTTGTTATCCAACTTTACTATTTCAGTTTTTTTTAGAATAGAACATCCTTTGTGTTGGTCTATGTTGGCTTCTTTTATGATTGATGACACTCAAGAACATTTGTTAAGAACTGTTTTGAGTTAGAACTCTAAAGAATTGGTATAGTGGGCTGGGAAGGTGGCTCAGTGGTAGAGCGCTTGCCTTGCATGCCAGAGGCCCTGGGTTCAATTCCTCAGCACCACATAAGCAAAAAGAAAAAAGCCGGAAGTGGCGCTGTGGCTCAAGTGGTAGAACGCTAGCCTTGAGCTGAAGAGCTGAGGGACAGCGCCCAGGCCCAGAGTTCAGGCCCCACAACCAGACCCCCCCCCCAAAAAAAAAAAAAAAAAAAGAATTGGTATAGGTTTTTTCTGTGAGTGCTTTCAAAATTCAAGATACAAGATAATGGTAGAGCAAAGGCATTTCATGCTTTGTTATATGAAAGTGTGAGGCTTAAATTTTTTTTTAAACATTTGACATCTGTTATGGCATTTTAAAAACTATTGTATTCTCAGGGGCTGGGAAGGTGGCTCAGTGGTAGAGCACTTGCTTTGCATGCATGAGGCCCTGGGTTCGATTCCTCAGCACCACATAAGCAGAAAATAAAAAGCCAGAAGTGGTGCTGTGGCTCAAGTGGTAGAGTGCTAGCCTTGAGCTGAAGAGCTGAGGGACAGCGTCCAGGCCCAGAGTTCAGGCCCCACGACTGGACCCAAAAAATAAAAATTAAAAAAATTTTAAAAAAACCTATTGTATTCTGAAGGGTAGATGGCTACCTAGCAAGCCCCAGGCCCTGAGTTCCAACCTCAGTACTATTAGGAAGCATTGTACACCCACTACTTTTTTAATACCCAGAATTCTATGAGTTTTATGCAGTTAATGTAAAACCCATTTTCTGGATGGGGAAGCCAAAGCTCAGGAATGTTGAGTGACTATCCCAAGATCACACATAGGCAGGTAGCAGAGCCAAGATCGAAAACCATGGCACAAAGGGTCCTTAAGTTCATTCCATTCTGTCCCTGTCCCAGATATGGAAACAGATATTCACCAAGCTTTTCTTGGCTGATGTTATTCAGAAGCCCAGATCCACACAGCAGTGTGTAGTGTGGAGGTCTGAGCTCGTTGCTGCTGGGTGTCTGCATTAGGGGATATGCTTTGGTCTCCCCCTGGTTTAGTTTCTGAACACAAGGTATGCAATGAAGCAGTAATTCTTGTTTGTTTTTTTTGTCAGTCATGGGGCTTGAACTCTGGGCCTGGGTGCTGTTAAGTAATCAAGCCAGTTTGTTGCACATTTAGGATCAATTTATTTTCACATTTTGCTTTTTTTTAAAGACATATGCTTTAAAACATGTATATGCTAAAACATTTTATACATTATCATGCATAAAAATATACTTAGACATTACACTTCCATTCTTAGCTAGTTTCTCCTCACCCCATAAATGAGTGGGTAATTGTGTATGTTAATATCTGGTAGAGCTTACCCACCTCTACTGCATACCTCAGTACTAGTTGCCCAGTACTAGTACTGTGTATATGTGTGCACACACACATGCATGTGCATGCATCAGTACTGAGTCTTGAATTCAGGGCTTCATGCTTTGGATCAGCTTTTTTTTTTTTTTTTGGTGGTTGTGGGGCTTGAATTCAGGGCCTGGGAACTGTCCCTGAGCTCCTTTTGTTCAAGACTAGCGCTCTACCACTTTGAACCACAGTTCTACTTATGGTTTTTGAGTGGTTAATTAGAGGTAAGAGTCTCATGGGGACTTTTCTGCCTGGGCTGGCTTTGAACAATGATTCTCAGATTTCTGCCTTCTGAGTGGTTAGGATTATAGGCATGAGCCACCAGTGCCCAGTGCTCAATTGACTTTTTTCCCCCCACCTGCCATTCTACCACTTAAGCATAGCTCTATTTCATAGTTCTACTTCAGGTGGCTAATTGGGATAAGAGAATGTGAATTTATCTACCCAGGCTGGCTTTAAGCTTCATTCCTTGAATCTCAACCTCTTGAGTAGCTAGGATTATAGAAGTGAGTTATTGGTGTCTGGAAAACACTATCTTTTTAAATCTCATAGTCTTTTTAAAAATCTCGCAGTTGATCCAGAGTTATAATCCAAAGTTTACGATTACTTCCTGGAAAACACTTTTTTATTCCTTTGCCTCCTTTTTTTTTTTGGTTGGTTGTGGAGCAACCTGGGCCTGGGCTATGTCCCTGAGCCTCTTTTGCTCAACACTAACATTCTACCACTTGAGTCACAGTGCCGCTTCTGGCTTTTTCTGAGTAGTTTGTTGGAGATAAGAGTCTCACAGACTTTCCTGCCCAGGCTGGCTTGGAACTGTGATCCTCAGATCTCAGCCTCCTGAGTAGCTATGACTACAGACATGAGTCAGTGCTACCCGGTGACTTTCTACTTTCTTTTGCACAAATGTTCAAAGTGAAATAGACTATTTCATATAAGCTTGCTTTTGCTAACTTTCTTAACTGTATTAGGTATGATGATACTTACTGTTGTAAATAATTTTTCCTTTTAGCACCTCAAAGACAAGTTTTGGAATTTTATTTTCTACAAGTTCATTTTCATTTTTGGTGTGCTGAATGTCCAGACTGTGGAAGAGGTAGTGATGTGGTGCCTCTGGTTTGCTGGTCTGGTTTTCCTTCATCTGATGGTTCAGCTCTGCAAGGACCGATTTGAATATGTGAGTCTCAGGCAAGCTCGGCGTGCTCGGCTACACATTTGCGAGGTTTGGGTTTGTGTAATGTGAAGAAGGTAGGCACTTTGTCTAGCTCTGAGGGGAAGTCTGGAGGTCTAGGAACATCTGGGCAGCCCCTAGTGAGTTACGTGCATCATAGCCCTGGCAAGGTCAGTTTACCTACACAAGGAAGCCTTGCTATATATAAGAAAATCTTGTCTCTTCTGTGTATTTTCTGTTCTAGTCTCTTCCCCTGTTGGAGCTTTTCTTTCTTACTATTTTATACAATTTTCCCTGTGAGTCAGGTGTAATTAGCTCTTTTACTTTCCCTGATCTGGATACAAGGTTTGCCTCTGCCTGTAGGCCAGAGCTGTGGAAATGAGCCCTCCCCTAATGAGTGTTCAGGTATATCTTGTGGGTCCCACCTACACATGCAACTGCTGTTCTACCTCAGTTTAACTAACTACAGGGACTTGAACACTGTCTTTGCCCCGTCTTCATGTACCAGATAGTTTTTGCACCCCTCTGTGAGTTAATCTCATCTGTAAAGACTTTTTTCCTTTCCCCATTCAGCTGCCATTCTCTGTCACAAATAGGAGTTTCTAACCTCCCTAACTGGTTTGTAATTTACCTCAGGAGTCACAGCTCCAGGTCTTCTTTTCATGCTGTTGCTGCTCCTTGCATAACACTGACATATTGTCAGTAGTAACTCTACACCTGCTTATATTTTACTTGTCCTAGTTCTGACAGACCAGGAGCAGCCTCCAAGTGAATTTTGGGGAAGATTAGAGTGAGATTAAGAAGGAAACATACAGTCCTGCTGAGTCCTCTTTAATGTTAGAAGAGAGAAATGTGGACCTTGAAAAATCGCTTGTAAGCCTAGTTGTAGGAGCACCCTTTGGGAAGATGAGATGAAAATAACACATTATTATATCTGGTCAATAAAATGATAAAGATTTGCCAATATTAGCTGCCTGTACTCACATTTAGTTATTGGAGAGTTTTGTCTATATGGGAACAGGCAGCTTCCTGTGTGCTAGCACAGGGCCCCAAGCAAAGATGCCTAGCTTGACCTGGCATTCTCCTTCCCTGCCACTGCCATGAAGAAGAAATGAACTTTCTGTCCATTTTCCCTTTCAGCTTTCCTTTTCTCCCACCACACCAATGAGCAGCCATGGGCGTGTCCTGTCTCTGTTGATTGCCATGCTGCTTTCCTGCTGTGGACTGGCGGTTGTCTGCTGTGTCACGGGCTACACCCATGGCATGCACACCCTGGCTTTCATGGCTGCAGAGGTGAGATGTCGGACGTAGGCTTGTTCAGATTACATTCCTGTGCCTCTTCATGTCAGCTAAAGGGTTACTGACAGATTATTTCACCATAAAGTGATGGATGGGTATTAGTGTTTTGTTTTAACAAGGATTTGAGTTTCTGTGTGTGTGTGTGTGTGTGTGTGTGTGTGTGTGTTGGAAACTGCTACTAATTCTTGTTATAGCATAATAAAAAGAATTTTCCTTCCAAATTATGTAGTAGTTATAGTTACTATTTGCCAGATTGTTCTAAATATTCCACACATATTGATAATTATATTATTTCTACTTATGGGGGTGGGAATGGCAGTATCTAAAGTGCATTGTGTGAGGTTCCAGAGTGTGGAATGTCACCAGCTGAGCCCTCTGTGTGCCTGCCTTCCTGCCTGCCAAGTAGGAAGAGTATAGAAGAAAAGTAGTATCTTGCTAGTGATTACCTGTAAAATAGCTAATTTGGTTTTTAAGCTAGAGTATAAAATAAAATGTTATTTAATAATTAATATGCCAGTTATATTATTTTGAAGGATTTTTTTAGAGCCAGGGATGAAATCCAGAGAGTAGCATGTGAGGCAAATACTTTGCCATGAGTTGCACCTCAACCCTCTCTGATTTATAACTTTTTTTTTTAAATGTACTTTTTCTCAGGAGGCTGCGATCTGAGTATCATGGTTTGAAGCCAGTTTGGGCAGAAAAGTCCATAAGACACTTCTCTCCACCAAAAAGCCAGAAGTGGAGGTGTGTCTCAAGTGATAAGAGTGCTAGCCTTGAACACTAGTTCAACGACAGTGCCTAGGCACTTAGTTCAAAGTCAGGATCAGTACAAAAATCTTTTAAATCTTCCAGAAAATGCTCATTTGAGAATGTCTTTATGTTCACTTTATATTTGCATTTTCCTCAGGTCAAAGATTACCTTACCCATAAATGTTATCATTTAAAAACGTGAGATGCAGTAGCTTCCCCTTTCTGCAGTCTTACTTATCTGCAGCCAGCTGATGGCTAAAAGTATTAAGTGAAAAAATTCTTGAAATGAACAGTTCTTAAAGTTTTTTTTTTTGTTTTTTTTTTTTGCTTTGGTCCTGGGATTGAACCCAGGCTGCAATATTCTGCCACTTAACTTGCACACTTAGCTCTGAACCATTCTGAGTAGAATGATGAAATCTTGTGCCTTGTCATTTGGACCTAGAATTATCTCTGCCCAGTGTCTCCATGTTTAAGGTGCTCCTCACCATTATCTGTCAGATGACATACTGTGGGATCCCAGTGCTTGTGTTCAAATAACCCTTCTTAAACTTGATAGTGACCCCACCATACAAGAATGGTGATAAAGGAGACACCAGGCATGGAACGTGGAAGGCAGGTTAACTGTGTTGGGCCAGGGTGTAGTAGTAGCTGTAATTTTATGTATCCATTGAGAGCCTTGGAGCATATCTCTGGTGCTTAAGAGGAACTACTATATCACATATACTGAAGCTAATTAGCTAGTATCAAAACAAGTTTAAATAACAAAAATGTAAACTGCTATTTGGGGTTGGTAGATCAGAGTTTAAATTTATTTTTGCTTAGTAGTGTTCATTTCATAGTACACTATAGTGTAAGTAGAATTTAAAAGGGAACATATAACTATTTAATAAAAACATATCCAATTCTAATTGACTATCTTCTGAATGTGAAAGGTATATATTGCTTATATTTAAGATTTACATTATTTAGTTTGCTTCACATATATTTTATTATGATACTTGCACTTTTTTAAAATCAAATTTTCAGTTAATATTAGGCTGAACTTTGAAAAAGATATACCTAAAAATCAAGCAGATTTAAATTAGGTCTATTTGTTCAGACTATAGTGTTACTTTTATTTCAGGTCATATTTGTTCATTTAGAATTATTTATCATGCATTGTATAGACTGTAGGCATTCACACACAGTGAGACTCTTAGGGGAGGAGCACAAAGGTACAAGGCCTATGTGCCTCTGGTCATATAAAATAATACATATTGAAATAAATTCCAGGGAATGGAAACAAAAGGTTTTTTCTTTGTTGTTATTTTTGTTTTCTTTTTGTCTTGTTTGTGTGTCTTTGGGAAGGTAAGGGGGAGGTACACAAATGGAGAGACAAAGGGTGAACAAACGCAGCAGACACTAGACACTGTGTTGAAAATAAACTACACAACGTGTGGGTAGGAAGGGGAGAGAAAAACAACTGGGAAAGAGTGAGAAAAGGATTGACATTGTCTAAAACAAAATGTACTTATTACCTGACTTTTATGTCACTGTAATCCCTTTTACATCACCTTCATAATAACAAAAAAATTATTATGCTGCATATATTCTGTATTTTGTATATGTATATTCTGTGTGTGTGTGTATATATATATATATATATATTCTGGTATTTTTCTCATGTAAAATATTCTCTATATAAATAATCGTTAAATCTCAAACATAAAATCAGTTCTATTTTTACAAATTAAGGGGAAATTTTTCTGTACATTAATTTTTTGGGGGGATCAGTTGTGGGGCCTGAACTCTGGGCATTGGGTGCTGTCCCTCAGCTCTTCAGCTCAAGGCTGACCCACTTGAGCCACAGCAGCACTTCGGGCTTTTTCTGCTTATGTGGTGCCGAGGAATCAAACCCAGGGCCTCATGCATGTGAGGCAAGCACTCTACCGCTGAGCCACCTTCCCAGCCCCCTGTACATTAACTTCTGTACTAAAGAGTACCATGAGAGCCATGTTTTGGTTTTTATTTCCTTCAATCTTTCTGTACAGAGTAGCCAGATCAGGGACTCTGGTTTAGGACAGTAATACCTAAAGTATACTTTGAGTTAAAGTGTCACTATGTAGTCAGACACCTTTTAAAAAGTTATGGTGATGTAGTGTTATGTCAGTAGAATTTATTGTTAAACTACTCAGGTGAACTGCAAGATTGTTGAAGCCCTCCCTAACAGTTGGACAGGTGGAATTGGTTGTCACCTTATTAACTATGAAAAGCTCAATAAAAGGTTCCTAAATTATGAACATATTCGATGAGAAATTCAAATAGAGAAAATAAGTGGTTGATATATTTGAACAGTTAGTTTTTTAATTGAACTGAGAAATGTTTGTGTTTTACAGTCTCTTCTCGTGACAGTCAGGACAGCTCACGTGATTTTAAGGTGAGTAGAAACTTTAGAAAGAGGTGATTGAGATTGGCTTTATTCAATTGATACTAAGATACAGCAGGTATAAAATATAAAATGATGACTAAACTATAGGAAGTTTAAATTCAATCATGAGGGATTAAGCTGCTTTTCTCTTTTTCTCCCTCTGTATTGCAGATATGTAATTCACCTCTGGGACCTCAACCATGAAGGGACCTGGGAAGGAAAGGGGACCTGTGTCTATTATACCGATTTTGTTATGGAGCTCACTCTCTTGTCCCTGGATCTCATGCACCACATTCACATGTTGGTAAGTGCTCTCAGAAAGAGCTCTGACAGAGGGCTAAGGTGTTTCATGTCAGAACAATTGAAAAATGAAATGATAGTGGAGTAGATGCAGATGAGCAACCTAAAATGTGATCAGGCCTCATTCCTCTTTTTCTCAGTGGGCATAGAGCAGTGTCTTGGGACCACTTGTGCTGGGTTCTAGCTCTGGAGGTAACTGCTGTCCTATGAGACTCAGTGAACTCTGCTGAGTCAGTAGTTCATTCTTTTAGCATGAAATTAAGGGGAGTACCTCTCCCTGTAGTTTCTGTGGCTTCTCATATTTAGCAATTACTTTGTAGGGTAAATGGAATTCCTGAAGTGTTTGCTGCTTCATAGATTCATAAATTTCCATCTTTGAAATTAGTCCTTATGCTTAATTCTTACTACTTTCCCTTAGTGTGTAAGAAATTTTAGTGTAAATATGCTTCATTGGTGAGGAGAATCAACATAGTGGATGAGCACTTTTTTTTTTTACACTATAAGGAAATTGAAGTAACATTTTTAAGTATTGTGTTACAAATAGCCAAGGCAATTCTGAGCAAAAAGAGCAGTACTGGAGATATCACGATAATTGATTTTAAATTACACTGCAGAGCCACAGGAACAAAAACCAACATGGTACTGGCACAAAAACAGACATGTAAGCCGGACGCTGGTGGCTCACACCGATAATCCTAGCTACTCAGGAGGCTGAGATCTAAGGATCACAGTTGAAAGCCATCCTGGGCAGGAAAGTTCGTGAGACTCTTATGTCCAATAAGCCACTAGAAAACTGGAAGTGGAGTGGTGGCTCAAGCGGTAGAGTGCTAGCCTTGAGCTGAAGAGCACAGGGACAGCACCCAGGCCTGGAATTCAAGCCCCACAACCAAAACAAAACAAAACAAAAACAAAAACACCCAGACATGTACCCTAGTAGAATAGAAGACCAAAGCATATCTTGGAGAAAAGACAGCCTCTTTGGGAAGCCTGGATATCCACATAGAGATGACTGCACGTAGACCCAGATCTCTTTGCCTGAACAAAAACCAGTTCAAAATGGATCAGAGACATTGATGTTTAAACATAGGGGAAGACATTTATAGATAGAGTCACATGGAGCCTAGTGCCAGTGGCTCATCACTGCAATCCTAGATGCTTGGGAGATTGAGTTTGAGAGGATTGAGGTTCAAGACCATCCTGGCAGAAAAAAACTCACGAGACCCCTTCTCAAATGAAGAGAGAGCTAGGCAAGATGTCATGTGCCTGTTATTCTATCTAGAAGAAGCCTAACAGGCAGATTGCACCCATGAGCACAGCCAGGCAGGAAGTGAGACCCTGTCTTTTTGTTGTTGTTGTTGGTCATGGGTCTTGAACTCTGGGCCTGGCGCTATTCTTCAGCTCTTCAGCGCAAGGCGAGCGCTCTACTGCTTGAGCCACAGTGCCACTTCCAGTTTTTTTAGTGGTTTATTGGAGATAAGAGTCTCACGGACTTTCCTGCCTGGACTGGCTTTGAACTGTGGTCCTCAGATCTCAGCCTCCTGAGTAGCTAGGATTACAGGCGTAAGCCACTGGCGGCTGGTGACCCTGTCTTTTTAAATGGTTCTGATACTGGACTTTCCTGCCCAGGCTGGCTTTGAACCGTGATCCTCTGATCTCAGTCTCCTGAGGCTGATATTACAGGTATGAGCCACTGGTGCTCAGCATAACTACATAATTTTTAAAAGTTGCATATTAGTTTCCTTAAGGTAGTTATACTTTTTTCACTCAATAAATATTATTTTCCTAGATAATTGACATTCAAAAGTCATATGTAGAAATATAACACAAATATTTATTTTGGTGTCAGTTCTGGAGCTTGAACTCATGGCCCCGGCGCTGTCCCAAGGCTATATTACTTTGAGTCATAGAACCATTTCTGCCTTTTTGGTAGTTAATCGGAGCTGAGAATCTCAGGATTTTCTTGCCAGGGCTGGCTTTGAACCATAATCCTCAAATCTTAGCCTTTTGAATAGCTAGGATTGCAGAAGTGAGCCACCAGTACCCAACAAAAACATTAATAAACATAGCTTGTGACTATAAATTACTTTATAGGAAATTGCAACTTAGTTCTTCTGATGGGCGTCTTGCTCACTTTCTTTCTTTCTTTTTTTTTTTTTTTGTCGGTCATGGGGCTTGAATTTTGGGCTTGGGTGCTGTCCCTCAGTTCTTCAGCTCAAGGCGAGCGTTCTACCGCTTGAGCCACAGCGCCACTTCCGGTTTTCAAATGGTTTATTGGAGATAAGAGTCGCATAGACTTTCCTGCTCGGGCTGGCTTTGAACTGTGATCCTCAGATCTCAGCCTCCTGAGTAGCTAGGATTACAGACATGAGCCACCAGTGCCCGGCTATCTTGCTCATTTTCATACTTGCTTTTTTTTGGCAGGGACGGGGGCGGGCGGGGGGTGGGGAGGAGGAGTCCAAGACTAGGATTTGAACTTTGTTCCTGACACTTTCACTCCCTGGCACTCTACTAGCTGAGCACCACCTCCAGCCCCAGGCTGGTCTTGAAATGGTGATCTTCTTGCCTCATCCTCTGTTAATCACTGGTGTGTGCCACCAGTAATTTTTTTAAAAATTAAAATATATATATATGTGTATATATATATATATATATATTTGTGTGTGTGTAATTGTTTGGCTTTACATTTCTGTTTGCTCAGGAAAATTAGTCTTTAATGGGCCATTTAGTTTGACGTATGCAAATGGTTTCTGAAAGGTCGTTCATTCCATTTCTACCAAACAAAGGCTTCTTTTGCTGAGAAGATGCCACTAGCAGGTTCACTTCATTTTTACTGTAGATGTTGTCTCTTTTCCTTTCCAAGTTATTTGGCAACATCTGGTTATCCATGGCCAGCCTGGTCATCTTCATGCAGCTGCGTTATCTGTTCCATGAAGTACAGCGTCGAATCCGTCGGCACAAGAACTATTTGCGTGTGGTGGGAAACATGGAAGCCAGGTAAGGGAGTACAAATAGAAGTTGCTCAAATGTACTCATTTAGTTCTTCAATAATGACAATCCCTAAACTGTGTAAGAATGTGACTTTGTAACCTGTTAACTGGGTGGTGATGTGAAGAGACTCCAGAGTCACACTGCCTTGGCGTGTTCCCATTCTGTTGCTGTGTGATGTGTAGCAGTTTATTAACACATTAACACCCTAGCTCCTTCTCTGAAATAACGAGAACCTTCTGGCACTGTGGGGAGGGATCCACAAGATATTAAGATCTTATTGTGTCATCCTATCATTATCAATATTAATGGAAGCTTCTCTGGGCTTCTGCCCTCAATTTCTTCAGACTTGTATGTTTCTGTATATGCTCACACTCACTGAAGATGCTTACTTGCCAACCTGAGTCTGACGGTGCAAGATTAATGGACATCTTTTGTATTTCTAGAGGGTAAAGTGAAGTGGATCACTGGGGTTTAGAGGAGAAATGTTCCTGGCAGTCATCTCTAACAGGAACCAATATTATGACAGATTTTGTGTATGAGTTTCTTACTTGCTCTTTAAGGGCTCTGAAGAAGAAACAAAAATTGTTTTTTCCTTACCAAGATTGCTTTGTAATTGGTCCATTGTAACGGCGATGAATATGAAGTAGTATATGTCCATGTGCATGAAACTGACAGGGATCGCTGCTGGGCCTGTTTTGTGTTTTACAGGTTTGCGGTTGCAACTCCAGAGGAGCTAGCGGTCAATAACGACGACTGTGCAATTTGCTGGGACTCCATGCAGGCTGCAAGGAAGCTGCCCTGTGGCCATCTTTTTCACAAGTAGGAGCTCCGAGAAGGGCCATGTGGGGCTAAGATTCAGCCTGGGTTGTGGAGGTCTTTTATTTCTAGGCTTGAGCCTGAGCCCAACAGAGGAGCAGAAATAATAGCTCAGTCTGCTTGTACTGGTTGGGCTGGCTTCTAGCCTTTGCATCTCTTTCTTTATCCATATCCTTGTCCCTAGTTCCACAGAATGGTGGGAACCCACATTTGCCATCTTAATTTCTGGGTTTGTTGTCTTCATAGTTTTTCCTCTTTTGAAGACCTGAAATGTAACAAATATGATGGAAATTTTAAGAAATAAAGGGTTCAGGGGGACATCTTGATTTCAAACAACCTGTTACCTAATTAAGGAGAGAATATATATTTTTGGATTTTTCACATGCCCCAATGCAGCATAAAACACACCACAGAGATGTGGGCTGAGATGGCATCAGACCAGGGTCATGAATGAGTTTAGAATAGTGCCTGTAGTAAGGATTGGAAACTTGGCTCTTTTCTGAACCTTTGGGTTTGAAGAGGTCCCGGAGAGCTTAGAGGGGCTCTGTTTAGACTAAATCATTCTGTGTTGGATGTTTTGCTATTGATGGGGCTAGAGATTATCTTTTAACCCTTTGAATCAGTTTTATGTATTGAGAGATCCTTTGATTTTTTACATCTTCAACCTTTGTTTTCCTATTAGATATCTAAGGTAGTTTTTGTTCTCTTTTATAATATTAGAAAGGTTTTGGAGCTGGAATAACCCACTTGACAAATGCCACAAACTTTCCCCCCATTTTTTCTTAGCATACATAAATTAGTTATACCCTGGGGCAGGGCGGTGTTCATTGTGTCTTTTTTTTTCTTTTCAAATTCTTTATTGTGATTAAGTGATTACATAATTTCCCAAATTTCATAGTATTGTGGGATAGTGATGCTTATTAGTTAAAGTCACAAACACATTCTAACTTTCATAGGGCAAATTGTCTCTCATGGTCTATAACATTTATGAGTTCTATGAGCTTTGCAATACAGTTATTTCTTCCACATTGGGTGATGTGTACATTTCTTTCGTTTTGCATAGCATCAGCTGTTCCCTCTTTCCCACTTGTTCCCTCCCTCCCATCGCTGCCATTGAGTTGCTTAGTTCATTTTGATCAATGTCCAGTGCAGCTGATGGGTCCCACTGTTGTATGTTTTTCCCTGATTCCCTCTAGTTCTGTGTCGTCTTCCTGGTTTCCCTCTGGTGTGCACACATATACCGTATATGTGATCAGCAGCATGGGATTATTTAGTAGTGATTTGACCAGATGAGTGGAAGTCCTTTGTTTTTTATTTATTTATTTTTTTGGGGTCCAGTCGTGGGGCCTGAACTCTGGGCCTGGGCACTGTCCCTCAGCTCTTCAGCTCAAGGCTAGCACTCTACCACTTGAGCCACAGTGCCACTTCCGGCTTTTTTATTTTTGCTTATGTGCTGCTGAGGAATCGAACCCAGGGCCTCATGCATGCAAGGCAAGTGCTCTACCACTGAGCCAACTTCCCAGCCCAGTCCTTTGTTTTTTAAATCTTGCTAATTTTGTCGTATCACCTAACATTTTGGATTTAACATCCACTTATCAGGAGACAATGTACTGTTTGTCTCTTTGCTCTTGGCTTACTTCACTCAACATGATTTCTTCTAGCTCCATCCATTTCCCTGCAAATGCCATTATTTTGTCCTTTCTAATGGCTGCATAATATTCCATTGTGTATAGATACTACAATTTTTGGATCCATTCATCTGTGGTGGGACATCTGGGTTGTTTCCATATCCTGGCTATTGTGAACAGTGCTGCAATAAACATGGTAGTGCATGTGTCCTTGTATACTGGTTCCTGTTGTTCAGGATAGATGCCTAGGAGTGGTATGACTGGGTCATAAGGGAGGTCAATAGTTAGCTTTCTGAGGGCCCTCCAGACTGCTTTCCAAAGTGGTTGTATAAGTGTACATTCCCACCAGCAGTGTAATTGGGTCCCATCAACCTCATTTCCTCCTTTACTTTCCCATTCAGCTCCCCCTTCTTAAAACAATTTCAACAGGATTCAATTTTCTTTTCTCCCCCACCCTCCCCCTTACTTTCTGTTTGTCTGTCTGTCATTAGGCTTAAACTCAGGGCCTATGTGCTATCTTGAACTTTTTGTTCAATACTAATGCTCTACCATTTCAATACTAATGCTCTATTTCTAGTTTAATTGGAGATAAGAGTTTCATTCACTCTTCTGCCTGGATTGGCTTTGAACCATGATTCTCAGATCTCAGCCTCCTGAGTAGCTAGGATTACAGGTATAAGCCACCAGTGCCTGGCTCCTTTTTTTTTTTTTATAGTACCAGAGTTTAAACTCAGGGCTCACATTCATTTGACTTCGTTGCTTGTCTGGCATTCTAATACTTGAGCCATACCTCTAGCCTAGCTTTTTGCTGGTTAATTAAACATGGAGTCTTGGAGACTTTCCTGACTGGGTTGGACTTTCCTGCCTGAGATCTAGATATCAACCTCCTGAGTAGCTAGGATTACAGTCATTGTTTTAGAATACATTCAGATCAACTACATTGACCATATTCATACTCATTCTCCCTCTTCCTTAGCCCTCCCTCCAGCTACTGCCTGCCCTTCATCAGAACCTGTTTTACGTTCTTGTTTACTTCTGTTCCTTTCCCCTTCCCTCCCTCCCTCCCTCCCTTTCTTCCTTCCTTCCTTCCATGTTTCAGATGTACATTTGATAGACATGTGTTGGGTACTAGGGATAAGATGGAAATGACAGGTATGATGGGGGTGTCATTGAAAGCTTTTAAGTAGTGGTTGGCAGAAAAGACTTGCAGCTTGCATGGGTCAGGGGCACATTGAGAGTAGCTGGATCTGCAGTGCAGGAAGTGCAGTGGAGAGAAATGGACAGAGCTGAGAGGACTAAAGGAGGTACCGTGCTCTCCCTTTGCTGTGTGTATACTTACCATCTAGTGATGCTTTTGTTGATACTGGGTTCAGTTAGTTCCAAAGGAGGTTGGAAGCTAGTTAGGAAGAATAAGAGTATGTTTTAGCCCAGGAAAAATATGATTAGCTTAGTTTTAGTTTAAAATTTTTTATTATTTTTTAAATTTTCTTATAAACCAGGTTTCACTGTTTTTCCCAGGCTGGTCTGAACTCAGGCCATCTCATGCCTCAGCCTCTCGGAATATCTGGACTAAGGTGCACACCACGCACCCAGCAAGGGTTTTATTTTTGACTGTGACAAAATTCAAATAATATATACCTAACCATCTTAAGGTGTATAATTCAGTGGAATTTGGTGTATAACAATATTGTGCAACTATACTTGTCTCTAGTTTCAAAACTTTTCATTACCTTAGAATAGTACCTCGCTCCCCGTTCCTTCCCTCCCCACCCCTGGCAACTACTTGTTTGCTTTCTGTCTATGGATTTGCCTATGGGTAATTCATATAAAAGGAGTCACACAATATATGTATGACCTTTTGTAACTTGACTTCTTTCACAATGAGGTTACCAAGTTGTAACAGATAGCTATACTTCATTCCTTCTTATGGCTAAATGTAGATAATTTTATAATAGCAATTGCTGTTGATGGACTTTTAGTATTTCTCCACCTTTTGGCCATTTGCTGCTATAAAATTTGGAAACAAGTGTCTGAGCACCTGCTTTTAATTGTTACTGTTTATGCCTGGAAGTAGAGTTCCTGGATCATACCTCCTCTCTGTGCTGAACTTCTTTATTTTCTTTCAGTGCTTGGCAGATGCTCTGCCACTGAACTACAACCTCAGCTCCAATTTTTTTTTTTTTGGAGGTTGGGGGGGGTCCGGTTGTGGGGCCTGAACTCTGGGCCTGGGCGCTGTCCCTCAGCTCTTCAGCTCAAGGCTAGCGCTCTACCACTTGAGCCACAGCGCCACTTCCGGCTTTTTTCTTTCTGCTTATGTGGTGCTGAGGAATCGAACCCAGGGCCTCATGCATGCAAGGCAAGCGCTCTACCACTGAGCCACCTTCCCAGCCTCGCTCAGCTCCAATGTTTACCTTCTTGAGGAGCTGCCACGCTGTTTACTACGGCAGTGATACCTGTCTTCATCTTCACATTCTCACTAATACTGCTTAAGTTTTCTTACTGTAGCAGTCCTAATGGTGTGAGTGGGATCTCATTGTGACCATTTTTATTATTGTGATGGTTTGTTTTTTCCAGTGGTCATTTTGAAATGTAATTTTTATAGTAAAATATGCATAATATAAGAGTTTCAGTCCAGTGCTATTTACATTGTTGATTAGAACCTCATCGCCACCTATCTCCAGAATTTCCTCATCTTTCCAAATCGAGTCACTGTACCCATTAGACAGCGAATCCCTATCCTCCTCTCCCCCTAGCCCTTACCAGTCCTTCTGGCTTCCTCTTATCAAGTTGATTTTACTCTGTAGCTATAAAGTTAGGTTGTTGATTTGAGACCTTTTAAAGCACTTTTTTTTTCAGAAATGAATTTGCCTCTGAGCTTTCTCTCTTGTGGGAAGTTTTAGAACTTTTGTTTTAATTTGTCTTAAGGAATTTTCTAATTTTCTGAACAATTTCTTTTAGCCAATGGTTGTACTAAAGTAAGCTTAATTTTAAACCATTTTTCTGCCTTTCATTGAGTGACAAGCTATTGTTAGGACATCCTAACAGTGCTTCACTTTACAGTTTTGATAATCCAGTGCGGAGAGGATAGTGTGATAATAATCTAGGGCAAACTTATTTTAATTTGTAATAAAGAGAAATGCCGAGGTTCTAATGGGCAATAGCTAATAACTACGTAATTTGTTGCTCTAGAAAGTATTTTTTATGAGATTTCTGAGTCCAGTGGCTATTTAATGCGTTGAACATCATGCATAGAAAGAGGAAAAACAGTTCTCATTAGAGCGTTGTTCCTGTTACGAGGGAGTTGTCTCTGCAGGCCATCATGTGGTTGAAGGTCTCCTTTGTCACTGTGTGGGCAAGCATAGTCTTGTTCGTTTCAGCAGCACTGGCCTTACACTCTACCACTTGAGCCACTCTGCCAAGCAGTCCCTTAGTTACTGATATTAAGAAAAAGACACACACATTTTTATTTAGTTCCTTCTGAGTTCTTAGGAGAAGACAACGCATTTTCATATGATTCTCTGAGGAGGGAACCTTAAACTTCATGCAACCTGCTTATCCTTGCTTTCCTTGCTGAAAGGACTGGTCCAGAGAGGTTGAAGGATTTGCCAGTTAGTTAGTGACTGATTTGGGGAGGTCAGATCTTTGTACTTTCTACTTCATGTTCTAGCACACTTCCCCTTAGTGGATACTGCAGGGGCTCTTGAGCATCTAGTCCAGCTAGGGCATTCTGTCCTCTTGAAAAAGGACATCAGGGAGCAGAGGGTAGAACAAGTAGAGTAGTGGATATATGGAAATGGTTCACCTCACTAGAGAGTGACCCATGAGGCTGTCATGCTTGATGAAAGGTAGGTGGGTGGTCTCATCTCAGAGAAGTTTCTGAAGTCATGATTTTGAAAACAAGGCCAAGGTTATGACCACATTGGTGAGTAGCTAAAGCAATGCAAGAGAAGATCATTGATAGAGAACTCCAGGGTCGAAGAGGCCAGCGATGTTGGATGATTCAGCCGTATGGATTTTGAAATAGCAAACCAGAGTTGGAAAGAATGGCAGTTAGCCATGTGGTAGCTTTTTAGATGGCTGTGTATGATAAACTGTTCACAGCAGGATGTGCTAAGTATGCTAGGGTGATATAGGGGAAAGAGTTCACATCCACAGTTTCTCAACGGTGAATCAAGTGAGAACACATTGGATATATTAGAATACTTTTGGTAAATTCCCCCACATTATGCTGAGGGTCAATAGAGGATGTTCACATTGTGTACTTTGGACTTTTTCTTGGTAGCTCCTGTCTTCGGTCTTGGCTAGAACAAGACACCTCCTGTCCAACATGCAGAATGTCTCTTAACATTGCGGACAACAACCGTGCCAGGGAAGACAACCAAGGAGAGAACCTGGATGAGAATTTGGTTCCTGTGGCAGCTGCGGAAGGCAGACCTCGCCTAAACCAGCACAATCACTTCTTCCACTTCGATGGTGAGCGATTTCAGCTTCCAGTGCCACGCCCACAGCCTTTCCTCACATGAGACATGGCTGTTTTTATTATAAATTGCCTGCATAGATAAACTTAATATTACATTTCAATTATTTATTTTTTTCTTTCTTGTGCTGGTTCTGAGGCTTGAACTCGGGGGATGGTCCCTGAGCTTTTTTGCTCAAGGTTAGTGCTCTACTGCTTGAGCCATACCTCTGCTTTTTGCAGGTATGAGCCACTGGCATCCAGCTATTTGTTATTTTTGAAACCAGGTCTCAACTGGGCAGCCAGGGCTAGCCTCTACCTCCTTGGGCTAGGTCTCAACTACGCAGCCAGGGCTAGCCTTGAACTCACAGTCCTCCTGCCTCTGCCTCCTTGGGCTGGGATTATATGTGTGTGCCATCCCTCTCAGTTTATATTTCAATTGAATTGAAGTTGTTGCATGTTGGATGGATAGGCGGAGCTGAAAGGTTGTTCCTTCCTAGGAGTTTTGTTAGATTCTGTGTCAGTTTGAATCAGTTTCATAGTAATCCTGAGCTGCAAACTGATTGTAGTAGTAATCATTTAAGCAATAGTGAAAGATCATTGAGTGGCTTTTCAGGAGCTCCAGAGGCAGAACCAGAGCTGGGGCAGTGCTGGTTGGTCCATAAGATGAGAATGTGCTTCCTCCTGGCAGTGCTGAAGAGTTGTGACCCAGTGTGCACTGCTGAGGCCATGGACACCTTCCTAGGGACCAGTCATCTTTCCTTGACTCACATATACTGAGCTGTTGTTGAGTTCCTTCAATTCCTGTACTATGACTTTCTGTGAATTCCTCTTCCTAGCTTACTGCAAAGTAGCCGCTTCTACATTTTGCTATAGCATTGCTGTTCAGATCTTGGATTTGAGTTTGCAAGGGTGCAGTGGTTGGAGTAGTGGTGTGTTGGTGGAGTACTGAAAGGGACAGGGAGCAGAGGCAAGCCTCTGAGAGGAGGGGCTTGGCTGTCTGGGCCTAGGTGCTGGACGGGCTTAAAGCCCTCGTGTGCTATTGTTAACAATTAAGCCTTCTGTGAAGTCCAACTTCTGAAATTGACTAACAGATTTTGGAGATGGATCCTGGCTGTGTAAGCCATTATTTATGAATTATCTCCAAGGAAAATGTAGGCAAATAGATCAAATCCCTAGTACATTACAGGAAATAAGCATATGTTTTTAAATACATACATTTTATTTGGTGATAATTCCTTTTGCCTCAGTGATTCTTTGTAAAGGAATAAAACAGCACCCCCTACGTGTGCAGCTTGATACTGAATTTTGCAGGCTGTACATGTGGCTTTATATCTTGGTCTGCCCTTTCCTTGGGGAGATAACAGAAGCAGCAGCCATTGTTGTTGTTCAACCCTGTGTTGAAAAGAATTTGGAATCCAAAAACCATGGTCAATCTTTTAGTCAGCCTATCAAGGAGGAAATACTTCATGAAAGCAGTTGTGCAAACCACCTCTCCCAGTGGGTAGAGATTTGCGTCCATGTCAAAGAGAAGGGCAGGGCTCATCTGCTGCAGCAGCCGTAGATTCTGGGCTCAGAATGGATTGGGGATTGAGTGGATCAAGGGCTACCAGGACGCAGGAGAGGCAGGTGGTAAGTATTCCAGAACCCAGTGTGGCTGGCTTCATATCCTGGCTGCCATCATTAAATATGATCTTGTCAGCATTACCTAACTTGTAACTTGTAAGCTGAGGACTAGCGTCATATCTCTGAAAAAGAATAAAACTAAAAGATGAGAACTAAATTAACTGTTCTGTGTGAAACATTTGACACAAAAAGCTGGACATGAAATAATCCCTGAGTGAATTTCAGGTGGTGTTCTAGAGAGTATAGAGAAACTGACTAGATAACATGGGGTGAGAGGCAGGGGCCCATACTCTAACACTTGTGCTTGCTGAACTGTCCTTTGTTTTAAGGGTCCCGGATTGCAAGCTGGCTGCCGAGCTTTTCAGTGGAAGTGATGCACACTACAAACATTCTTGGCATCACACAGGCAAGCAACTCCCAGCTTAATGCCATGGTAAGGACTGTCAACCACCTGAGCAAGAGAACTAGTTAGTAATTAGCAAGGAAGAAAACCTCTGAAACGTGTGCAGTTATATGACCTTGTTGGTCATATTTTCCGGGGACTTTTAAAAAAATTCCATAGTATTTCTTAAATTCATGTTTAATTAAATTATTTTGTGGTACAGGGGATTGAATCCAGGCCTTGTTCATGCATAGCACATTCTCTACCTCTGAACACACCTCCAAGTCCTTGTGTTTTTAAATTGGAAACTAGTTTGGAAGTTGCCTTTTTATTTCCGTAGTAGATAATCTAATCTTTAATGAACAGGATTGTGATCTCAGCCTACATTGAAACAACTTGATTTTGGCCAAGGTATCTCTGCAGAATAACTGACAAGAATGAATGATAGTCTTTTTTCTTTTTCTTTTTCTTTTTTTTTTTTGCCAGTCCTGGGGCTTGAACTCGGGGCCTGAGCACTGTCCCTGAGCTTTTTTTTGCTCAAGGATAGCATTCTACTATGTGAGCCACAGTGCCACTTCTGGCCTTTTCTGTTTATGTGGTACTGAGGAATCAAACTCAGGGCTTCGTGCATGCTAGGCAAACACTCTACCACTAAGCCACATTCTCAGCTTCCTCTCAATTTTTTAACTATTTTACTTGATTCTTTTTTTTTTTTTTTAACTAGAAGGTAGATGCAGTTACTATCTTTGCTTAGACTTTTTCCTCTGGCTTTTTTCCAAGACTTTCTTCTATTTTCTGTGGTTCAAAACCATTATGTGTAGTGTTGGATTTTGGCACTGTTTTCTTGGTGGACCTGAGCTTGGAAGAAAAAGAAAAAGAAAAAAAACCCAAATCAGAACAAATCCTTTCTTCCTCCCTCCAGATCTTGGACTAATGTCCTCACTGCACCCTCAGCCCCCGGTAACCACTGTTTTATTTGTTTGTTTGGAGCAGAGCTGAGGATGGAATACAGGCCTTCCACATGCTAGGCAGCATTCCTCCACTTCCCACCCATACAGCTTTCTTCCCTGTGGTCTCACCACTCCCAGCCGTCATTTATGTGAGCCTGTCAGGGCCCCTACGGCTCTTTGTTTGAGATGTATTGCTGTCCCCAGCTATCTATTTGGTACTCTGGAAAAGCAGTTGAAGAGACTGCAATGTGATCTGCAGAGCAGGAGAGGCCTGAGCTTTCAAAGCGTGGCCTCATGCTCAGTGCCCAGATCCTGCCCTGATGCTGAGCCGTGAGTATGTCAGGCATGGCCTTGGCTGAGGTTTGTGTGCCTCCCTCTAGGCTCATCAGATTCAGGAGATGTTCCCCCAGGTTCCGTACCACCTCGTGCTGCAGGACCTCCAGCTTACACGCTCTGTCGAAATAACAACAGACAACATCTTAGAAGGACGGATTCAAGTACCTTTTCCCACACAGGTAAAACCAGGGCTGGCATTGTGACAGACTCTGTTTTCACAAAGATCAAATCCTACAGATTCACTTTTTGGTTACTTTCATAACTGAATGTAATTTATGTATGATACAATGAAGAGGTTCTGTAAAGACCTTCACTTTGCCCCAATAATGAGAAGAGACCCACTGGTACAGACACAGATATGCACATCAAACCAGCCTGCCCTCGCCAGTCTAGTAGGTGATGTCTTGGCTCCTGCTAGGAAGGGATTGACAACTTTTCATGTACGGGGCAGATCATGATTATTTTAGGCCCTGGGACTATTTAACCCAGCTAAAGCAGCCATGGATAAAATGAGTACATGAATGACCAAGACTGTAGTGAAATGATTTCATCAAGCTAGGAGGAAAGGCGAGTATGGCTCAGGTCTGTGGTGGTGGAGCTCCAGGCCAGCAGGTATTGGCACCTGTCCCTCCCTAGGGGGTGTCGAGTCGGTTAGCTACAGTTCATATTTCTCTAGACTTTGCTTTTTTTAAAAAAGAAAACAGCCTAATCATCTGGCTATAAGAAATGTTAACTAGACAAGCTTTCTGACAAGCCTTTATATTTGACCAGGGAATAGTATGCCAAAAAATATTCATTTTCAGTATGCAAAAATATTCCGAAATCTACCAATAAACTTTCTAGGGTTGAGTCTGGAGAGGCTGAGATTGTAGCCTGTGATGTTGGATGGGCTCAGGTGTTAGCTCTGGGTCCCCAGTGTCACTGTTGGACCTGACTGCTGTCTGGCAAACTTACTTCATGTAGCCAGAGAGAGACCATGGGGAGTCCCATGGAAACTGGCCTGTAGGTCTTCACAGGCTAAAGTGAGAATACCACACTTTGCGTTGTAGGTGTTAGGAAAGCTAATGTGATGGTGTTGCCCAGGCTGTCAGCTTCACCCAGTGTTGGTTGCCTGTTGTCATTAGTTTTGTTATGCACTGCCTATTTTTTGTCAGTGGTGGTGGTCATGAGGCATGAACTCAGGGTCTGGGCTCTGTCCCTGAACTCTTGCTCAAGGCTAGTGCTCTACCACTTTGAGCCACTGTAACTCTTCTGGTTTTCTGATGGTTAATTGGAGATAAAAATCTCATGGCCTTTCCTGCCTGGGCTAGGTTCGAACAGTGATCCTCAGATCTCAGCCTCCTGAGTAGCTAGGATTACAGGCGTGAGCCACCAGCACCTGGTTAACTTCGTATTCTTGAAAGAAGAACTGAAGGTGGAGCCAGTTGCTGAGTCTCAAATCTGAAACTCTAATTTACGCCTCAGGCTTCTTTGTCTTGCCTTTAATTGTTCTTTGGTGCTGTGGTGCTGTGAGTTTCAGGCTATGTTGGGGCTATAGCTCCTTGTGTGCCTCAGGTTTTTCCCGTGTGTGTTACCTCATTTTGAGTGACCTTGCTGTCTCTCTTTCAGCGGTCAGATAGCATTAGACCTGCACTGAACAGCACAGTGGAAAGGCCCAGCACTGACCAGGAGGCGGGAGAAGCCTCTGCGCAGGTGAGAGCGGTGCAGTGAGGGGTGTGGCAGCTGGGGGGCGCCATGGCTCTGCTGGCGCTGACCTTTGTCAGGGGCAGACGTAGGAGAGAAGGCCCCATCTGCCCTGTCTGCCTCTCTGCCAAAGTTCCAAATTGAACTCAGCCAGTGGCGGGTCTATTTCCATCCTAGTCTTCAACCTGCTCTAGGCACTGCTGCTGGGCCAGTCCAGTTCCATGGAGCTTGAGGGAGAACACATGAAGGGCAGAAGGAAGCTGTCCTGGGCATCAAGGGGCTGGACCCAGCCAGACTGGGATGGGGTGGACTGGGTGCTCCCTAGGGGGCGGAGGCCCCCAAGTCACCATTGCTCATTCGTCTACTTCCTGTGTATTTTGCAAAAATCCAAACCTCCTGATCTGGGTGGGATGGGAAAGTAGATATCCCTTTTGGCCTTGTGGCCACGAAGTGGCTGCCTCCCTCCCTTGAGCCCCACAGCTGGGCTCCAGGCTCTTGGCCCTCAGCTGTAGTGCCGATGTGCTTCATACATGGCCACACTTCCCCCGTGCTTCCTTAGGACAGTAAGAACGTAAAAGTCAAACATCCCTACCCTTGCGCTTTTGTGGTTAGGGCTTCCTATGTGTGAGGCTCCAGTCAATGGCCACGCTGCCTTCTTCCTCTCAACGGGCTGTGCTCTTCTGGAAGCTGTGACTTCCACTGACAAGTGACGGCATGGCTGGCATCCCTGAAAACAGGAAACCATAAAGACCACTCAGACTTGGGCTGGCTCTTGATGAGCAGCCTTGCCTTTCTGGCGACATATTCGTCCTCCAAGCGGTCCTTTGGGGCTGTCAGTCTTCAGTGCCTCCAAGTTGTCCTTACAGGCGAGCCGCTCGCAAAGCCTCCGGACACACACATGGCTGCAGCCAGTGGGTGTGGCACTTGCTCCAGCACAGCCTCTCCCGGCACTGTTTCTTATCTTCTACGGAGTTTCTTCTAGATGTCTTAGCTATGTACTCATCAGTCTACGTGTTCCTAAGCTGTGGCTCCCCTCATGACTCTCATAGTCCTCTCTTGGGCTTGGCTGAAGGCAGGGAGAGCAGGAAGTGAGGGAGGTGACAGCACAGCATCCATCCCCAAGAACTCTTAAATGACACAGCCTCCCTGCTTCGTGGTGGGCTGGCGGTGAGCTGCCACTGCCTGCTGGGTCTGTGTCAGGGAGCACAAGTAGCACAGATGACTGGGTATCTTCTTAGGGATTTGGGGTACCTGGGCATCATCATGGCCTTTGGAGTTTCAGCCCAGATCAAGAATATATCTCATTTTAACACAGGAAACACAATTCATTATGTCTGCATTTTTTAAAAAAGATTTTTCTCATTTGCCCTTTCAGCCTGTGTGCCTCTGTTTTCAAAGTGAGGGTATAAAATTGGTGCAGTAGATGTGCTTAGACATGTTTAAAATCCTGAACAATTAGAATTGAACAGAAATCTCCCAGATGCAAATTGGCTGACTACTTTGTTGTGTATTACTAGATTATAGCTTGAAGTGCTTAGGGTTCTGTACTAGCAGTCATTTACTCACTGAGCATCATGATCTTAGGGACACATAAGCCATTCTCAGCAGGCCTGCCCCCCTGAGTCAGGTGTCCATGGTACAGATGTTTGAGGCACCTAGCTTTGGCTTTCTGGCCGGCAGCAGCCCTCATGTTCCGGAAGGAGCTTGCAGAGGGGATTCTGCTTAGATATGCGTCTGTACTCATAACTGCCACCCTCCCTCCAGACCGAACGTGTGCCACTGGACCTCAGCCCTCGTCTGGAGGAGACCTTGGACTTCAGCGAGGTGGAAGTGGAGCCCAATGAGGTGGAGGACTTTGAGGCTCGGGGCAGCCGTTTCTCCAAATCTGCCGATGAGAGACAGCGCATGTTAGTGCAGCGTAAGGACGACCTGCTGCAGCAGGCGCGGAAGTAAGTTGATTCTCCAGCCCCCGGGCTGGACTCCAGGTCAGAAGCAGTAGCCGCTGGATGCTTTCACAATGGGCCCACATCTTTTTAAACACAATGATTTCAAACCTGTCTTGAAATAACAGAATCTGGCTGTCAGTGCGGCTCGTACCTTCCAGTGGCTGCTAACCTCTGGTGGCTGGCGCTTCCAGTGGCTGCTAACCTCTGGTGGCTGGCGCTTCCAGTGGCTGCTAACCTCTGGTGGCTGGCGCTTCCAGTGGCTGCTAACCTCTGGTGGCTGGCGCTTCCAGTGGCTGCTGGTGGCTTGTCTCCTGAGCCCGCTGCAGCCACACTTGCACAGGTGGCACTTACGTGCCAGTGTGTGAATTCTTCATTCTCTTAACTCAGAGAAGGATCCCTGACATGCCCATGTGACAGTTGTTTCTCTTTAAGAATCTGGGGTTTAGGAGAGGCGACTACTAGCCTGGGTCTGGCTTTCAAGTCTTCCCCCTTTGACCACCTGCCCTTAAGGCCAACAGCATGAGCCCACACTGCCCACCTGAGTGCCACTGTCCATGCAGCCTGAGCCTGAAGCATTTCTCTGGTTGGACTGACACTTCTCATTTCAGTTCTAGAGGACAGGGCCAGTGACCTGCTCATCGGGAGGTTTGTGTTCTACACACACCTGCAGCTGAGGGGCTGGGCTGTGACTGTGGAGGGGATAGACACCGGAGAGGGGCCCGAATAGCCGGTGATGGGCCTCTCCGTGGCGCATGGGTGCATCTGCCCAGAGCAGTACCCTTTACTTCCATTTGTTTTCATTTTTGCAGTGCTAGGATGAACCTAGGCCTCTGGCTTGCTGGGTAAGCTCTCCACTGCCGAGGCCCACCCCAGCCCACATGGAGAGGCCACAGCCGTTTCCCACGGGCTGGTGCTGAGCCCAGCTTGTTGGAGGCGCCTGGAAAGGACACGTAGTTCCCTCCACCGGCCCACCTCTCCCATGGGGCTTTTTTTTTTTTTTGTAGGCGATTCTTGAACAAGACCTCTGAAGATGACTCAGCCTCTGAGAGCCTCCTTCCTTCAGAGGGCACGTCCTCCGACCCTGTGACCCTGCGCCGGAGGATGCTGGCTGCCGCTGCTGAACGGAGACTTCAGAAGCAGCAGACCTCCTAGCGTCCCTCCCTTCTCAGCTGCCTCCTCCCGAGCCCAGGGCCAGACCAGAAGAGGCTGGCCTGGGTTCCACCTGCCCTAGACTCGGGCTCGACTGCATTGCCGCTGTATAAAGCATGTGGTCTTAATAGTGTTTGGACAGCTGACAAGTAATCCTCCTTTGTAATACTTTCTATGTGACGTTTCTCTTCCCTTAGAAACACTGCACATTTTAACTCTAGGCATGACCTCTTCTGGCCTTGACTGGACTTCATGGGGGCGGGGCACAGGGGAGGGCAAGTGGTCGACCACCGCCCTCAGCAGCACCTTCCATTACTGCCTTGTCCTAACTCACGGCTGATGCTGGCACCTTGGCATCTCAGGAAGTGTGTGTGTGCCCGACAGCAGTGACGAGGGGCACGGGATCCCACCGCCTCCCCCCAGGACACCATCGGCAGCCAAATGCTCTCCTTTGTGAGCAAGCATCAGAATGTTCCAGAGGCCAGACCTGCAGGTTCCTGAACCTCAGAGTCAGCAGGGCATCTTCTATAAAGAATTTCTGGTTTGCTCCTGGAGCTGAAGGAGCGGGGACTTCAGAGTGAGAGATCGTTTTCCATCCTGACATTGGACTAACCGAGCCCCACCTGCAGCTGGGTTTGCTTCAGTTCACGCTGGTGCTCCAGCATTGCACATGCTCCCCCAGGGGTCTCCTCCTCTCCTCCCGGCTTTCTTCCCGCCCCCTGTGAATATGAGAAGAGGTTAAGCAGCAAACTTTGGTTGTGGTTTTAATTCATTGGTAAACTAAAAGAGGCAGCGCCAAAGCCTGTGGGTTTGGTCCTTGGAGAAGATGTGGGCCTTGTGAGAGGGCAGAGTACGTTTCGGAGGGCGCTGTTGGGGAAACAAGGTTCCTTGTTCTGCCCTGGAGCTTTTTCCTGCAGGTTCGATTAGACATAGAAAAACAAGGTGTGGAACCACATGCAGTGAGCAGACTAGATCCCATCTCTCCAGTTCTTCGCAGTTAACTTCAAGGGTTTGAGCCACAGTCCGAGGTCACACAGTCAGTTTTATGTCCCATTGGATTTTTTTTTTTTAATGTTTGAAAGCAAGTTTTATGGTAGTCTTTTTGGGAAGAATCCAGTATTACCTAAAATGATTGGCAAAGTAAAATGTATTTTAAATAACTGGAAGATTTTAGGATTTTGACAATTGAGAAAAAGGATGATAGGTAAATATGTAGGCAGAGATAATTTATTTCAATAAATCTTTCAAAAGCCTTACCTTGAAATGCCATTAGTAAGTTTCTGTGATTTTTTTGAAAGTTGGTTTTGTTTTGCTGAGAGCTTTTGTTTTTATTGTAAGACAACAATAATAAAAAGCAAACTCTTGTAGCGTGTTGTGTGCAGCTGGAGCAGAGGCAGCGTCTTGCAGAGATGCTGACATTGAAATTCAGCCTGTCTGCCATTTGGGTTTGATAGTTTTTTAACTTTCTGAGCTAGGGAGTCTTGTTTCTTGTTTCACACGAAGGCAGTGCCTTGTGTCTACCTGTATGCATCCAGGTAAGTAGGGAAGATGCTCATCTCACTTTCATGAGTTACATTGTACTTTGCATCTGCACACAATTACAAGGTTAACATTAATTGTACGTGTTCTTCCGTGTCAGATATGCCAAGAGAAACACTGATTGCAGTAATGATCAGGCACAGGTTTCTTAAATGGCTTAAAATGTCCCAGGAGTTTCCAGGTTTTATTCCACCTGTGCAGCTAAGGATTCTGAGTATTACGAAAACTATTCTCTATTCCCCCCCCCCCCCCACCCCAACTGCCAGTGCTGGGGACTTGAGCTCCAGGCCTTGCACTCTCAAATGGCTTTTTTCTTTTCCCACTGCTTCTTGGGGGAAGTGCTAAGGACAGGGCAGTGACATAGGGACCTTCTTCATACTTCCTTCACTGACCCAGCTGGCTGCAGGGTTACGCAGCCTTGCCTTGTGCCCAGCCCTACAACATTGGGCTTCTGGGAGCAGACAGAACCCAAGGCTGGGGTAGGATCTTTCATTGACCTTGTTCTTCACCTCCCCCTTCAAATCTTGAGGCTTTATGCACCAAAGAAATGATGCTTATGGGGGCTGGGAAGGTGGCTCAGTGGTAGAGTGCTTGCCTTGCATGCATGAGGCCCTGGGTTCGATTCCTCAGCACCACATAAGCAAAAAGAAAAAAGCCAGAAGTGGCGCTGTGGCTCAAGTGGTAGAGTGCTAGCCTTGAGCTGAAGAGCTGAGGGACAGCGCCCAGGCCCAGAGTTCAGGACCCACGACTGGACCCCCCCCAAAAAAAAATGATGCTTATGGGCTGGGAAGGTGGCTGAGTGGTAGAATGCTTGCCTTGCATACATGAGGCCCTGGGTTTGATTCCTCAGCACCACATAAGCAGAAAAAGCTAGAAGTGGCACTGTGGCTCAAGTGGTAGAGTGCTAGCCTTGAGCTAAAGAGTTCAGGGCCAGTGCCCAGGCCCAGAGTTCAAGCCCCATGACCGGCCAAAAAACAAAGGAGTGATGTTTATGTGGCAGCTTTCACTGGAGTTGTGAATCCTGGGTGCTCGGAGGGCCTCCTGGGCCTGCCTCCCCACGGGTGCTGGGACAGGAAGAGAAGGTGCAAACGAGGGAAGCAGCGCACGTGCTGCTGCGACCCGTGGCCTTGCAGCAGGGGCCGTGTCATGGAGTTGCTCCTGATCTGTCTGCCCTGGAACGCTCTTGGTACACCTGCTTGCTATTGGATTAAGCAATATTTCTGATCTGGCTGCATGTGAAGAGCCACTTGTATAGCATTAAAAAAGTAATAATAATGTAGGCTCTGCCCACACACTTCTTGTCCTACTTTATCTTTTCTTTGTATGCTTTCCAAAAGATGTTTCCTAACTTTCCTCCAAAAAGATAACGCAGTGCTGTGAAACTCAGTGGTAGAGAACTTGCCTAGCATGTATACTAAAATTGGAATGATACAGAGAAGATTAGCATGGCCCCTGCACGATGATGACACGCAAATTTGTGCAGCATTCCATATCTGCAGTGTTGCCTAGCATGTATGAAGTCCTGGATTCCATGCCCAACACGGGCAGGGAAGAAGAAAAATAAGGCCAAGACACTTGTGTTTATTTTACCTACAGAACTCATTTGGAAGTTGGGAAAGGAGCTGTGTGGGTGGCTCATGTCTGTAATCCTAGCTACTCAGGAGGCAAGCAATAGGATCACATATTACAAGACCAACTAGGGCCAAATGTTCACAAGACACCCCCCACAGCCCCCTCCCCCCATCTAACTAATAAAGTCAGTGCAGTTTTGCTTATAGCAAAACAAGGTACATTAGGGGAGCAGTGGTAGCCAACAGCCTGGAGAGAGCTCAGAGCCCATGCCCCAGTCTGGGCCACCTGGTTCCTTCTTTGCGTTTGGCCTGCAGGAAGGCAAAGCTGTGGGAAGTCTTCCTGGCTAATGTCCTAAGCTTGTCCTCAGCAAAGGAGTGGATGACTGACACCACCCCAACGCTGCACAGAGGTTTCAGGCCACGTGACCTTAGAAAGTGGGTAGAGAAAACAAGAAGGAATGGCTGACCCTCCCTCCACTTTTCCCTTCCTAGTTTTCAGTTCCACCAGGAGCTGACAAAAGCAGCAGAGTGTGAAGAGTGGGGAGCCAGAAGGAAGAGGCCATCTTGGGGATGGATGGTGCTCTTACAATCCCACCCACGGCTCCCCTGCTGGCAGGAATTCTAGTGGGAGGCCTTACCCATTAGCTTCCAAGTGTTTGTGGCCAAGTCAAGCCCCTCCTTCCCTTTGCTGCCCACCCCAAGTAACAAGTAATCGTCGCCTGCAAGGCAGAGGGTGAGAGACTCCAGTACAGACAAACATTCTCTTTATTGAGCTACACATGAATTTTTCAATTAGAGAAGTAGACTGGCAGTGTGTAAGATAATCACAGAAACCTCACCGATTGGGAATAGAAAGGCTTAGAAAGACCCGTGGGCTTTTTTTTTTTTCTTTTGTGTTTTCAAGTTTTTTTTTCTGTATTTTTAATTTTTTTTGTGTTTTATCTTCTTGCCTCCTCTTTATTGGGAATGGCTGTGACTGGTTTTCAGCAAATATTATTTTTAAAAGTGAAACTGTGAAGAGGTCTGGGATTGGATACTAGTCAAGTAGAAATGACATAGGACTGATCATGAAAATGGTGGCTTTAATGTAAACACTACATTCCATCATTTTAATTTTGTGTGTGTGTTTTTCCATCTCGTGGTATTTAAAAACTTTTTTTGTTCTTTTTTTTTTTTAAATCTGCAGCACAAACATCCCCACAGGAGAGAGAGAGATAGGAGAGAGAAAGCGGGGGGGGGGGGGGGGGGGAGGAGGACACAGATCACTGAAACAAAGGAAAATTGGGCACACACATGGGGGAAGGACTTCTGCCTGAAAGACTGAGATGCAAAGGAAAAAAACCACAACCCCATTTCCCAGAGCCCATGAGAGCTGATGTGTCTATGTGATACGCAGTACTCATCAGGACAAAACAACAACAACAAAAAGAAACACAAAAATGACCAGGGGCATTTAGGAGGTCAGCAGGGTTTTTACAGGGTTAAGGATCTGTAGATGACAAGGGTTCTTTTTGGCAGCTACTGGCCAGAGCTGTGCTTTTGCTATACAAACTTGGAGTGAGGGTGGGGCTGGGGTGGCGGGGGGCTGGGAGAGCAGGCCTGCCATTGCTTGGTGTATCTGTGGTATCTGAGTAGCTGACAGGCTCGGGTTTACAGTGGCCAGTGTGGCCTTCTGGAAAGCCCAGCCCCAGTGGGCTCCCACCAGCATCAATATGCCATCCAGGAGCTCCTGGCCACAGGTGCGCCCAGCACCTCTGGCATGAGCTGGGTTGGGGAGAGCATGAGTGCTAATGTGTAGGCTTATTTCAAAATCAAAAGAAAAATGCATGAAATGGTGAGTTTTCCTTTTTCCTTTTTCTTTAAGCTACAAAGCACATGAGAAATGTGTGTGTATGTGTTTAATCCTTTCAAATTCTAAATGTAAAGACTCAACTAAAACCAGATTCTACAGCATTCTACAGAAATACACAGCCGTCAGTCACTCTGGGGTCGTAGGTTAGACAGGGGCTTGATACAGAAAGGCTGTGTGTCTTACAAAGGTCATGCTACCAGGAGATCAACGTCAACAGCAAAGAGTCCATGAAGCAGTCTGTAGAGAGAGAGATAAGGGGTCCAGTCGGACCATTTTCCTTGATTTCAACAACCAACCAACCAACCAAAAACCCTAGGACGTTTTAACTAAAGCTGGGATAGGGCCTGACGAGAGATCAAGAACCCTGGTGAAGATGCCCCAGGCAACCTCATTTAGGGGATGGTGATTCTGGTCAGATCTGTGAGACTGGCCTCCTCTTGGCCAGTCCTGACCCATTCTCTTCCCTCTCCCCTGTGGCCTCTTGGAAGGGAGCTGGCTTCAACTTCGAAGGTGGGTTTAAGCCATGACTCACGGGTTCCCTCCCCTCAGCTGTTTGAGAAAGCAGACCAAAGCTCCTAGATCTCTTAATTTTTCCTTGTTCCCACAAATAACACTCAGGAGACAGTGGATTGATCGGAGCAAAGATTCTTCTAAATTCTTGAAATTAACAACCACCACCACCACCCAAAAGAGAAAGATCCTTTAAATTTTTTTTTTTTCTGTTGTAGGGATAGGGTAGGGAAATATTTAGGGCATTGGCCATTTCTTAAAGGGTTTGGGGACTGGAACGGGAGCAGAGCAGAACTGAGAACCTCAATAAGTAGAGTACAGAGAAGGAGCAGGCTGGACACAGCCAGGCCTCCCTCTGTCTGGCCCCTGTTCCCAGACTTATGGCAAGTCAGACCCTGGGGCTGTTCTTCAAAAGATGGACTCCTAAGCCACGCTCCACCTTAACAGTGGAAAGCAAGTGTGCAAGTGCATGTGTGGTCCCAGGAACGCCCCCGGATGAGCTGAGCTATGGAATGGTGGTCAGTTCTGTCTGCAGCTCTTGTGAGTATAAACTAAAAAGAATTTTCTAATATATATTTGTGTATATATAAGGTTTTGTTATGCCTCTTTAAAGTTTATGACCAACTTGCATTGGTTAGTGGTGTGGTGGTGGTGTGTATGTGTGTGTGTGTGTGTGTATGTGTGTGTGTGTGTATGTATGTGTGTGTGTATACACGCAAGCTGTTCTGTGAGTGCTGGAATCATTACCAAATAGGTTGCTATACAGGACAAGAGGTCAGTACAAGCCGCAGCCCCGGAGGTTGTTGGCAATGATGATGTCGGTGACAGCGTCGAATACCACCTGGATATTATTCGTGTCTGTGGCACAAGTCATGTGACAATAAATTTCTTTGTTGGGTGAGCGGTTTTTGTTTTCAAACTGTGTTTGGATGTAGGCAGCTGCATCTTCATAGGTATTGGAGCCTGTAAGAAGACACAGAAGAACAAGGGGCAAGGCCCTGGTGAGTGCTGGGGGTGTCAGCCATGAAGACAGGAAGAAGTTGCGAGAGACAGGAAGTGGAGAGAGACAGGAAGTACAGCACCTTCCTCCCCTCAGGGCAGGGCGAGGGGGGAAGGGGGAACCATTTTGAGGCCAGCACCTGGGTTCTGCCCTTCCCAGGTCTGCCTCACTCCTTCCAATCAGGTCTACAGGCTGACCCCCGAAGGATGATGATGGCCACCTACAATCCCTTTTGATTTCTCGGTTGGCAGAGCTAGGTGAAGCAAGCCCATGTTCTACAACCAAACCACTGCTTCTACTACCAAAAAGTGAAGTCAGAGGCAGGAGCTGCCCTGCAGTGTGGTGACAAGGACATGGGGGGCGGGTCTCAGCATGGTGGGCTCCACAGGGATTTGCTGTCCTTAGTGGTTTCCTCTGAGAGGTCACTTGGGACTGGGAATGTCTCTAAGCAGTTCCAGCTCTTGCCCGGGTCACCAGGATGTGAGAACATTGATTTCAAGGTGGGGTATACCGGCTGAGCCCCCACAGGCCCTAACAAGTGCTTAGCTTTTCCTTGATCCACATAGGTGGATGATGTTTCAACCAGCAACACCCCTACACCTGTGGCTCTGCCCCAGAGGCACCGTTCAGTTAACTTTCATGGAACACGGGCCACTACAAAAGCCTGGAGGAGCCCAGGATGCAGAAGATATCCTGTTTCCTTAGTGTTCCTAGGACCTGCCCTGGAGGGAAATAATACATTGTAGGGGCGAGGGATGAGGAAATCACCATCAGGGGAGATTCGCCCCTGCCTCTCTGCCCTGAAGGCGAGGATGGTGTGTGACAGGGATCACAGCTTGTCACCAGTGAGACTTCCTTTCCAGAAGGCATCTTGAGCCCTGGACTCCAGGTTGGTGATAAATCATACAGCATGTGGGGTAGGGATATCCTTGGGATGGGGTCACGCCATCTCCCTTCACCACCACAGAAGATGCTAAGAGCAGAAGCACACAGAGTACTGAGCTGCGGCAAAGCTGCCAAAGACAAGAGCAGTGGAAGGGGCCTCTGTCAAGGAGCTTCCAGGCCGCAGAGAGCCAGGCCAGAGGCCCCGGTGCAGTAGGAAGTTCATCCCATCCAGATGGAGGGGGTCACGTCTCTGTGTTCTCATCTGCTGAGTCTGGCGTCCCCACACAGACTCACTACACACTGGCCCACCCCATCACTGACAGCCACCTCCAGCTCCCACCCCCTCCAGCTTGGATCTTCAGGCTGCGCCACATGGGGTCACTCACAAGCATGGATGGCCATGTATCATTGTTGATCATGCCTGAACTCAACACTGGGTCTTTGGCAGAGCCTGGAGAACACGAGCGTTTCCCAAATTCAGACTCTTTGGCTGGGATGGTGGTACTGGGGGCATTCAGCACTCACTCCACAGCAGTGAGACCAACTACTCCTCAAGTCAGTTGGGACACGGGATGAGAGTCTTAAGGTGGCGCTGGCCTGACAGGGCTTGCTGGGGTGCCCAGCTGGGCCCTATCTTGTCCACAGTTTTCCCAAAGCCTGGGGAGAGGTGAGAAGCAGCTGCTGAGAGGGTGGGCTGTGGCCTGGCTCTGTCTTTCAAGGCCTGTCCTGGGTCTTCAGACTCTCCATCCTGTACAGTGCCCCTCTTTGGCCCATTCCTCCTCCCTTGGTTTCCATCCTCTGAATGCTCATGAGAGGGATAGTCACCCGCATCGTACAAGCACCAGTCTCTCCCATCCCCCTCTGGCCACCCTGCTCATAGTGTCATGATCTGCTATATCCACCCTCCCCCGGGAAAAACAAGGCCCAAGCAATCAAGTGACTTGCCGAGTTGCAGCTGGGCTGGCTCTAGAGGCTGCTTGGACAGCAGCCTGGAGACCAGCGAGGATGCAGGCTGAGCTCAGAATAAGCAGACTGGCTCTTCTTCACATCTCTGTGAAGAAAGGGAGAGCCTGGCATCCCTCCAGGATGGAGTTTGGGAGCCCTGGGACAGAGCTTGGGGACAGATGTGACCCTGAGTCCTGAGCCTTGTCCCACAGACTAACTCAAAGGCTGTGTGGATTTCAATCTGTGTCATCATGTGGCGGAGAGCAGAATACCAGCCCTGGCTGGCTTCTCAGATGACTGGGCCCCAGAGACTCCTTAGGAACTGCCCAGTCCCCAGAGGGACAGTCTGGGCTCCATACTGCCTCCGGCCTTCAGAGCAGCCCCGAGTCCATCTGTCAGCTACCTATATCCCTCCTGTTACCTCCCTCCCCCCCAGAACAATCTGGGGGGAAAAAGCCCGAGCCAAAGTAGAAGGGAGGAGGCAGGACAGAGCAAGCTGCAGTGGTTGGAATGCCTCAGGTAGGGCTAGCAGAGGAGGAAGGTGGGGGGAGCCGGCTCTGTGGACTGCTGTGGGAGGCGCAGCCGGGCTGGACTTCTACAAAAGGATGCAATGTGCTCAGAGTCAGCCTGCAGGAGCCCATTCACAGGCCGCAGGGCCAAAGGCTCCAGCTCATGAGACAGTGCAGTGTGGCCCCATAGCTGTCCAGGCCAAGTGTGAGCAGCGGCCACAGATGAGATTTTGGGAGGCCTTCTGCTAGATCCTGAGACCTCTTCTTGGGGGTAGCTAAGATGAAAGGGGGCTGGGACACCTCCGGTCCTGTCCTGATCCTGATCCCTGCCATGCCAGTCTGGGGCCACCAGTCACAATGCAAACAGCTCTGGAGGGGCCACTTCCCGCTAAAATTGGGGCCATGTCCTGGGAAGGGTTAAACCTGCCACCTCTCAGTGGTTTATCTGTGTCCTTGTCTAATACCTGTGTGGGCTCCTGCTCACCAGCAAGCCTGAGTGAGGCTGGCCCATCTCCAGCTCCTGCCTTTCAAAGAGCAGCCATGACACTCACCTGGGTATTCAGGAAAGCAGATGGTCAGAGGTGACTTCTTGATCTTCTCACCAAAGAGGTCTTTCTTGTTGAGGAAGAGAATGATGGAGGTATCGATGAAAAACTTGTTGTTACAGATGGAGTCGAAGAGCATGAGGGACTCGTGCATGCGGTTCTGCAGCCCCGGTGTAGTGGGAGAGCAAGGCAGACAGAGAGGGGGAGACACAGAGACAGGGAAAGAGAAGAGGAGAGTTAGGTGTGAAAGAAGAACTGAACTACTCAGGACCCAAGAGACCCAGACCCCAAGCTCCTCCAAGAGGCTGACAGACAGAATCTACAACCAGAATCATAGTAGGGTGATCACATTCCAACCGGCAGGGCATTTCAGCATCAGAGCAGTCACCATCTTGAGCCAATGGGACAACTGGCCAGAATTCACCCAAGAGAGGTGGCTGAGGACAGAGGAACCCAGGACTTTCCCATTGCTGAATCCCCAGTCATTAGAGGATCTTACACAGTGTGTGTGCATGTGTGTGTGTGTGTGTGTATGTGTGTGTGTGTGACTTTCCTATTGCGGAATCCCCAGTCATTAGAGGATCTTACACAGTGTGTGTGTGTGTGTGTGTATGTGACTTTCCCATTGCGGAATCCCCAGTCATTAGAGGATCTTACACAGTGTGTGTGTGTGTGTGTGTGTGTGTGTGTGTGTGTGTGTGTGTGTGTGTGTGAGAGAGAGAGAGAGAGAGAGAGAGAATGTATGCACACATGCACATGTGGTCTTGAACTAGGCCTTTGACTCTTCATGTCTGGGTTTTCTCCCCTGGGTCAGTATTAGAGAAAGGGGTTGTTCTCTGGGAGTAAGGGAGGATCTGGGGCTTCTCTTGGAATGAGGATAAGCTACCCCAGATCCTGCTGGCATCCTTGGGGGCTGCCATTTAGGAGAGAGACTCTCTCTAGAGCGGCCTATGGAAGTGCTGTTATGAGGGCTTCTCTCTCAGCCGAGTCCAACCCAGCCACGTCCAAACCTGTGAGGGATTTTAAACAAGAGGTTCACGCAGACGTCAAGAGCCACTATGGACACGTTTATTCAGATGAATGTGACAGGCATCTCAAATAAAGCTGAGGCCTGGGACAGCCTTTTGCCCTGAGCAAAAAGGACAGATTACTTAGGAAGCCAGGCACATTCACCTGGGTAATCTGATTCTTGCAGCACAGAAGAGCCTGCTTTTCTGCAGATGAACCATCATTGCACAGGGAAGTAGAGGATGGGACAGCCTCTTTTTTTCCTAGGACCCCTGACCTAGCCCTGGAGCCTCAAATGTGACTCCAGATGCTTAAAGCCCAAGCTCCCAGGTAAAAGACACTAGAGTGTACCTGTAATAAGACTAACATGAGTAACCCAAAGGGAAGAGGTGGGTGTGGGTGTCAGTGGACACAATCTACTGAGAGATGAGCTTTCTCGTGGGGGAGCAGCCGCCAGAGCTGGGGACAGGGCTGGCCCGGTGGTCATGGCAGGAGGGTGAGGAAGATGATCCAGTGAGCACTGCTGCTCACCAAGACCCACACTATGCCAGCAAACACTCCATAGGCCAGCCCCATCACCCCTTAAGGGGACAACAAAGCGACACAGGTAGGAGCCTAAAAGCAAACTCTAGGTCTAGGGATGTAGCTCAGAAGCATGTGTGGAGCTCTGAGTTTCATTCCCAGCAAATAAGTAAGAGGAGAAAGGAGAGGAGGAAGAGGTGGGAGAGGAAGAGGAAGAAGAGAAAGAAGAGGAGGAGAAAAAGAGGAGGAAAGTGAAGGAGAAGCACTAGCATCCCAAACCAAAATTAGGACCAGCAGAGGCTTGCGTGGCTCCAGACCAGATGCAGAATTCAGGCAACAAGTTTCCCAGCAACACAAGACGTCTTGTCTCTCAAGGGTACAGCACACCTTCTATGGTGAGCCCCCTTCTTCAGCGGTCCCTTCCACACCTGCCATTATTGCAGGCATCTGCCAGCCCCTCTTCCCAGGGTAGCCCAAGTTCTCAGTTCTCTCGGGATATCACCTTGGGAGCAAGCATACTTTCGTCCCTGACTACAGTAAAAGGTAACATCCTCTTCACTACTCTGCTAGCCTCGGTAAATGCCATTCTCATTTCCTCCCAGACGTGTCCCCGTCATTCCCATGATCCCTTCCAAGCGGGATCCACTCACCTGAGCCATCTCCATGGAACCTGCACAGGACAGGCAACTGCAGTGTCTCCAAGAGCTAACTGGACCTGCGTGCAAGGCCTGTGAGTGGTGAGGCTCTGAGCCTCCAAGAAGCCAAGGGGAAAGATCTGAAAGCCCTCAGCTAAGGCAGGTTACCCGAAGTGTGTTGATCTGCAAATGGGGGATACAATTGGGTGTTGAATACTCTTAGGACCAAAAGGGAATCACAGAGGGGAGATATTGGGAATCATCTGGCATGTAGGCTGGGCTGAAGGGCTCTTCCTCAAGATGCCCTTTGGAGGAGACCTTCAGGCCAGCTCACAGAGGCTCCTAGGACCTCAGCTGCTGAGGCTCAGCCCACCATAGCTTCCTGCCTACGAAGCAGAGTTGTAAGGCACAAGCAATAATCCACCCATACAGGGAAAAGCACTTGTATACAAGGCATCTGCTGGGCTGTAGTGACCAGGCCAGGCTCCTGCCCTCTGAGAGCTTACTTACAGTCAGCGACAACACACATACATGGTCCTGGGACAGGACGGGACAGGAATCTGGGAGGCAGAAGACATGTCTACTCACACTCAGCTTTGGGAGGACAGGGCGTGGGGTGAGGGAAGGACGGAACTTCTGGGATAGAATCGCCGGCGCCAAGACCCTTCCATGCCCCAGCCTGGGTGCCATCTTTCCAGAGCACATTACCAGGAAGCCAAGAGCACAGTGTGTCCTTACACACTTCACACCATATTACAGCCAAATCGGAGACGACACCATTTGAGTAGAGACAGATGGCCAGCAGATACCTGTCCCTGCCCACAGCTGCCTTCCTGTGGCGCCACCAGGAGCCTTTTCCAGGGCCATCTCTCCTGAGTCCTCTACCTGCCCAAGCTGTGGCGTGGCCCAGGAAAGCTGGGCCAGCACAGCCATGGTGCTTTGTGGCACCCTGTGCCATACTGGTGCACACATGCTAGAACTCGACGATGCCAGGACTGTGAAGCAGCCCAGCCAGGCCAGGGCCCCCTCAGCCTGAGGAGGGCTGGGAAGCCAGACAGTAGGAATCCTGACCCCTGCCCCTGTCCCTGCCAGGACCCATCCCACAGACTGGGACTGGGTAGGCCATGTGTTGTGTGGGTGCACTTGGCACTGACATAACACATCACACGCTAGAAAGAGCTGGCACTTTTTATTAAATGGTAGGTGACTAATAAATACATTACGGCAGCCAATAAATTATTACAATAACTAGCAATTTATTAAACCAACGAGTCACTCTTCTTACAAAATTAGTTAATAAGGGGTGGGGGCGGCGGGTCAGGAGGTGGGACCAGTGCCCCTAGAAAGACTCTGCTAAGGAGGGTGTGGGGAATCTGGTCTTCTGGGATAGGACAGAGCCGATGGGCTGCAGGGGACTGGGCCTGGGGGAAAGGAGGTGCAGACCGGATGGACAGGGCAGAGGCCAGGAGTGAGGGTCCATTGCGCGAGCTGCAGGGCAGATGGGCCAGTGAAGGAAGGCGGGGGCTGGTGGTGGTGGAGGCTGCGGGAGCAGCGCCGGGGAGATGCTGGGAAGGGCTCAGGTGTACACTGGTGGTCTTTGTGCACTGGGCCTGGGGAGCCTCTCTCTGATGGGAGCTTAGGACTTTGGACTGGAGGCCATGCTTCCTGCTTTTGGCCCAACCTGCCTCATTGTCTATTTGGTCAGGGAACATCATCTGTCTAGGGTGGACTGCTCTGGGCAAGGTGGGTTCAGTATTCTCCCCACTGAAGGATGTGGGCCTAGCAGCCCTACTAAGACCCCATTCCCTTGTCCCATTCCCAAGGCTGCTGGCTCCCTACTTTGAAGCCTGAGAACCTGTCATCTGGCACAAAGTAAGAAAATGATGGAGGTGAATAAGCAAGAAGTTTATTTAGCGGAGGGGGAGCTGTCTAGGGGGTGCTCGGCTTTGACACACAGACTGAATCGCTGGCGGCCATGGCATCTCAGGTCTTTAGATGCTTGGAGGCACAGGAGGCTCAGGACTCAGAAGACGCCCCCGGAAGAGGCTCAGTGCCCCTGGCTTTTCAGGGGGGTAGGATCTGGAAGGAAGGGTTTGAGCTCCTTCAGTCATTCTCTGGGTGTGATATGGAGTAGGAAGAGGGAGGCGTCAGGCAGGGTCAGGCAGGGGTGAGGGAGAATGTCTAGAGCCTGAGGTGGGTTGATGGCAGCAGCAGGTGGGTTCATTTCCTACTGCAAGACCTCTCTGCAGATGGGAAGGCTGGGGACACTCCATGATGCCCAGTGCAGTCCATGCAGGCCAGGGTGCCCCAGGTTCCCACCAGTGGGGGGGGGGGTGTAGCAGGGCTGGGGGCAGGGAACTGGCAGGCAGAGGTGATGGGGTGCAGGAGAAGGCCAGGCTGGGCAGACTGCACACAGAGTCCTTCCTCCGAACCCTTAGCTCACCAGTCAGGCCAGACAACCTCGGGGACCACTGTGAGGCCTCGGCAGGAAGGCACTGGGGACAGAAATGAAGCCACATGTCCTAGAAACCAGGTCTCCCTGGCCCACTAAATTAGCAACTATTCAGAGTGGATGGCATGGCCCCTTTGGGGACCCACCCTTGTCCGGCCACTCACCACACTTCCCCTCACCCATAGTCACGACGGAGCCAAAATTCAGATTTTCCCCTATTGTAGAGCTGCTGGTGACACCCAGAACCCCCTTTTCTCGAGGCTCACATCAGACAGCCTCGGCAGGCTGAGACCAGTGTACAATATCCAACAGGCCAGAGCACTGGAGGGGAGAGAGCATGGGGGAGATGGGAGGAGGGAAGGTGCAAAGCCCCTAGTCCCCACCCCAGCTGTACAGATGGGAAAGGCTGGGGCTCTGGCTGCTCTGCTGCCTGTGAGCATTGGAGGAATGGGGATGGGGCGCCCTGGGGTGACAGGGACAGTGATTTCTGCCCCTTGGGCGATGGCATTAGAGATAAGATGGCCAACACCCACCCCTTGCCAAGTGATTTAGAATCTGGCCATAGTCTGGGGCAGGGTTGGGGACACAAGTGGCCACACTGCAGAGTGGTAACTGTGGGAAATAAATGCCACGTCTTTGATGTTAACTGGCCTTAGCTGCCCACAGCAGGACATTCAGGCTGTTGGCTCCGAAGACCTGTCCTCTGCCACATCCCAGCACCTGGTACATGGTAAGAAAATGATGGAGGCGAATAAACCAGAAGTGGACTTGGGCTAACGGCAGTAGCCAAGGCAGCCAGAGCAGGGGCCAAGCCCACAGGCATCAGGGAAGGTTCCCCGTGGAAATTTGGCACTAGGGAGGATCCCTGGGTCTTCCAGCACCACCAGAGCTCTGCACCTATTAGAACCAAGGGAGAGCTGTTGGCATAGGAATCTTCCTGTGATTGCGCAGGCCAGGGGCTGCGCAGGGGAGCCCAGGGGCCTCGCTGGGACTGACCCAGGAGAACACAGGGCTTGAGGAGGCATCTCTCCCCTCCCGTAGCGCATCTGCATTCCTAGGCACAGCCTGCCACAGGATCTACAGGCCATCGCGGGCTGTTTGCTGTGGCACCAGCCAATCAGAGGCACCTGGGAGTGTGAGGGAGCCCAAGGCCAGCCAGGTCCAGGGGCACCAAATGCCAATCCACCCTTTTCTGCTTAGACCTCTTCAGTAAAGTCCCTACCAGGGCTGGCAGTGCCATCCCCCAGCAGGAACAGTGTAGCCAAGCCTCACAGCTCACACCCAGGGCACTGGCCCCTCTACTGGCCCTCCTCTGCCCTGGTGGCTGGGAGGACCCCAAGGACTGTTTGATTGAGACCAAAGAGAAATGGGCTACAGGTGGAGGGCCTGCTCCACACCTCCCCTGGGTCTCCACATACAAGCACCCCAGCCCCCAAACCTCTACCTCCCCCAGCTGGCTTGAGCTGGGCTTGCAGGATCTTGAAGAAAAGCACACCCACTATCCCCTCTTGCTGGGAGCAGCAGAGCTGGGATTAGTGTGGCACGTGGAATGGACCTGCAGGGATGGGGTGCAACGGGACAACTGCCACCCTTGGCTCCCTCCCACCCGAACTTCTGTGCGTGCGGCCTTGAGTCTCCCACCATCCGCTTCGATGTCAGCCAGTCGCAAGAGCATTTCTAGGCCTAGCGGGAGTCAAGGCTGGGATTTCTAAGGACACCAGTGGACTAAAAGCAATGACTAGAGAAAGGAGGCGCAGACCACGGTAAGGAGGGAAGTCCTTGCCAAGGCCTGAACCTTCTCACCCCACAAAGCTGGCCTGGTTTGGTCCTGGCTGATAGCGACGGAACTGCTCTTAGTTAGAGAAACCCCAGGCAAGGCTGAGGGATGGCTTCTACTGCTCCACCCTGCCAGCACCCCAAGTGACAGAAGGAGACCCCAGGACTTTGAGTACGAGTCAAGGAGAGCAGAACACATCCATTCTGTGCCAGACGGTGGCTGTGTCCACTCCCACCGCCCAGCACTCCCACCCCAAATACAGCACTTAGAGGCGTGACACTGGGTGGTGTGAGGTGGTCTCCTGCCTTGTGTGTGGTGTTCAGCACCCTGCCCGGCTTGTTACCACAGCCTGCTATTGGAGGCGGAGAGGTAGGGGTGCATGAAAGATGCTCCCCCCACCCCCAGGGCCAGCTCTAGGTTCTTCTTCCACAGTGCACAGAGTGGTTTGAGAGGTGGCAGAGCTCTGGTTCCAGGGCAGGAGTGGGTGGCGGGCTGGGCAGGGTATGGGCAACTGGGTCGGGGGCTGGAGCTCAGTAGAGTCCACAGCCCCGCAGGTTTTTGGCGATGATGACGTCCGTCACGGCGTCAAAGACAAACTCGATGTTGTTGGTGTCCGTGGCACAGGTGACATGAGTATAGATCTCCTTGTGGGCTGACTTGTTCTTGCTCTCATACTGTGCCTGGATGTAAGCCACAGCTTCTGTGAAGGCACTGGGGCCTGCAGGAGGAAATAGGAGAGGTGAGGTGAGGCAGCCACGGGGCCACTTGGCACAGACAGCTCTGGGCCTGGCTGGTGTGTCTATCGGGTCAGGCAGAGGCCTGCAGCAGATGCCAAGAGCCTCTCAGGACAACTATGAAGGAACAGGAGGATGTGGGGTGGGGAAGGGAGCCTGGTGGCTCAGCTCCATCAGCAACAGACGACAAATCCATTGCAGAGATCATGAAAGAACGATCAAGAAAGGGATGGTCTGTACTACAGGTAAGCACTTAGGTTTTCCTCCTACTGGGGTGCCTATCGAGTCCCGATAGGAACATTACAGCTTACCACGTGTCCCGTGCAGAGGCCCAGAGTGCCCCTCTCATGCATGCATGCCTTTCTCAGTGACCCTACAGAGTCGGCCAGGATGCCACTTTTCTGGCCATTGCTGGGCAAAGTGGACTGGTCTGTGGTCTGTTTGGTGTCTATGAGCTGCCCTGGCCTCCTTTCCCCTTCTTGAACCTCCTGCAGGTACTCGCTCTTAGGAGGATTAAGAACTCCTTGCTGTCTTCCTCAGCGGGTCCCACATCCATCTGAACCCTCAAGTGCGCTCAGGAAAGAGAAGTCTAGGCCAGACTGCAACCCTTCACTGGGGAGGCAAGCAGGATCTGAGCCACCCCACTCAACTGGGTGGTATAATCTGGGTGAGGGACCCCAGACAACACAGGCTCAGGCTTTCAGGCCACAGGCCCAGCTCCAGGGTCTCTTAGACCACAGCTCTGTGCTAAACCTGGACTGGATATCAGGTAACTCAGATTCCCTTAGTTAGGGGCCCCCTGCTTCCCTGCCCCAGCTCCAAACTGGCTTCTTCCTGCCCAGGATCAGCTAAGTCTCTTGCAGCACTCATAGCTGGCTTCTTGTCCTTGGTAACCCTCCATAGGGTGGGCAGGCCTCTGATGCTTGCAAAGCTCCAAGAGGCCATGTGAGTCTTTGTCACCATCAGGATGCCATCAGTAAAAGCAAACTGTTGGTGAGTGCCAAGCACTGCTGTGCTATGTGCTGTGTGTGCTCATTAGCTCCATTCATCCTCAGCACAGCTCTGGAAGGGAGGGAGGACACCACACATCCCCACACGGACAGGGAGGTCACATGACCAGGCTGCAACATGGTGTTTTGGCTGTCTGATTCCAAGCCAAGGAGTGATGAGGGGCTTGGATTCTCCAGATCCCACATACAAAGGGCAAGCCAGGATTTCAGCCTGAGTTTCCTGCAACACTTTACCACAGTGCACTCTAGAGCAGGTATGTGGGGCTGGGTCCTCTGTGGTAAGTACTGCTCTCCTGGCCATCGCTGTGGCTGGAAGGCGCTATCTCTGTGCAGGCCAGGGTGGGAAGGGGTAGCTTTACCTGTGTACTCAGGAAAGCAGATGGTTAGTGGGGACTTTTTGATCTTCTCTTCAAATATGTCCTTCTTGTTGAGGAACAGGATGATGGACGTGTCTGTGAACCACTTGTTGTTGCAGATGCTGTCGAAAAGCTTCAAGGATTCATGCATACGGTTCTGTAACAGAGCAGAGAGATGGGTGAGGGCTGGCAGTGCCAGGCCCTGACCCACCGCGGGCACCACATAGCAGGACAAGCAGAGGGAAGGTTCACCAACGTGCTGAATGCACCACCAGGAAGGAGACGGGAGGACAAACAGGGTGTGTCCCTGCTTCATTCGCACGCAGGCAGGGTGGGCAGAGCAGGGGTGGGTGGGGGTTGCTGCCCCCTTCCAGAGGGAGCTGGCCCAAGTGGGGCAGTGAGGTCACTGGACAGGCTCCAACTCCTGGAGAGGACATGCACCATGCATGTAAGGCAGGGCCGCAACCACCATTGAACAGGACTACACGGAACCGCAGGTCATGCAGACGTCTCTACCAGGGGCTCATTTGCTTTCGCCAGCGAGGTTGGAAGGGTGTGCACATTCAGTTGGGGAACATTAACCGAGGACTGAGAGATCCTCGAATTAATCCAGAGTTGGAAGCAGATACCAGGGGACAGCGCCTCGGGGGGTGATGTTGCTGTGGTCTTAGTTGGTTGGATGACTTGGTTGGCTGGCTAGGCCATGACTGTGCAGGAGAGGCTCTGGGAGAACTGGGGTGGGGCTGATTTCTCAGAAGAGGGAATAAAAAGACCCCAAGAAGAAACAGAAAAACAGATTTAAAGCGAGAGGAAGGTAAAAACCCAGCAGGGAACATGAGATAAAAAGTGGGAAAAAAAAAACCCCAAAACCCAACCTTGAAAAGTCAGTTCAACCAGTGTTGGAAGCCGGGCAGTCCAGGCCAGCCTTCTGCAGCCCCTAAGCAGACTCATGGAAGCCAAGGCTGTCCTGGGACTGTGTGGTTGGAGCAGAAGGCTGGGGAGGCTGGTGTGGGAAGTGGGGATATGAACCTCAGCCGAGTGGCACGGCTAGTGAGGAGTGCAGGCAACGGGGCTGGGGATGGGGTGTGGGGGGGCATTCACAGCAAAGTCACCCAGTGGAGCCCTGAGAACCTGCTGCTTTCAACTCTTAGTGATGGTTTTGATTGGAGGAAGGAGCTTCATACCTGCTGGGCTTGGAGGGTGTCTCAGAATCTGCTCATGGTTTTGGCCTTGGTTTGGCAAGATAAGGCCCTGCAGGCGGTGGTGGTAGTGGTGGTGAAGTTGTGGCAGCCTGTGGCCCGGCTGGGTGGTGCTGAGAGCAGGTACGAGGACAGGATGAGCCCTCAGGGTCCCTGGGAGCGGTGGGCAGGGTGGCCAGTCTGGTAGGAGGTAGCCACTAGCCCCAGGGGCCTAGCTCCAGGAATTGCCCCCAGACACCTTTGTCTCAGGCAGCCCCAACTCTCATCCTAGGCCAGAGAGGGAAGCACAGGGCTGACCAGAGAGAACGCTTAGGCCCAAGGACTTGGTGGACTGGTGCTTTACATCTTGCTTCTCAGGCAGAGCATCCACACGCTACAACCTCTAGCCAGAGTGGCTTCACCCAGTGGCGACTTCCACATCCTGCCACTCTATGCTCATAAGGCCGGTATCTACCATCATTACCATGCAAGCAGATGCCCAAGAAGTACAGGTGATTGCCCATGATCACATAGCTTGCAGGAGCGGCGCCAAACCTGGACGATATCCATCTGCTCCCGAACTGCCCAACTCTGCACACATGTGAGTCAAACACAGCGACGCACGCTTGGTTCTACAGCAATAGTGCTGATTTACTGTGCTGTCAGACTGCAAAGGCAATCCCTGTTCCCTGGAGGGCTGCTCCTCTGCCTTGGGTGGTAGAGATGGCCAGCCTTGGGGATGGAAGGACCTCAGGCAGAGCCTGTTAAACTGTTCCTGATCTTGGCTCACATGGTTTACCATACCCAAGGTCCTCTGCAATCATCTTTGTGGAGAAAGTAGAGAAAATGAGGAAGGAGCAGGAAGGGAAGGGACAGTATGAGAGGAGCAATAAGGGGAGGAGGAAGAGGACACTGGAGGGAAATGCTCCAGGAGCTGAGTCCTGCACTGCAGCTGGGCCCCTGAGGACCTCATGGGGAGGCTGGCCTAGTTCCATCCTCCAGTGCCTTCCCAGGAGACCTGATGCCATGGAACTCGTTGTGTCTGCCAGACCCATCTGATACCTCTCTGCATCGATGCAGTGCTCCAGAGGCTAGAGAAGGCACAGCCTATGGTAGATGGGCCGAGTCTTAGATCTGAACTAGCTGCAGGCTCAGCAAGGATGTGTCTAAGGGAGCGACCATACATTAATAGGAAAGGCCCTCCAGCCTCCAGCTCCTTTGAAACCCAGGATGGCCTGATATCGCATCCACACCCAGTGTGGCCAGGAGAAGGGATGAGTCAAGCCAAGCTAAGACCATGGAGGTGGCCAAGAAGACAGTGAACAATGGCTCTCCTCTCCAGTAGCACAGGGGCAGCTCATGTGCCCATGTGCCATGGGCAGTTGCTCTGAAGGTACACTGCCTGGAGGCTGTCCTAGGCTTTGGCTGGTCACAGAATCTAAGGCTGGCTCAGGCCTGGTCTGTCCCTGTCCTACATTCTAGGTCAGGACTAAGCTGTGTTGTTTTAATATTACCACCCCACAGAGGCCACTGTGAATGACAACAGCTGAAACCCAGCCCAGGGCAAGCAGAGTATGACACGGGTCCAGATCACTCACTCAGTCGCCAAAAGCCCCATCACTCTGCCTGGGCCCCTTGGGACAGCGGCTCCTCCCCACACAGCTCTGCTCATGGCAGCCAACTCCCAAACCTGATCCCATTTCCACAGCAACTCTGTAGGACTCTGGGGACAAGGGCTGATGAGGAAATGGGACCCAGAGGGAAGATCTGGCCTTGCTTGGGGCCTGCATGACCCCGACAGCAACCCCCTCCTAAGACCTTCAGTACCAACCCGAAAGGCTCAAGAGTACAAGGCCTGAATGTGATCTAGATAGGTGGGGTCAGGTGCCAGGGTGTGAGTTCGCAGCCAGAAGCCCACTCCAGTGGAAGCTCATCTCTGGCCTGTGGGCACAGTCTGATGGGAACAGCTCCAGGGATCACCTGGCTTGGAGTGATCACCAGTGACAACACAACCTCCAGGCGGGCACTGCTGGGCCAGAAACTGTTCCACGTACCACATGCAGATAGATTATCTCCTTCCATTGCCAGCGGTCCTAGATAAGGCAGGCACTATTATGTTCCCTGCTTTTACAGGTGACAGTAACTGAGGTGGAAAGAGTGTTGCCAGAATTCTTCAGCAAAACAACCAGCAGTGGGGCCAAGACCAGGCTCAGGAGAAGGTGGCACCCTCTGAAGGTAAACATCCCCCTCCCAAGGGCCAGCAGTTCTCAGAGGCCAACTAGAGATCCCAGGCTGAGTGCAACCCAAGGATGGAGGTAGGAGCCTGGCCCGGCATCCTGCAGAGATGGAGCCCAAAGCCACACCTGTCATTTACCAGCACCTCATCCCCGCTGTCCTTCCTGGCTTGCTGGACCCACAGGTCTCTTCACAGCACCCCCTGCAGGTGCCCTAGGCAGGTGAAGACGGATAAAATATACATACTCTTGCTTGATATTTTGAGGATTTGCTTGGGGCCTGACAACCCAGGCGATTCCACTGTCAAGAGGCACATACTAACCTGAGACCTCAGTTCTGCCAAGCTGTTTTGTTTGCAGTTTGCCTATGGGCTCTGTGCCAAGAGGCCTGCATTCCCTCTGCTGCACCGTCCTCACAGGGGCTTTGCCCTGGCAGCATGGATGACTGCCCTCCACACAAATCAGCTACTGTCGCCGGCTGGATCCCAGACCACTGGGAGCAACCAAGGCCCAAGCACTCCCAGGGCCAGCCTGTTCTGTGGCCAGCTTTCAGTGTCCCCTTAGGCTGGGTAGCCAGTCCGTTGTGTTGTCCCCTGGTCTGTGGGTCCAGTGCCACTTACCGTGGTTTCATCTTCATGGAGCACCTGGTCATAGCCGCTGAGCGCGACACAGAAGATGATGGCCGTGACGTCCTCAAAGCAGTGGATCCACTTCTTGCGTTCAGATCGCTGGCCCCCCACGTCGAACAGCCTGCAGGGGAGACAGAGAGGCTGATGGGGGTGAGGGTCCAGGCAGGCAGAAGTATGCTTTAGAGTCAAGGTGCAAGTGTGCTTTGAAGTAGGGCATACCAGGTGCGAGCCCACAGCCATGATCCTGTTCCCAGGGGTTCCCCGGCCCCAGGTGCTGATGGGCTGCCTGCTGGACCATTGCTGTCCCTGGAACTGAGGAGCCTGACTCAGCCACGTGGAGTGACTTGAAGACTCACCATTGCATCCCAGTCACCCCCCCACCCCCCGCAAGTAATGCCTCTGCAAGGTCCTCCTCTTGAAGTAATATTTATGTTCTTTCACCTATTTGAGCATGTATTGTGGGAAAACTCCAAACCAGACTGGAAGGGATACAGGCAGGAACTTGTTATGCGGATTGGAAATGTGAGGCACCAAGGTTGTGAAGATGTAGCCGGGCTTCTGGCACAAGTCCAGATATGGTAGAGTTGGGGGTCTGACCCAGGCCTGCCTTCAGACAGAGCTAGACTCCCTTCTCTGCTTCATACTAGCCTTGCCCAGTAGATCAGCGCTGGGTCTCTCCTCCAACTGCAGCCCCAGGGACTGGAGGACAGGGAGGAGATGATAAGCAGGCAGGACACAGGCCCGGGAGGAATGAGGTCAATCCTGCCCCTAATCCTGGGAGTGAATTGCTCTGCGGTCTCCTGGCCATGGGAGGCTTATTAGCACATAGTTGCAGAGTGGGCGGGGGCTCTGTGTGGACAGGACTCCTGACCCTCTACACAGAAGACAATGATCACAGGTAGAGAGCAGATTAGGCATGGCGAAAGGAAACAGGGCTGGGCCTCGTCCTACCACAGCCTCCTACAGATCCACCTGCCATCTGAAGTACAGGCGGTCTCTGTGCGTGTGGCTACGGTATGAGGTCCTCATCCTACACCCAGTGGGTGGGCAGGAGAGATGGAGGAAACCAGAGAGCCAAGGAGGCACCCGGAGACTCCTCGTTTCCTTTTGTACAGGCAGGCTGGGGAAGCCCAATATGGCTCCCACAATGTTGCATGGAGGTTGCCTGCTGGGCCCAAGAACCTAGATAGAGGGTCTCAGCCCCTTGGTCTGGACAGAGGAGCAGGTGGGGGGCAAGTCCTTAGTCTTGTCTACTGACCTGAGGTCCTTGCCTGCCCACACCCTCCTGGTGTTTTCCAGCTTTGTGAGCTGGAAGTCCAGGTATTGAGGGCTGCCAGGCCTCAGTGTATAGGGCTTACCCCAGGGGGAGGACACCATCCTCCAGAAGACCTGGCCTTATAGCTTAGGCCTCTGTCCAGGTCCCAGTGTTCCTGGATCCTGGCTATGTTCTATGCCTCAGGAAAATTCATTCCTCTAAGGTCTCAGTTTCCCTATGTGGGCACTGTGTGTGTGTGTGTGTGTGTGTGTGTGTGTGTGTGTGTGTGTGTGTGTGTGTGTGTGTGTGTGTGTGTGTGTGTGTGTGTGTTTACAGGTCTCACTTGCCTTACCTACCTTGCTCCTACCTGGTGTCCTTTGAGGGATCACTACCTCCAGGATACCTCATGCTTCCCCCCTTGAACTTGACAGAGAATAAGTGCAATTTACTGGTCTCCCTGGGCCTCACCTGAAGTGGAGATTCTTGAATGTGAAGTGCGTTTCTACGATGCCGGTGGTTTTGACCCTGGTTCGGAGGATGTCCTGCTCGGTGGGCTGGTAGTCGGCAGCCCCAATCCGATCCAGGCTGTCCAGGTAGCTGGGGACAGTAACATACAAGGCACATGGACCATGCACCCGGCACCGCTCCAGGCTCATCGTGCCCCTCACAGGTGATTGTGGGGCCAGTCATTAGGCGTGGGGGAAACTGAGGAAGAAGGACTCTATGATCCTGGTCTCAAAGTCTCCCAGAACCTTGAATTCAGATTCACAGGGGCTGTGCATGCAGCTGCAGGTATGCTCAGGCTTGTAAAGAATACCATATTCCCATTAAAAAATAATAGTCATTGGAGGCATAATTCAGCGATAGGGTGCCTTCCTAGCAAACACAAAGCCCTGAGTTCAAACCCCAGTGCTGCCATAAATAGACAGATAGGTAATTGTTGATAGGTAGATTCTATTCCATCCTTAATTTCCCTGTACCGAGTGTGTGGTTTTATAGCCCAGGTGGGAGCCAGGATAGCTGTGTGGCCAGCAGTGGCGAGGCCAGGAGCACTTGTGGTAGGAGCTGGTAGCTCGCGAGGCTAGGGCAAGACAGGTGGGTGGCAATCTCAGGCAGAACACAGGCCCTTAAGGCTGAGTCTTTGTAAGGACTGGGCTTTTGTTCAAGGTGAGTTGGGAATCTCAGAACGGTTATGGGGTGGTTTTAGGGTGATTGCTGTGCTGCTGTCAGGAGTGGGAGGCTGTCACCATCATGCAGGTGCAGCTGAGGAGGGTGCAGGATGTCTGGCAAGGAGCCACTTCTGCCGGAGGCTCCAGTGTGGGACGTGGACATGTGAGGAAGAGTCTGGTGCCTCAGAGAGGCCAGGGCACAGTGGGAGGAGGGGAGAGTGAGGTGGGGCCCTCTCACAGGAGGGGAGGAACCCGAGGTTTGACTTGCATGGCACTCACATTTTGATTGGAGGAGTGTTTAGATGCCCAGACACTGAGCAGGCAGAAGCTGGCAGGGAGGGTACCCTGGCCATATCCATTGGGGAGCAACTGGTGCGTAAGGAATCTAAAACCAGCAAGGAACTGAGAAGATGGTCCTGCACAGCATCAGGTTTGGGCAGGAAGAGGTTCCAGATCAGAGCCTGGGTCTCCAGGAGAGGTAGGCTGGAGTAAGGGGTCCCAGGGGTGGTCAGGAGAAAGCTGAGGGCAGAGTCCAGAGCAAAATGCTGTGAGAGGAGGCCTGGGGACAGTTTGGGATTTGGGGCAGCTGCAGTGGCTTGGCCATGGTGAGCAGCCTGGTGGGTAGAGTAGGAGCCCAGAGAGGTATAGTGAAGGTGAGGGAGGCATTTTGCACAGCAAGTGGCGAGCTGAATTTGGGACAATCAAAGCTCACCAAGCCATGTGGAACCATCTTTCCCTGGCTGGATCTGTGCAGGGTCTTCTTATTGCTGAGACCTGTCTCAGGAACACTTATCCAGAGCAAAGAGTCAGCCATGTTCACGGAGACCTAATGCCTACTGAGAGTGAGCTAGCTCAGGAGCCTCTTGGAGGCTCTTTCTTCTTGGAGCCCTGGATCTTCAAAGGCAGGGCTTGGAGAAAATGGTGACAGAGGCTTTGGGATGTTAATGATGTCCCCTGCAAGTAGCAATATGACAGTCCTACGAGGCAATTTAACTCCTAAAGCAGCCCAGCCCTGGATCATAAAGTGTTTCAGAGGGCTGGGTGTGGTGGTACATGCCTGCAATAGCAAGTACATGGGAGGCTGATACAGGAGGGTCCCAAGTTCAAGGTTAGCCTGAGCTTCATCAGAAGACCCTGTCTCAAAAAGTGTTTAAGGTGCTGGGTGCTGGTGGCTTATACCTGTAATCCTAGCTACTCAGGAGGCTGCGATCTGACGATCACGGTTCAAATCTAGCCTAGGAAGGAAAGTCTGTGAGACTCTCCAATTAAGCACAAAAAAGCTGGAAGTAGAGCTGTGGCTAAAGTGGAAGAGCACTAGCCTTGAGCACAAAAGCTCAGGGGTAACACCTAAGCCTGGAGTTTAAGCCCCAGGAGCACACAAACAAAAACAAAAGAAGTGTTTAAGGTCCTTCTGACACTGATGATCTCTCTGTGTCCTCTCCCAGAAAAGTGGCACAGGTTGGTGGGGAGTTGACAAATAGTGACTCAGTTTCTTATTTAAAGTTATAACAGTAACTACTGGAAGAACTAAAAATAATCCCGTAACTAGCAAAAAACTGGAGGTGGAGATAGAGAGGGGTAGAAGAAAAGAAGGAAGGTGAGCTGAACTCCCCAGATAGCATGGTGGGGGCAGTCAAGAAGCACCAGGTAGATTGGACAACTAAGTGGAAATAGCTAAGGGGAGGGTGACAGGTTGAGCGGAGATCACTATGCATGTTATACCACTGCCTATTGTTGAAAACGACTTTGTCTCCCAATGGGTTCATGTTATAATTAATGGACAGGGTAAAAAATTTAAATGGTGAAGAAAGCTCCAGAAGATGGTCCGGCAGTCTTAGCAGGGGAATGGGAGGTAGAGGAGGAAGGAGGCCACCAGATGGAGCCAGCTGAAAGGCACGCTCTCCTGGCCAGCCAGGAGCTCTGGGGAGTCCGGTTCTGGGCCTGTGATTTCAGTGTACCCAGGCGCTGGCATCCCTGCCTTCCATGGTGCCTTTGGGTCTCATCGGTGTCTGGGCTCCCCTACAAAGGATTTAGGCATCTGCTCTGTGGATAATTCAGGTGTGGGAAGCAGGAAGATGTTCTTGGCATTACTCAGGGTCATGGTTTCTTAGCTGCCAGCACCGCCAATGGAAATACTCACATGTCATTAGTGAAAGCCATTCCTGTGGGCCCAGCCTGCTTTTTCATCTAGGTACTACTGTGTTTTGGGGCCAGGTAACTGTTGTGGGGACTGTACAGTATTCATTGTGGGATATTTTTTTTAAAAAAACTGTTATTATTAAGGTGATGTACAGAGTGGTTATTATTTCTGTAGGACTTTGTGTGGTGTCTCTAGCACTACTCACTAGATGCCTGGAGCCACCCTAGTGTGACAATCAAAAACTCCATGGAGACACTGACAAAAAGTTCCCTAGGAGCTAACTGCCTCCAGCTGAGAAGCACTGGTGACTATGGTCAATCAGAGGTCAGAGTGTATCTATGTGTCTGTAGGCAATGGGTTAAAACCTGAAACTCCTGGCTGTAGGCTCCCACTGAATGCCCAGGCACCAGCTTGTAAAAGTAGGGTGCATTTCCTGAACCCCCAGCTACAATCCATGAATCTCCTTCCCAGGAGACACAACCACCCCAGGTTCTAGAGCCTCTGGATGGATCTAGAGGTGGAGGATCCAGTGAGGATGCCCTAAAAGTGACAAAGGTCAGCGGTCAGGCCTGTGGCCCTACTGTCCTATGAAAAGCTGGGGATTGTCTGTGATCCTATCTGCACTTCCACTCCTCCACTTCCCCTCCAAATCTTCTTCTCTCCTCTATCCTTCTTCCTGTCCTTCCCTTTTCCCTCCCTTCTTTATTTAATTATACCATAATACTAAAGGATATGTTCATCTGTTCAATTACTTAATTTATTGAATGGAGCTACTTATTATCTATTTTTAATTTTAAAGCGGATTATTTTTTGCTAGTTCTCCCAGTGCTAGAGATGAAAGCCAGGGCCTCGAACATGCTAGACAAGCACTTCACAGCTTAGCTACATCCCCAGCCCGGAGTATTATTTTCTCTACAGCAAAACAAAATGGCACCATTTGAGTTGTTTTCTGCCTGTTTGTCTCTGGATTGGTATTTCTGGTGCCAGGGCACCCTGGAAGAAAAAAAAAATCTCCTCTTCAGGCCTGAGACCAGGTCCTCATCCTTCTGGAATTTCCTGTTTGGTCACTTTTGTGCCCTCTCCCTTCCCTGGCTTCCTCCTCACCCTGGGGGCAGGAGGAGGTGGGCCCTTCCTGATGCTCACCACCAGTGGGTGACTGTCTCATGGCAAGTCTCACTGTGGCCCAGAGTCCTCTTGGCTCCACCATGTCTCACTCCAGTCTTCCCACAGGCCTAAGACACTCACTATTTGGCAGAATCGTTGAGCTGATACTCCCGAGACCGGTTGAAGCACTCCTGGATCCCTGAGTCACCCCAGAGTCTCATCATGGCAGAAAGCAGCTCTGTGGAGAAGGGCTCAGTGTCTTCCATGCGACTCACCACGTCACAAACCATCTTGGAGTCGGCCTATGAGAACAGAGGAACATGTCACTCTGAGGCCCCCATGGGACTTATGACATGAACCCCACCAGGGCAGTGGGCCAACACCAGGATAACACAGCTGCAGATTGCTCTGCAGACGGGCAGCTCTGAGCACTGGGGGCCCAGGGACACTTGGCACCTCTGGGGCTTTTCCATCCTGTGCCTGTTCTCAAGCAGCAAATCACATGTGTGCTGGAGAAGGGGAGTGGCCAGGGCTTTGCTCCTCCCTCAACCATAATAGTTCTGCTTCTACTGGGTTTAAAAAACAAATTTGCACAAAATTTGCTTAGGAAAACACTTAAAAATCAGCGTTCTTCCGGCATTTCTTCGTCAAGGTGGAGCATAGCTCCTGGAGATGGTCCACATCTAGGAGAGGGCACTCGGATGATTTGAGGGTTCTGGGGGACTGAGGACTGAGTCTCTGTGGAGTACCTTGGAGGAAGAGAGGGAGCTGGTGATAACGACATTGATGGTGAAAATTCCTCATGTCCACATTGGATCACAACAATTTTTTTTTCTTTTTTGGAGGCAAGGTCTTACTTTTGTGGCTCAGGCTGATCTCAAACACAAGATTTTCTCTAACCTCCTGGGCCCTGGGATTCTGATGCACCACTATCCCAGGTCTAAGTCTTAATTTTATGAATTTATATTTATATGTCTGTGATCTGTTGTTACCAGGAAAAGCCAAGGCCTGGTTAAACAGGAAAGGGCAAAGGGACACATCATGATACTGGTGTGTTCTTTCCTTTCTGCCTCTTCCCCTCCTTGTTCTGAGGGGGCGGAGTTGAATTTGCTTAAGGCACAAGTGTGTAGGATGAGACTTCATTGGAATCACATGAAAAGTGGTGTGTAACTCAGAGGTCTTTCTCTTGTCCCCCATCTAGGACACCAGACAGGGGTCACTGATTTTCTAGACTGGAATCCCACATGATGCAGAGCTGAGACCCCAGGATCCATAGCTGCACCAAGTGAGTTCAGGGGCTAGTCAGGCCGTAGTCACTGGTGTTCTGGTCTTTGTGTGTGCATTGTGCAGAAGCTGGGGACTTGAACACCTCATCAGTTTCCTGCTTCTTTTTGATAGCCGTGTTCTTAGAGGCTCTCCCAAGGGTTGGAGGACACAAGTCTCAGTGATTGGTATCAGTCACTCTGGGGACATAGTCTCTTAAGTTTGTGCCATCTGGAAAATCCCACACTAGGGAAGGCATTTGGCGCTAGGGAGTAGATGGAGTGGTCTATCTGAGCCGGGACCCTCCTCAGTTGCCTTTTCCCATTTTAGCCTGCACACTCTTGCTGGACTGCGAGTTGGGTGTAGCAGGGCCCATTCTCCCTCCCTTCCTGGGTCCTCCAGGGTCAGGGTATTTTGTTCATGTGTTATTATGAATACGACATGATGATTCTGCTGGAAGCTCTTTCAACCCCAATTCTCAGCCACCAGAGGACAGACAGTTGGCCAGCCTGAAGGGGCTCAGGAAATGCACGGGAGGGGCTGAGAGTCCGCAGGTGTCCTTCAGCGGGGAGAGACAAAAGATGCTACACAAAAGGTGTGTGGAGCTTAAGCTTTCTTGGGGACTTTTCCAGCATGGAGCTGTCTGCCTAAGTAGCTATTTACCTGCCAGAGCCTGTTTTCTACATAAAGTTGGTGGAAAAGCTGACAGCCCTGGCCTGCCCACTGCCTGCCTCAGGAAGGAAGTGACCACTAGCATGGAGGCTGGCAGGCCATGCCTGCTATGCTAATCCAGATCCAGCTTCATGGGGGCAAGGCCCCTGACATCTTGCTCTTGGTTCCTGATACACCCTCACCAGACAAGGGAGGATCACCCCTCTCCCCCACCCTTCCCGCCCCTTCCCCACCCCCACCCCACATGGAAGACCGGTCTCCAGGGTCTGGGTAATGTGGGCAGCTCCCCCTGGTGGCAGGGACATGGAAAGCTGGCACTGGGGCCTGGGCTTCCGATGCCCCAGGCTGAGAGTGATGACTCAGGGAGGAGGGGTGGGGGAGGAGGGTTGTACCTCTACTTGTGTCTAAAAAGGGTAAGGCTATGAGTCAAGGGTGTGTGTGCTCCCCAGGGCCTGGCTGCCCCCAAGAAGGGTTGGTGCCTTCCCAGCTGTGGAAGGGCCCTGACCAGAGTTCCTGAATTTCTTCTTTATGGTTTCTGCCAGTTTTGTGCACTGAACACTCAAAACCGTCAGAGCTGTGGTGAGTGGGGCAGACAAGGCAAGACTCGCCACAGGGAAGAGGAGCATGCTCCAATCTGATCGCCCACAGTCACGCCACACCTACATGGAGGACACGAGGGACCCTCCAGATGTGAGGTATGCATACCCTGTGGGCCTTCCCAAAGCCACTTTGTACATTAGTGTTGGTTCTTCCAATCTGAACAACAACAATCTGAACTAACTCCCTTCCTTCCTTCCTTCCTTCCTTCCTTCTTCTTTCTTTGTTTCTGTCATGTGGCTTGAACTCAGGGCGCTGTCCCTGAGCTCTTTTGCACAAGGCTAGCACTCTACCACTTTGAGCCATAGCTCCACTTCTGGTTTTCTGGTGGTTAACTGGAGATAGAAGATAAGCATTTCAGGGTTTTCCTGCCTGGGTGGCTTTTACCCAAACAAGCCGGTAAATAATGCTGCCATAAACATAGGTTTAGTATGATCTTGTTTGTGGTCATACTCCTATATCAAGACTGTGTCTGAATCCAACCAAGCCACAAGGAAAGCTGACCACTGCAAAGCAATGAAGGCTCCATCAAAAGACTGAATAGCAGACATTGCGGAGACACAAGGACTTTGCATCTTGACAAGGCCCAGTCATAGGCTCAGACCCTAGAGCTCAGGGAAGGAAAGCAAGTAAAGAGGCAGGGCCAGGCATGAAGGGGAGAAGGGGCTTTGCCAACATGTCTAGAGGCCCGTGGATAACAAAGTAACAAGCAATTAGTAGAGCCAGGGGAGGCCTCTGTCCCTTTGCCTTTCTGCCTGCCTTCAGGGGCCTGGGGGAATGGGGCTCCCATTGTGCCAGACATTCCCCAGGGCTCTGGGCTAGAGGCACTGGGCCTAAGGTAGTAGCCTTTTTGCTACAGCCCATGGTACTGTACTGCTTGCTAGTCAGAGGATGGCCTCAGGCATGCCCTCATACCTGCTGTCCAGGCAATATGCAGTACTTAATCTCCAGAACCTGAAGAATACATTTGTGTTCTGAAGCTGCCCAGGGTGTGGCCGCTTGTTACAGCAGCCCCAGCAGTAGACACCAAGCTGGACCTCTGTGTCAGGCTTACTCACGGAGACTGCTGGAGCTGCCATTTCTAGAAAGTCCACAGAGGGCTCACACCTCCGCAGGGTTTCAGGGGGTATCACAGAGGCCCTGGTGGTAGCAAGGCCCCCTCCCTTTCTGTGAGTTCTGCCTTCTTTGCCTCTTGAGGATTCTACCCTTCATGTGCAGCAGAACCCCAGCCTCCCTGAAAGAGGAAAATCCAAGCTCTTCTCCCTGAAACAGTTTGAGTGGCCTGGAAGGGGATGGCTCTGCCCCTTTCCTCTGGAGGACACAGGCTCTGGATCTGGCCAGTTGACCTACTTGGCCTATGAGCAGTTTGGGATAGACAAAGAATTCATGTTGGTTTAGTAACTAGACTAACATTTAATCCTACTACCCCAATCAATCCTAGAAGATTAGAAGAACTATTAGCAGGGAGAGAGAAGACCCACGGAGTGTGACAAGCCCTTCCTCCTCACTGCCTGGGCCTCTGGAGGGCCATGCCTATAGTATATACTCTTCCTGTGTGATGTCTTCTCTCCTGTAGGGCTGCCATGGTGCCAATGTTCTTAGCACACGGAGCAGAAAGGAGTTTGTGGGCATGTGTGCAGGGAGTGAGGGCATGCCTCTCTGCCCAATTCTGTCCCGATCTACAGGGCGAAGGGTTGCCAGAGAACAAGACCGTACTTCCTCCATGTACAGGCTGGGTGAGCTTCTCTGCAGCCTCCTGGGGCTATAGGACAGACCAGGGAGCCACCCAGACCTTGTCTCCAGTCTGGGCTCCTAGCATGAGCAGAAGCCTTAACTTTTCTGAGGTTCAGTGTCCTTGCTGTGAACGGAGGATGACAATGCTCTTATTTTCTCCACTGGGCTGTCATGTGAGCAAACAGAGCTCTGGGTGCAGGATGGCATCTGTGTGGATGCCCACTACGTGGACAAGCACGCCCTGCCTCACCTCTTAGGTGCACAGAGGTAATGGCCAACCTGCCACTCATGACAATGGGCCATGGGGAGAAGGGCTCGGCTGGGGCTGTGTACGTCTGGCTGAATGGCACATCTGTATACTTTTGCTGGCACAGGTAGTGCTGGCAGGGTCATCTGCAAATTCAGATCAATGACTGGAAGCAGCACTGACATTCTCATCACAACTAGCACACCTCTTCTTGCTCTTGTCAACCTACAAATGGCCTGACACTACTGAGGTACCCTGGTAGACCACGGTTCTCCAGGGCTCTCGAGAACCCCATATAGTCTAGTGCTCTGCATTATTCAGTGGCTGGGAAAATTGGTGGGTAGGGAGGGGAAGGGGCTTGTGGAGTCAGGGTCCAGGGGCTGCTCCACTATGCAGAAGGGTTGGGGTAGGGAACTCAGTACAGGACATTCCTTTAGTGTACCACGGTCCTTATTGTAGAGGAGAGTATGTGCAGGGCAGCGATGCCCATCACCTGTCAGTACACAGCAGATACCAGAGTGTAGTGCAAGGGCCAGGGGCTTCCTGCCACGAGATCACATGCTGATGGGGGCAGATCATGAGTGTGTGTGGGAAGCAGCACTGAGTTCCAGATGACAACTAGGGGCCAAATGGATCCAGCAGTGATGGTGTGTCTCCAGAGCTGATGCCAGACAGCTACCTGAGCATTGGAGCTAGAACTGGTTCTGGAAGAAGGGTCATCAGCTTCAGGGCCTGGAGAGTAAAGGCCTTGCTCACGGTGTGTCCCATCCCTCCCCAACCCAGGTAGTCTTCTACCCTTGGGTCTCAGGTGTAGGTGACACCTGTCTGTGTTTTGCCAGACCCCAGGGTGAGAGTAAGCAGTGGCGAAGAGAAGCGGGAATTAGCTATGTATCTTCCACTTCAATACCAGATACTGTAGGAGCTCAGAAGACGAATCTGCTGCATGCTGACAGGGGATGAGCATCACTGCCCTGGGCATACTCTCCTCCACAGCAAGGACCCATGACGCCCACTTCAGGGGTGCCCTGAACTGAGTTCACTACCCCTACCCTTCTGCATACTGGAGCAGCCCCTGGGCCCTGACTCCACAGAATGTGTTCATTGAAGACGGGAGGGTAAATAGCAATTCTAGACACCTGGGTCTTCAAAATCCTCTTCTCAGAGCAGCATGGACTTTTTCCAAAGAACTTGTGATCCTCAGGATCACAAAGCACCTTTGCCCTCTTAAGAGATGAGATGTAAATGGGTAAAGTGGGGGTGAGGTGGAAGGACAGAGCAGGGGTCTTCAGTCAGGTGCCTTGGGTTCGGGTCCTAGCTCTGCACCTGCCTGCTGGGGGCTTTGGACAGACCTCTCACGGACCGCTTGGAGCAGAGGCTCCATTAAGTCCCAGTGCAAAGGATTGCTTGTGCAGATGAGATGGGCTGAGGATGTGACAGCTCTGTAGCATGAAAGGGCTCTGCAAATGTTAGTTATTATGAGCAAAGATGAAACGCCTCAGACACAAACAACAAGCTGACATAAAATAAGCCTGCTTTGTACAAGACTTTCCAAGAAAGCATGATAATCTTGATAACAATAATCATAGTAATTATAATAATAACCCCTTCTATCTGATGAGCTGCTTTGGATTGCTGAGTTTTCCTCCATCGCCAATCTTTGAGGCCAAGTGAAGTGTGAGAGCTCCCCCCATTTCACAATTCTCCAGCTGCAGGCGGACTCCATCGGCCCCACCCTGCCCCATGGCTGCACTTCTTTAGGTTCCCACCAGAGGGCAGGAGAGCTCAGTCAAAGGGAGGGAAACTCACCCAGCCAGAGACCTGACCAAGGCCAAGGCCAAGGCCATGGGTTGCTGATTAGAAGAACTCAAGGAGAAGGGACAGAGACTCCAGTCATTAGAGGTCTTGCCTGGGCATTAGCAAGCAAAGGGTGGCAGGAGGGACAGTCTGGGCACCTAGAAACTGCCAGACTAGCAGGCCCAATGCGAGGAAGCAGTGGGGCTCACAACAGTGGGAGGGGCGGTCCTCAGGGCGCCGCCCTAACTGTGGCTCTGAGCTGATGAGGAAATGTTAGCATCACACCAGGGGCTCTTGAGGCATTCGTGAGGCTCGTTTTTGTTTTTGTTTTTTGTCAGAAACGGCTGTAACAGGTACTTAATGACTGAGGGTCCAGAGTGCTTGGGTCTCTCTGCAAATATTTGGGACTCTGAACAGGACCTGACCTTCAGCACACTGTCAGTTCACAAGGGGACAATGGGCCCATTAGCTCCACCATTTGCTATAGGAAAGGGAACATTCCTGCTTCTCCAGAAAGATCTACAGTAGAACTGAAGATGAGACACTGTTTCTAACTTTGCTTTTCCTTGCCATCCTTTCAAACTCATTGTCTCTCCAGCTCTGCATACCTGCCCTCTACATACCCCCATACCTCTAGGGCACCCCCCTATCAACTTTATACATTCACCCCTGCACCGTCCCCACCATGACATCATCTTCCATCAGCCACCTGGTTCATCCATCACTCATTTCCATGTCCACCCACCGCCTTTCTCGCCTTCCGGAGCATCTATCTATCTATCCCTTAAATTATTCATTCATTCCTCTTTGATCTCCTCTGGGTACTGCCCATTCATCTTCCTGTTTACCAGCTCATCTCTTCATCCACTCATCTGCTCATTTACTAGCTCATCCGTTCATCATCTATCCAGCCACTCTTAGCCTTATGAACTTCTTCATATGGCTGAAAGGAACAGTCTTTCTGAATCTCCCCACAGATATCAGTCAGTGCTCTGGACACAGGGGACAAGAATGGTGCCTCTCCCCTTCCCCTTCCTCTTCCTCTGCTCCATGGATCCAGCTTTGCTGGGGTCCTGTGGCTGTGTTATAGATGGGTTTCCTAAGGCCTCCATCCAGAAGGGGTTCCACTTCCTAGACTCATCCAGGTTTGTCTGAAGCCCTGTGGGAACCCCCCTTGCTTTGAGCCAGCTGCCTCCTGTGAAAGGAAGAAGGCCTGGTCTGGTGATGTCAACTTTCTTAAGCGGCACATCCTTCTTCAGAAGCCTGGGGCTCTTCCAGTGGCTGGGAAACGGCTTCTTCCTGGCTTACTGTGTGTTTTTTCGAAGGACTTAGAATGACAGTGGCTTGAGTGGTCTGAGGCCCTGTGCCATGTTTCCATACCTGACATCTAGAAGCTTTTGCTCAAAAGCACCTGGCTTGTATGGCTTCCCACCTTTAACCTGAATTGAGACGTATCCAGGTCCAAAGCTTCACCACAGGCCAGCTGAGCACCCCTTAGGGCTGGGTTCAGGGGACAAGGTAATCAGCAGAACCTGGACATGCTACCCCAGAGGTTGCTCAATGGAGGCCCAATGGAGGGACCAACCACCACAGCACAGACTGTGGACCAGGAAATGTTCCTCTTGGTTGGCTACTGAGTGAGATCTCTGTGCCTAGGGAGAGGGGGTATGTGGATGAGGAGGCAGGGCTATGTCTGAGTGAAGAGAAGTCACAAGAGTTGCTGTGCTCAGAGGTCAGAGAAGACACTAGGCGTCTCTGGGAACTCTTGAGGAGACAAGGATTAAAGGCAGATGGACTAACCTAAGGCACAGCTGAGGGCCTTAAAGGTCAATAGCGGACCTTGGAGGTGCCAGGTATACTTCCAGCCACCCGTGGGGCCTGAGGACAATGGGAAAGCTCAGGACAGTACACACTGCTTGTACACACCTGCATCGCTACCATGATGCTGGTCACACATGAGAACTTGAGCACTATGGGGTGTTCTGATGGTGTGCAAATTTTCCTCATGGGAGCCTCACAGAGCAAATGCTGAACCTCCTGAGTGTGAGGCCTGGGATACTTGCTCTCCCCCTGTGCTTCCTGGGCCTGATGCCTACTACATATGCATGTGGTAAGTGGGAGCAGTCAGTCCACAGCTCCTGAGCAACACTCATCAGTGCAGAATGGGCACCTGGACCTGAGGCGGGGTGAGAGGGTGAGCCAGCGAAGGGGTATCCACATGAAGGGTAGAGACATAAGCATCATTTCCATTAAAAACATTAAGACGGTCCTGGACCCTTATGGCAGCAAATGTCACTAAGGCTTTGGACTACCTCAGGTTCCTAAGTATGATGCGAGAATGTCATGTCAGCCTTGGGGCAACCTTGCATGGCACTGCCTGCTGCCCACATTCCCCTTAGTTGGTCCAGATATGCTAGTCATACTACCAAGCCTCTGTCCTAGAGAGAACACCTGAGCCACCAGGACTGAGCTAGACAGTCACAAATCAGCTTTAACATGACCGGGACAGAAGATTCCAAATTCAGGATGACCCCCTCACCCTCCACTCCCTTTCCCCTGGACTCAGTGTTCTAAGAAAGGAGAAAATGGCTAAAATTGGATAGACTGAATTTCTAAGAAATGAGCAAGGGCAGAATAAAATTACCCACAGAGAGCTTGGTCAAAGGGAAAGAAAAGTGGTAATGGCCAACTTCATCTCTTCAGAACACAGAGTGACAATGTGAATAGTTTAATTAGGGCTGCTTCAGCTGGCAGATATTAGCAACCCAATTACAGAAGAGAAAAGATGGATGTTGGAACTCCACACACATGCTGGTGGGGGCTTGGCTGATTGGTGCCTCTCTGGCCCTTTCACTGGGGGGCTCAGCTCCCAAAACATTTCTCAAAGTGGTGAGATCCTGTTTGTTCTTGAAAAGGAGCGTGTCATCTGCTTCCAGAATTGCAGAAGGCTTGTGCTCCTGGTCACACTCTGCCTCTAACTGGCTCTTGGGACCTTGCTTCTCAGTGTCCCAACTGCACAATAAAAGTGTTAGCTAGACTGGTGGTTCTCAAAGGAGAACCTGCAGGGCCTCAAGGTCTCTGTGGTTCTTTTGGGGAAGCCTATGAGATGAAAACTGTTAACAATATTAAGATCTTATTTGCCTTTCTGAATGGTGCAAAAGCGGAGATAAAGCTTGGGTCCCCTTTGCAGGATGCAAGGCGATGGGGAATGAGTTCAACAACTAGATGCTGTTGCATCCCAAGCACTCCTGGTAAAATGAATGCTGGTTTTATTGAGGAAGTAGCAGAACTGATGACCTTTTATGTACTGCAACCCTGGACATAGGTCTTCGTGTTCTGTAGGGTGCTGCAATGGAGGTGCTGGTTGCTGGGCCATAATGGGAGCTGCCCCACCCCTTTTCTCATGGGACACTGATTTAAACTATGGGCAGACAGATAATGGGAGTTCAGATCAGATCTGGATCTTTGGCAGACATTTTTTCAAGAAATGAGTGAAGGCAAACAACTGAGATATTTGTTACCAAAATGGTAAGATTCTTGCTTTCAAGTGGGAACCCAGCATTTTGGAAAACTTTACCAACCATTAGCCAATCAATCATGTACATGCCAATACAAGTTTTTCTGATAAGATCAGTGTTGACATTCATAAATGTGAGATTTTGACATTACTTGTAGAATCCTGGCAACATCTGGAAACTGGATAAATCAGATGAACCAGTATTTACAAATGACCAAAATGGTGCCACCAAGCCATGCATGGATGAGATCCATTCTAAGTATAAAAAAGACCAATGGACTTTGAGAGAAGAGGACGGGAACAGGAGTAGTATACTTTCAGAGTTCACAGTGCAATTGTCTTTCAAGAACCTACCACAAGCCAGGTGCTGGTGGCTCACGCCTGTAATCCTAGCTACTCAGGAGGCTGAGATCTGAGAATTGCAGCTCAAAGCCAGCCCAGGCAGAAAAGTCCATGAGACTCTTATCTACAGTTAACCACCAGAAGACCAGACGTGGTGCCATGGCTCAAAGTGGTAGAACACTAGCCTTGAGCACAAAAGCTCAGGCACTGTGCCAAGGCCAGAGTTCAAGCCCTATAACCAATCCTTCTTCCCCCCCAAAAAAAAAAGAACCTACCACAAAGCCAGACACAGTGATGTATACTGTAATCCCAGCTACTGAGGAGACTGAGGCAGGGGATCTCAAGTTCAAGGCCAGACCAGGCAACTTAATGAGATCCTATCTCAAAATAAAAAGGAGATGGGAATGTTGCTCAGTGGTAGAGTACTTGCTAGGCAATTCAAATTGCAAGTCCAATTCTCAGTACTGGGGATGGGGAGAGGAGAGGAAAACTACCATGTGTTTAGTTTTAAGGAATAACTATCTGAAAAAGTCTAGTAGAACATTCCTTCCTTCTTCAACAATATATTTATGTGGGAACAAATTTTTCCAGAGCCCAAACAACATATTATAACAAATTGAATGCAGGAACACATGAGAGCTGAGCTATATTCTATTAGGCAAGATTTTAAAGAGATTTGCAAACATATAAAACAATGATATTCTTTACACTAAAATATAGTAATTTTTCATAAGCATGTTATTTATACCAACATGCAGTATTATCTTTAAATAGTTGTATAAAGGCCCATTTTGTTTCTGAATTAGATTCTTTTTTTTTTTTTTTGGTCTGGTCGTGGGGCCTGAACTCTGAGCCTGGGCGCTGTCCCTCAGCTCTTCAGCTCAAGGCTAGCATTCTACCACTTGAGCCACAGCGCCACTTCCAGCTTTTTTTTTCTGCTTATATGGTGCTGAGGAATTGAACCCAGGGCCTCATGCATGCAAGGCAAGCGCTCTACCATTGAGCCACCTTCCCAGCCCTTGAATTAGATTCTTGCTAGGATACCTATTCTGGTCTGAACGCCTGTGCTCGAGTGATTCTCTCACATCAGTCTCTCAAGTAGCTGGGACTACAGACACATGCCATTGTGCCCATCAATTATTGCCATCATAGTTATTGTTGAATGGAGAAAGATTTAAAAAGTTTCTGGTTTTGTTAGGAAATGGAAAGACTCAGGAAAAAAATTATATTACATGAAGTAAGCCAGGCCCAAAGAAACATAGGTCCCATGGTTTTCCTTATTTGCAATAACTAGTATATGTCTAGGACAAGCAGAAAAGGTCAAAAGCTATGTACATATGACCACATAAGAGGATGTTAAGTGAAATGAACCTCAAGATAAGGACACAAGAGGTTTTATCTTTCTTGCTGTTCTTTTTAATGTACTTATAATGTACTATATGATTTTTTTGTTTCTTTTGTATGTTCTTTCCGAATAACCCCAGTTTTCACTGTATTTAATTCTGGTGCCCTGCATCTTGTATATACATTTTTCTAATTTGGGGAGGGGAAAGGAAATAACAAAATGCTGAAATAAGGATACGTGTTGACTCATGGTAGCAATGAGATGTACAAGACACTATGTTGAAAACAAACTTTACAACTTGGTGGGGAGGGAGGAGTTGGGGAGGTGGGGAGGGAAGGGATGGAGGAAAGACAAAGGAGGGGGTAACAATGCTCTATACGAAATGTACTTATTACCTTACTCATGTGACTGTAACCCCTCTGCACAGTAACTTTACAATAAAAATATATAGTTAATTAAAAAATACACACTAATTATAAAGAGAAAAAATAAAAGACTACTGTATGAACAAAAAAAATTTCTGGTTTTAAGCTGGGTGCTAGTGGCCCATACTTGTAATCCTAGCTACTTAGGAAAATGAGATCTGAGGATCAAGGTTCAAAGACAGCCTGGGCAGGAAAGTTTGTGAGACTCTTATCTCCACTAAACTAACAAAAAAATCTGGAAGTGGAGCTGTGGCTCAAATGGCACAGTATTAACCTTGAACTAAAAGAAGCTCAGGGACAGTGCTCAGGCCCTGAGTTCAAGCCCAAGACCGTTCTCCCCCCCTGGAAAAAAAGCTTAGGGACAGCACCCAGGTCCTAAGATCAAGCCGCAGGAGTGGCACATACTCACAAAAAATTCTGGATATCTGGTTTTGTTTTTTTTTTTTTTGGGTCCGGTCGTGGGGTCTGAACTCTGGGCCTGGGCGCTGTCCCTCAGCTCTTCAGCTCAAGGCTAGCGCTCTACCACTTGAACCACAACACCACTTCCGGCTTTTGTTTTTTCTGGCATATGTGGTACTGAGGAAGGGCCTCAAGCATGCAAGGCAAGTGCTCTACCACTGAGCCACCTTCCCAGCCCAAAATTCTGGATATTTATATCTAGATATAGATATGATGAACAACATGCCTACTGAGGTCTACAATAACTTTTAGGAGCACAAACCAAAAAGTTTGAGAGCTAGTAGATGACAGCATTCTTTCCTCAACCTCATTCCTGAGTATCTTCAAAACGTCTACTGAAGTCCTGTGTCAGCTGATGACTAATACTTGATAGGAAATGTACTCATTACCTTACTCATGTACTGTAACCCCTCGTATTTTTACAATAAAAACATAAAAAAAAGTCATATTCCTATGGTAAATGAAAATGCTGTATTCTAAACGGGGATTTATTTCCTAACTAGAAGAGAGCTGCAGTAACTACAGCGAGGGCAGAGCACTGGCCTGGTGCAGGCTCTCAGACTGTGAACCTCTATCAACAAAGGAGGTGAGTTCTCAGACCAGCCCTAGACTCTCTCCAGCAGGCTTTGGGCCAGGCTGAGGGCAAGGAAGAGTCATTCTGACTTGGGAGCCCTGCTGTTAAACACTGACCCTATTTCTTGGCCACCATCACATTTCACCCTGAGAGGAAGGAGCTCAAGGACTTACAGGGCCCCTTCAACTGGCCTTGGAGGTCAGCTAGTAATGTCTCCCTCTGCTGAGGCGTGGCTATTGGGTGGATCTTCTTAGAGGCTGAGAGGTAGGTTTTATTGCCTCTCACTTGGAAAACCAAGAATTAGGATTTTTTTCTTTTTCCTTTTTGCCAAAGGTTATAGGTAGAAAGGCTGTCAGGAGTGGGTTGAAGGGGCAGCGCTGGTCCAGGCAGAGCCTATGCTGTGGCCTCCTCAGTGTCTACTGTAATCCTGGGATCCAGAAGACAGGCAGACAGACAAACACACACATTCTACAGCTGGGTGGTCAAGCAGGAGCCCCAGGAAGGAACAGTGGCTGTGGGGATCAGGTGGGCTTGTTTCTTTCATGTTTGTGATAACATTACTATGTGATAATGGTATTATTTCCTACACTTTCTGTGTGTGTGTGTGGAGGGGGGGATGGAGAGGGGAGCGAGTGTGAGCACAATACGCAGGTGGGTTACAAGATTTGCCTAAGGTTACTCCGAAGGTAGTGATTGGACCTCTGGCCTCTGGCTTCAGAGTCTACAGTGGCTACATAGCAGGACATCCCTCTGTGCTCTGGTAACCTCACTTTCCCAGGCTGATGTGCAGCCTGTCAATTCCATTTCCCAGGGGGCAGATCCTTTGAAGGAAAGGCTGGCCCCTAGAGGCTCTCTTGCTGCTACCACCTGCTCTCTTCAGCTGCACCCCTAAAGGGATGGAGCTCCCAGGGGGCCTGGCTGGTGCCCCACCCTGGGGATCCAGCTTTAGCGTGTTTATGCCGGCAGTGTTTACATGAAGCAGGTGGGGTGGCGACAGGTGTAAAAAACAAGGTGACAAATACTCCCATCAACTAAAACACAGTCAAGGCAGAGTGGTGCCTGTGGCTGGGCACCATCTGGGCCAGATAAAGAGGTCCCAGAGGACTTCCCGGGGTGGGGTGGTGGAGGGGGCAGAAGGCACAGGGTCCGGGGCTGCATCCAGCTTCTAGGGTACCTATCTGCAGTGTTAGTGCAGTGTTAGTGTCATGTGGAGAAGGGAAGGCACAGGTTGCATGCTACAGAGCCTGAAGCCAGCGCAGGGGCAGGTGGATGGGATCTGATTCAGTTTGGGTGCTGATGGCTTTCTAGGGGGCCCAGCCTCCTTCTTCAGCTAGCTCCTGCTGTCATCCTCCACTGACAGTGAGTGAATGTCCCTGGGCTGATATGGCAGGTAAGAGTGGAGGCGGTGCCTGAGGTGTCACCACTGTCCTCTTCTCAGGTCCTGGAATGAAGGACAAGACAGCAATGGGTTCTCTTCCCAGTTTTTGGGGGTGTACCTTGGCTGGCACTTGCTCTGAAACTGGAGGGCCGCAGCGCTGCCTAGCTCAGGTTCCACTTCAAGATGTGTGGTGTATCGTCCCCTCTGTCCCTGCCACCCCTTTCCTAAGCAGCCATGGAGCACCTTTCCTGGGTTTCACCCCTTGCCTGGTCCCTAAGCTGGGAGGTCTTCCGCAAGCCAACCCCTGTCCTTTAACCAGGTTGATGTTCAGGAAATGTCAGTAAAAAGTGTGTGGCTTCTAGGCCAAGGCCCTGAAGACATAAGTTATTTTCATTCTTCACACTAACCTTTTTTATTTGATGATAAATCCCTAGGGAGTAGTGTCTACCAGAAGACAGTAGGAGTTAGCTGTCCATGAGTCACTGTGTAGAGGAGACCTATCTGTCCATCAAGAGCCCCTACACTAGACTATTAGATGAACAAGGAATATTTTTCTATTGCTTTTGAACTGTGAGACATTTTGGGAATATTTGTTATAGCAGCTAGTGATGTCTATACTAACATATCCTGCCAGTGGCCTATCTCTCCTGGCTTGTTTCCTATGTGATATCTAACCTCTGTGTAGCCCTCGATAAAGGCACTGTCCCTTTTCCACTTCCTCATCAAGTAATAGTGGGGCCTCTCAATATTCTGGTGAAGAATATATACAGGTAAGTGTCCTGGAGTCTTAAAGAATTTGTGCTATGCCATCTACCTTCTCCTCCAAAAGAAGAGCCATGACCAATGCAGTGTATCTATTCCTAGCTTCTGCTACTCACACACCTTCTACCACACCCACAGAAGACACTCAAACGATTGTCTAATTTCTGCTGTGTTGTATACCATAAATACAATTTACTCAGTATTTTTCATTTCCTTATTTTCCTTAAAATTATTTTCAAATGAATGGAAATTTATAGCACAACCACTAAGTTTATAAATGCGTATATTGATGTGGCTTGTCTCAGGGCCCTGTGCATGATGGAGATGGACTTACGCTGGGGTGGGGTAAGATGGTATGGTAAATGGAGAGGAGCTTGGCCAGATGCCTCAGTGGTTGATCAGGAGCCCCGTGGGTGGGGAAAAGTCATGTGGAAATGTGGCAAGTAGGGGGAAAGTGAGAACATGGGATTTGTGGAAAATGTCATAATCTGGCCTCATGAGATCTGGGTGAGTCACTGCCACTGTGAATGGCTTGGTTTCCTCCTCTGTTAACAACAGTGTTCTCCATTCCATGTATTCTTCCCAGGTAGTGGTGGGAACCCAGGGCTTGGACAGTGAGCTCTCTTGACTGACACGTCACAATATGTGTGTGCACATGCACATGTGCAGATCAGTGTCAGTAGTATGAGGAACAATTATGGTCATCTCCCTGGGTCAGCTGGCCTCCCTCTCTGCCTCTCTGCCAACTGGAAAAGGCACTAAGCAGTCCCTCTCAGAATTAAGGAAGGGAGCAGGTCTTCTTCACCTAGTGAGCTTTGGGGGCTGGCAGAAGGGAAGGTCTTTGGAGGGAGTGCCCACCCCCTAAGCAGGGGAGGCTAGGGCTGGGACACGCCCAGGACCAATCCAGGTAAGAGCTCTGTCTAGCTCTTGTGATCCCAAGGTGATCTTTGTGGGACTAAAGCTGGCTCTTAGCTTTCCAAGGACAAGGCTATGCCTCAACTGGTTCTCCTTCCCAAGAGCGGCTTCATTGATCCCGGTAAAGTCTCAGCAGGCTGGATGCCAGCCTTTGCCCAGTCCACAGTCCACACTGTGCCGGAGTGGGGGGAGAGGGGAGAGGGCATGCTGCTTTCTTCACACCCTTGCCTGGCCAGTGGTAGGCAGTGCCTTTGAAGTCCTGCTTTCTGTTCTGAAATTTTGCTCAGAGAACCCGTACAATCAGCTTGTAATTTAAAATGCTATCCCCGCCCCCCAGTCTCCCTTCTTTAAATGTCATTTTCATTAGGTGGATCCTGGCTTCATGTCTTCTGAATTTCCCTAGGACCTTTCCCTACATATATTTATTTTTATGATCTGCTTAAGGTAGAGAACTTGACTGTGGGTCAGCAGTTGGGGCTAGAGAGACAAGAAGAGGCCAAGAAGCCTGGTTGTGAAGGTCACTTCATTTCATTCATACATTTTCTGGATCTGCCTTCTGGTGAGAGGCTATGCTAGGGCTTGTAAGAAAAGCCTGATGAAGCTGGGCTAGGCTGGCCAGCTGTCCTGTCCCCTCCCCAGTCCATTCATTGTTCTCACTTGGCTGGCCACTTATTTCCTTTACTTACCCTTTTAACAACAAGGGAACAGGTAGCTTTAGGTTGGCTCTCTCTGGCCTGAGGCCTTTTGGAAATATTTATCCATAACCACCTGGCCCTTAAAAGAGTACGTCAGAGAAGGCCCCTGTTATGGATTAGTTTATGTTCCTCTGAGGTTCCTATGTTGTACTTAGCTAACCCCTAGTACCACAGAATGTGATGGTATTTAAAGAAGTGATTAAGGTGAAATGAGGTCATCCAATATGAGCTAGGAGTCTTTCACGATGAAACCAGGACAAAGATTCATAAAAAGGGAAGAACATATGAAAACACAGGGAGAAGACAGCTATCACAATTCTAGAAAGGAAGTCTCAGGAGACACCAGCACTGCTGCCATCTTGATATTAGACTTATGGTTTCCACAAGTACAAGAAAATACATTTCTGTTGTTTAAGTTACACACTTGGTGATACTTTGTTCAGGCAGCCCTAGGAGACTAAGCTAGGCCCCCTCTTCATCATCCTGAACTCTCCCTAAAGGCCATGTAGGCCTGGGTCCTGCCTCCACGGGGCTTAGGCAGAGCTACTCTTTTCTCTCACCACTCAGCCACGCTGCTCCTTTCTAGGCTTTGTACACACATGCCAACCTCAGTTCCCAACCTAGCCCCCAGATGAAGCTCAGAGCGTTTGCCCTAGCTCCTCCTAAACCTCCAGTCTACATGATTGGCTCCTTGTTTTTCCTGCCTCAAACTAAATTAAAAAAAAATCCCAAACCAGAAAAGGCTTTTCCACAACCCCATCCCTATAATCTAAAGTAGACATTTCTGTTATCCTTACCACAAAGTGTTTTTCTCTAATGTAGGTACCTATGACCATGTGTAATTAGACAGGCTTCTTTGTTTGTTGACTGTTTCTCCTCCCAGGGAAATGATGATCTCTGTGAAGGTAGAGTCCACATCTGTACTATTTTATGCAGTTACAAGGTGCTGCTTGTAGAATGAATGCATTCCAGGGCATAGGCCAAGATGAGTGCCAGATTCCATCTCCTTAGAAAGCCCGGCAGTGCCGGGTGAGCTGAAGGGAGGATTACCTAGAGCTCATTCTCAAGGTCTCTGCCCACTACAACAGGAAATCTAGGGGAGCTTGGTTATATGGCAGACTGTCCATAGACAGGACAATTAACCTATGCCTTCGGGGTTCCTAGAGAAAATTGTGCACTGTGGTCCGGCATAGGTGGTAGTGTCCTCCTCTGACAGGTGCCTATAAATGGCATAGTGGCACAACCACAAAGGTGCAGACTGAATGTTTGGTGCAGGCAAGGTTATCAGCTCAGTCAGTGACAGTGGTGGTCAGTGAAGTATGAGACCGAGTCCTGCGTGGTCCAGGGCTGTCTGCAAGTCTGGTGGCATTCATTTCTCTGTTTCAGCTTTAAACCCTTTAAGTATTTTTCCTACAAGTTGTCTGGTTTGGAATACTGCAGATGAAAAGAAGTGGAAACTAGAGACTATTTAGTTAGGAATGGTGATGCACCCATGTTAAATCAGCTGAGACTAGAGAGTAAAAATTTCCAGGACAGCCTGGGCTGTCCCTGTCTCAAATCACTCTGCCTAACTCATATATAAAATGGAACTTAGAAAATTACCTTCGAGCCCAATTGTATAATTATGTCCATATGAACCCCTTATCCTCAGGGACCATGAAAGCCGGCTCCCACCTCCCTCCAAATTAAAATGTGATGATAAAGTTCAGGACATTGAATTGTTTTGAACAAGGAAACAGTTTTCATTGGTAGACAGTGTCTTCTGGACCCACTGAGTGAATGGTAAACCACATTTTGTAAGTACTAGCTGGAAGAGGAAGCAGCAATCTGCCCACAAGGATGGCCCAGGTCTTGATCAGTACTGGAGATCAGATTAGGATTTGGGTCAGGGACTTCAGCAAGCAATGAGGGACTTGGACATCCAGGCTGAGACAAAACTGCTGAGAAACCAGGTAATCAGAGACAAGAGGATCACTACAGTGTGGGCTACAGGATCTCTGAGTGTGTTACCAAATGTTGCTCTTCACTCCTCTTTCAGTTTGTGTTTATAGGCCTCTCCCTCTAGGCTCCTATGCCAGGATCCCTCCTGTAGTCAGGATCTACCAACAAGCCATGTACATAAAAGATGCTCAGCAAACATTTTTTGAGTGAAATCTGGAGGGAAGATCCAAAAAAGTTGAAACCAGAGGTTAGAAAACTTGGGGTGCAATAGAGCAAACTTTCACAACTCTTTTTTTCAGCCAGGCTCTATGAAGTAAGGAGCTGCAATGGACAGATCAGAAATGGAAAATGGCCTGTTCTTGAAGACAGTTCCAGTCAAATGGCTAGGTAGTGGATGTCTAGGGCACTGGCCATGCCCGGAGGACTATGCAGCCAGGTTCAGTGATGTGGCTGACAAACAGTTGACAGCCAGGGATAAAGTCAGTGGGAGCCCAAGCTACTCTTTGAATGTGCTTATTATTCGTTGAGGTCATTGTCAGCCATTACTTTGTGCCCCAAGAAGCAAGGTACAAGTACTTCAAATATCCTATGCCCGGAGGACCCTTCTGCTCTGGAGCACAAAACCTGCACTCAAGGCTTCACCATCAAGGTGCCAGCTGAGGGTCAAGCTCTTCTAGAATGGCTTCTCAATCAGTCTTCTCCATGTCAAGTCTATTCCACACAAAATAATGGTACTTGTAGAGCCCCTTCCAGTCAATGGAGGATGTGATTCCTGAGCGCATCCGTGACTCAGTGTATGTGCCAGGATGTGTGATGGAGAGTCTCTGCTTTAGCAATACCTCCCTGCCCCTCCACACTTGGCTCTCCTCTGAATTCCACAGTGGGCTCTGAATCACACCAACTGGTTGTGGAATAGGTTTTGGTGTGTCAGTCTTGAAAAGAAGACTGAAGGATGAAGGTATATCTCCTCTGATGTACCCCACCCCAGTCCTGGGATGGGCACAGAGCTGGGCACACTTAAGATACAGTGCAATCAGTGGAATATGTCCCTGAATAAGCATGGATGGCTGCCATCCTTCTCCAATGGTGCTTCCTTGACTGGCCTCGAAGGTCCTGGTGTAATCCCAGAGGCAGCTTGTACACACCTGAGTTCAAGCTGGGAAGAGAGACGGCACATATGGGGTGTGTGCTGGCTGTGGCGTTCAGGTAGAATTATTTATAGACAGAAAAAATGTTTTTCCATGAATCATTCAATTAATTATAAAGCAGCTGTTTTTAATAATTTGGAACATGTAAGAAAAGGGAAATGTCAGGGCAAGCCATAAATATAAGGCTGAGGACACAGATGCGGTGAGGATATCAGGAACAGGTAATGGATCCTAACAGCTGGTAGGGAGCAGGCCATGTCTAAACATGTTCTGAGCTGCAGCTGAGCATGGCCCCTAAATGGGGCCACTATTGGCCATGGAAAGATGTTTGGCTTTTTATCCCCGAGTGTGGTGAGAAGACGTGGAAAGCTTTAAAGGAGGGATGTTTTAAAAGCACATGCTGACTGCTGTGTGCAGCCAGGTAGGGTTGAGGAGCAGACAACGCAGCCCAGAGAGGACAACAGGGAGGCGGCTGCTGTCCACAGAGAGAGCGAGAGGGAGAAGGAGGAGGGAGGATTAGAGAACACTTGGGTTGGAAGGCCTTGTAGAAACAATGTTGCCTGCTCTCCATCACACAAGTTGGATAGAGAAGAAGCCTAGCTTCAGGTTTCTGGGACACTCATGGTTTAGCCAGTGGTGCTTAGCAAGGGCATGGATGGGAGCAAACCTGGGCTGGCCGGACACTGGGGCTTGGTCACTGAGGCCAGACACTGAGGGAGAGGTCACAGTTTGAATTACCAAATGTCTTGGACTTGGGAGAATGGAATACTGACATAAGGGGAACAGATGGAAAGGATGTGAGCTATAGACTATAGGAGACTGTTCACATCCTGTGAGACCAGACACAGGTGCTGCTGCCTGATGTCTCCATGGAAGGACATAGGGTACGGCCCGAGGCTAGGGGCACTCAGGGCCCCAAAGCTCCCTGCCCACACCTGCACATCAATCAGTAGCACTGAGGGAAGTACCTGGGTTTGGGAACCAGACCTGTTAACCTCACAGTTCTCAGTATCTGTAAAGTGGGATGGGACTAACACATCTTTTGGCATGACTAGGAGTTTAAAATAAGTTTGTATAGTCAAGTGCTCAGAATGTAGGATGCCTCCTAAGTAAAAGTACACTATAACAGTTTACTAATCACCTAAATCTAGAACTCCAAAGCTGAACCTATCAACCAAGCCCTTGAAAGGAAAGTACAATAAAGCACAAGCCAGGGTCTGGTTAAAAACATTTCACCAAAACCAGAGAGCACAACCCCCAAATTAAAAATCTAATCTCCCTCCATATATATATTCTGTAATAATATAAAAAAAGCATCTGCTTCTGTGATTAAGTTTAGATTATCAACCAAGAAAGCACTACCTCCTACCTCTTTATCCCTGAGGCACTGACTTCTCAGCAAGGGAGAGGTCCAAGGGCACAGAGCAGGAAGCTGGAACTAGGGTTTGAGCCAAGACCTTTCCAATCCCTCATCCCATTCTCAAGAGTAAATATGAGCCACCATGGTGTATCTACTGATGTGCATCACATGGTTCATTAATATTTGTGGGTGTTGGTGGTTCAAATGACAGCGGCCCCAAAGGTTCCAGGAAAACCCAGGTACCCCAAGGCTCACAAAAACTCTGTCAAGCTCCAGCCACAGCAGAACAAGAGTCTGATTTTCAGATGTTTGTGTGTGTGTACATGTGCATACATGTGTGAGTACACATGTGCAGACACGTTGAGAATGCTTTCTTGATCTACTGTCCAGGCTGGCCTCGAACTCTTGGGTTCAAAATGATTCACCTGCCTCAGTCTCCTAAGTAGCAGGGGCTGTGGGAGCATACTGCCCTGCTCAGCTAAAAGTCTTCTTATTGTTTCCCTGGGATAAACTAAGCAAGAACCAACCAAGCAACACAAAGTCTTGAGAGGCAAGTACTTTTGCCCTGTGAGGTAGCTTGAGGTGAGTGACACTAGTTTTTAATTCTTACTGCTGCTGTGTGATTTACCTAAACGTCAAGACCCCAATTTTAAACAGCTCAACTTTGGAGAGTCTTAGGAGGGAAAGAAATGACAAGCCATCTAGGCCAGGACCTGAGGCCTGGTGAGTAGTCAGAGGGTGCTGGCTGTTGCCACCCTGTTAAAGGCCAAGGGTGAGCTGTGGCCAGGAGTCAGTTGGATACTCTCCAGACTTAAGAGCACATATTCTTTAATTAAAGCTCTGTACAGCATGACCACTATCTGGTACTTTGGGTTACGTGAGAAGTACTTTTCTTGGAGGCCTCAGCTGGCAGATTACGTGCCCAGACCCAGTGGGTCTTTAACCCTTTTGGGGTTACAGAGGCCCCTGTGGGATGTGAAGAAAGCACGAACTTCTCTCTAAGGAGAGAAGGCACAGTCACACACACACATACACAACCCTACACAGGAACTACACATGCAGCTATACTTGGGCACATGCCTGCGCACACCCACCCACCTTTCCCTTCTGGGCTTGCGTGGCTCCACAGTCTCAGGTTAGGACTGTTTCCCCTGACCATTTATAAAATGCAGGCATCTAAATGGATTCTACGCCACAAACTCAGTTCTGATCACTTGGGTCAATGTTGCCCTTCAGGTCCCCAGGTAAACTGTGCTGATTTTTCCCAGTAGGCTCATAAACTTGGCCAAGATGCTTGTATAATGATTTCCAACCTGCTGAAGATGCCGTTTCCCCATCCTCCACTCTGTGGAAGTGGCTCCTCTGTGAGCAACCCATGCAAATTTAATAATGTTCTGAAACCTTGGCCTGCACAGGATAAGTGTGCTTCCAGCTCTGAGGCTTGAGCTCTCAGAACCATTCAGTTATTTGATATATCAAGCCAACATCTTATTGGAGAAAGTGGTTTAGAGAGAAAGAAAGGAAAGAAAGAGCTGGGTGCTGGTGGCTCACGCCTGTAATCCTAGCTACTCAGGAGGCTGAGATTTGAGGATCGAGATTCAAAGCCAGCCTGGGCAGGAACATCCGTGAGACTCCTACCTCCAATAAACCACTAGAAAACCGGAAGTGGCCCTGTGGCTCAAGTGGTAGAGCACTTGCCTTGAGCTGAAGAGTGCAGGGACAGCACCCAGGCCCAGAGTTCAAGCCCCACGAGCGACCAAAAAAACAAAACAAAAAAAAAAAAAAAAAAGAAAGGAAAGAAGGAAGGGCTGGAGAGACACAGAGAAAGGACAGTGAAGCAGAGGCCCTTTGGGTGGAGTGGGGCGCAGGGGCAGACAGCCCAGTGTACCCTTGGCAGTCACAGCTCTGACGGTCACATGCAACATCACACCAGGCTCTTCTGAAAGGGCTTTTATTTGAGACAATTCTGCAAAGCAGATCAGTGGAAGCAGGCCCCTGGGCACTACTGCTCCAAATGGGTTTGCCTCCATGAGCACTTCAGTAAGGAGCAAGGTGAAGCTTTCCTTCTTCAGGATACAGGTGCAAAGAAGGACAGTTAACTTGGTGTCAGGCTTGGGGACTTCACCTGGAGAGTGAAGCTGAGAAGGTGTATCTGGGCTGCAGGCCCTGGGCGTTGCCTGTGGAGGTAGGCACTGGCTCTGGCTACAATCACCTGTGTGGCTGTGAGGAAGTCACTCAACCTTTATGAGCCTCAGTTCTTTATCACACTACCTATCTCATACAGGTTTCCCAAATCTTCTTTTTTCTTTTTGGTCGGTCGTGGGGCCTGAACTCTGGGCCTGGGCGCTGTCCCTCAGCTCCTCAGCTCAGGCTAGCCCTTTACCACTTGAGCCACAGCACCACTTCTGCCTTTTTCTGCTCATGTGGGTGGTGCTGAGGAATCAAACTCAGGGCCACATGCATGCAAGGCAAGCACTCTACCACTGAGCCACCTTCCCAGCCCTCTCTTGAACCTTCTGTCCTTTCTGTCTTGTCTTCATAACTTTTGCCTAATCTGAGTATACTCTTGCACTTATAATGTGTCCCACTCATTGAACTCACTTTTTTTTTTTTTTTGGGTCCAGTCGTGAGGCCTGAACTCTGGGCCTGGGTGCTGTCCCTCAGCTCTTCAGCTCAAGGCTAGCACTCTACCACTTGAGTCACAGCGCCACTTCCAGCTTTTTTCTTTTTGCTTATGTGGTGCTGAGGAATCGAACCCAGGGCCTCAGGCATGCAAGGCAAGCGCTCTACCACTGAGCCACCTTCCCAGCCCTCACTTTTTTTTAAAGCTAAAACCTAATCTAGGTGCTGGTGCCTTATACTTGTAATCCTAGCTACTTAGGAGATTGAGATCTGAGAACTGAGATTTGAAGCCAGTAAGAGCATAAAAAACTGGGAGATTCTATCTCCAATTAACCAGAAAAATGTTGAACTGAAGGCATGGCTCAAATGGTAGAGTGCTAGCCAAGAGCAAAAAGAAAACAAAAACAAAACAAAAATAAGCGAGAGTTCAAACCTCTGTACAGAAACAACAAAAAGCTAAAAGCTAAAACTTCAGTCGAATATCTGTCCAACTGTTAGGTAGACAAGATTTACTTTTATTTTTTGAATTGATATTAAAATAAAAATGTCACTATTAAAATAAAGCCTGCCAGTTGCGGTGCAGCAGAAATAGACTGCCTGGCACAGAGCATGGTATGTATGTGCCCAGCACACAGGATTTGCTACTGTCCTTGCTGTCATCATGGCCACTGATAAGAGTTTGCTGGAGGGGTGACTCTGGGGTCTCTGCAGGATGTCCCTCTAGTGTCTCCTTCTTGCCAACAGCCTGGCTTCACCTTGGTCCCTTTTTCTTCTGTTTTCTCCCCACCTCACGCCCACGGGTTCTGCATAGACTGAAAAGCTTCCTACAAAGTCAACTATTTTGTTGTTCGCTAATTCTAGATAAAGAAGGGAATATACCCAGGCCCAGCCTGGTCACACAGTTTCCCCCTCTTCCCAACCCTCTCTCTCCCAGGGTATCAAAAACTAGGATTACTAAGGAGGAGAAAAGCCCTCCAACTAGCACTGCCTGGTTATTTTTCAATTCTGGCCTGCTGACTAACACAGCATTTTCTAATTACAACTCCACCAGGAAGCTTTACAGTTTCAATAAAAAAGAAGGAAAAAAACCACCCAAATTCAAACCTTATAAAAATTCCTACCTTGTATAAACAAACAACATCCAAGCAAACAAGCCAATCAAATAAGCTGTGTCCAAAGCAGTGATACAGCTGGAGATTGTGGGGGTTTAGATTTAGAATCCCAGGTCCACATCCAGAATCTTCACTCACCAGGTGGGGAATGGATAACCTCTCTGACTCACAGCTTCTTTTCTGTACTGAAGGTCAAGGTGTTGCTGGTTTGTGAGGCTGTACAAATGAGGGGCAGAACAGAGGGCAAGTGCTTTGTGATGTGTGGGATACCACACAGATATTAGACTGAGACTGTTTTCTGGTATGAAAGGTCACATTTGGGCCTGGCTTTAAGCCTCCATCTTGGTACAGAGAACTCATGGGCTACTCCTGGAGGGCTGAGTCCTCAGAAGATACCTAAACTGCAGTGGGAGATGCTTCTTCCAGAGGAATCAGGCTTTAGCCAGTATCCTAGAGATCTTTAAAACACCAAGACTCTAACTGGGAGATACTTTTAAGTGTTTTAGATAATGTGCATCTCGGAGGATGCAGTCTAAGATGGCTACCACTTCTGGAGAACTGAGATCCTCTCATTTCATTCCTAGAAGCAATCCTCAGAACTAGCTCAGACTCTGACCTGTAGTTCTAGCTTACTCCAGTTGCAACAGGTATTTAAACCACTTGTGCTGAATAGGACTGACTCCTTACTTGGGCCCATGAATAGCTAAAAGCCAAAGAAAATCTTGCCATCTCATCCCTGTCTCCATTTTTATGTCTATCCTTGTTCTAAGCCATTCACTTTGAAGTCATCACAAAATGAAGGAAGGTCAGGGCTTACCAATAACAACTTTATGACAAAGGACTGAAAAATACCTGTAAGGAACAGCAGAGTCTTACAGGATAGACTCCTCCCTTCCAAATGAGGGCAATTACCTATAATGATAAGGCTGCACCCTAGAGCAGAAGTGATCATATCTCAGGGGAACCAGATTACTCCCCTCTAGTGATGACAAGTGATAACAACTCCTCTGGAACCCTCTGAGAACCAGAAATGAAGAAATGACTAACTAGGTCATACCTGTGACCAGAACTGTTAAAATATGTATAACTTTTGCTCAATGCCCTAATTCTTTGTCTACTTAGACCTAAAGCTCAGATCTGTCCACTGCAGACAGTTGAACATGTCAAGTGCTGTCTTTCTGTGATGATGGCCTATGTCATTTAATAAATCTCTGGTCTCTATCCTTCACCATTATCATCTCTTTATTTGTTGTAACAGGGGTAGATGGCCAGACCTGATGTGGAACCCCTGGAGTTTGGGTTTGGAGCCTAAAACTCTGCATTCACTATCACAGGTTTGTTCCATCTCCCAAAACACATCTGAGTAGCAAGCTGCTTTGGCTAGAGATAGTGGTTGGCCAGAGAACAGAGGCTGCCCTTGGCTTTGAGGCCCAGCAGGGTGTCAGTGGTTGAAGGCTAGCCGTTGCAAGGTCTGGGGAGAGGTGACAACCTGGACAGAGGTGCCCTTAGGAGCCAGGATCCATGGCTTTAGCATCTGTGTGCCCTGTGGGTAAGGCTTGAAGCAGTCTGAATTCGGCCATATCACTGCTGATATTCAGAGACCAGTGAACCACTCTGTACCCCTGTTCCCGCAGTCAGCCATGCAGACTGTGTATGGGAAACAAATGCTTTTTCCCTTCAAAGCTGAAGGACTTTGTTTAGCTGAGCTCAATTCCAGAGCCTGTCACTCTGGCAACCAGTCTTTGGGGGATTTACATCTCATGCATCACAACACGGGAAGAGCCATTCACCCAGTAAGGGAGGGTTACAAAAAAACCTCACAACACAAAACCAGTGTACCATCCCCCACATCCAAGGGGTTCTGCCATAGAACAACAACAAAAAAAAGAATCAATGAGAAAAATCTCCCACAAGCCCATTTGGCCTTGGCTGGCAATCAGCCAAAGAGGAATTCAAACTTAATCAAACTTTCATGTCTCCCTTGTAAAGCCCAGGAAATCAGTAATTGGTTTTATAATTGAATTTTCTGATCACGTATCAAAGGAATGGGTACTGCCAAAGGCCAAGGAATGGCCTGTCTCCAGTAAGGACGGCCAAAGTCCTGGTAGAAGCTCTGGGAGGTAGGGGAGGAGAAGGAACTGCTAGTTGGCTAAGAATAGAGCCTGTTATTTATAACCAGAGGCAAAGTCAGTGACAGCCCAGGCTTACCCTTACAAAGTGGTCTCCCCTAAACACCCACCGCAGAAACCCTGTGTTTCCTGGATTCAGGTTCAGAAAGGCAGCCATTAGCAATGGTAGCAGTGGCAAGCAGGGTGGAAGATGAGGGAAGCAGAGGGAGGGGCACTATGCTGGTGTAAGGAGCTATTTCAGAGCATTAGGGAGAGGCAAAGCTGCCTGACAGACAGTGGCCTGGGCAGGGGAGGAAGAGGCTGATTCGAGAGCATCTCTAGAACAGAAGTAGAATGGAGAAGGGGGAGGAGGAGTCCAAGGTTTCAGCTTGTTTAACTACTAGAAAGTTGATGTTTCCTATATAGAGAGGACAATAGACGAGCCTGCACCGTGCACCCCATATCCATTGGGTTTTGCATGGGCTGGGGCTGAGGAATGGATGGTCTAAATAATAGAGTGATAACAGGCACAACTCAGCTTTAGTGTGCTAGGTTAGATGGTAGACCCGAGGCAAGCTTCACAATCATCACACCAGTTCATTTTCCAACAGCCCAAGGAGTAGATGACTTATTATTCCCATTTCCTGGCCCAGACAAACAAGGCTCGGCCAGGTGCTGGTGGCTTACACCCGTAATCCTAGCTTCTAGAGGCTGAGATCTGAGGATCGTGGTTCAAAGCTGGCCCAGGCAGGAAAGTCCATGAGATACTTATATCTCCAATTAACCACCAAAAAGCCAGAAGTGGAGCTATGGTTCAAGTGGTAGAGTGCTAGCAGTGAGCAAAAAAAGTTCCAGGACACCACCCAGGCTCTGAGTTCAAGCCTCAGAATAGACAAGATCCCCTATCTACCCCCCAAAAACCTCACCAAAACCAAACCAAAACAACTCCCACAAACTGAGCAAGGCTCAGAGATTAGGGGTGAAGGATTGTCCACCTGTGAGCCATATAGCTGGGATTTAGATTCAGGATAGACCCTGGAATCCATAAGTTGTCCTCTAATGCCAGACCCTTCTTTATCTGCAGAGGAAGACATCTTACAGGCAAAGAGGGATAATTAGGACAGGGTTCTAGCACTTAAGAGGGAAGTGTGGTTGAGAAGGAGAAGCCTGAGGGTTCACCATCAACATTCATTAATTGATCTATTTTAAAGTTAACTCAAAAGACAAGCCACAGACTGAAAGAAAATATCCCTAGTACATATACCTGGTATGAACCTGTATATGGAAGTATAAAAAAATTCCTAAAATTCATTAATAAGACAAACAATCTAATAAAAAGTGAGAATAAAAGAATTCAACAGATACTTTACAAAGGAAGATACATGATGGCCAAAAGGCATATTAAAAGGTGCTAACTAACTAGCATAAGTCATCAGGGACGTGCAAATGAAAGCCACAGTGAAAAGCCACTGTACATACTAGAATAACTGAAATGAAATGGCAATCCAAATGCTGACCATAGTGTAAGGCAATGGCAACTTTACACATTGCTGTGGAGTTTTAAATAGGACAGCCACGTGGGAGGTGCTTGCAGGTTTCTTACACAGTTGACATACTATCCCATATGACCCAGCAACTCTATTCCTAGATAAGTACTAGGACATATGAAAACAGGTCCACACAAAAACTGTATGTGAATGTTCTAGCAGTGTTGCTCATAACAGTTCCAGAATGGAAACAACTTAAATGTCAACCACTGTATGTCCTGATAAAGAAATGATGGTCTAATGTTGGGCCATGTTTGCAGAAAGTAAACTTGGTGTTATAGTGAGAGAGTGGTAAGAATCCAGAGAATCTGGGAGAAATTTCAGAAGCATCTGAGAGCTTGGAGACACCTAGACTGCATCATCCAGCCCACTTCTGGCTAGGAAAAAAGCCAAGCGAAGGCTTTTTCCTGCCAGGGTTGAAGCAAAGAGAGTAGCCCTCAAATTCTGCAAGAATTGTCCCACAAAAAGCACTAAGCTGGTCCCCTACATCCCTGCCATGCATGGGAAGTATGAGGCTCAGAGAGGGATGGGGCCTGCTTAGAGTGGGCCTCCTAAATTAGTAGGAGTTGAACACTCCTACTATGCTACCAACTGGGCAACGGACTTTTATGTTTGTTGACAAGGTGCCATGGGACTTCCAACTTAGTTAAAAGATACAACAAAGTGTTTCCTACCAAAGTTAGTATATCACATGCACCAGGAAGGTAATCTGTGCCAGGTACTGTAGAGCACTTGATCTACCAACCATCCTATACTTTGTGTGCAGTATGGTGTTGTATACGCTCGAGAGAAGAAAATAGATACAGACATCTCACAGTTAGCAAACACGCAAGCACTGGGAGAGCCACAGTTCAGGCAAGGCAGTCTAGCACCAGAGTCTCTGCATTCCTTGCAATAGCCCCAAGCTTGTCATTCATACATCACTTTTATCTCCACATACCTGTAGAGTCCTGAGATCAGCCTCTTCCCTACCTTTTTTTTGCGGGGGGGGGGGGGAGGGCAGTACTGGAGTTTGAATGCAGGACCCTACACTTTGTTAGACTCTTTCACTTGAGCTATACCCCATCCCTTTTTGCTTTAGTTATTTTCAGAAAGGATCTTGTGATTTTGCCTGGGACTAACCTCAGTCCATGATCCTCTTACCACTGTCTCCTATGTAGCTGGGGCTATAGGGGTGCACACTGTGCCCAGTGAGCCTCATCTTAAGTCTATGTGAAATTATGGATTTAAGGCATTGATTTCTTTTCAAATATATATTACAACACATATACAACTACAGAAGTAGAAGAAAAAGGTTTATCTAGCTGACATTTAATCTTGTACCTCACCAAAGTATACCTGCTTTCCAGAGAAATACTGACACACAGGAGTTCCCGGAGCTGTCTGGCTCACTGCCTATGGGCAGAGCTCTACATGAAGTTTAGAAGAGTGGTCCTCTTTTTTTGTCAGATATAGGGCTTGAACTCTGAGCCTGAATGCTGTTCCTCAGCTCTTCAGCTCAAGGCTAGCACTCTACCACTTGAACCACAGCGCCACTTCCAGTTTTCTGAGTGCTTAATTGGAGATAAGAGTCTCATGGACTTTCCTGCCTGGGCTGGCTTTGAACCAAGATCCTCAGATCTCAGCCTCCTGAGTAGCTAGGATTACAGGTATCTGAACACTGAATCAGAGGTGGGCTGTCAACTGAAACATTTTGCCTTTTCTTCCTAAGGGCATAATCAGGCAGCTCCCAGACTCCTCTGCAGTTTAGGTATGACTTCAAGACTGAATGCAGGCCTGCCAAAACTCCCATCCGTTGCAGCCTTCCTTTCCCTGTTTGCTCATCTGGGTCAGGAGTGCAGCAGAAGACCCTGAACTGAGTGCTGGTGAAGCCACTGCCCACAGAGAGGAGCTGGCTTTGGCTGCATGAAACACTGTGCCCCCATCTCCTGCCCACATTTTTGTACTGGACTGTGATGATGAAAGCAAAAGGGATTTGTGCTTGTGCCAAGACCAGGACTTGTATGTAGGAAATGAAGAGTTTCTGCTCCTGGGGGCTACCCGTAGAGCTATGTGATGGGTGAGTGTCCACATATGGTAAAAGATCACACAGACAGAGTCCTCTGTTGTTTTGACTTTCCTCAGATCCAGATTGGGGAGGACTGGGCCTGTCTGGATTGCAGAGACACTGACTGCAATTAGAGAGGGATGCTCAGTTCTGGACTCAGAGTACCAAGAAGCAGCCAGACTTACAGGCAGGGAAGGACAGGGCAAGAAACACTGGTAGCTGCTTCCTGGACTGAACTGTCAGGGCAGGAGGGATTTCTCAGCTTTGGAAGGTGTAGTGTGCATTCTGGCCCAAGACAATGGAGCATACTGTGAGCAATGATTGTCCATGGACGACTTGCCCACCCTGAGCTATGTGCTGAGATTAATTCTAACTGGTACCATACAGGTCCTGAGAGGAAAAGAGCCAAGAAAGAATTGCAGAGGATGTGAGCGCAGAAGATCTGGGGTTAAGGGCAGGGATGGGTGGTGGAGAGATGATCAGATTAAAAACACAGAGACTCAAGCTGTGGCAGAGCCTGGGAAGAGCTGTAAGATGGGCAATGCTTTCTCCTGACAGGAGGGGATGCTGTGCTGAGGGCTGTTTTTCAGCAGGAGGCTGGGTACAAATTTAACCAACTCCTCTGGCTTCTGTGTGGAGCACAGATTGGGGAGGGCAGCCAAGGCAGTGGGGAGGTTAGAGACTAATGAAATGACTTGGGGCCTGACCAGGGCAGAGATATTTGGTAGCAGCATCTCCTCTGCTCTGAGCTCCACACATCCTGATGGTGCCATGGGACACTTGTCCATGAGCTTGAGGGTTTGGGGTGTGAGCCAATCAACAGAATGTGCAAACTGTTTGTGACAATGCCCTTACCCAGCTGCCCAAGGGCCTTCCTATCCCCACTCCAAGCCTGCACTGTACATTCTACCAGGTCACTCTTGCCAAGCAAAGAGCTCTTGAAATCCACCCTCTGCCCCCCACCACCCTGGTGCCCTTGGACCGATCAGACTGCAACTGACAGCTTTAATGGCCCTTCATTCTCTCCCACACCCCGTCCCCCCCTCCCCCCCGAAGACATGGTTACCCTCGACACAAAGGCACTGGTGGTTCCATCTGACAGGATTTTCCTCCTTGATTTAGGGTTCGGCTTGACAGCAAGGTGGCCTATGCATGTCAATAGAGGAAAATACAATGTCTTACCCCAATGTCTTACTTCTTTAGTGTACCTCAAACTGGTTATAGGGAGAACCTATAGACTCTGCGGTCACAAGAACGGCTTGAATATGCTGTTATTCTGTAAAAGAAATTTATATTCATCTACCTTAGTGTGCCAATAGTAGATACTGATATGACATTTCTATCTGGCATCCCTGTCCTACTGGGGAGGGATCTTCTGCAGAAAGAAGAGCCTGGGTGTGGGACACCTGGTCATAGGCATGTTGCCTGGGAAACTGTTGCCATCATAGGCAAACCTCTGCTTGCTGTGCATACAGCCTAAGCCACTCCCTCCTCCCCAGAAGCCCATATCCCTTCCTTAAAGCTTTCCGTAAGGACCCAGCCTTCCATTCATCTTCGAGTCTCATACTACTATGTTTCAAGCATGTAGTAAATCTACTATATTCTTTTCCTTTTTTGGGGGGGGTCAGTTTATTTTGAAGACAAATGTGATTGAGGAAAAGAGTAAATTTAAAACTGCCCTACACCTTAAAACTGCCCTACACTGTCCACACCAGCATTCCCATAGGCAGGAACCAGGCCTCTGTCAGGGGCTACAGTTCCTGGCCACACACTGGGGGCTCAAGAGGGGCTCCCTCTCCAGTTGAGTGCAGTCATCAGGGTATCTACTCCTTCCTTGGGGGAAAGTTAATCTTGAACTTAACACACACGTGTCCTGCCTTTGGAACTCTGGGTTTTCTTTCTCTTTTCCATACAAAGGAAGAGCTTTGTACTTGGCAATCACCTTAATTTAGCAATTAAGTTCTGCCAGGAGAATTTATAGAACTTTTTAGAATTTATAGAACTGAAATGGGGGTGGGTAGGGGGATGGGAGATCTTAGATCTGGTTCCTCAGATGTAATGGCTGAAAAAAAAAATGAGTGCCTGTAGGGTAAAGGACTTGTTCTTTCACAGACAGCTCAGGACAAAGCTGGGCCTGGCTTTTCTGTGAAGGGTCAGTGTTCTGCCATTGCGTTCTGGGCTCAGGGCTGGCGTGCTCTAGGTCAAGACAAACTGTCACAGGACAGAGACACCATGCTGAGACTCCATGCTGAGTTCGTTGGGTTCCTAGGTTGTCTACACTCCTGTCCTCTGAACACATGCTGGAAAACCACACTAAAGGAGCAGTGGTCCCTTACCATACTCTCACCATCAGGGCTGGGAGCCCAAGATAAGGTCTGTGTATGTTCCCATTCCTCCCACTCTTCCCCAGGAAAAAGCAGCCTTCCTGCAGAGGTGAGGCCTTTGTTCTTCTTTCCCCACACTGCTCAGAAGTTTCTAGACATGGGCCTAAGGGCTCATTTGCCCTGTGGCCAGCAAGGCCTTCATGGCTCTGTGGGCCAGAGCCATGGCCAGCTGGGACACAGCTGATGTCTGAGTCACTGTGACACTGGCTGAGGCTGGTCCTTTCCCTGTTTCTCAGTGAGTGCTGGTTATTGACCATGTACACACCTCATTGCTTGGTCTGAGACTGGCTTCTAATGATGGCCCTGGTGGGAAGGCTACAAAGGATGATGCTTGTCCTCATGGGTGAAAAGTACACTCTCTGCAACCCAGTTGCTGAGTTTGATGCTGTCTACCACTTAGTAGTGCTGTGTTCTTGAACTGTGAACTGAAGTCTTATCTGTAGGTTGAGAATAATAATAGAACCGACAGATCAATCGAAAAACGGTGCATTCCTAAGGGCAAAATAAGAATAGCAAAGGGCGGGGGGGTTGGGGGGGGACTGAACAGTGTGGGACACACAGCTGTCTGGGAAAATGAAGTCCAGAAAGGTGGCAGAAGATGACATCAGGAGAGATGCTTGGCCCAAACCATGGGCCCATACTTAGCTAAAGGCTGACTTGTCCCATCAGGGCCATGGAGTGAAAAGTGGCTGCGAGGGAAGCAGCTAGCAAAGGTTGGGTAATGATGCCTTTGGGTCTGGGGTTATGGCACAGGGAGGCAGGCTGACATGATTACTGGAAATCAGGAATATAGTTTTTATTCCCCACAAGGAATGTGTGCTGTGGTCCCCATGAGCAAATGCAGTCCTTGTTTCCATGCTGGCTTGATGAGAAAAAAAATTCCACTTCATCATGCCAGGGCACTTGAGTTGGAGGAATCCTGGCTTTAGGATTCTGGCAGAGTCACAGGTCCAGGGACCTGATGACTAGGAGGGAAGATGTGGGAGAGAAACCCTAGAAGAGACAAGGAGAGAAGGACATGGAAAAGAAGAGTGACAGACAAGACTACACAACAACTCCTGGGAAACACTGGAGGTAGTGCTGCCTCAGTGGAAAGGGTTCCCCACTGGAGGTCCCAGTGAGAGCAAGGGACTTAAGCCCAGTGCCTGCCACAGAGGGGAGGTTTCTAAAATGGCAGCTGCATTGTCATTTTTCAGAGAACCACCTATCACTCTGTGAATGCCACTCCCCATTTCCTCCAGCTGAAAGTGTCTTGTCTTCTGACAGGACTGGCTTTTTTTTTTTTTTTTGGGTCCGGTCGTGGGGCCTGAACTCTGGGCCTGCTGTCCCTCAGCTCTTCAGCTCAAGGCTGGCACTCTACCACTTGAGCCACAGCACTACTTCCGGCTTTTTTCTTATGTGGTGCTGAGGAATCGAACCCAGGGCCTCGAGCATGCAAGGCAAGTGCTCTACCACTGAGCCACCTTCCCAGCCTAGGACTGGCTTTTTTGCTCACTCATTTATTCATATTCACAGAAATATGGACTGTGCCCCCATGCTGTACACTGGCAGCATGGTGAAGAAGGAAGAGCAGGTATGTTGCTCATCTGGAGCTTAACTGGTCGGCAGGTACACAACCTTCAGTAGTCCATCTCTGAGTGTCCTGACAGTAGGCCTGGCCTGGTCTGAGCTAAGGACAGGTCTGACAAAAATCGGGGGAGGTTAGTATTAATGAATCAAATGAAAGGAAAGATAGGAAAGGAGAATGCTTCAGACAGGGAAGAGTGTGTGCAAATGCTCTGAGGTAAGGAATCCTAACTAGACTGAATGAAATCTAGTGTCACTAGAGCCTACTTGACTGAGGGTGACAGTGGCGAGAGATGAGGCAGAAGAAAGAGGCAGGGCCAGCCATGTGAGAAGAGCTGGGCATGGTAGGAATTTGGCTTTGTTCCTAGCTCGGCTGGAAGCCACTGCAGTTTTTAAGCCAAGTCATAGCTTGCTTCTAGAGAGGTTGCACTGTGAGAATAGATGAGGGACAGTCAGTGTGACAAGGGGGGGAGGCAGGGGCTACTGCAGGGATCCGGAAATCAAGACGGGGCTGATCAAGACAGAGCCAACTGGCCTCACTCTGGATCTACCCAGAGTCTGCCCAACATGGAATTCCTGTGCCATAGTGCCCTGCTGAATTGTGAACCCTTGGGGCACACTGCCTCTTACAAAGCTAAATTCTGCAGATATCTGTTGGGAACTTACCATAACCACAACTAATTCAGCTGAGCCCTAGTCTTTAGTTTCCCTGCACTGAGCAATCCTCAGGGGAATCCCCTCCAGATTGTACATCCAGAGATCTGTAATCTCATCTCCCTTATAAAGATATCATTATAATTTTATAATGATTAGATAACCGTGAATACCGCTCTTGAAATCCAACAAGCTCTTCTGTCCAGTTCTGGCCCAGATAGCCAGCTCATATCATCCAGCACAAGTGCTAGCAGGCCCAGCTTCCCTTCCCGCCTCCCAATTCAGCCTAAGCAGCCAATGGCTTCTCAAGGAGATGAGGATTAGGATCATTTGCACAGCCAAACTTGCCTCCCCCAATATCTCTGGCCTGAGATCCCCAGGGCACAGTCCTGAAATAGTTCACTGCTGAATTTAGTCCAGCTCTTCCATCTCTGTAGGGGCCTTGCCACTTCTTCCTTCCTTTCTCCTTCCCTCTGTACTTCCCGTAGCAGTGCTGCTCCCTGCCTGGTACTGAGACCAGCTGGCTCCCCTGGTGACTACTGGCCAAGGAAAGGAAGGGTAGCTCCCCAAGCTACCCAAGAGCCTGTGTTGGCTCTTTGGGTACAGTCCAGCAGGCCAGAGCACCTACCAGGAGCTCAGTCACTGTTTTTAGTCTACAAATCTGATGACGAGGTCCTTGACACCTCCCTCCTGGGACCCTATCCAAGCATTCCACTCTGCAGCAAGAAGCCTGGTGAGAAGGTCATGGATTATGCATCTGTTCATGTAGAAGCACAAAGTACATGCTTGACATGTGTAGTGGTACAAAGCATACAAGCTCTGGAGTCAGGCCTTAGAGTAAAAGCCAGTTCCCATAGTTTAGCTTTGTGACTTTAGCTAGGTCCCTTAACTACTCTGTACCTCAATTTCTTAATCTCTAAAATGGAAAAATACTGGTATATTTGTTATCATTTGTTATGGAAATCTATCAAAAGTCCCCCAAGTAGCAGCCATTTAACTAAGAACAGCCACTGTGCCAGGAAGGCAGGGGGAGGGGTGCTTTATTTTGTTCTGTTATATTCAAGGTCTATTTGCTCTCTCAGGCTGTTCTAGCTAACCCTTTTAGCTAGCAGGGAGGAAACGATATAGAAGGTTGTGGTTTACAGGAGGGGACTGGGTTGGACACCTTTTATGTCAGGCCAAGGAGTATAGATTCTACATGGTATGGGCCAAAAGTGGACCAAGAGCCAGGGGCAAGCAGCAGTTTATGGAGGCTGACCTGGTGGGCAGGGGACTTGGAAATCTCTCCAGTATACCTGGCTGCATCAGGTCATTTACTTCAGACTTACTGTCCAAGGCCCAGGATTTTCTGTCCCCTGACCCAGCATATCACACTTAGGCTCCATCTCCAAAGACTACTGAGAGCCAACCTCCCTTCACAGAACAAGGATTCTACCTTGGTGGCACCTGGTGGCCTTACATTCAGTCCTCAGGGTCTTTACTGGTCAGCCTGGGAGGCCTGGAACTCCTCTCACCTTGCTTGGGAACCGTCACCAGCTGCCCTGCTCTTCAATGTTGCCCGCAGTCCCTAAAGTCTAGGGCAGCCCTGCTGAATCTTGATGACTTAATCATTGGCTGGCCTTCCAATAATACCATGTGAACCCCTTCTGCCCCAGGGCAGTACATCTGGCAGGGCCAAAGTCCAGGAGAAGTTAGAGTATGTATTATGGTGGCCTGTTCAGCATCTATTTCTTCCAATTTGGTTTCCTTTTTCCTGGTTTTCCTATGAGATATTCACTCTTGTTTCAGAAACCCATCCATCAACCAATCAATGAAAGCACTGCATCTTCCTGGTCACAGTAATTAATTCTGGAGTTGTCCTATGGTCTTATTTGAACCAACAAGGAAAAAGGCTCCTAGGACTTGGGTGGTACCCAGGGAAGATGCCACACAGGTACACCTGGTGCTCTGAGATGTCCCAAGGTGTACATCAGGTTAAGAATGATGACTTAAGTTCTATCCAGTATCCTGCATGGGGTGGGGGGCAGATCCTATGGAGTTTGAGGTAAGGACTACACAGTAAGATAGTTTAGAGAGATGGTGCAAACTCAGAAACATTACCTGAACTGGTAGATCAAACCTCACCTACAACTGTACCTTTGGAGTTCTTACTCATTGAGCCAGTTGACTTTTATTTATTTTTTTTCAATACATTTTTATTGTAAAAATACTGTACAGAGGGGTTACAGTTACATGAGTAAGGTAATGAGTACATTTCCTATTGAGCATTGTTGCCTCCTCCCTTACCATCCCTTCCCTCCCACCTCCCCAACTACTCACCCTACCCCACTGAAGTTGTAAAGTTTGTTTTCCACATAATATCTTGTATATCTCATTGTTACAATGGGTCAGCCTGTATCCTTATTTAAGCTTTTTTTTTTTTTTTTTTTGGGTCCGGTCGTGGGGCCTGAACTCTGGGGCTGGGCGCTGTCCCTCAGCTCTTCAGCTCAAGGCTAGCGCTCTACCACTTGAGGCACAGCACCACTTCCGGCTTTTTTCTTTTTGCTTATATGGTGCTGAGGAATCGAACCCAGGGCCTCGAGCATGCAAGGCAAGCACTCTACCACTGAGCCACCTTCCCAGCCCCCTTATTTAAGCATTTTGTTTTTTCCCTTCCCTTCCCCAAATTAGAAAAGTGTATATACAAGATGCAGGGCACCAGACTTTTATTTATTTTTGTTATAATTCTTTTGTGTTTTCAGTGCTGCCGTTTAAACCCAAAGCCTTATACAAGTTAGACAAGTCCTAAGTTACATCTCCACCCCCAGTTGACTGCTTTTGACTTATTTTTTAAATTTAATTTCATTGTAAAGGTGACGTGCAGAGGGTTTCAGTTACATACGTAAGGTAATGAGTACATTCCTTGTTGAACATTGATTGTTACCCTCTCCTTTGTTTTTCTCCGACTTTTTCTATCCGCAACTCCCTCCCAAGTTGAAAAGTTAATTTCCAACATAGTGTCTTGTGAGTATCACTGTTGCATTGGTTCACCCTTTGCCCTTTGTCTCACCATTTTGTTGTTCCCCTTCCCTTTCCCAAGTCAGATAAATGTATGTACAACACACAGGGTACCAAAATCAAATGCAATGGCAACAGGGGATAAACCAAAGGGAAAAAATGGAAAAAAAAATAACTTCACATAGTACATTAAAGCCAAAACAAAACAAAGAAAAACCTCTTGTGCCAGTTTGGTTGTCTCTTCTATTGCTTGCAACCAAGAGTGTCAGAACCTACCCAGAGGAGTCTGGGAGTGTCAGATTGCTGCTGGCTTCCTGTCAGATAAAGGGGAAGGGGGAGCTGTGTAAAACAAGCACAGGTGAATGTGTGGACAGCTGTGTGTGATGGAGGTTGGCTGGACACTGTATCTGTCTTCCTACGGAAGTCACAGTGCCATGGACCTCAAGATCCATATGCTAAAGGCTCTATCCCCAAGGCAGCACTGTTAGGAGGTGGAGCCTTGTGGAAGTCCTTATCTCAAGGGTATACCCTTAAAGGGGACAGTGGGGCTCCAGTCTTTTCCTCTTCCTTTTTTGCTCCTTGGTTCCTGAGATAAATGGGTTTGCCCTTGTATTACCCCCAATTATTAACCTGACACATTCACCAGAAGCCCAGAGCTATGAGACTACCAAATAAACCTTAGATTAGAACCTCCAAACCTGTGAGTCAAAATTATCCTTTCTCTTAAAAGTAATTACCACAGGAATTTCATGATAGTACTAAAAAGATGATGAGCATACTCCCACTCTGCATGGGAGGTACTGTAATCCTCTTTCAGCACCAGGGGGCCTCTGCCTCTGAGCTGTGATCACTTTGGCCATTCCTACCAGCCTGTGACTCAGAGCCTCACCCTCATAGTGCTGCTGTCTCATCAAACCTCAAACTTCCTCAGTCCCTGGAACCCTGGGTAAGTTAAAATCTACTCTGCTGGTCCTCCAGGCTCCTCCCTAGAGGTCAGGAAGGGAGCTCTAGGTTCAATGTGGAGTCTAGACTAAATAATATCATCTAGGGTGAAAGGCAACCATGTCACCACAAGCTTTAATTTTTAACCAGTGTCCCTTTACAGGACCTCATGGCCAGCACCACATTGTGAAGTAATATTTTTGTAAATCCTAGAATTACTTTTTAGGGAACAATACTTACATACCATTCCATTTCAGTGGATTCAAAATGCTTTTTTTTTTTTTTTGCTAAGCATACATTTAAAATATGTCACAATTTTGTGATTTTGTTTTGGGGGATTTCATTTCCCTATCTTTCAGGGACTCCAAAACACGGCACTGGCCAGGCAGGCATTTCTCAGCTGTTCTCTATGTCTTCTGAGGCAGTGAGGTCTCTGTGGCAACTAATTTGACACCTTAAAACAAATGTGATCCCAAAGAATATGCCTACAATGTTCTGTGTCTCAAGACAAGGCCAGGTCTTTCTGTGGGACAGCCAGGTAGCCATGCGGGTGGGAAGGGATGCCAGACACTCAGGGAAGGGCTGGCAATGGGGCTCTCTCTGGTTTATCTGCATAGTTGTAAATATTTTTTTCTACAATCACTGTAGAGTAATTAGGGCTTTGGGAGAGGCAGGGGGAAGAGTAAAAGCTAGAAACAGAGAGAAATAGAGAAGAGAGAAAGAGAGAGAGAGGGAGGAGTAGAGAGAGAGGGGGAGGAATAGAGGGAGAGAAGGAGGAGACAAGAGAACAAGTACAAGGCATCACTGCCTGTGGTTTTCATTTATTGTTTGGGGAACTTTTCGTTAATGATTCCTTTTACTTTTCCTTCTTGTTACAATTCCATATCCCTTTCTGCTGGCAATGAACATGTAGAAATTGATGGTGGCCCAGCTGTGAACACCCCACTCTACTCTGTGGCTTGGCAGTGAAGGCAGGCAAGGCCAGGCAGAGGCCAGGGCTGGCTGGGGCCTCCACAGTGACAGAGGGGTGTGAGGAGAGGGTGTCAAATGGGCAGCATTTGACTTTTGCTTGCCTCAGCCTCATCTGGGGACACTCTTGCCCAGCCACTCTTGACATGAGCATTGTACTACCAGGATTCACCTGCTGCTAGGCTGTTTCCTTGTCTCTGATGCCTCTGAGACAATACTCTAGGTTTCAAGCCTATGTGGGGGAATGAAGATATGAATAGAGGAGAATGCAGAACCCACTTCTGCCATCCACTTAAGAATTTGTCCTCTTGTGTCCATATCTTGGGGTTCATTCTTCGTTGTGTTGTTTTTAATGTACTCTGTGTTTTTTTGTTTCCTTTGTATGTTCTTCCCGCTATGGTATATCCGTTGTTGTCACTGTACTTGATTTTGGTACCCTGCATTTTGTACATACATTTTCTAATTTGGGGAGGGGAAGGGAATAACAAAACGCTGAAACAAGGACACAGGATGACCCATTCAACAATGATACCCACATGACAGTATATTGGAAATGAACTTTACAACTTCAGGTGGGTTGGGGGAAGAGTGAGGGAAGTAGAGGAGGGAAGGGATAGTGGGAGAACAATAAGGGAAGGGGTAAAAATGCTCGACAAGAAATGTACTCATTGCCTTACTCATGTAACTATAACCAACCCTCTGTACAGCATCTTTTTTTTTTGGGTCCGGTCGTGGGCCTGAACTCTGGGCCTGGGCGCTGTTCCTCAGCTCTTCAGCTCAAGGCTAGCGCTCTACCTCTTGAGCCACAGTGCCACTTCTGGTTTTTTTTCTGCTTATGTGGTGCTGAGGAATTGAACTCAGGACCTCATGCATGCAAGGCAAGCATTCTACCATGGAGCCACCTTCCTAGCCCCTGTACAGCATCTTTACAATAGAATAAAATAAAAGAATTGGTCCTTTTGACAGGGCTCACTGGCTCCACATTCCTAAATTTCTGTCAGTCTACAGGGAATGAGGCAGGTGAAGACTAGAGTTACTCCCAAACCCCTCTCTCTTGTCTGTGTGTTCTCCTAGAGTGGCCAAAGAAGCCACATCTCCATGTGGAGTGAGAAGTTTAGGGTTACCCCACTTCCTTCTATCTGTGGATTCCTCTGTGAGGATGTGATGCTTGCTACCTTGGAACCACAAGGGTGCAGAATGCCAGCACGGCGTCCTTCCTGCAGGGGTCCTGTCTTACAGGCATGTTGCATGGCTTTGGAAGTAGTTCTACAAGTGCCAGACCCTACTGAGTAAACAATGGCCATCATCATAATTTAATCCATTACTGGCTGGGTGACTTTTTCACACGAAGATGGAATCACTTGTCTAGGATGTAATAGACAAAAGGCCTGAACCCAAGCAAAAACACCATTTCCCCACCATTTGCTCTCAATCTTCTGCACACTGCTTAGATCACACTGCTCTCTTCCACAATGTGCCTTAGCATTACATCCTAATTAACCTTTTAAAATCAGGATAGGTGTCCCTTTGCTTTGAGGGACATGAGGCTAATACTGATTTCTCTTAATATATATTATGTGCTTGAACCCTATTCTAACAGCTTACACCACTGAATCATTTTATCCACAGATACCTCCAAGAGGTAGGTCACTATTATTGCCATCATCATTATCGTTGCAGTCCACATCTTCATATCATCATCATCCAACTGCCTGAGGATGGCAAGGCATATAAACCTTGTCCTGTTGTTTCCCATCAGGAAGTAAAAGATTTGGACTTCACCGGGGCAGCCACGCCCCACAGTCTAAGCCCCACAGTGTCCCACTGTGCTGCATTTTCATGAACATACATGATCCTGTCTTCTGCCCTCTTTCCACTGCATAAATGCAGGGGTGGAAAAGTGGATCAATGGACATAGGAGGCCACCCTGATAGGTGAGAGGTTCAAGAAGGCATGAAGAGGAATATATTCTGTACCTCCTGTCATTCCTCTCTCCATGGATGTGTCTGTTTCAGGGTAAGGACCTTCTGTCCTGTTCTCAGGCATACTTCTGGTACGTGGCCCAGCACTTGAACTGGAAGGGGCACAAAGCTGCTGGATGAGTGGGATCACTCTTGGACTCACCAGTGGCCAGCATTATGATGACGACTCTGGCTAGGCATGAAGCAGAATGATGTAGGGACTCGAAGATGAACAGGACTGTCCTGCTCTCCCAGACTCACAGGATAGTACTGGGGGAAGCAGGTATGTAGCCTGAGTATGACACACGTTCAGAGGAGGGAGCAGGCAATTTCAGATGAAGAGACCCCAAATTCTTAAAACTCTAAGGAGAGATGCTGAGAGACATCTCCCAAATCTGAGACTTTGGTCTCCTCTTCCCATCTCAAAAACTTCTGTACCTTGGAATTGGTTCTTTCTTTTTGAGGAAGATCAGAACTATTGGTGCTATCACCTCAGGCAAGGGTACAACAGCCAGGTCGGCAGGACCTACACAACAGATGCTTCCCCTAAACCAGGAGCCTGGGCCTGACCTAGCCACAGAGCCCAGGTGTAGACAGACTTGGCTGCACCCAGTCCTGGAAGCTGGACTGTTGAGCTGTTGAGCAGAAGCCTCAGAAATCAGGTGCTCACCTTCTCATCTGAGGTGTATATCTGCCCACAATTGGGAGTCCCTTGAACCTTTGTATCCATTCCTTCCACCTATCCACTGGTCTCCAGGAAGGATGTGCTCAATAAGTTTTGTGGAAAAACTGATTGACAGACAGAATGAAACAAATAAACAACAAACAAAACAACAATCCTGAGGCTTTAAGTTGGCTGATTGTGTGAGTGGAAACAGCCTGCTGATGGAACAGAGTTAACAGTGACCAGGGAACCTCACATTCTGATCCTGGGTCTGCCCTTGTATAAGGCTCTTTTGTTTGGGCCAGATGAGCCATGTACAGAATGGAGCCCCACAATGAGATGGGTTTGAATCTGGGTAGGCAAAAAGGTTAAGGCAGAGTTAGGTCATGGACTTCCATGTGTGGAAAGCCTCAGTGCCCCGTCTGTTACAGGTTGTTTATGCCTCTTCTTGGTCTCAGGTTTGGGCTATGGGTGTAGAGGACTTCATTGGTCTCCTTCCCATCCCCATTTGGTCTGACAACCCTCCCTGAACTATCCCCAGGCTCCAGGGAACTCAGACAGAGCTGGGCCAAGATAGCATCCTTGTTCTTGTCCTCTTTAGAATTTATGCAAACTGTGAAGGGATCTGTACTGGGCTGTGGAGATAGTACCAAAAACATTACCATTAGGAAAAGACAGTGTTCAGAGTTTTTCTGTGCTACTTAAATGTCAAGATTTCTTTCACAGTTGTGCACTGGTGGCTCACGCTTGTAATCCTAGCTACTCAGGAGGCTGATATCTGAGGATCTCGGTTCAAAGCCAGCCCGGGCAGGAAAGTCCGTGAGACTCTTATCTCCAATAAACCACCAGAAAACCAGAAGTGATGCTGTGGCTCAAGCAGTAGAGTGCTTGCCTTGAGCTGAAGAGCTGAGGGACAGCGCCCAAGCCCAGAGATAAAGTCCCATGACCACCACCAACAACAAAAAAAAAAAAAAAAAAGAAAAAAAGAAAAGAAAAAGAAAAAGAAAAAAGATTTCTTTCACCAGAGGAGATCTAATGACATTCTGGAAACTAGTTGTGAAATTTAAATCTGCTCCCCAAACATCTGTACTTATCTCTGGGTAGAGGGGAGGACAATTTTAATAGAGCCCCTGGTGAGCAGAAGAGCACTAGGTAGTGATTCAAGCCAGCACTGATTCCTGGTTTTGCTTAGGCCAATGGTCTTGGGCAGCCAATTCAATGCCTGTATCTCTATCTCTAATTGGAAAAATGTAGATAATACTATGCCTATTCTTACTAGACTGCTGAATGGATAATAAATCAATAATAATAGTTAAATAATGAAAGGAACAACAGTAAGACTTAGAATTGTCCTATGCATGTCACATGGACTGTCTGATTTATTAATAGAAAGGTTGCATATGGATGGTATTAGTGTTACAATCATTTTATTTCAGGCAAAAATGTAAGGCTTGGAGTGGTCAAATAGTTTACTCAGGGCCACACAGCTGCTGGCAGCAGAGCTGGGATTTGAACCCATTTCCTAGTACTTTTGATGTCAGGCATTGTGTTAGATGTATAACCTATTTTCAAGGATTTTATAATTAAGTTTGAAGACTAGGCATGTAGATTTATTTATTTTTTTAGAAGGGATAAGAGAAAGAAAGCCATAGTTTTTTCATCTGAATAAAGCTGCATGTAAGTTGAAGTCATTACTTTGCTTCTTCTGGAGGGCAGAAAGTTCTGATATTTCTCCTTATCCATCTTTAAAGGTTGAAGCCAACACTCCCATAGGGGAAAAAAAGATTAACAGGAGAGAACACAGTAGATTTATTTATGAATTTATTTTTTTCTATTGGTCGGTCATGGGGCTTGAACTCTGGGCCTGGGCGCTGTCCCTGAGCTCTTCAGCTCAAGGCTAGTGCTCTATCACTTGAGCTACAACACCACTTCCAGTTTTCAGATGGTTTATTGGAGATAAGAGTTTCACAAAATTTTCTGGGCAGGCTGGCTTTGAACCGTAATCCTTTTACCTCAGCCTCCTGGGTAGACAGGATTACAGGCATGAGGTACCAGCACCCAGCTCACAGTAGGTTTATTTAATTAAAGTTTTGGATAATGAAGAAGCCTTCTGAAATGCAGAACCAGAGTTCTATAGAAAATGTCTATCTTTATGCCTAGATACAAAGAAGAATGAACAGCTATGCAGAAATGTGACTGGACAAAAATAAACTGAGGAGGAAAGCCAGTGGGGCCTATCTCTTTAGATATTTTTTTTTCCCCTTCTGAAATGGAAGTCTTGTTATCTACTCACTATTAGAAAAGATAGAATTTCTTTATGGCTAGCGATTACACTGAAATACAACTTAAGGGTTACATTTCTCTTCTATATAATCTGCTTTAGGGAAGTAGTATTCTGGTTTCTATGATCACCAGGGAATGAAGGATAGAAGACCAGGAGAGTAGAAGAAAATCAGGAGACTTTGTTTCTGAGGTTCTTCCAATGTCCTTCAATTCAATGTATTTAGCATGTGGAGATACCATAGTTATTTTTTTCTGAGCCCCAACACTAGTTAGTATTATTATTACTAACGTATGTGTTAGGTGATAAGGTATTTTAGATATGTAAAGATACACATGCTTTATATCTAATTGTATGTGTCTGTATGTGTCCTTGAATTTATTCACATGGTATCATTGGAAGAGTTTCCTTTCTCCTCTTCCCATTGACCACACTGAACCTTCTAACCCTGTAATTATTCAGTCACCTCTTTCTCAATGTCTGAGCTCAGGCCAGTCCCCAGAACAGTCCCTCTGCTCTCATGAAGCAGGAGCAGTCCCAGGCTAAGCTCAGCATGGAGGGAGTGGAAATCTGGGCTAGAAGGGTTAAGATAATTTTTGTAATGATGACCTGGGAGGGAGCCCCAAGGAGAGAAGGAGTGAGGGCAAAAGAGTGAGGCCCAAGGACAAAAATGGGAGCCAAGAGAACCAAGTGTAAGGAAGAAATAGAAGGAGAGGCAGAGAGGTGGTCCCTTTTAGTTAGAGAAGAAGAAGGAGGAAGCTGAAGGTAGGGGATGATGGGACAAGGAGGAGAGGAGGCAAGACAGGACAAGCCTTCAGCTGAGGTAGAGAAGGTCCAGAGTCCTACGTTTCACTGCCTGAGGCTTCTTCACTATGCATTCCTCCAGGCTGATAATGCTAGTGCCTTGGTTTCTTGGTCCTTATCCTTTTGCCTACTAGCCATGAATCACCAGCCTCATTAATTTACCAGCACACTTTCCTCTGTTGTCTTTCCTCGCTGACCTCCAGTCTAGGCCCATACTCCTCACACATTGTCTACTGTGCAGCTTTTGGACCTCCCTTCTCACCTTTGGCCTCACCCCAGATGGTATGTTCTGCCCATGCCACCCAAGAATGGAGTAAATTCTTACTTTCATCTCACTTCTTCAAGCTCAAAATCTATCAATGGCTCCTTACTGTGAGCAGGGTGAAACTCAAACTCTTGGACATACCATCTGGGGCCCATCAAATGTGGCCTTCCTCATTTCTTTTCCTCCTTCTTACCCACATCTTACACTCTGATCCCATCCGGCACCAAACTCCTCCCCCCGCATCTCCTCTGCCAATCATTACCGGCCCCTGTCTGTTTGGGGGGCTGGTTTGACCAAGCATGTTTCTTCATTAACACCTGCACCTGTCAAACTGCACTAAGATTTCAAAAGGATTGTTCCTGCCTCTCCCCCTCAGCTTTCCTTGACCACCCGTGGAAAGGCTTTGCCCATACAGTCTGTGAGCCCCACAGGCACATGATGACCAGCTTCTCAAAGGCCTCAATATACATGCTCTGTGTGTGCACAGGGCTTCAAACACACACACACACACACACACACACACACACACACAAATACAGTACTGCACAGTCGACATCCACTTGCTAAATTAGGGATGAAATTCCTGGGATTTTCCTTTTTCTCTAAGTACTGGGAGAGCACATTCTGGGCTTGGTGCTCAGTAAGTAAAGGGCTCAGCACAGCGGCTGGCAGCAAGCACAGTTGCTATCAGTGTGAGATGGGTAAGGCCCTGAGCTTGCCTGGGCTCATTCCCACCATTGGAGAGTCTGGTTTTCCCAGGCACCATTCCTGCTGTACCTACTCCTGTATCCCCACCCAAGTACTGGCACATGGAAGTTTACAGTGTGTGCTTAATGGAAACAACATGAAAGAACAATCATTGGTATCCCATCCCTCTCTCCCGTCACCCTTGTGTCCCTTTCCTCTTTTCACATGCTCTGGTTCTATGACCAAAACCAAAGCTGATCTGCTAGCGGAGAAGTTTTTCTACCATACCACCAGATTCCTGACCTGCTTCCAGGGAGTAGCACAACTCCCCCACACTAAGCTGTGTGTGGACACACTGTCAGCCACCCAATTTCCCAAGAACCAGAGGAGCCAATGCCTAAACTAGGATAACTCTGCCCCCCGGAATTAGGATTTTGCATATAAAATCTCAGATTTTACATCTAACGCTATTTGTTACAGATAATTGATTAAATCTAACAAGGCTAGGATGGCTTTCACCTGTGAGGGGGATACATTTTTAACACAATCAGGATCATACACATTCAAATCATTAAGGTTCCAAAGAAGGACCAGTACTCAGAGGCCTCCAGCTGCTCCCGTTCCCAGCCTCTAGGTCTGTGGAAAACTATTAGATTCTCTATTTCATGCAACAGGGGCCAAAGTGTTCCTCTGGATAGAACTCTCAGAGACTGTTTTCTTTTCTCCCTCTGGTCCCCACCCCTTCACTAGTCTTCAGCCCTACAGTGAATGTGAACGCTGAAAATAAGAGGCTTTTATACACTTGTTGTATTAACCAAATGTCTGGAAACCCAAATGAAAAGCTCCCTGGTTCTAGGACATTGACTTCCTGCTGGAAGGAGGCCCTCACACTTACCGGGGAGAAGGCAAAAAGCAAGTTCCTTGGTGTAAAGGACAAAGAGGGAGCCAATTCAAAAATGGTTGCCCTCACACATCAACAAGGCAAGCTATACGAAGGGAGATGGTGGCAGCAAGGTGGATTTTGTTTAATAAATATTTTTTCTTTCCAGGTTAATTGCCCAAGAGCAAGTACTTATATTATGTTGCCAAAGCCTCAATTTAGGACATCTCCAAACCTACCTTTCTCTCCTTGTCACCATATTCCACGCCCAAAGTGTCCATAGCCCGGACAATGGCTGCCAGAGACTGGATGGTGTTGCTGTAGACAACAGGCTTGTACTGCTTCACGTCTTCTCCAGAGAAGCCATCTTCATGGATGATCCTGGAGAAAAACCACACATACCACACATGATGAGTGACTTGTTTTCATTCTACACAAGAGTCCCAGGCATGGGAAGCCCGGGCCACCTCCTAGTTTAGCTAGGTTCTGTAGGACTGATGATTACTGGGGTGCTTCAGTATGCCGTAAAATCTAAAGGTAAAAAAGTACTCCAATTACTGGAAAAGTCATCTGAAAAGCAAAATATTGGAAGAAAATCAAGAGTACTCTTTTCAGATTCTCTATACAAAGTGAAAGAGATGAGGGTCTGGTTAACTTGAAAGCACTTAGGATAAGATGGGCAAAAATGAAAATGATCAGTACATTTTGGTCCTTGGTATTTTAAGCAATGCTCAGTATATAAACTGAGGCACATAACCTCAGTGGCATATTTATGAACATTCTGGTAAGAAATTTGCAAATGAGTAATATATTTCTCCCTCCCTCCCCACCCCTCATCCTAGGACTTGAACTCAGGGCCTGAGTGCTATCCTTGAGAGCCTCTTTGTGCTCAAGGCTAGCTCTACCACTTGAGCTGCAGTGCCATTTCTGATGTTTTCTGAATGGTATATTGGAGATAAGAGTCTCACAGACTTTTCTGCTGGCTGGCTTCTAACTGTGATCCTTAGATCTCAGCCTCCCGACTAGTTAGGATTACAGGTATAAGCCACTAATGCCCAGCTTACACTTCTTGTTGACCGACAACTTTTAGTGCCTTTTCTTTTTAGTACTGAGGATTGAACCCAGGTCCTTGTGCATGTGAGGCAAGAGCTTTATTATAAAGCCACATCTCCTGCCTGCTCACCGTGCTTTAATAAAGGTAGGACAACTCACTTTAAATGAGCAACCACAGTCATCAACAATTGAAAAATCAGCCATCAGCAGAAGGTCTTTCCCTACTTTTCTGTCCTCAGCTGAGATTCATCAACGAGCCCATTGTTCAGCTGGATCGCAAGAGTTACACAAAGCCCACAGAGGAGACATCGCATATCAGAGGCCATATCCGTGGTGGCCACTTAATGCTTACTGAAATTAGAAAGGGGAAATCATGTCCAAACATTGTAAGAATCCTGTTATAATTAAGTAAAGGAGAAAGATAAATGTTTTAAGAGTTTTAGGTGTATCCTATAACTAGTTTTTTAAAAGAGTTTTAATGAGTTTTAAGACACTATTTGTCCTTCAATAAACTGTGTGAACTGTTCTTTGGTCATACTATTCAAAACAAGTTTCAATGTCACACATAATGTGTACATATCAATGTACTGGCTGAGCCCCTGTGTGGCTCACCACAGTCTCATTCACTCCTTCATTATCCTTAGTGCAGGAGAACACCACCAGTAATCTTTTTAAAACACAGTTTCATCAATACAATTAATATACCATACAATCCACCCACTTAAACCATTCAACTGGCTGTTCTTAGTGCATTAAAAAGTCATTACAATCTTATTTTAGAACAGAGTTGTCCCTCTTCCCCCAAAATGGAATTCTGTACCTATGAGCAATCACCTAACCCTGCACTCTAGCCCTAAGGAACTACCAATCTACATTGTTCCTATTTATTTGTCCTATCATATATGTGTTTCTGACTGTTTCTTTAACTTAACATATTGTTTTCAAGATCTGTCCATGTTGTGGAATGTTTTAGTGGCTTGCTCCTTTTTATCACTGATAATATTTTTGTTCAAATATGTCACTTTTTATTTATCCAGTTATCAGTTGATGGGCATTAATAAATCAGTTGCAAAATTGGACTTGATGCTTGGCTCATGGGTCTTTACTTTGAGTTTCTCTAAGAATAGCTCCAAATGACCCTAAAGACTTTTTGTTGACATCTGATTAGCCCTAGGTCTCTTTTTACAGAAGTCTCTTGAAGGAGTCCATAGCCAGTCCAACTCACAGCACATTACACCAGAGAGGTCTCACAGGGAATTACTAGCTCCCATTACATAAGGCCAGAAATCTGGATAGAGTACAGGAAACGAACTTTTCCAGATGCTGGATAATAGTCAGTACAGAGCTATGGTCCTGGGAGGAGGTGACCATTTTGGTGCTGACTAGACCACAGTGCAGGCAGAGAGAAGCCCCAGCAAAGCAGCACTGTGCACTGAGCTGCAGAAACAGAGTTAAGTGCTCAGAGGGCTGAGGTTGCTGGAATAGAGAAAAAACTGGAGAGAAAGAGCTCTAAGCATCTTCATGGGACACCTATGGGGTTTTGACTGGACAGAGTAGACCCCACAAATTGGGTATACAACCTACCCATAAAGAAAGGAGCTCCAGTGGGTTTTCAGACTACTTCTTTCCAGGATTCCACCAAGGCTGGGAGATGTGCAAGTTCTCCTCAGCTAGAGTGCCCACAGGGGATTCTGAGGCCTCCAGCAGAGATTCAACAGGAGCAGTGCTGAACTGAAGTAGCCCAAAAAGCTTCCTGAAGCCAACTCTGACAATGCTAAAAAAGCAAGGCTGGTGGGGAACAGTCAAGTGGCTCACAAGCAATGTCCAGAGGAGAATGAAATCCAGCCAGTCAATGATATGATATTCATAATACCATCTTCCAATAAAAAGATCCCTGGATATGCATAGGAGCAGGAAAGTATATACAATAACTAGGAGAATAACTAATTAATAGAAGTGACAGAGATGACAGAATTAACAAAAAAGGATGTACAAATATTTTACACATTTTCTAAGAAATGAAAAGAAGCTATTAATGTAAATAAGAGAGAAATGGAAGATTTCAAAAGACAAGAATATAAGAATATAAGAGCTGAAGTAGAAAATTCATTGGCTGGGATTATCAGCCCATCACACATAAAATGGGTGAACCTGAAGGCATACCAGTAAAAAAACTGTCAAATGGAGATAAAGAAAGGAAAAAGCCAGGAGCCAGTGGCTCACATCTGTAATCTTAGCTACTTAAGAGGCTGAAATCTGATGATCACAGTTTGAAGCTAACCCAGGAATGTCCATGAGACTCTTATCTCTAATTAACCACCAGAAAACTAGAAGTTGTGCCATGGTTCAAAGTGGTAGAGCACTAGCCTTGAGTGAAAGAGTCATGGACAGTGCCCAAGCCCTGAGTTCAAGCCCCACAACTGAACAAAGAACAAAACAAAACAAAAACAAAAAGAAAGAAGAGAGGCTGATCGTGTATAATGTTCATGTCATTTTTAAGACTTAGAGAAGAACAGCACAAAGGATAGCAGGGAAGCATATAACAGAAAGACTCATATATGAAAAAGAATTAGTATGCGACTTAGAAGCAATGTGTGGTAAGCCAAGACACGTGATGTGAACTCCAAAGCAAAAACAATAGTAATGAAAGCAAAGCAACTGTCCTCAGGACGCCATACGCAGATTTTCCTCAGCGGTGAAGATAGTGTGATATGCTTCCTGAGAAGTCAGGGAAATTCCCAGGACTTTGTTTTGGACACTGGGGTCCTGCTACCCTTCTGAGAATGCTCTTTCAACTCTAGGTTGCTTGTGGGATTACCTTCTACTTGGGGTCAGGACTACCATTTTCTGTACCAATTAGTGGAGGTAGGAAGGGTGGGGGAATTTTTTTCCAATGCCTATTTGGCAGAAAAGTTAACAGGCTAAGGGATTCAGTAATTTTCTCAATGTCTTTCAGCAGAGAAGAAATCCCTGAGTCAGGATCAGAACCCAGGTATCCAAGTTCATGGTCCATTTCTATCATACTTCCATCTATGCTCTGGTCTAGGCAGAATATCCCCTGGTAGGTGTCAGCTGGTATATAGAGTGACCCAAAAGAAACAAGCTTTGACATTCTACACATTATTTAAGATTTGTAACAATGATGCATGGGAGTGTGAGGGGGGCTTCTCCAAATCATGATTATTAGTTCTATAACTTACTCAGACTGATTATATTAGCTTCAAATTCAGTCTTCTGTCTCAAGGTAGAATTTTATATCCTTGCATCACATTACAAAGTAAGAAATACTCAACACAAGGAAAAATACCATTGGTAATCCCACAAAGCAAAGACAATGTACTTTATAGTATAAGACATAAGACCTCCCATGGCATTTGTTTCATTTCTCTCTTCCTTTCCCCAGTCTCCCTCCGCAGATACGTTTTTTCCATCATGATTCTAGAGAGGCAAAAAGAGCAGTGGTTGAGGTTTAGGCAATGTCCAGGCCAGGGTCAATGGTGGATCTGTCACTTATGAGCTGTGTATGTGACTCAACCTCTCAGGTATTGGTTTCCTCATCTGCAGGTTGTAAGCTGTATATAGTGAGGGTATAACCAGAGGAAGCTATTAGGAATAACACTCGCGTTCTAAAGTCAAAGTCCTCCAAATAGAATTTCCTCCATTTCCGGTACAAAAGCAGACATTTGCTGAGGCGTTACTCTGTGCTAAATGTTTTACATGCTATACCTGTTACATGTCATCTAATTTCCAAAGCAATACTAGGGAATAAAAATGACAAAATGATCATATCTTCTTTACAGATGAGGAAGGTGAGGCTGAGAGGGGTCACACAGTTGATAACTGGTAGAGCAGCATGTGAGGCCTGCTTGTGACTTGTGGGCAAATGTTGAAAGGCAGGGCTGCTTCTCTCTACCTGGTCTTCTGCATTCAGGCCTCAGAGGTTCCTGAGACTGCACATACAGCTTGAGAAGATACTATATGCTATAGCATCTTTCTGAAGTCTAGAGGATTGGGCAAGGAAAGGAGGCTTCAGGGTTGGGGTTAGAGGTGAAACCCAGGGGAATTCAGTTGCATGGGTTGGCCCAGTTCTGACACCTGGAGGTGGCAAGGTCAAGAGTGGAGCTCAAAACAATGGCTTCTCACACTGTAGTAGCCCAGAGAGAACTGCTAAGTGACAGAACACAGAATCAAGGCCCAGAGACATGGGAGCTGGATATCACCCAGATACCACCATGCTTGAAGCTATAGCCATCACTACACTTTGAGTACTATAGGTTCCAGTATCTCCCTTTTATTTTTGCATAACCTAATATGATTTAGGTTTTTGTCACTCATGACAAATGGTCATGATTAAATGTTTTGTGTCTTGATAACAATAATCAGAGATCATTTCCTAGTAAATTTATTCTTTGTCTTTACTACCCATCTGTTAGCTCTTGGCATGACATCTCTTCAGTCTCGGCTTTCCCTCTTACAATCCCTGGCATAGTGGGTTCTGGACAATGCTTGGTGAAGTAGAACAATACTACCCTAGCCAGGAGTACAAAAATGTACAAGGCCTGCCCCTTCTCTAAGGAGCTTATTAATGGAATCAGAGGTGTGTGTGTGTGTGTGTGTGTGTGTGTCAGAGGTGTGTGTGTGTGTGTGTGTGTGTATGTGTGTGTGTGTGTGTGTGTGTGTACTGGGGTAGCAACCACTAGATTCCTAAACACCAAGAGAACCAGTTCTTATTGGTGTTTCCAGAACTCAGGACTCTGACAGGTATTTAAGGCCAGTAGGCTAGAGAAGCACAGGCAGATTAGAAAGAGCAGACTCTGCAGCCCTGAAATTTGACTTTGGACCCAAGTTGCCATCTAGACTCAGGAAACCTGGAAATGCTGCTGAGAAACAAGAGCTCAAGTGGAAATGGGGAGAGATGGATGGTGGCAGCTATGCCTGCTAGAATTGGGGCCAGCTTTCTGGCCCCAGTCTGGGAGGATCTCACCCTTCCCTCACTCCATTCCTCTCTTTGCTACTTGGGGACCCTAGGAAAGGCCTGGATTTGACCTTTCTCATAGCACAGGATTGCTCTCAGCTGCAGGAAGGCTCTCCATGTACATTGGCCTTATGTAGTCATAGAACCAGTCTTGGGAGTGGGAAGGGACCTTGGATTACCATCTGGCCTAACACCCATTCTCCTCTGAATCACAGGCCCCTCGGAAATTATGACAAATACACTAACACATTTGGTCTTCTTCCAACTCCTAGAGGTCCATGAACATGCAGACCCAAGCTGCAAGGACATGATTGTTCCCATTGCCAGGTTTGGTTAAGCGTCCTTTCCCCCACAATGGGATGGCCTCTGCCCTCCACCACAATCTTTTCATGGTCTAAATTTCAGGTGGGGCTGGAGTTAGGCACTAGCTGAGTGATGGGGCCATTTTCCTGACTGATCAATGCTTCTGTTTTCCCACTTGTCCCTTGAAGATGGGCGTGAAAATAGCAGCTATCCCCACTGGGTCCTGGTCAGAACCAGAACAATGAATGAATGTGCCCAACAGTGCCCAGGGCCAGCTATAATTATTACTGGTATATTTGATAAGTGGGTGAGAGAGAAAATGCAGCTGGACAGATGGGGTACCCTATGTCTGTCCTCTGTGGGAAGAGGACCCTAATTCTAGGGTGTGACAGCTGGAAGTGTTGGAGAACTTCCACCTCTCAGGAAGAGATGTCACCAAGCTTCATCAGAGACAGGGAGCTAGTTGTCAGAGGGGCATACTCTGGACTAGAGAAGGGTCTGCTCGCTTAGCAAGTAAACAGTGTTTGCTGGCTGAGGAGCTGGATTTCCTGACTCTGATGTTTTAAAGTAGTCTGAACATAGATGGAGAGTCTCATGATGACTACCTGGGTTAGGGCCAGGGATTTGAGCTGTGTTTTTGTGGCTACTGATGATAATGGCCAGTCAATAGAAAGATCCAATGAGCAGTGCAAAGCAGCCTTGGCACCATAGAGCACAGATCAACACTGACCAGTGAGATATCACATGTGAGCACAGATCCCACTGGGAAATGGGTCTGGACATGAAGGTAAATGAAAAAGCGAGGTGCAGTGTCATACATCCTGTGCAGCCATGTTCATAAAATTATGTGTATATCTGTAGGGCGGAGTGGGGATATAGGCTGATGGGAGGGAGAAGGAGGAAGAGACAACCCACAATAGAATATAATATCATGACTTTTGGGTAGTGGCATTCAGTTATTTGTTACTTTCTTCTTTACATTATCTTGTTTCCTTTTTTAAAAATTTTATTTTATTGTAAAGATGCTGTACAGAATGGTTACAGTTATATGAGTAAGGTAATGAGTACATTTCTTGTCAAGCATTGTTACCCCCTCTTTTGTTTTTCTCCTACTATCCCTCCCCACCAACCCCCCCACACCTGTGAAGTTGTAAAGTTTATTTTCAACATACGGTCTTGTGAGTATCATTGTTGCGATGGATCATCCTGTGTCCTTGTTTCAGCATTTTGTTATTCCCCTTCCCCTCCTCAAATGAGACAGATGTGTATACAAGTTGCAGGGTGCTAAGGTGCATTTGTTATTGGAGAGAATAACAAACCATTTTCAAGGGAAAATAGGCCATGAAGGTGTTAAACAGGGGACAATTCTGACCTGGAGAAAAGTTGGGAGTGAAAGAGTAACGCATTATTAGTTGAGAATCTCCTCACACCACATGTGAGCTCAGCCTGCTCCAAGGTGTCCCCCACTGCTGACTCATGAGTGGCTCCCTGTCTCCTGGAGACTCTTGGTTTATGGTGAGATAGGACCAGTGTTGAGAACATGAGAATCACAATGTAAAGTAGCATCTGCCAAGGCAACTGAAGGGCATATTAGCCATTGCCTGCTCCCACACAGAGCTCCTTCTCTGCCTGCCTTGAAGCTGAGAGTGGCCTTGTGATCTAGTTCAAGCCAGTAGTACTGAAGTGAACAAGTAGGCAGAGCTGCCTCTGGTGAAAAAAAATTCTTTCCTGGTCCTATAAAAAGGCCTTGGGGCTGGGGAGGAAGGGCGGAGGAAGTGGGAGAAAAAGGTGGGAGGGATAATAAGTTAGACAAGAAATGTACCCAAGTCAGGCACAGTGGCTCACGCCCGTAATCCTAGCTACTCAGGAGGCTGAGATCTGAGGATCACAGTTCAAAGCCAGCCCAGGCAGTAAAGTCCATGAGACTCTTATGTCCAATAAACCACCAGAAACCCGGAAGTGGCACTGTGGCTCAAGTGGTAGAGCACTCACCTTGAGCTGAAGAGCTCAGGGACAGCACCCAATCCCAGAGTTCAAGCCCCATGACCGACCAAAAAAAAAAGATATGTACCCACTACTTACTGTAACTTTAACTCTCTGTACATCACCTTGACAATAAAATTAAAAAAATAAAATAAAAGGTCTTTGGATAGTTTTTCTTTCCACATTCCCTCTCACCCCCAACCTTCACTATCATTCCCACTTGGCCATTCTCTGCCCCTTACCTAAGGAGCTAACTACTGGATCCTTGGCAGCCATCTTATAACCGTGCAATTTGATGTCACCATCCCAGGAGTGCCACATCAAGGGTACAGAGCCTCTCGTGACTTGCTGAACTAGCACACTGGCCCTAACTGACAAAAGAGTTCCTGCCATGATGTCCTCCACTGTGGCCAGAGCAATGGTGCTGTATGGAGCCTAAATAGAAATAGTTGTTTTCCACTAGGCAAACTGACTTAGAAGAGACTTGCCCATAGGAACATGGTTAACAGGAACAAAAAAAGAATCCATAGAAGTTTTTCCATTGTGCCACAGGCCTCTGATGTCCTTTGCTACTCTCCTGGCGCAGAGGAAGTGACAGGAAATCCCAGGTGAGAAACACATGGGCCAACTGCAAAACAGAAAGGTTCTCTCCCTTTGTCTTAAAATTTCCAGCTTCCTACAATCTGGTGACTTCTTGGGTGACATTCTGTAAGCAACTTCATTAATTCACTGCAAAGAATTTTTTCATCTATTATTGGAGTACCTACTTTGTGCCAGACACCCTGTCAGACACTGAGGATTCAGGAGTGAGCCAACAGAAACATCCCTGCCCCAGTGAAGCTGGCACTCTGGGTTAAGTGAATAGATACCAAATAAAGAACTCCCCTGGGGCACAGTGGAGGACCGGGGCGGGGGGGGGGGGAGGGGAGGGACCCCCTGGTTCTCAGGCTGAGCTGTGTGAAGCTTGTGAGTACAAATGGGACTCTCAGCAATCTGAGAAGACTGACCCGGTTTAAAATCCAGCTAATCCAAGAGTGGTGGTGCACACTTGTAATCCAAACACTCAGGAGGCTACAGTGGGATTATTGAGAGTTTGAGGCCAGCCTGTGCTATGTGGCAAGTTCCAAGCCATTGTGCTACATTAGTGAGACTGTCTTGGATGTGGGGAAGAAACCTAGCTGCTTAATTGTGGGTAAAGTTATATGACATGAGAAAAATTACTAAAAATTCAAAAAGATACCTTAGTAATCAGGCTGTATTGTAAGCCTGACATTCTAATATTAGAATAATACAGAAAAATATAGCCTAAGGGAGTCTAAAATAACAGCATCAAATCAATCTCCCAGAGGAATGACTGGCACAAAACAAGGGACATGTTCTGTTGACAGTGACTTGCAGAAATCTATAATAAAGATGCCATTTTTAATAAGGGCCAACTCTGGCCAGAAGCAAAGACGTCAGCTGCCAATTGTCACCAGAGAGTCAGGACGAGGCTGGGACTTGTGTGCTAGTGCAGACCTCTGCTGCTCTCATCCGGAAAACAACATAGACCCTGCCCTTTTATGTGGTACTGGGCAGGTGTGGGATGTGCCCATCCAGCTCTTCTAGGCTGGTGATGCTAGGCACTAACTTGCAGAGGTCTACTCCTTTTCCTCTGTTGGGTGGGGCCCTGCCTTGTATTACAGACATCCTGCTTGGGCTTAGTAGCAGATTGGCCATTGATTAAGAGTGCAACCCAGAGGAAGTAGGCAGAAGAGCCCTTTTTAGGTCCAGCATTACCAGTTGTGGCCTGAGGTTCTGCTTTGGTGGTGTATGAAATCCTTGATGGTAGCTCTGCTAGCCTCCTGTCAGGACACTGCTGGCCATTTCCCCGCCCCTTAGCCAGTTACAATTTCTTAGGAAACATTGTCATTTACCACGGAAACTCACAGCTCAATTTGGTCCTTTAGGAGACCACTGACCAGCTGATATAGGTTTGGACAAGTCACTGGGATGCTAGGTTCATTTCTTCTTTGCATTACTTAGCCTCTCAGACAGGTTAGATGTTGGCTTTAGGGCTGTGTTGCAACAGCTCTCCATAGTAGCCTTGCTTCTCAGATTGATAAGGTTCCATGTTTATGGAGATTGACAGGGATAGGTCACCAAGATGTCCTTGGAGGAGCCCCAACACTAAGATCTGTGAACCTTGTACATTCTGGGATCTGCCCAAAGGTTACCTCTTTAGGACCGCCATTATTTCATATCTATACTCTTTATTTTCCTTCACATTATATCTCCTCACCAGATACATATCTATTTGTTGTACATTATGTTTTTCCACCCATCACTATGAACCCCATGAGGACAGAGATCTCGTCTTGCTCACTGACCACCATTCCTGAGAGTGAATGATCAGTAAATGTTGGCTGAATGCTGAATGTGACAGGCCTAGGACATCTTCAGCTGTGAAGTGACAACTCTGCATATAACTAATTTCTGTGAAGGTAGTGAGTCAGAATGGACATGGCTCTTTCCCTGTTACCCTCCATTCATACACCTACACACCAGTGCTAAGGATCTGGGATCTGTGGCACTTATCCTGGTGATACTCACTAGTCTCACTCTCTCACTTCTCTGCCCTTAGCCCTGACATCGTGGTCATTGAAGGGGTTCTTGGGTTCAGAACATACAGCCAATTGACTATGTTCTTCTTAGAGATTCTGTCTCATCTTGGGACAGACCCATCTTTCCCTGCATTTTAAGGGATTTTTCCATTTTTCAAAATTTTATTTTCTTTTTTTTAATTTTATTTTATTTGTGAACATACTGTACAGAGGGGTTACAATTACATGGTCAGGATAATGCATACATTTCTTACCAAGCATTGCAGCCTCCTCCTTTGTTTACCCTTCACCTCCCTTCCCAGCCTCCCCCCCTCCCCCCCCACCCAATCCTTCCTCCCCCTCCCCCCCCCCCCCACATTGTAAAGCTCCTTTTTGACATGACATTTTGTACTTCTCATTGTTGCAACAGGTCCACCTGAATCCTTAAATGACTTGTTTTTCCCCATCTCCTCCATAAGTTATACTGACATCAAATATATTGAAAGCGGGGGTTATACTGTGGGGGAGGGACATACAAAGCAACAAAGAAATAAAGTTATAAATGCGTTAGAAACACATGCATGAAAGAAAAAAAATCATTAAAATACCTATCTAAGGATTCATTTTCCTAACATCACATTATCTGACAAAATTTTATTTTCTTGTAAACATGCTGCATAGCATGATTACAGTTACATCAGTAAGGTAATGAGTATATTTCTTCTAGGGTCAGTCCCTGACCCACACATGGTCATTCAGTGCAGCACATAGCTGTATCTAGCCATGTCTGAAGCTAGTATAGCCTTTGGCTATGTGGCTGCATGCCCAACCTAGTTTTAGTTATTTGGGATTGGTTTCTGGAGTCTTGGTTAGCAGGTGTGAAGGTGTGCTGCCCTGAAAGTTTCTTTGGAAACTGGACTAGCTAAATAGACTTGCTAATCTAAAAGCAGCATGGCTTCTGAGAGTTCTAACCTACCTGACACTGGAGGGCAGCACCTGCTCCATCCCTATCTTATAGCAGAAGGCAGAAGAAACTTCCTTTTGTAGTAGGCTGACTTTCAGTCATCAGCAACTCCCAAAGCACTTTCTGTTCCTCTTCATCCTACCCTTCCCCAAAGACCTCAGGGACTTCCCTCTCTTCCTTTCTTGATGACAGACCCACTTTCCTCTCTATATGCCTAGGCTCTTGGTATTTTTCCTCCTCTTCATTTTGAATGAGGACTTGTTTTTCTCCTTCTTACAATGTGATTGTAAGAGGAGGACACCAAAACAGCACTAGCAACCTGAGAGACACGGACATGAAAGAATCCCCTGTTCTCCCCCTGTTCTCCATTCCTGCTGCTCAGCAGACACAGGATAGCTTTGAGATTCACCACCAAACCTCTTAAGCACTGCCCCTAGGGTGGACCATTTTAGATGTGTTTGTTCTCAAAAGAGGCAAACAAAAAACACCCTTCACAGCTCTTTGCTAAGAGAGTTCAAGGTAAAAGGTACAGATTGCCTCAAACAGCCCCTTGGGGAAATCACGGTTCTCATGCCTTCTGAGGAAAATGCTTGTGGAGAAGCCTGCCAAAAGTAAGTTTGAATATGCATTCTTCTCCAGGGTAACTCGTGTCTTCCCAAACTCATGTCCAGCTACCATGCCAAATCTTGCTGGGCAAAGAGGGCCATGTCTGAATTCAGAAGGCCCCTGAAACCCTCTAATTGCACCAATGTGAGCAACATTCATCTGGCTCCTTCTGCATCGCCTGTTTGTTAGGCCTTTGAAAGGGAGTAAGGGTGATTTCCAGGTAAGGGCTTGTTTTGCTAAGCCAAGAAAAAACATAGTCACACACAGAAACAACAATCCAGTCCTATCAACCTTCCTTCCTAGGCAGGGAAAGGATGCAGCCCAGAAAGGATGCCATTTCGGTGTGGTAGACTTAAATAGCACCACCATGGTCTCCTGGGTTTTCCGTTCTAGCCTTTCTCAAGCAGATGGAAATGCCTCATAAATAACCACATGGTGTGGTCATGCCCCACACAGAAAGTCCACAGAAATCACTTAGTGGGATCCCACATCTATTCTCCTCCCTGGGAATGCTCAGGCAAAGAGTGTACCCTGGCTTTCAAGGAACACACCTGGGTGGGGCAGCTGACTCTGCAGAGTGCTGCTCAGCTTATTTTGGCCACAGAAATCAGGGCTCAGTTGATGGTTCTGCTGTCAGTCTCTTGTCCCAACAGGTACCAATGGTAGGAGAGCTGTCATGTGGCCCCTCCCTCAGCCTCCACTGAGGGGTAGCCTGCTTCTGGATCTGTGGCTTCAGCTGGTAGTAAGGGGCTGAGAATTGGAATGGAGCATGAAAGGGGATCACAGACAAGTAGTCCGAAGAGGGCAGGCCTCTTCAGTTATATCCTGACAGCCTGTCCACTCTGTCAGACTTTCCTCATGTGGGTTTTAAGTAGAGGCAGAAGAAAAATGTGCCCACTATCCATTGTTCAGGCCTACTTCTCCATGCTACTTAGCAGTGCTGGGCCAAGAGTTGAGTCATGAGAAGCACAGAAGTGGCCAGCACTTGTCCACCCCTTCCAGGGCTGGTGCTTGTCAAGGGTTTCACAGACTTTCGTGTTTATGATCCTCCATCAGAGTCCTGTGGGAGGTGTGTTTGGACCACACTTCCCAGCACTGGCCCTGGAAAAAGCTATACAAATACTCTTTCCAACATGAAGCAAAAGAAATAGGTTAGTAGAAGTCCATGAAGTTCCCCAGGGCCATATGGTTAGCAAGTTTGAATGTTCTCAAGGGCATATAATATAGTCCCTCCACTGATACCCTATGGACTCAAGCTTTCTGATCAACTGGAAAAGATGGGGAAAATTTCTGTTGCCACAGTGGCCTTAAAACTTTTCTCCCTCTTTAAACACCTTTCTAGTTTCATAGCTGGTTCCTCTATGGACACTCCCAGAGCTGTCTGCTCTGTTCAGGCACAGCACTAGACTCATGACTGCTGAAGGCACAAACAATGCATAGAAGAATGAAGCTGACTGATGCAACTCCTCAACTCCATCACACTCACATCTGCTCATTATTACCATAGCCAGCTCCGTCCAAAGGCTTTCTACCTTTGCTGAGCTTCAAGGTCCACTATCACATTCATCAGGTGTGGAGCTCCCAGGTCTAACTTCACCCTAGAGCTCCCTGCTCTACTCTGCCAAACAGCTACATTTGTCCCCAATTACCTGTCTCCCTCAAAGTAGATAAAGGAAATCTCCCTCTGCTTGCTGGATACCTTCAATCTTGGGGGAGCTAGTGATAGACACGGGATTGCCAGAGTCTGTCAGGATCTGTCAGGACCACTGTGTGAAAAGCAATTAGGCCTGCTTCTGACACTAGCCCACAAGGGCTCTGTAGAGTTCCTATATCAACTCTTCTTGAGTAGCAAGTCCTAGAACTTCAGGAATACTACCACTATCCTCATGTTCAGGAACAAAATAAACATGAGAAAGTGGAATGAAGTCATCTGTGGTCCAGGCCTGCCTCCTCTCACTAAAGTGGAAGGTGAAACATGGCTAAGGCACCATGACACATAGTAGGGGCAAATATTTCCTTTTTAGGCTTTCTAAGCATTTTCATGTATTACTGAATATTAACAGTTCCTAGTGATTAAATTCCAATCTTGTGCTAGGCACATATGTGTAGAGTTCCATTAGTCCTCACAACAAATCTCAGGGTAAGTAACAATTATCTCCACTTTACAGATAAAACTTAAGCTTAAGCTTAGAGACATTAAGTGACAGGCTAGATAGTATGTAGCAGAGCTGGCTACTGCGGCAGAGCTCTCTCACAGCCTCCACCCCAATGACCCTGGTAGTAGCTCCATTTTGCAAAACTGTGTATGGGTATAAATGAACCCACTGCCAAATCAGAGGATAGTGACCATTTATAGCCTGGATTTGGGCCAGGGGATATGTCCTATCCTACAGTAGGTTCAAATTTTCTTCCTTAAATCAGACATCTTTTCATAAAAGATACTGATTTCTATCTTCTCTGAAAGATTGGACACACTGACCTCCCTTCCTGACTCAGACTTGAGTTTGGTTGGCTATGGGCCAGGACAGGACACTCTCTCCTGTGATCCACAGGCCTCACTAGACCGACTTGCTTGTTGGCCATGGTGGCATAATGACTCCTTCATGGAGCCAATCAATGGCACTAACTACATGTCGCTGGTGGCTAAAGAAGGATAAGTGCTAAACGTTACTGCTAGGTTTCTTTTTGTCATCCATATATAAATAGGAATTTGGTGGATCCGACAAATTGGGAACATTTAGTGTGAACTACTATGGAAGCCTCTTCTATCTTCATAACCTTGCCGCAGGATATGCTATACTGTAAGGATCTGAGTAGATGCATGGCCAACTAGAAGACTCTACACAGCTGGAAGTCTGGCTGCTGGCCATGTGTGTACTTAAGTGCTGCTTGCTCAGACACATGGAATACTAATGACAATCGTGATGGGAAGTAAATCTCTTGAGTTAGCCAGTGTGGAGGAAAATGGTCCAATAAGCAGGACAGGTATCTTCAACACTGGTCAGCAATGAAGAAGGAGTCTAAACACTAGCATGCTGTAGGACTCATACTTAGGACTGTCAACTCAATACCTCTACTCAGATGTGTCTGAGGCAGTACAGAAAGAGTCCCTTGTTCAGACTACTGATTTTCCCTCTTCAACCCATCAGCCACATCACAGCAAATACTAAAGCCTACTAAAGACTCTGAGTAAGACTCTTCCTTGCTCTAGAGGAATTTAGGAGGTATCATAGATACTGATAGTAAGGCCAAAGTCAAGACTACCTGTCATAATCAGACTGAAAGAGAATTAAAAAAAACCTTGCATATTCTAGTATTCAATGTTTATCCTTGTACCAGCAGAAATCCTATTAGGGCACAGCAGTGCCCCGTCTGGAATTTGAAAAACGTGGGAAATATGATTCTAGAATCTAGTTCAGTGTCTAATCTGACTCAAGCAGACAAAGAGTGGTAAGGGCTTGGGGGAGATGTTAGTGGCCCTGTTCAGGCCAGACAGGATGGGATCAGGGAGAGGAGGGCCTTCTTAGTTTTAATGGAACCATTAGCAATTGTGAGCGATGATGGGGATTCTAAAAACATGGTAACTTGGAAGGCACTATCATCTCTACTCAACCTGTTTATCCTGAGTCTGGAATGGCAGAAGCCTTTGGGCAGATGGATATACAAATGGAAAATAAGGCTGAAAAACTGTTGAAAAATCTCACCCTATTACTTGGAGAACAGCTTTTGAGAAAGAATCAAAAGCCATAAATGGGGGCTTAGGTATAGCTCAGTGGTAAAGCAGTTGCCTAGTATACACAAAGCCTTAGGTTCAATTCTTAACATTACCACCCCCCCCCCCCCGACACATAAAGCCATGGATGCTGAGGTGAGATTAACCAAGAAACATGTGGACTCCCAGTATGTATGCAGTAGTGGGGGACATGTTGGGAAGAAAAGGGGAGAGGCAGAAATTGGCTTAACTATATTGACCCTTGTCTCTATGGAATCTAGAAAGCCAAGCAATCTGGGAACAAGGAGTTATAACTTCTTTCTCCTGGGGATGAAGGAGAATTTGGAGGCAAGGAACAGACTGGTGGCTCACCTACCTCAACACCATGTTAAATCATCAACCTAGAGAGAGAGGGAAGGAAGCCCTACCTTCCCCAATTGCACATGCTGCCACTCCATATGCCACAGCCAACTACAAGTTGCCATGAGGAAGATGGCAATTCCACAACATGCCAGTAGATTCATCGGAATAAATGGTGTATACGCCCAGTGACAGTGAGGGTGACAGTGTTGTGCAGCAGCTCCAGGAGACAAATGACAGAAAATCACAGAGCCAAAGAGCAATTCAGGGCACTCATGTAAGATTTCTACATACTAAAAAGGCGAGGGGAAGCTTTCTCTGCCAAAGGCCATTTGGATATTCATAATATCATTCGTAGACCACACACATTACAAATATAGGCAGATGGCTTGGGGAGTTGATGACATATAAGAAAAATATAGGTCTGTCCCATCTTGAACCAAATGATAGTAAGAACCCTCTATGGCTATCAGGAAGGATATTAACCACCCCTGAATGCTTTCCCAACTGCCCTGGATGCCTAGCTATTGAGATGTGAATTAGCTGCCTGACAAATCAAATGGACAAACTACCCCCAAGTCTTCAGCAAAATATAAAGTCAGAATGCAGAGGGAAAAAAAGATAAAAGACTGGAGGACAGATACAAGGAGATTCACAAGAAAAATGGATAGAGGAGAGTCAATAATTAAATAAAAAGAGGAGGACAGGGGCTGGGAATGTCACTTAGTGGTAGAGTGCTTGCCTAGCATGCATGAAGCCCTGGGTTCAATTCCTTAGTACCACATAAACAGAAAAAGCCAGAAGAAGCGCTATGGCTTAAGTGGTAGAGTGCTAGCCTTGAGCAAAAGAAGCTTAGACAGAGTGTTCAGGCCCTGACTTCAAGCCCCAGGACTGGCAAAAAAAAAAAAAAAGAAAAAAGAAAAAAAGAAAGAAAGAAAGAAAAAAAAGAGAAGGACAATTCTCCTGGGCTGAACAAAGTTGGAGTCTGCATATTAAAACAGTTCACAAGAGTTCCAGAGAGTAGAATAGGATATGTATAGTTATGCTGGTGCTGTTCCTCACTTTCAGGATGAACATAAAAGCTCCTAGACAGAGACAAAATATCACCTATAAGGAAACAAACAAATAACAACAACAAAATAGACTGGCATGGGTCTTCTTGTCTGAAAGGCTACAGGTTAACAGCATTGAATACCATCAATAGAATAATTGGAAAGGGAACTGAAGCTCCCCAGATAGTTTGCCCAGCATTTTTTCCAGGGCAAAAGATCTTTGCTGGCATGCAAGAATTCAGTTTATTACCCGTAGATACCATCTATATAAAAATACTTAAAGAGACAACAAATGAACCAGAATAGAAGCCATAACATGGGGGAGATGAACAGGTCAGGAAAAAGGATGAGTAAGGAGGTTCACACACCTGCTTTGCCCCTTCTATCTAAATGGGCATTGACAGAGGCTCTGGGATGGGCAAAGTAAAACGATGCTGGAAATAGGACACACTACAAGTAAATTTCAGCAACAGCCCAAAGCCAAAAATACTCCACCATCTTAACAAAACCAAAGAGCTGAAGACAAAAGAAGCAATACTCTCCCAAGGTGTCATGGTAGGTCAAGGATGAGGAAGTAATTCCAGAGAAGATATCTTGCTAAAGGACAGAAAAGCAGGGAGAAAATGCAGCATTTTAGAGAGGGAAATAATAATTTCATGTGGAACAAATGAATTTAATTATGAAAAAGCAAGAATATAACCTTTTATAAAATAGAAAAGCAGAAAAATTTCAAATTAACATAGGGTAGGGAATGAAATGAACCTAAGGCACCTACACTAAAACTTCAAACAGGGCAGAGGATAGTTACGGAATAACTATGGAATAACATACCATTACAATAGAAAAAACAGAACCAAGTACCTCAGTTAATGGGTTTAAATTACTCATTCAAAATAGGAGTCAAATGAGAAAAAATTAAAACCAAAACCAAGTCCCACGTACATTCTGTTCATAAGGAAAATAATTAAAATAAGCCGGGTGCTGGTGGCTCACACCTGTAATCCTAGCTATTTAGATGGCTGAGATCTGGGGATCATGGTTTGAAGCAAGCAAGCTAGTCTGTAAGACCCTTATCTCCAATAGTTAGCCTTGAGCATAAAGAGACTCAGGGATGATGCCCAGGCCCTGAGTTCAAGCCCCAGGACTGGGAAAAAAATTAAAATAAACATATAAAGAAATGCTGAAAATGAATGCATAGGCAGAAACCAGAAAAATTCAAACAGCAGAAGGGCAGAAGTGTAAAATTAATTCAATGAAAGAAACTAGCAGGGCTGGGAAGGTGGCTCAGTGGTAGAGCACTTACCTTGCATGCCTGAGGCCCTGAGTTCGACTCCTCAGCACCACACAAGCAAAAAGAAAAAAGCCGGAAGTGGCACTGTGGCTCAAGTGGTAGAGTGCTAGCCTTGAGCTGAAGAGCTGAGGGACAGCGCCCAGACCCAGAGTTCAGGCCCCACGACTGGACCAAAAAAAAAGAAAGAAACTAGCACAGCAGAGAGTAAACAAAATATTTATATTGATAAAAGAAAAAATTTTACAAATAGGCCACAATCATCAGAGTTCTGAAAGTTTTACATATAGAGGCTAACTAAAGTATATATTACTAGAAATGAATAACCTTCACTGTGAAATTTCAGTATCTATTCTATAAGTCAATAGACAAAAATCAGTAAGGAAAGAAAATAATGTAATAATTTGAATTGAGAACGTAGGTAGTCCTCATACTCCTTGAATAAAGAAGAGACTATTTCCAAGCAGCAGGATCATTTAGAAAGACCATAAACTCTGAGCACATAAAGTTAAGAAGTTTATTTCTTTATGAATGATACAATATCATTGTTTCTGATGGATGAGTAGAATTCCATTGTGTTTGTGTGTGTGTGTGTACGTATGTGTGTGTGTGTGTGTGTATATATATATATATATATATATATATATATATATATATCACATTTTCTTGATCTGTTTGTCCACTGAGGGGCATCTGGGTTGAGTCCATATCTTGGCTATGGTAAACAATGCTGCAATGAACATAGTTGTTTGTGGTTTATTGAATAAATACCTAAGAGTGGAATTATTGGGTCATAGGAAAGCTCTGTTTAGTCTTTTGAAGAACTTTCATACTGCTTTCCAGAGTGGTTGAACAAGTTTACATTCCTATCAACTATGTAGTAGAGTTCTTTTTTGGCCACATCCCTGCCAGCATTTGTTATTGTTAGTTTTCTTGATAATGGCCATTCCTAACTGGGGTGAGGAAGAATCCCAATGTTGTTTTGGTTTGCATTTCTTTTATGGACAGAGAGGCTGAACATTTCTTCATGTGTCTAAAAATTGTTAAGTGAAGTAAGCCAGACCCAAAGAAACAAAGGTTGCATTGTTTCCCCTTTTTGTGCTAACTAGAATGTGCCTATAAACCTACAGATACACACTGGATAGTAAAAGAAAAAAGACACTGGGATATGATAAATTATACAGGTCTCTAGCCATTCATACATTAAAGGAGGATATTTTAGGGGAATATAGGCTCAATAGCTATGTGTAATCATATAAAATAATACTTATCTAAATGAACTCCAAGAAATAGAAACAGATGTTTTTTTCTTGGCTGCTGTTTTATCTTTCTTTTTGTCTTGTTTGTTCATTTATCTGTCTTTGGGAGGGTAAGGGGAAAACAGAAAGGGTGGACAAAGGATAAACATATGCAGCAGTGATGTTCACTAGACATTATACTGAAAATGGACTATACAATTTGTGAGTGGGGATGGGAGGGAAAAACTGGGAGTGAGGAAAAGGTGATGTTCAAAAAGAAATGTACTCATTACCTGACTTGTGTAACTGTAATCACTCAGTACATCACCTTTACAGTAACAAAAAAAAAAAAAAGAAAGAAAGAAAAAGAAAAAAAATGAAGGAACAAAAAAGGTTAAAAAAAGTGAGAGGCCTGGAGGTGTAGCTTAGCAACCATAGGCCCTAAGTTCAATCACCACCACTGTGTATCTAAAAGGTTTTGAAAAATGATGAGAAGAAAAATATGTACTTAGAAATGAAGAAACCCACACCTGAATATAACTAGGATTAAAGAATAAATAAAAAAAGGAATTAAAAACTACATAGAAAGCAGTTGAAAAGAACATTATATACTAGTTCCTGTGAGATGGAGCAAAGTCAGAAGAAACCCAAAGCCTACATGATTAAACAAGAAACGTGAAAAATAATGCCCTTTGTCTTCTTAAGAGAAAAAGGATAAATCAAAAGAGCCTGCAGTCATGAGTTAAGTTAAAAGCTGAAATTAAGATTAAAAAATGTAGAACATAACTTTGACAAAGGCAAGAGTCATAGACTAGCAAAAACTCTTAATGAAGTTTATGAAAACAGAATAGAGACATAGAATAATTGCTATTTCTGTATAAAAGTGGTATCTACTAGTAGAAACTTGGGGAGGTAGAGATTTATCTAAAAAGTAGCTAAAGCAAAAAATGTCTAGAGCATGATTCAAGTTATAGAACTCCTTACTAAGAGTGTCAGGTCTTGAGTTCAATCCCTTGTACAACAACAACAATAAAAATCAATATTTCCCCCCCCCCTCCAAATGTAGAAAGTATAGATAAATGGAAAAACTAAAAGTAAACAAATTCCTATCAATATGTCTGGTTGAAAGAAAAAGAACAAATATAAAAAAGATTACAAGCAAGAAGAGAGACTTAATTACAGCTATAGATGGGATAAAATAGGAAAGATTATCATACCCAACCCCACTATGGCCACAAACCAGAAAATGATGATTCTACTGTCAAACATAAACCACCAAAATTGATTCAACAAGTGGAACATAAGAATAGAAAAATTGCCAAGAAATATCACAAAGATGATCAAAGATCTACCTCTGAAAATGGCATATCAGTTCTGGATGGATGGAGTGAATTCTACCTACCCTTTATTTTAATGATGCTACATCATAACTAAAAGATGAAGAGCTCAATAAATGCTATGAAGTTACTGTAACTTTAATTACGAAAGGTGAGGAAGACAGTATACAAAAGAAACTATGTTTGCCATTTATTAAAAATGTTCTAAAGTTATTTTTAGAAATTATCAAATTGAATCTAGTGAAGTATCAAAATTTAAAAAAAACACCAAAATTAAACCTGTTCATTTCAGGAACCAAAGGAATTCAACAGCATCCATGCCACTCACAAAGTATGAGCAGGAAGCCACAGCATGGTGTCCAGAGGTAAGATCTAGTAAGATTTAGGTCATTTCTAGGGGTGGGTTTGGGTAAGATAACAGGAGCTTGAGTTTGATCAGTGTATTCTCTGTACATGTATGTACACAAACATCACACTGGAACCAATTTGTACCTATAATTAATACAAGTTAAACAACAAAAATAAAAAATTCAATGATTTCTAATTAAAAACCAGGCATAGAAGAGAATTATTTATAAAAGCTATTTACCAAAACCCAACAGTATGTGTACTGCCAACAGTGACATTCTAATCCCATTTTACTGAAAATATAGGACAACAGGATGACAGACATTTAAACAACAAAACTAACATAGTGAAGTATGGAAATGGAAACAATTATGACAGAAACACTAAGAGGTAAAATAACCTTTTTAACATGCTGGTATCTATAATCTTAAGTGCAAATGTCAAAAAGTCTATTATAATTAAGAAGAGAATTGATAAAGAGGATTTATCTAATCTAGACAAAAGTGAATAGTTTTTCTCCCCAATCATAAGAATCTTAAAAAATGCTGTTAATTATTTAAGCTTGGCTACTACACAATTTACTTACATTTCATATCATGTTGCACATTATATGTAATATATAATTAAATTAATTAAATTTTGGTTATTAAAATAAAAATAAATCAATCTAAAATATAACTTGAAAATAAATCTAAAACTAAAATAAGGTGAGGAAAGTAACTCATCTACATTAGTAGCAAAATCATAAATACCTCAGGAAGAAATTATACAAAAAAAACTTTCAGAGCCTACTATGAAGGTACATGTCCAAGTGAAATGTGTATTTATGTTCACCAAAAGCCATGTATAACACTGTTCCTAGCAGCACTGTGGATAATAACTCAAAACCAGAGGTCACTTATCACACTCTATAAGGAACAACTACATTTACTTGCAGTGGTGTGTATAAGCTTGAACTTGGAGTGAGAGACAATCAAGTAGATAGGGCACAAATCCCTTAATGTAAAATACAAAACCAAGCCGCACTAGTCTGCATGGATGGAGGTCAGGCGCCCCCCCCCCCCCCCCCCCCCCCCGCACAGGGCAGTGCTGGTCCCGTTGTATCCTGATGGGGTGCTGAGAACCCTATCAAAGTGTGTTCACTTTGTGGAAAGTTATCAAGCTCTCCATTAGGATATGTATATATTCAATAGGTTATATTTGCTCTTCTTCAAAAAAATTACTGAAGGATATAAAACTAGGTTTGAAGAAAAGATGTGTTCTTGAATGGAAGCACTTATAATAAAAATACTCCACTTTGGTGTATATGGGAATTTAATAGGGACTTTCATTCCAGTGTCATCAAGTTATTTTTAGTCTGGTTTGGTTTTTAAATTGGAAAGTCAATCCCAGAAGAGTTGGCCTCTCCTTTCCATCTGCAGCCTGGGAAGGAGGTAGAGGCTAACGTCTGGCACCTCTGTTTTATACTTTCTCCCTCAACTGCTTCCATGAGAGGATAGAGGCTTGTAGTCTTTTAGGTCAGAGTCTGACCTGCTATGTCTGCCCATCTCCCAGTGGAGAATGAACATGAGAGGGTTCGTGCAGGGGAAAATACAGCTCAATATTGGCATGGGAGAGTGATACACTCTGTGGCACTGCCAGCTTTCACCCACCAACACCAAATGGATAAAAGTAATCATCATTACTGGTTACAGGAATACTTGACCTCACTGGGAATGGTGTCTTACAACTGTGATTCCAGCTGCTTGGAAGGTAGAGATTGAGGCCAGCATGGGAAAAAGTTAGTAAGACCCCATCTCAAAAAAAAGCTGGGCATGGTGGTATGTGTCTGTGATGCCAGATAACGTGGCACAGTAGGTAAAAAGATTGTGGTCTGAGGCTGGCATAGGAAAAAAAAGAGAGACCCTTTTGAAAAATAAAAGCAAAAAGAGCTGCAAGTGTGATATGTGGTAGGGTACCGGCCTGGAAGGCACAAAGTCCTGAGTTCAAGCCCCACTATTTAAAAAAAAAAAAGGAAAAGAAAACCAAATAGTTTCCCTTTAGCTTGTTTACAAAGCTTCTCAAGCAACAAAATCCTGTGTTATCTTGTTATAGTCTTGACACACACCCCAGGAGAAAGACAGCTATTCTTTCTTCTCCACCTTCCACGCAATAAAGCGTTTGCAAAGATGTTACTTGCTCAAGGTCACTAGCCAGTAAGCAGCAGTGCTTCATCCTTGATCTTCTGACATCACATCCCAGGCTTTCTCTCTGCTAATCTTTGTGATAAGACGAAGTAGCAGGATGAGTCATATGCTGTAGCCAGTGAGATGGGGAAACCAATAGATTGGTCCTGGTACCTGGTTTAGGGACCTCAAGAGTCCTTCTGGCAGAGCTGGCTAGAACTTGGGCCAGGCAAGAAAGGCTGAGGTGTTGTCATGAGACTGTCATGTGACAGAACAGCTGGGCTGGGGCCAAGAAGAAGAATATGCAGGGTATCGGAGAGTCCACCTGGGTCTTCTTAGTGAGGAGAGGTAAACTAATAGCTCTGTGTTTTGACAAGTTAGTGAGCCTGTGAATGCTGGGAGGGCTGGAAGCCAAAGCAACACTCTGAAGATTCTGTGGGAAGGAAGAGGTGTGCAGCTTCACTGTAGGAACACAGAGAGAAAGGACTGTGCCAGCAAGGGTGATGTGAGACACCCCTCCCCCACGCTCTTCACAATAGGAGGAAGTCAGCATCACAGGATGAAGTGAAGGCATAGAATGATCACTCACTTGCTCAAGGTGGAGTTAAGCAGTAGAGGAGCCCAGCTCATTTGGCTAGAAAGCTGTGGCCATCGAGGTGTTAAGAGTGCCTGCCTCTTTTGGACCCTGTGGGTTAGTTCTCCTCTTCTTACCCTGGGGAGGCTGGCAAGTGTGGAATGGACTCATACATTCCCTGGTCCTGTCTGAAAAGTATGGCCTGGGGACTTATTGTCACAGAGACTGTCCCAGGTTGTGCTACAATTTCTGTACATCCAAGAGTAATAACCCAGGGGGATACAGTACAGTATCTATAATGTCCCTGCAAATGTGTTCTCAGTGAATCATAAAGCACATATTTTGGTCTGAGAATCTCTTGATCACCTTCCTCTGGGTTTGAGCATGGGAAGGTAGTTTATTCTACTTCCTATCATTTCTATCCACTGCTCTTTTTTTTTGGTCAGTCATGGGGCTTGAACTCTGGGCTTGGGCACTATCCCTCAGCTCTTCAGCTCAAAGCGAGTACTCTACCGCTTGAGCCACAACGCCACTTCAAGTTTTCTGGTGGTTTATTGGAGATAAGAGTCTCATGGTACCATGTGATTTTTTTTGTTGCTTTGCATGTCCCTCCCCATGGTATAACCCCTGTTTTCACTGTATTTGATGTTGGTGTAATTTGGGGAGGGGAAGGGAAAAAACAAATTGTTTAAATAGGGATACAGGCTAATCCATTGCAACAATGAGATGTGCAAGACACTATGTTGAAAAACATACTTTGTCTTGTCCTAGAAAAGGTTCTTAAAAATACCCAGAACTCTAAGAATGGCACATCAGTGTCTACTCTGGAGTCACCTACTTGTCAAAGAAAACGGTGGTCTGGCTGCCAACTTGGATAAAAGGGAGATGAAGACAGGGGTAGATGGACTATCACTAGGCACTGAGTTAACTCTTACTGGGAAAAGCCACGAAGTTCAAACTTCAGTGCACAGTAAATTAGGAAATTCTAATACTCAATAGGCAAGCCCACTAGCTGATGGTGGTCTGGATAGCATCAAGATAAGGCTAAGGGGAGGTGGGTTTAAGCAGATTCTTCTGCATGTAAATTCATCTTCTAAGGAGGCTGTCAGAAAAAAATCCCACATACACTTGACCACCTGGGGCTCTGCATCACAAATCTTCCAAAGACCCATCTCAGCACACTAAAAAATTTGTTGATTATCTTATAAAAGTTAATTATTTCTAAAACATGTCCTTGAAAGCCAGGTGCTGGTGGCTCACACTTGAAATTTTAGCTACTTAGGAGCTTGAGATTGCTGTGATTTCGGCCAGCCTGGACAGAAAAAAGTTCCCAAGGCTCCTTTTCAGCAAAGAGATGTGATGGTGCCCACCGATTAGCTAGCTATTAAGAAGCCTACCCAGGGAAGTACCTGGGTTAGAAAGCAAGACTCCTAAAAAATTGAGCAAAAATTAGGGCAGGAGGAGTGGCTCAGCAATAAGAGTGCCTACTTAGCAAGCATGAGACTCTTAGTTCAAACTCAAAGACTGACAACAAAAATCACATGTCTTTGCATGTAATAATGGTCTTTATTTTACCATTTACATATTGCAAGCCTTCAAATAATGGCAGTTCCTTGAAGTGTATTAATTTCTCTAAATGTTGTTATGACAGCTAGTACAAAGAAAAGATGTAAATCTAATTTACTGTTAAAACTGTTTCAAAGAATTATACATGTTTTTCTTATGAGTTGTTTAAAGCAGCTAAGTATATTATATTAAACACACTGCTAATTAAGACTGGACAGATAAAAATCTCCCTCAGAACCCTTCCTTCTCAAAAAAACCCCACAGAAGTTCAAACCTTCATATATGACTTTCTGAGAACTCAGTCTGCATGTATGAAAATGTACATTCAGTATCATAATTGTTTTGCCTTTACATACTTAACATTGTACACAGGCTATTGTTTTTCAAGAAGTGATACAAGTTAACAACCTTCATCTCAAGAAAGCATTGGTCCATGGACTGGGAAGGTAGCTTAGAGGTAGAGTGCTTGCCTTGCATGCATGAGGCCCTGGGTTCGATTCCTCAGCACCACATAAGCAGAAAAAACTGGAAGTAGTACTGTGGCTCAAGTGGTAGAGCACTAGCCTTGAGCTGAAGAGGTGAGGGACAGCGCCTAGGCCCAGAGTTCAGGCCCCACGACCAACCAAAGAAAAGCACTGGTCCAACCTTCTATCTTAGGCAGATTGCTTGGAAATATTTATGCAACTGCCGGTACTTATCAAGTATTAACCACATTCTTGCTCAAGAAGTCCCTGTCCCCATAACAGGAACATAGATATATACAGATGGGTATCTATTTTTTAAAGAAGATTTCAGGAAAAAAAGATCATTCAGTGGGCTTTGGAGAGCTATTCAATTCATTCCAATTAAGTGTGTATTGACCATCTATTAAGTACACAGTTCTCAACTATGATCTACAAATTCAAAGACATGAAATTGTCCATAAGAACCTGGTTATTCTGTATGTGAGAATAGAGCTGGAAAAAACAAACCCTACAAAAGTTAGCAAAATGTCAGCAATGCCGGAAGAGAAAAGTAAAACCACCTATATTTTTAAAGGGGCTTAGAGGAGGAGGAAGCATAGCTGACTAGAGAAATCAGGTGTGGCTCCAGGAAAACCATGACACTTTTTGGCCTAGCAAGAAAGGTGGGTGTGATAGGCAGAGATGTGGGATATGTAGGTGGGGTTATTCCAGGTAAAGGAGGCCATGCTCCCCTAAGCATGAAGGCAGCAGGGTGCAGGGTATAGTCTGCCTACAATGGCCAGCCCCTGTCTGTGCTCTGCTGATGGGCCATGCTAAAGTGACACAGAGCAGTAATAGCAAACAAAAGGAGTTAATGTGGGCAAAGACTGCCCACACTAAAGCCATGTGGACATTGGATTAGACTGGTGATAGAAAAAAGAGACACACAAGAGATTCAGCTTGGCAAAATGGGTACTGATTCTTCATACTTTATGTTGATGTCATATTCTTTCTTTTGGGCAGGAGAGCATGCAGGGTGTGTAGGGATGATGGTACTAAGAACAAGGTCCTCAGCAAGCACTGGAGGGAGAGGTGCTGGGAGATTTTCCATAAAGGAAATCCTGGGCAGAGAAAAATCTTTGCGTTCTCGACATGCACACTGGCTGTCAGTCATTCTCACTCATCCAGCACCAAGCTGGGATGTTTGCATAAGCTGCATTTTAGCTGGAAGGCATTGAACTTGATCATCCAGCATCCAAAAGCAGCCTTGAGCAAAGGCAATGATAGGACCAGGGTTGGCACTGTTGGGCTCTTATGTGCCAGATTGGGACCTGGGCAACACCACAGAATTTGTCATTACAGCAGGCAGATAAGACATTAGTAGCATTCCTCCCTGCCGACATCGTATCACGGCTTTTGAAGGAGCCTGACTGCTTCAGAAACATCTGAGCTTTACAGGATTTGATCAGATGGGGCTGGGTATCAGAACAGTCTCAGGCATCACCTAAAGACTTCACTGGAATAGCAGTTATGCTCTTGCATCAGAGAAGCAGACAGGTGTGTGTCCTGAAGTAGTAACCCAAATGGCAGGTGAGAAAAGAAGACTGGCCCAGAAGCTTGGAAGAGCGAAGATCTCTTTTTGAGTACACACTCAGGCCCCCTGCATTAGAGATCTCAGCTGGGAAGCAGAGCTGTCATGGCAGGAATGGCCCTAGGCTTTGGACTTAGTCACTTTGGAGTTTGAATCCAGACACACCTTACATGCCATGCCCAATTAAGTTACAAACCTTCCAGTAGTCGATTTTAAAATGTCTTCATTTTCTTCTTTTAGCCCTTGTTATAATTTATAGTAAGATTATTACAAGCCTAGCCTTTAGACTTGGAACTCTTGACTGTGTTAACAGTGTTTTTTTCCCTTCCTTTCTTCCTTCCTTCCTTCCTCCCTCCCTCCCCCCTCTCGCTCCCTCCCCCTCTTGCTCCCTCCCTCTCTCCCTCCCCACCCCCCCTCTGTGTCTCTCTGGTTGTGACAAAGGACAAGGGGGGAATCAATGCAACAGCAATACTCACAAGACAATATGTTGAAAATGATCTGTAAAACTGGTTGGGGGGAAGGTTTGGGGAAGGGAAAGTGGGAGAAAAATGAGGGAGGGGGTAACTAGTTCAACAAGAAATGTGCTCACTACCTTACTTATGTAACTGTAACCCCTCTGTACATCACCTTGACAATAAAACTTAAAAAAAATTGCCCTCAGTGGGCCATGTTTTATCATAGACAAGACACAGTATTGGTTCTCAAATCTTTCTGATTCCTTAGAGGAATCCATTACCACCTCCTCCAGAAGACTTTGCTTGGACCTTAACAGCTCTTGTTATTCAAATGTCCCACGCTTCATCTGGCATACACATTTTCCATCTTTGCATGAAAGGGCTTTGGTGTTCCTGTGTACAAAGCATTCACCTTAGGTGTATGGATCAGCTTCTTCTTAGGTAGGACCACATCTACATCAAGTGCTTTCATACTCCCTAAATATCTAGGGCAATGCCTGCTGTGTTTGTGTTAGTAAGTGAGCTATGAACATGATCTTCTGACTGCTATAGGGCATGCCATCCTTTAACTGGATGGGTTGTGGATTTTTCTACAAAAGACCAGAATATCACCCAGACAGGCTGAGCCAAATGAGTATCAAGGGTTTGGTTCCATACAAACTGAATTAAGTAGGTGTACACAGTGGAAGCAGCACTCACCTGACAAGTACTAATGGAAGTGGCCCAGATAATTGGTTTGGCATTGACTGCCTACTTACTGGAGGGTACATGTCCTTGCACCCACAGCAACAGATGAGGATCTTTTAAACAAACTCATAGTTCCCTTGTCTATAAACAAATAAGCTAGGCTTTTTCCTGAGTTAGTTGTCCTAAGTGTAGAAGACAAAAACCTAAACACTACAATTTTTGAACATCAGTGCCAGAGGAAGTCAGCCATGGAACACAGCTGATGAACTATCAGTGCAGCTTTTGATTATTACTAAGCTGGCCTATTTCTGGGCTCTCTGGCTATGACTGGGCATGGGGCTAATGAGTGGGACCCAAGGCCTAGCCTTTTTCCTATAGTAAGAGAAGCAGTGGGCCCCGAGCATCTTCCTAAGACTATAGGTACTAAGACTGGTTATGATGGCCAGTCTATACTCCACTGCTCACTGTGGTGTGGACTTGCCAGAGAATTCTTGGGTGATGAGAAAAGGCCTTGTTAGGTGGGACCTGAGTGACCACAGAAAGCCAGGGTGTCCAACAGAAAGTGAATTCAACAAGGGGCAAATGACCTTGGAGAACCTCAGTCTGACTAAGTGGTGGAAGCTCCCATATTTGATGTTGGCCTTCCCGCCCAGTGGCCCTAGAGCATAGGCTGTACGGATTGTTCCACCACACAGCTCTGCTCAGACAATGAGGCATCCAATTTCTTATTCTTGTTAAGTAGAACCAGATACGTAACTGCTAATCAGAGCTTCTCATCAGTCTGAGGTAACCAAGGTTACAGTCCTGGTTGGATGTAATTCCAGACAACAGCAAAGATGCTTTTCAGTTTCTCATTAGCCTTGAGGCCTGATCATAGATAGGGACCCACATAATTTTTTTTTTAATGATAAAGGTTGTTCACAGACCAACATTACTGTTTTTGGCAAACCCAGGATGTGGTCTGAGCCACAGGTTAAAAGGCAAGGACATTGAGGTCCAGGAATATGAGCCTTAAACAGACTCTCAGAGTGAACTAGCGTAGATGTTCATCCAGACATTTCTTTTTCCAATACATGCATTTGAGTATATGATGGCTCCCCAAGATCAGGGGCCCTTTCTTTTGCCCATAGGACAGCACCATGGAGGACTAGCAGTGGCTTCTGAAATCAGACTCCAATTCTGCTCCAGTGATACCAGTCATGTCACTGCAGACAACAGTGAGGTTCTATGCCTCACTGCCCTTATGTGCCAAAAGGGGGACTGTGACGCCATCTAGGGCCACTTAGTCTGTGTCCTTAGATGTAAATGGCCTACCTCAATGGGTGACCTGTGAAATAAAAGAATTAATATAAATGACTTAGTACCCACTAAATTATTTTAGCTGTTTTATTGAGCTATAAGTTACAAATCATATACTCTAAGTATGTAAGTATATATAAATATAAGCATATCTACAGATGATAGAGATAGATATCTCTTTATATATAGCTATGTATGTATCTAAGTATATAGTTGTTTTGGTATATTCATAAATACATAGTAACATCGCCATAGTCAACTCTGGAACACACATCTCAAAAAGAAACCCTGTAGCCTGTAGTGATATCTGCCCCTTCCTGTTTTCCATTCTATCCCTGTTAACCAGGAATCTACTTTTTGTTTCTATTGATTTTTGATTTTTATATGAAAGAAATCATATTGTATGTGGCTTTTGTGATTGGATTATTTCATAATACATTTTTTGGGTAGTACTGGTGTTTGAATTTAGGGTCTCATACTTGCTAGGCAGGCACTCTACCACTTGAGCTATAGCCTAGCCCCTTTTTACTTTTTCAGGTAGGGTCCTGTACTTTTTCCTGGGGATAACTTCAGGCTACTATCCTTCTAGGGTCATATCTTGAGTATCTGAGATTATAGGTATGTGCTACCATGAACAGCTTGTTTTTCTGAGATGAGTTCTCTTCAATTATTCTACCAGGTTAGCCTCAATTCTTCTATAGCTGAGATTACAGGTATGTCTCATCACACCTTGGACCTACTAACGCATTTTTGGTTAATTTATGTTGTAGTATGTGTCAGCATTTTATTCCTTTTTTATTGTTGAATATTCTATTGTGTGGACATACTGCAGTTAGTTCATATTTTTGTCCATTTGGGTCATTTCTACTCTTTTGCTATTACAATATCTCTGTAAATATTTCTGTATGAAGCATCTTTTCATGTACTAATTAGCTTTGGAGAAATGCCTATTCAGATTCTTTGCTCATTTTTAAACTGACTTATTATTCACTAGTAGGAGTTATTTATATATTCTGTAAACAAAATCCATATCAAGCTAATAATTGCATTTTTTCATTCTGTGGGTTGTCATTGTACTTTATAATGTTCTTCGAGATAGAAAAATATTTAATTTTGACGAAGCCTGATTTACTTAATTTTTTGTTTCTTTCAGAATTTTTTTGGACAAATTTCATATATATTTATTCCTATTTTATAGGAATAACTGTAGATACTGGATCCATTTGAGTTAGTTTTTTGTTCATAGTATGAAGTAAAGATCAATTGCATTCACTTATGGTGACCATCCAGTTGTACCTGCACCATCTGTGAAAAGGTCTTGATTGCCATTGCTTTGTAATAAGCTTTGAAATCTAGATGCTGAGTTCTACTTTCTTCTTCTGTTTTTAGTATTATTCTGAGTCCCTGGAAATACTACATAAACTGTAGAATCAGCTTGTCAATTTCTATAGAGAAGGCATGTGGAATTCTGACACAGATCATGACAAATCATGATCTTCTGTTCTTATTACCACACTACTATGATTTGCCATTTTTAAGTTTGAAAAATTATTTCCAATTTTCAATATTTGAAATTATGTCTGTAGAAAAGACTTTTAAAAAAATTCTTTATTGTGATTAAGTGATTACATAATTTCCCAAATTTCACAGTATTGTGGGATAGTGATGCTTAGTTAAAGTCACAAATACATTCTAACTTTCATGGGGCAAATTGTCTATCACGGTCTATAACATTTATGAGTTCTATGAGCTTTGCAATACAGTTATTTCTTCCACATGGGTGATATGTACATTTCTTTCGTTTTGCATAGCATCAGCTGTTCCCTCTTTCCCACTTGTTCCCTCCCTCCCATCACTGCCATTGAATGGCTTAGTTCATTTTGATCAATGTTTAGTGCAGCTGATGGGTCCTACTGTTGTTATGTTTTTCCCTGATTCCCTCTAGTTTTGTGTCGTACTCCTGGTTTTCCTCCGGTGTGTACATATATACCATATATGTGATCAGCAGCATGGGGTTATTTAGTAGTGATTCGACCAAATGAGTGGAAGTCCTTTGTTTCTTAAGTCTTGCTAATTTTGTCGTATCACCATACAGTTTTGGATTTAACATCCACTTATCAGGGGGACCATGTGCCGTTTGGCTCTTTGCTCTTAGCTTACCTCACACAACATGATTTCTTCTAGCTCCATCCATTTCCCTGAAAATGCCATTATTTTGTCATTTCTAATGGCTGCATAATATTCCATTGTGTATAGATACCACAATTTTTGGATCCATTCATCTGTGGTGGGACATCTGGGTTATTTCCATATCCTGGCAACTGTGAACAGTGCTGCAATAAACATGGAGGTACATGTGTCCTTGTATATTGGTTCTCGTTGTTCAGGATAGATGCCTAGAAGTGGTATGACTGGGTCATAAGGGAGGTCAATAGTTAGCTTTCTGAGGACCCTCCAGACTGCTTTCCAAAGTGGTTGTATAAGTGTACATTCCCACCAGCAGTGTAATAGGGTTCCTCTTTCTCCACATCCCCTCCAGCATTTGTCGTTGGCTGACTTTAGGATGTGGGCCATTCTGACTGGGGTAAGGTGGTATCTCAGGGTTGTCTTTATTTGTATTACCTTTACAACCAGGGATGGTGAATATTTCTTCGTGTGTTTCTTTACCATTTTTATCTCTTCTTCTGAGAAGTCTCTCTTTAGTTCCCTTGCCCATTTAGTAATTGGTTTGTTAGGTTTGGGAGGATTTAGTTTCTTGAGTTCCCTGTATATACTAGATATTAACCCCTTTTCTGATATATTGCTGGTAAATATTTTTTCCCAGTTAGTTGGTTGTCTTTCTAGCTTGGTTGCTATATCTTTAGTTGTGCAGAAACTTTATTTTAAGGTAGTCCCATTTGTCGAGTCTCTCTCCAATTTGTTGTGACCCTGGGACTCTGTTCAGGAAGTTCCTACCTGTGCCTATAAGTTCAAGTGTCTCTCCTACTTTGTCCTGCAGTAGTTTCAGAGATTCAGGTTTGATGTTAAGGTCTTTAATCCATTTTGAGCTGATGTCGGTGCATGGTGATAGGCTGGGGTCCACTTTTAGTTTTCTGCATGTGGCCTCCCAGTTTTCCCAGCACCAGCGGTTGAAGAGGCTGTATTTCTTCCACTGTATGTCTTTGGCTCCTTTGTCAAAAATCAGCTGTCTGTAGGCACATGGTTTTATTACTGGATCTTCTATTCTATTCCATTGGTCTTTGGGTCTGTTTTTGTGCCAGTACCATGCTGTCTTTGTTATTATGGCTCTATAGTAGAGTATGAAGTCCAGCATTGAGATTCCCCCATGTTGTCTTTTTGCCTAGAATTGTTTTGGCTATTCTAGGTCTTTTGTTGTTCCATATGAAGTTTTTGGACCGTTTTCTATATTTCAGAAATGTACGTAATTGGGATTTTAATAGGAATTGCACTGAATTTGTATATTAATTTTGGCAGTATTGCCATTTTCACTATATTAAGTCTGCCTGTCCAAGAGCATAGAAGGTCTTTCCACTTTCTGGTGTCTTCTGTAATTTCTTTAAGTTTTTATAGTTTTCATTAAATAGTTATTTTTCACCTTTGGTTAGGTTAATTCCTAAATATTTTATTTTTGGGGGGGTTATTGTGAATGGGTTGCTTCCTTTATTTCCCTCTCTGCTTGTACATTGTCAGTATACAGGAAGGTAACTGATTTTTGTGGGTTGATTTTGTATCCTGCTACTTTGCCAAAGTGGTTTAAAATTTCTAAGAGTTTGGGGATGGAGTTTTTGGGATCATGAAGTTATAGTATCATGTCATTTGCAAAAAGAGATAGTTTAACTTCTTCCTTCCCTATGCGGATCCCTTTAATGTCTTTTTCTTCCCTTATTGCCCTGGCTAAGGGTTCCAGGACTATATTGAAGAGGAGTGGAGACAGTGGGCATCCTTGCCTTGTTCCTGATTTTAGGAGAATTGGTTGTAGTTTTTCCCCATTAAGTAAAATATTGGCTATTGGTCTGTCATATATGGCTTTTATTGTTTTAAGGAATGTTCCTGCCATTCCTATTTTCTCCAGAGCTTTTAACATGAATGAATGTTGTATTTATTTCTGCATCAGTAGAGATAATCATGTGGTTGTTAACCTTGGATCTGTTGATGTGTTGGATTATATTTATTGATTTATATATGTTAAACCATCTCTGCATCTCTGGGATGAAGCCTACCTGGTCGTAGTGTATGATTTTTTTTTAAATGTGTTTCTGGATTCTGTTAGCTAGAATTTTGTTAAGGATCTTTGCATCTGTGTTCATCAAGGAGATTGGTCTGTAGTTCTCATTTTTGGTTGGGTCTTTGCCTGGTTTGGGGATGAGTGTGATATTGTCATCGTAGAATGAGTTTGGGATAGCTCCCTCTTTTTCTACTTCCTTGAAGAGCTTCAGGAGTATGAGCATTAGTTCTTCTTTAAAGGTCTTATAGAATTCCGTTGTGAATCCATTTGGTCCTGGGCTTTTCCTTGTTGGAAGATTTCTGATTGCTTCCTGTATCTCATTGTAAATTATTGGCTTATTTAATTATTTCTTCTTTGCTCAGTTTGGGCAACTTGTATTTCTCTAAAAATGTATCAATTTCTGCTAGGTTTTCTGTCTTTAGGGAGTATAACTTTTGAAAATAGTTCTTTATAATTATTTGGATGTCTTGAGTATTTGTTGTGATTTTTCCCATGGCATCCCTGATCTTGTTAATTTGGGTTTCCTCACTTCTTTTCTTAATTAATCTTGCCAAAGGTCCATCAATTTTATTTATTTTTTCAAAGAACCAGCTGTTTGTTTTATTAATTTTATTTATAATTTTCCTATTCTCTATCTCATTAATTTCTGCTCTTAATGTGATTACCTGGTTCCGTCTAATAACTTTAGGTTCCATTTTTCATGTTTTTCTAGCTGTTTTAATTGCAACATGAGATTATTTACTTGGTCTGTCTCTATTTTCTTGATGTGGGCACTGAGAGCGATAAATTTGCCCCTCAGTCCTGCTTTTGCTGTGTCTCACAAGTTTCTTTGTGATGTGTATTCATTTTCATTGAATTGTAGGAACTTTTTAATTTCTTCTCTAATTTCTTTCTTTTTGGGGGGGGGGGGTTCGGTCATGAGGCCTGAACTCTGGGCCTGGGTGCTGTCCCTCAGCTCTTCAGCTCAAGGCTAGCTCTCTACCACTTGAGCCACAGCACCACTTCCGGCTTTTTTCTTTTTGCTTATGTGGTGCTGAGGAATCGAACCCAGGGCCTCAGGCATGCAAGGCAAGCGCTCTACCACTGAGCCACCTTCCCAGCCCCTCTTCTCTAATTTCTTCTGTTACCAAGGTGTTGCTTAGAAGTGTGCTGTTCAATTTCCATGTATTTGAGTAATTTCTGTGGTTTGTTTTGTTATTGAGAACTAGCTTGATTCCACTGTGGTCGGATAGGATACAGGGAATTATGTCAACCCCCTTGTATTTGCTTAAGTTCCTTGTATGAACTTGATATGGTCTATTTTGGAGAAAGTTCCATGAGCTGTTGAGAAGAACGTGTACTGTTGTTTTAGGGTGAAATACTCGGTAGATGTCAGTTAGTTCCGCTTGAAGTATGGCCTCACTTAATTTGGTAGCTTATTTGCCAGTCCTCTGGTTGGTAGACCTGTCCTTTGGTGAGAGTGGGGTATTAAAGTCTCCTAGTATTATCATATTTGGATCTATTTTATTCTTTAAGTTTGAGAATATTTGCTTAACATATTTGGGTGCTCCAATGTTTGGGGAATATAAGTTGATAATGGTAATATCTTCCTCTTGGATTGTTCCCTGTATTAATACGTAGTGTCCTTCCTTGTCTTTTTGTATTGATTTTAATGAAATTTAATGCATATCTTGTCAGGTTATCAGGATAGGTACTCCTGCTTTCTTACTGGGGGCAATAGTGCTCACATTACTTAAACCAGGATGGGGGCAATAGTGCTCACATTACTTAAACCAGGAGCTAGGGACATATCTCAGTGGTAAAGCATGTGCTTAGCATGGTGAGACAGAAATAAGATGACCCATATGAGGTGCCGCATGTAGTCTATGTTGCATTATCAGAGTTTTGGTTGCTGTCCCCCCGGGGTAGTCCTAGACTGGCAGAGGAGAGAGCTAGGGGGACTAGCATAGTGCTCTCTATCTCTGGTGGTAGCCAGCAAGGAATATAGCTTATGTTCAGGTAATGGTAAAGGTAATTCCAAGGTTCAGAACTTTCCTTTTCTTTGGACATGTGGTTCTAGTCAGTCTCTGCCAGAAGATGGCACCTTCTCTGTTCAGGCTTAGCTCCAACAAGTCTGTACGTGTAAATACCTCATAGGTGGTAGAAACACACACACATTTTCAACCCAAATTGCTTTTCAACTGCCTTGACAAGAAGGACACTGGACTGTAGGGAGAGTGTCTCAGCATTTCTCAAACTTGAGTCATTCAAAGACTACTCTCATTACTAGTGGCTATTTCCTACCATAATTAATTTGTTTGATAGTTTAGACTAATTCTATATACTGTAAACAAATATACATTATTATTTTAAAGTAAAATTTAAATTTATATCACTGTATTAAATGGAAATCATTATCATATGCTTTAAATAGGGAAACAAATGCATGAAATGCATGGAAACAAAGACAATAGAAAAGAAATATGATAAAAGAATTTGTTAGAAAAGACTAGAAAAATTCAAACATAATACAAAAAATACAATCTTTTTTACAAGTTTTAGAGGCAAGTCAAGACATTCTAGTATCTGCTAGTATTATAGAATCTGCTGCTCATTCAAACTAGACAGTGGTGGGAATTACAATACAAGCTCCCATACTCTTACCCACTCAAAGTGGCAACACATAGAAGTGACTGGTGTTAAAGCATCATGGGATCTACAGCAGCAGGACTGTTTCATTTTCAAGGTCTGGTCCCACTCCATGAAATAGTGAGCAGAACTTGGGCCATGAGGCTCAGTTCAGGAGTATGAATCCAATTACTACCCCCTGGATGGAGCCCCTTCTTCCTCTGGAGGAACCTTGCCCTGCTGTCACTTCTTTTCAGGGTTGGCCATCCTGATCTTTCATTAGTTTCTTGCCAGATCATATTGTAGCTCAGGAGACCTATCCTACTAAAGTCTGATTACCTTACACATTTGGTTTGGAGTAATGATCCTATAATAGGAGAACATCATCGTCTACTTCACAATTCACAACTTCATCACCCTCAATACCTAGTCTTGAATATCCCTGAACCTACAGAGGGAGAGAAATTATAACCACAGTCAACTAAACCACAGAGTCAACTAAATAGACCTCTTCTTCGGATTCTATTTAGGCATTCCATGGAGGAATTGGTGATCAACAGAAATGGAAACTATTTCAATTTTGCCACATTAGATCTAAGTTCAAGACAATAGAAATGATAATCCAACTGACATGCTCAAGTATACCTACATATGGAGCCTACCACCCAACAAATGTATCAAATAGGATCATGGAAAGTGTCTGAAAACAAACATCTCCCAGGTATGTAGTATCATCAGGAGTGCCTAATACCTGTGCCTGCCTGCCCTGGACAGAGCTGGAAGGTCACAGAATACCTTCTACAAATAGATGGTACGTATGGCCCAGGCAATTTCATACCAGCCTGATTTTTAATGCTCCATAGCTCTGCACCACTGATCTGACAGCAGTGAAAGGGCATGTTCCTGTTTACTGAGGTGGTTTTTGGAAGTATTCCCATATCTATAATAAAATTACATCTGGACTGGCTGGTTGATACCCCCAATCAGGGTAATTTAAGTGAAGCCTCTCGTTGCTTCTTCACTTTTCAGGTTACTCTCTCATTCATCTTTTGTGGCTCCAGGGGCAAGTGAAAATTGTTCTTCTGACTCAAAAGATGACCAATGAGTAGGTCTGTGGAGATGGGATTCCCTTTTGAATGGTTTAAAAACAGCTGTGGCTATCTATCTCTCAATCCATCCCAAGGAACTACCACAGATTGCCCAGTTCTCTAAGAGATTCTGTACACTATCTGGCTTCTTTTCTTTTTGAGACAGTCTCACTATATACCAGGCTTGCCTTAAACTCATGATTCTCCCATCTCAGCCTCCTAAATGCTGAGAATACAGATGTGAACCACCATGCTGGTCTGCAGCTATGTTTTTATTAAAGTACCTAATTATCAAAATTAAAATGTAGTTCCTGGGCTGGGAAGGTGGCTCAGTGGTAGAGCGCTTGCCTTGCATGCATGAGGCCCTGGGTTCGATTCCTCAGCACCACATAAGCAAAAAGAAAAAAGCCAGGAGTGGCGCTGTGGCTCAAGTGGTAGAGTGCTAGCCTTGAGCTGAAGAGCTGAGGGACAGCGTCCAGGCCCAGAGTTCAGGCCCCATGACCGGCCTAGCAAGAGGTTTTCTGGCCACTGGGGGGCATGTCCTTCAAAGGGATAGCAGTGTTCCTAACCCTTCCTTTACTTCCTTTTTGTTCCTATCCTAAAGATGAACAGGATTCCTCCACCATGTGCACCAGTCATGTGTATTCTCATCACAGGCTCAAAAGCCTTAGTGACAACCATGATCTGAAACCTACAAAACTGAGCCAAAATAAACCTTTTCTCTTTTAAGTTGACTATCTTAGGTATTTTGTTAAAATAACAGAAAGCTAGTACAGATAATGTGTTCATTTTATTTCATTTACAATGAAATTCCTATATATATATATATATATATATATGGATATAGATATCTATATTTAAGTTATCTATTACAAATAAGCACTAATTATGTAACAGGGAAATTGTGTGGAGGAAGGATGTCCTATTGTGCTATGCTGAGTCTGAGTCCACTGCTGTCTGCTTTATAACCTCCAGTGTGGAAGCAGTCCAGGACAGGAAGAAGACATCAAGGGAAACAATTGCTTCTTAAGCCTATTTCCAAAAGAAGAATCTTTTCAGTCAGTTAAGTTTTACAACTATGTTGGCATTACTAACATGAGAAAAGAATGGCCATGGAATGGGAGAGCAAGCCTCTGAGAATGGCAGAATGGCACTCGGTCATGTGTTTGCCCTCTATGCTCCAATCTGGTCTCAGCCCAAAGTACTAGCAGCTGGTTGTCCTTTGTGGGCTGGACATCTGTGTACCTTTGATCTTCAGAGAATGGTGCACCTATCTAGATTAAGAGGACAGCAAATGAACTTGTCTCAAATTCCAGGCTCTGCTGATGCCTCATAGACTCAGAAGGCCCGAGAAACCTGGTGCTTACTCTTGTCTTTTGTAAACCTTATCTTGTGTGCTGATCCAACTGGTCTGCTGGAAAAAGTGGTTCCACAGAAAGGTGTGAAGGTGTGAAGGGTATCTGTAATGGGGTCCATAATGTAGACCCTGCCTGTCACATGAGCCTAAGCCCATGTACCTCTTCTTCTCAATCCTCATGTCCTTAGAATGCTAGAAAACTTTTAAAGTAATGCTTTTGCCCCAAGGATATTAGGGAGACAGGATAAGAGATAATATTGTGGCTAGGTATGTATCCCACAGAGACTATATGAGTACAGTGCAGTACCCCAGGTACCTTTACCCTAATTTGGCTTTTTTTTCATTGCCAACTTGCAATGTGCAACTCCTAAATAAACAAAAAGTATTCATATTTTAATTTAGATGACTTTGTGCTTCATAATGTGTCTTTTTTTTCTGGAGTCAAAGTGTTTGTTATTTCTTTGCAATTTCAGAAGTTATGAAATGATTCATGGTTTTTGTTGGAGCTGAAGTCAACCAAAACCATTCAGAATTGTGAACAATCTCTGTTATTGTTAGAGGGAAAATGCCAAGGCATCTGTGCTTCCCAAAAACACATGGGGGGGGGGGAATTCAGTTTGGAAGTAGAACGGCTGTGTCTCTCTCCCTAGAGTTAAATTTAAACAGACTGATTTCCAGGGAGATTGCTGTGTTCTTCTGGCTGGAGCAATGGGGCAACCATCAGAATTGATGGTTCCTCCTCTCTTGGAAGCAGGTCATCCATGTATAACATGCTGTAAGAGGAGTTAGCTGATGAAAGTAGAACGCGTATGTGTCATTCACTGAACACAAATTCAGGTCTAGCATTTACTTGGTGTGTAATAAGTACCTGTTTGAATGGCTACTAGCTAATGCCATTATTCTTTAGTCCTTTAATTCTATTCTTTTTGACTATAATAATTTGCACTGGTTGATAATATCTACAAGTTCTTAAAAATAATGATAGCCAATCATTTTTTAAACTCTTCAACTGCTTGTATAAGGGGCTTACAATTTAACATATCCAATCATGTGTACAGGTGTACAGAGCACAGTGATCAGATCACCCCTTCTATCATTCTGCAAATAATTTCTTGAGTGATTATGTGCCAATCAACATGCTAAGGACTTTGTCAAGAATTTTTTGAACCAGCTCATACTGTTACTTTCATGTCATAGATGAGGAAACTTAGGTGCTGATAAATCTAGTAAGCATATTTAAGATCACCCAGAAATAAGTGGTAGAAGTGGATACAGATATCTGGACTTTTAACTCCAAATCCTCTAGCAACAATACCACTGGGTAAAGTACTTCTGATCACATTTTAAATAATGTATTCAGGTCTGAAAATATTTAATAGGAGTTATACTGCATTCTCTGTTGGTGTATCTGACTTCATGAAATAATCAAAAGTCATCCAAAGCTGGAAGGTATTGAGGATGACAGAGGATCTCTGAGTTTGGGAACAAGTTGCTGTCATCACTATATTGCCATCAGACCATTTTTCTTTGGTGAATCATGGACCAGCTTGGGAGGGCCACTCTAGCAGAGAGTGAAGCAGAGCACTGAACTGGGAGTAAGGAGGCCTTGTATATAGAGTGGCCAAAGACTTGTATTTCATCTCTCTGATTCTGGCTAATATAAGCTGGGCTGGACCATAACAGTGCAGTTCATATCTATTTGGAGTTCACACATGAAAAAATTTTTTCTTTTCTTTTATTTATTTATTTTTTTTGGGGTCTGGTCATGGTGCCTAAACTCTGGGCCTGGGCACTGTCCCTCAGCTCTTCAGCTCAAGGCTAGCACTCTACCACTTGAGCCACAGCGCCACTTCCGGCTTTTTTCTTTTTGCTTATGTGGTGCTGAGGGATTGAACTCAGGGCCTCAGGCATGCAAGGCAAGTGATCTACCACTGAGCCACCTTCCCAGCCCCCCACACATGAAAATTTCTAAGAACATAAAATGGAAATTTTCATATTCATTTTGTTTCTCTCATTATACCTCTGGTGGTTAATTCTATAAACTCAATCTGAGTTTCTGTCTCTGACCATATTTTATATAAGGGAATAAAGAAGATCAAGTTCTTTTTTCTTTTTCTTTGTCCGGTCGTGGGGCCTGAACTCTGGGCCTGGGCGCTGTCCCTCAGCTCTTCAGCTCAAGGCTAGCGCTCTACCACTTGAGCCACAGCGCCACTTCCGGCTTTTTTTTCCCTGCTTATGTGGTGCTGAGGAATCGAACCCAGGGCCTCAGGCATGCAAGGCAAGGCTCTACCACTGAGCCACCTTCTCAGCCCCCATAAAGCTCTTTTTTCTCCAATATATTCTTCTTTGAAAGTCATACCTAGGATCTGACCCTGCAACTTTAACCTATAGCCAGAGTTACCTATGTCACTCATTACTTCTCCCCAAAGTAGGTCAAGGTAGATTTACCTGTGATAATCAATCATTTCATCACCAGCTGTGGGAATGCTCTGGGAAGCACTAATGGGAAATATTGTTTCCTCTTTATATAAGAATTAAAGTCAAGAATGACTTCTTAAATCCAGGAGAGACTTTGGCCAATAAAACCTTACTTTGGAGATGGTGACTCTCTGAGTAAAAACCGAGGAGTCTCAATCTCTCTGTCACAATTTAAAGAATGAAGTCCCAAGTTATTTATGTTACTTAATTAACTTCTTCAGCTGTGTTTCTTTTCAATTTCACAAAACTAGGAGATCCATATAAATAAATAATTAATGTCTTCTGGGGGAGGGGAGGGAAAGTGGGAGAAAAAAGAGAGCAGGAAACATTGTTCAACAAGAAATATACTCATTACCTTACTTATGTAACTGTAACCGCTCTGTACATTACCTTTACAATAAAATTAAATGAAAAAGAAATGTCTTCTGCCAGAATTACTGCATAGTCATCTTAACCTATCAGAAACAGGGCTGGCTACTAAGCTGGATTACTCTCTTGGTCCCAGGATAGCACACAGTTATATGGGCACAGTAAGAAAAGGAGGTCGAAAAAAAAAAAAAAAAGAAAAGGAGGTCGAGATTAGTCTGCACATCAGGATTTTATGATCTTTCTAAGTTCCTATCTTCAATTAAGAGTCTAAATCTACATAATATTCAGATGATCTAAGTGGACCGAGTTACTTGCAACCACAGGGAAGTCCCAGAATTCACTGAAAGAACAAAACTGGAGGAGCCATAATGGCTGAGTTAGTGGCCACAAAGGTAGCATAAGCTTTACAACTCTTCTCCCTTCAACTGTACCCTGAGAGTTGTGATTTGTGCCAGGCATGGTCCCTGGTTAAGAATGGGTATTTTTGTGCAAGTCACATGCCAAGCATCATATTTAAACACCTAGAGTGCTGTGGGGCGAGAAAAAATGCAAACACTTTCTCAGGAAGCTGATGGCTGATCATTAACTGGCCTGAGGCAGTGCAGCTACAGAGGGCCTCACACTGTCCACTCCCAAGTAAAACAGGTTCTCTAGCTCAGAAAGATGATCTGTGTGAAAGATACACTGGCTTCTTCAATTGCTACAATAAAATTTACTCTCTTGGGGATCCTGCAGTTGGAATCAGCCCCTTGTATACTCAGTGTGGTCATTAGACCAGGAGTATATGCAGGTTGGAGGAATGGGTTTGCTTTTTTCTGAACCACATTCCCACAAGAACTCTAGTACATCACAGAGGACTACCTGAGTGTGAGAAGCAAAGCGTACAGGGATTGGAGAAAATGAAAGCTTTACAACTGAGAGGTTGAGCCAATTTCCAAATAGCTTTCAATGAAATTTTCTGCACTGTCTAGCAGGGTCTTACAGAGAAACTGAGGTGCCTGAACCACAACTAACCCTTTTCCAGTTGTACCTCCTAAAGCACAATTTTTACTTGTAGGCCTGGAGAATTTTTATCAGCCCCTTCTCTAGAGACTAGGCTGATATTCACAATCTCTACCATGATGGCCTCTGGTCTAAGGATATTCTGGGCTGGAGGGCTTCGGCCATGAGCCTGACCGGTTATATAAGTTTTTGTTCAGGCCTCTCCCACTGGACTGATTGTTACTGTGTTTTCCAGGTAGAGGCAGTGAGGGGCAGACTTTCCTTTGAGTATTACTTTCCACCTCCATCAAATCTAGGGCTGGGTACCCTTAAAATGACCTAAGTCTGGGTTAACTTTGTCTCCTTCAGGCATATAAACAAGGTGGTAGAAATGACTGGGTGAGCACACCATCAAGGAAAGGAGCAGAATCAGCTTCCCAGCTCAGCTACAGCAGGGACAGCTTAGATTTCTGAAGACAAAAAGAGGCAAATCAATACACCACCTCCCAGTAGAGCTGGTTAGCCCAGCATCAGGGATGCTCATGTTTGTCCAGTGCTTTGGTTATGTTTCTTCAAAGGAAGATAAAATCAACATCTCCATCAACAGGCCAAAGGCTCCTATGATATTCCATAGTGCCAACTAAAGAAGCAGAATGCAGAGTCTTTTGGGGCCAAGAAGTCATAGTGGAGAAGGGGCTCCCATCCCCCTTGGACAGCAAGAAGCACATCATCCTTTCCCTTCTATAGGCAGTTCTATAGGCAGAACATTCTCTATGAATCTCGCAGGGGCGGCCATCTTCCCACTGGCAGCTGCTGGGAAAGAGTGTAGAACCAGGAATAGAAATCCACACAGCTTGGAACTTCGAGGCCCAAAGCATTCAGACAATACTGTCACCTTCCAGGAAATCACCTCGTGCTCTGCTTCTGAATTCTACACTCTGATATGTGCCTGCTTCTCATTTACACATAGACAGGGTGGGGTGGAGAACCCATGGGGCTTGCTCTGAAGAGAGTAGTTCCCCTGTGCCTGTTATACTGGTGTTAGATAGAAAATCACTTTGCTCTCTAGATAGCAAAGACCCTCCACTTCCCTACCTATTCAGGTACCAGACTTTCTGAAGCATGCAGATCCTGCCCTTCACACATGGGGAAGGAGTGCACAGGAGCTATCAAAAATCATTACATGGCATCTTAACAGGTAAGTGCAAACACTTTTAAGTACTGGCTTGGCACAGGACATCCTTCTAAATACCACACATGGACCTCAGAATCCTCAAAAGCACTTCAGACTGGTACTACACATACTCTCTTATATAGGTGAGAAAATAGACATGAAGTCATATCCCTCGTGATGCTAAGATGCAAATCCATTAAGCAGCCCATCATTGATGATGGACATCACCAATGACATTTCCTAATGGTGAGTTCTGTCTGGCCCATTTAAAAGCCATTTGTATAGAGACCATGTTTTGCCGTACTTGTGAAATGGAAAGAGCCTGTAGGCTTTCGTGAGGACAAAAGAAGCAGAATTACAGGATGTAAAGAAGAGACATTGGCCCTCTCCTTATGTGAAGCAAAAAGCTAGATGGAGGGCATTTTACATCTACCTCTTTTGTGGAGGCCTAGATGTCATTTCTTCCCTTCTATACAATTTGCCATTGAAATAAGGACAGATTAAGATTGTATACAATAAAAAGTAAACACTGGGTCTTCTATAATGTGAGTGGTCTGGCTGGTTTGTGGTTAGAGAAAGACTAGCTCTACGAGAGGCCAATAGAGTTCATGAAAAAAAGTTCTGAGGTCAGATCAGTGGAGGAAAAAACTGAATTCTTTATACAAAAGTGCAGTGGTGATTTCTTTTAACTACAGAACTTCTCAGAGCCCTTACTATACTGAAGTTCATGGTATTTCTCCAAATTTATATGGTACTCAGCATTTTCTACACTCACTGGACAATAATACTTTTGGGGGAGGTGTTACAATACATGTGCAAAAGCTTAAAGAAGTAGAATTCCAAAGAATACAAACCTGGTAAATTAGGGCTGCTGTTCTAAATAATAAAATGGTGTTTCCAGTTAGAAACACTATTTTATCTCAGTGTTTACATTTCTGAAGATACATGAACCTCACCAGCTGTTACCTGGTCAGAAGGCTTAAAGTTACAAGGCTTTAAGTGTCCATAATGATAACATAAACATTAGAAAGCCCCTACTAAGTTCAGTATGTTTTTATGGGGGGGAGGCAGTAGAAGAGGCTCTATGAGGAAGAGAAATGCAAAAGATCAGCAATAATAAAGAACTCTTTTAAAAAGCAACTTTAGAAGGCACCTGCCAATGCCTTGCTATGTTCCTTGGGCAGTGGTTTTACTCTCTCTGAGTATCAGTCGTCATTCATCCATCTGTAATAAGACAGGAATGAACCAGATGGTCTGGGGGCCCCTTTGACTTCCACATTCTGGTCTTTGTGATCTGCCAACTAGCTGGAGGACGTGCTGGCGGGCAGCCATGAAGATGGCTGGCACTAGAACTGAGACATACCTCTCCCGAGACCTGGCTTCATTTGGGCAAGGGCTCTCTTCTACACAGTGAGGAGGACTGGGTTTCAGAGGGGCAGAGCCCCTTGAGAAATATAGGTTGTACCACTAAGGAGTCAGGAACCCTTGACTTAAGTTGCCTTGTTGCAAGCCTAGTGATTTTACAAGGAATCAAGAAATGCTCCCTAGGAACCGCTCCAAGGCAGTTGTCACTCACATTATTTAAATAGTTCAGAAAGTAATGCTTCCTTCCTTCCTTTGCCCAGTATCTCCTACTTGCCAAGGGCTCCTGGGTCTCTCCTACTTATTGCACTATCTCTCCAATCCCTGCTCACAGAGGACATGCCAGGTACTGGCATACGACATAGGTGTTAGAGATATAATGGGGAAGAACAGACTCTCAACCTGGGTCTCAGGGAGCACATATTGTAGAGAGAGAAAACAGAAAAGGAACAAATAAATGCATGCAAGGTGGTAATAAATAGGGAAGAAGTAAGCAGACTATATGGATAGAAAGTGATGAGGCAATCTATTTAGAAAGGGTGCCATGTGAGAAGACACTTGGACAGAGACCTGAACAACAGGAATCTTTTCCTTGGGCAAGAAAGTCTGGAGCCTACCTCGTACTCCAGGTTTCAGAAGATTCAAGGGTATATTGCTAGCCAAGGGCCTCACTTGGCCTCAGATAAGGCAAATGAGTCTGAATATGGACCATGCTTTTTCACAATGAGTTAAACCTAACTGCCTAGTAATCGTGATATCCTGTTTTTGAACTTGTACACCTTCATTCCATTTACTTCCTGTGCTCCTGAGTCTTGGTTTTATGACACATCCAGGGGCGAAATTAACTAGGTAAGAGAATCTGTGAAGGTCCCTGCTGCTTCCTAACAAATAGGCAGTCAGTCAATCAGACAGACACATTCAGGACACTAACCACACAGCCCCAGGCTGTAAGGTTGAAGACAGGTTACAATGGGGTGCAGTCTCCCTTTTGTTTCTGGGCCTCAGTTTCTTACCTAGGAAAAGCAAGGGCTTGATAGTTCATAAGAGTTCTTCCAGTTTTAAACTGCTGTATGACCTCAGATATGTACAGACTGGGTTTCTAGGGAAGATAAGCAAAGATATACCTTTGTATCTTTGTGGAGAAACCTTATCTAAGAGCCAGTGGAAGTCCTGGAGCCCTCTTCCAACATTAGAGAGGATGCTCAGAAACCTGGTCACTGAAGCATTAACCAAAGAGAGGCCCTCAGCTGTCTGACATCAAAGTTCTTGTGGGCTGAACCAAAGTGATCCTTTGTTTCATACCACATTGGACCTCTGGTTATATAAACCATAGGGTTATTCTAACAGTGTTAGGACATTTTATACTCCCTGGGCCTCTTCCCACCTACTCTGATTGAGGATGAAGGGCAGAGCAATAAAACCTGCTTGAGAAGTAACCTCTTATCAGGGGAACAGGCCAGGCCTTGTTTGCTAAAGACCTCATTTGTCCAGGTGCAACCATCATCCAGGTCTGAAACAACAGATGGTTTAGCTTGGAAGTAAATGTCCTGCTTCCTCTAGACAAGCCATATTTGCACAGGGGACAAATGGCATGAGGGTCTTCGGTGGAGCATGAAAGGAACAAGGCCAGATAACAGCCTGCTGTGGTCTTTGTGCACTGGGTAAGTCCTAGAAGCACAAGATTCATTTTAGGAATACGGCACCCAGGAGTGAATACAGGTCAGTGGCTTTAATTGAAGTTTTAAAAAAATATATACCCTATGTGGCTACAGAATAAAACCTATCATTTTAATGATAAATCAGGAGTAGTTTGTTTTACTATACACAAAGGAGAATGCTAAGACACATTAAGTTTTAAAACCAAAAGCCACATCATCAGGAAACTCTGGGTTTGATGTAGGACACTACAGGTGATGCCTTTCAGCCTTGCTGGAACTTTCCCTACCTATCTTTTCTACTGGGGCTCCAATAAGCATCTAGAAGAACCTGAAGAGACTGGACTTTTTCCACTCTGCATTCACTAGGCATCTACTGTTTACCAGCCATGAATTTAGGAACTTTGGAATTAGATAAGTTGAATTTTTGAACCATGAGTTTTACTTCTTTATTTTTTAATTGATAAAATAGATATTATGGAACTTACTTCATTCTGTTGGGGTTAACATTAAATTCCCTGCTCAAAAAGAAATGTACTCCTTATCTGACTTATGTAATTGCATCCTCTCTGTACATCACCTTTAAAATAAAAATTAAAAATAAGAAAAAAAGATTAAATTCCATCCATCCAGCCACCCATCCATGCATTCATTCATCCTTCCAAGCAGGGTAGTCAGCATAGATCCAATTTTGGTAGTTCCTGGCCTCTAACTGTGGGAAGAGACAATACATAAAGTCTTCCATCATGACAGACATTCCTCAAAAGGATTATATTTTCACCCTCTGAATTTTCTTTTAAAGAATTAAAATGACTTTTAACTTCCCCTCCATTTTAGATGTTTATTAAACAGTAAAATGGAAGTCAATATCAAGTACTATTGAATCCCTATTATATGCCATGGATACAGCAGAAAGCTATTGTTCATTGATAGTCCTGGTCTCAAGGAAAATGCATGGGGTAGGTAAGGCAGCTAACAAATAAAAACAAATATGTATATATAAACACATCAGATAATACTAAATACTTAAACAATATAAAAATATAAAGCACAGTAAGGGAAGAGGTGGTAAGAGTGGGGTACTAATTTACATAGAGTGGTCAGAAAAGAAAGTGATATTTACATAGCTCTGAAGGAAATGAGGCAATAAGGCAAGGATATGTCTCCCCAGCAAGCTTCAAATTAGTGGAGTTAGTTAGGGACTCTGAACTAATAAGTTTTCTGGTCACCTGTACTCTCTCCTCTGCCCTGGTGTTAAATTCCAGTAAGCTCAAATCAGGATGGAGCTGAAACAGAAGAGATGTACTTCTATGACCCACAGGGTCATGAAAAAAATTACATTTCTAGTTACAATATTTAATTTTCATACTTTTCTATTTTTCCTTATGCATTTTAACATAATCTAAATATACAGGCAGAACTCAACTATGTTTCACTAAAAGATTCTACAAATGGAAATAACTGGTAAGGCCTGTTGCTTTCTAGGTGTATGCCTACCTATATCTTAGTCCAGCCTGGTTGTGGCCTTCACTGAGCCTGGGGACACCTTGTTCTCTGACTGTACATGAATCCTATGAACTGTCCAGATGAGTCAGGCTGGCCTTTCTCCCTGGTCCTGGGAATGTGTCATCAGCTCTTGAGCTATGCACAGAACCCCGTGGTCTTCCCCTCCCCCAGTTCTGGGGGAGACCTTCTCAACCTTGCTATGTCTCTTCAAGTAACTGAGCCATGTACCACTCTGGCAAGGAATAGAGACTTCCTATTCCAAGGGCTAAGGAGATGCAGCCATGGCAGCAGGCTGTGTGCTCCTCTCGGACTATTTGACGGCAGCATTCACTCAGCTCTAGCCATGCCTGGTGATGCTGAAGTGCTCCATTAAATTGATTATGTCACCAGAAAGGCCAAATGGCCACAGAGAGAAAAACAATGCCTCCAAGTCTTCTTATGTTAGTGAAATAAAACGAACACATCTAGGGAAAGAGGTGGGATGTTTTCAGTATTTATTGAGTCAGAAGGACTGTAATTCTTACCACTAAAGTAATGGATACCTTTGGTAGCCAGGCTTGGTCAGGAAGGTTGCAGCTAAGAATGTTAGTCAAGCACCCATGAACTAGTGACAGGCTGAGGCCTGGGGACAGGGGTGGGGCCAGAGGTCTCAATCCCGAAGTGCTTACATCAAGGCAAGAAGCTGTCTGAAGAGGCTACTACTCTTTGGCTTTGCTAGAGCAAGAGATGGTGCAATGCCTCTTGGGCCAAGCAAGAAATACGTGTGTCAAATGGTCAGGTGGTACAATGGTAGGGAAAACAGGCACCTGCTTGAATAATTGCCTGAGGCAATTACATTTTCTTTTTCTGTAGGGTACAGGCCAATAAGACAAAATGAAACAAAAAAGAATATCTCCCATTTTCTTCTCCATCTTCCCTAAACAAAACCATACAACACATCTGCTGTTTTTCTGCTTTTTTTGAGGGTGGTTCCAAAACTTAAAAACACACTTTTCAGATCCCTAAAATGTAGCATACACAGGGAACAGGATTGTTTCCAGGGATCAAGATGGGGGAGGAGTGAAGACTAATCAAGCTCACACAGAGCTTTGCCATTTAGGGATGCACAACCTAGAAAGAGCTAAGTTTGTTAGTCCTTTTAACCCTTGTTTTATTATTCTATAAATGGAGAAGCCACCAGACTCACAGTTGTTGAAGGTATTAGCATTTAAATAAAGTAGGCATGTACCCAGGACTTATTAAGTAGATATTTACTAAATAGATATCTAGGCATCTAAAATCTAGTATATCAGGACAGAATCATTTTTCCCCTGTTCCAGTCCCATCATTCTTTCTCTTCCCATCTAGGAACTCAAGCCAAAGACCTAGTAACATTCTCCAGTTCTTGCTTCCTCGCACTCCACTGCCTTAAGTAGTGTGCTGGGCTAGCTCTGACCTGCTCTTGAATGTGAACTTGTTGATTTTTGAATAGATAGCTCGAAATGGGCTATGGTGGGAATACTGTACTGCAGAACCTGGCAAACACTACACATAATGCTTCCCTCCAGCCATGACTGATTTACCAGCACTTTACTATTCTAATCATATGTGGATACTAATAACTGCTGCCTGACTTCATAGCCCACTACCTTGTCTAATTCAAGTCACCCTCACTTGCACAGCTTGAAAGCCTCAATGGCTTCCTCTCTCATCTCCTGATGGTTCTCTTGCCTATCCACCACATAGTGACCACAGTGAACATTTCAAGTATAATCAAAGACTTAGTTCTTCTTAATTAACTCCATACAAAGTCCCTCCTAAAACACTGAGAATTCTGAAGGACTTTCATTCATATGAGTCCTTCCCCTGAGCCTAGTTACCAGGTTCATCTCTCTACGTCCAGGTTATCATATGCTCCTCACTATGTCTGTCCTTTGCACCAATGTTCTTTCTACTTGGGAAGTTCTTCCCCAGGATCTTTGCACAGCTCAGATTTCCTTCCTTAAGTTAGCTATCTCTCCTTTTCAAGCCCAACTATTTTACCTCAGTAACCAGGTCATCATCTTTCAGTTTGCATTTCCTCACCAGCAAAACCTGACAGACCTTAACTGCCTTAAGAGATTAGTATACATCAAATTAAGCAGTGCATGACAGTATCAAGCCCTGGGGCTGGCATATAGTGGGAATACACAAGTCCCCTTTTCAGAGTTCCCTCTCACAATATTCCATTCCTTCACTGAGTTACTTGGTACCATTGGCATTTCTTGACTAAGAAAGAGCTGGTTCATATTTTCCTTAGCTGTTTTCAAACAAATAGATGCAACAACAAAGCTCAACTTCTAGTGATAGCCCAAATGCCAAGTCCTGCTCCATAGGGACAGAAAGGTTTCCATGAAATTGCCTTGTGCCTGGGCGACTGGCACTGCTTCAGGAGTGAGACACTGGGTACCTCCCAGTTCCACCTTACTTCATCCAGGCTTAAACATCATCTGAGCCAGGGAGCCCTTAGGATGTTAGCACATCTCTGTCCCCAAGGCTGATGCGAATGTTTTGAACCAATCCCTCTAAAAGGGACTGAAATTCAGGGTCATCACTTGGGATCCTGAATATATCTAGTTGAGTTGCGGATGGGAAAACCAAATGGTCTTAGCTCTCATAAAGCTGTAGATGTAAATGGGCCAGCTAAAACCCAAGTACCCCAATTAAGCTATGCAGTCTTCTTACAGAGCAGGAGGAAGGTTAATGTAGACATGAGTGGAGCAGCAGGCATCTGGCTGAGGACAAACAGGCTCAGCCAGAGGTAGCCTCTGAGAAGAGAGGGGCATGCTCTCTGCCATGTTAGTACCTCTTGGAGACTACACTAGAGCATGGTACAGACAAAGCCCCTTTAGCACTAGACTGGCTTCTAGCTTATGCCAGAGTCTAGAGACCTCCAAGAAGTGGCCACAAACTGGAACAAAGGAGACATACTTGGCCAGAGAGGCTCTGACTGTATGCTGGGGCTTCATTATTGTCACCAAAGCAGTTCCACTGAGCGTTGGATTCTCAGGTATAAGAGAGGCTTGAACTGGTGACCTTGCCCAAGAATCCTCCCGTCATTCAATATTTTCTGAGTCTCATGGCGCTCATACAAATCTCTTACTCTTGTTACAGGTCAGTCATTCAATATACATTTACTAAGCATAGTGTCTGGGACAGGCACTGAGGTAGGCAAGATAGGGAATGAAAGAGATGACTGAAGTTCAGTCCATTCTCTGAGAAGTTTTCAATCTTGTTTCTTGGGGAAAGTCATAAACATCTCTAGGTATATGTTTTCCACAAACATGAAACGTGTTTGAGAACAATTTCCATAGTTAACACCAACTGTTTACCATGGTGCCAGAAGCTAATTTCACATTCACTTTCACTACTCAAAGGAGGGGGCCATAATTTCTCCAATTAACAAAATCAAGCCAGATACCAATGGCTCACACCTGTAATCCTAGCTAATCAGGAGCCGAGATCTGAGGATCACTGTTGGAAGACAGCCTGGGCAGAAAAGTCCTTGACACTCTCATCTCCAATAAACAACTTGGGGGAAAAAGCCTGAAGTGGCGCTGTGGTATGCTACCCTTGGGCAAAGAGGCTCAGGGACAGTGCCCAGGCCCTGTCCCTGGAGGTGGTGGTGGGGGGGAGAGATATAGGGGACACAAAACACCAAAAAAAATCAAGAGAGCAATGAAATTCATAGCTTTCCAAAGATGCTCACAGTCTAATCCCTGGAATCTCATGAAGCAAAAGGGACTTTGATATCATTAAAGTCATGAGAGCTGGAGATTATCTTGGATGATCCGGTAGGCCCAGTCTTATCCATTGATCACTGATGGGTTTGAGTGGGGAGCTCAGGAGAGCTACAGCCACTTCTAGAAGCTAGGAATAGCACTAGATTTATGGTCAGGAAGATAAGGTGATGTCCTGCAATGGCAAGAAACTGAATTCTGCTAATAATCTCAAATAGCAGGAAGCAGATCCTTCCCTTAGAGATCCCAGAAAGGAACGTAGTTGGCTGACACCTGATTTTAGTCTAGCAAGACTTGTACCAAACTCTGATTGACAAAATTGTAAGTAAACACATTTGTGTTTGTTTTGTTTTGCAGAACTGGATCTGGGGATTGAACCCAGGGTCTCCTGCATGTTAGACAAGCACTCTGCCACACCCCAGTTACACCTCAGCCTTCCTTTATGTTTTTGTTTTTGTTGTTGTTTGGTTCAATCATGAACTCTGGGCCTGGGCATTGTCCCTCAACTCTTCAGCTCAAGGCGAGTGCTCTATCACTTGAGCCACAGTGCCACTTCTGGTTTTCTGAATGGTTTATTGGAGATAAGAGTTTCATGGCCTTTCCTTCCCAGGCTGGCTTTGAATTGAGATCCTCAGATCTCAGCCTCCTGAGTAGCTAGGATTAGAGGTGTGAGCCACCAGCACCCAGCTTTTTTATGTGTTTTTTAAATCACAAAACCCATGGCAATTTAGAAGAGCTGCATAGGAAACAAACCAGAAGATACTGGAGCAAGGTGCTAGCCTTACTCTAAGTTCTTCATGCATAATGTGGATTCTCAGTCATGCTGTGTTGCTCATCTCAAAGAATGTAGGAGGTAAGACCAATTCACTATGCCTGGACAGCTAGCACTCAAAACGTGTTTTTGTTATCATCTTCATCATCAACTCTCATAATTTAGTGGCAAAGTTGTGGTACATTGTTTCCCCAAGTGCCAAAATTCAAGACAGGACTAAATGCTCTCTGAGGACTGGTTTCTCTGGGGTTTTCTGTGGCCCATGCTAATTCCTCATCTCCTTGCTTATATACACCTAAGATTAAAGTTAATCGATGGAGCTATTGAGATTTCCTGCCCTGGTGAGCACATATGAGGGAGAAAAGATCTCAAGGGGAGGGCTTGTATGCTATTGTAGTGGAAGTTATTAACCCAGGCATCATGAATCTATAGATTGGGGAGAGGGAAGACATTCTAATCTAGATTATGACATCACCCTGGTGCAAAAAGGGCAAACTCCAGATCTAGCTACGTTCGGTACACTTTTAGGCAGCTCATTATCCTCAGTCCTCTACAAAGCCAGTTTCAGGGGGTTCTCTAACCAACCTTCTGGGTCTGTTGCAGAAATGTGAAAAAAGGACTGAAAAGCACTGTGCAAATTGAAGAGCTGCCTCACTTGCCCTCCAGAGCTCTGAGCATGCTGCTGCTCCTTCCCTCCCTCCCACTGACATGCTCTGTGCTTAATAAGGCTCCCATAAAGATCTCTCCTTCGAGATAATCATAGACTCTCAGGGGCATGCCACTCTCAGCTGTCAGCATCATTTAGGAAGACCTTATAAAGTCTTTCTAAACCTTCCGTTTATCTCAAGTTGAGCTCTCTTGTTAAATCCCCTTGCAAGAAACTTTGCTTCTTGACTCCTAGTTCTTTTCCTTAGTTTCCCCAATGTTCCACCTGGCTCCCTGCCATTTCCCTACAGAAGACCAACATTCTTGCCTAAACATCAGGACTGGCTCCAGTGCCAGTAACCTCTCTCTGCTTCAATCAGCCTCCTCTCTCAGAACCCCAGGATGAAAAAGACCATGGGACACTAGCATGGGCCCCATTGTTTAATTGCCCAAACAAAGATGACAATGATCACAAAAAAAATCACAACCGGGCTCTCATGCTTTGTTTGCTGTGACAAGCAGCCTTTGGATGATGAACAAATAACTGGCCTCAAAGAACAAAACTATAATTTCATCATGTGATCTGGGTTTCCTTTTTCCCCCCAAATACCAATAGTAGACGTAAGAATTTCTTCTAACAGTACAAAGGGAATTCAATGTGTCCAATGTATATAAAAGTTACCCCTTCCATCACTCTCCTCCCCATCTACCTCCTCCACCCATCTCGTTTCACATTTGTATACTGAGTATTATGACTTACCATTTCTCTTCCCCGTTATCCCCCTGCCTCTTCCTTTAGCCCCAACACCTGAGGCAGGTTGTGGTGGACCCCCTTACTACAAATAACCCAGAGCTGTTTAAATCTGTTTGTGCTGCAATAACAAAATTCCTGAGACTGAGTAATTGGCAAGAATAGAGATTTACTATCTCACAGTTCTGGAGGTTGAATACAAAAGGTGTGGTTACTCAAGTGTCTGGTGAAGGTCTTCTTGCAGCATTCTTTGTGGAAGAGGTGAAATAGCAAAAGGAACAGAAGTGAATTTACCTCCTGGAGGTACAAATTCCATCTGTGAGAGTAGAACCCTCAAGACTTAAGTCATTTCCTAAAGGCCCAACTCTTAATACTGTCACATTGTGGATTGAGATTCAGCATGAATTTTGGAAGGACACAAACATCAAACCATAGCAACCCCAATACATGAACACTTGTTTTTTTTTGGGGGGGGGGGTGGAGGGTTTTGGGTCTGGTCATGGGGCCTGAACTCTGGGCCTGGGCGCTGTCCCTCAGCTCTTCAGCTCAAGGCTAGCACTCTACCACTTGAGCCACAGTGCCACTTCCTGCTTTTTTTTCCCCCTGGTTATGTGGTACTGAGGAATTGAACCCAGGGCCTCATGCTTGCAAGGAAGCGCTCTACCACTGAGCCACCTTTCCAGCCCAAACATTTGGGTTTTAAAATTAAACAAAAGAATGACCATTTTTCTAGAGAGATTCTTTTTAGCTTCCATCACTTTCTTGAAGGAGTTTGTGACTAAACAGATATTAAGAATTTCACTTCAAGGCCCTAAAATGCTCTAGAAGGCTGTGAATATTTGCAAGAGAGAAATCAAATAAATGTCTTTCTACACTAGAGGCTTGTAACCTATTGAAGAACCTGGCCTCCTAGTAAATGGTTTTTTCAAAGAATGACTTCTAGAAGTGCCTTCAAAGATGTCCCCTCCCAATAGGAGGAAGAGAAGAGCACCTGGAGGAAGGTAGGTGAATTTTTTTTGTAAGCAGGTAGATATGATAATAGGCCCAAGGGCTGGGACCCAGGAGGCTTGAGTCTTTGTCCTAGCTTTGCTTCGAACCTTAGATATCAGTATGTGTGCCGGGGGTGTCAGTGGCTCACGCCTGTAATCCTAGCTACTCAGGGGCTGATATCTGAGGATCACAGTTCAAAGCCAGCCCAGGCAGCAAAGTCTGTGAGACTCTTATCTCCAATAGACCACTAGAAAACTGGAAGTGGCACTGTGGCTCAAATGGTAGAACACTAGCTTTGAGCTGAAATGCTAAGGGACAGAGCCCAGGCCCAGAGTCAGCCCAATGACTGAAAAAAAAAAAAAAAAGAAGAAATCTGTGTGTGTGTGTGTGTGTGTGTGTGTGACTGTTTGTGTATTGGTTCTAGGGTTGAACTTAGGGCCTGGACATTGTCCCTGAGCATTTTTTTGCTCAAGGTTAGTACTCTACCACTTGAGCCACAGCTCTACTTCTAGCTTCAAACTGTGAACCTTAGATCTCAGTCTTCTGAGTAGCTAGGATTATAAGCGTGAGCCACTGGTACCCAGGGTCAAACTCCGTTTCTTTATCTGAATAAAGAGGCCAAAGACATCTGTCCTGCATAGCTGTCAAAGGAACTGAGGGTAAATCCTACAGAAGAACTACGCATGAAGGAGCCTTGTCAGTGACTGTTCCTACTTTCTTTTTTTCTTTTTAGTGGCACTGGGACTTGAACTCAGGTCTTGCTAGGCTGGAACTCCACCACTACAGCCATACCTCCAGCAAGGTCCTGGTTTTGGCTTTAACTCCCACCCTCCCTTTTTTCAAGTGGTACTGAGATTTGAACTTGGCGTTGTGCTTGCCAGGCAGGTACTCTATCACTGAGTCATTCATGCCTCTAGCTCTACTGCCTTTTCTGTTACAATATGTGAGATTTCCTCCACTTCTTTTGCTCAACACCAGGCTGACATTTAACATTTTGCTCTGTTTTGATGAACTTTTGGACTGACAAGGACCTTCTCTAGTCCTAGGAATTTGAATTTTTAGCCGTGGGAGAATCTGAGGCACTTGGACCTCACTTGATCCAGCAGGCTCCCTTAGTTCTCCCAGATCTTTGAACACAACTCCAGATGCCTCTCTCTATGGTTGTTTTGTGGATTAGGGTTTCAGAATTCTTTCAGGGAATGGGCAAATCAGAGTTATGTAGGAGCCACATGAAAACCTGAATGTAGCAACAAATAAGGCCTGCATCAAAGGTTAAGAGACAGATTTGTCTTGACCTCTGGCTAGATACATGACCTAGGGAAAATTGGGTTTCATCAGTGTATTAGTATCTCTAACTGGGGAATAGAGCATACAATAGGAAAAGGATAGGGCTAAGAATATCTGGAGAAGCCAGGTGCTGGTGGCTCACACCTGTAATCCTAGCTAATCAGGAGGCTGAGATCTGAGGATCGCAGTTCAAAGCCAGCCTGGGCAGGAGAGACTGTGAGACTCCTATCTCCAATAAACCACCAGAAAACCGGAAGTGGCGCTGTAGCTCAAGTGGTAGAGCGCTCGCCTTGAGCTGAAGAGCTGAGGGACAGTGCCCAGGCCCAGAGTTCAAGCCCCACAACCGACAAAAAAAAAAAAAAAAAGAATATCTGGAGAAGTCTTTCCTAGTCTTCTAGAAAGCTTGGTCTTCTGATGATGATTGACACACTTAGTGATGGCTTTGAAAAGGCTTTTGTTTTCTGTGAGAAAGAATAAGTAAGAGCAAAAGTGCCTGAGCAAGATAGTTTATCTGTGCTTTCAGAGCTCAGCTTCCAAGCATAGGTACTTACTCCTTATCTGAAGGCCTCAGAGCAGATGAAGGTAGGGAAATAGGAAGGGCCAATAATAGCAGACCTAAACGTAGCATGATGGTTTCAACCCAAGATCTAGTGCAATAGAAGTTATGGTAATCAGACATTCATGTTCTCTCTGAGAGCACTAACATCTCCGTCAACCAACCAAGTCCTTGACATGAAGTAGACACCTCTATAGTGTTTCTAGGGTGCAGGGGCCTCTTTCTGCTGTGGGTCAGCTCAGAGGCATGAATGGAGGGTAGAGACATAACAGCTCCAACTCAGTATATTCACTTAACATACAGTCTCTTTCACATTTTAAAGTATGTGTGGGCACATATACACAATTAAAAAATAACAGAGGAAGCAGTGTAAAGCGAAGTTGATTGTTTCATGTACAATAAAAATGTCAGTAGTCCTCAGGTTCTGATAAGTCTATAAAGGGACATCTATGTTATGCTAAGGTCTGCCCTGTAGGAAAGACTTTGCCAGTTAAAAAATTGGTGAAAAGGGATCTAGGAACAGGACACAGAATAAACAAAGTCCTGAAGGTAAGTAAGAGTACTCTAAGTCTGCTACAGAGAGGCAGTCTGAAGAGAGACTAGAGTAGGTTAACATACAGAAGGCCAGACAACTGGTAAGGGAGGAGGCTAGGGAGTTAGAGGCCAGATGGCCAGATCACATGGAACTTTGAAGCTGTTCGAGGATCAGGCAGCAAAACGCTATTGAGCTTTTTTTTTTTTTTTGCCAGTCCTGGGGCTGGGGTTTGAACTCAGGGCCTAGGCACTATCCCTGAGCTTTTTCTGCTCAAGGCTAGCACTCTACTTGAGCCACAGCACCACTTTTGGCCTTTTCTGTTTATGTGGTAATGAGAAATTGAGTCCAGGGCTTCACACATGCTAGGCACTAAGTCACATTCCCAGCCCTATTGAGCTCCTATAGAAGCAAAGAAAATGTTTTTCTTAAGCAGTGGCCAATGGAGCTAGGTTTCATGGTTGATGGTGTGGCTGGACTCTGAATTGACTTATGCATCTTTCATTTTTGAAAGATTCATCAATTCAATTGAAAAATCTATCTTGCCAAGCTTACTACTGCACAGAAACAATGCTGTACTTTTTTTCCTCCATTGACACTGCCATCTTAGCTCCTGATTCCTTTTTATAACTGACACCCCTGAGTAGTGGGTGATGGTCCGTCCATCCCTGCCTATTTGAAAGGTATTTGAAGACTTTTCACTTTCATTCAAGAAAGTATGAGACAGTTGGGCATCAAGCTTAGAAACAGAGAAGCTCTACTGGGTACAATAAGACTATTAAAAAAATCTTCAGCAAAGAGTAGGGAGGAAAGAAATAGAAACATTATGGTGGGACATTTTAGAGGATTTCCTGGCCCACCTGGAGCGAGGCACAGCTTCATAATTATTTTTGGAAATTCTTAGAATGTCATAAATACACCAAATGAAGCCAACACCTCATTCTAATCACAGAGGTCTCTTGTCCCAGCTTATAGGCTATGTAAACTGTGTGTGATTATCTGAACTCAGTACAAAGACACAAGGGCTCAACCGGTAAAACTATAGTCCTGAATTTTAACATGCACATAACCTTACTACAAACATTTAGCTAAATGACTATTTAAAAATGACTATGCAGCAATCACCTTGCCTTGAACAAAAATACCCAGTCTGCTACACTTTTGCTGAATTGTAAACCAGAGCTCACAATCGATGCTGTGGCAAAACTCTGAAGGCAATGATAAATAAAGAGGGTTTTTTAAAAATTAGGTAAACTAGAAAGAGTACAGATTTTGACGTGATAATTTACCAAATGCAGAAAATAATCTTAGGCCCCAAACTGTGGAACACAGAACCAGCCCATGAAACAGATATATTCATATAAGATCTGTGCTGTTTTCTTCTGTTCCTTCCTGTCCGCTCCAGGCCTAGCATAGAGCCATGCCCATGGCATATTAGCTGCATAAGTAAGCCCTGAGTCAAGTGCTTTATCTGGATGGACTCATCTAATCCTTAGCACAATCCTATGGGTAAGTGCCATCATTGTTTCTATTTTACAAATGAGGAAACTGGAGCACCAAGGAAATATAAACACACACACACACACACACACACACACACACACACACACACACACACACACACACACACACACTTAGCCAAAGGGCTAATAAGTGGAAGGGCCAAAACCATCGAACCCAACCAGAAGCTTTAAAATCTATACACTGAACCACTAGACTTGATTGTCCCTCCAAGCTTTTAAATTCTCAAGTAGCCTTAAACCTAGGCCTAAGATGTACTCTGACCGCTTCTATTTTGTTGCCCTGAAAGACTTTCATATCCATTAACTCATTTGGTACTCTCAACAACCACATGAGAAAGATAAGGTTAAAAGGCACAGATAAGGTCAAAGGTATGGATAAATGTCAAAAAGGTACACTCAAGGCAGCAGAGATAGGATTGAACTCCTGTGCCCACAAAGGCTGAGTGAGTCTGTGCTGAAGAATGGACAGGGCCATTAACTCCTATACTAAAAAGGCCAGTGCAATTCCTCCAAGGAATAAATGTAAAAGATGAAAGAAGTTCATAGGTGGCATACTGTCAATTGCCAACTGCCTACTAGTCGAGTAGGGAAGACTAGGCTGGTTGTAAATATTCTTTTTTGTTTTGAGGTTCAAATGCCTTCCTTCTTCTCTGAGCCTCCCTTCTTTCTCTATAGAACTGGATACTTAGAAAGGCATTGCTTAATTTCCTGGGCCTTTCTTTGTTAACGAAAAGCATTACTATTAGCTTTTAAAAAATTGAAATCTTACATGTACAGCACAATAGTTTTTTGTTTTTTTTTTAAAGCTGGGTAACCTGGGTAACTATTCTTTGGTTCAAAATGACATTTCTTTCAGGTTTGTCCCAAGAGAGATTGGGCTGAACCTTTTAGCCCTACCATAAACCTCTCTCTTGTTTAGAGCTAGCATCTACTGGAAGGAGCTGTAAATGGCAAGATCTGAAGGTAAAAGGGTCTAGCTAGGCTCTGGAGAAAAGGATAGGAACAGTTAACAAAATATCCTCAACAGGATGATGGAGTGTGTCACTTCCCCTCCGTTCCTTTCTTCTCTCCCTGCAAAGATGAAATTCTCCAGTGAAGAGGTATGCTGAGATTGTCTCAACAATTCTTAATTCACTGGGGGCCAAAATACACAAGTAATGTATATCATGTATACAAGATGAAGTTTCATACAAGTTTGCAAAAACTTCTACACCCAACAATGAATTTATGAGAAAACCCATAGTAGTGTAAATGGGTCACTCTACTTATTGTGTAAATTCACCCTGAATTCACTGTGTACCATGGGCCTACTTGCCCAAGGAGTAGCAAAGTATGAATTGGGATTCTTTCCCATAGGAGGTTGACAGCCTAGTTGAGGTAAAAATTTCCACACATATAAAATGTTTGCCAACTCGTGAATAACAATAGCCATGATCATTATCTAAATATTTCATATGCTATTTCACATCACCCTGGGATCTATTCAAAGTCACAATGCTAAGAGGTAGCATACATCTTAGATCAATCCAGGCAGGACTGCCAATGGTACTTCACCATTTGTTAAAACTGTTTTCTCTGAAAAATACCCTGCAAGGCTCCCAGTGTGCAGAGTATTTCAGTTTTGGTTGCAGTATGTATACTTGTACTTGTGAACTACAACACTGGAGGAAACTAAGGAATCCTCTCTACCAAATCAGGACAATATGTTAAAAACTTATGGAATGGAGATACTAGCATGGGTTAGCATGTATAGGTACACTTATGGAGCAGACAAGAAGGGATCAGATCTGCAGAGGAAGTGTCAAAGAGTAGGCAACAGCTTGGGATCAATATGGTGGCCAAGATGAGTTCCAAACCCAATGCAGAGGTGAAAGAAAACCTGATGTGGCTCAGCAGGTAATCAAAGGGCAGAAAGGGCACTGCTGGAATATAGCTGAGGAGACTAAGCACCAAATCCAGAGAAAGGCTGGGAGGTGGGTGATGGCAGTGAGGAATACAGGCCCATCACAGTTAATGGGACAGACTTACCTAGTGTACACTCTTACCTCTAAGAGGGCAAGAACCCTTGGCAAAAAATCATCACTATCATACTAACAGCAAGTTTGAGGTTAGTGCCATCCAAACATCATTTCTATCAAAAAGGCCTTTTGTCCTGAAACACATTAAAACAGGTATGTTTATATATGTGCTACACTTGGGGAGACCTGCTTTGTGACTCTGGCCCCCAAGACCTGTACCTAGATTAGTTATGTCACACCTAGCTCAGTACCTTGAATCAGACCTAAGGATCAATTTTTTTTTGACCTTATGCAAGCTTCAGTATTCACAGTTTGGTGATGGTGATAGGGTAAGCAGGGGATAGCGAAGACCAGTGGGGAATTTAACCCCACCATTCTCTAGTGTGTGTCTCCTACAGAACACCCGGAAATGTCTGATTCTTCTGCTAAGTCAACTCACTCCATTCAAGGAAAGGATTCTTCCCTCAATGTTCCCCTGTATTAGTGCATGTATGGATGCATGCGCGTTCACGCGCGCGCGCGCGCACGCGCACACACACACACACACACACACACACACACACACACACACACACAGCAGGCCTTACAGGGGAATGACAGTCTGACTATGTCTAAGACAAAGGTGTACACAAGACTATGATGGAACTTTCTTTCCAATCCCTGACTGATGGTGAAACCCATTCTAAATAACCATTGGTCTATGAGGGTGTCCATCTTTCCAGTTCATTTGTGACTCAAGATATGTAAACCTCCCTGTTGTTAATCAATACACCAAGCCCACTCCTAGCTTGGAAGCTATATTTTATTACCTCTAGGAGAGTACTCTTCTCCCATGTGAACCTGGAGGTTCCCATCAAGTCTTTGCTCTAATTTCATTTTCTCAGTGTAGTCTTACCTGACCACTCTGAAAAACTTTAACATCCCCTCTCCATTTTATGTCTCCTGGCCCTGCTTCATTTATTGTCAGCTGTCATACTATGGATTTCACTTCACTTGTTTGTTCAGTGCCTCTCTCACTCTATTAAAATGCAGATGCTCCACAGGAGATTCTTTGTGTTTTGCTCAGTTCCAACATATTAGGCAGGTACCAAATATGGTGGTAGAAACTCCAAAAAATCTAGAGTGAAAAGATGAATGAAAGTAATGTTGGTGGAAGGCATTTTTTAAACCAATCATTACTCACTTTTATCTTATTTATTACTACTACCCTTCACACTGTGGTGTGACAAATCTAGTCATTTAGTTTTGTGGGCAAGTATTTATTCAGAGTAGTAGGGAAGGGGGATAATGTTGGAGGTGAAAACACTGAAAACAAATGATGTGAAAGATGACAGCAAGTGACGGGGCAGGAAAATTATATGAAGCATATCCAAGGCAGAGTTCATTGCATTTTGGGACCATTTGGGGTGAGAGAGAGTGTATTGAGATAAAGAGTCATACATCTTTAGAGATACTGATTTAAACTGCAAAGTAATCATAGAAAATCATGTCCCAAAGCTATCAGGACAGAGGTTAAGTAGTGTTACTGGATACAGCATTTAATTACTTCCCAAATACCAGCACTACTTTCCTTAAGTATCCCTCTTAGTTGTTAAAACTCTCCAAGCACTGATAAACAGAGCTGAAAAAGAACTTTTACATTTTTAAAACAGTCAAGCCCACTTTGTCAAGTGGTACAGGAACAACTTCCAGGCAGTTTTCAGTTGTTAAAGCTCTTCCTCTCATCAATCTTCAAGTAGCCCAGGGCTGCACACTTCCATTTCAGATCCAGACTGACGTCCAGTTTGTTCCTTCCTTTCCCCATTGTTTAACTCTGCGGTTGCATAATTCACTGTCACCCTGTGAAGAGCTGTGTGTTCCAGAGTAGGAAGCTGTCAGCTTGAACAGAGCACTATGCTGTGTTCACAAACAGAGCCTCAGGATTCCTTCCTTCCCAGGCCAGCAGCAGCAAAGCTCCTCCTTGTGTGCAGTCAGCTCCCACCAATCACAACGTGGAGGAGGAGCTGGAAGAAGAACTACACCAATAAATTTTCTCTGGTCTACTGTACAACAAAGCAGAGTCATAAAACCCCAATCATTATTTTCAAGTCAGGACTAAAACAACATAGTCAGAGTAGCTCCTAATTTGGTTTCTAGAACCTAACAAGCTACGAACTCATTTTCTTGGTTAGGAGGGAACATCATGGGGGCAGAGCAAGAACTAGGGGTAGGATCTCAACCAAGAGCTGACAGTAACCAGGCCTGAGTGAATCTGAAGCTGCTACCATGCTTTTATTAGTGGCAGACTTGACTGGGACTAAGGAGATAGAACTGTGAAGAGTGAAGGACCTGGGAGTTCTGTAGATGCCTAAATTCCAATGTAGAAGGCATGAATTCTGGTGCATATGTGACACAGCCAGCACGTCTTCTCAAGGCTTGAAATATTCTTCAGTAATGAGCCAAAATGTGACTGTGAACAAGTTTTTGTTTTGTTTTGCTTTGTTTCATATCCTTCCCAAGTCTCACTTTCCTCATCTATCAAATGGAAACATCAAGAGCCTGCCTCCAAGGAGAATTAAACTGATCATGTCTAGTAAACATCTTAATAAACATTCCTCCTCCCCAACTGGCTTATTCTAACCTTTCCTGAATAATTTTCCTTTGGAAATAGGAGATGGAGGACCACATTCATTCTTGTTCTGCTACTAGCTAGCCATGGGACCTTAGATTGGTCATGTTGTTTTCTAGACAGAATCTATATATTATTAGAATTTATATTTAAAAAGTTAAGAGTGATGAATAGAAAATCGGTACACATATATACCAACAACAAATACAAAATGCAATTAAAAAAGTAAAAAAAAAGCAACTTTCAAATAAGAAGACAAACCACAGGATAGGAGAAAATATTTGCAAGACATCTGAAAAGGACTATTAGCTAAAACATTCAAATTCTTACCACGTTAACAGCAAGAACAGAAATGACTTGATTAAAAAATGAGCCAAAGGCTACAATAGATACCTCACTAAGGTACATCGATGGTAAACAAGCAAATGAAGAAATGTTCCACGCCATATAGTTAGGAAATGCAAATTAACAACACTGCATACCTAGAGAATGGCCAAAATCCAGAATAAGACAACAGCAAATGCTGATGATAGCTGTACCATTTTTCATTCTTATCTACACTAAAGGGGGCTGTCAGTGCTGTGGAAATGTAACATGGAACAGCTACTTTAGAAGACAACTTGATGTTTTCTATAAAATTTAACACAATCTTACCATACAACTCAGCACTTGCATTCCTTATGTTCACTAAAAGGAATCCAAAACTTATGTCTACAATAGAACTTGTACATTAAAGTTTATAGCAGCCAATAAATAGTTTCTCTGTAAAGATAATTGCCAAAACTTCAAAAGCACCAAGATTTCCAAACAAGTACATACTGATTTAAAAAAGAATATAGTAATTCAGATAGTGGAATTTTATTCAGTGCTATAAATCATGGAAAGACTTGGAGGGAGCTTAAATGTATTTTACTATGTAAGAGAAGCCAATCTGTAAGGATGTACACTATATGATTCCAACTGCAGGACACTCTGAAAAAGGAAGCACTATAGAGAATGGAAGGACAGTGGTTGCCAGGGTTTGGGGAGAGAGAATATATAGGCAGAGCATAGAGAACTTTCAGGAGAAAGAAAATTCCCTGTATGATAGTATAATGATAGATACGTTATCATTAGACATTTGTCTGAACTCATGGATTGTACAACACTAACAGTAAGCCTAAGGAAATATACATATTTTGGGTGATTGTGATGGGCCAATGTGTGTTCATAAATTGCAACTAATGTCCCCTCTGCTGAGGGGTGTTCATTATGGAGGAGCCTGTACATGTGTATGGGCAGGAAGTGTAATAGATATTTGTACCTTCTTCTTAATTCTGCTGTGTACCTTTAACCACTCTTTAAAAAAGAGAATATGGGGGCTGGGAAGGTGGCTCAGTGGTAGAGCGCTTGCTTTGCATGCATGAAGCCCTGGGTTTGATTCCTCAGCACCACATAAGCAAAAAGAAAAAAGCCGGAAGTGGTGCTGTGGCTCAAATGGTAGAGCGCTAGCCTTGAGCTGAAGAGCTGAGGGACAGCGCCCAGGCCCAGAGTTTAGGCCTCATGACTGGACCCCCCCCAAAAAAAAATTAAAAAAGAGAATATGTTATAAGACCACGGTAATGTCGACTATTTAGTTATAAAGTAACCAAAGATATGTCAGGCCACTATGTAAAAACTAAAGCTATTTCTTAAGAGAAATTATGATATTCTAAATATTGGTGACATATAACAAGTCAAGGATTAGGAAGACTTAAGATTTAAAGATGTAAAGTCTACCAAACCATTGAATGTAATCAAAATCATAAGAGGAATACAGGGGTGTGGTGTGTGTCCTAGTGTGTCTGTGTGACAAAGATCAATTTTAAAATTTATATACAAGCACAAAGAGCCAAAAACAGTGATGGTACTCATGAAGAGGAACAAGGTAAAAGAGATTTGCTAAGTGAAGTATGAAGACATTCATATTCAATAAAGTTAAAATATTCAAGACAGTGTGGCAGCAACATAAAAAGAGTCCACAACCAACTAACTTGAGGGGATGGGTAAGGTTAAGATAGATGTGAGGGAAAATTATATAGGAGTGAGATGGTCAAGATTCATCATACTCATAAACTGGCATGTTAACTTGAAACCCCTTTTATAACCACTCAAATATAATAAAAAAGAACAATTCACAAAAAAAGAAAGCCAAGAAACAGATCCCTGCACACATGAACACTTCTGTTAAGGCACTGGTGGCCCCCTACAAAACAGTGACTGACAGAATGGCCTTTTCAACAGTGGTGCTAGGACAAATGAGAGTCTATTGGGGAGAAAATGAAACTGGCCCCTATCTTACAGATTACAATAAATTACAGAAAAAAAGCTTCAAAGGTTTTTGAAGAGATTGGAAAAAGAAAACAGCTTTTGCCATCTGAAGATAAAGAAAAGTATTCTAAAAACAGGGCACAAAAAACACTAGTTACAAAGAGAAAGGCCAAAAAACTTGGTTATATTAAAAAAATAAGAACATCTCTTTATCACAATATACCATTAGTAAAATAAAAGATAAGTTAGAGAATCTGAGACAATATTTGTAATGAAAAAAGAAATAAACAGGAAGTGGCGCTGTGGCTCAAGGGGTAGAGCGTTTGCCTTGAGCTGAAGAGCTGAGGGACAGCGCCCAGGCCTGACAAGAAGGAAAGAAAGGAAAGAACGAAAGGAAAGAAAGAAACGAAAGAAAGAAAGAAGAAAGGAAGAAGGAAGAGAGGGAGGGAGGGAGGGAGGGAGGGAAGAAGGAAGGAAAAAAGAAAGGAAGCAAGGAAGGAAGGAAAGAAGCAAGGAAGGAAGGAAGGAAGGAAGGAAACAGAGAGGAGGACACATAAAGAACTTTTACAAATGAGGAAATTATGACAACTTAAAAACAGCAAAAGAACAAGGTCTTTCCCAAAAGAGCAAACCCACTATTCAATAACATATGAAAAATCTGTGCGGAGAAGACAACAATGCTGGATAAGAAATGTACTCATTACCTTGCTCATGTAACTGTAACCACCCCTCTATACAGTATTTTCACAATAAAAACTTATTTAAGAAAAAAATCTGTGCAACCTCCTTGGTAATCTGGAATATATAAAGTAGAAGCACAATGAAAAAAAAAGCCTACTATCCTTCTATCAGTTTGGAGAGTGGAAGAAAAAAACCCTGACAACAGAAATATTGGCAAGAATCTGAATAACAGGACCGCTCTGCTAATATGAGATGGGATTGCCATTTTAGGAAAAAAAAAAAACCTTTATTATCTAATACTTGGAAATTCCTAGCAATTCCACTTCAAATAATCTCTCATATAACATATAGATATATACAAACATATAGATATATACAAACGCACATACATAAATATTCATAGTAACATCCTGTTTTTTTTTTTTGGGGGGGTCTGGTCATGGGGCCTGAACTCTGGGCCTGGGCGCTGTCCCTCAGCTCTTCAGCTCAAGGCTAGTGCTCTACCACTTGAGCCACAGCGCCACTCCTGGCTTTTTTCTTTTTGCTTATGTGGTGCTGAGGAATCGAACTCAGGGCCTTAGGCATGCAAGGCAAGCGCTCTACCACTGAGCCACCTTCCCAGCCCATAGTAACATCCTTAATAGATTAAAACAAAATGACTCAAAGTTACATTAATAATAGTAAAATAGATAAGTGTGATCAAGTTATGTTGCTATATAACAATAAATACTATATAGCAATAATCTGAATGCACAAATACTGTGGATGCTCCAAAAATTAAAAATGTTCATAAATACTTACGAAAAATCAATATAAAATATACATAAAATGAACATTATAGAGTATTATGCAACAATGAAAATGAGCAAACCAGCTGTGTGTCTGTGTTTCACACCTGTATTCTTAGCTACTCAGGCAGCTAAGAGGTCTGGAGGATAGAGGTTCACATCAGTCCAGGCAGAAAAGTATGTGAGATTCCATTTCCAATTAACCAGCAAAAAAGCTGAAGAAGCATGGCTCAAGTGGTAGAATACTAATCATAGGTACGAAAGCTGAGCAAGAGGTCAGGCCCTGAATTCAAGTCTCAGTACCAGCACAAAAAAAAAGGAAAGAAAATGAACCACAGCTAGATACAACAACTTTGCTAAGTATTATTATAAACACACAACATTGAAGGAAAGAAACAACTTAATCTAATGATGTAATTCCAATTATATCAAAATCAGGCAAAACTGGACTATGATTAGAGGCTGTATACATGAGTGATGAACTCTGTGGAAAGGTTAGGAAACATCGTGAACGTTAAGGTCATGAAGAATGAGAAAGGAACTGCGGTGGAAGAGATATTTAAAGAGATTCGTAGATGTAGTAATGTCCTACTTTTCTTTTTTTTTAAAGCTTGCCATGGTGACTTTGAATGCTTGCACTGCTAGGCACTGAATACAAGTCTTCATGTATGTTAGAGAAGCCCTCTACCACTAAGCTATACTCCCAGCTCTGAGCGTTTGGCTTCTTAAATGTCTGTCAAACTTGTAGGATTAGTACATATTTTGTATATATTTTGGTATATGTAAATATACATATTTGGTATATATAAGTATATATATATTTGGTGTACATACATTTGTTTGTATATAAATATATCTAAAGTATATAACTGTGAGAGCACCTCTGATATTAGGGACAGAGATGTAGTCCATTGTGACTCATTATTATATCCTGTGTCTACAGTGTTGAACACATGGTGAGTGTTCAATAAATATTTACCAAGTAATCAATAACTGTATTGAAGCATCTGAGTTGGTAAAAAGTAGTTGTCTCCACACTAATCAATTTGTACCAAGTAAAAACATACTGGATGGAATGATGACAGACGAAATACACCTGAAGTCCACGTACAGGCCACATCACCTCCAATAAGTCATTCTTTCCCTAATAGTAAAAATTAATACAAATAGTTACCATTTGATAAATTTCCTCCATGTGCCAAGTGCTTTTAACTATATTACCTCATCTAATCCTAAAAGTGTATCTGCAATGTGTTATTTTAATTTTTTTTTTGTCTCTTATTAATGATTAGGAAACTGCGGTTCACAGAAACTGATTTTTGCCCAAATCATACTGGTAAACAAGTGGAAAATTCAAGAGCTCCAAAACTCATACTTCTTTGATACTATAGTTCTTCCTTTTTTTCACTATGGTCTATGCAACTGGACAAGACTATGTTAAGGCTCAAAGGAGATAACCTGCAAGTATCACTCAAAGGTAAGGAAAATACGTAATAAGGATCTCCCATGGGCCCACACAAATAAAGCAGATGGTTTCTATCCACACTGAGCTTTCAAACCAGTTGTAAAGCTGTGTAAACAGGAAAACTAGGAACACACACCAATAAACTGGTTTAAGGAAGTCTCCAGGAACAGCATGTAACAGACTAAACTGTAATAACAGCATCAAGTAACCACTTAATCACAATAAAAATTTGAAAAAAAATAAATTAAAATGTATCTTTTAACGCTCAAAAAAATTAACAGCATCAAGTAGACATCTTGCCTCAACCATGTGATGATCTGCTTCTAGAATTGGCCACTGTCACCCATTCTCCACACAGAACACACAGGGATTTACTAAGGCTAACTGCAGTTTTTAGTGTATATGTACAGTGGGGAGGAGAGACATAGGATCTCACTACATACTCCACTCTGGTCTTGAACTCTGAATACTCCTGCTTCATCCTGTCAAGTTCTGCTGTGTGCATCACCACACCTGGATCCCAGCAATTGTGTGTGTATGAGTGCGTGTGTGTGTGTGTGTGTGTGTGTGTGTGTGTGTGCATGCGTGTGTGTGCATGCGTGTGTGTGCATGTGTGTGTGTGTGTGTTGGTTCTGGGGCTTGAACTCGGCGTGGGCACTGTCCCTGAACTGTTTTTGCTCAAGGCTAGCACTCTACCATGTGAGCCACAGCTCTACTTCTGATTTTTTGGTGGTTAATAACAGATAAGAATCTCACAGACTTCTGCTCAGATTGGCTTTGAACTGTGATTCTTAGATCTTAGCTTTCTGAGTAGCTAGGATTACAGGAGTGAGCCACTATGCCTGGTCCACTGGAATATTTTTAATTAAAAAGTATATTTTAAGCAGGGCACCAGTTAGGATAAGCATACATAATAACTGTGTAACCACTATCACAGTTAAGACAGAACATATTTCTACCACTTATAAAAGTTACTGTGTTCCTCTTTGTAGTCAATCCTTCCTCCCTAGTCCTACCCCAGCCCTTAGAAATCACTGATGTAATTTCTTTCTCTATGGTTTTGCCTTTTCCAGAATGCACAGGGATCTTTTAAATATAAAAGTGAGGTCAAGTTGTTGTGCTTCAACCTTTCATGGCATTTAGAATGAATGCCACTCCATAGCCACTGCATGCTAGCCCATCTGCCTCTTTAGCTTCAATGGCGGTCACTTTTCCTTCCCTATGACACAGCCTTACTAGCTTTGTTTTTGTTGATTTCTGCCTTAAGGCCTTTGCATCTGCTTTCTTATCCCTTCTCTCCACAACCACTCTCCATTATTTAACCCAATTTCCCCTTTCAGGATACCCATCACTACCTGAAATAATTTTTCTTCACTTACTTGCTCATAATGTCCCTTGCCTAAAACTTGAGATCAGGGAGCTTGTCTATCTTATTGAGGGCATCATTCCTGGAAGCTTAGAAAATGCTAAAACATAGCTAGTCTTCCACTGGTATTCATAAAATGTGCCAAAGAAGTTAAAAGAATAGGGAGTGAAAAAGACTGAAGTGCTAAGGAAGGAGTCCAAGAAGAAACAGCTTACAGCTTTACATATCATGGAGGAAGACAGGAGGAATGGCTACAGTTCTTTGCTATTCTACCACCAAGAACTGCCAGTAATATAGTAGAGGACCAAAGAGACACCACACCTGCTCTTGCCCATTGGTGACTGCAAGCTTGTATGTCTCCTAAGAGAAAAGCTCTTTAGCTCCTTTTCTCCTGCCTGCCATGGCAGGAATTCCCACATATAAGCAGCTTGGGCCACAAGCCTTTCTTCTTTTTTTTTTTTTGCGGGGGGGGGGGGGGGGGGTCCGGTTGTGGGGCCTGCACTCTGGGCTTGGGTGCTGTCGTCCCTCAGCTCTTCAGCTCAAGGCTAGCGCTCTACCACTTGAGCCACAGCGCCACTTCTGGCTTTTTTTTCCTGCTTATGTGGTGCTGAGGAATTGAACCCAGGGCCTCATGCATGCAAGGCAAGCCCTCTACCATTGAGCCACCTTCCCAGCCCAAGCCTTTCTTCTTCTATCCACATGAATATAGAATTGGGACCCCCAGGAGTTCGTTTGTCTTCATGATCTGGAATCATCTCTGGAAAAGCAGCATGGACTTTTGTCAATCCTTAGTGCTATGAGATGTATCTGTACCTTGTGGGACTCTGCACCCTCTGTGGAGAGTGCAAATGGATTCAACGTGCGCTGGTGTCCACGATTCCCTGAGCTGATGTCCCAGTTTTCTTCCTCAATTAGCACTAGTGTTCTGAAAGCTTAATTGTTATAATTTATTATGTCAGTTGGGGGTGGCTGAGGAAGAAGGAAGGGGAATTCCTTTGCCATGAAAATATCTGTTTTATGGGATAGCAGGGCTTACATTATGACCTCAAGACTGGAGCAGAAGCTTACAGACTATCCACCACCCCCATCTCCTAGTGTCATATGTGATGATTTTGAGTACTAGAGAAGTGAAGCAATATGCCTAGAGCCACCAAGAGCCAAGTGTGCACAGTGACTGATGAACACCTGAATTTCTTGACTCCTGGTCTAGAAGAGGAGTCGCAAGAAGTTTACTACTAAGGTTTTCTTTGGAGTCTATCCCTTCCCCTTCATAGAAACTGCCTTTTCAAAGACCAACTATATCTTCAATTACCAATCACAATTGACTTCTCAGCCTTTAGTCTACTTGGCCCTGTCAGGAACCAAAATGTAGCTTCTTACCAAAACTTCCCAATGCTTATTCCCAACCTGAGGCATCACATGTGGCAGGCTTCTGGCTTCTATTCCAATTCCTCTGACCTCCTGTTCTCTTTGCCAGTTAGAGCTTTCTGAGGGTCAACTGTAGGTGGGTTCTCCAGTGGATTCCTTCTCCTGTCTGTCTATATACTCATCTCAGGGGATGACGCCCATTCTTAAGGCCTGGTAGGGCAGCTGAGTCCCATTCTTCTTCTAGCCCAGACCTCTCTTCTATGTGCCAGAGCTACCTCCTAAGCAATCTGCTCAACAGGAATGTTCAAAAACTAATGCTGCAGGAGCTAAAATTCACCTTTAGATTCACTGGTCATGCATGTAAGAGACCCTGCGGCATCGTAATAAAACAAAACAAGCAAAAACCCTAAAATTGGTTTGTATAAAAGACATTAATTATGATAACTGTCAGGTCCATACAGCCAGTTTCAGAGATTCCAATATCATCTGATATCTTTTGAGATTTCTTTTTTTCCTCCCCATTCGGTTTCCTAGTCCCAATTCTCTCAAATTCTTATCTACCTCACATAAGCAAGCTTCCTTCTTGCAGAAGACAACAGAGATATGGAAACATCATCACAGATAATTCCAAGTTTTCAGCATTCTAGCCCAGGAAAGACCTTGCTGATTCCAAAATGAAGAGCTTCTCAATGACAACAAAACTCCAGAGAGGGGCTATAATTGGCTTAGCTGAAGTCACATGTCCACCTCTGGGCCAATCACTGTTGTAAGGCCTGAGTCACATGCCTAATTCTTTCTGTCTACAGCAGGGAACCTGACAGCCAACCCCACCTGAACAACCTGTAGTAAGTCAAACAAGGGGGATCTACTGAATTCTTGCCTTAACAACTAGCTCCCTCACAGTTTAACCATAGCCTTTGTTCAAATTAAATCCAGTTGTTTGTTGCCTCCTCTGGCCCCTTATGTTTCATTTGTCTTTTCCAATGGATCTAGTTCTTTGAGAGCAGAAATTCAATTCCTCTGGGATCAATATTAGGCTTCCTCCAAAGGTGTGACTTCAGAAAAACCTTTTAGTCTCTAACTCTTATGACCAATTGTTTGTTTGAAGTCACTGCCTGAGATAGATGGGATCTGATATGTTCACCACTGAATCTCCAAGCACCTATAATGGGGCCTAATGCACAACAGACACTAGGCAAATATTGGCTAAATGAATCAATCAGTGGTTTGTGTAGAATAAAGGTTACCAGACTTTCAAGTTACAGTAAATGAGCACAGGTACTTTAGAGAGAAAAGGAAATGTGAAAAAAGGACTTTTACCTGGATTTCTACATACCTTCTCCATCCTCATTTCCCTATCAGTTTCAGCTTCAGAGAAGGAAACACACATATTCATGTCAAACTACTCATCCTGTCTGGGCTCCTCCTGCCATTTGATCTTTCCTATATATTCACCTTCTCTCTCCATCAAGGCTCATCCTTTATACTTCTCAATGGTTGCAAGTCCCTCTCTGTTAGCCAAGAGAGTAAGAAAAAATAAAGTCCTCTTGTTCTCCTTCCTTCTACAGCCCATACTTCTTTTCAAAAGTGGGGTTAGGATAGGTGGCCCAACCACCTATGGCCCCCATCAACTTTCTTAACCCCATACACTTAATCTTATTGTAATCTTCTTTTCCCCCTACCTCTTCACTAAAACTGCTTTTGCAAAGATTATCAACAACTTGCCAGACACAAGAAACACGTGCCATTTTATCTAACTACTGCAATGCCTAACTCAACAACTTCTTTTTCTTTTTTGTCGGTCATGGGTTTTGAACTCTGGGCCTGAGCGCTGTCCCTCAGCTCTTCAGCTCAAGGCTAGTGCTCTACCAGTTGAGCTACAGCGCCACTTCTGGTTTTCTGGTGGTTTACTGGCGAGAAGAGTTTCACGGACTTTCGTGCCTGGACTGGCTTTGAACCATGATCCTCAGATCTCAGCCTCCAGAGTAGCTAGGTTTACAGTCATGAGCCACCAGCGCCTGGCTTCAACAACTTCTTGAGCTACTCTCTCCTTCCTTGATTTTCATAGTGCTGCTCTTCCTTGGATTTTCTTTTTTATCTCTCAAATCACTTTTCAGTTTCTATCGCAGGCTCTTATCCTATATTTCCTGGAGCTCTGTGTGTGTGTGTGTGTGAGAGAGAGAGAGAGAGAAAGAAAGAGAGAGGGGGGGGGAGAGAGAGAAAGAGACAGAGAGAAAGAGAGACAGAGAGAGAGGGAAGGAGAGGGGGAGGGAGGAGAGAGAGAGAGAGAAAGAGAGTAGGGATCATCCTTTGCTTCGTTTCCCCTTCTCAGTAAGCAATTATAAACTTCTATAGAACCCTTTTACAAGCACCACAGAATTCCAAATAGATTTTCTCTCTTGAAGTCCTACCTTCTAATACACATAGTCAACTGCCTACTAGGATCTACACCAGGATGATCCACAAGAACCATCAGCATGACCAAATGAATTAATCATTTTCCCCTCATCTTCCTTCTATCTTTCTTCTATCTTCCTTCTTTCCTTCTACATTCTTCTATCTCAAGGAATGGTACAACTATCTATCAGTGGCCCCAAACAAGAATTCTGGATTCATTCTCACCACTATTCTCCAAAATTGATCTCTTCTTCAAGGCTTTTCTAACATCATCAAGTAAGTTCAATTATTCCAGTGCTGAAATTTCTTGAGTCTTTTACCTTCTCATTTACATCCTACTACTTTAATTTAATCCTTAATCTTCTCCCATCTTTATCACAGAAGTAACTTTCCATGTTGTCTCCCAATCTCCAGACATACCTTCCTCTAATCTACCGATTATGCTACTTATTTTCATAACTTTTTGGTGGCAAAAATAAAAACCAAAATAATTAGCATAATAAAGAATGATCTGGTTTCTGTCTCATTTTTTCATTCCCCATTTCCTAACATTCCTCTTACATATTGCTCTAGTCAAACCAAAGCTCCTTATACTCCCAGAAAGTTCTGTGTGGTGAGGGATATCTGCTTTGTACATGTAGGTCCTCTATTGCCATTCCTTTTCTTCTACCTGGCTACTACTTGTTATGAAATCTTAGTCCACATGTCTTTCCCCCGAACTTCCTGTCTGGGAAGTACCCTATGTCCTCCCACAGCATACTGTACACATAAACATTGTGGCTTTTCTTATTCTGAAGTGCAAGAGTCTCTTATATGGAGCTTTCTTTAGACTATGGGTTCTTCACCGGCTGGGACTGAAATCTTCCTCTCTTCACCCATGAATATCATGTGTATGCTTGGCACAAAGCAGGCACTCATAAATATTTATGGATGGATAAACTGATCTCCCACTATGCTGTCTTTTCCCAGTCTTCTCTAAGCTACCTTCCTCCAGTGAAGCCAGAGCCTTCAGAGGCATCATCTCTCTGGTGTTACATCAAACTGACCCACAGTTCTGAGGCAGGAATAGGAAATGATTTCAGGAGCTCTCTGGATGGTTGCTAGGGAATGCAGGTGCCCAAACCAATGTGATATACAATGATGACTATCCCCTGCTCACAGAAGGCACCTAGCACCCATCAGGCCCTTGACTACTCTACCACTAACCTCAGTCAAAGGTGCCATGCCATTTGCTGATGGGTACTGAGTTTCAGATATCAGTTTCCTAGTGTCTACACCGGTGATGTTGTTTAGTAGTAACCATTATGAGGTTATAATGTAACTGTAAGTTTTGTAATTAGAAAAATCATTGTCTGAATCAGCCCATGTGTGGCTTTGAGAAAGCCACTTCTCTGATTCTCACTTCCTTATCTTCAAGATGAAACTGATGACTCTATTTCCTCATAGGTGGATGTGAAAAACCAAATTAAGATAATGGACTGAAAATGATGAACACAGCCTATGGCCATCAAAAGCTCTCAGAATTATCCTGGGTTATACAGACAACAAGGTGTATTCCTTGTGTATATTCTTTTTGTCTATGCTTCAACTAATATTATTTAAGCACTTCCTTTGTGGCAGGTACTTTGAAGCTTGGTGCTATATTATGTGCAAAAAGGTTACCATCCTTGCTTTAGGGAGGCCTAATAGGGACAAGCATCTAGTCTAACAAAGGACACGATGCATACATGCCAAATTAATTAGGCATGATATGCATTAGTGGTTCTGGGAGCAGGGGAAGAAGGCAACCCCGCATCAGTTTTAAAGCATGGGAATGTCATTCCTCTAAGTAACTTTTTCCTACCAAAAAAGAACCAAAAAAACAAAAACCTTGTTATCTAAGACATAACTGAGAATTTAGGGTAAATCCTTGGCCATGGAGTTTTATTCTTATCCATTATTCTCCTTTTATCTTTTCTCTATTCTATGTGCTTCTTAGATAGTTGACAAATCAAGAGGGGAAGGGGACAAATTCAAGGCATTATTGGCCTTGAAGGATTTTATTTTATCTTAATTTTTTAGTGCTATGAAAAGTACAATGTTTTTCCTCTTCACTGTAAAGAAAATTAGAACTAAAGATGGCTCGGCAGATAAAAGCTGTGGGTGGCAAAAACTCCCACTATTCCCCAATGCATTTCAGGCTTCGAGCTTTCTCTTTGCATTTAGTGTTATCTAGAACTAGAAACTCAAAAGATGCTGGAGAAGTTCCACTGTGAAAACCCATAGTTCAGTTCAGAGAACAACAAACTGAAGCCCAAAGGGGACAAATGATTTGCCCAAAGTCAAATGAGAGGGTGACTCAAATTGACAACACAATCTCCTGACACTCCGTGGAACGGTCTGCAAACCTCTTGACCCCTGGACTTAGGCCTGAACCCAGGCAGGATCCTTTGCATGAAGTCCTCTCTGGAAGGCAGGGCTTGCTCCACTTCTGAGCAGCCTAGAAACCACAGACAAACCACTTCTCTCTCACATACCTCACTGGCTCTCTCTACTCAGTGACATCCTGTTTCTTACTAAGAAGATACTTTCAGATCCTTCTTTTTGGTCTGGGAAAAATAGCTGCATGAACAACTTAGAGGTGGTCTTCTCAAAATGCAGCTCAAAACTATTACTTTTATGGCTGAAAAAACATTGTGTAGAGGTTGCTACTTGTAACTGTCTACATCTTATACCACACAGAATAATAATTGGTATTTTTATATTTAGAATCTCAAGACCCTGAAAATGAAGGACATGCTTGTTTCATAGACCATTTAGAACATGAAAGGAGCCTGGGTACCTCTAGTCCAACTCTTTCAGGAAACTGTGCCCTCCAAGGGGCAGAGATAGAAGAGCTGATCTGGACTCCTGGTTCAGTGCTCTTTCCTGCTCTCTGTATTTTTACCCTAACCTACTGGGCTGAAATAACTGTACCCTTAAAAAATGTCACATCAGCTATGACAACATAGTTTGTTATATAACTGACGCTGCAGAGCAGGCAAGGGGAAGAAGTCATGAGCATGAACTACAGTGCCCCTCTTCTGGCTCTCAGGACAGCTAAGTCTCACATACTAATCAAGGGAACTTCAGATGGAACTGCAACACCCACTAATCGATCAAGGAATTAAAACCAGAGCTAACGTTTATAAAACAATTTCTATGTTCCTGATGTCATTAAGCATATTTCTTGATTTCATGTTCACAATAACCCAAATAAGGTATTTAGCTTTTCTGTCAGCCCTATTTCACAGGGAAGAAAACTGAGGCACCAAAAGTTAAATAACTTATTTAAGATTACACAACTAGTTAGCATTATATCCGAGATTTGAAGCCAGGCAGGCTGGTTGTAAAAAAATAATAATTCTTAACCACCTCTCTATTTCAGATATGCATTTTAAACTGCTTCCCTCAATAGGAAGTTGCACCTACTCCTCTGGACCAGTCAGCAGGCCAATGATTTTTCCTCTTCTTCCTAGCTGCTAATTGCTAATTTGTAAACAGTTTCCCTTCTACCACTGACAGGTGTGAATGGGGGTAGGATAAAATAGGAACAGAAATCTGAACAATTCCTGGAATGGAGTTCATCTTAGCACCTTTAGGATTTTTATAGCAATGCAGTCAATAAATGGGATGTGGAATGCCCTTCTCCCAGTACCTGCTGCTCTTAAATCTATGTGGCATATACATGTACGTACACACACACACACACACACACACACACACACACACACACACACACACACACACCCCAGAAGGTTTTTTTTTTCAAAACTACAAGTTCTTTGCTAGTGTTCATTTTGGGGGCAATACTTCTCAAAATGTTTTTTCAGCTTGGACTCACCATTTTATTAGTTTATTTTCTTTCAGACAAGGATGGGACCTTATGATAATAAGTCTGTGTAGTTTTTTAAGAAACTAGAATGAACACACCTTGGGAGACAGGAGATCCAGTTCCTTTATCCAGATGCACAGTGCAGAAAAATAGGACCTTATTCTAACTACATAAAATCTCTAGCATTAAAAGATAGGAGATGGTGCACATCTGAAAATCATGAATAATTATGTCCTATCTTTAACAGATGTACCATCTTAAGTCACAATAAAATCCACAGTTCCATGGACAAAAAGACATGTGAGGTTGGGTATTAAAAACTCATCCAGCTTCCAACTTACAAAAGAAAAACTCTGAATTCCTGTCCAGCCATGCCAATCTCATGAAGTAACAACTTTTTCCACAAACACAGGTACTATTACAGAATTCAGTGGGTATCTGATTCTTAAACTTCGGTTTAAGAATTCCACAGCCAATTCATGAAGGAGATCAGGTAGACTGTTACTCTGCTGGTATTTACAGTTCACTGAATGTCAAGGAAAGAGGAAAGTACCATCCATCAGCAAAGGAAAACTCATCTGCCACTTGATCTGACATTCTATTCGTGCTTACACTGTCTCCAGAGAACAAGACGCATCTATTTGAATAAACATGGAGACAGGAGAAGGGGGAAAACGACAAAGTAGCCAACCAAATTGTTGCAGAAATACCAGGACCACAAGTTTTGAAATAGTTATCGATGGAATGCTACCACAGTCTATGAGACTCTTGGGCATGCGTGTGGAACACCTTGATGGCTAAGCTTGCTCAAAGTAATAGCTTCAAGTCACTATTCAACTCCACGAACGCCAGCCACTTAGGAGGTATTGGTGGTATGCTGATAGAATATAGGCTTGCCCTGAACCCAGGCTCAAACCAAACCATGGATACTCTAATTATATAAGGTCAGTGGAAAGAAGGAAGCCACAAGTTTTTTTCTTTTTGTTTTTGGTAGCAGGTAACCTTCCCTTGAAGAGTTGTGTAATCATCTTCCATTGCAAGAGAAAGATATCTTCATCAGGTAAATCCTTAAATTTACTTTAAGACAGCATTGAGCAATATCCTGGGAATGAATGCACTTGAGAAATGCTCCATTTTACTGTGCCCATTTCAGTGAAGCCTACTAGCTTAGTAAGCCATGCCCTACTGCCAGCTTTTAACTCTTCTCTTTGTAACAACTCTGTGTAAAGCACTAGCTTCAGCATCCTGAATGTGGGCAAATTGATGCTCAGAGCAACTATATGGCTTACGTAAATTTTCATCAGGTACATGGCACAAGAAGTTGTCACTATTTGTTGAGAACTGTGAAGTTACTTAGAATGATATTCTATTGATTCTACATTTCACAAAGCATAATTCTAGAAGATTTGTTTGTAAGGATTTGGTAAATCAATAAAATTCACATTTCCTTTAAAAACTTTTATTAATATGAACACCTGAGTCTCACTGAGTGTATGCAATATGAGATTGTATCATAGGTGAGGTCGTAACTCTTTAAAACAAGCAGTTATTTAAAATGCCATACAGAAAAGTCACTGATTACTCATAGTATGTGTAAAATTTTATCTGTGCACTGCAATTATCACTGTTTATTTCTCGTACTGAAATGTTTTAGATTGTCTGACATGGAGCTCCCAAACGCTAACTTATAACCATATACACAAAGGATAAAAACTCCAAAAAGCTACATTGAAATGAAACTTTTAATTTAAAAAGTGTTGAGAACCGGGCTTCTAAAAATGGCAATCTAATCTGTGGCATCTCTTAAGTAGATGCAAGTTTCCTTTCAGGACATGTATTGAAGAAAAATTTCAAAGGCCAGTCTCTCTGAAATGTTCCTATGCTGATGAAGGTATTAACACTTTGTTCCAAGAAGCATCTGCCAAGTAGTCCTTTATCATTTAACTAGAGTTACTGTGGACATACAAGGAAACCTGTTTTCTCCTAATAAACATATACAGTGGGTGAGAATAATGGCTAAATGGAATGGCCCTTTACCTTTCTGGAAATATTGAATAAAAGGGGTCCAACAATAGCTAAATATGAATATTCTTCATTTCAACCCATTGGGCTAAGCTACTAGACTCTATCCCCATCAGGAAATGATTGGGTTTTATAGTGTATCATCCAGACACTCTTAATGATCTAATGTCATTTGCCCAGGTAAAATAACACAGTATCCTAAGTAACTGATAGTGTGATAGATTGTTCACCAATTGCATCACACAGTAAAGTGGGAAACTGCTTCCTGTAAATACCACCTAGACTTCTGGGCCTGGCCCCACCCAGAAAACACAATCTTTTTGACTAAAAGTGACTCTCAATTAAGTGATGATCTCAAAAATCACCTCTGTGAATGAGGAAAGAATTTGTCACTAGATACAGTGACACCAATCCCACATTTTGTGGTTAATAAAACAAGTCCTACATTCAGTTTGGCACAAGGCCCTGATCTGACTTATTTCAAGCCAAGTTGAATGGCTCTCAGGAAAGGCTGCCATTCATGAATGAAGGAGGAAGGGACCCCAGGGTCCCTTAGAGCAAAATTTACACTGGTTATACACAGTTCTGACATCTTTTGAGCAATCTGTCCTGTTTCCTAAAGAGGGTTGTGTACTGTGCTTTTACAAAGAAAAAAAAGGTTTTAACTACAAGATCTCAGTTTTGCCTGGCATTTTCCTCCAAAAAGGGCCCAGTGGGGGTGAGAACAAAGAGAAGTGAAGGAAAAGAGAGGAAATGCTCTGATTTCTGATTTAATTGCCCCAAACATCAAACACACCCAGCCAAATGTAAGACACACAGGACTTTCTCCAGAAAGTATACATACAGCCTTCATTTAGGATTTCTTGCTCCAGTACTTAATTAGGAATTTTCATTCTAAAGTGGCACACCTGTCTCCTCTGAGAGTTCAAGTCTCTTTGAATTAAAAAAAAAATCAAGTACCCTTTTGGGGACACAGCATATATTTTTAAACTTCTTATTAAATCAACCTAATTTATGGGGCATGTTCAAGAAAAGCAGGTGGATGCAAAGTTAATTTGCAGGCTATCATACCCCTCCTACCTTCCCCCACTGCTCTCCCCTCCCCTTGCGTTTCCGAATGCCTTCGGGCCCCCTCCGAGGCGGCTCGGTCCGCTCTGCCTGGACGCCGAACACTGCCGAATCCCTCCGAGCCCCGCGCCCAGGCCGCGCCGAGTGGAGCCGAGCATCGCCGAGCTGAGCCCCATCGACTTTCCAGGCCTCGGCTGGGCGCTGTCCACCACTCGGAACGCCTGAACCTCACTCAGCTCGGGTGCCTGGGGCTTTCACAGAACTCCCAGCCTGCCAGGGCAGATTACAGACTTGTGAAGTTTTGAAACGTCCTCCCTAGGGAGAAAGGGGTGGCGCGGGTTGCATTTCCCGATCCGCAGGGGCTCCAGGCAGATGCAACATGCACCTCATTGCAAAGAGCAATTCCCCAGGCCCCACCTCCCCATCCATTTGGGTTGCACAAGCTTCAGAGAAGCCCCAGGCCAAATTTCCCGTTGCTCAGAAGGGTGCAGAAAGCCGAGGGGGCCACTGCGAAGAAAGCCCCCCGGGGGGTTGCAAACAAAAATAAGAATATGTCAAGCAGATGGGGGGAAATTGTCTCCGAGCTGTTACTCCCTACCATCATGGCGCCGCCTGGAACCCGCTTGTCATGCCTGTTACACATGCAAGATTTTTTGCTTCTTGGTTCCCAAACCGCAAGCACGCTTCTCCCACCCACCTTCCCACGAAAAGGGTTTTTATTTTCCATTGTTTTCCTACGGGATGCAATTACTTCGGCTATTCCGTCAAGTTGAAAAATAATCATTTTTGTTTACTGCACAGCAACCTCTAATTAGAGCTGTGTGTGCACGAAGGTGTCACAGCAAAGCGACTTGGAATCCTCTCTAAACGCTCTTAACGAACTCCATGTCCTAAACTGACAGGCCAACGGAAGCGGCAGGGCCAGCAGGCCCCGAGGGCGCACACCCCTTACCTGCCGGCCACCCCCTCCCCCAAGCAAAGCTGCTTGTGCCGCCTGTGGGTTCATCGGGAGCTTCCGTGTGGATGGGGCAAGACGCGAGCCTGCGAGTGGGAAGGAGGGCGAGGCTCCTTATTGGGAAAGCGTGGAAGGGAAGGAATATCCCATTTTGTTTTAATTTTCAACCATCACTCAAATCCACCCCCAGTTAATTAGGAGGGGAAACTGATATCTCAGGCAGAAGGGGGCGGCGGTAAGGGCCTGAAATCCGCATTGTTGGTAGATTTCATGGAACGGCTTAAGCAGAGTGTAAAATAAATACAATGATAAAGGCCACAGAGGGAAGGAAAACTGTAGGGGGAGAGCAAATGCTGGTGGATGGGGGAGGAGAGGGGCTCGGGGCATCCAGGGGCGGGCATTCAAACCCACAGTCAGCATCTCTCTTCCATCTCTGCTTTGGATACAGCTGTGCTTGTCACATCCGCTTGGAAATCCACTCCTTCCCCTAGCACACGCCCCCTCCCCTAACCCTCGCCCTCTCTTTTGGGGGAAGGGGTAAAGACCACAGACTCCAATTCAGCACTTAAATTCATGAACAGCAAACTCTTGATCTGCTACCCCAGTCTAGGGTTGGGTCCCCTCCATGTTTTAGCCAAGTTCAAAACCACTGCCCCAGGAGAAGAGCAGAGAGAAGTGGGATTATGCAGGTAGTGAGGCAGGCAAGGAGGGAGAAGAGACCGAATGAGACAGAGATGGGAGACAGCAAAACACGAAATACTCCACCAGCAAGAGTAACGATCATAATCATGCCAATAGTGTGATGTTCTGATCAATATGGCGGACACTGTCATTCATACAACTACAGGCCTCCGCAAAAACACCCACCCCAGGAGTTGGGGTGGAGGACCCAGAACAAACGTAAGGAGTGGGGGAGGGGAGTTAAAGCCAGGTGTGCGTGCTGTGTGTGTGTGTGTGTGTGTGTGTGCGTGCGTGTACACGAATTAAATATCAGGCCTGGAGAGTAATGTGGAGTAAGCGAGGTAATAAAAAACGATTCTAAAAAATTATTCTCGATAAAAGTACAAATCTCAGTGCCACAGACACTTACTTCATCTGCTTCACAATGGTGCTTTTTCCTGATTCTCCAGCCCCTGTTGGGACACAGACAGGGGGAAACCAGTGAGTGTCAGCTTAGGGAAAGGGGGGGGTTGGAAGGCTAAGGCATGCTAGGGAGGGGGGTGGGCGATCCTGGGCACATGGTGGTGCCAACTCGGGAACCAGATCTCATGGGGGCACAAGAGGGGTGGGGGGAGCTGGCAGCAGGGGTGCGTGGTGGCCGGGGTCGGGCGGCCTTCGCGGTCCTTACCCAGCAGGAGTAATTTCACGTCTTTGGCGGCGCTGATGCCATCTTCTTTGAGGTTTTTCTCAATCGCCTTGCTCCGCTCGAGGGCGGCTCTCTCCTCAGCGCTCAGAGTACATCCCATGGTGGCCCCTTCCTTGCCACAGCCCGCACTACTCGGCTGGCACGGCTCCCCGGCTTGGCGCGCCCCCCACCCCCCCCAGAGAGCAGAGCCTGGGCTCAAAGGGGGAAAAAAAAATCACGATATCCTCTCCTTGGCTGGGAACAAAAACGTCGAAAGACCAGAACCCCCCAAAAAAGACAGCCGTTCACAAGATTCCAGCAGGGGAGACTGGCGGCAGCTGGCGGCGGGGGGGTCTGGGGATGTCGAGGCGAGAGTGGCCGGGGTCAGGGGCTCCGGAGTCGAGGGAGGAGGCGCCCGCGGGCCCAGGGAGGCGCGGGCTGCAGGCACTGAGGCTGGTGCACGACCCAAAATAAATAGGAGTCGAAGGCTAGATCCGCAGCCGGAGCCGGCGGAGGGCAGGGTGGGGTGGGGGGCAGGGTGGGTCCTTCTGCCGCGGCTGCCGGAGGCGGAGGCGGCGGAGGCGGCGGCGGCGGCGGAGGCGGCGGCGGCGGCGGCGCGGGGTGTGGAGGGAGTGAGTTAGGGGGTGCTGCTAGTGCGTGTGCATCGCGGGTCCTCCGCCGTCGGTGCGTCCGCGGCGCCTTCGCCGACCCCCGCGCGCTAGGCAGGGCTGGGCAGGGGGCCGGGCCGGGGGGCCGGGCTGGGGGGGCAGGTCTCTAGCGGGAGGCGGCGTTGTGGTCTCCCAGAGCTCGCATCGCTCGGCGGAGCCTACTGGAGAGAGAGAGAGAGAGGAGGGAGAGCGCGAGGGAGCCGCGACCAGCGGGGAGCTCGAGGGAGAGGAGCGAGAGAGAAAGAGAGGGAGAGGCGGGGGGCGGGGGGGAGAGTGAGAGAACGAGAGAGCGAAAGGACGCGCGCGCGCGTGCGCGCGCTGTGAACCCGACGGGCGGGAGTGGGGGGGGGGGACGAGCGCCGTGAGCGAGTGCGCCAGCCTCTCTGCGCACCAGCTCCACGAGCGGCCCGCTGACGTCAGCAAGGCCCCCGGGGCCAGACTCGGGAGGGCGGGGGCGGCGCGCGCGCCCGGGTCCGCGGCAGCTGGCGGGAGCGCGTGCGCGAGCGTGAGGCTCTTCCCTCCCCCAGCCCCTTCTCCCTCCGGACGCGCGTTTCCGCGGCGTTGGGCGCGTGCTGGGTTGGCGAGGGCGGGGTCTAGGGCTGGGCGCGCGCGCCAGGGCGCGCTGCCTCACTCCTCCTCGGCCCGCCCCGCCCCGCCCCAGCGGCGGGGGCCTCCTTGTCAATGGGAGCGCCGGGCTGCGCGGCTCGCGCGGCGGCCCGTCAGGTGGCCGGCCCTCAGCTCCAGCCCTGCGCGGCCTCCTTTCGTCGTCGGCGGGCTCTGCATCTTGTCTCCAGCAGCTGGGCCCACGTTTACCTCAGCCAGTGTGAGGAGGTAGTGGGTTATAATAAACCTGTGCATTCGGGGGCCCGGGGGGGGGCAGATTCGGGGGTTCTCTTTTCTTCTTTTTCTGTTCTTCCCCTTCTTCCTAGGTTCGCATTTCTTGAACACTTAGTATGTGGGGGAGACGGGACTGTGAGGAGAGGACCGCAGCGGACTTACAAAGTCACGGCCCGTGCCCCAGGAGGGCCTGGCCCCGGATTTCCCCGGCGTGGCCGTCAGACGGTTCCCACCCGGAGCGGCTGCGGTGCCCAGAGCCCAGGAACCGCGTTTCACGGGAGCCTCTAGCGAACGCTTCCTCCCGGAATATGGCTTCGAGGCTCTGCAAACCCCGGGCGGTCTAGCTGGGCTCAGTCCTTTGCCCTGACTTCCCCAGCCCTAGCTACGCCTTCCCACGCGAATGGGAGAGATGAATTCCGTAGAGATTTTTTGATCAAAGAAGAGGATGTCTTCTTAAAAAAAAACCAAAACACAAAACTTCCCTCTCAATCTCCAACCAAATAAAGACCCAGAAGCCCGCGTCAGCTACCCAGTGTGCTTTAATCATCAAACACTGAGGACACCAACAGACACTGGCTGAAGATCGGGCGTGTTCTGGGTGGTCTCTAATACTTGGAAGAAAGTAATTCTTACTGCACAAAATAGTCTTACACTCAGTTCCACCAGACAGCTCCAGGAGCCTTCCTAGAGAAAGGAGCCAATAGACAAGGCTGGCTGGGGGTAAGACAGGCAAGCAGCCAGTGGGAAAAAAATTTTTTTTTCCCCTAACAGTTGGGCATTTCTGTGGGTCTGAAACCAACTTGTTTGTTTCATTCCAACAATAGGAAAAAAAAAAAACCCTCAACCTTCTGTTTGGGAAATATTACCCAGCATAAAAATACATTTGCAATGGGGAAAAAAGAAGGCAGTTAAGGCCCACCCAGAAGAAAACATTTTTTTTCCCCTTGAATTTTAAAAATTTGGTATTTCCCACTGTGGGTTTGCCTCATTCTACAAATAGCTGTCTACGTCAGGAAGTTGTATGTAATGTAATTGGCACATTTAGATTTCAATCATATTCTACCTATTTTTAGAAACTATAGAGAATTTTTTATATAAAGTAAATAACTGCCTTCTCTCCATTCTTCCTTCCTAGATGGGTTGGGGAAGTCGTATTAAGAAAGGAATCTGGTTTGGCTTAAAATCAGACTATCACTAAAAATCGGCCTTTCATATCCAAAACAGATACCCAATATTCTATAGAAGTTGTTGTTTCTGCTAGAGGTTCGTAGGGCAGCATACAGATCTACCACCTATCAGATGCAGAGAAAAACTTTAGCAACCTTGTACAAGTTCTGCTATGTCTACAAAACTGAACTTGACAGGTTGAAAGGTAAGGGCATAGCCATTTCACTGCATATTTTACATTTTAGTGCCACCATTGTAGCCAGTGATTTCAAAACTTAGGCTCTTGGAGGCATTTTGATTTGTGTGGCTGGTTTAATCTATCCTTGACCTTATATGTATTTCTTCCTTCTTGATAGCAGTGCTTACAGTGGTGGCGGTACAAACCTATTTTTTGAGTTTTTCTTTACCCATTTAGTAGTTATTGCACACTTACCTACCTACTTATCTACTGTGGACATGGGGGCTTGTCTAGGTGTAGATGTTGTGCTTCAATTTGCCTACCCTGTTTTCTTTTTCTGGGTCACTTTGCATCTTTATGGCTTGATTTCATAAAAGACTAATAATAATCCGCTTCATCTGTATAGTGCTTTACAGCTTACAGAGCACTTTTACAAAAATTATCTCATGTGATCCTCCCACATAAACCTCAGTTAGGCACTGTGGTGTGGGAAGCTTCATGGCTGAGTGGAAAGAGCCTAGACCATGAATACAGATTGATAAGAAAGAAATTCTGAGATATCCTACATTTAATTACAAAGGGCCAAAGGATTGAGGACAAAAAGATGGAACAGATTAATTAATAATGATGTACAGAGGACGAATTATCATTTTTACGTTCTTTGAGTTACTCAATCTATGTTAAAACTTTCACTCAAATTTGTTGAACCACTGCATTCTGGGTGCAGCCAGAGGCAGACGTTTCTTCTCCTTGAACATTGTCCTCCAAAAAACTTTCCCTACTTTAGGTCATCTTATTTCTCTTATCAATAACCAGTGGAGCTCAGTGTAATACATTTTGTCTTTCTTCCCCACTTTCTCGTTGTCTTTGGGTTTTTAGATCCAGTGGTTGTTTTTCAGCTGCTATTTAGCTCAAATGCTGAATGTTGCCAGACCTTGTCCCAGGACTGGTCATTTCTTCCTCTGGCTAGCATCTATAATAAATCATAAATCTTTCAGAGATCGGTTGGTCTTGGGAGCTTTGATTCCATGAGATCTACATGGGCACCAGTTAAGGAAGCTGAGACTCAGTTTAGGAGCTTGAATAATCTGATCAAAATCATGGAGTCACTGAGTAACATGCCAGCACAGTGCACCTTTTACAGGTTGTGGACTACATATATGAAATATTCATCCAATACTCAGAAAGCTTATGATCCCAGAATCTAGTCAGTCATATTCTAGTTCCCCCAAAGGAAATGAGGATTAGAACATCTCAATTCTCTGTGAATTATGAGTAATTAAGGAATACGACACATATTCAATTGGTACATAGTTAATCCTGTGGGCATGAGGAAATTACAAGCCTAATTTCAGAAGCAGCATGCTCAGTCCAAAGAGAGATTTCATTTTGTTTTATTTTATATGATCCTCAGGATATATATTTTTCTAACTAGACAAATCCTCTCAGTCTATACTCTGTCAACAGTCTCCATTGCTGCATAAACTATTCAGTGTACATTTAAATTTAAAAGTAGATAAATTCTGATGCTTTATATATGCCATAGAAAGAGTAATAAGAAAGCATACAATAAGTTTAAAAAAAAAACTACATGTGGCTTCCAATTCCGGAGGAGAGCAATTATGATTAGGTTAACTGCATTTCCCTATTTATTTCCTCTTAAAATTATTTAATTTACTATGTATGTATTGGTGGTCTACAATGTTTAATATATTGCGTTAGATTCAATGGAAGTTTTTGTTTGTTTATTTGTTTTGTCAGTTGTGGGGCTTGAACTCTGAGCCTGAGCACTGTCCCTCAGCTCTTCAGCTCACCCATGTGAGCCACAGCAACACTTCCAGATTTCTGATGGTTTTTTGGAGATAAGAGTCTCACAGACTTTCCTGCCTGGGCTTGCTTTGAACCATGATCCTCAGATGTCAGTCTCCTGAGTAGCTAGGATTACAGGTGTGATCCACTGGCACCCAGCTTCAAAGGAAATTTTAAGGAAGAGATCGGAGTCCTGAAATCTTGTAACTTCTAGAATGTGTTCTCAAAATTATTCATATTAGACTCAACTATGGTGCTTGTTAAAAATTCAGTTATCTATCTTCTACCTACCCATTAGACTCCACTGCAATGTTCATTAATAGCCAATTCTCAGGTGATTTTTCTGTACATAAGGTGTTAGCTTTATCTAGAATTAGTGTGCCAACTAATTCTGCCAGAAGCTTGTTTTCTGAAAGTCCAGCTGTCTCCTATGTTTCTGATTTCACTTTTTCTTTATGTTTACTAGTTATGTTTGTATTTCTGACAAAAGGAAAAATAGGCAGATTACTGTTCGGAATGAATGTTATTGTCATGGGAAGAAAATAGGCTAAAATATGTGGTCCATGAGCCAAATGAGACTAAACCAAAAATCCAGTAAATTAGGCATTTGAGGGAGAATAATAGATCATTGAAGATTTGGGGTTTCTAAGTGGTTCCATTATATAAAATGGATAGGTTAATTCAATTTAGAAGAATATCTGGTATGAGTTAGATTAAAAGATACTTTCTTGTTTTCTGAAAAGTGTTTGCTATTGGTGAGGGGAGATGCAGATTACTTTTTCTTTTTCTCGGTCCTGAAAAGATAAACTCTCAATTCAATGTTTACTGACTGGTGTTTTATGCACAACTCTTAGATCCATCAGAGCAGTGGTTCTCAAATGTTTTTATGCGTAAGAATTACCTGAGGGTGTGTGTGTGTGTGTGTGTGTGTGTGTGTGTGTGTGTGTGTGTGTGTGTGTGTGTGTGTGTGTGTGTGAGAGAGAGAGAGAGAGAGAGAGAGAGAGAGAGAGAGTGTTTGTGTGTGCTGGTCCTTGGGCTTGAACTCAGGGCCTGGGCGCTGTCCCTGAGTTTTTGTGCTCACGTATATTGCTCTACCACTTGAGTCACAGCTCCACTTCTGGCTTTTTTGTTCTTAATTGGAGATAAGAGTCTCACGGACTTTCCTGGCCAGGCTGGCTTTGAACCTTGATCCTTAGATCTCAACTTCCTCTGTAGCTAGGATTACAGGTGTAAGCCATCAATGCCTGGCCCCAAGATGCTTTTCAATGATGCAAATTCTTGAGCCTCATTCTAACAATTCCTGAACCAGAAAATTTAAGAAATTCTTTATTCTTATTAATCATACCCCTCCCTCAAGTGATTATTGATGCATTTTGGAAACTTCTCTTTGAAGTGGGAGAGTCTTATGTCTTTGTATGTATCTCTAAAGATCAATCACATCCCTTGTCCACAGTAGCTATGCTTTTTAATATTTAACTATATCCACTTATATAAACATAAGAGCTAAATTAGAGAGCGTATCACAGCGTTTCCCACTTCTGAGACACAGTAATTTTCCTAGGACAAATTTTGTTGCTTGGTCAATCTAGAAATTGGTTAAGATTGGGTGGTCAAAGAGTAGTAGCTTGGCTTCAAGTAAGATTCTGAAAGATGAAGTGATATTGATTTTAAACAAATGAAAGATTTATTGGCCTATAGGAACTTGTAAGAAGAACATATACAAAATGTCTGACATTCCTATAAGGAATTTTTTTCTAAATTATATTTCCCATTTTGCTATTTTGTAGTTTTGTTCCCCCTCCAGTACTGGGGTTTGAACTTGGAGCTTCATGTTTGCTAGGCAGGAACTCTATCACACCTATTTTGCTTTAGTTATTTTTCAGATAGGGCCTCAAGTTTTTGCCCAGGATGGTCTTGAACTGTGATTGTCCTACTTATCTTTCACAGTGTAGTTGAGATTACATTAATGTGCCATATATTCCACCCTCCAAGATTAGTTTTCTTATTTATAATTGTTAAGTACAAGACATTCCATTGGAAAAAATAAAAGTTTGTGTACTTTTTAATGAAGAGTCTTGAATGAAAGATCAGATTAAGGTTTGTGGGTATTTGAACTAAGCCTCTAAGTTATAGAAGTCCATTTGAGACAGTCACTGTTGAGTATACTTTGATAGTTCAAGACTTTCAAAGAAGGTGTGCTTTTCCATTTTTAACAATTTAACAATTTAAAGCAAGGAAATCCTACTTTTGGGTTGAATATGGTAGAGAATTGGAGAGAGTCAGGATTAATGCTTTCATGTTGATAGTAAGATTGACCGAGAGCTGAACTTCAAGTTGGAAACTTGGCTTAATATGAAGGCATTGCCTAACAGTCATGGTTTTATATTGGGATTTTCATAGGAAATCTTTGGTCAGAAACTAAGATTCTTATTTGTTATGATGAGAATAATGACAAATATCTTTCAACTTCCCTTTGATAGTGTTGACAGAAAAGATTTGCATATATGCAGTTGTAAAGAATTTAATACTTTAATACAGAAGCACCAGACAAAAAGCTTCTTGCATTATCATATTTCCTATCTTTCCTTTTCACATATACAACTCAAACACATTTAAGACATTATCTCATTAGCCTTCTGTAAGCTTCAAGGTCTAAAATTTTATTACCACATCGCTCTTGGCAGCTATTGTTCCTGTCACTTATTTTTGTGAAAACAAAATGTAGGGGCATTTTCTCTGAATCTAGTTAAGACCAATTTGCCTATGACTAGTGTGAGTGGAGGTATGTGGATTTTATTTACTTGAAACTTAGAAATTGTTGTGTTTGGCCAGACTGTTCTGCTTTAATTTTGTGACCCATTTGCATCTTCTAAAACATGCAGTTTCGGGTATTCTCAGTCTGCCAAGAATGTGAAGTTCTAGTAGGAAGTTCCAGTAGGGCAACATGTTTCTTCAATTGACATTTAGGCATATTATCTATTCCCCAAATGACTACAAACCTTGGCCTCTATGAAAGAGAAAACATTCTTATGAAATTCCTATGTGTGTAATGAGGTACATATATTAAATTGAGAAAAGACAATTCAGATACATCAAACCCATAGGACTTTTAGCTTAAATCATTTAGAGCTTGAAAAAAAAAAAAGAACAGTACTGATTTTCTTCTAAAGCTGCCCCTAAAGTCCACTGACTTTCTCCCTGGTCATTGTAGATTTTAGAAAGGGGTAAGTGAAGAAGAAAGATTCTGATTTAGATACAGCCAATATAAATAAAAACACACACTTCTCCTAATGACCAAAGAGAGGATATATACAGACCTCAATAAAAACACTAAATGTAATGGCTTAATGATGACTGTGAAATTAATGAGGTTGGTTTCCTAAGGAATCCTAGCCAATAGTGAGACTGAGAAGTGGGAGTGAATGGGGGCAGTAGAAGGAAAAAGTACAATTCAGGGATTGGTCAGTTTCATTATCCTGCTTCTATCTCCTCTGCCTCTATTATAGGAAGGAAGAGAAGCCAATCATTCTTTTCTTCCTATCTTTTGCATCCCCCACTATGTTCCCACTCATGCACTTAGTTTTATCCATCGCCCCATGAAAATTTTCTCAGAAAGAAAATAGTGATAATATGTTATTTTCCTCATAATTGTCTTCATTTACTTAATGCATGAATTTAGCATTTTATGTATTGGACACAGGTGCTATAAATACACTATTAAATGCAATAGAAATGGTTTCCTGTCATCCTGATGTACATAATCTCTGACCTTTGAACTGTAATAATCTCTCATGCATTATTTGGTTTGATTGTTATAACAGCTTTTTGATGCAGAGTAAAATTCACCTAGGAGAAGTTCAAGTGACTTGCCCTAGATTGCCTAGATCATATGTTGTATAATCAAGATGAACATGCTTAGCAAACTTTCAAGACAGTATTATTTCATCTGCATCTTCCCACTTCTCTGAACTTAAGGTTCAAAGATTATATCTAAATTATTCTTTTACATTTTTTATTTTGTTTTGTGCCCATTGATTTCAGGGCCTTGTGCTTTCACTCAGCTTTTTTGCTCACATTGGTGCTCTGAGCCATGCCTCTAGTTCCCATTATGCTTTTAAATACCATGGAGACTATTTATATTATTCATATTTTATTGAGTTTTATTCAGTAATCATCCTTTCCTTTGTCAGATATTATTGAGCATCATAAATGTATTTGATCCAAGAAATCTATGATTCTATGAATCTATTTTAATAAATTATTCTTATTCCTTATCTTAAAACAGAATAGATTATTTTTGTACTGCATATTTATCAGAATACACTTCATATTTTATGGCACCCCATTTCCTATAGAAATTGGGAGTAGATGGTATACAATTGTTAAAAGAAAACATTGGCAAGTTTTAGTCCTAGTAGGTTTGGACAAAGGAGAGACAAACATAATTTTAAAAATGAAGGGCACAGAGTAAGAAGAATACTGGGCCAGAAGGAAGAGACAGGACATTCAGTCTTCATTCAGCAAACTTTGGGAGATTCAGTTTGCATTCTAGACTTTAATTTCCTCAGTAAAGTGAGTTATACATATATACGTGTGTATATATATATATATATATATGTATATATACACATGCATATATGTAAATGTACATATGTATATATGTATAACTCATTTACTGAGGAAATATGTGTATATACATATGTATGTATATATATATAACATACATTTAGAGTTTTATATATAATTCTAAAATCCAATATATAAGGTATATAAAATTCAATATATATTGAATTATATTTATAATTCTTTATATAACAAATACATTATATGTAATTCCATAGATACACATATAGTGTCAGTACAGGGGCTTGTACTTAGGGCCTCTTTCTCTGACTTGCTCACTCACAGCTGGCACTCTACTATTTGAGCCATACCTCTAGTTCCAGCCTTTTGCTGGTTACAGATGAATCAGATTTGTATGCCTGGGCTGGCTTCAAACATCCAGCCTCAGCCTCAGTCTTGTAAGTAACTAGGATTTTAGGCATGAGCCACTGCTGATACTTTCTGTATTCTATATCTATACTTCTAAATGTGAATGGACAGAGAACCTGGACAGAAATATTGTGGGAACTTTCCATGACAGGTTTCTAGTGGGTAGGAACCCCTCAGGAGGGAAAAGCAAGAAAGTGTTACAAATGTATTCAATCCTTGGATCTGGGTACATCTGTTCCATTGTCAAAATAGTTTTCTTTACTTTTTTGTTTCCCTTATACCAAGGCTGAATCTTTTATACATTAATAACATTTGCTTTAGAAATATAACATCTTTGTAAACAGAACAAGCAAATATTATGAAGATTAGCTTGATTTTTGATATTCCAACTTAGAAGTGACACCACTCTTAGAAATGCTAGCCTAGGGCTGGGAAGTTGGCTCCAGTGGTAGATTGCTTGCCTTAACATGCCTGAGGCCCTGGGTTTGATTCCTCAGCACCACATAAGCAAAAAGAAGTGGTAGAGCGCTAGCCTTGAGCTGAAGAGCTGAGGGACAGCACCCAGGCCCAGAGTTCAGGCCCCATGACTGGACCCCAAAAAAAAGAAATGCTAGACTCATTTTTTAATGCATCCTTAGAGGTTTTCTCCAGATTGCCTTATATCCTTTTCAACACAATGGACAGATAATGGTTTGCAGTCATCACCCAACTGATTTTGAGAGTTTTGTTTTGTTTTGTTTTTTCTTTTTGTGTATGTGTGTGGGGTGGGGGGAGGGATAAATAGGGTGAATAGCGAAGTCCCAGGGGGCTGTATCATGTGGATTCAGGAGCTGAGGAACCAGTGCTAACTAAGGGGACACATAAGCTTGGTAAGGGTTTTACTCCATAGGTAAGGAGACCCCACAGACCCTCCACTGATCTATTCAGGGCTGTGTTTTTGTGTGATTTTTTTCTCTGGCATTGCCTTTAACAGTACTACTTGTTGATCTCTGCTTACTTGCTAAAAGTCATTAAGGAAATGGAGGAATTCAGCATGATGTTTACATGATGTTTAATTTTAAAGATACTAGTACTTAAGCAGGAAAAAAACAAACACAAGAATTGACAGATCCATCAAACTGTGAGTCAGAAAGTAAAGTTGTTATGCTTTATGTATGTTATTTATGTTCAGAAGAATACTGGAATTCTAGATAGAGAACTTAACCTTGAAAAAAAAAAGCTGGGTATTGGGCTGATGCTGGTAATCCCAGCATTCAGAATACTGAGGCAGGAGGATCTCAAGATGGATACCAGTCTTAAACAACAACAATAATAGTAATAAACCACCTTTCTCTTACAAAAAGAGTGGTGTATGAATGTATACTTAAATGTTTTAGGTTAAAATAAAATGTTTAATGTACGTTTGTAAACATTTTTAAAGGTATGTATTTTTTTATTTTTTTTTTGCTTTTCACCAGAAAAGTTACATGCTATTTTAAAGAAAAGTAAAACCACATTGCAAACAGCCTGGTTTTCTACTGTAGAATGACTAAGCTGCAATATTTTGCCATTTCTTAAAGCCAAAGACAATTTACTGTTGACTCCAGAATCTAGCTATGCCCTGCAGAGAGCTCCTCTAGGAATCAGCTTCTTTCACATCATTATTACTATCTGCTACCATCATTATTACTACTGAGGAAAAAAAATCCATAGTCATGAGGCTATCCTGAGGTACATACTTGAAACAGGATTCAGGTAGAGGAGTGGTTTTCTAAAAATTATATCAAGGTCACATTTGTTATTTTATTTTATCAACCCACCACTTATTATTATCACCACAGTTAATTTTGAAACTCATGAATAACTCACAAAGCCATATGGACTCCTTGAAAAATACTTTCAATTTATTGTTGCAAATATAGTATTATTAACACTATTGGTCCAGTAATCACTTAGATAAGATTATATAATGATAAAACTACATGTTTTTAGGAGTGAAGCAGAATGTTGTTTGGTGTGATATTTAAAATTTCATTCAGAGTACCTTGATTATGCATATAGATGATAAACAAATTAGCGATATAATTGGAGGAAGCGCCACCTTTACTTAATAGCTCTGCAAAGGTTACATTCAAAAATTATCCTTCGTTTGTAGGTTGATAAAATAAGATAACAAATGTGACCCTGATATTATTTTTAGAAAATCACTTCTGTAACAACAAAAATCATAAACATTAGCAAAGAACAATAAGAATTATTATTACTACTAGTACCGCCTTTGGCTGAGCTCTGATTTGAGACCATTCACAGTAGCCATCAGACAATCTTCAACCCTTCTAGTCCATCTCCCACTCTTCCTGTTCAAATAAGGCCTGTTGTTAATTCTTATAAAGTAGAGGTCAGGCACTTCTGTTTGGTATCTTTCTAGATCTGTAGCTCCAGACTAGGGTATAGCACAGAGATGGGGCCTACTGACTATTTGCTGAATGTGTACATAAATAAATGAAAGAGCATATTATACAAAGTCTTTTCAGATAGACAGGCCAAATATTATAGTGGTTGACAGGCAAGGAATACTTAGGAGATGGTTTTAATGTCATGATCAGTTACATACTTAAAACTTGTGAGTCTTTTCCTTTTACAGTATCAACCCATGAAATATACTTGCTAAATAAGTGAGTTTCTGAGAGAACAATATAGTATTGCTTTGACAGGACTCATATCTTATTAGATATAAAAAAGAACAATCAAACTGGTAGGCATAATAATATATACCTGATATTCCAGCACTCAGAAGGCTGAGATAGGATGATAAGTTCAAGGCCAGCCTTGGCTGCATAGCAAGCTTGAGGCCAGGAAATGAAGTGGGTATTGGTAAGGGAGTGGAAGACAGTGGAAAGATTTAAGTGAAATGTCTTAGAAATAACTAAATATATCTCCACAATATCAACAAAAATTAATTCAGCATACTATTAACAATTTAATTAGTGAATACCTAAATGAGCTTTTGTATTTGTCATAAAGAGTGATTAATAAGAAATTCATCTCATGCTGGAAGATGCCTGTCATGAGATCTATATTTTGGTATGAAATGCACTAAAACATTTGTTTCTATTTACCTTGAAAAACAATCCCCTTCTGAGGTAGCATGTAGAGCTGAGCCATCTGTTCTGGATTACAGTCTGAATTGCCATTGCTCTGAATATGCCTGCCTCTGTATATATTAATTTAAAAAAAGATTGTTTTCTCCTATTATCAAGTTCATTTATCACTGTATCATAAGGACAAACTTATATTTTAGTATGCATCAATATTGTTAATTGGTAGTTGAATAACAAATTAAACAGAGGGAAGTCTGAATTTTTCTGTTTTTCTTCTGCTATCATATGCTATCACAAGTAATTAAATGTGTCTTACTTTTTCCTGAAATAGCTTTGAATGTTAATGAAACTAAGGGCAACTCAGATGTTAGTTAGATGGTTAGGATCCAAGTAGTACTAGGCTGAGGTACAGTAGAAGATAAAAGAGAAGCATGTATGATAATGATCTTAACTCCTATACCCAGGACTTCAATTTGGCCTCTTAGATTCTGATATTACACATGTAGAGATAGACCCAATTACCTCCCCAGTGAAGCCTGTCTTCTGGGTGAAACCGTATTTGCTTTAACACTGATACAGAGTTTGAACAGCCAGGTTTCATGTGCATAATCTTATCTAGACCTCCTTTCAGCCATGGAAAGTTATGGCAAGTTTTATTACTCTAGTTTTTCTGGTGACAAAATTGAGGCTAGGTGATTTGATCAAAATTACGTAATTATTGAGTGATTAGCTGAGGCATCAAGGAAAGCTAAATATTCATTTGTGATTGGTGGAGTGGTAACTTAGACCTTCTTGGAAGTTTCATCTTGTAAAAAGTAAGATCCCTTTAGCAAAAACACCACACAAATGCATAGCACCATTAAACTATATAACATACATATAAAGAACAGATAGAGTAACAATCTCAGATGGAAGCAAACACTTTATGGTTTATCACAGAACAACTTAATAGAGCAAATAGAAATTGATTGTGAATTGATTAAGCGTTTTTTCATGTTGTCTTATTTGATGACATTTCTTTATGGGTCTTTCAAAGTTCCCTTCATATAAAAAGGCAAAGTAACATCTGGATTTCAAAGAAAATTAATTATTTCTTCTTAAAGCTGTTTAATTACTCTACTAGAAATTATCATTATTAAAGAAATTTGGAAGTGTTCCCTTCCCAAGACCTGTGTGGAATAGAGAACCTTCTGGATTCTATTCCATAATTTGGCTTGTATAACTATGAATAAAATTTTAACATTTCTTAGCTCATGTAAAACATGTCTCATAGAGTTTTATTTTGGGTTCAGGAATGCTTTGACATTTTTGGATTGAGTAGTGAGGGAGATGGAAATGCTATTTCTAAAGAAGGTTGGAGGCTAATGAAATAATTTTATTGCTCTTTTCAAATTTCTTCTCAGAAAAGTCAGGGCATTTTATTCATAGACAATTTACTTATTCACCAAATATTTATTGAATACCATGTACTAGACCATGACCAAAATCCTCTTTTGCTCCCTTAGTGCCATCTGATAATATTTCTGAGAATACCACAATAGCTCTTATTTCTGTTATGAAATATGAATATCCAGTGGCTGTTTGCAAAGACCTCCATATAGTCAACAGTACAATTTTCTGAATTCCAATACCTGATTATTGCTTCCCTATGTTACCTTATTATTAATATGAACTGTTTCTAAGCATTTGATATTGGAGATCCAGCCCCTTGAAAGAAGAAACCTTGTCTAATTTCTCCTTCATATCACTTACTACCAATTAGTAGTGAGGAATGCCTTGCCAAGAAGCCCATGAATAGAGGTGATTCATAAGACTTATGAATTCCCTAAAATTATACAAAAATTATCTTTTCCATATGCAATATTCTACAAATAGAATCTATAATTTTCATTAGATTTGCAAGGAGACCAGTGGCTTAATTGTTAGCTACTACAGATTAGCCACTCAAATGGACTTATGGTGAATATTTACATCACAGGAACTATGGGAATACAGATATGACATTAATGTATGAGACATGTCATGATTGGAAGGATGCTTAGGAATGGCTCTCAGTTCCTCAACTGAGGAAAATTAAGTTAATAGCTAGACAAGTCATCAATGATAATATTACCGAGATATTGATGTACTCTTTCTGTCGCATCATTCTACAATAATGTTCATCTATGCTAGAAAAATACTTATAATTCTTCATCCATTCTCCCCATATCCATTTTGGTGTGACTCATTCTTTGAACTATTTATACTCCAAAAGAATTTTTTTGACAGATAACCAGAGGCATACAAATCAGGTTATGAGAACCATGGCCCTAAGGGTACATGTGAAATACTGAAGAGAAGGCAGGGAATTTGGCATGAGCTCTAGTGAGAAAAAAAAGGGTAGATTTTTTTTTTTTTTTGCTTTGGGCTAACTTTGGGCAAGCTCTAGGTCAGAGTTCCCACTTGGAATTTTTTATATACATTTTTTATTGTAAAGATCTGTACAGAGGAGTTACAGTTACATGAGCAAGGTAACGAGTCCATATCCTATTAAGCATTGTTATCCCCTACTTTATTTTACCCCTACCATCCCTTCCTTCCCCACCTCCCCGACTTCTCCCCCCCCAAAGTTGTAAAGTTCATTTTCGACATAGTGTCTTGTACATCTCGTTACTATGGGTCATCTTGTATCCTTATTTCAGCATTTTGTTATCTCCCTTCCCCTCCCCAAATTAGAAAAATGTATATACAAGATGCAGGGCACCAGAATCAAATACAGTGAAAATAGGGGTTATAAATGGGGGAAGAACATACAAAAGAAACAAAAAAATCACATAATACATTGTAAGTGTATTAAAAACAATAGCAAGAAAGATAAAACATCTTGTGTCCCTATCTTGGGGTTCATTTTGCTTAGTATCATCTTATATGGTCATATGTACATTGTGTTTGACCTTTTCTGCTTGTCCTAGACATACACTAGTTATTGCAGATAAGGGAAACCGGGGACCTATGTTTCTTTGCGCCTGGCTTACTTCGCTTGATAAAATTTTTTCAAGTCTTTCCATTTCCTAACAAATGGGGTGGCGGTATCATTCTTTATGATGGAAGCATAGAATTCCAGTGTGTGTGTGTGTGTGTGTGTGTGTGTGTGTGTGTGTGTATGCATATATATACATGTATATGTATACATATCACATTTTTTTATCCATTCATGTACTGAGTGGCATCTGGGTTGGTTCCATAGTTAGCTATGGTGAATAATGCTGCAATAAACATAGTTATGCTTTAGTATGGCCTTGTTTGTGATCCTTTGGGTAAATGCCTTAAAGTGGGATTGCTGGGTCATAGGGGAGCTCTATGTGTAGTCTTTTGAGGAACCACCATCCTGATTTCCAAAGTCGTTGAACAAGTTTACACTCCACCAATAATGCAGGGTAGATTTTTGAGTTGAGCTTAGAAGAATCAGAAGAAAGTAGTTGACAAGCAAGTCAGCATAGTTGTCAACAAATTAAATAAAATAACATTTAACTGAACACCAAATTGGGATTAGGCACCCTTTAAGTTTAGGCTTCTGAGAAATTTAGTTTGCACTAAAATTTTGCTACTTTAATTAAAAGAAATTAGGACAATGTAACTAAGTTAAAATGCTACTTTATTTTATTTGAAAGTGCAATTTTAGAAGTTAAGTATGTTCATGTACAATTATATGCACGAATATATAGATGTTAGGTAATAGATGTTATTTCACTTTCAGAAAAATAATGTACCTCAAAGCTTTTGAATATATAATAGGTGAAAAGAATATTTTAAGTGTTATGGTGGTGCTTCTTTCATGGCTAATTTCACAAAGCTTCATAGATATATGTAGAACTTAGCACAGACTGATGGTATCATACTCATTCCAGTGCAGTCTAGCTAAGAGAGGGCTGAAAATATTAATAATCTAAAGGAAACTGGCCATATATGCAAAATATGTTTGTGAAATCATCCCCTACCGCTCTGGTTTGTTGAGTTGTGTTGGGGTTCTTTAATTAAAGGCTTCCTCAGAATATTTTTCTGGTGATCTTCTGTTCTGAGCTAGCTGTTTTATTTACTCTTTAGTGTTCTGCAAAGTCTCACTTAGCATTCTTTATCTTGTGCATTTTTTATGAGAGTGGCATAGCTATTTTTATATGGTTTTGTAAACTCCTTTGAGAACATGGGGGGTCCATGAAGAAAAGGAAATAGTGGAGTGCTTCTGCTTGTATTTAACCTATCCATCCCCCAATCTCAGAGAGACCAGTGTAGAGCTCTATCTATAAAAGCTGATTTGCCAAATGTTTCTACTCTGAAGGGACATCACCTATTTTTAGCAACAAAGAAGTGTTAGGAAAGGGAGGGAGGCATACTTCAGGAGGACAGATCTGAAATGAAGCCCAGAATGCTGAAGAGTGAGCAGAGAAGCAACAGGGTATCTGATGAAAGGTTCCTAAAGGGGAAGTGCATGGATCTGAAGTTCTTGATGGTTGTAGGAAAGCCTTAATTAAGAGTTCTTAATTTTTTGTAAAGTAAAATAAACAAATTAAGAGTTCTTATGTTTATTTAAGATAATCAAAGGAAATCAAGATACGAAAAACCAAATGAGTTGAATTTGATCCGTGATCTGTATTTTAAAAAATCACGTTAAAGTAAACTAACATCACATCAATTAAGCAACTCTACTTGAACAGAGCATTGTGCTAGGAAATATGCACAAAGGGTGGGAAGATGGTATTTTAAAATACAAGGGAGATACATGCTGCCCGGAATACAATTTAGAAACATTATTTTGAAGGGGATAAGATAGTAGATGATAGGATACCAAAGTCTTTCAGCTCAGGAGCAAATGGATTCACGTGCAAAATGGTCTCTTTCTATCAGTATTCCATTATAATTTAGAAAGTCAGAAGTTAAGACAAGATGGGCAAAGGAGAAAATTAAAGGAAGAGACAGTAGATGCTTGCAAATATCATAAGAGTGTGTTATAGATAATATAAGATTTCAAAGTATATATTGGATTTGGCTAAACACTGAAAAAGTTGGAAGACTTCAAGGGGTTGAGTGGAGCGTGAAACAACATGGAGTAATTGAAAGTTGAGCTTAAATACATGGTTTTACAGATAAGATGGAAAGATCACTTGCAACTAACATGGCAGAGAAAATAACCTTTACCCTTGTTCTGTTACTTAGCAGTTATGAGAACACTAGCCTTGATAAGCTTCTGTTTTCTATTTGGTTGAATTGGAATTACAAACATACACTTCCTCACATCACCAAATAATATCATATAAATATCATGTACCCCTTGATGTTTTGTGTTGGTAAAGATACTTCCACAATCATAAGAAAAACATCAGACAAATCCAAATGGGAGAACATTCTCTAGAATATTTGACCATACTCTTGAAAACTTTCAAGGTCATTAGAAAAAAAAGCAAAGACGGAGAAATTGCCAGAGGTCAAGGGAATTGAAGGAGGACAAGTAAATGTAAGGTAGAATGCTAGATTAGCTCCTAGAAGAGAAAAAAAAATATTAGTGAAGAAAACTGATGGATGTGAATAAGATTTACAGTTTAACTCACAGGATTGAACCAATGTTCATAAATTTCACAGAGTAACCACAAGAATGTAATAACAATAAGAGTAACTGCCTGGGTGAATGGCATGTTATCAGTACTATTTTTGCATCTTTCTCCATAAATCTAGAAACAGTCCAAAATAAAACATTTACTTACAAAGAATATATACTCCACTGTATTGTTATAAGGATGAAATGAAGGAACATATATAAAGCAGCTAGTATATGGCCTCAATTTGTAGTCCCTTTTGACCTTTATCTATAATGTAGCAATTCTCAAAAACCATTTGGAAGTATTTTGTGATGGATGGAAACAAATTCCAGGCCTGAACCTTACTAGTTCTGACTTTGTAAGTCTAGAACTAGATCCAAGAAGAAGCCTCTAGAATCCAAGAATCCTCTAGAGGCCTGGATGCAAGTGGTCCATGACTGCTTGCTGTTAGAGCTGCTGTTTTAGACTATGGGGATCCTAGAGTGAAAGTTGTCTATAAGGAAAATAATGGAGGTAATAATGCTGCCCTACTCACCTTAAATGGGTTGATGGGGGGAAATAGGGAAAATATGGAAGCAAGCACTTTGCAAACTAACTTATAATTCAAATCATTACAGATTAATTTGGAATGTAAGAGAGGTCTGATTAGGTAGCCATTTAATAACAATAGCTGTGAGGGTGAAACCTAACTTCTATTCATTTCAGCCACATAAAAATGTTTGACTGCTTTTTTTCCTCTTAAATACTCAGATGACCCACAGAAAAAGGCACAGTTCAACCTTTTCAATTACAGATGAGCTAACTGAAGCTGAGAGAAGAATCGTGACTGGTTCAAGGTCACAGAGCTAGTAATTGAGAAAATTACATTAGAATCTACTCTTGGAAGCTTTTGCTTGTGTTTTTCTTCTAGAGGATTGCTGGGTACTGCATTCAGAGCTGTATGAGCTTTGGAAAAGGGAAAGGATGTCTGACTTACTAAAGAGGGTTCCAGGAGCTTTTTTTTTTATCCAAGTCCTGCTGGTAGGTTTGCTCTTGGCCCTCAGTGTTGTAGAATAAGAGTTTTCACTCCAGCTAAATAGAGGGAAAGGGGATCATCTGAGCAGGAAAATGGCTTTTTGCGGACTATCTTCAATCATACTCAGATTCTACATCCTCAGCCATATCAGCAATGTGTCACCAACCTGAAAAAGCCTCCAGAATGCTGACTGTAAAATCAGCTATTGCTCAGCTTAACTGTACTTCCATAAAATATAGTGCTTGTAACTATGCTATTCTGAGATGGTGTGTAACCCAATGCACTTCTGGGAAGAAAAGAAACCTAGACATATCACTGTGTTTTTTCCACTCCTCTAACTTTATAGAAGTAGAATTGAATTAAAATTAAGGGTAACCTGGGCTAGGAAAGTGGCTCAAAGGCAGAGTCCTTTCCTAGCATGCATGAGGCCCTGGGTTCAATCCCCAACACTGAAAGAATGTTAAGGGGAAAGTGATTATAATGAAGCAAAAACTGATCTGTGATCAATCTCTTTCTATAATCTACTTGCCCTTAATCATCTTTCAGCCAATAAGCCATCTTTGATCTTTAGGTCAATAAAACACTAGTGAGTGAGCAGGCTGGAAAAGCTTAGTGTTCTTAATAATAAGAGCTATATTGAGAGAATGAGGCCAAGACTGAGAAATCAAAGCTGTATCTTAAGAAGTCAGAGCTGCAGCTCTGACTCTAACTCTTTCTAACTCTGTCCTTATTGACACCATTATAGTGGGGATAGTTCCACTATTCCATCTGGCCTTCCCTCATTTCCTACAGAGCTAGTTCCTAACCAGAGTAGTATATCACTGCAGAAAAGAAATCTTGCAAGAACCTAAGAGCTTCACAATCAGTTCTAGAAACTGCACTTTTCTTGAATTACCCTCTACCTTCATTGAATTACCTACCCAGTGGCACCTTCATTGAATTACCCAGTAGTGTTAGATTGTTATTTGTAGCTGAATGTATTCTTAGCTACTCAAGCAACTTGATTGGTCAGGAGGGAAAAGGAAACATTCCTTTGAATTTATTTTGCCTTGGAAGTCTAATAGAATAGGTGGGGAAGATTTTTGCCTGAGCTTCAAGCATAGGTATTTTTTTTTGTTTGTTTGTTTTTGTTGTTGGGCTCCAACTCTGGGCCTGGGTGCTGTCCCTGAGCTCTTTAGCTCAAAGTGAGTGCTCTACCACTTGAGCTTCAGCACCACTTATGGTTTTCTGGTGGTTAATTGGAGATAGGATTACAGGTGTGAGCCACCATGGCCCAGTTTAGTCTTGTTTTTTTTTTTGTTTGTTTGCTTCTTTTTTTGGTGCTGGCTTGAATTCATGGACTAAAAGCTGGCCCTGAGGTTTTTGTTCAAGGCTAGTGCTCTACCACTTGAGCCACAACTTCACTTTAGACTTTTTTGATGATTAATTGAAGAGTCTCACAGACTTTCCTTCCCAGGTTTGCTTGGAATCATGATCCTCAAATCTTAGTCTCCTCAGTAGCTAGGAGTCAACAGCTCCTGACCATTTTTTTTTCTTCTTTCTCTGAAGTATAGTTTTAAAAAGCAGTAATCCTCAAAGTGTGGTTCCCAAGACCAGGAGCATCACAATTGCAAACTCTTAAGTCCTGCCCTGCCCTGTTGCATCAGAAATTCTCAGGATAATCTCAGTTAAGATGACAAAGCAAAGTTCAAAACTGAGCAAGTAGGGCAGGGTTTAAAATGTTAGACTGAAGATGAGGGAGATTAAGTTAAAATTTTGAGTGGTAAGATCCCTCAGTTTCCATACATTTGCCTTTTCTCAGAAAACTACAGAAGAATAACACCAGCAAAGAGGAGACTCAGAAAGCAGAAAATTATGAGTAGAGAATTTTCAGGATGATGCTAAAGTTTGAGGGTGACAGCTGTTTATGTTGCCTAGAAAGCAACTAGTCCAGACTGGGAGAAGGAAGATTAAGGGCGCTAGGAAAAATTACTTCCTCATTGGTTTCACTGAATATAAAGTTGACTTTAATTACTATTAAAAGAGATGGTAATGGCTATCTACTGGAACAATGAAACAATAAATTTCCCAACCCATCAAATTCTTAGGAATAATTGTTGATTAAAAAAATTCTCCTACAGCTAGGTGCTGGTTGCTCCCGCCTGGTAATCCTAGCTAGTCAGGAGGCTGAGATCTGAGGATCACGGTTCAAAGTCAGCCAGGGCAGGAAAGTCTATGACACTCTTATCTCCAATTAACTACCAGAAAACCGGAAGTGGTGCTGTGGCTCATGTGATAAAGCACTTGCCTTAAGCTGAAGAGCTCAGGGACAGTGCCCAGGCCCAGAGTTCAAGCCCCGTGACTAACTCATCTCCCCTCCCCCCCCCCAAAAAAAGTACTCAAAAAAGTTTTCCTATAAAAAAGGGGATAAAATCATGGTCTAAAAAGAGATGTAAATGTCATTACTGAGTGGTATTTAGATCTAATATAAACATAACCTCTGAATATTGCTTTAGTTAAAAAAGAAAATATAGGACACACTTATATTGGAAAACAGGGAGAGGAAGATGAATATAAGTAAACTTTTCACAATGGTATGGTAAGTCAATAGTTAATGTCCAGAACCAATAAACCAAGCTAGAACAGTTTAAGCACATTCTTTAGAAATATGTAGATAACTGCAAAGAAAAACAGCTAAGATATTAAAAAAATGCCTCAGGGGAGTGGAATGTAACCCCAACTTTTTGCATGGTTTTTTTTTTAAAATAACACACTCCAACAAAAACAAAAACTAAAATCTACCTAATAAGTCAATTTCTTTAGAAAGAAATGTGTTTGTGTGTGATTTTAAAGACTAAAGCTAGCAAAAAAACCCCAAAACAACCCAAAGCATTGCAAACTACACCTGACCCCACCTAACATTTCATGTGGTTCAAGGATTCCAATACTTGCTTCCCATCTAATCTTGGATGAAAATCAGGGATGTGAGGTTTTTGCATAGTCAGACCCATGCCTCAGTTACAATGACATAATTGATGTATGTGGAGCTGAAAAGCAACTACTAATGGGCATTGGTTGTAAGGTTATGATGATACTGTCTTCTTTTTTCTTTAAAATATTGGGAAAGTCGGACATGGTGCTTCTTACCAGTAATTCTAGCATTCAGGAGGTCAAGGTAGAAGAATCTCTAGTTTGAGATCATCTTGAGTTGCATAGTGAGTTCCAGACTAGCCTGGGCTGCATAGCAAGACCCCTTGTCTCAACAAACCAACTAAAAAACAGAACACACATGTACAAACCCAAAAAAGTATTTAAGGGTTTTCTTTGTTCTTTCTCATGTGACTAATGATATAAACTCCTGAACATATGTCTTTCTAGCAGCTCTTGTTATTTATAAAATAGCACCACATTTAATACATACTTATTTATATTCATGGTAAACACAATTAAATCTCTTAGGTTTAACACTTAATTGGTACAATTGCCAAACTTGAGAAAGTCATAGGGTTGACTGGTTATTAAACACCAGCTAGTTTCATCTCAATGCCCTATTGGATATATATTGTTTATTTTTCTTTTCTTTTTCTTCTTGGGCCAGTCCTGGGGCTAGAACTCAGGGCTTAGGTTCTGTTTCTGAGCTTTATTTATTTATTTAAAGTTTATTTTGCTAGTGCTCTACTATTTGAGCCACAGCTCCACTTCTGGCTTTATTTGGTGGTTAATTGGGGTAAGAGTTTCATGGACTTTCCTGTCTCTTCTAGTTTCAAACTGTGATCCTCAGATGTCAGCTTTCTGAGTAGCTAAGATTACTGGTGCAAGCCACTGGTGCCGAGCTATATTTTCTTGTTTTTGCTATTTTTATATACTACTTTTTGTTACTTACAACAGCTTTCATAATGAAATAGATGCTTCAGTGAAATATCCTGCCGTGACTACGTTTAATATAATTATTTAATGCATTGCATTTTTGTTCATAATATCAGAAAATACAATTTGCAGAGTAGTATTTTTGCCTTCTTCTTGCCTGTCTGGGTCTGTGCACTGTCCCTCAGCTCATCAGCTCAAGGCTAGTGCTCTACCACTAGAGCCACAGTGTCACTTCCAGCTTTTTCTGCTTATGTAGTGCTGAGGAACCGAACCCAGGACCTCATGCATGCAAGGCAAACACTTTACCGCTGAGCCACCTTCCACACCCCTGCTTTTCTTCTTAATTTTCAGCCTAGGCTGTCCTCAAATTTGTGACCTTCCTCCTTCAGCTTCCTTAGTGCTGTGATTACAGGGATGGACCACCATGCCTAGCTCTAAAGTGATTTCTTAAGATTAAGTAAATAAAATACTAGAGAAAAATAGAAATCTTATGAACAGTTGTATTTTATATGTCACATATTAGTGTTTTATTTATAAATTGACAATCAGAATTTTGCTAAGTGCTAGCATATTTTATGAATGAATGAATATGTGAAAATCATTTCAGATGATTACCAAGCATAAGATGGATGGGGAAATGTAGTAGATATGTAATAATAAATTCCATTATTCTTAGGTTACTCTTAGGTTTGACTCTCCTCTTGGAAAATACTTTCAATGATGTGGAAGGTTTACAAGTGCTAGAAAACCAAGTTCCTTACTTTGTACTTTTACAGAGGTATAATACTTCAGGAGATAAAACATTTGCAAATGAGAATGTGCAAATAAGACTTAAAATAATTATTTTTTTCTTTTTTCTCTTTTTTATTGTCAAGGTAATATACAGAGGGGTTTCAGTTACATAAGTAAGGTAATGAATACATTTCTTGTTACCCTTGTTACCCCTTCCCTCGATTTTCTCCTGCTTTCCCTGCCTCCTGCCCTCCCCCCTTAGTTGTACAGATTGTTTCTAGCATATTGTCTTGTGCATATTGCTGTTGCACTGGTTTCCCCCTTGTCTTTTGTCTTATCGTTCTGTTGTTCCCCTTCCCTTTCCTAATTCAAATAAATGTATATACAATACCAGGGCACCAAAGTCAAATACAGTATCAACAGATGATATACCATAGGGGGAAGAACATACAAAAGAAACAAAAGAGCACATAGTGCATTAAAAACAACAACAACAAAGAAAAACCTCTTGTGTCCATGTCTTGGAGTTCATTTCACTTAGCATCATCTTATATAGTCATATGTACATAGCTATTGAGCTGTTCTGCTCATCTGCTAAGATTATCCTAGACATATACTAATTATTGCAAATAAGGGAGACCATGGGATCTATGTTTCTTTGGGTCTGTCTTACTTTACTTACTATGATTTTTTCCAAGTATTTCCATTTCCTTACAAATGAGGCTGTGTCATTCTCTCTGATGGAAGCATAGAATTCCATTGTATATATACGCATTTTCTTGATCCATTCATCTACTGAGGAGCATTTGGTTGGTTCCACATCTTAGCTATGGTGAATAATGCTGTGATAAACATAATTGTGCTGGTAGCTTTAGTATGGCCTTGTTGGTGGTCATTTGGCTTTACAAAAAGATTTGCCCAGACTCTGTTTGAGGAACAGAGATCTGTGATACAGGAGGCAAACTAATGCTCTGTGAGTTATTTGAAGTGTTTGTTTGTAATCAATGCATTTTGTTCCTATGAAGTTGACAATTGCTAGGAATTCAGGGATTAAGCTGAGTATAAACTGAACCTAAGAATACATATTTACTGAGGAGGTACTTGATTGTTTACCTTTGATTATGGACTGAATTTTTTTCTATCAGTAGAGTTGGTCTCTGGAAATAGAACTATGCAACATTACTAAATCATTTATGAAATTATTTTATCCACTAACTTACCAATTGAAAAGAAACATTAAAATAAATGCCTTTTGTTTACTATTAAATCATAATTTTTGTATAAATATGAAATGAAGTCTTGAGAATATAATGTATTTCAACAATGTAAACCAAGTAAGTCATGCAGATTTAGAAATATCAAAATACTACCATATTTGTTCTATAAAGTGTTAAAAGATGCCTCTACACCATTTTCTTTCCTTGCTTCTTAGAAGTAATCACTGTCCTCAGATTGGTGTGTGTGTGTGTGCTTGTATAGTTTTTGTAAATGTCCCATTTTTGCTTGAAAAAGAATGTGAGTTTTCTAATTGTTAGATGCAGTGTTCTATATAATTATTGTCACTGCATGAAGCCTGCTAATTGTGTTATCAAATCATTTATAGCCACACTTATTTTTGTTTTTTTAAATCTATTTATAAAAAGAGAGGAATATTAAAACATCTTTCATGAAGGATGGCCAATAGACACATGAGGAAATGCTCAACATCCCTAGCCATAAAAGAAATGCAAATCAAAACAACATTGAGATACCACCTCACTCCAGTTAGAATGGCAAAAATCAAGAACTCTAACAACAACAGATGCTGGAGGGGATGTAGACAGAAGGGAACCTTACTTCATTGTTGGTGGGAATGTAAACTTGTTCAACCACTTTGGAAAGCAGTATGGAGGTTCCTCAAAAGACCACATAGAGCTCCCCTATGACCCAGCAATCCCACTTTTGGGCATTTACCCAAATGTTTACAAACAAGACCACACTAAAGCTACCAGCACAACTATGTTTATTGCAGCATTATTTACCATAGCTAAGATATGGAACCAACCCAAATGCCCTTCAGTAGATGAATGGATCAAGAAAATGTGGTATATATACACAATGGAATTCTATGCCTCCATCAGAAAGAATGACATTGCCCCATTTGTTAGGAAATGGAAAAACTTGGAAAAAATTATATTAAGTGAAGTAAGCCAGGCACAAAGAAACACAGGTCCCATGGTTTCCCTTATTTGCAATATCTAGTATATGTATGAGTCAAGTGGAAAAGGTCAGATAATGTGATGTTAGGAAAATGAACCCTTAGATATGTATTTTAATGTCTTTTTTCATTCATGCATGTGTTTCTAATGCATTTATAAGATTATTTCTTTGTTGCTTTTTATGTCCCTCCCCCAGAATAACCCCCGCTTTCACTATAACTTGTGGAGGAAATGGGGAAAAACAAGTCGTTTAAGGATTCAGGTGGACCTGTTGCAACAATGAGAAGTACAAGGTACAAGTTGTCATGTCAAAAACGAGCTTTACAACGTCGGTGGGGGGGAGGAAGGGGAGGGGGAAGGATTGGGTGGGGGGGGGGAGGGGGGAGGCTGGGAAGGGATGTGAAGGGTAAACAAAGGAGGAGGCTGCAATGCTTGGTAAGAAATGTATGCATTATCCTGCCCATGTAATTGTAACCCCTCTGTACAGTATGTTCACAAATAAAATAAAATTTAAAAAAATAAAATAAAACATCTTTCATGGTGGTGAATCATTCCCTTTACCGTTATGGTTTCCCTATGTTACTAGGTTTATGTAAGTTCAGAATGTCTTATGATGAATTACTCTTTTTTTTTTGCCAGTCCTGGGGTTTGAACTCAGGGCCTGGGCACTGTCCCTGAGCTTCTTTTTGTTCAAGGCTAGAGCTTTACCACTTGAGCCACAGAGCTACTTCCGGCTTTTTCTGTGTATGTGGTACTGATGAATCGAATCCAGAGCTTCATGCATGCTAGCACTCTACCACTAAGCCACATTCTTACTCTTTAACTCTTATATATTCCTAGTGATTCTATCTTTTCCTAAGACTTTTTGCTTGATATTAATATAAATTTCCTTTGTCTGCCATGTTTTTCTAGCATAATTCTTAAGCTTTCTGTGTCCTTAAAGTTTAATTGTGAGTCAGAATATAGCTAGGTATCATATTGAAGTCCGATGTAGTCATCTAGTCTAAGAGCACAGTGTCTAAGTTTTTCTTTGCTTCTATATCCATAAAATGAGATTATTTTTATTTTTATTGGTATTAATGCTTTATTAGTTTCTTACTTCCTTATTTATCTGTTATATTTTGTCTTTCTTTTAGGTTCAATTTCTCTCTTTTTTGAGCATCCCTTCCTGTAGTTCTTTCTGCCAAAGAGGGGAATTTTCACTGTTGAGCGTTTTAGAAGGATATTAACAACCTTGCTGTGTTACAGAGCTTGTATGTGGTATTTTCCTAGTTGACAAACAATAGTTGGCTAAGTATGAGTAGCCCTTCAAGGGTCTGGTATTTATGTGGAAACCTTAGTTCTAGGTCTATCCTTCTAGCCTAAAATAGCACTTCCTGTCTTGTGTAGATAGTAGAATCCTAGCCTCTAGACTTTAGGACCTGATCTTAAGTTTGATACCTAGGGAGAAGTCTCACTTTCTTATACTTGGTATAAAGAAAAACATTTCTGGTATTATTGAAAAACAAAAATTTTTTTTGTTGTAGTATTGTTTACCCAGAAATTACATGTTTAGAGTAAAAAAGTTGCATATCTACTTAGAGTACCATGACTGTAGAATGGGAACCCTAAACTTTATAAAACACAGTTGTTTTGATACCTAATATGACTTAAAGTTGGATTTTATTTTTGGATTCTATTTAGTAAACTAAACAGCTAGATGCTATTACTTTATAAATTTATTTTCTGTATTTTGCAAATAAAACACCTTTTAAATGTGTGGGTTTTGATTCAATTTGCTGGTGGCCTAGAGTTCTCTTTCTTCCCCTATACCATATGTATGATATACATATACATTCATAGATTCATATATATTTACATATATAATTTACTTTTTATAAATTACATATGCATATATATTTTATGATACAAGGGTTTGAACTAAGGGCCTTAGCTTACTAGGCAGGAGTTCTACCACTTGAACCACACCTCCAGTCCTTAATCTTTTTTTTAAAATATAGGCTTGCTTTTTGCCCAGGTTGGCCTGCAGCATGATCTTCCTTTTTATGCTTCCCACATAACTATAGCTGGATGACAGGTGTGTGCAACTGTGACCAGTCTTTTGTGTGTGTGTGTGTGTGTGTGTGTGTGTGTGAAAATACCATAAGAGGAGTTACAATTACATGAGCAAGATAATGAGTACATTTCTTATCAAGCATTGTTGCCTCCTCCTTTGTTTCCCCTTCCCATCCCTTCCCATCCTCTTCCCCACCCCCCCACCCAATCCTCCCTGCCTCGCCTCACCCCCTTCCCGCACCAAAGTTGTAAAGTTCATTTTTCACCATAACGTCTTGTACATCTCATTGTTGCAATGGGTCCACCTGTATCCCTATTTAAACAACTTGTTTTTTTCCTTCCCCTCCACAAATTATACCAACATCAAATACAGTGAAAACAGGGGTTGTAAATACCGTGGGGGAGGGACATACAAAGCAACAAAGAAATTTTTATTGTATTTTTTCTTTTTGGAAGTTCTTGAGTTTGAATTCAGGGCTTTACTCTTTTGGGGCAGGTGCTGTATCTCTTGAGCCATTCCTCCAACTTTTTATTGGTTGAGATGGTGTCTTGTGAACTTCTTTTGCCTGGTCTAGCTTTGAACCATGATCCTCCTGATCTCATCCTCCTGAGTAATTCTGATTACAATTGTGAATCATTCCACCTGGCTTCTATTTTGCATTTGAGTCCCTTTCAGTTTCTCACATGTGGCCAGTGAAATGATGAACAAAGAATTTAATGACTTAACATGGCTCCAAAAAGGCCATCTTTCTATACTTGTGTTTTAGCAGGGGTATTATAACTTTTTTATGACATTAAATAAGGTCATTGTGAGAGATATTTTGGGTCTGTGCTATTCAGTTTTCTATCACTGCAACAAATTTGTGAGGTAGTCAACTTAGGGTTTATTTTGCCTCACAAATTTGAAGGTTTCAGTCTGTGATCAATTGGCCCTGTAGTTGTGGGTCTGTGGTGAGGTAGCACTTCATGGCAGAAGTGCATGGCACAGCAAAACTACTAACCTCAAACCAAGGGAGCAAGGAGAAAAAGAGAAGCAGAAAGAGATCTTCAGGGACATGCTCCCTATGACCTAAAGCCTTCCTACTAGATCCAGCTCTTAAAGGTCCAGCTTTCTCTCAATAGTGCCACTCTGTAGACCAAGATTTTTTTTAAACATATAGACAATTGGGAGACATTTGAGATCCAAACTATAACAAGGGCCAATAGTCCAATATTCACTTCTTGTTCATAAATACCATACTATCTTAGAAATGGCTGTTATTTCTGTGAAACATCACATCTGCATCTTCCAAAGAGCTATTGTCGACTCTTAAGGACTTTGATGTGAATACTTAAAAGAGAAACCAAAGAGAATGTTCATCTCCCTAAAACAAAAGCTTTTCTTCTGTTTTTCTTAATTCTTTGTCACACACACACACACACACACACACACACACACACTCACATACACACGTGCCAAAATCTAGCATATAAAAAATAGCACAAAGATATCTTAAATAACTTATATTCTTGTATCACAATATGGTAAAATTATAAGATAAAGGTAGAATAACTGGCTAAGATTTCCACACAACACTAATATAAAGCATATTTCAAAGAGAATGAAGTAAATGAAGTTGTATTTTTGTGTGTGAAAAGGTTGGTAAAATTACATGTCATATTTGCACATCCAAACCTTATGGGAAATTAAGTATCTCAAAGTATACGTTATCCTTCCTAGGAGCTTATCTTATGTAGGAAAGATGTTCCGAGAGAAACATTCAGGCTCAAGCCAACGGATGTTCCCAGCTATATAAATGCCTAACTTAGCTACTAGTTCTTAGAAACTAGCCAGTTCATTGAAAAGTCAAGCTACATCCAGAAGTTTTGATTCAGACTCAGATGTTGAAAGCAGTCTGTCCTGATGACCAAGTTGTAACACAGCCAAAGAAAGGCCTGGCTTCTTAATTCCCAGTGATCTCTTCTTTTCCCTCTGTAATAATGTGCCATTTAAAATAAAATTTCTTCAAATATGCTGTCACCATTGCTTCTCAGGGAAGATGGGAATAATGAATAAATCTAGTTTTGGCAATATAATTATATTTAGAGCATTTAGTAATAAATATCTTAGTAAAGTCAGTAGAGGACTGCCAGATTACTTGGAATCATACTTGACAGGTAAGAAATGATAGTAAGATAGCAGAGGATAAGAATTGCAGAACAGAAGGAAGACTTCATTTTCAATTGTCTGCAGTAATACTGCTAATGATCATATGAAGGAAGGAGTCGATACCAATAAATGTACTTTCAAATTAATGCATTTGCCATTTAGAAGTGGTGATTGTAGAACAATGGCTCACTCTCAATCCCTAGAGGATTAAGATTGAATTAATGAAAAAAAAGATTGAATTAATGATAAAGTGTGTCTTTTCAGAGGTTCATAATTAGTATGTAAGTACATTCATGCATGTTTTTTCTTTTTCTTTTTCATATAAAGAACTCATGAGAAATGTACCATGAGCATATTTCTGTATCTAGTCATCTGGAATTTTTTCCATTGTCCTGGGGCTTGAATTTAGGGCCTGGATGCTGTCCCTGAGTTTTTCTTCTCAAGGCTTATGTTCTAGCACTTGAGCCTCAGCATCAGTTCTGGCTTTTTGGTGGTTAATTGAAAATAAGTGTCTTATGGACTTCCCCATCTGGGCTGGCATGATTCTCATATGTCAGAGTATCTGGGATTACAGATGTAAGCCACCGGCACCCAGCCCTTTCCCATTCTTATACACAATTGAAGAATATTATGGGAAGTACTTCAATATACTCAGCTAATCCCTTAATGATGGACATTTCCACTTAATACCTTGTATAAAGCCTTCTGTAAAATATTATTCATATATAACATTTTGTACAGGTATGATTATACTTAAGATAAATTTCTAGAAGGAATAATTGATGGATGAAAAGTTATATACACTTAAAATTGTAGAGATGTTGCCAAATTTCTATCCAGACAATCATCTCTTTGGAGTAGAATTACTAAGTCAAATGATATATATCTATATATATATATCTATCTATCTATATATATATATATCTATATATATACACATATATATATATTTCTCACCTTTCAGAAATGCGTTATTTTCCTGGCAATGTGGCAAAATGGATATGTGAAAAACTTCCCAAAGACATTTGAAATATTTCAAAATATGTAACAAATGTCTCATATGTAGAGTTAAGGTCACAAAAAATACTATAGATACCCAGGATAAAAGAAAGGAATATCAGGTGAAAATTAGGAGGAGAAACAGATAATGGAAACACAACTGTCCAGGGGCATCTGTGGTTTCAGATAACCAAAATGCTTGGTGTGTAAAAACCACAGGAAGACAAGACCCTGATACCTGAAAGTGGAGAATGGAACCAAGACCCTCATAGGAAACAAGAATTTTAGAACACAATACCTGCTATAGAAAGATAGACTGGAAAAAATATAGTAAAGGGAGACAACCCTCATTGGCCCTAATAGTTTCACTTGGCCCAGGCATACAATGTGAATAAAGTATGTCCAAAGAATTTCTAACTGCCGGCCTGTTTTCAGGTGGACTAGGAGTTCTAACATATACCACCTAAGGACACAGGCTGCCTAACAGAAGCAAATACAAGTCTTCTCTGAAGATTCATTTTTGCAGTGCAGGCTATATAAAGATTCCCATGGATTATAACATTTGACTGGGCATAAACTCACATTTCAAAATTTTCTCATAAAGGAAGAAGTTGATTTCTATGCATGAATATAGGCAGAAACCCCATCCACAGCAGTATTAGACCTTTTGGATCTTCATGGAATTGAATAGTTGGATGGAGAGTAGTAGTGGGTTTTATATTTTCAAAAGGTTTAAGGAAATAATATTAGAAGTTAGATGTAACTAGGAACACACTCATGAAAACATCTGACATTTTACAAAACATTGTAGAACTTTTACAAATAAAAGTATGGCAATCAAAATTTAGAATGCCATAGATGAGTTAAAGAAGCAGATTAAACTCAATTGTGAAAAGAATTAACAAATTGGAGAGAGCTGAGTAAAGTACACAAAGTACAGCACAAGTTACAAGGGTAGAAAATGTGACATCGAATTGAGCAGGAGAAATCAGAAGTACATTGACATTTTAGGAGAAATGAGAATTAGAGGAGATAGGGAATATTTGGAGATAAAGATGTTCCAGAATAGCTAGAAAGATAGAATTTTTTTTGCCAAAGTTTTGAATCAGCTCAAGAAAGTTGGGAGTGGAGTCCATGGGGGTGTTCTAAATACAAGATCATGTCATCTGCAAAGAGGGAGACTTTTACTTCATCTTTCCCTATTTGGATCCCCTTTATGTTTACATCTTGTCTTATTGCTCTAGCTGGGCATTCTAATACTAAATTGAAGAGAAGTAGAGAGAGTGGACATCCTCGTCTCGTTCCTGAATTTAGAGGAAATGGCTTTAGTTTTTCACCATTAAGTATAATGCTGGCTGTATGTTTGTCATACACAACCTTTATTATATTCCATGGATTCCTAGTTTTTCCAGAGGATTCAGGTGCCCTGCATCTTGTATATGCATTTTTCTACTTTGGGAGTGGAAGGGAAATAAAATGCTGAAATAAGGATACAGGTTGACCCATTGTAACAATGAGATGTACAAGACACTATGTTGAAAGTGAACACAGCTTGGGGGAGGGGAGGAGATGATTGGAAGGTGGGGAGGAAAGGGATGGTAGGGGAAAACAAAGGAGAGGGTACAATGCTCCATAGGATGGTACTCATTACCTTACTCATGTAACTGTAACCCCTTTGTCCAGTATCTTTTCAATAAAAATATGTATATTAAAAAAAGAAATCTTTAGATTCAGGAAACACAATAAATCCCAAACTCCCCTATTGCACTTCAGCATACATGACATTTTAGTGAAATAAAAGGATATTTTCCAAAACAAAATTAGCAAGAAGGGTGGCATTCTTTAATATCTGACTTAATGGAATACAGCTGGATTCTCATATCTGTTTCTGTTTTCAATCTCAGTATCACATGTCATGTAGCCTCTGGAAAAACTCCAACTTTTAAAAGAACAAAAATAGAAAAGGAAAAATTATCTCTTCATATTGTTATAAATATAGTTTTGGGGCTGGGAAGGTGGCTCGGTGGTAGAGCGCTTGCCTTACATGCCTGAGGCCCTGGGTTCGATTCCTCAGCACTACATAAGCAAAAAGAAAAAAGCCGTAAGTGGCGCTGTGGCTCAAGTGGTAGAGTGCTAGCCTTAAGCTGAAGAGCTGAGGGACAGTGTCCAGGCCCAGAGTTCAGGCCCTACAACCAGGACCCCCCCCCCCCAAAAAAATATAGTTTTGACCTTACGGAATTCCTGAAAAAAGTTCAGTTTCATCGAGGGTGTCAGACCACACTTTGAGAACCACAGATTTTGTGTAGGTTTCCTATTACAGGTTGGTGAACTGAGTGTTACAAATATTTTATATATACAGTCTATATATTTTCGGCATCATTTTTCAGGGAATTAGAGTACAATCAAACACACTTGGATTCGAAACTATACAAAAGATTAATTTCATCTCTCAAAGGGTACTTTTCCAGGTCCTTACAGTGTCACCTTTGTGTGCATCCAGTTATTAGGGCATATATTGTTAAGACATGTAGAAATTTTGAGTCATACCAGATGATTTTTGATTAATACAAAGGCAAGCAAACTACTTGTTACCATAATATGATTGAGAGATATATGTCAAATATAAATATGGTTCTCCACGATGTATTTGTAAAACTGCCTCTGAAGTGGAAGACAGAAATCAGCTACCAGGAGACATGGTTTTTATTTTCTGGTTTGTGTTTTCAGTGCATAAATTTCAGAATCATAAGGAAACTAATGTAACAATTGAGGTGAACTGAAGAGAATTAAAGGATTTTTTAAAATTGTCTGGCAAAAATGTTTCATTCACATAGCTTGAGTTAAATTTTGCCATCATGTTTCCTTTAACTAATCTGCATCTGATAGTTCTCATTTCTGATTTTGTCATTTAAGAGATGGCCCCCATCTGAATCTGTTCAGGGATTTGAGTCTTGTATTCTATTGATCTTACCCACATTGAACAAATATGTCCCATATGTTTTTCCTCTCTTATTTATCTCATTATATAAAATCTAAGATTCATGATACAATTTCAGTAGTACCCAGGAGAACAATTATAATAACCCATTAGATCTTAGGCATCTCAATTTCTATTAAAAAGATGAATATTCTTTTCCCATAATTACATGAATCCAGAAGGCTTTATTTTAATTCACTTTTGCTGAAACATAGACAGTAGAAGATTAGATGGCCAATGTTTAACATGGGACATATTGTGACATACAAAATAGCTTTACAACAAGAGTATGAGAAAAAAGAATAGCTTGTTCTATTAAAATCACTGAGTCACAAAACCCATCTGGGGTACCTCTTGAGCACCTCTTGATGCATTTTGCTAAGTCCTAGGTTACAAAGATAAATCAGAACAAATTTCCACCTCCAAGGCTAAGTAGAGAAAATGTACAAGGAATATTTATGGTGCAAAGGAAATGAGGCATTTTGCTTATGGGATTAGAAAAGCTTCACCTTTGAGCTGGTCCTGAAAGAATTTTCTGGGCAGTCAAGGGAGGGTAAGAATATTCTGGGCAGTAGTAGATATACTTGTAAAAGCCTGAAATGTCTGGACATGGTAAATAATTCCATTCTGAAAGTCTGGAATGAAAGGTGAAGATGGAGACCAGTTGGAAATGACTAGGGGTCAGTTTGTCCAGGGTCTGTAGGCCACTCTAGGAAGCTTGAATTTAATCACAAATATTTCTAGTTTTCAGTTATACACTTAAGCCCAGGAGGATTCACAAAGGTGCCTGGAATATTGGTGAAGTATGATAAGGACAAGGAGGTAGGATACTGCTTCTACTCAGACCAGTAGGGACTGTTAACTTTTACATGTGTGCATGACTTAAGTTGGACTTTGGTGTAAAATTTCATTTTAGTTATTGAACACATAAGGAATTGTGGTGGCATATTCAATTCAAAGCCTTTACAAAGCCTTTACCCCAGCCCAATGCAGAAAATACATTTTTTTTTAAAGTTGGAGATCCACACCTATAGATGGTGGAGAACAATAATAAGGTATCAAGTAGAACAGTGATAAGAACAGATTTGCTTCCTAGCAATCTTGATCTGGTTATAATTTAAACTATAGATTAGACAGCAGAGAGGGCAGGAAAAAGATAAGTGCAAAAGTAGGGAGTGAGCTGAAAGAAAAGTGGAAGTGAAGATGTTATTGTTTTAATTAAGTTATAGACTTCTGGCTTAGATGAGGAGGAAGAGTAGGGGGAGATGAGTAGGAACTTCTGAGACTTTCAACATTTAGGGAGACAGGAGGAGAGAGAGATATTGAGCATTATGTTAAGGACAGAGTTTACAAGGCAGCTCTCAGACAAAGCACGTATTAGTAGTTTCTAGCCATTCAGGGAGACATTGTAATAGAGACTGAGAAACTGTCACTTGATTTGGCAAATGGAGAGGAGGCCTGGGTGACTTCAGCAGTATCAGTTTCAGTGGAAGCCAGATTGTGGTGGGCTGAGAAGTGACAAGGAAATGGAGACAGTGAGAATAGACTTCGCCTTTGAGAGAATGGCTGTGAGGGCAGAAGGAGAGAAAGCATGACTGCTGGAGAAAATGCTAGAGTGGGAGGCATGAGTTTATCAATATGCACTGTGTGTGTGTGTGTGTGTGTGTGTGTGTGTGTGTGTGTGTGTGTGTGTGTGTTTTCAATGTTGCTAAAGGAGGCCCCTGAAGAGGTGGGAGGGAACTAGTCTCTAGTCTCCAACATCCATCTTTACTGAGCAACCATAACTACGTGAGAAGTTAATGGGAATGCATTTAGCATGTGTGTGTATATATGTCTGTGTATCTGCATTTATACATGTTTAAGGTATTTTGGGGGGAATTATTAGAAAATACTTGAATTAGTTTTAACTTTATCATGGTGCTAGAGGATTTGGAGTACTAAGGAACTGTGGCACCAGAGTCATGTCTTTTTAATTATTACATTTCTCAACTTAGGGCACTTGAATTTCTCAATAGCAGAGTCATCTTTGTTCAAATCTGATCTCATAACACACTCTGGAGTGCTCAGAAAACATGCAAGCTTTATCCTTGGAGATACCTTAAAAAATCTGTTCTTCAAAAATATTTTTACTTTTTTAAAAAAGTTTTTTTTAATTACCTTTAAGTATTTGTAAAAATGGGTTTTAATTAAACATGTAAATTTGTGAGTACAGTGAATCTTGATCACTGTCACCCCTTTCCTCATCTCTTTATTCTTGTTGGTGCTTTTTACATGAGTCCTTAAGTTCTAAATTTTCCATTGGTATAAAAATGTTACCTTGCAACATTCAACAGTGATTCTAATTTGCCAGTTAGGATCTACTTGGATGAAACAGTATTTTTGATTTCACAGCTGTGTTCTATTAAAGATGCTAGTGACCCTCTGAGACAAACCAGATGTGTGAAGTTATTAGCCTTAACGGATGACTTTAGAATGAACAATGGCATCATATTCTCTAAATAGTTGTCATTGGTTCTGTGTTTTACAAACATCCTGGGTATATAATAACCTCTCAGCTGTTGCTTGTTATCATTTTGCCTGTAGGGCTGGTAGTGGGAAGATTTGATGGACTTACAGTTCTGAAGGGGGCTAAAGGCTTCTATTACATTTTCAACAACAGCCAGTGTTGGATAGGTGAAATATTCACCACTACCCATTAGGCTGTCACTCTGCAGAAAGAAGAGCCATATAGCATCAACAGGTGGTTCATACGGGAACACAACACTTATTTAGCAATTAAGAGAGAGTTCAACCTAATACCATACAATGTTCTTGACAGTTGGGCTTGTTAAAGTATGAAATGGTCCTCAGGGGAGGATTTACTTGGCACAAGCTCCCTGGCCACAGTATTTATTAGTGATTATAAGCTAGGACTTCCAGACAGAGACAGGCTTGGTTTCTGTAGTGTTTAATAAATTTTGACATTGATTTTGGACCACAGACATATAAATCTCTGGTTGTTATCTTCTCTTCACCTTAATTTGCCACAAAAACCATGTTTCTGGTTTACTCAATACTCCGATTTTCCCCACCACTGACTCCTGGGAACTCCTCCCAAACATTTGTTATTACAATTTCTAGTCTGCATTCCCTGTTTTATAATGCCAATAGTTGTTTACTTGTCACCCACTGGCCACCTTTCTTTTTCCTTTTTCTTTATTTTTTTTTTCAGGCTGGAGGAGAAAGCCACCTTTCTTATTACCTACCTTGGTTTGTAATACATAGAATTCTTTATCTTTTTTCCTAAACAGTACACAAATGTTAGATTGTCAAAAAGAACTTGACAAGAGTGCAATACTACACACTGTGAAAGAAGCTAATCAAAGCAGCTTTTTAATTGCTATAGTAATGATGTAGATGTGCAAAAAATACTCAAGTTAAATTCGCATGACTAATTAGTTAAGCAAAGCTCACAATTAACAAACATAATTACACATCCAAAATTGAAACCATATTCTGGTCGTCTTAACTTGGAGCCAAAAAAGACAACGTGAAGTGCTCAAAACTTCCTCCTTTACACTATCTGCGGTCTCCTTGCCAAGTCTCATGTTTAGTTTTGCTATACATAGAGCATAGTTAATTGCAAAACATTCCTGAGAATCTTTCTTTGTTTCAAACAGAATTCTAATGAGCCTTGGCATATTTGGTCAATCCTTTAACAACTAAATTTTATCTAATAAAGTGGAATTCTTAAACAGGGAAAGGAGATCGGTTTCTTGTCTATTTTCTATCATTTGTCTTTAAATTGTTAGATGAGTCTTTATAGCACATAAATAAATAAATATTTTATTTATTGGTTATAGCTAGAGATATGGACAAATATGGTCAAGTAACCTTGGAGCACTATGGGTAGGAATATATACAATTTCCTGTGGCAAATCCTTGAGATACCAAAGAAATTCCGAATCTCCTGGAGTCCTTGCTAAGCCAAATCAGACTGGGTCTGATGAAGCAGGGAAAATAGATTTCTTCCAAATCTTTCCTGCCCATCCAGCTTCTGACATACTTTGACACTTGATTACCAAAGTAGGATTGATGTATTCAGAGTGATGTCGGGTGGGAAATGTCATGTTTTCTATTCTCTAGATACCCTATCTCTTTATTGTAAAGCAAATATATCAGCTAAATTAAAACCTAGTATCTGAGTGAGGAAATATATTCTCTCTCTGGCCAATTTAACTCTTCAAATGTACCTTCAACCAAGTCATTGTTCTTAATCATGGCACAATGAGACTGGCAAACCTCTCTTCATTCAAATTGAGTCTTGAAGGTTCTACTCACAACGCAAAAACGCTTTCTTTAATCTTTTAGTATGATAAACTATATTGATTATATTCTTTTTTTGGATTATTTTCTTTTAAATGTGGTATGGGATGAACCTACCAGATCAGTTTGTATTTTATATCCTTCTGGATTTCATTTGCTTGGCTTTTCTTTTACTTAGAAATTTCCTACATTTAAATTTCCTTCATTATATATAGATGAGATTGCTCTGTAATATTGATTTTTAGACTCTCTTTATTGGTATCAAGTTCATATTGAAATTGCTGCTTCTAATTGTCAACATTTATAGAGTACTTACTAGTGCCAGAGGCTTCGCATTTTATCCTTCATAACAGATATAGATTCTATTCTTATCTCCATTTTAGCTGTCTAGAGGAAGGAACTAAGACACAGAAAGGTACCTGTACCTTGCCTTGAGGTGGCATTTCAGTTAAGGCAAAATGTTAATCTAGATGTCCTCTAAACCCTCCCAATAGGAAAGCTCTAACATGCTGAATAAAGCATTTAAAAACCTTAAAATGGAAATAAAGGAAGGGAAAGAGCTAGATTACCTTGTTTTGATCTTTTGAACTTCAGCTTTAATATCTCTTAATGAGGAACAGGAGACAAGGCTGAGACCACTGAGTAGGTGGGAAATTGGACTAAAGTTAAGTTCAGGACCCTGAAATTTATTAAAATAGGGGAAACAAAACAAACTATTCCACATTCTTTTCGTTTTTTTTTTTTGTTTTTTTTGCTTTTTGCTTATGTGGTGCTGAGGAATCAAACCCAGGGCCTCATGCATGCAAGGCAAGTGCTCTACCACTGAGCCACCTTCCCAGCCCTCCTCCCCACATTCTTGAGGTAGGCATAAAAGTAGGTTTTCTGTCTTAGTCTTGATTCCAAGTAAGTGGACAGAGGATTAATAAAGGGAAAGCGTGTACTTCATTCAGTAAGTTTTCAAAGAATACTTTGAGACACGAGTATTTCCATTGTTTTCAGTTCTTAATTTTTTTTATAATTTTCATTTATTTTTGTTTTTAATGTGTGGTTATGTAGAAGTACACTTTTCATTTCTAAGCACAGGCTTTTTTTGTACTTTCTTTTCTTGTTGATTCCACTTTAATTTCACTGTGATCAAAACATACAGACTGTATACTACTAATTTTTTGAAATTTGTTGAGGCTTCATTGTGTCTTAATAAGTAACTTTTAAAAAACACAACACATACATGAAAATGTATGTCTTCTATATTTTGTGGGCAGTATTATTTTATGTATATGTCCAATAGATCATGTTTGTGAGTTGTATATCTGTTTCTTTGACTAATGTATCAGTATCTGAGAAAATTGTATTAAAATCTCCCACTATGAATGTGGATGTAGCCAATTTTCTTGTGAGTCTATCATTGTATTTGCTATATGTGCTTAAGCTGTATTAGTAGATGCATGCCAGTTAATGATAGTTATATTTTCTTGTAGACTTTAAAAAATTCATTTGAAAGTGGAGCCTTTTATCTCTGTTAATACTTTTAGCCTTAAATTCCATTTCATGTGCTATTAGTATTGCTCACTATAATTTTTTGGGGTAGTATTTACCTGGTCAATCCTTTTTGCTTCTTTTTGTTGTAAACCTTCTGTGTTTGCTTTAGGTATGTCTCTTGAAAGTGGCCACTGCTGGTATTTGCTTCTTTATCCATAATTACAAAAACTTTTACTTAAATGCATTTGATCTATTTCCATAGCTGATGATTAATAATATAGTTAGACTTATTTCTACCATTTTATATGATTTTTTATTTATATGGCTTTTCAAAACTCTTTTTTGCTTTATTTTGGATGTATCTATCTTTATTATTCTGTCTTTCACTTCCAGTACTTTGGAATATTTAGATTTTATTATTTCCATAATTGCTTTACATCTTAATTTAGCTTTTCAGTTTCTTTCTTCTCCTTCTGAACAGAAGGAAATTTCCAGGCTTTACCCACAGAATCTCTTCTCCAATCTGCCATTTTATTGTCACATAGAATTTTAGTTTTACCTCTTTTGAAAGGCACAAAATCAATTGCTATTGATAATAAGTTATATACATAGATGTTACTAATACATTAGCTAATTACATTGCAAATTATGTCCCTTATTTCTCATTTCTTTTTTTGAGGCTTGTTTCTTCATGCTGAAACATATAACTTCAGGACCTACTGCAACCAGAAAATCATTGGTTTTGTTCCATATCCAAGTCTTGCTAGTTTGCTGTATCCCTTGGAAGCTATTCCCACATTGTATGTTGGCATCAACTAATGAAAGAGAAGCTGCTTTCTGTCTAATGACTGCTTCTTTGTAGGTCATCTGTTTTTTTCTCTTCGTAGCATTTAGGATTTTCTCTTTATCCCTGATGTTCTAAATTTTCACTCTGGTATGCTTAGATGTGGATTTATTTTGTTTTTCTCTCTGAGCCATTGGTGTAAATATTCAGTCTGAAATCTCATGTCTTCTTTGCTCCTCAGCCTAGAAAATTCTAAACCATTCTCAGCAGTTATTTCCCTTAATGAGGTCTCTCTGCTATTTTCTTTTCTGTTCATGGAATTACATGAGATATGTGTTTGAACTTTTCCCATTTTTCAGCGCTCTAGCTTTTAATTATCTTTTCTACAGTTTTTAATTTTATCATTATTTATTGTTAATACAAAAATGATAAAATAATGCTTTTTATATTTTTTTGGTTTGTATTTCTGATATAATTTTCTTTTTATTGTTATTGAAGAGTTGCTATATAGATGGGTTACAGTTACTTGAATCAGGTGATGAATAATGATATGATTCTCTTTTACTCTCCTTTACTATGGAACATTTCCTTAGCCTTTACTTGACTTAAATGATCTTGATGCTTCCAAAGATTGATTAATTGATTGATTTGTTGGTCGTGGGGCTTGAACTCTGAGCCTGGATGCAGTCCCTCAGCTCTTTAGCTCAAGGCTAGCACTCTACCGCTTGAGCCTCAGCGCCACTCCGGTTTTCTGGTGGTATGAGTCTCATGGATTTTTCTGCCCTGGCTGACTTTGAACACCATCCTCAGATCTCAGCCTCATGAGTAGCTAGAATTACACGTATGAACCACCAGTGCCTAGTGTTTCCAAAGATTTATAAACCAGATATTTTGTAGAATGACCCCTCAGTTTAGGTTTGCTGATGTTTTCTCATGGATTGGTTTTAAGCCTGGCAGTGTCTGCCATGTTCCTCCACTTAAAAGTTATGTTTTTCCCTTTGTAGTTAGTAAGTAGCTTTTGGAGGAGATACTTTGAGATAATGAAAGTATACCATTTTTCCATCATGATTTTGCCCAATAATGTTCATATTCATCAATAGTCTTTTTTTTTTGTCAGTCATGGGGCTTGAACTCTGGGCCTGGGCACTGTCCCTCAGCTCTTCAGCTCAAGGCAAGAGCTACACCACATAAGCCATAGCACCACTTTTGGTTTTCTGATGGTTTATTGGAGATAAGTCTCACGGACTTTCTTGCCCCAGCTGGCTTTGAACCATGATTCTCAGATCTCAGCCTCCTGAATAGCTAGCATTACAGGCATGAGCCACCAGTGTCTATCTCATCAATAGATTTTTTGTTATGAAATTAGTATTCCAGTATTTGACTGTTGGAGAATTTTGTATTTTCCCTAATGCCTTCTGTATATATCAGAATTTTACTGTAAGAATAAGCTGGCTCTTTTCCTCTATTATTTATTTTTATTTTAAAATTACTTCCTATTGTTGTTGATGCCAGCTTTCTGGATATCTTATTATTTATATTTAATACTCATCTATGCTTCCATATGTCATTTGTATTGTCTGTATGTCTGTCTGTCTCTATTTATTTATTGTTGGTTGTGGGGCTTGAACCCAAGGTACTGTCCCTGAGCTTTTTCTTCACAAAGCTAGTGCTCTACTACTTTGAGCCACAGCACCACTTCTGGTTTTCTGGTGTTTATTTGGAGATAAGAGTCTCATGGACTTTCCTACTGGGGCTGGCTTCAAACCGCTATCCTCAGATCTCAGCATCCTTCATTGCTAGGATTACAAGTCTGAGCCACTAGTGCCTGTCTCATAGTGCCCAGCTTATTTATATCTTTGTAGTTAATATTACTAAGTTCTTTCCTTCCACTTGCTTTTTAAAAAATTAATTTAATTTTGTTGTAAAGGTGATGTACAGAGGGGTTACAGTTGCATAAGTAATGAGTACATTTTTTTTTTTGGTCAGTTGTGGGGCTTGAACTCTGGGCTTGGGCACTGTCCCTGTGCTCTTCAGCTCTAAGCGAGTGCTCGACTGCCTGAGCCACAGTGCCACTTCTGGTTTTCTAGTGGTTTATTGGAAATAAGAGTCTCATGGACTTTCCTGCCCTGGCTGGCTTTGAAGCACGATCCTCAGATCTCAGCCTCCTGAGTAGCTAGGATTACAGGTGTGAGCTACCAGCACCCAGCTATGAATTTTTTGTTGAACATTGTTACCCCTTTCCTCATTTTTCTCCTGTCCACCCCCCACCTCCCCAGGTTGTAGAGTTCATTTCCAACTTGACATTTTGTGAGTATTGATACTGCATTGGTTCACCCTTTGTTCTTTGTTATTCCCTTTCCCTTCTCTAGATAAGATAAACATATACACAAGGTACAGGGTACCAGCTTTTAATGGTAGTCTTTATACAAAGACCACCTGGAAACGAGTCTTATTTATGTAGCCTCTGGCCTGTGTGGAGGAATCCTTGACATGAGCTCCTCGCCTCATTCCCCACTCCTCAGGACTAGAATGGAATTAAAGTGGTCTTAGTGAAAGGTCTGGGCAGTTATACAGGGGAATGAGGGAGTGTTAATGCAGATCAGATCAGCCTTGTTTACAGAGTGGCTCATGGTAAGATTGAACTGAGGGCAACTTGAGCTATAAGAAAAATGGTGCTATTAGATAAAAGGCAAAGACAAAAAGACAAAAAGTCTGAAGCTAAAATAGTGAAATAATATAGTAGAATGAGTATAAATTTTAGGATCAGACAGTCCTGATTTGAATCCAACTTGGCCGTTTCCTGGCAAGTTAATCTTCAGTTTCTCATATATGATAGATACTAATAGCACTTTGATTACAACTGGTATATACAAAACAGTGCCTAGATGTAAATATGTATGTAGATATGTATACATATCTATAATATAAATCTGTGTGTGTGAGTGTGTGTAGAAGATTGGCCCTCCCATATACATGAGTCCTGCATTGGCAAATTCAATAAAATATAGATAGAAGTATTAAGAAAGAAATTGCATCTGTACTGAATAGGTACAGATAAATTTTGGGTTATCATTCCCTGAATAAGACAGCATAACAACTATTTGCATAAAGTCCACATTGCATTAGATAGTATGAATAATCTAGAACTGATTTAAAGTACACAGGAAGGTGTATATAGGTTACATGAAAATACTAAATTTTTTAAGACAGAGTCTCAATATGTAGTTCAAGTTGGCCTCAAGCTCATGATTCTCCTGAGTTATAAGAGTATAGGTGTGCATCACCATGACTAATTACTGTACCATTTCATATGAAGGACTTAAGCATCTATGGATTGTGGTATTTTAGAGAGCTTTGTAGAAATAATCTCTTGTTGATATTGTGGATAAGTTGTAAACATGTGGATCATAACAGGATATAAAACATAACATCTCTATACTTTCCTGGTCATTATTCTAGAACCCTAGTGAATCTTTTAGACTTTGGTACTGTAAAAAGGGGACAGATGTTCATTTTCTTTAGGCTTGGAGCTATATCTAGGATTCTATTGTTTCTAATACTAGACAGAAAGTAACAGGCTTAACAGGTGTTTGGGTATTCCCAACAGAGCTAGTGGAAGATGAATCCTACAAGTGTTTGGGTCCTATTCACAGGCAGATTCTTCTCTGAGGGATTCTTCCTCTCTGTAGCCTGAAATTTTGATTCAATGCTTGACAATTTAAGCTCTTGTGAACAACTAATGGAGGAGGTAGGCAAGACTGAAAAATGTAGTGCTTTTGATTTACATCTTCGCTAATGATTTTGTTATATGCAGAGCAAGATGGGAGTGGGTTATGAGAGAGTGCTGTGGCTGGATAGAAGATGAAGTGATAAGATTTCAGATAGGGTATTAACACCTGTAGTCACAGGGCTGCACCCCATTCTCTGCCAGAACTGGCAGGATCTAACTTAGTAAAACTAGTAGAGTTAAAAGTATGATAGGGGCATGACTTGGCCCTAGTAGTAGAGTAGTAGAGTAGCTCAAGTAGTAGAGTACTGGGTTCAATCCTCAGTACTGAAAAAGGAACGTGTGAAAGGAAAGATCTAGAAATTGCAGGAATTCCCCTTCAGGTATAGAAATTTAAAAACATACAAACAAGTTTTGGTGAATAAACATTAATTCTGCAGACCGTTCGATGGAAGGGTGAAGGGAGGAAGATGAAATGAATCAATATGGTAAAACAATATGACGGTCAAAAGCAAAATCAAGTATTATTTTTACTTAATTCAAGACATCTGGTCAGCTTATCGCTGGAATGAGAGCACTATGAATGAACCAAATACTTAGCGAATTTGATTTTCATGTTAACTGTTCATCAACCTCTTTTTAGTAGATAATGGAGGAAGGTAAACTTTGCTGATTTAGGTTCATCTTCTTTTATTTCTTTTCTCCTGTGTGTGAAGAGGCCAGTGAACCTTAAAATAACCAAATGGCAGAAAACCAAGGAAACAGGGACACTTAAGTACCTGGCCTAGATAATTAGTCTTTGAATAATTGAATATGGGGGTGCATTATTATCCTTACACAAACACAATAATTAGACTGAGACATTTTGAACTGTGATGTTATAATTTTTGTGTGTAGGTGTGACGCTGGATAGTTTTGAGACAATTTAGCAACAGAAGACTTGATCCTGCCTTAACTAGACATGTGAAAAACCTGATTCATCTTTCTGGGGACTCTAGAAGAATGAAACCATAGTTTGGAAACATGGAATGACCCCAAGTGTTCCCTCACCTGACTAAAGAAGTCTTTTACCCATATCTTTTTTTTTTTTTTTTTTTAAGACAGTCTTACTATATAGCTCAGGATAGCCTCAAAGGTAGGACACTCCTCCTCAGCCTCCCAAATGCTAGGATTAAAGGCATGTACAACCGTGTCTGCCATCCATATCCTTTTGAATGCATATAGTGTGTTTGTATACAGAGAAGCTTTCAGACTCACTGTTTTGAGACATGACTGACTCACAATTATAAAACTGAAAGTAAAATGATCAGCATTCTTGCCATGGATGTAAGATGATAATGTTATGTTTATTTATTAAAAGTCACTTACTTAGCATTCAGTATATGCTCTAATTTACAGGCATAGCAGTAGCATATCCTTTGCCATTCTCCAAAATAATCTGTCTTTCTCTGCAATGAAAATCCACATGTTCAGCTCCGATGTCTTTTTAAAAAATATATCATCTCAAGATCCATCTCAAGATGAAGGCAGAGAAAGACCCAAGATCACCAGACTATATAGCATTTTAAAATTCTCAAATTCAAAAATTAATTTGGGGTTGGAGGTATAGCTCAGTGTTAGAGCACTTGCCTAGCATGCCTGAGGCCCTGACTTCAAAGCCTCAGTACTACTAATAAAGAATGAAACAACAAAAAAGGGTCAGAGGCCTGGCTTAGGTGTTAGAGAGTCTGCCTAGTAAGTGTAAGGCTCTGGGTTTAAAGCCCATTAAAGGTAAGTTTTGATTAACAATTAAGATTTTTGTATAATGTATACAAAATAAATGTATATACAATACCCAGAGTACCAAAATCAAATACATGACAACAGGTGGGAAAAACACGAAAGAAAAAAGAAATCATGTACTACATTAAAGACAACAACAACAAAGAGAAACCTCTTGTGTCTATGTCTTGGAGTTCATTTTGCTTAGCATCATCCTTTTTTTTTTTTTTTTTTGGTCCGGTCATGGGGCCTGAACTCTGGGCCTGGGCACTGTCCCTCAGCTCTTCAGCTCAAGGCTAGCACTCTACCACCTGAGCCACAGCGCCACTTCGGGCTTTTTTTTCTTCTGCTTATGTGGTGCTGAGGAATCAAACCCAGGGCCTCATGCATGCAAGGCAAGCGCTCTACCACTGAGCCACCTTCCCAGTCCCAGCATCATCCTATATGGTGATATGTACAAACTACTGAGCTGTTCTGCTCATCTGCTAAGATTGTCCTAGACGTATAATAATTATTACAAATAAGGGAAACCATGGGACCTATGTTTCTTTGGGTCTGTCTTACTTCACTTACTATGATTTTTTTCAAGTCCTTCCATTTCCTACAAATGGGGTGGTGTCCATTTATCTGAATTAAGGGAGGGAAGGGGAACAAAAAAAAATGGTGAGACAAAGGACAAAGGGGGAACCAGTGCAACAGTGATACTCACAAGACACTATGTTGGAAATGATCTGTACAACTTGTGAGGGGAGGGAAAGAGGGAGAAAAATGAGGTTGGGGGTACAAGAAATGTACTCACTACCTTACTTATGTAACTGTAACTCCTCTGTACAGCACCTTGACAATAAAATTAAAATTTTTATTAAAAAGTAGAATAATATTCATTAATATAACACACACATACACACACAAATTTTTTGTGTTCTGTTGAAGTTACAAGTTTAATTGTTAAGGAAGGTACCATAGTGCAGAACAACATCCTTATATCTTACGAAGCATGAAATGTGGATGTATGATTCTCTACTCTTACAATGGCATCTAGAGGATCCAGAGAAGGTGATACCTAAGAACACTTGAAAATGAAAGAGAAGGGACCAAATAGGATTTGAACAATACAGGTTTTCCTTAATTAATAGAAAACTTCCTTAGATTTGGAGCTTGGGTGAGAATATTTATAAAAATTAAAAGTATTCTATATTTAGAAGAAAGCATAAAATTAAAATGATCAAAAACATAACGTAACCAAAACGCTTGCATTAATGCCATTGAATTTTGTCTCAAAATGGGAAACTAGGTGAAAGGCAGAAATGTCTAAAACCTTAGTGATTTTCCAATAATTCTACATTATTTTGAAATAGAGTCTAATACTTAGACTCATTCTTTTTTACTTCTTAAACACTTTGGACTTACTAGCATATTGGTACCATTTGAATATTTAATTATGATATTTAATATGTGTATATTTTATTTTTATTTTTTATTGTCAAGGTGATGTACAGAGGGGTTACAATTACATAAGTAAGGTAATAAGTATATTTCTTGTCAAACTTGTTACCCCTTCCTTCATTTTTCTCCTCCTTTCTCCCCCAACTCCCCCAAGTTGTACAGATCATTTCCAGCATATTGTCTTGTGAATATCATTGTTGTATTGATTTCCCCTTGTCCTTTGTCTCACCATTCTATTCTCCTTCCTTTCCCTAGTTCAGATAAACGTATATACAATACCAAGGTACCAGAATCAAATACAGTGAAAACAGGGTTATACCATAGGGGGAAGAATATACAAAAGAAACAAGAAATCACAAGAGGTTTTTCTTTGTTGTTGTTTTTAATGTGCTATGTGTATATTTTAAAATATACTTTTCCAATTTTTCTTGAAAAGGGGAGCCATATCTTTAAAATTTTTCTTTTTTTATTACACAGAATCTCACAACTCACCTTGGCAGATGAGAAATCAAACACATATTAAGTGATTGCCTTTCTAATATTTTAAATGTCTTATTATTTAAAATACTTCATTTTGTTTAAAATATGTTATCTTAAGAAGTTTACTGCATTCTGAAATGTGGTTTTATCTTATCTAGGAGTTCATACTTGTATAAATATCCCTCCCTAATACATACAGATACAAAAGTAAATGTAATGTAGAAATAATGGAGAAGAGGGAAAGTGTGTTTCTTTTTTGCATTCATGAAAGAGGTGTCATAAAGAGGTGGTTATTGATGACTGCTTGTTTCCCATGTCAGAGCATACACAGAATGAAGAGTAAGAGGGCTTTGTATTTAACCTAGGAAAATTAAAACTCCTTTCAACACCTGATTTCCTTGAAGTATCTTGTTTAGAGGGTATGAAAATTCCCAGCTCTCAAAGACATTTATTTCTCTAGTACAACTACAGTACTACTGATTTCTCCTTAAACTCTGATTACAAGGGTAGTAAGAGGTGGCATTTCTATAAGATGAATAATCCCCTTAATAAATCCAGTGTGTACCCTAGGAGTAGAAATAGGGAAGCAGAGGACACAGTTGTCCTCAGTTTCTCTAGTCTGACTCACCATTCACATTCCTCCCTCCCCTCTTTCTTTCTCTTTCTTTCCTTCCTTCTTTCTTTCTCTCTCTTTCTCTCTCTCTCCTTCCTTCCTTCCTTGCTTCCTTCCTTGCTTGCTTCCTTGCTTCCTTCCTTCCTTTCTCTCTCTCTTTCTTGACAGTCCTGGGGCTTGAACTCAAGGGCTTGAACTTGCTAGGCAGGTGCTCTGCTATTTGAGCCATATCACAGCCCAATGCTGACTTGGGAGGAGACAGGATATCAGTAACATTATCCTGAGAATGAGCTTGAGTTTTAATCCCCTGATTTTTTTCTTTTATTAAACAAGAATTTTAGGGAATGTCTCTTACACCTTATAGTAGTGCTAGAATAATCCAAGTGAAGTGTTCTGTGGGCACAGGCCACAGAAATGATGGCAGATCATATTCAGACTAAAATAAACCCTCCCTTCTGTCTTTCTCCACCAGAAAAAATGCCTATCATCTTAATATCCACTACAGATAGCAGGCCAGAGTTCAGTCTTATTCAGAAACTTCTCATGGTCCTTTTGCCACCATGACCTGCTGGTCAATATCAGCTGATTGCTCTGGGCTTTAATAGAAATGTCAATTAGTAAAATCCCAAGGCTCACCATTGTCCAGATTAAGCCTTAAAATGAACGAGGTTAATAATAATATATATGTATGATCTGTTGACATGATAATGTATTTTAAAGATGTGTAGGATGATACTGTAATTCTCCAGCTGCTTATTATTTTGTGCTTTTTCATGGCTTGTACCTTGTGTTATAAAGTTTGTGGCTTGTCACATCTAGTACATTAAAACCCCTTGAAGTTAGTGGACATGTCTCATGCTTTTGATGTTTCTAATTATTAGGCTAATGCCTAATGAATTTAGCTGGTTGGCAACAAACACATATTAAATATATGAGTAAGCTATTCATTTTTATGCATATTTAAGTGTGAGATTCACAGCAGATCTATGAGACATAACAAGAGATGTGTGAGACACATAAGAGATGTATGACACATATCAGGGTAGTATAAGACACATGAAGAGATGCATAACACACTACAGGAGTTTTGTGAAATGCATAGAAGAGATGTAATTGTAACCCCCCTATACAGTATCTTTACAATGAAAAAATACATATTAAACAAAGAGAATGTCCTAAATGAAGTTCTTAAAGAATTGAAGTAGAATGAAAAAACAAAGAGTTTCCCAGAGTACATGAATGAGACACACAGGAGGTGTGAGGCACAACAAGAGGTGTAAAACTAGACCCATAGAGGAAGAGGAGATATGTGAACATGCCAGCAGATTCTGCTTTGTGTTCCATGCTAGGCCATAAAGCCACACAGCGTTTCCTGAGTGGATGTACCTGCTTATAGTATAGAGGACTGAAGAAAGGTGACTGTTTCATCCTCTTTTGCTTTCAATTCCCTTCATATGACGTGGCAACTGTTGTGGTTTCAATAGCCTAATTGAGACACCATAATTCTTAGTAATTTTTGTGTTGTTATAACTGGTAATTCACTCTTTTACAGGAAGAATTTGTTGTTCTTTTACACACACACACACACACACACACACACACACACACACACACGCACACACACACACACACACTCACCACCTGCCATTCTTCTGCCTACTCCTGCTACAAATGCTGTGTGCTGCCCTGGCAACTATGAAGAAGTGCTTAGGTTTGTCTGCATAAGACATTCATTATTTTTTCCCCCCAGATCATTTTTGAGCGTTGAATCATGTCAGTCCTGATACATATCCCTTGTGGGGTTCACTCTACTTATTCATCTTATGAATCCCTGGTTTGTTCCATTTAAGTTCCTTTTAGAGGTCAGGCTTCAAGATGGAAGGGACAGAAGGTATGTGCTCCTTGCATACCATGTTACACAAAGTTCTCTATGCTTTATGCTTGCTGTTCTGCTAGAAAAACAGAGATCTGTGTTCTACAAAACAAAATCCAGCCAGAGCAGGGCTTGTTGACTAGGATTTTCTGTAATCTAATAGAGTAAGTTTAATGACTCAAGAGAGGCCTGCTGTATAGTGCAGCTCATGGCTCATGAAAAGATATACTATGTTAATTTTCTGAACTAGGTCTCTTAGGCTGAATTACATTATTTTGGTAATGCATCCCCTGAATAAACTGTTGTTATCCAGCCTCCAGCATCTCCAACTCACCAAGGGAAGGGAATCCAGGACCTTATCCACTGTAGAGGAAATTGCTTGGTGGAGGCAGAATCTTACTGCTTTGGGGAAAAATAAATATTTCTTAATGTGTACAGCACACATCCACCCGACTAATAAATGTGTATAGTAAACTCAAGGAGTCTTTTCTAGAAGGTAACAGTATTGCCCATGCATGCAGGATGAATTACAAACCATTTCATACATTGTAATGGGCCTTTTGCCCTCTTGTGCTTGGTTTGGCTTTAGCTTCTTACTGTCTTTTCCCATTCTTCTCTCCAATTGGACTGAATTACCTTCAGGACACCAAATGTCCCTCTGGGACTACTTATGCACCGGTTTTCCACATGGCATATTACTTGTCTTCTCTCTCCATCTCTCTCACTGTTAATGATGACAATGCTCTTTACAACAACCCATGATCACTATAACTAGACCCATTTCACAGATAAGTCTCCTGAGGCTTGGCAAAGTTAAAAGCTATCAAATGGAAATGAAGAGTGTAGTAGCCATGTAGTCTAACTCCAGAGCCCATTTTAGCATGTTTTAGGTCCAGAATGTTAGCTAAGCATGGTTAGATGGCCAACTCCTACTTATTTAGACATTGCTTATATAAGAAAACTCTCATGGTGGGTCATGCCCTTCTTGAGCTTTCTTGGAATGCAACTTCTATTCCTCCATTAGCAGTACTTATCTTATAGCTGTCCTTGTAATTGTGTATTTTCTGTGTCTCTCACAAGCTTTGAAGGCCCCTAATGCAGGATCTTGTCTCTCCTTTTTGCCACTTTATTCCCAACAGCTTGCAAGAAGCAAGTATGCAGCAGGCACTCAGTCAAATGGTTGTAGAATGAAACAGTTCTTTTGACTTAACTTCACTATACTAGAAACCCTGCCAAATTCTTTTTTTTCAGGAAAAGGTTAATCTCAGTCTTACTAGCTTCAAACTTCAAGTAGGAAATCATTAACAACTTCTTCTTTTGGGGGATTCTAGAATTATATGACTCAATTGAAGCTTTCTTGTGGTTAATAAGGCCTAGCCATGTGGGTCATAGTGATCACTCAATCAGGCTTTTGCTCACTCCAGCTATTCTTCCTCCATCTAATTCTCCTGCGTTGAAGAGGGAAACTAGGAAGTAGCTTGTTGCTTAACACAAAAGGGATTATCATTTCTCATTTGGCCTGTTTCCTGGATCTAACATTTAAACCAGAAGAGACAAAGGACTGTAGTCTACCCAATCCTCTTTAACTGAGAAAACTGAGGCCTAAAGAGGCTCAAATTCTTCCTCAGCTAGTAGCCAAGTCAGTTCCTTTCATTTAAATGACAAACTTACTGATACATTAAAAAACTTTTTTTTTATTATAGGGTTTTGAACTAAGAATCTAGTACTCATATGTAAGCATTCTACCACCTATTCCTGAACTTTTTTTGCTTTTATTATTTTTCAGATATGCTTTCATGCCTTTTCTTGGTGGCCTTGGACCAAGATCCTCCTATCTCCATCTTCCTCATAGCTGAGATTATACATGTGTACTACATTTTTTAACCTCCACATTTATAAGAATAAATGTATTATCTCTAAAGAAACACATAACCATTTTTTGTGATTCATCTGACATCAGCAATGCAGAAACAAGAGTTTTTAAAAAAACTTTTTAGAATTCCATTGTGTATATATACACCACCTTTTCTTGATCCATTCATCTACTAAGGGGCATTCAGGTTGATTCCATATCTCATTGCCCCATTCATAAGGAAATGGAAAGATTTGGAAAAATTACATTAAGTGAAAAAAGCTATCTCAAAGAAACATAGGCTGCATGGTTCCCCCCATTTGTAATATCTAGAATATGTCTAGGATATTCTTAGCAGAGGATCACAATGGCTCAATAGCAATATGGATATGTCCATATAAAATGATTATCAAAATGAACTCCAAGAAATGGAATCAAGCAGTTATTTCTTCCTTCTTCATTCCATCCTTCCTTCCTTCCCTCTTTCCTTCCTTCCTTCCCTCCTTCCCTCCTTCCTTCCTTCCTTCCTTCCTTCCTTCCTTCCTTCCTTCCTTCCTTCCTTCCTTCCCTCCTTCCTTCCTTCCTTCCTTGCTTTGTTTCCTTCCTTCCTTCCTTCCCTCCTTCCTTCCTTTGTTTCCTTCCTTCCTTCCTTTGTTTCCTTCCTTCCTCTCCTTCCCACCCTCCCTCCCTCCCCCCACTCTCTTTTCCCTTTGGTTTGTTCTTTGTCACTGTTTTTGATTTCTTTACTCTTTGCCTTGTGAAGGAGTTTATCTGATTTGGGGAAGGGTAGGTTAATCACAGAAATGGTTGGACAAAGGATGAACCAAAGCAACAGTATACTCACTAGACACTATGTTAGAGGAAGTGGCACTATGGCTCAAGTGGTAGAGCACTAGCCTTGAGCTGAAGAGCTGAGGGACAGTGCCCAGGCTCAGAGTTCAAGCCCCACAACTAACCAAAACAAAAAAAAAAAGACACTATGTTAGCAATGAACTATACAACTTGGCAGGTACAGAAGTTGGGAAAGGGGGAAGTGTGAGAAAATGAGAGAGGGGTAACACTGTTTAAAAAGAAATGTACAGCCGGGCACTGGTGGCTCATGTCTGTAATCCTAGCTACTCAAGAGGCTGAGAGCTGAAGATTGCGGTTCAAAGCCAGCCTGGGCAGGAAAGTCCATGAGACTCTTACCTTCAATAAACCACTTGAAAACTGGAAGTGGCACTGTGGCTTAAGCGGTAGAGCACTCGCCTCGCCTTGAGCTAAAGAGTGCAAGGACAGCGCCCAGGCCCAGAGTTCAAGCCCCACGACTGACCTCCTCCACCCCCCCCCCCCAAAAAAAAAGAAATGTACTCATTACCTTACCTATGCAACTGTAATCCCTCTGTACATCACTTTTACAATACAATAAAAAAAAATTTGTTGAAGGCTAACATACATTCTGAAAACTGTGTAGTCCTTGATGATTTTTTTTTTTCCAGTCATGAGGTCTGAACTCTGGGCCTGGGCACTGTCCCTCAGCAATTCAGCTCAAGGCTAGCACTCTACCACTTGAGCCACAGTGTCACTTCTGGCTTTTTCTGCTTATTTGGTGCTGAGGAATTGAGCCCAGGGCCTCATGCATACAAAGCAAGTACTCTACCACTGAGCCCCCTTCCCAGCCCCCTTGATGATTTTTCATAAAGTGAACATACCCCTGCAACCAAGGTGAGAAAAAAAAGGACATTTACAATGGAAGTTTTGGGCGTAATTATAATTTTTATACAATAGTTTTGCCTAAGTGTGTTCTATAAAACATAGTACAAGCCAGACACTGGTAGCTCATGCCTGTAATCCTACCTACTCAAAGGGTGAGACCTGAGGATTGCAGTTTAAAGTCAGGCAGGAAAGCCCATGAGACTCTTATCTCCAACTAACCATCAGAAAACCAGAAGTGGAGCTGTGGCTCAAAATGGTAGAATACTTGCCTTGAGAGAAAAAGCTCAAGGACAGAACCCAGACCCTGAGTTCAAGCCCCACACCTGAAAAAAAAAAAGCCCAAAACAACAACTAAAAAAAACATATCACAGGCTTATACTAATAGGAGGTCCTTGTAAGAAGAAGAATGGGAAGTATCTTAATTGCCTTGGTGTTAGGCTGGAATAGAGTAGGCACTTTTAGAGAAATGTATTTCCCACAGTTCTTGTGGCTAGGAAGTCCAGTATCAAGGCTGTGAAATCCACCAAGAGTCTACTTGCTATGCATTCATAGCAGAAACAGAAAGAGTTCTACCTAACCCACACCTGTGATAAAAACGTTAATCCATGCTCCCCTAATGACCTAATCAACTCTTATTAGACCATATCTTTACATTCCTTTTGCACTGGGGATTAATATTTTAGGGTTATAATCCAATCATAGTAAAAAGGAAACTTTGAGATGACAATTTTGTTTTTATGTGAAACTCTCAAAATACTATCAAACAGTATTTAAAGTCTTTCTTTACTTTTGTGTAATGAAGTTGCTTCTTACTTATCAACAAACTCAGTGTGTCACTAGGCTGATACTGTAAAGTCATAAAAAGGAATATTTGTATAAGTCTGACCCATATTCTATAGTGCCCAAATATCCACTTAGCTTTTTAAAAAATGAATTACCACATGGGATGTGTTTGTAAACATATGTGTGTACTTCTGTCTTTTTAAAGGAAAATAAAATCTTATCTCTTGTCAGATTCATAAGAATCATTATGGAGCTCAATCTATGTTTTTATTTACTCTTTTTGGCCAATTTGGGAATGTATTTGAATGGATTGAGTAACATTAAGATGTGTGGCTAAAGAGCTGGCCTGACCTTGTATATTTGACCTACTTCATTGGCACTAGGTTTAAACATCTCAGTCAACATGACCTCACAAAGGCTTCTGTTCCCAATGTTGCCATTGCCTATAACTTTGGAGAAATTATTTAACGAGAAATATTTTCTTCATTCAAGTTTTATCACATAGTAATAATGAACATCTGGGGGAACCAAACTTTTGCTTAAAATTAGATCAGACTGTTATCTTTATTTGTAAGGCATATTTTTGTCATATAATTCAATTAATAAGAATAGTAACTGGCCAATTTCTTAGTTTGTCTCTAAATTCCAATGGAATTTCTTTTCTTTTCTTTTTTTTAAGAGCTTGGAGAAAACCCAGAGTTTCATTCATGCTAAGCATGCTCTATATCACTGAGCTATTCCACAGCCAAGCCTGACAGATTTTAAATAACATCTAATGTCCAAAGAAAGCTCCTCTTCCCCCTATTTTCTATCTCCATTCAAGGATAAAATTCATCTGATTCTTTAGAGCAATGGCTCAAGTAACCTGAGTGTAGGTTAACTTTGTTTCTGTGTCTAGAATAACCCCTTCAGCCAGCAAGGTATGAATTGACTTAATTAACACATGCTGTGCCTTTTCCCAGGCCAAGCAGGGCTCAATTACGGTCTATAGCTAATTTTATCTTTTTTTCTCTTTGTATCTCATTCTACTTCCCCTCAGCTCCCCCCTAGCCTTATCTGCTTATAACAAAAGTTCAATAGGAGAAGAGCTACAGCATGATAAAATTAAATAGAATGCCATAGAAAGGCTGAGGAATTTGAAAGGTGCCTCTTAACTTGAACAAGGAAGAAGGAAAACCCGGCCTCTGCCCTTGGCAGTGAGAAAGTTGTATGCCAAGTACATGTGGCTTATTTTGTTTGCTCTTATTGAGCACTATAGCCAAGTAGGATCAATAGGAAGGGTACACATTCCCCAGTAAAAGAAAATGTCACCATCCTGTTGACGCCACCAAAGCCTGTAAGGGACTATTAATTTTGTTGTTCATTTAGGCATGCATGGTTGCCACAGCAACACCAATCTCATAGTTCCTTCAAGCCCTCTGTGCACTGAACATCTGTTGAGAGTCCTCAGAAGGTGTCATACAGTCTCTCCTCCCTGTTACAGATTGAACCCTTTGCTTGCTCTCCTTTATGAGATGAATATTTATTATGGAGCCTGAGAGAGGGAGGAGATACTTTGATGGAACCAATCAAAGGAAAAAAACTCTATGAAAATGAAAGCTTTTGTTTCCTGTGGGCTGTTGTAGAGGACCTTAGAATTGGTGGCTTGAAAGTTAGATGATTATTAAAAATCTTGGTCAGCTGAAATGTGAATAAGTCCTTGGCAAAGTTCACAGTCAATCTTTTATGCAGGGTGGCCAGAACAGCAAGTGTTCTGATTAAAGCCAAAATTGCAAATTCTAGCTCAAACTCCCAGTGGTATGCAGTAACAGGGTGCAATATCTTGCCAACTACTTTTCATAATACAAGACCTTTTCCTTAAGAACAATATAGGTTTCAGAACGTTCCTCCCTCCCTCCCTCCCTTCCTTCCTTTCTTCCTTCCTACCTTCCTTCCTTCCTTCTTCATTATTTTTCTTTTCTCCCTTTCCCTTCCCCCTGCCCCCATTCTTTCATCTTTTTTCCTCTCTGTTTCTCTCTTAGATAGGATCTCAATATGCGTAGCCCAGGCTAGCGTGGATTTCATGACCTTCTGTCCTCAGTCTCCCGAGTGCTGAGATTCTAGGCATGTACAATACCAGCATGCCTGGTGCCAAAATGTTTCTTAACATGAAAAGGACATGTATTCTATTTTTCCCTCTGGCCAGGAGATGATAAAGTTTGCATGTTTTTTAAAGCCTTTAGTGGTATTTATAGGCAACTATTGTTGAAGGCATTCTTCAGTATGAGTTTGTGGCATAGATCTTGTCCCAATTTATTTCATTTATACACTCAGAACTAGAGAAGTGCTACAGTTTCTAACTGCATTACATACTAGCCATGTGAAAGGGTCTGAGACTGGACAGGATGTCTTTTATGGCCATCAAGAGAAGACATTGCAAATTCTTGTAGAATCCTTAGTTGAAACTTAGATGTAAATATTAGGGCATCTGACAAAGTACGTTTATCAAAACATCATTACAGTTGCCTCCCTCTTCTGTCATTACTCTGATCAGGATGATCAAGAACAGATTTTTATATTCATTTTTTTCATAGAAACTTACTCATTCTTCTTCAAAATTCTCTTACCTAATGATACCTATTGTTCAATCATAAGTAATATTTAACAGTACAATCTTTTACTTGCAGTAAATTATCTTTGAGAAGGATTCAACTTGAGGATTTTCTGTTGATCAAGATTGTCATTCTTCTCAGTTTGGCAAAGAAATTTCTAGACTGGATAATGTGCTTAGGCAAGAAGGTTGAGATTGAATTACCTGGGCCTCCACAAAACAATGAGTATGTTCTCTTTGCAAATCATGTGGATTTCCTGGACCAATGTTTTCCTCAAAGCTCCCTTATTCTCCTATTTGTACGTCTTTTTTTCATTCCCCCTATCCTATTCTACTGACATAGAACTTTTCGTTTCATTTCATTTTTTAAAATCTAGGATTATAAGATCATAGTACTTCTCACTTTCTCTTGAACATTTCTGTCCTCAAAACTTGGGAAAACTTGATTATGTTCATATTGTCTACTTTTAAAAGCTGCATACAGGGCTGGGATGTAGCTCAGTGGCGAAGCGCTTGCCTAGCAAGTGCAACGTCCTGGGTTTGATCCCCAGTACCAAAAAAGAAAAGACAAAAAAATACAGTTAAAAGCTGCATACATGGACACATTCACAGCAGAGCTTTTTATTTTTATTGTATACAATTTATTATATGTGTGGTTTTGATAAAACAGCTTTTACATTTTTTCTAGTTCTAGCTCTGATTTTGATTTATGAACTGATCCTTGATAAATCTTTGAATTTGACTAGGTCTCAGATTCTTCATGTATGAGAATAGTATTGTCTTACAACTTCTTATAGCTTCTTGTAAAAATTAATTAGATGATGCATATAGAGGTTCTTTGGAAAATGGGAGCTACTCACTACAAAAATGTTCATTTCTCAGCACCAAACCAATTTCACTTCTAGAAACCTATACTACAGAAATACTCATACATGTCCATATAATAACATTGGTTAATTGGAGCATTATAATTGAAAGTATGGAAGTAATCTTATTTTCCCGTAAGTTGGAAGAAAGCTAAGTAAATATCTATACAGTGGAATGCACTGTAAACAAAGTTGATATGTTCAGCAATTACAAGGAAATACCTTCAAGACATATGGTAAATGAAAAAACATTTCATAAAACAGCATATAGTGTATAATCCCATTTATGCTAACAAAAAACCTACACAAAATGAAACAAAACCACATCTATATATGTAAATACTTTTGAATGTCAATTTACAAAATCCCTTGTCACTGAGCCACCTCTTCCTATAATATTATGTAGTGCAGAGAATAGACATTAAGAAATGAGTTTTGGTAGCTAGAGTGTCACTCAGTGGTAGAACATTTGCTTAGTATACATAAGCCCTGGGATCAATCAGCACTGAAAAAAAAACAAACAAACATGTTCTTGAGTCTTTATTATTGGCTTCGAATCTTAGTGATATACTCCATGTTGAAGATAAACATTTTTTCTGCGCTTCATTTTCTCACCTCTAAAATGGATCAAGCACTTTTTACCTGACTTTAATGATTTTGAATGTGTAGAAACAATTGTAGAATAATACATTTGATTATTTGGACACAGAAGGAATTAAATGCACTTGTGAAGTTAGAATATATTGTATTCGAGTATTTTGGGTTTTAAAATCTTATTTCCCATTTCAGCTGTGATTTTTGATTTAGAAACTGCATTCTAGTTTCTTGGTATCTCCTATGGTGGCCAATATAGTGCTAGCACACAGAAGTTCCTGAAGGAACTTTAAAAAAGGAATGACTTTTTAATCTATCAAAAATGTAAGATCTTTAATTTTTCTATTAAATTATTCATCTGTTAATGTGTCAAACATTATTTATCAATTCAACAGTTGTTGACTAGCCATTATAGACCAAGAATAATAGGTGTTGGTACAGAGTGGTGGTAAAAGATACATCTATGTCTAATTAGGTATAGTCCCTCTGTTTCTCTGTTTGAACTAGTACAAAGTTTGGTACATGTTCTTGAGTAGATTCATACTGTCATTCACAATCCTACTTTGAAGAACACTCATCAGTCAATGAAGTAAGAAAGGAAGCCAAAGGGCCTTAGGAAAGCTGATGGAGCATGATGTGTTCCAGGTGATTCTGAATGCCACAGACCCCAAACATCCTTCCCTCTAACAGACTGACCAATGATCTGTTACAAGGGCTAGTTTATACAGATGTGTGATCTCCTCTGTCATCTTCTGCCTAATGCAAAGGCATGCTCTCATCACTTACTTGAGTTGGAAGTTTAGCCCCACCACCTGGCTGGTTGATAACTTTGGGCAAAATAACTACCACTTCTTTTTTTTTTTTTTGTCAGTTGTGGGGCTTGAGCTCAGGGCCCAGGCGCTGTCCCTGAGCCTCTTTGTACTCAAGACTAGTGCTCTACAACTTGGGCCACATCTCCACATCCAGTTTTTGAGTGGTTAATTGGAGATAAAATAGTTTCATGGGGACTTTTCTTCCCAGACTGGCTTCGAACCATGATCTCAGATCTTAGCTTCCCAAGTAGCTACCTCTTTGCCTCTTCATTCTCATTTGTAAAGTACAACTAACCTTGGGTTGTTCTGTTGATGAAGAGAGATAATATACTTAAAGTATTTAGTATACTGTGTAAAAACACCAGCAAAGAGTAGCAATTACTATTTTAATCTTATCTTACTGTAATAGCAATGTATTTAATAACATTTAATAGCATTGCACTGTATTATATTGTGTGTGGCAGAGGGTACCAGGGTTTGAACTCAGGACCTTGTGTTTGCTAGGCAACCTCTCTATCACTTGAGTCAGACCTCGAGCCCATTTTGTTTTAGATTATTTTTCAGGTGGTATCTTTTTTTTTTTTTTTTTTGGTCTGTGTCCAGCGTGAGACTGAGATCCTCCTATGTGGAGGATTTTCTTGAAGGCATCCCATGCGACTGAGACTACAGACCATAGGCATGTATACCATGCCTTGCTTATTTGTTGAGGAGTCTCATGAACAATTTTCCTAGGCTGATATCAAGTTGGGGTCCTACCAATCCCCACAGTGAGTATATTATGGGCATGTCACTGCACCAGGCTGTACTGTATTCTTGGAAATCACTGAGTAGGCTTAAGCGTTCTCACCACAAAAATGAAAGCATGTGACATATTAGCTTGACTTAGTCATTCTACAATGTTTATTTCAAAAGAATATGCTATACGTGACTCAAATAAACAACATTTGTTTGTTAAAAATAAAATTAGTCATGTGAAGATGTGAAGTAGTCAAATCTCCAGTATGGAGGTCCATGAGACCAATAAAGCGGATCAGAGGACCAGAGGAACTGAAATTGACACAGGTCAAAGGAGTGAAAGCTGCTAGGAGTCAGAATTCAGAATTCATTCATTCATTGACTCTTCTGGCCATCTAGTTCATAAACATTTCTGAAGCATAAACTATATACTAGGAGCTTTTCTAGTTATTGTGTGTGTGTAATGACTACAATATCCTTGTCCTCATAAAGCTTTTATTTTTCAATAGCAGAAGCTGGACTATCTGCTTCTCCTCTTATCACATGAAGGAACCCTTGCTACATTATTCCAAATGCTGATCCCTGCACTGTGATTTTATATGAATAGGAAGACATATTAATCACCAGGAGGAACCCTTTCTACTCTTGGTCAATGAGAAATTTATTTTAAAGTACCTATATAACCTTACAATGCAAATAATACTGAACTCTGAATAAAGTTAAGAAGAAGGATCCTAGGGGCCAGAGAGACACAAATTTTGATCAACACAACTCAAGACTGGAAGAGTAGTGAGAAACTTCCACAATCCTGGAATGAAAACATCCAAAAATCTGTCAGAGGGTATTTCTGGCAGAACTGTGGGAAAATCCATAGTATATTGAGGAAGAATCATGAAGCATAAGAAGGGGGACTCCTGACCCCATACCAAAAAGAGCCAATGTTTTCCTATGTGGCTTTTCTCTCAGCCCAGACTGTCTAGCTCATTATATCCCACACTCTGCTAGCTCTGCTGTCTCTGTTCCCTGGGAAGGAGGTAAACCTTCCCTTCAGGGAGGTCAGGGAGGATTGCAATGCTTTGCTTCATGTAGACCCCAGGGAAAAAGCCTTTACTCTCCTGCTGTGTGGATAGATTGAGGAACCCCCAAGGTGTGGCAGCAGATCAACCAAGCCAACCTTCCAGAGTTAAACCAAGGACTTGCTTTTTATCTGAACTCAATTTCAATTCCAGTCATTCTTATTTGAATTTAATCTCTGTGGATATTTTTGTTCAGTTGATCCATCTAGCAAGATTCATAATTCAAAGGGCTGTGGGCTTTACTCAAGTGGCAAAACACTTGCCTCACATGCAACAGAGCTAGCTTTGGGTTCAGTCCCCTATACTGCAAAAAATAAATATATCAATAAATTAGGACTCAAAGGTTTATGGTCCTTGGCTAAGGCTCTGGCTTCAGAAAATCAAATGACCAGACATAGTCAAGTAGTTGCTAAAAGCAGTCAACTAAACACAAAGCTATCAGTTTTTGTTCAACGTTCATCATACTAACACATTTTTAGTAGCAAGAGGAAAATCTGTTCAAAATTTCCACAAAAAGAGATGAAGTTAGATATGACAACTGAAAGTGTATAGATCATATAATACAGGCCTCTTGGAAAAAAATAGAGTTTTTAAGGCTTCCCTCTTATTTTGTTTAAATAATGCCTGCCTGAGCACAGCTATGTTGGAGTGGTTTTAAGCCTGTATGTGCCTGAAGGTGATATCAGCCTGGCTCCTTAGAGATTTTAAGAGGCTAACTCTTCTTGGGTTTTATTTGGTAGTGAAATAATCTGTGGTAGTTTTGGTTTTCCTTATATTATGAGCTGGGGGAGCCAGCCAGGAGGCTACTGTCTCCTGTTTTTCTATGTGGCCATTATCCATACTCCATTCAGACCACATTTGTGACCACTGAATCTTAAATGACCCCCCAGAGGCTACTCATGTGGTCATCTGGGGGGAGGGAAGCAACACTGACCAAAATCATTCTTCCGAAAGCCTGCATACTTCCAAGGTGAAGTCACCTCTGGCAGAATGCCATCTCTCCTATATTTAGGTTTGTGTCCCTTTTCATTGAACTACTTTTTATTCTACCGTGTAATGTAAGGGTCGAGATGAAGATGATATGTTCTAGACCAGAAATGTCTGATTTCAACTCGTGTTACTGTTGACAGTAACAGGTTATTGAGTGTGGAACCCAGCATTGTGAAAAGATGCTAGATTGATGGGTCCAGAGACATAGATCTGACCCAGGCCTCACTTCTACGTGGATGCATGATGTTGGGACAGTCACTTAAGCCCAAATCATAGAATACAAGACATGGAGGCAACTGTTTGATTCAATAACCTCATTTTACAAATGAAATTGGACCTCAGAGAGAGGGAAAGGCTCTTCCTGAAGTCCCCAAGAAGCCTGTGTCTAGCCAGGATGACCCAGCACCACTCTCTTGACTTCTAGCCCAGTATTTCCCATCATTACTTTGGAGACAAAACTCTTGCCAAGTGTCCTAAGCTTTGCTGAAGACCTGAGGACTTTCTGATCGACAGGAGAATGATTCCCTAACACATTGTCTTGGGATTGTGGTCATGCCAGTAGCAGTCACTGGATTTTTGGTATGTCATGATTAGTTTAAATATCAGAAGCAGAGTGTTGTCTTTAAAATGCTACTGCATGATGGAAAGACTTGGAATATATCATATTAAGTTAAGTAAGCCAGACCCAAAGAAATATAGGTCCCATGGTTTCTCTTATTTATAATAACTAGGATAATCTTATCAGATAAGCAGAAAAGCTCAAAAGCTATGTATATATGACATATTAGAGGATGCTAGCGAAATGAACCCCAAGATATGGACACAAGAGGTTTTTCTTTGTCGTTGTTTTTAATGTACTATGTGATTTTTTTGTTTCTTTTGTATGTTCTTCCCTCTATGGTATATCCCCTGTTGTCATTGTATTTGAAATTGGTACCTTGCATCTAGTATATACATTTGTCTAATTTGGGGAGGGGAAGGGGAATAACAAAATGCTGAAACAAGGATGACTCATTGCAACAATGATACAAGACGCTATGTTGGAAATGAACTTTACAACTTGGAGGGGGGAATTGTGTAGGTGGGGAGGGAAGAGATATTAGGAGAAACAAAGGAAGAGGTAATAATGTTGGACAAGATCTGTACTCATTACCTTACTCATGTAACTGTAACCCCTCTGTACAGCATCTTTACAATAAAAAAAATAAAATGCTACTGCATGAAAGACTGGGGATGTAGTTCAGTCCAAGAGTATAGACCCTGCATTGCATGTACAGACCCTGGGTTTGAGTCCCAACATCATTAAAATAAAACAAAACAAATCAAAAGAGAGCTACTCCAAGCTATTGCATCCATGACCCTTGTAAGTTTACTCCAGGCTAACAAGACAAAGTTGGGCAGGTTATTTCTTTTTCTTTTCCTTTTCTTTACTTTTTTTCTTCTTCTTTTTTTGGTAATACTGGAATTTGAACTCAGGGCCATGCACTGGCTAGGCAGGCATTCTACCACTTGTTCCACAGCCCAGTCCTTTTTGCTTTTGTTATTTTTCAAACAGGACCTCATATTTTGTTATAAATCCTTCTATCTATGCCCCCCACAGAGTGGGGATAGCAGGCTGTGTTCAACTATTGATTGAGACTTGGGCACATTCTTAAAGTCCAATGGCTTAATAATTTACTTACTTTTCTTTTCTTGGCTCCTGTCAGAAAAACTTGGAGTGACATTAGCTTTGTCTGACTGTGGAAGTCTTCTTTTGAACTGTCATTATAGGCCTATTATTCCTTTCTCTCCTCTGATTTCCATGCAGATTCCAAGATTGTAGGTTTCCTTATAATCCATTCTTGGGTATGTGGATTTGACTTCAAGTTCCTTTGTTTTGTACCCTAGCCACAGCACCTACTCAACAAATCTAGTCTGCTATTTATTATTCTAAACATATAATTCCTGACTTCTATCTCATTATTACATATATTTTATGCATATATTAGGTTAATCTTGACTGTCAATTTGATTGGATTGAAATGCCTAGGACATTAGTGAAGTCCTCTTCTCAGTGTATCTTTGAGGACATTTCCAGAATTAATTAAGAGAGGAAGACTTTGCCTGAATGTAACTTCATCTAATAGGTTAGGAGCATGGATGTGACAAAATGGAATTGAAAGGGAATCTCTTGAACACAAGTATTCTTCCTGCTCCCTGGCATCAGATGAATTACTTTTGTGTACCATATGCTTAGAGCAATGAATCAACTGACTAGGACGGAAACCTCTGGAACTGTGAGCCAAAATAAATGCATCTTCCTTAAAGTTGTTTTCACAGGTATTCATCATATCAATGAAAAGTCTGACTAATGTAATACCTCTCCATTGCTTCCTGTCCAGTCCTCACAGAGTATCACCATTCCTATAGAACTCACAATGGCTCCCTCTACTCAGAGTGGTCCCTTGTTCCTTAGAGCTTCCAAACACATATGAAATTTTTTAGGGGGGCGGGGTCTGGTCGTGGGGCCTGAACTCTGGGCCTGGGCACTGTCCCTCAGTTCTTCAGCTCAAGGCTAGCGCTCTACCACTTGAGCCACAGTGCCACTTCTGGCTTTTTTCTTTTTTGCTTATGTGGTGCTGAGGAATTGAACCCAGGGCCTCAGGCATGCAAGGCAAGCGCTCTACCACTGAGCCACCTTCCCAACCCCGCACATATGAATTTTAACTGATGTTGTTCTATGTCTTTAGTGGCTTTATCTCTTAAATCAAGTTCCTTCAGAACCACCTGCTGAACATTTTTGTATCCTCTAAAGTATCAGTGGGATGTCATGCAGGATTTATTGCATCAAACTGGGTCTCAGGAATGCTGGTTCCTTCATTGTGTTTGTAATGTTATAAGGAACATAATGTAACTAATTATTATGGAACTAATTACTATGATGAGGAAGATACATGAATCCATGCGTGAAGAAACCTAGCAGTGAGAGATGAGTCTTAGAAAAAGTGACAATTCCCTTTCATTTCAACTTCCTTAGTAACAAAAGGGTAAAAGCAGAAAAAAAACTATTAGTCCATTGCAAGAGCCAATAGAACTGCTTCAACAGCTGTTGGATAGTTGGTAGGGCTGAAGGGACTTGAGTGTTTATAAAAAGGCTACTCCATCATTATCCAAACTTCTTAATCCTCTGGTATTATTGTGCATCCTTGGTGAATCAGTTAGTCAAGTATCTTTCTCTGGTTACAACCATATTGAGGTTTCTTAAAGCCTTCAATTTTTGGGAAAATATTTATGCTTTTAGAAATCCATTGAAACACATTTTAAAAATTAAAGTAAATTAAAATTAATTTTGCTGCTGAAATAAGGATACAGGATGTCCCATTGTAACAATGAGATGTACAAAACAGTATGTTGAAAACGAACTTTACAACTTTGTGTGTGTGGGGGGAAGGAGTGGGGGTGGGAAAGGGGAAGGAGGAGTTGGGGAGGTGGGGAGTAAAGAGATGGTAGGGGAAAAACAGAGGAGGGTGTAACAATGCTTGATAGGGAATGGACTTGCTCAGGCAACTGTAATCCCTCTGTACAGTATCTTTATAATAAAAAATATATATATTAAGAAGAAAAAATTAATTTTGCTTTCTTTTTTTCTGTTGGAAGGAACTAATGATCCAAAATGGACAAGCTAAACTATTAACACTTTTAAAATGCAAATAACATTGCAAGCCATCAAAAGGCATGATGAGTGAGAGTCCTGGAGTTTTTGCTCACCTACTCATTTACTCAATCAGCAAATGCAACTTGTGCAGTTTGATTTCTACATGAATTGTGTTCAGGAGGGAACACAGCTTTGTTAATTTGTTTATGCAAAAATGTCTATAGCCCTCTACAAGAGCCTTACACTTCTGAAATTCTGTCAGTCAAAATAGTGGTCAGAAGTAGTTTGTCTTCACAAATCATAATTAGTCTTTTCTAAGGTCAAGTTCTCCACAAAAAAAAGTTATCCCCTAATTCAGGAAAAAAATGAGAAGTATACCAAGATTAATCCTCAGAAACCCTTAAATATCCTTTCCTCCCCCATTTTCTGTTTGCTTTTAAAAGTTTGTATTCATGGGCAATAGGTGAGCCCTTCTTTGGCTAATTAAAACACATGTAAACTAAAATTATCAAGCTAGTAATTTAGTGGGTAATGGTTACATTTTGTTTTCCAGATTATGAGTTCAGTTCTTCTTCAATCTCTTTCTTTTTCTCTCTCTTCTCTCCTTTCCTTCCCCCCCCCTTCCAAAGATTAAAGCAACCTGAATTGACAATAGCATCTTGTGAAAGAAGATGGGGAAGGAGCAGCTGTGGTTTTAGTAAATAATGCACTTTGATGTTTCCAACTTGAAATCCATATTTCGAGAGCCTGGATGGATCTAAATAATATTTGAAATAAAAATTTAAGCTCCAAAGCTGCAAGCATTTGCAGGGAAAACTGCCTGCGAGTAGTAGATATTGACATGTATCTTGCACTCTGTATGTTTCCATTCTTCTCTTTGATGCTTGTGTGGCTATACACCACATGATTGTGGTGGGCCCACTTTGCTTTTGGCTGCTGTCCACAAAGTTATTAATAGCTCTTAACCTTGGCTTGAGGCTTTGGGCAGTTCATTTATTTTGAATAAGAAAAGGTAGGAGAAAAAAGGACTTTCCAGGAACCTCTATTTTCTGTAAGTCTATGGAAGCATTTAAGAACTCCATGTTTGAGCATCAAAAATACCTGTAAGATCTAATTATGATTCAGGATCAATGTCTTGAGCTGGACTATGTTGGTCTCATTATCTGACTTTCACATACAAATGCTGTGGGTGCTTTTGAGAAGTTTCACTGATCTTTGACCATCTTCTCAGGCTCCTAGGCAGCAAGAAGCTTTGAAATTGAACAAATGTCAAAATCCAAGAATAACTTTCGGAGATTACTTTTCTGCTAAAATCTCAAGGCAAAATTCCTTTTGTTCTGGTTTGGTGCTCCCTAAGGCATATAGAATTTTTTACATCAAACTGGATCTCAGGAGCTCTGGTTTCTTCTGCTGCTACACTGTGTTTGTGATGTCATGAGTGGTTACTAAATGGAGCTAATTATCATGATGAAGGAGTTGCATGAGTTCAGGTGTGGAGAAAGACAGCAGTGAGAGTTGGCTCTTTGAGAAAAAGAGACAAATCTCTTTTTAATATCCTTAGTAACAAAAAGGTGAAATAGAAAATAAAAAGGGACTATAAATGTGGTAACTGAAAATTAGCTTTTGAATATAATGCTTTTTTATAGTCTGCATGACATATTGAAGAGTTTTCTATTTTATTAAAATTATTTTTGGTCACATATCTTGTAGGAATATTAAAATTAAATTTTATGTTTTTCATTTGAAAAATAAAATATAGCTTGATAGTAGAAGACAATAGCATATCATGAAATCCAAGGAGAACAGAAAAATTGCTTTGCCTTTGGTCTTGGGGGTCAAACCCAGGGTCTTGCACATGTTAGACAGGTGTACTACCACTGAACTACATCCTCAGCCCAGAAAAATCTTTTCAGTGATACTCTGTTTTTTTTCCCATTTATTGGGAAGGTTGAGGGAGAGAAACCTACTGCAATCTGCAAAACACTACAATAATAAACAGCCAAGCTAACAATGCAGCCAGGCTAGCTTTCTCGTATTTGTCAAGCTAGGGAAATGAGACTGCAAAAATCTCCAGGGAATTCTTTCTATCTCCTTTATGGTAATGAAGTACTATACTTTTTTGTTTTTTCCTTGTGACTAGGAGTGGTAGGAAGGAGGACTTGGGTATTGCTGAGCAAGTATTTTAAGGAAGTGATTCCCAATCCCCTGCCTTGGAATGATCAGTGTCATTTCTGTTTGTTTGGCAGGTTTGTCTTTTCTTAGAAAGGGCCCAGAACCAATAGATTGAAGTAGTCTGTGTGGCAGCTGGTGATAGAGGGAACACTCAGGGTGGAAAGTTGAGTGCCCTGGATTGCTGGACTCTGAGAAACCTGAATTCAAGTTTCGCTTTGCTACATGTGGATTCTCTCCTCTTCACTAAAGATTTAAACTGCTCTGCATTCTCATTGTGTTAGTTAAATGAAATTATTATAACAATAAATATATTGGGCATGAAATATATTTTAGGCAGTCTGAATATACAAGAGATACAACTTTATTATTTAAGATTCTATGCCAGCACAAAGATATTTATTTTCTTGTCCTCTGGTACCCTTCATAGCTACTCAGGGTGCAAGAGGGCACTTTCTTTGGTGAGATTGGTATTGGCAGCCAGATCTCCATAGCACTAATTTGGGGAAAAGAACATTGTGTCCAGAGATAGTATACAGTTTCTTCAGGGTCAAGTACAAACTCCGTAGTCTGAGATTTGGGGCCTTATTCTTCCAAAGCTATGTCTCCTACTCTCCCTTACTTTATGAGTGACCCTTTTGTCTTGGTCAAATCTGATTTGTTGCTGGATGTACCTTTGGCCTTCTTTGCAATTGTTTCCTGTTCTTTTATCCAGTCAATTCTACCTACTCCCTGGTTTATCATGATCTATTATAAATGCTATTTATAATGGAGAATTAATAAATAGCTATTATTTTATAGGTAAATAAATATTGTTCAAATTGCTTACTGTACAAAGACTTCTGGCCAGAACAGGTGACATGGGTATAAATCTAGCCAAGTCATATGTCCTGCTGATAAGCTATCTGCTTGGAGGAATGACACATTTTCCTAATTAGAAAAAGGCACTAGAGAGGGTAGGCTGGTATCTCATGTATTGCTGTTAACATTCATCTATTTTGCCTTATGTTTTCTAGAGATTATAAACTCTTTGAGGACTCAGGATTTGAGGTTTTGGTAGGTATCGCAATGCAATAATACAAAGCTATTATCAAGAAAGTATTGGACTTTAAGTAAGAGATTATACTACAAGATCTTTGATGAAAGAATCACTTGTCTTTCTCTTTTTAAAAAACAATTGAGAAATAAATCCTCAATAAATCTCTGTATTTGTATTTGTAGTAACAGTGAGAAAACATCAATGCCACTCTCCTTTAAAAAAATGCTTTAGTAGCCATCTTGGCTTCTTAGAAGAAGAAGGCAGGAATAAAATGGCACAATTTCCCCTCTGAATGTCTGAGACTGGGTTTAAATGAACTTTTAAGTGTAGGCTGTTCTTCTTACCTGTTTCCAAAGCTGCAATACACAGGAACTTTGTGGTGAAAATAGAAAAATAGGCTTGGACTTCACTGGTCTTGCAAGGGAGTGCCTGTACCCTGTGTACTGAGGACACTGGGAAGATAGCCATGAGTTTCTGACCTCAAGGTGTTTCTGGATTGTTAGTGGAGAGCCACAGACACGGAAACAGGTGGTTATAAACTGATCTAAGAGGTGCTATTGCAGTAAGAGCAGGTATAGATGCCAGTCAGGGTACTATGAGGTAGCAGACAACGGCTCTTCCCAGGCTTCAGCAGACTCAGGTAGAATGACTGCGTCACTTTAACTCATGGTACAGGGTAATTTCATTCATGTCCATGCCTTCCACTGCAATCCCTGAAATCCCTGTGCTCATGACTATGGAAATGTGTGCCTCCATCTTAGACCCCTCCACCCATGCTGTTTCTACCTGGAAACCTCAAAGGCCTCCTAAGCCCATTCTGTCCCAAATGGATCTCAGGATCTTTGCCCCCAAATCTGATTATCTTCCAATGTTCCATCCTTCCAAATGGAACCGCCCATCCATCTGGCTCAGTAAAACTCTGGCTTGGTAAATTAATTTGCTTGGCTCACTCTCTACTTCCAGCTCCCAGTCCAACTTTACATCAGCTGCTCTTGCATGGAATGGAGACAATTTCCTCTGGAGTGGACTCCCATGTCCTCTCTGGGTTCTCTAGCCCCTTAGACTGCAGTATCTGGAATGATCATTTCAAAATGCAAGAGACTGATGATGTCATATGCTCCACAGGCTACACTCCTCCTGCCTTGAACTATATCTTTTTTTCTTTTCTTTTTCTTTTTGTTGGTTGGTTGTGGGCCTTGAACTCAGGAGCCTGGGTGTTGTCCCTGAAATTTTTTTTTGCTTAAGGATAGCGCTGTATCACTTTGAGCCACAGGGTCACTTCCCATTTTCTGATGGTTACTTTGAGATAAGAATCTCACAGACTATCCTGCCCAGGCTGGCTTTGAACCACAATCTTCATAGCTCAGCCTCCTGAGTAGGCAGGATTATAGGAATGAACCACCATCACCCAGATGAAATCTCTTAATTCTTTCTCATTTCTCTCAGGTTAAAGACTTGTCAGTGTGCCTCTTGATAGTCTGGCCTCTGGTTGCTTCCCCAGCTCTCAAGAGTATCAACTCCCCCTTGCCCTGCCCTGCCCTGAGCCCTATGACACAGGCTTGCTCACAGGCCTCAGATCCAGGAAGCTCCCTTGGCCTAAAATTCTCTCTTCTGAAGCTACCACTCCTGTCATTCTCATTGCCTAGTTCATCACTTCTCATTTTTCAGCTATTAGCTTTGATATTCTTTCTTGATTCCCCACCCCACCACAACACACTGCTTTCTGATCAAATATCATAGTTTGCCTAAAATCACACATTTGTTTTGTGGTTGTTTGATTGATGTCTATTTTCTCTGAAAGATTGTAAGCCCCAGGATTCTGGTTGAATATGCCCTCCCATACATTTCCATGCCCAGCACAGTACCTGATACACCTTAGACCCAATGAAACCTGCATTGTTGTTCCAGAATAGAGAGCCATACTCCATAGGACCACAGTGGTATGGAACTTTGGAGAAAGTATTCAGAGGTGGGATTGGGAATTGGGAAGGAGTTTGTGGGTGGGATAAGACTTTCCAGAGATACAGATGCAGGACTGGCCAAGCCAAGAGCAAGGCTTTCAAGAAGTAGCTCTGCAAAAGATATGGTGAGAATATATGGAGGACAAAGAGTCTTGGGATTAGGGAGATGTGGGAGGAGGTATCTGATTAACATAACCTGCATTGGGACAGTAGAAGAAGAAATGAAGAGGTGGGGATTTTAGTATTTTCCATTTCTACTTTTCTCCCTCAAGATAGGCATTAAGCGATCAAGGGAATTTGCATGGTTGTACAATTATTTCCCTGTCTGACTGAGGAGGAGAAAGGAGTAGGAAGTGTGCGACAGTCATGAATCTGTGGGTCTTTCTCCTTTCTCAGATATATGTGGTCTGTAGAAGGTTGATAGGCATCTTCATCTACCTGAACTGCCATAAGGAAAAACAGGCTGGCCAGCTTATTAGTAGCAGATATTTCTTTCCCATAGTTTTGAAGACTAGGAAGTCTGAGGTTGGTATGACTAATTGATGATGGTTGTGTTCTGGTGAGGATTCTTCTGTGTTGCAGACAGCTTATTTTCAGTGTATCCTCTTGTAGCAGAGTGAGCTATCTCTCTGGTGTCTTCTAAGGGCACAACAACTCCACTCTTAAGTCCTAATTGCCTTTTAAAATCATCGGCTCCAAATGTATTACTTTGAAGATTAAAATTCAGAATATGAAAATGGGAGACAGAGAATGAAGCAAATATTCAGTCTGTAATAGGAGGACTGACAAGGTGATGTTAGGACCTGAGCTGGTAAGGATTGTAATATAAGGTGTCATGAAATCCATGGCAACTTTTTTTGGGCTAGGCATTTCTGGTCCCTATTTCCTGTCCTGATCTAAGATGGCCACTCTGACATCCTGTCTTAACTGAGGCCTCTTGAAGTTCTTACCACAAAGGGTATTTTCTGATGGGGATTTTGTAGAGGGAAATATGGTCTTGAACTAGGGAATCATGTAAAAATTAATAGAGGCAATCTGTTTCCTCTTAGACATCGGGTCACATCTCCTATTTTAATATTCTTTCCTATGATTCCTAGTGAGAATCATAAAGCTAACAGTAAAATGATAAAAAGTTGATGCTACTAAAATTTGGCTTTTTGCAAACATACTTTTTTTTTATTGCTACAACACTCTCCCCTAAGATGTTATCAATATAATAATATTGCTGTATTAATAATGTTCATGGCTAATGCATCATATGTCATTTGACATTTTGAGACTACAAGCAGGGATGCTATATTTGGCCATACAAGTTGTGAATGACACTGTTTGTATAGGTATCATATCCCCTGGAGTTTTGCAAGATGGCAACCTTATTCACGGAGTGTGCAAGGCTGGTGCTAGCCTCATTTTGCTGGCTCAGAATGGAAAAATGCCATGTTCAGTCTTATGATGACCAAAGCTGGCAAAGCAGCCAGGGTCCAACTTCTGAATCTAAATCCAGTCTTAATTTTGCTGTACTTCATTGCTTCCTGACCAAGTAGTGAGTGAGTAAATGAGTGAACAGGGTATAGGAAAAACTTCTATTCACAAGCCAAGAGTCACTCATGATAGTGATTTGTTTTGAAGTTCCTGGGTTCCATTAGCAGAACCAGTTGCCCAACTCTCCAGTCCATTTGCTTGAGAGCATGAGTCCCAGACAATGTAGCCTCAGGTGTTTCCTTCTATGCTTCCTATACCTTTTCTACTTTCTCCTCTGCCTGTCCCATTCCTTAGGTGTCTTGCTTTTCAGCCAATACCAGATCATCTGTTTCCATAAGGTGTTCATTAATAAGACAGGCTCATAATTTCAATAAGGATAAATAATTTCAGTAAATGATAAAACAGCCTTTAAAGCACAAATGAACTAATCTATCAGGGTAGAATTCCTAGCGGGGTTGGAGAGTTGTAAATCTTTGTGTCTTTACAATGAAGACCAGGAAAAGGTTGTAAAAATCAGAATACATATGATGAATAGGAGGACTACAAAGATAGTGGTTTTTCTGGGGATTTGGGTGGAAAGGGTAAAGGCTTTAGTTCTTATGATATCATCTTCCACTTAGTTGTTTTAAGTTGGGTCTCCCTAACATCTTTTTTGCTTTATTTAGCTGAGAATGGCCCTGCATTTGGATCACATCTGTGGGGCGGGGGAGGGCAATGTCAGTCTCAGAGAGAATTTGGACAGCAGCATCCAGACCCTAGCCTGCCCCAGGATCTCTGTTTTTAAATGCCATTACGAGGTACAGTTGGATAGAGCTCAGGGCCTCTTCCCATCAGACTAATGCAGCTGGGGCAGAGGGGCAAAGGGGTGGGGGTGACTGCTGGGCTGGCTGCCTGGCAATCTCTGGGAGCCTGGGAGAGGGATTATGCTCTCTCAGTGGGCCTCATCACCATAATAAAAATGGGAGTGATGCTTATCGACTCATCAGGATTGCTCATTTAGACGATTACTCTATTTTCAATCCCATTTTCAGAGAAAAGAGGATTGCTGGACATTTCCTCCTCCCCCCCGCCCCCCTGCACAGGGCAGTGTCTGTTGGTGGCTTCTGGAAAGGATGTATTGGTGGTAGGCATGTGGCAGGCTGAGAGCTTTGCCCTCTTTGTCTTCCAGAGCTGGGAGGCCACAGTGGGATGGCTGTCCCCTGAGAGATAGGAGAGGAGGAGAAACAGCTCAGCAGGGGTGGGAGCAGCTGGCTGGCGTCACTAATTTCCTACAGGAGATTTTGGTGGCTGAGTTCACGTCATTTTTCTTTTGCCCCTCTCTCTGTGCTCTCTCAGGTGTTACTAAAATTATCGAATTCAACCCTTGGGCTGTTTTGAGCTAAATGCAGCTTCTTTGCCTCATCTCTGTGGAACTCAGGTATAAAGCAGCATCACTTCTTTGGAACTAGAAGGAGGGGAAATGTGTCCCTGAACAGCCAGAATACATACACATTACAAAATTTCTCTTTCTACACAGAAGAGCTTGGAGGTCTGGCTCAGAGACCCTGATTCTGACTTACCCCAGAGGTCTAGTTAGTTTAGCAAACTGCTTTCTGGCACCCTAGCAGACTGAAAATTGGAATAAAGGTGAAGGAAGACAGCTCCAGGTTGGAAGCAAAAGTTAGTCGTTAGACCAAGAAGGTGTCATTTTTTTGTGTGTGTGAGTATATGTAGGTGGAATCCTGCTCTAACAGGGACCCTGGATAATTGGTTTGCGGTCCCCTCCAATGCTGCAGTTGGGGGTTCCAGGGATCTCTCTTGTGTGACTGTGAGGGTGAAGGGCAAAGAGAGGGAGGGGAGACCTTGATAGGGAGCTGGTGTGCAACAGGGATGGTGACTGTGTTTTGGGACACCTTAAGTTTGGGTGCTTAGATGTTACCTGCCTGTTTTTGCTGGAGCTGTCCAGTGATGTATCTGCCCTTGACCTTCTTCACTGGCCTTCTTAGTGTTCTCAGGGTGAGTTCCTTTCTAGGCAGAGATGTTAGGATGCTCAATAAAATGGAATTTTTTTTGTCCTGTTATTGTTCTGATGTTTGGATTTTTGAGATAGAGTCCTACTATGTAAACCAGTCTGGTCTTGAACTCATGATCTTCCTGCCTCTGCTTCCTCAGTGCTATGATAATAGATGAGTACCACTGTGCCTCACAAGAAAGGATTTATTTAGCATAATTATGTTCTAAATTTTTCATGAAATATACTAAAATGTCATTTGTATCTGAAATTCATATCTACTTAGACATGCATTTTTTCTTATTTTTAATTAAATTTGCTCAAAAATTATCTTTATATAGTAATACAAAGGGTTTTCAATCCAACATAAGGGCATCACATAATTTAAATACACTTTTAACTTTTAGATTTACAGAAAAATTATGAAGATAATATAGGGCATTGCCATATATACATACCTATTTTTCCCCATTACCATTTTATGCTAGTATGATATATATCAAAATTAATGAACTAATATTGATTTGTTATTGTTAACTAAAGTCCATACATTATCAGACTTTAATTTAAAAAATCTTATTGTAAAGGTGACTTAAAGAGGGATTACAGCTACATACGCAAGGTAATGAATACATTCCTTTTTGAACAGTGTTACTTCCTCCCTCATTTTCTCCCACTTTCAATCCCCCCCACCTCACTCCCTTCAAAGTGTTATTTCTAATAGTGTCTAGTGAGTGTCACTGTTGCATTGGTTCACCCTTTATTCCACCATTTTTGTGATTCCCCTTCCCTTCCCTAAATCAGATAAACTTATATACAAGACAAAGGGTACCAAAATCAGAAACAGTGACCACGGGGAATAAACCATAGGAGAGAAAAAAAGAAAGACCAAAGAAATAACTGCAAACAGCATGCTAAAAAAAATAGAAAAACCAATAACAACAAAACCCCTCTTTTTTCATCTCATGGAGATAATTTCAATTAGTATCAATTTTTTTTTTTTGTCAGTTGTGGATCATGAACTCTGGACCTGGGCACTGTCCCTCAGCTCTTCAGCTCAAGGCTAGTGCTCTACCACTTGAGTCACAGTACCATTTACAGCTTTTTCTACTTATGTGGTGCTGAGGAATAGAACCCAGGACCTCATGCATGCAAGGCAAGCACTCTACCACTGAGCTACTTCCCAGCCCCAATTAGTATCATTTTTATATGGTCATATATACATAGCTATTAGGCTATTGTGAAACTCAGGTAGGACTATCCTAAGCATATACTAATTATTACAAATGAGAGAAACCATGGAGCCTATGTTTCTTTGGGTCTGGCTTATTTTACTTAATATGATTTTTTTTCCAAATCTTTTTATTTCCTGGGGTGGTGTCATTCTTTCTGATGGAGGCATAATATTCCATTATATATATATATATATATATATATATATATGCATCTCTCTCTCTCTCTACATACACACACACACACACACACACACACACACACACACATATCACATTTTCTTGATCCATTCATCTACTGAAGGGCATCTGGGTTGATTCCATAGCTTAGCTATGGTAAATAATGCTGCAATAAACATAGTTGTTCTGGTTGTTTTAGTGTGGCCTTGTTTGTAATTATTTGGGTAAATGCCCAGGAGTGGGATTGCTGGGTCATAGGGGAGCTCTATGTTTAGTCTTTTGAGGAAGCTTCATAATGCTTTCCAGAGTGGTTGAACCAGTTTACATTCCCATGAACAGTTCAGTAGCATTCTCTTTTGGTCACATCTCCTCCAGCATCTGTTATTGTTATTATTATTATTATTTTGATAACGGCCATTCTAACTGGGGTGAGATAGAATCTCACTGTGGTTAGATTTCTTTAATATCTTTTCTTGTCCTGTGTTCCCATCTAGGATCTCACATCACACTTAGTAATCATGCCTCTCCAGGCTCCTCTTGGCTGTGACAGTATCTCAGACTTGATTTCGATGACCTTGGTTGGCAAAGTTTGAAGAGCACTGGTCTGATATTCTGTAGACCTGGCAGATTTCAAAAAAAAATCTTGATTAGGCTGGGATAATGCGTTTTGGTTTAATAATACAGAGACGAAGTGCCATTCTTATCTGTTTTAGGTTGGGTACTGGTCTCTCAATGGTGAACATGAATGGTATCCTGCTGAGGTAGTTCTCATCCAGTTTAGCATCCTGGAAATTTATTTGCTGAATTCAATAACTCTTTTCCTGGTACAACAGCTCTTCATGCCTAGGCCTCTGCTTACTGCCACAGACTATTTTCTGCTCCAACCAACCTCTGGCAATTCTGCTAATGAACTCTTATTCTCTCCTATTGCCAGCCCTTAGCACTTGCTCTTTCTTCTGCCTGGAATGTTCTCCCTAAATCCTTCATCTACAAATCCCTTTCACATGCTTACTTTACTTGTCAGTTGCACTACAGTGTTCTACTTATGCCTCAATCCTTCTGGAAAATTTCTTCTACTATATCCTATCAAGACTGGAGAGCCTGTTTTCTGCTGTGGTCCTAGTTTGGTAGTACTTGTCACTATGGTTATGATTTGTTTACTTTTCTGTCTCCCTAAGCCAATACATCTCTAACATCTTACATAGGGCCAATTGGAACTGAAGTCATTGCTGAATAAGTGTATGGTTATACCAGGCCACCCACGTAATGCTTCTAAAATAATGTTTACCCTGTAAACAGTAGATGCTAAGTAAGGAATGTCTCTTTTAATGTAGAAAAATATTCTTCCCTAGAACAGAGCAACTATAATAAGTTGTACTTGCTTGAAACCCTAACAAATATCTCTTTCATAGAGACGAGATTCTGGGGCAGTGGTCTCCCAGGATTCCCTGAGAGCTACAGTTACCTGCGTCAAAATGTCAAGGAGGCCACTTTGTGACAGAGATGTTGGACTAAGTAGGCTACTCTCAGTTAGTTTGCAAATTAAAAAGGTATCATTTTCCCAATGGGGAAATTCCAAATTATGAACCCCTTGGCCCAAATTTTTGTAATCAGGCCCCTGACCTACTAGTATGTAATGGAAGAGATCCCCTCCCCCTATGTGGTGCACATGTAGCATATGGTAAAAGTGTTTCATAGTAAATGATATTTGCACATATTGCTGCTTGTCTTTAATAGCTAGTATAATTGTATGTCTCTGTGTGTGTGTTTTACTTAGCGAGTGTAGTTATGACTCTATCTCTGAAGTATAAATGGAAGAGACAGCTCATAAATGGTACCAGGAATTTTTGATGATCTTAGGACTAACTAAAATGTCTATCGTTTCTTACCTACTCTGTGTCAAGTGCTTTACTCAACTCTCTACTAATTCACTCAAGAATCTACAAGTTTGGAATTAGTATTACTAAATTACAAATTAAGAAACTATGATGTGAGATGCTTAAGAATTTTTTTTTTTTTACAGATTTTATTGTTATGGAGATGGGCTTAGTGCCAGGGCACTAAGAACTTCAGAGCTTGAACTATATCTTTTGGGTTTGGCTGCTTTTGCCTGGTTAGAAAGCTCTGTAACAGAGAGCATCTCCCCAAAAGCTTGTCTTACCAAAATGGTTCTTGAACTTAATACTTCTTTATTCCCAGGTCATCTCATGAGAGCAGGGCCTACTAATCATATCTGTATGTCTTCAAAAACCTTCTTCTTGGATTCCTAACTTAAGGTTCCCTATCCACAGTCAAATCATTTTCTCAATGCCAGTACCCATTGCAACATATGCAAGAATTTCAGTTCTAGCCTTGTACCTCCTTTTCTTCGCTTCTGAAATTTTATGTTTTATTCTATTGCCATATCTATCTTCTTCTGAATTAACCACACTGGCCTTTTTGCATGGCTCCCAAGTAGACCATGGACATTTTGACTTTCATATGATGAATTCTTTCTTGGAAATCCAAAACTTTCTCTCAGAGAGTCATGTTGCTGACAATGAAGAATTTTTAATTAATTAATAATTTGATCAATTAATTAATCTATTTTGTGGTGGTATTAAGGCTTGAACTCAGGGCCTAGGAGCTTTCCTTGAACATTTTTGCTCAAGGCTAGTGTTCTATCACTTGAGCCACAGCTCTATTTCTGGCGTCTTGATGGTTAATTTGTAGATAAGAATCTCATGGACTTTCCTGTGGTTTTGAACTACTATCCTCAGATCTCAGTCTCCTGAGTTGCTACGATTACAGGTGTAAGCCACAAGTGGCCAGCTGGGATTTATTTTTTATTTTTTATTTTTGTCGGTCCTGGGGCTTGAATTCTGGGCTTGGGTGCTGTTCCTGTGCTCTTCAGCTCAAGGTGAGCACTGTACCACTTGAGTCACAGTGCCACTTCTGGTTTTCTGGTGGTTTATTGGAGGTAAGAGTCTCACAGACTTTAGTGCTAGGGCTGACTTTGAACCAAGATCCTCAGATCTCAGTCTCCTGAGTAGCTAGGATTACAGGTGTGAACCACCAGTACCTGGCTAGGAATTTTTTGATGAAGTCCAATTTATAGATTTAAATCTTTTTTTTTTTTTTGGCTAGTCCTGGGCTTGAACTCAGGACCTGGGTGCTATCCCTGAGCCTCTGTGCTTAAGGCTAGCCCTGTATCATAGAGCCACTTCCAGCTTTTTCTGAGTAGTTTATTGGAATAAGTCTCACTGCTTTTCTTGCCTGGGCTAACTTCAAACCATGATCTTCAGATCTCAGACTCCTGAATAGGTAGGATTATGGGTGTGAGCCATGGGTGCCTGCCATTAAACCATTTGTAATGTTTAGAATGGAATCATATCTGTCCCAAGGTTGTGCACAACAAATGTTCCTTAAGTTTTCCTCCAGAAGTTTTATAATTTTGATTTTCACATTTGGCCCAGCATATTTCTACCTGGTTGAATGTCTCAAGTACATATGAAAAGATTGTGTATTTTGTACTTAGTGAATATCCTTTAGGTCAAGTTGGTTGACAGCAATGTTCTACCCATCTATATTTTCATTGATATTTCTGTCTAGTTGGATGAACTACTGAAAGGAGTGTTAAAAACTCCAACTAAAATTTAAATTAGTCTGTTTTTCCTTTTACTCCTGTCAGTTTTGTTTCATGTGTTTTAAAGCTCTGTTATAAAGGGAATGCTTACTTAGATATTTAGGTTTGTTATATCTTTTTGTCTTGTTAAACTAGCCCCTTTATTTCTAATCCTGGTGATAGCCCTTGCCTTAAAGACTACATTGTCTGGTTTTTTTTTTATTATATTTTATTTTATTTTGTGAATTTGCTGTACAGAGGGGTTACAATTACATGGGCAGGATAATGCGTACATTTCTTATCAAGCATTGCAGCCTCCTCCTTTGTTTACCCTTCACATCCCTTCCCAGCCTCCCCCCCCCCTCCCACCAACGTTGTAAAGCTCGTTTTCGACATGACAACTTGTACTTCTCATTGTTGCAACAGGTCCACCTGTATCCTTAAACAACTTGTTTTTCCCCATCTCCTCTACAAGTTATACTGACATCAAATATAGTGAAAGCAGGAGTTATACTGTGGGGGAGGGACATACAAAGCAACAAAGAAATCATCTTATAAATGCGTTAGAACAAATGCATGAAAGAAAAAAACATTAAAATACATATCTAAGGGTTCATTTTCCTAACATCACATTATCTGACCTTTTCCGCTTGAGTCATACATATACTAGATATATGAATCTAGCTCCTCCAGATATAGTGCTTGCCTGGTACATTATTTCCCCACATAGTTTAAATTTATTTAAATTATTCTTATTGAATATAAATTATACTGTTCTGGCACACACACAGAAAAACTTTTTTTAAACTTAATAAAAAATAAAATGTAATTAATGGAATGCAAAAAATTCAATTAGTTCAAGAAAATGCAAGAGACAAAGGAAAAGAACACAAAGGAAAGACACGATTGCCAATATGATAGATTTAGAGGGTGATAGGGTGAATATGATCAAATTTCCTCATTTACATACATGAAGATAGTATAATGAGATAATTGAAATTATTTCTAAAAGGGAGTAAAAGGTAAAAAAGTAATTGGAGGGGTGATTTTGACCCACGCATATATAGAAATGTCATAATGACCCCCTTTGTACAATTAAAATATACTAGTAAAAAAAGATGATAGACTTAGGCCACCATTTCAAAACTATATTACATGTAAGTGGGAAAAGCTTATTTTTATACTTATTTTAAATGTATTTAAATTATATGTGTTTTTATAGAAAGTGAAGTTCTTGAAGAGCACAGCTGGATCTTACTTTTTTGGTCCAATCTTACAATTTCTTAGGAGATTGTGTGCATTCAGAATGATAGAGCCATAGACCAGCCTGGTAATTATAATCTCTGCCCGGCTTTTGTTTTTTTTGGTGCCAGTCCTGGGGCTTCGAACTGAGGGTCTTGGCACTGTCTGTTAGCTTTTTTTCCCCTCCAGGCTAGTGCTCTACCACTTGAGCCACAGTTTTATTTCTGTTTTTTTTTGGTGGCTAATTGGAGATAAGAGTCTCACAGACTTTCCTGATCTTCAGGTCTAAGCCTCTTGAGTAGCTGGGGTTACAGAAGTGAGACACTGGTGCCTGGTTTAAGTGAATTTTTAATGTGTAGAACAGTTTATATTTATTCACTTATTGGACATTTCTTGTATTCTTTATTGTTTTGCTTAGACTTGAAGTTTTACTTGAAATGAATTTCCTTACTCTGAAAAATATTCATTTAATATTTGTTAAATGCAGTGCTTGTTCTAACAATATGTTCTCTCAGAATTCTGCTTTTCATTCCTGAAGGATATTTTCACTGGCCCCTGAAAAAATATTGATACTTCTTTTCTTTCAGGATAAAAAATATCACTTCAGGGCTGGGAAGGTGGCTCAGTGGTAGAGTGCTTGCCTTGCATGCATGAGGCCCTGGGTTCGATTCCTCAGCACCACATAAGCAAAAAGAAAAAAGCCGGAAGTGGTGCTGTGGCTCAAGTGGTAGAGCACTAGCCTTGAGCTGAAGAGCTGAGGGACAGCGCCCAGGCCCAGAGTTCAGGCCCCACGACTGGACCCCCCCCCCAAAAAAAAAATATCACTTCATTGTCTTCTTACTTGACTTTTTTATGATAAGAAGTTAGCAACAATTCCCCCCCCCCACCCCACTGCCATGTAGTGTATCTTCTCTACCTATAATCAGAAGATTGTTATTACTTGTTTCTAGAAATTCAGTTATGTTGTATGTAAATAGTTGTAGTTTCCTGTCTTCAAATTCACTGTTTTTTCTGCAGTATTCAATATGATCTTAATCTCATCCATTTAATTTTTTTAATGGAAGATATTGTATTTTTGAGCCTTAGAAGGTCCATGTGAATTTGGAGTTTAAAAATAGTTTTTATTCCTCCTTTTATTTGCTTCTGGTGTCCTTTAATTTGTGTGTGTATGTGTGTGCGTGCGTGTGTGAGTGTGTGTGTGTATGTGCGTGTGTGTGTGTGTGTGTGTGTGTGTGTGTGTGTGTGTGTGTGTGTAAGTTGGTATTGGGGCTTGAACTCAGGGCCTGCGTGTTGCCCTTGAGCTTTTTTGCTCAAGGTTCGTGTTCTACCACTTGAGCCATAGCTACATTTCTGGCTTTTTGGTTGGTTAATTAGAGGTAAGAGTCTCACAGACTTTCCTGTTTGGGCTTGCTCTGAACCAGGATCATCAGATCTCAGCCTCTTGCATAGGTAAGATTACAGGCATAAGCCACCATTGCCCAGCTAGTCCTTTAGTATTTTTGGAAATAATATATCTATTTTCAGTTCCTTATTTGATCTGCTTCTAAAATTGATTTTTCACAGTTACAGCTTAGATTTTTCTTGTTCTTTTCATGTATAACATTAAAAATTTGTATGAAGAACATTAAATTATTCAAGTGCTTGCTCTATTTTGTTCTGTCAGAGAGTTAATTTATTATTGTTAAGTGGACATTCACTTAGATTTGATAGTTGTTCTAGTTTAGGCTTCAGGGTTTAGAGCCTCTGTTGAATTCCCTGGGTGTTCAACAAGTTTTCCTCATTGTGGTTGGTTAGCATTTGAATGTACCTTGACTACATGTAGGTTCTGATAATTCTTTAACTTATAGCTCTCTGGTAGTTGTTCTTTGATAGTTGTTTTCTGAGTAGTCTTATGCAGTCATAGCCTACAAATATAAAGCTTTATATTTATAAAATGGCTCAAGATCACCCAATGAAGATATATAAAGCTTTCTCTCCTGTAGTTATTTCTTTTTTTGATACTTTGTCCCTCAAATCTCAGCTACCTCAAACTTCTTAAACTTTGATCTCTGTTTCTTCTCCTCAGTAGGTTACCATCCCATGGTTCTAAGTTTTGGCACAAGTGTATAGCAGAAAACCAGACACTCACCTCAATTGTTTTCTCTTAGGCATAAAATCTGTGTTCAATCTGCAAATAGTAATTTCATTATTATAATATTTAAAATAACAGGGCTGGGAAGGTGGCTCAGTGGTAGAGCGCTTGCCTTGCATGCATGAGGCCCTCAGTTCGATTCCTCAGCACCACATAAGCAAAAAGAAAAAAGCCGGAAGTGGTGCTGTGGATCAAGTGGTAGAGTGCTAGTCTTGAGCTGAAGAGCGGAGGGACAGCGCCCAGGCCCAGAGTTCAGGCCCCACGACCGGATCCCCCCCCAAAATGGTTCTAGCAATTGTACTATATCCAGAAGCTAAGTTTTTGTTATATATTTTATTAACATATTCCCATACACAAATATATTGCACTTTGATTAAAGTAACCCTTTTTAGTATTTTCCTTATCTATAGCTCTCCTTTTTACAGTTTGATATTATTCCCAATCATCTACTCATTTCTCTCTCCAGCTGTTCCTCTCAAACAGTCCCACATTAACATTCAGGTTATATCTGAATGTATAAACATATATCTAAAAATATACATATTAGTTATGGGGAAATCTAGAACATATATATATATGTATATACTGTATATATATGAATTATATATAGCCTATATATACTTACATGTAGGGCAAATTAGAAACTACTGTGTGTGTGTATGTGTGTGTGTGTGTGTGTGTGTGTGTGTGTGTGTGTGTGTGTGTGTGTGTGTGCCAGTCTGGGGCTTGAATTCATGGCCTTGGTGCTGTCCCTGAGCTACTTTTGCTCAAGGCTAATGATCTTACTTGAGCCACAACTCCACTTTCAGGTTTTTTGAAGAGTCTCAGTCTTTAAGTCTCAGCCTCCCGAGTAACTAGGATTACAGGTGTGGGCCACCAGCACCCACAGATTTTACTTTTTATATAAATTCAAACAATTGTCACAGAGTTAACAAGTGCTGAACATGAAATTGTATAGAATGCTCAGGGTTCTGTCTGCCAGTGATGTTTACAGATGTTATAGGCAGAACATGACATTGCAACAATTGAAGGAGAAATCTTCCTTCAGAAAGAGTAGATCATAGGGGATAAACAAAGGAGGAGGCAACAATGCTGGGTAAGAAATATACTCATTGTCTTCCTCATGCAACTGTAACCCCTTTGTACAGTATTTTCACAATAAAAAACTTAATTAAAAAATTAAGCATAAAAAAGAAAGAGTAGATCATAGCTGTAAGTTTTTGGATCTCATAGCTCCTTTTCTCAGAGTTTCAAAGCTACAGATTGAGTCGAGGATCTAACAGGATTGTATGAGGCTGAGTTTATTGGAAACTAGTGTTAACAATATAACTGGCTTAAGAGTGAGCAGTATTTGTGTGAACTCTGATTTTTTTTCTATCTACAGGTCACAAATGACTCACCAGTCCAAGACAAAGGTAGGCTGAAGGAACTACCTCATAGCTCATAGAGTTACCTGAGCCAATACAATAAAAAGAGTAAGAGATACTGGGCTTGTAAAGATAAGGGCAAATGAATTGCAGGTAACTGCCAAACCCAGGGAGACTTCTCGGATGAAATGTCAAGGAAAAGAAGATAGGACAGGGTAATATACATAAGGAAAATGAAGACAACATCTCAGGTTTAGAGGTTATGAGAGTGAAGAAAAGAAAGAGATTGAGCAGAATGACTCATTTGTTGTTTTTAATGCCTACAGTTTACCAGGAACTGACACAGGCAACTTCCAAAATTCTCAATGAAGGAGAATGTTGTAGCCACGTGGATTTCTTTGTAATTAGGAAAGGAATTAGACAAGCCATGTTTCCTTCTGTGGTTTCTATGGCTCCTTCCTATTGTCTCTACACATTGGTGAGCTTCATTTTCCAGTCTTTACCTTGGCTTTCTCCTGAAAGGTCTGAATTCCTGGGGTCCCCTGTTGATACTATAACACACTGACAGTATGTTCAAGGTAGAAGTTGGGAGAAGCTGAATTGAATTGGGAAGGGATTATACTAGATAAATCAGACTATTTCTATTCACCAGGTATAGAAAGTTTACTTATAGGTACGAATTTTTTTTTTCTGAAAGGATTTCTCAGGGCCAGTATCATTTTCTGACATCTCTGGAAAATTTTTAAAACTGAGAAGAGCTTGTTGTAGTATAGTGGAAAGCTCATGGATTTGAAAGCTCTGCAGACATTCTTATGCTATTCATTAGCTGTATGATCTTGAACAATTTACTTTATCTCCCTAGAACCTAGATTCTTTACCTAAGATGAGAGGATATTGTAGTTTACAAAGTTGTTAGGAATGTCAAAAGAGAAATGCACAAAGGGCCAGTTGCTAGGCACAGATTCAGTAGATATGTACTGGCTCCTTTCATTTAATTAATTAATTAATTTTTTGTTTGTTGTGGGGCTTGAACTCTGGGACTGGATACTATACTTGAGCTCCTTAGCTCAAGGCAAGCACTCTACCACGTGAGCCATAGTGCCACTTCTGGTTTTCTGGTGGTTAACTAGAGATTAAGAGTCTCACAGACTTGTCTGCCCAGACTGGCTTTGAACTGTGATCCTCAGATGCCAGCTTCCTGAATAGCTAGGATTATAAGTGTGAGTCACTGGTGCTGGATGCGCCTTCTTTTTATGATGTTCCCTTGTGCCTTATTCACATAGGAGGGAAAATGGAGAGAGATATCAATCTTCACTTTCTCATTGCCTCTTAGGCATTGATGGTGCAAGAGGGAAAGAGATATTCACTAGCCCAGTATCAGGCTTTTGGGAAAGTGGAACCTAAGGTGCTTTAGAAATACTCTCCCCTCCATGTTTCTAGAGCTCCTTCTTTAAAGAACACTATATCTTCTACTGTCCTGGTCTCTCTGAGGCAAGCAGACAGGGAATTTACCTTTGGGTTAGAAGAGGAGGTAGCTTGTTCATGATCACCAAGTTCTTTGTCTTAGATCTGTTTCCCATCTTTGGTCAATTGCCAGCCTGCTTCCACAAAGCTGCTTCTCTGTGGGGTCTAGACTTGGCAAGTCAAATGCCTATGGCCTGAGCAGATGCCCCAAGAACTGATGCTTTCCTCCTTGACTCATTTTGAAGCTCTAGGGTTCAGATGTTTGAAAGCCCCTTTGACTACTCTCATGTAGTGTTCACCCTTCTGTGAACTTATATTCTGGCTGCTGTGTGGTGATCATGAGCCCAACAGGGACACCATGACAAGGATTTCCTTGGCAAGAGCATGGAACACTCAACTGATAGCTCAGGGTATTGGGTATCTGTCCACCAATGGCCATCCTTCAGTTATTCAAACAGGCTCTTTCCTGAGCATACTCACTCCTCTGTATTTTTAGCCTGTTCCATGCATGGGCTGGCCTCTTCTTATCTCTAAAGAATTAACATGGGCAGCAAGATACATGTGTTTGAAATAGAAAGATATTATTATGTAAGAGGTTTTCTAGTAAAGTCCAAGGTGGGTGATAACAGTTGTTGAAACTCTTAACATGATGGTGAAGGTAATATGTTATGTATCTCTAGTCTTTTCTAATTATTTGCTAAATATTATGGAGTATCTATTATATGCAAGGTACTATGCCAGAAGAACAAGGATTCCAGTAGTCAATAAAGCAAGCTCATCCTAGTTCTCAAGATTTACATAGATAATCACACAGCAGCAATGAAAAATACTTCTAGAGTTTTATTCGCCAAAATATAACACAACTATCTTGTTTCCTACTTAGCCACTCTAAGTTTGGTCCACACTTCCCTAGTTCTCTTTCTCAACCGCTGGTCCTATTCAGCTTCACTCCCATTTGTTTACCTTTCATGGCCTCTTGGCCTTCCCCAGACATCTCAGATATGGCAAGTCCCTCAAATTCTCCCCACTTTTATTTCTTGTCTCAAGGAATGACAGCACTATAAACTCATTGGCTCTGAAATTTAAGTGTCATCTTTATTCTTTCCAATTCTTTCCCCACATTATGCCCATCCAAATAGCTACTAATAATAACACAAGTCCAACACACTGGAATATCACTGGTACTGTTCCAAGTACTTCAGTAAGATAACTCAGGTCATCTTATTGAATTTTTACAAACCCCAAGTCCACAGATTCTCAGTGTTGCCATTTTACTGACAAGGAAACTGAAGCCAAGAGATGGTAAGTAATTCACTATTAGCAGTCATTACACAGTATAGCCAGGATTGTACCAAGCAGCTCTCTTAGTACTTCCCAGAAGAGTAGGAAAGGCAGGCATTAAGCCAAGAAAATTACAAATAATTATATATTTACCATGGTGACAAATGTTTTAAAAGAGAAGTGCAAGAAGCTTTGCTTAAGATAGAAGACATGGGCATAGCTCAAGTGGTAGAGTGCTTGCTTACACGCCAGGCCAGGAGCTCAAACACTAGTATCATTCCTACCTCCCCACCACCAAAAAAGAGGAGATTCAGTCAATAAAGTCCATGTTTCCTTGAAGATATGTCCTTGACCATGGACCTCCTAGAATGGAAGAATGAGTGTCCTTCATAGCAAGGAAATCATGTTTCTGTTACTCCTTTACACCCTAAATGTCCACCCTTATACTTTCCTTTAGACACAATGCAACTTGGTCCTTTTTCACTTAATTCTGTCCCATAATGTTGGTTGTCAGGAAGTCTTTTTGATTTCTCTACTATACCTAGATTTAAGATTAGCAGATTTTTTTCTATTATGAGGCTAGATAGAAAATATTTTAGTTTGTGTGAGTCAAATAGTCTCTGTCACAAGTCATGAACTCTGCCCTAGTAGTGCAAAAGGAGCTGTGTATTCTATGTAATTACATGTCACAAGGTATTCTCATTGTTTTGTTTCCAGCTGTTTAAAAATATAAATACCATTCTTAACTCTTGGGCCAGCCATACAAAAAAAAGTGACAGGCCTGATTTGACTTCTAGATGTAGTTTGCTGACACTGCTCAAATCTGTATTTCCAGCTACCCTACAGAAATCTCTCCTTTGTTTTCTCTACAAGACCCTACCTCTAAATGAACATCACCAAAAACCAAGCTCATTTCCCCACCGAAATCAGTCCTTCTTCTAGACATTCCAATTACTTTTAATGATTTAGAGAGTCTGTCCATCAAGAGATGTTGGGGCAGAAAATAAAATGCATGAGAATCACTGTTCTAGTCTAGACAGTCTACTGCCATGTCCCAAATGTTCCCACAATCTCATCTTTGCTAAGTCCGTGCCTCGCCCCCTTTCCTCTTTTGCTCTTAATTTCTCTAAGACTTGTGTCTACTCTCTGACACTATTTTGTCGCCTCCCACTCCTCACCACCTCCAGCCTGCCTTCTACTCCATCAGACCACAAAAAATAGTTCCGGCAAAGGTCATGGATGACCTCACTGGTGCTAAACCTAAAGGGCATTCTTCAATTCTCATCTTACTTGCAATGGACACTGCTGACTCTCTCTGACTTTGGCTGCTCCTTCTCTGTCTCCTTTTTGTGTACTTCCCTTCACCTACCTGGCTCTGATTGTTGTAATTCCTAAAGATTAAATCCAGAATCTACTTCTACTCTTTCTCTAGCTATTCTTCCTGGGTGATCTCATAGTTCCTGTTTCAACCTTTGCCCAACCTGCAATCCATCTATCTCTCTATCCTTTGTTCAACAACTCATCTTGAATGTCTTAAAACACCTCAAAATGTGCATTTCCCACATTAAAATCACGCTTTTATACCACCACAATTCCCTTCTGCATTTAAACTACATTCTGTTACTTTGCACTTGCTGTCAATCAGTTAGTGAACTAATAGTGGCTAAGGAGTAAAGAATCCCTGTCCTCATGAGTCTACTGAGGGACATCCAGTGTTCAAAAAAACCTTCACAACTCTGTCTTTCCACAGTTGTGTCTTTTATCACAACAGCTCTTCTTTCCTATTGTCCTCATTTAGGGAATTGTATATTCATCTCTCCTCAGAAACCAGATGTACCCTTAACATCTCCTTTTCGAACCTCTTACAGTATAACATGTACTCTTATTGACTTACCCCAAAGTTCTTCTCCCAATTTTTTGTTCCCTTTCTTGGTGTGGGGTGAGGGATTGAACCCAGGGCCTTGCAAATTCTAGGTAAGCATTCTACCATTTGAGCCAACTCCCAGTCCAACTTCTTTGTTTTTAGTTTTAGTTTTTGAGACAAGAGACTCCATAACTTTGCCAGGCTAGCTGTAAATGTGCAACCTTCCTGCATCTGCCCCTGGAGTAGTGGGACTGTAGGTATTCACTACCAGGCTCTGCTTTTAGCACCCCTTGATCACATATCTCCTATCTACACTGCTGCCTTCTTAGGCTTAGCCACAACTCTTTTTCCTGTTGGACTACTAATACTACTTTGCTTCATTCTGTCCCCCGACTTTGTCCATCATCTTTCTAAAATAAAACTCTCTCCTTGCTACTTCCACCTGCCCACCACACAATATCCAATTGCAATATTCCCAGTAATGCCGCTCTTTGGATCAAAGGGAAGGGTATCTGTTGAGACCCTCAGTACTATTTCCTCATTGTCCTAAAGGCTTGTCTGCCTGACCCTACTCCCCACTTGGAACGTTCCTGCTTTAGTAGCTTTTTCCAGCCTCTTGATGACATCTTTTTTTTTTCTTTCTTTTTTTTAGGGGGAGTCAGTTGTGGGCTTGAACTCTGGGCCTGGGTACTGTCCCAGAGCTCTTCAACTCAAGGCTAGCACTCTACCACTTGTGCCATAGCACCCTTTCTGGTTTTCTGGTGCTTAACTGGAGATAAGAGTCTCACGAACTTTCCTGCCTGGGCGGGCTTCGAACCATGATCCTCTGATCTCAGCCTCCTGAGTAGCTAGGATTACAGGCCTAAGCCATCAGTGCCCAGCTTGTCCACTTTTTTTAAACCTTGAGCTTGCTGCTCCATCAGGAATGCTGGCTGCAGTTCCTTCTTTTGGCTAGGATTGCTCAGATTCAACCTTCACATCTTCATACCTCAACTTTATTATGATTTCCCAGCAATGCCTTTGTTGCCTCAAGCACAGACCTAGGAAAAGCCTTCATGGCTTTAACTACATTGCCTTTACATCTGAAGGTTTGGTATTTTTGCTGATATCTGTCTCTTTAGCGGTTCCCCAAAGGCAAGAATTCTTGATTTTTACTTAGATACTGTCATCATCTTCTAGCTCTGTGACTGACAGAAACTGTCCAGTAATGATTTGTTAATTGGGTGAATGGATGAAAATGAATGCCAATTCCCTACTCAGATCATTTTTCATTTCCTTTTTTTTCTTTCTCTTCAAAGTTAGCTCAGATGCCACCTCCAGCAGGAAGACTTTCCTAAAGGCCTTGGTGAAAATTCGCCTCCTTTCTGTGGCTGTGTTCTCTGCATATGATTCTGCTCCAACTGTGTTCACTGCAGCTGTACCTGGCATTTCAGGAGATTGAGGACCCAGTTTTGTTCATCTTTGTGTCTTCCACTTAGCTTATTGTGCTTGACAAGGAAGAGGCTGAAGAAATACATACAGAATTGATTTCTTAATGTAGTCCAGGTCACTGTAATCTTGACAGTGGTATATCCTGTTAACATGATTATAGTCACCACTGAGGGGACAGTCTCTGCCATTTCATTGCTTTTCATTTCTCTTCCTTCCCTTTCCCGGTAAGTTATTCAACCACTAGAAGGCTTCTTTCTCCTCACCTCACTGAAGATTTAACACAAAATTTGTTCTTAGTCACTATAACTGAGTTGTTGATGTTCAGCAAATTTATTAGCAATTTTCTTTCACTGCCTAAGGATTTGTTTCATTCTATTGATTTTTCTAAGAATTCCTTTACCTGTGTTTTTATCAGCAACAGTATTAATTAGTTGTTAATTGTCTATATCAATTCCTTTCACCTCATTTCTCCTGGTAACTAAAGTATGAGTATAGTTCAATTAGCTTCTTTTCCTTCTCATTGCCAGAAAAAGACTAAGGGTGTGGCTCAGTAGTAGACTGCATGCTTAATGTTGAGTCCCTAGGTTTGAAACACAGCATTACAAAGTAAATAAATATAAAAAAGAAAATAAATGATGAACCTCAAGATAGAGACACAAGAGGGTTTATCTTTTTTGCTGCTTTTTTTTTGTCAGTCATGGGGCTTGAACTCTGGGACTAGGTGCTGTCCCTGCACTCTTCAGCTCAAGGCTAGCACTCTATCTCTTGAGCCACAGCACCACTTATGGTTTTCTAGTGGTTTATTGGAGGTAAGAGTATAACAGACTTTAGTGCCCTGGCTGTCTTTGAACCCCGATCCTCAGATCTTAGCCTCCTGAGTAGCTAGGATTACAGGCATGAGCCACCGGCACCCAGCTGTGTTATTTTTAATGTACTTATAATGTTCTATGTGATTTCCTTTGTTTCTTTTGTTTGTTCCTCCCTATTGGTATAACTCCAGTTGTCACTGTATTTGATCCCAGTACCCTGCATCTTGTTTAATTCATTTTTCTAATTTAGGGAGAGAAAGGGAAATAACAAAATGCTGAAACAAGGATACAGGCTGACCCATTGTAACAATGAGATGTACAAGATGTATAAGACTATGTTAAAAACGAACTCTATGCTGGGCGCCAGTGGCTCATGCCTGTAATCCTAGCTACTGAGGAGGCTGAGGTCTGAGGATCAGAGTTCAAAGTCAGCCCAGGCAAGGTAAGTCAGTGAGACTCTTATCTCCAATAAACCACTAGAAAAACAGAAATGGTGCTGTGGCTCAAGCGGTAGAGCTCTCACCTTGAGCTGAAGAGCGCAAGGACAGCACCCAAGCCCAGAGTTCAAGCCCCAGGACCAAGACCCCCACCCTCCAGAAAAATGAACTCTAAAGCTTGGAGGTGGAGGGGATAAGGAGGAGGGAATGGAGGGACAAAGCTCAAGAGGAAATATACTCATTCTTACTTATGTAACTATAAGCCCTCTGTACAATATCTTTACAAATATATATATATGGAATGGCTCATATTGAAGTAAAGAGGCCAAGTTTGGCCAGCACCATATTGGCCACATGGTAGATGGTAAGATCTGGCATCTTGTCCTTGTCTTCATGCTGGGGGAAGGAACTGCCACCCCCCCCCCCATCACCTGCCTTTCAGGTAATGGGCGTGCTCGGACCCCTGAAAGCAGGGGCAGGCATTTGGCTGATAGGTTACTGAATCTGTTAGTCTAGTGCCTGGGACTGAAAATTTCCTGAGGATCTGCCCCTGTGCTGACCTGTTTAGGCCCGAACCAGCCTAGCTGCCAGGACTCCATGCCATGGGTGTCTCCATGATCGTGTCCTGTCTTCTGTCTCCTGGCTCATCTCCAGTCATCATGGAGTCCCAATTCAGCTCTCTATTGGAGCTGAATTGGCTTGTTGGTATTGTTCTTGTTATTTCTTTCCTCTTTAATATGTTTCCTAGCTGAGTTATGTGTATTTGTGTGCTATAGGCCATTGTAACAACTGGCAGCCTGCAGCCTGCTAACTGTATAATAAAGACTCTAATATTCTATATCTTAAAATGTGGCTTCTGGGATGATTTACCTTTCAACAATATAGTATACTAAAGTGGACCCTGAGATGGGGTCCAAGCTGGTATGATTTCATTTTGAGCTTTGCCTTTGTTTTAGGGATTTTAGACTTGATGGGCCTAGTTCCTGGAATGAAAAAATGCATCTAGTCCCCCTCTCCTTAACAATCTAACCCACCCTTGATTGTTGAGTTAAAGATTGACCACTAAAACAGAGAGGTTGTAATCTGGCTCCAACTGGCAACACCACGTGCTTACGGTAAACCCTGCCTTTTGCACATGCTTACGGTAAACTCAGCCTATTGGCCTCCTTTGTGTGGTCTGGTATGACCGTATAACCCTTTGTATGTGTACCAATTCTAAATCAGGACAAAACAAGACAAGAACTGAAGGCTGAGTTGGGGACTAATGGGCCCCCAGTTTATCCCTACCAGAACTCTTGTGCTGCTTCCACTCAGCAAGCTGAATCCAGACTTCTGCTGAGTGAGCTTCCACTCTCACCCAGAGCTTCCCTACCTCAGAAAACATAGAACAGAAAACACACTAAAGTAAATAATACAGACAAGTGGCCACAAAGACAAAATCAGGTCTCAGTGAATGGGGCGACATCTCACCACCATTCACTTACCAGGGGACTTGAAGCCCCTCTACTCACCTCTGGAGGATTTTTCTATTAGATTCCTGCAAACATTGACCCAGGGGCCTTCCAAGGTGGAGGAGAATTCCCAGTCATCTTGAGACAAGGGAAAGAAGTCTCTAGTGGCTGTCCCCTCAGACTGACAGGTTCTCCCCCATGCTCAGACCCCCTGAGCAAAAGGCCTGAGGCTGAGACCTAACTGGGGCCACTTGCAGGTGGTCAGTGGCAGTTTCATAATTGACAAAGAAGCAAGTTACAAAAGCAGAACCAGCAGTTTTTGTTTAGTTTTGTTTTTTTTTTAATGAACTAGGACAAGGTCTGGGGGTTTCCTGGGAGTGAACTCACTTTGTCCCATATTTTTCCTGTAAAGTAAATCCAATTACAAACATGACAAGCAAAAGCAAAAGCACAATAAGACACAGACAGACATGATTATACACAGAACAAGGAGGGATCCCAAAACCAAAAGTTACTTTTTTTCTCGACCTATTTTCTCCACAAGTAAGCCCCTGTCTAACTAGGACTGCTAGGACTGGTGGAATTGAGGGGTGCAGGCATCCCTGGATCTCCTCGGTTGTAGGGGACTCTGCTGCATCCAGCCTTACCCTATTTTTGGCCTCACTCTGGTGCCTTCTCTACCTAGGTCGACCGTGCTTTCCTGAAGGCTTTTCTCAGAACTTCTCTCCAACAGCCGAGTGCTCGCACACTGTCCTCCCAGCCAGGGACTTCAATCCCCCTCAGGTTGGAGCGGCTAAGAGCTCTATCCCGGATGAGCCCCCATTACATTTAGTAGGAAGACCCCTACTCAGGCAGGCAAGCCCACTTAGTCATCCAGAGTGACAGAGCCCACCGCAACAAAGTCGTTAATAAAGAAGCAACTTTATTGAGAAGATTCCTACACTGACTGGTCAGGGCCGCAGCACAGGCTCGGGAGCTGATACTGTGACCATGAGTGGCCCCTATTCTTTGGTTTTTAAAGGCAAAATCCATGAGGTCGAGCCTGGTCACGCGCAGGTGACCAATGGGATCGTAACATACACAAAGGATTGTACGGTCATACCAGACCACACACAGGTGGCCAATAGACGGAGTTTACCGTAAGCATGTGCAAAAGGCAGGGTTTACCATAAGCCTGTGGTGTCGCCAGTTGGAGCCAGATTACAACCTATCTGTTTTATGGGTCAGGCTTTAACTCAACAATCAACGTGAGTTAGGTTGTTAAGGGGAGGGGGACCTAGAGGCATTCTTTCCATTCCAGGAATTGGGCTGGTTGGAGCCAAGGTCTAGTTAACCTTGTTTAAAGGTTTGTTTTTTTTTTCTAAAATCCTTAAAACAAAGGCAAAGTCTGGAAAGAAGCTGTACCAGCTCAAGTCTCCTCTCAGGGCCTGCTTCACGCAGAATAATAATTTCACCTTATAAATTTATGGACCGATTTTACCTGCTCATAGCTAGTGCTTTGTGATTCCAGTAAAATATGTTCATTGTATACCCTAACTCTGCTTCTTATCCCTCAACACTTTGGTTAGTACTGTTTGTGCCAATCTCTGCCATTAGGAGAATTAGGTGTTCTGTTTAACTGAATACTCTGGTTAGCTGAATTATAGTTGGTAGGACTGGGCTCCTGATTTTCATAAAATTAACAAGTACAGTTTCTTTCCCTGTTTTATTTCAGTGGTTCATCTTGATGTTCAACTTGATTAGATTGAGAAGCTCCTATGAGATTAGTTAAAAAACAACAACAACTCTAAAACTTCTGGGTGTGTCTGTAAGGGTGTTTCCAGAAATAATTAAGAAGTGGGGGAGGCTCATTCTGAATGCAGGTGGCATTATCCTTAGGCTGGGCCCTGGATGGAATGCAAAGGGAAGAAGGAAGAAGCCTACAAATGCAGGCACTTTTTTTCCCTTTGCTTCCTGGTCATCTTGAAAGGGGCTGCTTTGTTCTACTATATTCCTAGCTGGCATATTGTTCTGCCTCACCTCAGGTCCCACACAATGGACTCTGCTGACTATGAACTAAAATCTCTGAAACCATGAGCCTAAAACAAACTTTCCCTCCCTTAAGTTGTTACATCTGGTGTTTATTTGGCTAAAATTAAGAAAGGCTATTAACACTTTTACTAATAGTTCACAATACTACTGATGTTTTCTACATGCCAGGTACTCTCTCAAGGGCTTAATGACCATTTTCTGGACAGACATCCTGATTGTATGAAGAAATTATTGTATAGAAATACTTAAGTAACCTACATAAGGCCACAGAGTGGCAGAATCAGAATTCCTGACTCCAAAGCTTTTAACTATCGCAATATAATTATTTTTCCTTCTTAGAGCTAGAGATTGAACTTAAAACCTCATGCATGCTAAGTACATACTGGAATTATTGATTTGCTTTTCTCTTATGATCCAAAAGCTGTCTTAGTTCTACAGGCAACTGTAAGGACACCACTTATCATCATAGTGCAACAGTCTGTTGGTAGAGGGGCTTTGACTTATTTCTTCCCGCCTTGTGGTCCATGTGGGGGGTCTTTGAAATGCAAGCATTATTAATAAGTTTTAAAATTCTAAGTTAAAAGACTGTGGGAATTGAGAGGTCAGTGAATAAAATGTTAGTTTGAAGTCTTTGTTCAAATCTTTTGACTCAGGCTGTACCTGATATGGAAGACTAGATCAAACAGTCCATCAACAAATCTTTATTAAATGCCACTAATGTAAGAACCCATGGTTTTGGGCAGCTATCTGAGTAACTCTGCTTTGTACAGTAGCATGGTGATTTGCAGTTTCTGATGAAAAAGACTATTTATGGCATGCCAGAGCTTATGGGGCTGATGGCTGCTAAGACTGCTTAAGCCTGAAACTGAGATTGTGGCTTTTTCTTGAGGGATGAAGAAAACAAAAGTGAGCACCCATCTCTCTGTTTGGAAGTGTGTAAGTTGAGCTCCTATGTTATGAAACAGTGGGAACTGAGCTGAAATTGACTTCCCTGGGAAAAACAAGAAGCAAGAGGCTACTTGAGCTTACTGCTTCAGCAAGGAGGGTAAAAATGGGCTTTTTTTTTTTTTTAAACAAAAGGACAAAAGGCCCAACATTTTCATGGTATGTCTCAAATACGTTTTTTTTTTCCTCTTAAATGATTCTGAACTTCTCTTGCCATTTGGAAATGTTAACTTTGCAAAGAGCAATTGCATAGAAACATGTGGACTTGTTTAGAATATGGAGAGGTGAGAGGTAATGGATTGTTAAAAAGTTCCTGGTGTTGAATGTGCCAACTGTGTTTCAAAGATCAATAGCTGGGCATGAGGGTGTATGTATATAGGGGACACTGTATTTGGAGAGAGATCCTCAGCAGTCCAGAGGGACATTTCACATGATATCCATCAGAGAGTATAGAGAGGGGATGGCATGACTAGCAGCCAAGTGCCACCACAAGTCAAGAGCTTGGTGACAACAAGGACTTTTTGTTCTTCCCTTAGATCCTATGCTATAAATGGAATTGCCTGCCCAGAATTCATATGTTAAATCCTAATACCCACTGTAGTGATATTTGGAAATGGGTGCCTTTGGGAGGTGATTAGGTCTAGAAGGCACAGTCCTTATGAATGGGATTTGTGCTCTTATAAAAGAAACCTAAGAGAACATCCTTACTTCCCAGCATGCTTGGTGCGAAGGCACTATTTATAAACCAAGAAGCATACTTCCCTTGGCAAGGAATTTGCTATCACCTTGATCTTTGGTGTCCTAGCTTCCAGACTTGTGAGTAATACATTTCTGTTATTTGTAAGCTATCAGTCTCTATTTAAGAAAGCCTTCATCTCTAAGGCGCTTCTGTAAAGAACTGTGCATTGCTTTGTTAGAAGCTTAGTTGAGCTATGGCTAGTCATAATCTCATGATTTTGTGGAATGTTGGAGCTTATCCTGTGTGCTTTGGAGCTGGACTGCACAGATCCCAAACCCTTCCAGCTGTGTGACCTGAGGCAAAAGACTTGGTCTCCTGTGCTTTGATTTCTCCATCTATTAATAATTGATTAATGGCAACCATCTAAGAGGGATTTCAGGAAGATTAAATGAGATAATAATATACGGAAGCTGCTTAGAAAGATGCTTAGTATACAGCGCTTGCTCAAGGAAGAAGGATCTTACTATTAATATAAGGGTCTGGCAGGATCCAGGACTTTGGGAGCTATCATAAATGATGCTAGTGTCCACTGTGATCACATATAGTATTATTATTATTATTTTCATTCATACTTGTCTTTTGGGAAAGTATATCATTACCTTTGATCATGCATATACTATATTTATATGTAGAGAAATAAAGAAGAAAAACAAAAAGATTTCAATTTCCAGCAGAGCAGTCTAAATGTAGGTAATTTCCACCACTCATTTCAAACTGCTTTTATCTTCACAAAAGCAAAGATGAGGAAAAACAAATGCAATTCCACGGGTAGCATTGCTGGAGACTGATTATAACCAGGGAAAAGGAGAGTTTGGAATCAGAGTGACTCTTCTGACAATACTCAGACTCACATGTCCGAGTGTGTTTAAGGCTTGGATGGGCTGTATAATGCACTGTTGGTATAAATATTTATTTCAGTGGTCATGCTATGTCTGTATGAGCACACACTGGGTTTGTGAGGTCTTGGTGTTCAGAGAACCTCTCAGGGAGAGGTCTGAGAAACAGCGTGGGTGGCCTGTTATGATGTACAGACTAGGGTGTGCATCTCTGAGGACGGATGTTCCTTTGGTTTTGTTAACAAGGTCTGGACAAATATTAGCTAGGACAGGTTAGTTCAAGTACAGTATTTAAGGGATGGAGCCAGAACTTATGCTTGACTTCAGGCGATAGGCTGGATTGGGAAGAACTCTGAGATCCTGGGTTCTCCATCTAGAGCCTTCAGAGTCAGTCTTGGTTGGCTACACCCTTGCAGAAGTTGCACTAGGGAGAGAGCCATCTTGGAGAAGAGCCAGAGAAAGCTGTTTTGCACTTGGGGGAGAAAGCTGGTTCTTAAGTGGGGTCAGGGGGTAAAAGGTGTTCAGGATGGTGGATTATCCAGATTCTGGCCAAGCTGCTCTAGAGAGGCTAGGACAAACCACATATCTTATAAGGAATAAGAACATGCTTATTAGATGAGAACTTGAGGTTTCCACAGTAGACATCTCATTATATCTGATGCTAGAACTTGCTCGCAAGGTTATTCAGAGACCCAAGGGGTACAGTCTCAGGTTGTAGTTAGCCATTTCAATTGGTATGACCTATTTGTTCATTGTAGTTTTGCCTTCTGTTTTGTGACAAAAAATATGGAAATAGAAAAGCTCTGGGATATTTCATTGTGGTCATGGCTTACAATCTGAAGGTGCCCTATAATTATTCAGTGTACAGCCTACACATCCTTACATGGCAAACCTGGGCCTCTTGAGAGTTTCTGTATTTTGGGTGGAAATTTAATAAATTAAGTCTAAATATAGAAAGAAGAAATACAAACTCATCACTTCTCTGCCTGTTTTGCCTTCTAGTCATGTCCAGGAATGTGAGTGCTCTATTTGTGAAGTTTGTGTTTAGATTGGATTTCTTAGATGGGGACATTTTATCATTTACCCTATAAACTGACAACTCAAGTGATATGATATCTCAAGTGTGGAAAATTTCACTTCTAGTTAACTCTTCTGTCAACAATGCTATGGGTTGATATTTTCTAGAATTCTCTCCATTTGGACCTGTCTGTTATAGGACTTAGCAATCTCAGAAGGGTCTGATGCAGCAGCGTGTGGTCAAACAACTCACTGTGATCATCCTTCATGATATTGTGAGTGCTTGTACTGAATTTTGCCCTAATTATGCAGTAGTAGTCCTGTGTTTCAGATTAGACTTTGTCATCAGGGGAGTAGGAAGCTAGGGCTGGGACATTTTCTTTTATTTTCCATTTTAAACCTTGAACTATTAGTTTATTATTTATAAAAATGTCCTTCAGCCCAAATTCATCTCTTATTCTTTACCTCCTCCCAGAAAAATGATACCTATAGAAACCTATGTAATTAGAGACCTCATGTAATTAGAAGGCCTCATAACAGGAGATATGTTTAGGCTTATCTCTCTTGCTTTGCTCCACTTTATCCATCATTCATTTCTTCTTTTTATTTTCAGCCACCCTTATCTTCCTTTCATTTCTTAAGTCTACTTCAGGTGGATACTGAAGAGGGCTATAGAAGCCAGTTTGAAGCAATGATTTGAAGCAACTTAGCAACCCAACAGTGAGACTTGCCTGTTATGAGGCTTTAGAAGAAATTCTCCATTTCTTCCTTGCTCTGGCTTTTGATGTACACTCAGCTCTAGTCCATCCAGGGATCCATGTTTTCATGTCTTTAGATAATAGCTTGCTGCCGTGGGCCTGATGCACAGGGACAAAACATTTGCATCATATGCCTTTGCTTTTCTTTCTGTAATTTTTTAAAAAGAGCTTTTGATGATTTTGGAAGAAACATGCTTTAGAAACAAATTTTTCCTCTCGCTTTAAGGAAATATATATGTTTGTTCAAATTCATATGCTCCAGATGTTTACATTTCTTTTTAAACAAGGAAGCCAGTCAGGTTTCTTTTCTGTCCTGATCTTAACTTGATCTCTGTATCAAACACCCATTTCTGTTTATTTTTATTTTCTGTGTGGTACTGTAGAGATCATAGAAAACCAGTCTGTGCTGCAGGAGTTTGTTCTCAAGCACAGGCAACTTGTGTAACTACTCAAAAGACATACCAGTGTCCCAGGAGGGCACATTCTCAGCACATAACAACCAAAAAAAAGGAATAGATGCCTTTCTGTTAACATGAAAGAACAAGGCAAGAGTTTTTTTGTCAGCATTCACAAGGAGGATATTAAATGGAATGTCAGTTATGGAGATAGGTTGGAGAAGAGGAGAAGAGTTCTATCTCTTTTTCCTGAGCCCAGTCAGTCTGCTTTGGGGAGGTAGACATTCCCAACTTCCTCTGATTGTCACCTTAGACGTTGTATTTCTCGCTTTCCTTTATTATATTGTAGTTCATTTCCTGCAGTTTCAGGTTAATTATTGTTGGGGATGGGTGCTGACATTGCAGTTCCCCCAGCTGGCAGCTGAGACTTAAGACAATTATGTCCTTGTCAGGTCATAAGTCATTAATACCAGGTTGAATATAATACTCCCAACAAATACTAGTAAAAGGCTGGTTAGATCTAATATTAACCATTAGTAAAAACCTAGAGGGCAGAAGATATAGAGAAACATGTGTGGGAACAGAGTATAACAGTGCTGAGCTGTATGGAAAATAAAGTTTAGGTTCTAAGGCTCTCCTCCTGGTGGGTCCTGGGATGTCAGCCTTAAGTCAGTCAGTATCTGTCACTATGATAAAATGTCTGATGAAAACTGCTTAAAAGGAAGAAAGGTTTATTTTGGGTTATGCTTTCAGAAGTTTTAATCCATGGCCAACTGCCTCCATTGCTGTGAGCCGAAGGTGGGGTAGAATTTCATGGTGGGGAGGATGAGGTGGTGCAAAGCAATGCACCTCATGGTGGTCAGAAAGCAAAGAGAAAATATACCTGCAATTGAAGGCTTCCTCCTTCTTTTAAGTTTGTTCCATCAATATCTGAGCATATACCAAAAGCATATTTGATTATATCACTCACATTCAGATGAGTCTTTCCTTTTTCGTGGCTGTCTCACATTTCAGTTCTGGAGATAACTCTTACCAGTGCACCCACAAGTATGCTTTATGAATCTACTATTTCTCTCAACTCAATCAAGTTAACAATAATGATTAATCTGCATACTCTTAAAGAAGGAGATCAGTGATTCTTCCCCACAGAGACTTTTTTCAAAAGAAAGACCCTATGTAGTCTCTGTCCAATAAACTACAGTGAAGCCACCAGCCAGCAGGCCCTACTCCTGGACATAGAACTCCAGTCATGTTGAAGTGCCTTTCCCACATGTGAACAGATAGCCTAAGATCAGCAGGAATAAGCCACATGGTAGACTTGAAACTTTAAGAGAAATGACAACATAGACAGCAGTAGAATAAGATCAGAATGTTGTTAAAGAGAACATAGCAGAAATAAAATAATCTCAGAATGGAGTCAGAAGATCCAATTGAGGACATGCAGAAAAAGAAGAAAAGACAAAAATATGTAAAATATAGCCAATGATTAGAAAATTAGAGAACCAAACCAGGATGTTCAGCATGTGACAATCAATTAAAACAAGGGCTTAGCATCACAGTATATTTTAGATACATAAAAAACAATAGCAAGAAATAAAAAAAAAAGTTGTGTCCCTATCTTGGGGTTAATTTCACTTAACATCATCTTATATGGTCATATGTACATAGCTTTTGACCTTTTCTGTTTGTCCTAAACTTATACTAGTTATTGCAAATAAGGGAAACCATGGGACCTGTGTTTCTTTGGGCCTGGCTTACTTTGCTTAATATAATATTTTACAAGTCTTTCCATTTCCTAACAAATGGGGCGATGTTATTCTTTCTGATGGAGGCATAGCATTCATATATATATATATATATATATATATATATATATATATAAAATCTTTTCTTGATCCACTCATCTACTGAGGTGCATCTGGGTTGGTTCCACATCTTGGCTATGGTGAATAATTCTGCAATAAACATAGTTGTGCTGGTAGCTTTAATATAGCCTTGTTTAAAAAAGGTTTTAAATAAAGATTTTTTTCTTAAGAAAATTCTTAGGTTTAGAGAAAATTGGGGGAAATAGATGGGAAGGATGAAAACAAAATAATGTTTAAAATAATGGGAATTAATGAGAATATGGAAGAAAGTATTTTTATTGAAATGCAGTTGTCAATATATTACAAATCAAATATGGATATAGTGATGTATGTGCTTTTAAACCAACACATTAAATAAAATTTAGATGTGAATAGACTGTAGCTTTCAAGTAGTGATGAGCAAAAATATTTTAAGATTTTTGCATCAATTCTATGTGAAATGAAACATCTGAGGTTTTTATGGATGACAGTTTCAATTGTATGTTTGTTGACCTATGTGCCTTTAAAATTATATATGTTTTATAGAGATGAATTGATTAAAAAAATAATTACAAAGCTTGCCAAGTGCTGGTGGATTATGCCTGGAATCCTACTTTCTCAGGAGGTTGAGATCTGAGGATGGGGCGTTGAATCCAGTCTGGGCAAGAAAGTCTATGAGGCTCTTATCTCCAATTAAGCACCAAAAAAATCTGGAAGTGGAGCTTGGCTCAAGTGGTAAAACAGCAGCCTTGAGGAAAAAAACCTCAGGAACAGTGTCCAGACCCTGAGTTCAAGGCCTAGCATGTGTGTACATGCACACTTGTGAGTGCATGTGCGCATACTCTCTCTCTCACACACACACTAAAATTACAAACATTATTTCATTTTTGTTTGGGTAAAAGAGGCCATAAAACCTTGCTCATGTAACTGCAACCCCTCTGTACAGCATCTTTACAGTAATATAAAAATTTAAAAAGTCCAGAAGAGTGACAACAGTCAAGGAGACAGGTAGACAGCTTCAAAACAAGTTCACTTTGCACGATGCTGTACAGTTCACAGCATACTCTTTCACACATTTCTCCCTGTGATTTTTTACAATAACCTTTAACAGAAGTCATTAGATTAGAGATGATCAACATACTCAGTTTATAACTGGAACATTGAACCAAGACTCACATCCAGAGTCTAAGATTTCTAACAAGTGAAATATGAATCCCATTGACCCAAGACTGATTGTCACAGGAGATGGAGTTGCTATTTGAGAGTCAACTCTCAGGATAAAGTAAATGGTCGAAGAGCTGCTGAATTAGTATCATTTTGGATAAAGTATCTCCAGGAAACAAATATTCTGACTTTCACAAGGCTTCTCTTTTGCTACCTGGGAAAAATATTCTTGGTTTTGATATCATCCTTGTTTGAAGTTGTTTTTGAGTCCTCCATTTACCCCTTCTAAGTACCCTTTCCCAGGCCCCCTGTCTTTGCTAACATAGCAAGGAGCTGGAGGTCTTAATTCAAATCTTCAAGATGTATGAACAGCTCTGTCTTCCTTATTCACACAGCTGGGCCAAGAATGGTGTTATATCCCTAGACATAAAGACTCCTCCAAAGGGTAGATATACACACAGAATCTAAGCTTAATTGGGTGCCTTGTATAGAATCTTTTGATTGGAGATGAGAGGCTAGAGTTCAACCATTAAAAGTTTGTCTGGAGTTGCTGGGACTATTTTCTCTGATACATACAGAATAATTTTCTGATATGAAAGAAAATGTCATTAAAATGGAGACACTGAAAATATAATGAAAGAGAAAAGGAGGAGAAATGAAAGAGGAATGAGAAGGGGGAGGGAATAACAGAAGAGTGTATGACAAAAATTTATCAGGGATTCAGGTTTGGGGAGAAGAGGGGAAAACAAGAGAGCAGAGAAAAAAAGAGAGGGATTTTTTTGAAGTTCCTAGGTTTTACTTTCTTGGATTTAGTTTTTGTTTTCTGGAACTTCTCCCTTCCAGTGTGCAAGCCACTTTAATGTGATTTGTGTCCAAGAAAGCCAACAATCGCTTTCTTGTTTAAACCAATTTGAGTTGAGTCTATCACTTGCAATCCAAAGGGTCCTGCATATTCATCATGGGCCTGAAAGATTGTTGAATATCAGTATTTGCTTATAGAATGCCTCCTTTTATTTAGTACTCTGTTGCTCCCTAAGCCTTCATACCTCTTCTAAGCTCTCTAGTGCCTTCCTGGCCTCTCTAGATATTCTGCAGAACTGTGCCTGGACCATTTCCTTTTATTCCAAAGTGTCATTTGTTCATTTATCCAGGAAATGTTTATAGAACATAAATGTGGTAGATACACAGCAACCAGTAGAGTAGAAATAAAGACATGATTGACCATGAATCACTATAAAAAGTAACTTGTTTCTTAAAACAAATGAAAAATTAGGAGCAGTCAGAGAAAGGAATGACTATTATAAGTGGGGTCTGGAAAGGTTCTGTGCATATAGGAGATGTATAGAGAGGTGGTATTTGCATCATGTAAACTCAACAGTAGGTTTGGTTGTGCTTGGAGGGAGAGGCCCAATTCTAGCCACAGGTCAGACTTGCATAGTATTTGGGAGAGAGTCAAAAAAGCCTATCATTTCCTGCCCCATCTCCTACTCAGGCCATCTAGTAGCCCACTATCCCTCAAGTGTGAATGCCTGGAAGAAGGCTTTGCCTATTTGTATCTTTGATATGTGGAAGCCTGTTGTGATAGCACATGCCTATAATCCCAACTATGGATTATAATATATAATATGTGATATATTATAATATATAATATATGCAATATTATATAATATATAATAAATATAAGCCAAAGGGGTGGAGGCATGGCTCAAGAAATAGAACAATTTTCTAACATGTCCAAGGCGCCAGGTTCCATCTACAGTTCAGGGGAAAATAGATACAAAGACCTTTCCTTAACTGGAGAAACTGTCTTCAGGAGTAGTTTCAGGCCCAGGGAGACAGATGATGTTTTGACTTGGGAACCGAAGTCTTGCTGCTATGCTGCCACCGTCATGCACAGAACTAAAGGCTAGGTGCTTGCTGGGGTTGGGTGAGGGCAAAGAGGAACTGATGGCTGAAGAAGATGTTGGCAGTGTAACTGCCTTTTGAAAGCCTTTCATGCTACCTGATGCAGGAACTTCCTTCTACTCCACAGCTTCCTTCCCTGGAATGTTTTATAGGAAGGTGGAAATGCTTCCTCCCTAGAACCACTTCTTGAAACGCTGAAATAAGAAAGATAGCAGTGTTTAAAAAAGAGGAAGAGGAAAGAAAGAAAAATGTGTTTTAGTTAGTCTGGAGAGGAAAGATTCAGTCTCTGAATTGTGTGTTCCCCCTATTGACACGGTATTTGTTTTTGGTACCCTGGTATTGTATATATGTTTACTTGAATGATGGAAGGGAAGGGGAAGAACAGAATGGTAAGACAAAAAAACCCAATGCCACAGCGATAAACACAAGACAGTATATTTTGGGGGTGGGGGAAGGGAAAGTAAGAGAAAAATGAGGAAAGGGCTAAGATGTTTGACAAGAAATGTACTTATTACCTTATGTACGTAACTGTAACCCTTTCTGTATCTCACCTTGACAAAAAAATTTAAAAAGAGAATAATTTGATGCAGGTAGATCATTTTCCCAACACAGCTTGAACAAACAGATTTGAAATTTTGTTATTTTATTTTAAATCTTCCATGCCTAAAAGTTTCCCCTTAAAATCAGTTTCAAAATTATCTAATTCATCAAGCAAATCTCTCTTCAGTCCACTCTAAAAACTGCAGCAAATATGAGTTTGTCAAGTATTCTTCAACCTGTCTGAATTTCCATGGAAACTGGTATGTCCTTGCTTGAAAAAAGACTAGACTTACTCAGAAGTGTTAAAACTAAAAGGAGAGCCCTGGAGACCCCACTGAAAGCTCATCGTTTTTCTTTTTTCAGAAAGTCTTCTGGCTATGCTAATCCTCCCTCACCTCTTTTTGAGAATCGAGTGCAGAGATGGTGATGTCAAATAGGATCAACTGACACAGCCTGTTGTGCTCTGAGCTATCTATGATTATATAGAGATCTATATATAGATCTACCTATCTATCTATAGATAGCTCTCTTTCTTTCTCTCTCTCTCTCTATCTATATTTCAGGGCTCAAGAGCTTAGAAAGGACCTTAACATGTGCTTATATGTCACATGTTCTGTGAACTCTGCAAGAGAAAAATCTGTTTTTCCTTAATCAGAAGACTGCTGTCTGACAATGAGGTGGCTATGAATATCTTTAGGGCACATCTGAAGGAAAGTTGAGTTTGGATGTACTATTTTGGTTTGATGAGTATATCAGATATTTAATTAATTGATAAATTAGTTAAGATGCCCTCACTAACATCTGGGCCAAATTACCCAGTATAAAGAAACAAGGATGCCAACAAGTGATTAGTATCCTTTGTTCTTTCCTGAAATCTTAGCTCATATATGGAAAAAAATTCTTTTTTTTAGGATTTTTTTCTTTTATTGTGAAAATACTGTACAGAGGGGTTACAATTACGTGGGCAAGATAATGAGTACATTTCTTATCAAGCATTGTAGCCTCCTCCTTTGTTTCCCCTTCTCATCCCTTCCCATCCTCAGGAAGAAATTTCTTAGTGCTTCTTCCACCTTTGACTACAGCCCTAAAAATGGATGCATCACTACAAGTAAAAAAATCATAAAATGGATTTTTAAAAAATTATCAAAGATAAAAAGCAGGACTAAAGGTGTGGCTTAAGCAGCAGAGTGCCTACAATACCATCAAATGTAGTGATAATAATGTAAACTTTACCATTTATGCAGAGACAAAGACTAAATTTTATTTTTAAATAGGAAATGTGACAAAATTATTGCTATAAATTTTTTTTTTTTGGGTCCGGTCATGGGGCCTGAACTCTGGGCCTGGGCACTGTCCCTCAGCTCTTCAGCTCAAGGCTAGCACTCTACCACTTGAGCCACAGCGCCACTTCCAGCTTTTTTTTCTTTTTGCTTATATGGTGCTGAGGAATCGAACCCAGGGCCTCAGGCATGCAAGGCAAGCACTCTACCACTGAGCCACCTTCCCAGCCCTATTGCTATAAATTTTAAGAAAAGTATCTGTGTCAGGAAAATAATTAACACAAGCATTGCCTTCTATGTTTTATAAAGATTTTGGCACTTGTCAGCTTTAAAGTTTTATAGTGTTATCTCTTTTGTCATTATAAATGAATAAGCATTTTCACACCCAAGTTTGCACCTAAAAATTCTGCATTTTTTTGTGGAACTTTCTTAGAACTTTATACATATCAATGCTGGAGGAAAATCAGGGGAGGCAGAGGATACAGGATCTCTCTTTAGTCTCATTGTTAAGCAAACATCTGGTAAAATCACCAGATACTCTTTGTTCCTTAAGTATGTTTAATCTCATATCAATGGTGAGGGAGGGGGTCTGGAGATTTCCTAATTATTTCTTACCTATTATTGATAGTGGCAGAATGACTTCACATTTCAATAATCCTGGAAAATTGTTTTGTGGGGGGGGGTTGGGGGTGTGGATGGCTAGGAAAGGTTATATGCTGCCTAACTCACTTTCCTATAAACTGCTTGTTTTCTGGGATCAAGGATAGTTGCTGACCTATACTGTCCCAAGTCTGCAAGAAACAAAGCCAATCCTTCTCCCTGGACAGCTGCAGGGTCTCAGTGGGAGAAAGACAATTCAAAGAAAAGATGAAGTTGACAGAGATTTTAGTTTTCCTCTCAGATTTTTTCTTACAAGTTTAGCAGTGGCAGATGGTCAAACATGAAAGGAGAAAATAGGAACTGGAAAGTTTTACCCTTTTTCTCCCTATCATCTCATTGTGATAGTCTAATTAATTGGAATCACAGGCCAGTTTTCCAGCAGATACAAGAAACTCAAGTGTTTGCCTCAGTTCTGTCTCCCCTAAACTCCCAGATGCATGATGCCAGTAAGCAAAGGGTCCTTTTCATAACTGTATGACTGGAGGCATGGCTACATAGTCAGATTGGATCATTTTGAACAAATGTTCAGGACCCTTTCAATGGAAAAAATTGCAGACTCACAACTGTTTGACAGGTAAGAGGGATATGATATCAAAATGATGTGTGTGATGAAAGTCTTTTGTGCAAAAGACCTTATGACATAGCTAAAAGTCCGAATATTTAACTTGCTAGTGTTTGTTTTAAGAAAATTGTCTTTCTGTGCTCAGTTTTCTCATCCATGAAATGGCTGTGGTAATACTCTATTAGTTGACTTTTGATTTGCTCAGTTTCATCCCTGTACTTACTCTCCTGTGAATCATAAGACAATTTGTTATCCAGAACTCCTTTGTCCTCTGGTCCCTGTGCAGGTTCAGCCAACAGGAGGCCTTGGCCAAAAGTAGGAGGGCAGCAGGAAGAAGGAAAATAACCATTGTCCCTCATTTCCCTGTTTGCCTCCTATGGTATGCTGAGAGTATTCTTCCATGGCTCTAGTGCCAGATAGTCATGGAAACCTCTTCTGTGGCCTCATCTCCTACATGCAGTCTTCATAGTAATTACAGCTCCTGAGACTTCCTCCCAGAATTAGGCCCTGTAAATATGATCTCCTACCACTGTCCTGCCCTCTCAGGGTTGGTGGCAGCTTCTTATTCTTACTATTATCCAAGCTGTATCACAGATCCATTTGGCTTCTCAGCTCTTCAGTCAGACCTCAGTGATTTCCTATATTCAATTCCTTCTATTTGACATACCTAGAGTGCTTTCCATTTTTCCTGACTCTACTTTGATTGTTACTGATACAAAACAATATACTGGGATACTGGGAGTATTAACAGGATATTGAGAGAATTAAGTGAGTTAAGGTATATAATTATTCAGCATATGATCCTAGAACACAGTAAATGCCCAGCAAATGATAGTTATTAACATTCACCTTCTCAGCAATGATCCTGAGGGTAGAGTGCATGAGTTAGTATTATTTTCTATTTTAATCTTAATAGTTAAACTATGAGATCACCTAAAGAGGAATTTGAAATGGACATATCTGCCAGGAAAGACTACTGAGTGTCTCTAGCTCATGTGCAGTCTTCAGTTTCCATAGAAACCAAGCAAAGAAAATTTGCTAAAGGAAGCCTAGAAAATAAGTAGATTCGGTCTGTATGATTATGTCTCAAACCCTTTAGCATACAAGCAGACTGTTATAACTATTATCTTATTGTCTCCTTAATATCTTTTTTTCTTATAATATGCAATAGACCCAGATTCTTTTTCCAATGCAGAGGATGACACAAAGTATAGGATTTCTTTGCCACAGCAGATTTCCTGTCACAACCTAAATAGTAGTGTTTTCAAGGCTACTGTCATTGTGTTTTTCTGCCAAACTGCAGGAGAAACTCAACTCTTGTCATTTTGTGGCTATTCAGAGGCTGTTTTCTGTCTTCTGTTAAGATACAGGAACAAATAGACAAACATATTAGGTTAAGCAAAATCTTAAAATAGAGAGGAACAAACTGAAATTTCAAATGACATCCTGGCAATGAGATCTCAGCTGGAATGAAGATATTAAATTTCCTTGCATGGGAGTGGGAAAGCAGGAGGGATCCTTGGGTCATTTGATTAGAATCTAACGCCTTGGAACTCCTTTTTTAGCCATCAAAGCTGATGGCAGTAACAATCAGACAGCTCTGAGTCAGACCTGCCAGAATTTGAATCAATAACCAGGCAATCTTGTTTCAATTTCCAAGCAATTTTAAATCTTTTTCTTTAAAATGCCTTTGAGAGTGAAGGGAGTAATTGAGGAAATGGGAGGAATACCAAAATGAACTTTTTTTTTTGGGTCCGGTCGTGGGGCCTGAACTCTGGGCCTGGGCGCTGTCCCTCAGCTCTTCAGCTCAAGGCTAGCGCTCTACCACTTGAGCCGCAGCGCCACTTCTGGCTTTTTTCTTTTTGCTGAGGAATTGAACCCAGGGCCTCATGCATGCAAAGCAAGTGCTCTACCACTGAGCCACCTTCCCAGCCCCAAAATGAACTTTTCTGTGCAGAAGTAGGAGTCCAGAGGAATCCTCTGGATACTAGTAGGCTGTACTGTCCCAGCACCAACAGGAAGGCACCTACCTTCACAAAGGCCTCCCTTGAATAGCTGTCATAGCTAGATGCACTTAGTCAGTTTGTTAGAGCACAGGGACACTAAAGCAAAACATGGGAGAAAAGAACTTGAAGGCTTGTGATTGGATTTCAGTGTGGTGGACAGACTGACACAAATCTGCCATTTCTCAATCTTTGGGACCCTAGGCAAATCACTTCATTTGTGCATTTTTACTGGCGTGTGTTCATTATACAAAGTTAAGTATTTCATTATATTTCCTTATGTGAATATAATTTACTTTGATCATATTCTCCCAGTTTGTTATTTTTTAATCATGCCTCATTTCACAACACCTCCCCTTTAATGTTTTTACAAAATTTGCATGGATTCCATGATGACCTTTTCATATAAACATATGCTGTATGTTTGAATCATGTTTTCCTTCGCTTTCTTTTTTCCTTCCACCTTCCACTGGTCCCCCTCACGCACATATCCCCCATTTATGTTCATGTCCTTTTCTCTTCCTTTTCTTTCTTTCTTTTTTTAAAAAAAGATTTAGATTCTGTACAAAATAGAAAACATGCAGCTTTTGTCTGTGAATCTGACTTATTTCACTTCACATGATGATTTCTGGTTTCCACCCATTTTCTTGCAAATGTCATAATTCCATTTTCCTTTATGGATTAATATTCTCTTGTGTCTATATGCCACATGTTCTTTATCCATTTTATCTCTTATGGGTACTGATGATGATTCTGTAACTTGCTTGTCTATTGTGAATAAATAGTGCTAAACATGAGTATGCAAGTCTTCCTTCCTTCCTTCCTTCTTCCTTTTTTTTTTTTTTCTGTCGTGGGTCTTAAACTCTGGGCATGGCACTGTCCTGAACTCTTCAGCTTAAGGCTAGCACTCTACCACTTGAGCCACAGTGCCACTTCTGGTTTTCTGGTGGTTAATTGGAGATAAGAGTCTTACCGACATTCCTGCCTGGGCTGGCTTTGAACCACAATCCTCAGATCTCAGCCTCCTGAGTAGACAGGATTACAGGTGTGAGCCACCAACACCTGGCTATTTCATGTTTTCTTTTTTAAAATATGTATTTTTTATTGTAAAGATATTGTGCAGAGGGGTTACAGTTACATGAGTAAGGTAATGAGTACATTTTCTATCCAGCATTGTTACCTCCTCCTTAGTTTTTCGCCTACTATCCCTTCCCTCCCTACCTCCCCAACTCCTCCCTCTCCCCCACCCCCGAAGTTGTAAAGTTCATTTTCAACATAGTGTCTTGTACATCTCCTTGTTACAATGGGTCAACCTGTATCCTTATTTCAGCATTTTGTTATTTCCCTTCCCTTCCCCAAATTAGAAAAATGTATACAAGATGCAGGGCACTGGAATCAACTACAGTGAAGTCTATTATACCATGGGGGAAGAACATACAAAAGAAACAAAAAAATCACATAGTGCATTATAAGTACTTCATGTTTTCTTATATTCCTTCAAATATATGCTCAGAAGTGGTATAGCAGGATCATATGATAGTTCTCTTTTTTTAAGGAACTTTCATACTGATTTGAGTAGTGGCTATTGTAATTTACCTCCCTACCAATAATGTATAATAAGGATTCCCCTGCTATCATCATATCCTGCCAAAATTTATTGTTTTTTTTCCTTGATGATAGATATTCTGACAGGGGTGAGATGGAATCTCAATGTTATTCTGATTTGCATTTCTTTTGTAGCTAAGGATGTTGAATTGTTCTTAATGTGTTTATTGACAGTATGTACTTTTTTCGAAACTACCTGTCCAATTTATTTACCTGTTTATTAACAGTATTATTTGTTCTTTTGGTATTAAATTTTTAGTTTTTTATATCTTTTAGATATTAATCCTTTGGCAGATGACTAGCTGGTGTGCTTTCTCATTTTGTATGTTGTCCCAATATTCTCTCTGTTAATTGTTTTGGTGGGCAAGAAGCTTTATGATTTAAAGTAATCCTATTGGCCATTCCTTGCCTTTATTTCCTTAGCTACTGGAGTCCTGCTTATATTCATGCTTTGCCTGTGTCTATCTATACCGTGAAGTGTCTCCCTTATGTTTTCCTCTAGTACATTTAAAGTTTCAGATCTTATGGTGAGTTCTTTGATCAATTGGTGAGAGACAGGGATCTAGTTTCAGTCTTCTACGTATGGCTATTCAGTTTTGTCAGAAACATTTGTTGAAGAGGCTATCTTTTCTCCAGCATATATTTTTGGCCCTTTTGTTGAGAGTCAAATGGCTGAGCTGCATGGACTTAGTTTTGAGTCTTTTAATTCTTTTCTATTTGTCTACATGTCTGTTTTTGTGCCAGTACCTTTTTTTTTTTTTTTTTGGTTGTTATTCTGTAGGACAATTTGAAGTCAGGAATTGTGATAACTCTAGATTGCTCTTTTTGCTCAGTATTGCTTTGGCTATTCTGGGTCTTTTGTGCTTCCATATGTCTTTTCTATTTCTGTGAAGAATGTAATTGAGATTTGGATGAGACTTGAGTTGTATCTGTAGATTGCTTGTAGTAACACGGCCAATTTCATAGCATTAATTCTACTGATCCATAAATGTAGAAGGTCTTTCAATCTTCTAACATCTTCTTCACTTTCTTTGGAATTTTAGAGTTTTTTTTTTCTCTTCCCTGATTAGGTTTATTCCTAAGGCTAATTGTGAAAAGATGGCTTTCTTTCTCAGCATGTTCATTTTTGAACTGATTTTGCATCCTCCTATATTTCTGAAAGTGTTTTTCAGGTATAAGAGTTTTCTGGCAGAATCTGTAGGGTCATCTGCAAATTTGATTCCTTCTTTTCCTATTTGCATCACTTTTATTTTTTATATTCCTTTTATTTGTCTTATTGCTCAAGTACTTTATTGATTGAAGCTAAATAATTATGAGTCTTTTAGTCTTAATTTTACTAGTTTTTGCTCTAGTTTTTTTTAAATCTTCTTATTTTGGGGTTGACTTAAGTGCATTATTAAGTTATTTATTTCAGATCTTTCTGATTATTAAAGTGTAAGCACTCATATACACTTTGCTGTATTTCATAGGTTCTGATAAGTTGTGTATTTATTTTCATTTGACTCTAGGAATTTGTACATTTCCTCCTCGCTTTTTTCAGTGACCCATCTCTGTGAATTTGTGCATTTTTCTATAGATTTTCTTATTTTATTGTCTAATTTTCTTCCTCTATTATCTGTTAAGATACAAGGAACTATTTCATTTTTTCCCTTTTTTTGTTTAACTTGTTTTACGATTTAAAATGTCATCTAGTTTGGAGAAAATTCCTTAAATGCTGATAAAAATGTATATTCCAAAGCTATTGCTTTGTACTTAATGTTCGATGGGCATCTGTTAAGTCTATTTGCTCTATAGTGCAATTTAACTCTGAATTTTTTGTTCTTTTTTTTTTTTGGTCAAGATGATCTTATTACTAGCAAAGTCACCTACTCTTAAGAAATGCAAATCAAAGCAACATTGAGATTCCACCTCACTCCAGTTAGAATGGCCATTATCAAGAAAACTAACAATAACGGATGCTGGTAGGATTGTGGCCAAAATGGAATACTACTATGCTGTTGGAAGGAATATAAACTTGTTCAACCACTCTGGAAAGCAGTAGGGAAGTTCCTCAAAAGACTAAACATAGAGCTTCCCTATGACTCAGCAATCCTACTTTTGGACATCTATCCAATTGCCGGCAAACCAGGCTACACTAAAGCCACCAGCACAACCATGTTAATTTCAGCATTGTTTCCCATAGACAAGATATGGAATCAACCCAGATGCCCCTCAGTGGATGAATAGATCAAGAAAATGTGGTATATATGTATATATACCACAATACAATTCTGTGCTTCCATCAGAAAGACTGACATTGCCCCATTAGTAAGGAAAATGGAAAGACTTGGAAAAAGTTATACTAAATGAAGTAAGCCAGACCCAAAGAAACATAGGCTGTATGGTTTCCCTTATTTGTATATCTAGAATGTGCCTATAAATCTATGAGTAAACCCAATGAACAATAAAAGGTACATAATCCTACATGGACATGATTAATTAAAGAGCAATCTAAACATTTACACAGTGAGACCAAAGGAGGATATTCTTAGTAATGGATCATAAGGATTCAATAACTATGTGCATAAGATCATATAAAATGATACTTATCAGAAAGAACTCCAAGAATTGGAAGTTTTTTTAATACTTTTTTTAATTGTAAAAATACTATATAGAGAGGGGTTATAGTTACATGAACAAGGTAATGAGTACATTTCCTATCAAACATTGTTGCCTCCTCCTTTGTTTTTTCCCTTCTCTCCCACCTCCACAACTACACTCCCGCCCTCCAAGTTCGTTTTTCATCATAGTGTCTTGTACATCTCATTGTTACAACCTGTATCCCTATTTAAGCATTTTGTTTTTTCCCTTCCCCTCCTCAAATTAGAGAAGTGTATATACAATATGCAGGGCACAGACATCAAATACAGTGAGAACAGGGGTTATAACGTGGGGGAGGAACATACAAAGAAATATGATCAGATAAGAGATGTTAAGTGAAATGAACCCCAAGAAAGGGACACAATTAGTTCTTTTCTTTCTTGCTACTGTTTCTAATGTATTTATAATGTACCATGTGAGTTTTTTGTTTCTTTGGAAGAGGTTTTTTTTTTTTTTTTTTTTAATACTCTTTGTGGTTCCTTTTTGTCTTGTTTTGTTTTCTTCTTTCCTTTTTTCTTTGATTTATTCCTTATGTCACTGTTTTTGATTTCTGTATCCTTTCTCTTGTACATGTTTATCTAATCTGTGGAAGGGAAGGGAAAGCACAGAAACAATGGGACAAAAGGGGGTAAACCAATTCAGCAGTAAAACTCATTAGACCCTATGTTGGAAATAAACTATATGGCTTTGAGGGAGGGAAAGTCAAGAGAGGAAAATCTGGCCAAGGATGGGGAAGGAGTGACACTGTTCATAAGGAAATGTACTCATTACCTGACTCATGTAACTGTAACCCTCTACATCACCTCTACAATAAAAATTTTAAAAAATCAGTCTTTGAAAAAATAAAATCACTCACTCTTATTCTATCTGAATCTGTTCCTTTACTTCCAATAGTGTTTGCTTTATGGATTTGGATACATCAGTATTCGGTGCATATGAATTTATAACCGTTATATCTTCCTGATCAATATTTTCTTTACTTATATGTATTGCTCTTTTTATTTCTTCTGACTAGTTTTGGCTTGAAATCTATTTTGTCAGATATGATTACAGCTACTCTTAGTTCCTTTGGGTTCTACTTGCTTGGGATAACATTTTTCATCCTTTTGCTTTCAGTCTGTGTATTTCTTTGTCAATGTTATATGTCTTTTGCAGACAACAAGTAGTTGGGTCTTGGACTGTTTCCTCCAATCATCTAGTTTATGACTTTTTATTGGAATGTTGAGACAATTATATTTAGGCTTCTTATTAAGAGGTGTTTATTGTTTCCTGTGATCCTGTTAGTTTTGTTCCAGATTGAATTGGCTATTGTTTTTAGTTTTCCTTCACCCTTATTCTTCTTAAGATTTTAATGGTTTGCTGAGTTGGACATGTTCAATTTTCTAACATTCATGTGTGTTTATTCTTTTCATGAATTTTTTTCTTCCCTGAACTCTTGTTTTTATGACTTTCTTTCTCATCTGTATGTAATATTCCTTTAATTGTTTTCTGCTTGGTGAAGTTGAACTGCTCTGGATTATGCTTATTTTGGAAGGCCTTTGTTTTTCCACTAGACTGAAAGATATCTTGGTTTGTACAATAATCTTGGCTGAGTTATTTTCTTTTGGAACTTGAAATATATCATTCTATGCATTTCTTGCTTGTTGTTTCTATGTTTCATGTTTCTGTTGAGAAATTTGAGGTAATTCAGATATGTTTATCTTTGTAAGTTGGTCTTTTTCTCTTACCACTTTTAATATCCTTTCTTTGCTTTTTAGTCTTGGTATTTTAGCCATAATGTGACATAAAGAAGGCCTTTTCTGGTCATGTATAGTTGAGGATCCTAAAGGCCTCTTGTACATGGTAGTTTATATCTTTCCTAAGGTTTTGGACATTTTCTGCTATATTTTCACTCAATAAGCTTTCTGTACTTTTGCTTTTTATCTCAACTCCCTCTTCTACCCATGGAATATTATTCTCTTTCTCTTTGTCTCTTTCCTCCTTTTTTCCTCTTTTTCTCTCTCCTCCATATGTTCTCTAACATGTGAGCCATATGACAAACTCTTTTGTCTTTTATTTTTCAGATAGAATATCATGCTTATTACCTTGGCTAGTCTCAGATCATGATCTTCCTACCTATTTTTTCTGTATCACTGAGATTACAGACATAAATTACCACACTTGTCTTATTTGTTGATAGAGGCTCTTGCTAACTTTTTTCCAGGCTATCCTTTTTTTTTTGTCAGTCGTGGGGCCTGAACTCTGGGCCTGGGTGCTGTCCCTCAGCTCTTTAGCTCAAGGCTAGTGCTGTACCACTTGAGCCACAGCACCACTTCTGGCTTTTTTCTGCTTATGTGGTGCTGAGGAATCGAACCCAGGGCCTTATGCATGCAAGGCAAGAACTCTACCACTGAGCCACCTTCCCAGCCCTGAACAGGAGGTTTTATAGCAATTGAATTCCATGGGGGGAAGCAGGTGTTTCGTTTTGTTTTTTAAACCAATTTCTAGCCCTCTCTGTCTTGGTTTGGGATTTCTACATGTGCTCACTCCTTGTTACCCCCTGGGCATTAGGTAACCAGTGAGTCCCTTCTGAGTGTAGCCTGGATAAAGTAGTCAATAGACTCTGGTCCTGGGGTATTGGTTGTGGGTGGTGGGTTGGGACAACTTGAGGTACACATGAAGGTTAGAGGACAGGTCTCCCATCCTATGGTAGTAACCACAATGAGTAGTACAAGTCAGGGGTTCAGCAGCAACTCTGAGGTCAGGAAAGCTAAGGTCTACAACAGTGATTTGGGAGGCAGGTGGGCTCCAGACTCTAGATTCCTTGCTTCAGGCAGCAGCTTTTTGTGGTGTGTGGTGTAGTGTGTGGAGTGGCACTTTCCACCCAAGGATGTAGGGTGATGTCTCTCCAACTAGTGAGCAGTGCAGAGTTTTTTCCCAGTCCATGGGCAGACTTAGGGTATAGAACAGCTCCAGCTTTGCTTGTCCTGCTTGAAGTTTACACCTAAGTTTGTTAGATTGGTAATCTAGTTGTAGTGTGGCAGCTGGTGTATAGCTATCCCTCTCTATTTGGGCCATGTTTCATGGTGTGGGGTGGGTCTTCTATATGTTCCACGAAGTGTGCAAACTTCATGCTGGCAGAATGTTCAGAGTACAGGAAAGTCCTGGTTCCTCCTAGTAAAGTTTACATGTTCCATCCAAGTTTGTAAACATGGTATCTGCCTACAAAGTGGCATTTGCTGTGGTACCAAATCCCTCCACTCACATGTTGGGCAACAGCTCTGGGCACATGGTGGGTCAGTGGATTCCCAGTAAAGTTTACATTCTATGCACTCAGTTAGATTATACATAGGGCAGTTCTGGGCCCAGCCTCAGTGGAATTTCTTTTTGTTTCTTGGTCTAAAGTTAGTATTTCTGGGTTTTCCTTGATCTCTGTCCACTCTACTGGTATCTTTCCTTGTATTAGAGATTTTATTTCAGATTCATGGAGACGCAGGAATATAGTTGTAGTTAATCCACTATCTTGCTCCTCTCTATTTGCTCATTTATTACTACTACTACTACTACTACTACTACTACTACTACTACTACTACAAAGGGCTTGGGACAGAGTGGATGGCTCAGCACAGATATTAGCAAAATTGGAAAAGCTTACTTGTAAGTATATACATATCAACTACACAAATACCAGAATATTGATCAATTGGTATTTATCTATTCTGTAACCAGTATTATTATAAGAATGACATTATGAAAATAACGTGGCTAACCCTTTTCCATATGGGCTGGCTAGACAGAGAGCTAATGTTTCCTTAATAGCACCAAAGAGAACTCTAGATCAGAATCACAAAATCAATGCCTCCATGTGGTCTCTCTGAAGCCCCTATTTGACAGAGCCCTCTTGGTCATCTTTTTTACTCATGGCTTCTGTGGCCGCAGATTTTAAATTTCTTGAGGTATGTGGCATTTTCTGTATGCCTGTTTCTCACTAGGAATCTAAAAGTCAAATGCTTTCTCTCTGTAAGTTTGGTTTTTAAAGAAAAGCAAAACTTGGACATGTAGCTGAGTTAAAGATTACAACACTGCACAGAGGAGATAGGGATAAAGGGTTTCTTTGGGTCAGCTTTGGTTGCCATGGCATCCAGATGAACACTGAAATAACTCTAGGGAGAGTCATCCCAAGGCGGGGTAAGGTGATTGCCAAATGTGCTATCATTTAGGTTCCTTCATTACAATTTTCTCTGCAATTGCCAGTGAGCTAATTCTCCCAACAGGCATGACTAGGCAGATCAATACTATTATCCCTCTTAGTACACAATATTATTAAACACACTAGGGCTCATTATCTTACCAGCCAATAACTTTTAAAATCTCATCATTGTCCTCTCATAGTATCACTCCATTTTGTGATCGTGAGTCTGTGTTATCTGTGGAATGATAAAACTATTCTCACAAGAGCCTGGGTAGAGGGTATTAGAAGCACTGTAGGGTATCACTGTTGAGTTGGTTTAACCTTTGTCTCATGATTTCTGTGATTCCCCTTCCCTTCCCCAAATTAGATAAACTTAGGTACAAGACAAAGGGTACAGAAATAAAAAAAAGTGACAATAGGGAATAAACCAAAGGTGGGGGGAGGGGAGAAAAAAGAAATAGCTAAAAACAGTATAATAATAAACCTCTTGTTTCCATTTCCTGGAGTTCATTTCAATGAGCATCATTATGTATGGCTATATGCACATAGCTATTGAGCCATTGTGATCCTCTCTTAAGAATATCCTCCTCTGTTCTTAACGTGTGAATGCTTAGAGTACCGTTTAGGTAATCATATCCAATTGTAAATATTTGTCTTTTACTATCCATTGTATTAATTAATTTGTAGATTTATAGACTATTCTAGTTATTACAAATGAGGGAAACCATGCAGCCAATGTTGGGGTGGAGGGCGGCTGGGAGGGGAAAAAGTAGGAGAAAATGAAGGAAAGGGTAACACTGTTCAAAAGCAATATACTCGTTACCTTACTTATGTAACTGTAACCTTGCTGTACATCAGCTTTACAATAAAATTTACTTTTTTAAAAAAAAGAAACATTGTGGGAGTAAATATCATAAACTCTCAAGGTTACTCAAATGTGAGGACTCTAAGCAAAAGACATTGGGCAGCAATACAGGGAATGTGATGACATAATCATATGGGTGTGGCCCATGTAGATTTTTAAATCTAGTGTTGATGTGATAAGGCTGCTGAGTGGGACCAGGACTCACTCACTAGGTGGCCTCAGGAAAGTCACTCCTTTTTGGGAGTATTTTTATAGCTGTAGAATGGGAAATCATCCAAACTTCCATCTCTCCTCTTTTCTTTTCCTTCTTTCTTTCCTTCCTTCCTTCTTTCTTTCTTTCTTTCTTTCTTTCTTTCTTTCTTTCTTTCTTTCCCCCCTCCTTCCTTCCTTCCTTCCTTCCTTTCCTTTTATTTTTTTTACAGAATTATTAGTTTTAAATGATACCACAGCAGTTGAATATCCTTCAGAAGGAAAGGTAATAGAGAAATACAAGAGGTGATGATGATGATGATGATGAATCAAAGCAATTATATGAACTAATGTTCTTTGAAAATATTTATTTTCCATACTTGGAAAAAATTATATTAAGTGAAGTAAGCCATGCCCAAAGAAACATAGGTCCTATGGTTTCCCTTATTTGTAATAACTAGAACATGTGTAGGACAAGCAGAAAAGGCCAAAAGCTATGTACATATGACCATGTAAGATTATGTTAAGTGATGAACCCCAAGATAGGGACACAAATATCTTTTTTCTTTCTTGCTATTGTTTCTAAGATATTATAATGTACCATGTGATTTTATTGTTGTTGTTGCTTTGTGTGTTCCTTTCCCATGGTATAACCCTTGTTTTCACTGTATTTGATGTCCATGCTCTGCATCTTGTATATATACTTCTCATTGGGGAGGGGAAGGGAAAAAACAAAATGTTTAAATAAGGATACAGGTTGACTCATTGTAACAATGAGATGTACAAAACACTATGTTGAAAACGAACTTTACAACTTCAAGGGGGGCTTGCGGGGAGTAGTTGTGGTGGGAGGGAAGGGATGGTAGGGGGAAAACAAAGGAGGAGGCAACAATGTTCAATAGGAAATGTACTTATTACCTTGCTCATGTAACTGTAACCCCAGCATTTTTACAATAAAAATGTACAAAAAGAAAAAAAGAAAATATTTACTTTCCAGATACAAACGAATGGACCCAATGACCTGTCTGGCTGCATTGTTCTAGAAGATAAAAGTCTGCCCATGTGGAATATGAAGAAATTAAGACTTGCTTTAAATCACCCAATGAGGCAAGTGGCAATGCCTAGAAGGAAGACTTAAAGACTCTGATAGGTTATTAAGATTAACTTATCTCAGATCAGCAAGTCCACTTTCAACAACAAACTTTTCTCAGGCTGTCAGATTAAATGCCTAAATAAAATATATGAACACAGTCATTAAAATACAGTTATTAAAATGCTTTAAATTACCTTCTTCAGGGCCTTGGCCCTGCCTATCAGCCTTGTCACACTGACACTGCCTCTGAAAGTTTACATATCCTCAACCCCCCACCCCACTCCATAGTTATGTTATATTCCCTTGCTTGTTAACTACAAGAAAAAAATATTTAGGATCAAAATCCTCTTACCAATATGAGCATTGTGGTCTTTGCAATTGATTAATATCTACCATATTATTCTAGAGATTTCTGTATATATATGGCTTAGTATAAAGTTATGCAACAATTTGAGAGTTAGCACCTTGATTTCTCTAATATTCTCAAGTGAGAATATTTAATCCAGTCCCTGGAGCTTAGGGACAGTAAAAGTGCTAGCCTAAATGAAGTCCAATATAGTATTTCTTGTGTGAAAACCTTTAAGTTCTTTTTCATGGTTTTGCTTTTATTCAGTTAGGTCCTCAGCTATTATCTATCTTCTATCTATCTATTTATCTATCTATCTACCTATCTATCTATCTATCTATCTATCTATCTATCTACCTACCTACCTACCTACCTACACATATATCTACATGAATTATCTATACAAATAAGAAAATCAGCTTAAGTACAGTCATGGAAGGAAGTTACGAGAGCCGGAATATAGACTTGTGATGCATATACATGTTTTTCTGTGCTTTAGGGACTCTCATCTCTTCTTTTTGGGCCTCAGTTTCCTCATCTGCAAAATTTGGGGAGGGGGGCTTTCAACTTTAAAACTACTCTAAAATCTACTAACTTAGATGCTAAAGCCAGTGCACCTATTAGTGAGGCTCCCTCAGTCACTTAAGACAGGGAGGAAGCACATGATTACAGTAGAAGAGGAAGACTGACCCATCTGAAACTCTCTGAGGAATAGAAGATAGGGGTTTATAATCACCCAACTGGGATTCAGCTACAGCATTAGTTGAATTCACCAGACTAGGGTCATACTCTTGATAGTCCTTCTGAATATATCATGGACTCCAAGGCATAATTTAGATGTGTATTACAGACTTACAATATAACTTAACTCATTGCTCAGGAGACTCAATATTTGTTCAGTGTGTTGGATAAGAGACATTCTAGGCTAGTTTTCAGTTAGCTCCAAGGTGAGATAGGACTGGGAATCCTATATCCTTGCTTGACCTTGGGCTACTTGACCTTGGGATACTTAAGCTGTAAAATGATAGACTGAGACTAGATGCTAAGTACCAGCTAAGCTCTAGCATTCTATAATTTTTAAAAATTAATTTCATCCTCCAAGATATACAGTGGTTGGAAAGATAAATGTAATCTTAAGTGATATAATTTTATTTCAGTTCTTTTTGGAATTCCATTGAATTTATAGACTTATTAAGAGTTGACATTAGTTAGGAGTGTTTTACTGGTTGATGTTGAAATTCAGGGACTCATGTTAGCCAGGAAAGAGCTATAGAAAAACAAATAGAAAAATCCTGACCCTTGAAACTCATAGTACTCTTTTGAGAACGTGAACTGAGCTTTCATTTAATCCTACCCACCAAGTGCTCTTTTCTCCTACTTCCTTCTACTCTTTTGAGATTTCACTGGTGTTGTGTTGAAACTTCTTCTCTAAATTGGCTCTGTTTGTTAATATCCTTCTCATGTATGGTACTGAAAATGGAATGCCACATGCAATATAAAGTTCTACTTTGGAATCAAGCATAGCCTGAAATCATGTTTTTCCTTTGCTAAGGAACAAAAAAGAAGTATGAGAACACTGAAATGAGAGTAGATTGGATATGCTGGAAAGACATCTTTGATGGTAGTAAAGGGTAAGATATTGGGATCCAGGGAAAGGCTATAGTATTCCTGGAAATCTTTTATAATCTGCCTGTGCATAGTACTATTTATAAAACATTTCCATCCACTTGATTGGACTTGATCCTGACAACCACTGTGTCATGTAAATTATCCTCATTCTCATTTTATACACATGACAATTAGTTCTGTGATGTTTTGTGACTTCTATATCTCATTGCTAGTAAGCAGGATGATCAGGATCTGAACTTTTTCCAAACCTTCTGTTCTTTCTGTGATGCCAAATTTATCTCAATACATTTAAAAGTGTAAAAACAGCTATAGGAGTGGAGCTATTAATTTGATGCTCCCCACCACACAACACTCATCACTAAACTGAAGAGAAGCTAATGAATTAAACACTGAGGGCTCAGAAGCACTAAGGCAGCCTGTCTGGCCATACTACTGCTACAGAGAATAGGGAAAGCTTGTTGTTTTCCCAAGATTGTACTGTACCTATTGAGTTATCTATGAGTCCAATCTCCAAAAGTCCTCCCTATGTGGAAAATAGAAAAAAAAGACCTTATGATATAGGCAGGATAACTGGAATAGAAAACAATTAAGGATGTAATCCTCACTTTACTTATTTGTGTACCCAGGAAAGCTGAATATGTAATTGAGGAAACCTACATACTCAACAAGACCAGATTCATCCACAGACTAGTGAAAGAATCGTGGCCAGACTGCTGTAGTGCTTGTGGTCCTTGTCAAGACAAAGTAAAAGAATTGAGTCATACTTTCTGACCTCAGTAGTAGATCTCTTATGATTTTTGCTATGCGGCCACCCCTGGATTCCCATTTATCTCTCAGACTTTTCTCACAAAGACTAATCTTGTCTGGGATCGAAGACAAGATAAACGGTCATGTCTTGTAACTTGAGGAGGAAATGTTAGGAATTGATAGCCCAGCACAGCTCAATCAATCAATATCACCAGGCTATGTCCATTGATGGATTCTCATCTACTTATTTCTCAGAGCCGAAGCTCTCCCCATGGAGAAGCACTTTAGACATTCTCTGTCATTCTCTGCTCCATTGCCAATACCACTGCTCTATTTCATGCTATTGTCATCTCCTGAAAGAATTACGATGGTCCCTAACTTACAGTGATTTGACAACATTTTGTCTTTGTGATGGTATAAGAGCTGTATGTACTCAGTAGAAATTGAACTTTGAATTTTGATCTTTTCTGGGGCTGGTGATACACAATATGATGCTCTCATATGGTGCTGGGCAGCTGTGCTAAGCCACAGCTCCCTGTCAGCTAGGAGATCATGAGGGCAAACAACTGATATTCTTAAGTGTTCTGTGTTGCTAAGCTGGCATGTTTGCCAGGCTAGTTGTACTAAATACTTTCCATTTACAATATTTTCAACTTATAATGGGTTATAGATATAAAACCCCACTATAAGATGAGGAACATCTTTGTAGCCATAATCCAAGCCAATTTCTATTATTATTATTATTGTTATTGTTATTATTATTATTATTTTGCCAGTCATTGGGCCAGAACTCTGGGCCTGGGTGCTGTCCCTCAGCTCTTCAGCTCAAGACTAGCACTCTACCACTTGAGCCACAGCACCACTTCCGGCTTTTTCTGCTTTTGTGGTGCTAAGGAATCAAACCCAGGGCCTCATGTATGCAAGGAAGCACTCTATCACTGAGCCACCTTCTCATCCCCCAAGCCAATTTCTTTACCATGCTTCCTTTTTCTTGCCACCATCAACCCATTATGAATAGACTTATCTTTTAAAACAAACATTAATGTGGAAGTTTGCATTAATATATCCATTTTTTCACTAAATCTACAGTCTTTAGCAGTTCCTACCATAAAAGGGAAGGGAATATTTCCCACCTTGCCATTTTGGGTTTGACAGTGTGATGATACACTAGTACCCAGGTTTAGCTTAAGAAGCCTAGAATGTTTCCCCCTGTTGACTTGTGTTTCTGCCATTTCCCCAGAGAGGAACACACTTGGCTTAATTCTCTTACCCACCACAGTTGTCTCATAGAGATGGTGGGGCCCATGTTGCTTAGAGGTAGAAGATGCTCAGCCTAAACATTAGGTCCCAGGCTGACTGTTGTCATTGGAACAGGTCCAGGTTAATGTACAGAAGAGCAGCAAATCACAAAGGAGTTGGTTGCACTTTGCCAACTTCAAAGAGTAACTTAGAGTCTGATTTGATGTTTTCAACTGAAATGAAGACAGAATAACAGTCATTTTTGACCTTGGTGCAAGATAGAAAGGCCAGCATATTTTGTTTTGTTAGCTGAACCAAATGCTGCAAACAAAGGACACTTTGCCAAAGCTCTTCTCTTACCAACCTTCCTCACTCAATGGCAGGCCTGGTTGGGATAATGTTTTCTGGTCACCTCTGTTCTTTCATCTGCTAATGCTAGTTATGCTGTCATTGTACTCTAGCTCTTTTCTCTCTAACTCTGATTCCTCTGGGAAGGCTGTTGTCCAGATGTTTAGGTATTTAGCAAATGCACTTTTCTGATGCCTTGGCAAGGTTATGTTCAGATGAGGATGAATGTTTGATGCTGTTGGTTGGTGGTTGGGAATGTGTACACTCAAGTGACAAGCAAAGTCCCTGCCATAAACTTCTTGTTTCTCTAATTCAGCGTAGCATGACAGCCTATACATCATTTACAGGAAACCCACAAAGGAGCATAAGGAAAACTGTTCCTGTTTCTCTATTATCCTTTGCACAGGTTGATACAAGCTCTTCATAATATTGAGAAGAGGTGCATTGTAACGATCTTCCTAGATTATAGAGCAGTACAGAAGGCTATTTACATTTTTATTTTGGGTTTTCTTCTTTCCTTTAAATCAACACAGAACTTCCTACCCATCTAGTTCTAGTTCTTTCTGCATTATTTCATGTGTTTAGATCTTTTTTGTGCTAAGAATATCTTAGAGAACATTTAGTTCATTCTCATATTTTATAGATATTTGGAACTGAAGCCAGACATGGGTAAGGACTTTCTCAAGGCCACCAGATCAGTGAAGGGCCTGCTTCCATATGTCTCTCCTATTTTGGCATCAGACTCAACCCTTCACTATCCTGGGACTATTGTGGTACTATTCACCATTATAGCCTCAGTGTCTAACTCAGTGTCCAGCATGTGTTCTGGGAGTCAGTCTATCTAGGTTTAAATGCTGACTCAAGAAAGTACTGCTTATATATCCATGGAGAAGTGACTTAGCCATTTTGGTCATACTTTATAAAATTTTGCTAGTGATGACACTTACCTTAAATAGGTGTAAACTGTAAGCTATAGATGAATCAACACATTTAAAGTGATTAGAATAGTGCCTTTGCAGATTTGGGGATCAATAAATGTTGGCTTTTACCATTGATAATTGATTAATTGGATGTATGAATAGAAGGATGGATGGATGAATATGTTCCTCCTCCCCCCATTCTGTCCCCATCAGGGGTCAGCTAAGTTATCTCTAGTCTATCACTCACTTATTTTTATCAGCTGTGGGGCTTGAACTCTGGGCCTGGGCTCTGTCCTTGAGCTCTACAGCTCAAGATGAGTGCTCTACCACTTGAGCCACAGTGCTACTTCTGTTTTTTTGGCAGTTAATTAGTGATAAGAGTCTCATGGACTTTCCTGCCTGGGATGGCTTTGAACCACAATCTCAGCCTCCTGAGTAGCTAGGATTACAGATGTGAGCCATCGGCTCCCAGGTGTCACTCACTTTTTGATACAATCAGATCTTAAATCTGGGTTGGGAGGTTGAGCTAATAATGGTAGATATGAAGGGTTGATACTTAGGTTGGAGGACTTTTGGGTATAGTAATTCCTTCCCGGAGGTTAGTCTAACCCCAGCTGTTTGCTTGAGGATTACACGAGGATTTGGAGGCACAAGCCATAGTCACTATGTGATGAATAGAATTCCTTGCTTTTATTTGTCACTAGTCTGTTTAATAGTAGATCTTGTCTCAGCTATTTCATTCATGCAAAGGCTCTGGATGCTTAATATAATTTAGTGATGATTTCCAACTCCCTTGAGCTTTGCTTAGAAACATAGCAAAGTACTCAGCATCTCAAATGGAGGCTTAAGCTGATAAAAATGTGACTTGTAGACACCTGGAGCTTTGTTGAACATGTCATTTCTAGGTATGCATAACATCCAAAGGTCATCTCTACCCTTGAGGAAGAGCAGCAGCCTTGGCTGTGTTGCTCTTGGGGAACTGGAGGTCCATTTGAGAGGGTGTGTGGATAACTTACCTCAAGACCACAACTCTTGAAAAGCAACTCAGATATGTAATATTTCCAGGGCTGAGCAGGGCAAAGAAGTAGGCAGAGAAACATGTGCTCTGGCACTTTCCTGTTCTTTCTGCCTTGCCTCCCCATCCTTCCTCTAGTTCCATGATAGGTTGAATAGAATTACATGAAGTCATTGGCCTCTCAGACAGAATACTCCAATGAAGAATGCCATGAAGAAATGAATGACTCCTATGTGTTGACATTACAAATGGGAACTTTGTGTACCAAAGATGCATAGAAGATTAGTGGACCTTCCTGAAACTCTTCTGCTTTTAACATGTAACAGATATCTCTGACATCTAAATACCATTCTAAGGCTGGATAACAATGAACTTTGAAAGGAGTTGAAAATAGAGATTCCTTGGGCTCTAGAGTTTCTGATTTAGCAAGTCTGAAGTACAGCCTAGAAATTAGAATTTTTATTAAAGTTCTCCAAAGTAATTCTATCATATGGTCAAACATTTCCATCAGGGACTCTCTTTCCTGGCTATGCATTTGCTATGTTACCCAGGGTATTTTTTAGCAAAATGCCCATGGCTGGGCTATACTACTAGAGACTATTTGGTTGGGAAGCACTGGGCATTCAGTAAGGGCTACCGTGTAAATCTAGGTGCACCCAGAGTAGAGAACTGACAATTGATTATTCCTTATTCTAGTAAGGGTTGTAATAGACTTACCCCCTGTAAGTGAGACAATCTGATACAGGGAGAATCCCAGCCAGAATGGAGTTTAGGTAGCTTTCAACCCAATGCTCTCCAGTCTTCTCAGTTTTATAAACCAGTATACCAAATGCAAAAGTATGCAAAAGGCATTTTGAGAACTAACAGAGAGTTTCTTTGGTCAGTGTTTAAATTTTGATAAATTAAGGCATTAAAAGCAAAACAAAATTCAACTATCATTTATTTAACATTACCCATGGGGACTGGACTTGATATCAAGCTGAAGGATAGTCCTTCAGACTTAGTGTATTTGGCTTTAAGAGAAACTTGGTACCCAGTCCTTATCTTTCCTCATGTTGGTGGGAACTTTGTTCTAGACCCACATTGGTTCAAGAGCAGCCTGCTTCCAAGTCAAACTCATAATTTTACAGATGAGAAAGTTTAGACCTGGAGAAAGGAAGGTAGTTGGTTCTGGTCCTGGCTCAGGCAACAAACAGCAGGTTTGGGACTAGAACTCACTTTCATGATGTGTGGTCATATCTTCTGTACCTAACAAAACTGGAATTTCAAGTTCTTTCCATCTGAAACTCATGGGCAGAGCCACTGGTGTGGCTGTTGTGTCCCCTAGCTGCAACCAGGCTTATATACAATAGTAACCAAGATAATGATTCTGAACAAGAGCTCTGTTAGAGGGATACATTCTCTAACCTCTACCAATGATGGACTATAATCATGTGGGTCTTTGAAGTGACAAAGGAAAAACTTCAGTTGCTTCAGTTGCAAAATGGAAGAGCATGTTATTGTTCTGTCCCACTAGGACACTGTGCTTTGAACATTAAAAATCTGCAAATAATTAATTTCCTGATTATCTCCCGCAGTGTCCAAGTCTCTTCTTTTATTATGTTGTTATTTTTAATAAGTAAACAAATTGGCTAATTCTCTTGGAAATTCTTTGATTTGAGGAAATGGATACTTTAAACAATTCCTTTGAAGAGGAAAGGAAACAGATTTCCAAATGCATTATCAATAAGCAGGACATTTGGACCCTGAGGTTGGAAATGGAGAAGACACAGTGAGCTCTTGGGTTCAGATGTTCAATTCAATATGCAAAGGAGGTGAGGGAGAATGAGCACTGGCAGAATGCTTGTTTCCTCTAGATGATGTAGGACTGTTGAAGGGCAGGCTTAAAGCCAACTTGGATTGAAAGTCCACCTGAAACAGTCAAGTTCACTGGCTTGCTCAGTCAGGGAACAGAGGCAAGATGGGACATACTCCATTGCTGCCCTTAGATCTGTCCTAGAGGGCTGGGCCTTGACCTATTGTCTCCAAGCACAGGTCTGGCTTTGCGTAGATAGCAGTATCTATTCTGTTCAAAAGAAGCAGCTTTAAGGCATTTCCATAGATTGAAACCAGGTGACATAGAGATCTAGACTTAACCAGGACAGTTTTATGGGGGTGGAAAGAGTGATCCTGGGAGCAGTCAGGAGGGAGTTTTGTCTGTCACGAAGCCTTTGGATGGCTAAACCAAAAATGGGTCATGAAGGTGCCCTTGATGGGAAGAGGAGCACAGAACAGAAATGTCACTGACCTCATAATTTTGCTGAAATCTGGTTCTGCTTGCTTAGCCCATCCTTCTAAAACCCATTTCCTGGAGCAAAACAATACAGGTCCCAAGTCCCTCTGAGTACTCAGTTCCTCTGGGATCCTACCTACTAGAGGTAAAAAAGAATGAATCCAGTTCCCTTCAAAATCATCATCTGACTTCGTTTTTGACCTCTTTCCTGATTTCTAATTTAGTCAAATAAACCCATATACCTTAAAACCACGCCTTGCACCTCATTGGTTTCTAAATTCATTTAGGTACCACTGAAAGGGGGACGGGAACTCCCTGGGCTCAGCCAGTTTCATTGCAGGAACACAAGAAAAAAAGTGGGCATTGGGGACACGTCTTGTTTGACCCTGGAGAGATGAAGGAAGTAGGGGAGTTTAAGACTACAGAAATTAGGGTGTATATAGAATACTGAGGTCAACTTCTTATTTTATGTTAGAGGCATCTGGAGCATTAGGAGATAAATGACAGATTTCAGTCATATCACTTGTGGCAGAGTTGGGTCTGGAAAGGGATTTTACTTTTAGGTTAAAAATCAAGTCTATTTATTGAGTAAATGTAAGTCATTTGAGTTCCATGACTTACATTTAGGAACCAACTTTTAGGAAACAGTCCTCTTGTTTTTTGGGTTCAATACTGATTTTAAATGACGTTAGTAGTTTTACTAAGTTTTAGTAGTTTGTGTGCATTGATTGCGGAAATCCTTGCTATGTATACATGTATGTGCATGCATGAAGTGGTTGCATATATATTTTTCTGTTTGTGTACGCATATGTGTGTTGTGTGTCAGCTGGCATGTGAGTTGCTGGATTTGGGGAGAAGGAAGATAGGCAGGATCAATTCTAGGTATCAGAAGTCCCAACTCCTGTTTCTGCACATTCTCAGGAGGACCCACCCCTACAAACTGGCTTGGGAGTGGACTGAGGGTGTCACTGCCCTCTGCTGTACCAAGAGATAAATGCTGTTTGTATGCTAACTTCCCCTTGGCCTATGTAGGGGAAGGAAGGGAAGGCTGTGTCCCAACTTGGGGCTCAGCTGATCTGTACCTCTTGGCATCATTCCACTTTACCTTTGAAGTATAGTGGTGCAAATGGTGGAGGCAAAGCATCTGGTGCTTGATTGTGGCTGATTGATTATAGCAGAAGTCAGTCATTGCTCCAGGGCCTCTCAGACAAAGTTTGAAGAGGGTGTAAGCTCTGTCAGAGCTTGCATTGTATGTCTTATCTTCCTGACCTTACTGAAGGTCAAAACTGAAATTGAAAACTCTTCGAGGGTAAAAACTCTGTAGGCCATGGGCAAGTCCTCCCATCAGCACACCCAGAGACCTGGAGGAAGTAGTCTGAAGACTGCTTCCAAACAAGAGCGCCCTGCGTTTGTACAATGTACTAAAATATGCCAGATGTGTTCCAGTTATCTCAGATGGTCTTTATAAATCAAGGAGAACAACAGTTATTCTTTACATTTAACAGATGGGGAAACTGAGGCCCAGGCAGTTTGCTACCTTTGATTGACTGGGAGGTGATAAACTGAGACATAAAATGTAGCTCCAGCTGGAATGAAATTCATCAGGCTTCAGATGAAAACAAATTAAGGTTCAAGAGAGTGTCAAGCAAAACGTTCAGTGATTAAACAGGTACTACTGGGCAAAAATTAATAGCTGTTCAATCCAGCTGCTTTCTAACACTTCTGGAGTCTAAGCTTATGGCTTAGGTCTTAAGATCTAGAGTGTTCCATTTGTTTAAAGTATCACCAGAAAATCTCATGGTGGGGGGAATCATTTCTCAAATATTTTTTCCTTTTGATAATAAAAATACATATAACTTTTTGGTCTAAAATTTAAAATAATTTATCACAATGTTTATAATGCAAGGGCAATAGTTCTAATTGTTCTTATTTTGCTGTTGTAGAAACTGAGGTTAGAAGAATTGTCAAACCTTTGGCAATGAATGCTTGCTGTGGTGTTTATTGTATCAGATACCATGCTAGTCCGGAGAAGGCAGCAGTAGACAAGACAATCGTGGCCCTGGTACTCATGGAATTTAGCCAAGTAGGGGAGACAGAGACACAGGCGCCTATTTGCATAGATAAGTGTACATTGTGAGGAGTGCCATGAACATGGACCAGACTCGCTAGCACTAATGGCTGGGACCTTTCTTGGTCAAGACTCCCAGAAAGCTTCCCTGGAATCTACTGGAGTAGATTAAGTGGAGTCAGCTCAGCATATAGAATTGAACTGAGTGCAGAGTGGCCCAAGCAGAGGCCCTGGCACTGTGAGCATCTGAAAGAAGGGCATTCAAGGAACTGAGAGAGCCAACATATTCAAAACACAGAGAACAGAAAAGAGACTGGTCCAAAGTGAGCTGACAATACTTGCACAGTACAAGTTACTGTTTTAGCCCAGTCCCAGAGCTAAACGGAGGCAAACTAGAGACTAAAATAGTATACAGTAAGCAAGAGGTATAGAGAGTGTCTTTAATTTCTAGATGACTTTTCTACCCCCATTCTCCTACTCTTTCCCCAAACCTAAGTGCCTAGATTTTTCAGCATTGTGGCAACTCCTGTTTTTGTCTCACCGCTCCTGCTGTGCTCCCCACGGTAAGTCTACTTCTGTATCTCCACAAGTCGGAACTCCTATTTACCCTTTAAACTAGGGATTATGAACACAAGTTTGTCAGTAAGTAAGGTCAATGAATGCCATGGCTAATTAAGTTATCAAGTGAATTAATCTTGGTAAATTGGATCACACCTGCTCCCTTCATGTTTAAGTTGAGTGGTGTGCAATCAAACTTCCTGCAGGGATGGAATGCTCTCTATGGGCACCATTCAGTATAATAGCTGCTACTCATATATTGCTGTCAACTAGGAAGTGGAACTTTTAGACTTGGATGGCCATGTGTGGCTAGTGGACTGCTTGCTGTATAGGACAAAGAAACTATAGTCATTTGTGTCTATTCTGCAATATGGCTGAAATATTGCCAGACATTTCAAGTTTTGAAGAGAAGCCAAATAGTGAGCTTTTAAGTTCAAATTTTCTAATGTTAAAATGTTGGTAATAAAATAAAATTTGAAAGATACATTTTGGATACTCCCTATTTCTCTTACTAAGTACAAGAAAAACTTGGACATGGGGTGTGTGTGTATGAGAGAGAGAGAGTGAGAGAAAGAAAGAGGGAGGGAGAAAGAAAAGGAAGGAGGAAGGAGAAAGAAAGGAAGAAAAAGAGGAGGAGGAGGAGGGAGAGGAGGAGGAGGAAGAAGGAAGAGAAGGAGGAGCAGGAGGAGGAGCAGGAGGAGGAGGAGGAGAAAAAGGGAGGAAGATTCACATAACTCAGACTTGAACAAGTTAGCACACCTGGAACATTAATGAATACAGAAATTTAAGCTGCAAACTAAAACGTTGTGGATGAAGCACTAAGCAAAGGAGCCCCTCTTCCTGTCATATGCAGAACTTTCCTATAAAACTGCTCTACTACAGCCAAATTCTATGGGAAAAATCTAGCCCCATTTCCACTTATATTAACAAAGGCTAAGTGGAGAACCTTGACTTAGTAAGACTTCCAACATTCCTGCTGGAATGTAGAGACTTCTACTGACTTCTATTACTTGAGAGCTTGGACTTCCATTTGTACTTGGCAGTTACCAGGCTCTTCTTTCTTTCCTGCTGGGCAGGGGAGTAAGGGGTCCAGGAGGGGGGCGGGGGAGAGGAGGTCTAGTGGAAAGTCGGGACTTTCAAATGACAAGACCTTTAGATTAAAATCTGTGGCAAGATAGGCATGTATAATATAATATCAAAATAATTACAGCTGGGTAAGGATGGCTCATGCTTATTATCCTATCTTCTCAGAGGCTGATATCTGAGGTTTCAAGCCAGTTCTGGCAGGAAATTCAGTGAGACTTTTATCTCTAGTCAACCAGAAGTGGAGCTATACTCAAGTGGCAGAGTGCTAGCCTTGAGGAAATAGTTGAGGGAGAATTCCCCAGCCCCGAGTTCAAGTCCCAGGACTAGCACCTCTCCTCTCCTCAAACACAAGTGAGTAAACATGAAAAAATTTACTCAAAATCAGTATAGATAAGTGAGAATTGATATCTAAGTACTTCTCACAGAGGATAGGAAAGAAGTTGCAAAAGAACAAGAAGACAGGAAGAGGATTTTCTTTTAAAGAATGGAAAACAAAAAGTAATACTGTAGAATTAGGCCTGTTGAAGTATTTTTCTCCTTAAGACTAGAATGAAGCAAGGATGTTCACTGTCAGCACATTCAATAAAATGCTAGAACTTCACAAATGTACAATGCAGGAAAAGAGAATAAAAGAAGACATATCAGGCAGCAAAAATAGGTGTCCTTGCTGCAAGATGACATGATTATTTAGAAATTCTTAAGAAAGCCACAAAACAAGCAACATTCTTAGAACTAATAAATTCATCATGTCAAAATAAAAAGTAAATATTGCAAACATATTAGCAAGAACACCTAGACACTGAAATTCAAAACATAATACTGTTTATAGTCATAAAATAGATATAAGTCTAATAAAATGTGTATAGGACATAGCATTTAGAATGCTGGGGAAATCCAAAGATTAGATAAATGGTAAAGAATAGGCTTATGGATTAGAAGATATAACAGAAAATCTTTGTGCAAGATATTCTTTGTAGATAAGAATATTCCAAAATGTTTATGAAAGGCATGAAACCTGTAACAGCTAAGACAATTTTGAAAAAAAAGAATAAAGTAGGAAGAACCAGTACTCAATTTTGAAACTTATTATATAGCTACAGTTAATTAAGATCACATTTAATTATGTTAGCAGAGGAATAAACACATTGATCAATTTGGAATAGAACTGAAAACCCAAAGATAGACTTGTACAAATATACCCAACTGAGGTTGTTTTTAATTTTTATTTTTATTGTAAAGGTGTTGTACAGTGGGGTTACAGTTACATGTCAGGTATTGAGTACATTTCTTTTCAAACAATGTCATCCCCTCCCTCATTTTCTCCCTCCCTCCCTCCCTCCCCTCTCCTCCATGTTGTATAGTTCATTTCCAACATAGTGTCCAGTGAGTATCACTGCTGAATTAGTTCACCCTTCTCAACTGAGTTTTGATGAAAGTGAAAAAAAAATTACTCAGTGTGGAAAAGATAGCCTTCAGCAAATTTTGCTGGGGTAACTGGACATCAATGGGTTAGAAACAAAACATTGGCCAGTCTCATTATATACAAAGATTAATGTAAAATGGATCATGAGCTTATTTGTAAAATGTAAAACTACAAAACTTTTGGGACAAAAAAGGATCTAGGATTAGATAAAGAGTTCTTAGACAAAAGTATTATCCATAAAAAGAAGCACTGATAAAATTGACTTAATTAAAATTTAAAACTTTGGTGAGAGGCTGTTAAGAAGATGAATAGAGTGACTCATGCTTATAATTCTAGGTAACTTAGGAGTTGGAGATCAGGAGGATCACAGTTCAAGGATAGCATGTCAAAAAGTTTATAAGACCACCATCTCAATCAGTAGCTGGGTATGGTAGCTTGTACCTATCAGCTTAGTTATGCAGGAGGTTGAAATTCTGAGGACCATAGTCCTCACAATCCTCATTCAGTGTAGTCCCTTATTCATTGTAGTCCCAAACTGGAAATACCCTAGACATCCATCTGTGGGTAAAAGGTTAAACAGACATATATCCACACCAGGGAATACTACTCACCAAAAATAAAAAGAATGAATTGATGATACATACATGGGTAAATTTCCACGATATTATGCTAAGTGAAACATCTCACTGTTTCACTCTGCATGATTTCATTTATATAAAGGCCTGAAATGGTAAAATTTGTAGAAATGGAGAGAGCATCTTACTGGTTGTTAAGGGTTAAAGTGGAGATGAAAGCAGGAAATTGATGTGAGAATGAAAGGGGATAGAGGATATTGTGTTGTAGTGATGGGCGCATTGGCTATTTTGATGGTATAAATGACAATATCCTACTTGTGGTATTTTATTGTCATTTAGTGAGATGTTATCATTGAGAAGAACTATGTGGAGAACACATAGGAATTCTCTGTATTGTTTCTTACAACTATGCATGCATCTAAAATTAGCTCAAAATAAAAAAATCACAAAAATATTCATGAGTGGCAAATAAAAAATATAGTTCCTGGTAGAATATAACCATTGATTTCTGATGGATATTTTAACATATCAAATGCTACCTCGTCCTTTAAGACTTGTCTTTCCAATTACATTGGTGATTTCTTCCCCTGGCTGTTTGGAACATACTGTGATTTGTTTATGTGTGTCTGAGTCATATCACCCTACTTGTGGGGCGCTCCAACTATATTTTTTCATTGGTTGAAATTCTGTTTGGGTAAAATTTAAACCTGTTTAGTCTCTTTTTTTCCCTTCATATTATTGATTTCCTTTGGTTTCTTTGGTACTTCAAAAGCCACACATTTTATTGCCTTTTCTACAGTTCAATTAGAAAAATTATTTTGGAATCTAATAACTCACATTCAGTCTCTCCTAGTATACAACAACACAGATTACTTCTGTGAACCGAACAGCCAAGTCTCCAGAAGATACCACCTGGGTACCCTCCAATTCAATTCAGCTCTGCTTTGTCTACCTGGGAATTGCACTGGATTCCACAATTCGTCCCCACTTCAGACAGCATTCACAAACCCAGGTCCTCAGCACATCTGACCCACCTGCTACAAATTGAGTTTTCCAGGAATCCTTCCTTGGCTTCAGTTAATTTGCTAAGTAACTAAAAGAGCTTGAGGAAATAGTACACTTATATTTGTAAGTTTTATTATTGAGAATTTTTTTTGTTGGGTTGTGGGGCTTGAACTCTGGGCCTAGGCACTGTTCCTCAGCTCTTCAGCTCAGGGATAGCACTCTACCACTTGAGCCACAACACCACTTCTGGTTTTCTGGTGGTTAACTGGAGCTAAGAGTCTGATGTAGGTTCCTGCCCGGGCTGGCTTTGAACCGTGATCCTCAGATAACCTCCTGAGTAGCTAGGATTACAGGCTGAGCCATCCGCACGGGGCACGGATTTTTTTTTTAAGAGTACAAATAAACTACAGATGAAGGGATATAGATGACATGGTCTAGAAATATCTTGAGCCTAGGAGCTCTGTCCCTGTGGAATTGGGGTACACTGCTCTTTCAAGCATGAGTTCTTGTTCTCACTATGAGCCCCATGATCCAAAACACTGCCCCTTTGGGATTTTATGACGACTTCACTGCATAAGTATGGACAACTGTGTAGCAATGTGATTGGACAAAAAAAAATCTTATCTAATGCTAAGAATGGAAATCCATCAAGGCCTGTCTTACATTCCTTGTGACCTCTCTGTGTGCTGTTTTTTCCTTCAGAGTACAGAGCACGACCCTTTCTGAAATGAGGGTCTTTTGGTCTGATTTGAGACAAGGTAGATCAGTGAATTTTTTTTATGGCTAGCTTTAGGGAAAGATTAGAATATATTTTTAGTTTCTATGACTCACTGGGGAAAAACAAATTTCTAGTTTCTGTGGCCTTTCTTATGGAGAAAAAGGAGCAGGAAAGAGAGAGAGGGAGGGAGGAAGGGAGGTGAGGAAGGGGGAGAGAGGGAGATGAGGAGGGGAAGGGAGAGAGACTACTTTTTGAGGTCTACTATGCCCCAAGATTAGAATAAAGGATTGTCCTCTGCCCTTATTACTTTATCATTCTGAAGCTATTCTAAAGCTAAGGAACTGACGACAAATAAGCCAAATATTTTACCTTATTCTTCCAGTTATTTAGGAAATACCAAGGACTATAGGAGTTATGGGCTTGGGATCATGGATGAAAATCAAAACATAGAAATAATAATGGCAGAATCTAATCCTATAGTGTCTTCTTTTTCCCAAGAAGGTAGATTGCTTGCTCCTGTATTGTACAGTTTTGAATTGTTAGCTTATCTTCAGTGAGACCTTATCTGCGGGAATCTCATGGAGCTGGAATTGAGAGTGTCTTATAAATGGAATGATTTTACATTAATTATTTCAGGTACCTCAGGAGAAATACCAGATTATTTGTACCAGATCACTAATTTTTAAGATTTATAATCTTAAATTATAGGTGAAGGATGAGCCCTACTCACCAAACAAGGCCTGGGATCAATCCCCAGTACTCAGTAAAAACATAAAATAAAGAAAAAAACCACACAAAATCTACCAATCTTCAAAAAAAAAAACCAACAAAAAATCCCCAACAACCCCACATGACTCTAATGGTAGTTTCTTGACTTGGGTATTCTTATACTCTATAGGCAATATAAATATAAATCCCAAACCAATGAAATTATTCTTTGACATATGATCTTCATTTTCCTCTCTATCCAAAGCCTGCATTGATTTTTCAATTTTTACTTAGTTCTTATTTTTTGCTTTACATTAAAAATATTCTTAAAAATTACCCTTTTAAATTTGGTGGGTAGATTTTTTTGTGTTTTAGTATACATTTGTTATAGTTTCCTTTTTGGTTGTTCTAGGTGTTATAATAGACATATTTCACTTCAGTATTTTACTATTTCTAGTGTAGGGTGAAAAATTTCCTCATATTTAGCTCCTTTTACCTTCGATTTTAAACATTACTATTTTGAGTATCAGAGGGGCTGTATTTTACTTCCAAATACCAATGGTATTTATATACCTCATGAAAAGTCATGAAGTGTAGCTATGTTTTTATTCTTTCATTTTTCTAGAAGCTGCAAGCTTCCATCTTTTATCATTTCTTTTCTGTCTGAGGAACTTCTTTAACCATTTGTAAGAGAAGTTCTAGTGACAAATTTGTCTAGTGTTCCTTTATTGAGAATATCTTTATTTCCTCTGTGATTCTGAAGAATAGTTCTGCTGAATCAACACTGTGGTTTTATGGCTTATGGTCCTTTTCTTCTAGCATTTTAAATATGTTATGCCACTTCCTCTGTCTCCATGGTTTCTGATGAGAAATCTGTTGTCATTCCACTTGTTTTTCTCATATAGTTAAGCTGACAGTTTTCTCTGGCTGCTTTCAGGATTTGTTTCTTGTTTTTAATGTCCAGAAATTTAATTATATTGTACTTGGCCTGGATTTCTTTTGGTTTATCCCATTGAGACTTGACTTATCTTTAAAAAAAATCTGTACACTTCTTTTTTTAAACCAAATTTGAAAAAAATTCAAGTCAATTATTTCATTTGATATTCCTTCAGCTCCAATCTCTCTTTGCCTTATGATTCTCCAGTGATACAAAACTTGGCTCCTTAGTAATCAAAACAGCTTGGTACTGGCACAAGAACAGACCTCACGACCAATGGAATAGAATTGAAAACCCAGAAATGAACCTACAGACCTATAGCCATCTAATTTTCAATAAGGGAGCTAAAAAAGTAGAATGGAAGAAAGACAGCCTCTTCAGTAAATGGTGCTGGCAAAAATTGGTTAACTACTTGTAGAAAACTAAAGCTAGATCCTTGTATATCACCCTGCACCAGAATCAACTCCAAATGGATCAAAGACCTCAGAGTCAAAGCAGACACCCTGAAAACATTACAGGATGGAATAGGAGAAACCCTAGTACTTCTTGGCAGAGGCCGAAATTTTCTTAATAGAGACCCAGAAACACAACAAATCAAAGAAAGGTTGGACAAATGGGATTGCATGAAATTGCAGAGCTTCTGCATGGTAACGGACATAGCTAGCAAGATTAATAGAAAGCCCACAGATTGGGAGAAGATCTTCACTAGCCTTACAACAGACAAGGGTCTCATATCTAAAATATACCTGAAATTCAAAAAATTACATCTCCCAACAACAAATCTTCAAAGAAACAACTGCCCAAAAATAAGTGGGCTAAAGACTTCAAGAGAAACTTCTCTGAAGAGGAAAGAAGGATGGCCAATAGACACATGAAGAAATGCTCTACCTCCCTAGCCATAAAAGAAATGCAAATCAAAACAACATTGAGATACCACCTCATTCCAGTTAGAATGGCTATAATCAAGAACTCTAATAACAACTGGAGGGGATGTGGACAGAAGGGAACCTTACTGCATTGTTGGTGGGAGTGTAAACTTGTTCAACCACTTTGGAAAGCAGTATGGAGGTTCCTCAAAAGACTCAACATAGAGGTCTCCTATTACCCAGCAATCCCAATTTTGGGCATTTACCCAAATGACCACAAACAAGGCTACACTAAAGTTACCAGCACGACTATGTTTATTGCAGCATTATTTACCATAGCTAAGATCTGGAACCAACCCAGATGCCCCTCACTAGATGAATGGATCAAGAAAATGTGGTATATATACACAATGGAATTCTACGCCTCCATCAGAAAGAATGACATTGCCCCATTTGTTAGGAAATGGAAAGACTTGGAAAAAATTATATTAAGTGAAGTAAGCCAGGCCCAAAGAAACTTAGGTCCCATGGTTTCCCTTATTTGCAATAACTAGTATATGTCTGATTCAAGCAGAAAAGGTCAGAACCCTAAGATATGTATTCAAATGTTTTTTTTTTCTTTCAGGTGATTGTTTCTAACGCACTTATAAGATTATTTCTTTGTTGCTTTGTATGTCCCTCCCCCATGGTATGGTATTACCCCTGCTTTCACTGTATTTGAGGTTGGTATAATTTGTGGAGGGGAAGGGAAAAAACAAATGGTTTAAATAGGGATACAGGTGGATTAATTGCAACAGTGAGATGTACAAGTCATTATGTGGAAAACGAACTTTACAACTTTGGTGGGGGGGAGGAGGATTGGGTGGAGGGGTGGGGGGAAGATGGGAAGGGGAAACAAAGGAGGAGGCTACAATGTTTGATAAGAAATGTACTCGTTATCTTGCCCATGTAATTTTAACCCCTCTGTACAGAATTTTCACAATAAAAAAAAGTTGTTGTCCCACAAGTCCTCCAGGCTCTGTTATTTTTGTTATTTTTAATTTATTTTTGTAAGTTGATTTTCTCCTGTTGTTCAGACTGGATGAATATTATTGATCTGTTCTTAAGGTCACACATTCTTTTTTCTATCATCTCCACTCTACTTTTGAATCCAGACATTTCTGATATTGTATTTTAAAGTTATGTAATTTCTACTTGGCTCTTTTTTTGCTGTTTAGAATACATGTTGTAGCTTTTTAAAACAATTTCTTTCAAAAGAATCAGTAATTTCTTTTTAAAGCATCTTTATGATGGCTACTCTCAAACACTTGATAGATACTCTCAACATCTGATTTATCTTGATGTTGACATCATTTAATTGTTTTTTTTTTCTCAGTAATTTTTCTGGCTCTGGGTATGACTAGTTCTTTTGAATTATGTGTTGGGCAACTTGGCTATTATGTTAGGAGTCCCTGAATTATCTTTCAATCTTGTATTTTATGAAATGGTCACTTTGTTATAGTTTAGCACATAATTCTGACCTAATATAACTGGCTATGGGTCTGTTGAAAGTATAATTTTCAGTTTTGTAATGCTACTTTGATCTGTTTGGTTTATTAGATGCTGTTAGTTCTCCTTCTGGTCCCTGCTGATACTGTCAAAAGATGGCAGAAATGTGTTTCCCGGACTTGGCCACTAAGTGTCTATCAGTGGGGTGGAGGAATCTCAGGTCAATGGAAGTGAAGATGAAATGAGTCTCTTGTCTGGTAGAGTTGCCCTTGCAGGGGTGAGGGGGGGGCACTAGAAACCTAATGTTTCTCATGGGGAGAGGACTCTCAAACTCATTGAAGTAGGCAAGGCTCTCTTCTTATTCCTGTTAGCAGTGATTTTGTTTGACCACTTTAATTGCTGCCATAAAATATGACAAGTGTTTTCAGTAGCCTCACATTTAATTCAGGAGAAAATGAGCTCACTTCTTTTGGTAGGAAGGGTTTGGGAATAACATACTTTGGTTGTTTTCTTTTGTTGCCCTGATCTCTTCTCCTGTTCTGGAGTTCTTAAGCAGTCTTCCAATTTCTTTCCAATTTTCAGAATTCGTCAGCTGCTTCTTGCTTTATATTTGTGTTGATAGTTACACCTAGCCAGGAGGATTAGGGAGAAGCAAGTCTGCATAATTTTATCCTGACTGAAAATTCTCTATTCATTTAAATTTTTGGAATTAAAAAATTACATGTTTCTATTACTAATCAAATCAATATATTTTATCTATGTTTCAATTTAGAACTTTCCTATATGCAAATTGTGGCTAGATTTTTAAAATCCATTTTTAGTTTTAGTTATTATAGAGTAATTATACATATTTATAGGGTATAATGTGACATTTTCATACCTGCGTACAGTGTGTCATGTTAAGATCAGGGTAATTGGTATGTGTTTCCTCGGGAATAGGTTATTTCTTATATTGGGAGCATTTAAAACCCTCTCTATTAGCTCTTTTTAAATATTCAATTGGGAGCATTTAAAACCCTCTCTATTAGCTCTTTTTAAATATTCAATTATTTGCTGCTGTCAATTATAGTCATTATGCTGTGCTATAAATCAACAGACATTATTTTTCTTATCTAGCTGAACCCCTGTAACTTTATTCATCTTCTTCCATCCTGTTTCCCCCATACCCTTCCCAGACTTTTTTTTTGTCAGTTGTGGAACTTGAACATTAGGCCTGGGTGCTGTCCCTGAGCTCTTCTAGTCTTTCCTGCCTGGACTGGCTTTGAACTGCGATCCTCAGGTCTCAGCCTCCTGAGTAGCTAGGAGTACAGGCATGAGCCACCAGCATCTGGCTCCCTTCCCAGACTTCTATAATCACTTCTCTCTACTCTAGTTCTTTGAGATCCACGTGTGATATTTGTCTCTCACCTATCATGTTGGTTCAAATGACAGGATTATTTTTATGGATGAATAATATTGCATCGTATATATAAATCACATTTTTTATTTTTATTTTTTGCCAGTCTTGAGGTTTGAACTCAGGTCCTGGGCATTGTCCCTGAGCCTCTTAGTGCTCATGCCAAGTGCTCTACCACTTGAGCCACAGTGCCACTTCTGCCTTTTTCTTTATTGGAGATAAAGTCTCTGGGACATTCCTGCCCATGCTGGCTCTGAACCATGATCCTCAGATCTCAGCCTCCTGACTAGCTAGGATTACAAGCATGAGCCACTGGCATCTGGCTTCACATTTTTGTTTTTATGCAATTATCTGTTATAGATACCCACTTTGATTCTACAAAATATATTTTACTATGATACATTATAGACATGTGTGTGTGTCCCTGTCTGTATCTGTCTGTCTGTCTGTCTGTCTGTCTATCTATTGTCAGTTGTGGGGCTTGAACTCAGAGCCTGTGAACTGTCCCTAAGCTGTATTTTGCTCAAGGCTACTGCCCTACCACTTTTAGCCACATCTTCACTTATGGTTTTTTTGTGGTTAAATGGAGATAAAGAGTTCATGGACCTTCTTCTCTTGGCTGACTTTGAACTATGATCCTCAGATCTTAGCCTCTTGAACAGCTAGGCTTACAGGTATGAGCATTCAGCTCAGACATGTTTTTATGTTACTTCTATTTTTCCTTTGAGATTCATTTAGTAACAAAATATTTATAAATATTTGATTTGAGTAATTTGTGAGGTTATGTTTTGGGAAACTGAAAACCCCTCTTCACACTTCTAAATTTTTCCACAAAAATTGTTTCTTTATGTGTCTTTATTTACTTTCTTCATTTGTAAAACAAGGCTAGATCAAAAGCTGTAGTTGCCTGGTGAGCTTTGAGAGTATACAATGACTGGGAAGTAGTATACCCCTGGCTGGTCTGAAAGAATAGATGGAAAATTTGAAGAGTGTAAACAATAGGAGACAAATTTTTGCTAATATTTCCATGCATAGCTGTAATGGTGGGGCAAGAGCCAGAAGGCTTAGCTGAGGAATGAAAATTATTAGCCTGAATGTCCACCAGGAAATGGAGGAGGAGGAAATAACAAATAGAATTGATGCTCTGAGAGAGGGTTACTAGCAAAAGCACCTAGGAATGCTGTGGTTAGTTTCCTTAGCAATGATACAAAAAGAGTTCATGAAAATTAACTTCACATTGGTAATGAGCAAGGAAGAGTCTAGAAAGCTGAAAATACAACTTTATGAGGCAAAAATAAAGTAAACTTGTGCTGGGAAGGTGGCTCAGTGGTAGAGTGCTTGCCTTGCATGCCTGAGGCCCTGAGTTCAATTCCTCAGCACCACATAAGCAAAAGGAAAAAAGCTGGAAGTGGTGCTGTGACTCAAGTGGTAGAGTGCTAGCCTTTGAGCTGAAGAGCTGAGGGACAGCACCCAGGCCCCACAAAAATAAAATAAAATAAATAAAATAAAATAAAGTAAACTTACACCAGATTAAATAAATGCCTTGGTGGAAGGAATTATGTAATGATGTAATGACTATCTTCAAGGATATATTGAGACATTTTATATTTTAGAACATAACCATCTAAGAAATATTTCCCTGGTAAAAGTGTGATTTGTTTCTCTACATCATGAATATATATATATATATATATATATATACATATATATACATATATATACATATATATATATATATATATATATATATATATATATATTCTTTTTTCTGGTGAGACTTGAAGGCTAAGAGGAGAATGATGGAATGTGGAATGCTTTGCCTGGGCACCACTGGCAATAGTGTAATGAACACCAGAATTCACTTTTTCACCTTTATCCCACTGATCTTTCCATTACCAGTTGAAGCCTCCCATGGTTCAAGTCCTCAGAGTAGAGTATAGACTCACTACAAACAAGCTTAACCTGAAGCAAAATGGGGTTAAATGTGATTTTTTTTTCTAGATGTGATACTTTGAGACCATGAACCAGGTAGGTCAACTTTTCTAAGAATTTAATATTAGAATCCGGGCTTTCAGGACTGGATGTAATGTTTTACTTGGAGGAGATGGCTTTTGGGAGAAAGAATCTCTAACTTTGTGAGTGGACAGTGTCTAGAAATGTAGAGTAAGGATGAGTCATGCTCAATACCTTCAATTTGCTTTTCTAGCAACATTGCCCATCATTCTCTAGCTCAGGAGAGTCATCTGTTTGGAATAAATCTAAGAGCTTTCTTGTCTTCTGGCCAATTGAGATTCCTGTGGGAAACATTGAGAAGAGATAAGCAGATGCAGGAAGTTTATTCCTGCATCTGTGTTCCTATGGTATCTCCATGGACTGACCGCTGCCTTGCGCTGCATATCACATCTCCCGTTGGATGATCCTCTTCAATGATGGGTTTCTGCTTCTGGGATCCATGACTAGTCCATGTTCCACCCCTGTAAGCCTGGAGGTGGTAATGGCCCTGCTGCTGTTACTGGCCCTGAGGTTCTGGCTGTGCTATCTCTTGTGATTTTCCTATCCCTTGACCTCAACTCAGTGAACAGTTTTTTCTTAAACTATCTAATCAACCATAATATATATGTGTATAATCTAGATTCCCCAGTGCTCTGAAAGATACACCTGCTTAAATAGGTTACAATGCTAGATAAAACATTGGAAAGGGTAGGCTGTTTAGCAAGAATATTCTCAACTGTAAAATATGTGTGATGCTCTTCTCTTCCTGAGGCCAAGACTGCCTGGAGAAGACTCTTCAGGAAGGCATAGTGTAATGTTCTAAAAGAAAAACTAGCCAATACATCCAGGAAGAAATTTTTTTCTTAAAAATATTAAAATTCTTGGGGCTGGGGATGTGTCTTAGTGGTAGAGTGCTTGCTTCAGGTGCATGAAGCCCTAAGTTTGATTCCTCAATATACATACACAGAAAAGCCAGAAGTGGCACTGTGGCTCAAGTGGTAGAGTGCTAGCCTTGTGCACAAGAAGCTCAGGGACAGTGCCTAAGCTCTGAGTTCAAGCCCTAGGATCTGGCAAAAAATTAAAATTCTCAATGGTGCATGTTATCTCTTATTCAGAAATTAGATCTAAAATATACCAGGGCATGATAAATTATACAAGACTCTAGGCATTCACATACAGTGAGTCTAAAGGAGGATACTCGGGAGAAACCCACACGCACAATGTCTCTGTGCCTCTGAACAGTTAAAATAATATTGATCAAAATAAATTCCAGGAAATGGAAACACGTCTGTCTGTCTGTCTGTCTGTCTGTCTGTGCTGTTGTTGGTGATGTTGTTTTGTTTCTATTCTTTTTTTTTTTTTGTCCATCATCACTTTCCCCTGGGTCTTTCTTATATGGCCATGTTTTACTTCTGTTCTTCACCAGTTTGGGAGAACAGAGATTCATGCTTAAAAAGCTCGGTTTTGGTAATCCTTGTTATTCATTGTAACTATTCACATTTATCCAGGACCTCTTTCTGTTCAGAAAAGATTGAGGTATTATGGAGGCTAAATATATATAAAGATATAAAATACATAGAACTCTTTACTTAATGAATTTTACAAAGCACAGGACTATAGTAAACATAGTGCTCTGGCCTTTCCTGAGGACTAGGAAGGGGCTGTGCTCATTAGGGGACTGAAGCTTCAACTTCACAAAGCACTTCTGTTCCAATCATTTCATAGAACTGTGTGTTATTATCTATTATGGCCATATGACTTGAATGAGTGACTGGAGTGTAGGCAAAAGCTACACTTTCCATTTTGGGATGGAAGATTTGAGAGCCTATGTATGACTCAACACATCCTTTTTCACCTGGTATGGGGATTGTGGAAGCAGCTGTCAACATGGAACTTCTACCACCTGGATCCCTTGAATGATTAGAAATGGAACCTCACTGCTAAGAGAAGGTGCTGGGAATGAAACAGCTGTAAATAAACAAGTTTTTTTCTTTATTAAATCTTTATTCTTTCCAAAAGGAGAACTCATAACCCTTCTAAGAGTTTTCACTTAACTGGTACAAGTAGAGGCTTCAGAGACCTCTCTGTTTATTTACAGATCATAGTTTAAGCTTACTTATTGTGCACTTTGCCCAAACACATACACAGAAAAATTTGGTTAGGATTAACTCTATAGTTAACTAGGCTTGGGTTTGAGTTCTTATTGGTCACTAGAACATTTGTTAAGTATATGAATGGAATGGTTTTGACTTAAGGAGAAGAGGTAATCAAGGCAAGTGCCATTTCCCTGGGAAAGTAGTGCAAACCTCTAAGTGTACATCCTGTTCTAATGACAAGGGGACCCAGGAGGAAAAGGACCCCTATCTAGCTGAAGGGTAGTTAATACAGGCACTGATCGAAACATCTCAGTAAACAGCACACATAAATGCCCAGATCATCTGGCAGGAGATCAATAGGCTTGAGCTGAAATGAGAACTATCAGGAAATCTAAGAAATATTGCTTGCAGAATTGCATTAGACAGCATTGCACTCGATAAAGTTTGGTCCTGTCAGCCACTTGCCCTGTCTTTGATTCAGGAAGACTTTCTTAGATTGGAATTGGCATGGCTGGGGAAGGCTATTAGATGGATGTAGACTTTTGCTTTGGGAGAATTGGATTGAGCCCTGTAAACTCTCTGGGGAGGGGGGGGGGCTCAGAGATCCTTTCATTCCTGGGTAGGAGTTTGATAGTACAGGATTTTGCTGAAAGAAGCATTTCTAATGGCTCAGTCTCCCTTTCTGTCTCCCTATCTCTTCCTTCCCCTCTCTCTTTCCTCTACTTACTGTTCTTCTTTTATCCCCAGAAATCTACCATTTGGTGAGACTTCCAAATTCCATCTCATTAAAACATGGTCCACTGTAACCATAGAATATGAAACATAAAGCTAGACCAAAAATTTAGGGCTCAGAGAAAATGGAATTTTTTTCGTACTATATATTCTTTCTTAAAACAAGCCAATGCTACCAGAGACTAGCGACTCATGCCTGTTATCCTAGCTACTCTGGGGTGGAGGTTGAAAGGATTATGGTTTGAGGCCAGCTGTACACTGTGGCACATGCCTATCATTTCAGCTACACAGGAAGAAGAGATTGAAGGGTTAAGGTCTAGGCTGGCCTACGTAAAAAGTAAATCCTATCTCAGAAAACAATCAGATCATAAAGGGCTAGAGGTATGGCTTAAGTGATAGAGTGCAAGTAAGAAGCCTTGAGTTCAATCTCCAGTACCACTTCCCTGCCTCTAAGAAATAAGTCAATGTCAAACCAAGTCAAACCCAAATAAATCTTCAGTAATAGAATAAAATCCTCATTATCCAGAATAATTAGGGAAAATGTAATAGTTGGCTGAAAGAGGACTGTTACCACAATGTCCAAATAATTATGCTACAGTGAAATCTGCTGTGTAAAAATCTGAGATATATTTCTGGTGATTCAGAAGGCCCATCATAAGAGCTGGTAGGGCTTTGTTACATCATTATGAGTAATTCTCATTATTTAGGACACCGACTGGGTAGAATATAGGAGGCTGAGCTGAACCTTTTCTGACACGTGGACTCCCAGGAGAAATTTATATATAATCTGTCTGATGTGAGCTTGATTTATTTGACATTTATCTCTTTCATAAGAATAAAAGGCTGAGAAAAGAATATCTGTTTATTTTAGCTTTGGTTTTGTTTGGGTTCTGAGAGGCAGGAGGCTTATAATCCTCTGGGCTTCTTACCATCTTCTCAGTGATTTTTCTCATCCGTGATTTCATCTGTCATTGTAGCATCCTAGGATGCTAGAAGAGGCAATTAGCATCAGTATCCAATGCAAACTGCAAAACAGAATCCCTCATCCTAAATGAAATATGTTTCCTAGGCTCCACCCCATCGTAGAGGCTGGGTCTCCTGTGTATCTTCACCTGTTGACTTTCATCAATGCTCAGCGGTACAGAGACATCTTTTCTTCTTCATGTTGTGTCCAGACCCTCTACTGCTTGGATAAATGGTTTGAAATCTTTGGGAGCTGTTTTCTAAAGAAGCAACATGATTTATAAGGAAAAGAAATACTAAGCCAAGAATTAGGAAATTGACGCTTAAATCCTTGCTTCACCTAAAACTTCTCAATCTTTTACTGAGAGTGATTTGTTCAAATCCACTGAACCTCCATTTTTTTCACCTGTAAAATGGCCCTAGTGATCCTTCCCACTTTCATGAAGTTCTAATGATGAATAAATGAGCCAATTGCCAAGGAAGATCTGCTGTCCTCTGGTCTCCTCTGTGAAGTTTCAGTGAGTGTCGGATCCTTGGTCTGAGGTTTGGAATTCTTTAGGAACCAGAGACTGATGAAGGATCCATGAAGAACTTTCTCTCAGTTCTTAAAATTTATATAACTTTAATTATATAAAAACTATAGATCAAGTTCATGTCTAGATGGGGTCAGACAGGCCCTGAGAGACTGACCAGAATCTCCTGCCTTTACTCCTTTGCCTTGCTCAGGCTCTGCTGCAGGTAGCTGGGCCTCACCCAGACATACAGTAAGCTAAAGAGGGAGAAGACATTAAGGGGAATTAAGGCATACGTGGAAGCTTAAGAAGTGAGATGTGAGAACTTCAAGATCTACCTCTATTCACCCATCTCTCCCTATCCTTTCAGAATTCCGTCATGAACATAATTGCTGTCCTGAAGAACTGCTTGTGAGGATAGGAGTGTTCTATGACTATGCTGTACAATATGGCAACCACTTGCCATCAGTAGCTGTTGAACATGTGGAATGTGACTAGTACAACTGAGGGACTGGATGTTTCATTTAATTTTATCGGAATTAATTTATAAACAGCCACATGTGGGCATGCAAATCAAAGTGTTTCTCCTTTTCATTAAGTCACCATGTCCAGGAGACTCCTGTGAAAATGCTTCTGCTTTATTATTATTATTTTTAAGTGAGGCCATATGGCTAAAGATGAATTTCTGGCATGTGTGTGGGGACAGGGGAGAGGAAAGGAGAGGAAACTTGCCAAAAAGGCCAGCTTGTTGGCTCTCAAGAGGCCTCTGAAGGAACATCTGGCTCTCAGTCTTGTAGGCTCAGAACTTGATTTTTCAGGCTATGCAGAGTCAAATTGATCTTCAGAGATGGGAGATCTTTAATCAAGCCCCCAAACTGATGTCATCAATCAGAAAGCTGGCAAGTGCATCACAGTGTAAGGAAACTAGTGTCCCTACCCTTTGCCAGGCATGTGGTGAGGGAAGATAGTCATTTTTTACAGGAAAAAATTGGAATCTGAAGTGAGTTCCAGATTAGACTACACTGAGTAGGCTGGGTACCTTTAAAGTGCAGAAGTTTCTTTTTTCTTTTCTTTTCTTCCCCTCTCTTCTCTTCTCTTTCTTCTTTCTTATCTGGGGGCCTCCTGCTTGCTACAAAGCCCTTTCTGAGTTTAGCCACACCTGCAGGCCTCTAAAAGCTTTGTTTTGCTTTTACCTCCCATTATCCAAGATCTCTAAGGTTGTTTTGTAGGGCTAGCCTCAAAAGAGTGATGTTCCTCTTGTGTCTGCCTCCACTGTAGTTATGATTACAGGCATTCACCGCTACACTTACTCCCAGAAGGTCCAAGAAATGCATTTTCTTATAGCTCTGGAGTCTAGCAGTCTAATATCCAGGTGTCAGTAGGGTTAGTTTCACTGAGACCTCTCTGTTTGCTTTACAGATAGCCACTTCTCTTTGTTATTCACATGGTCTTTTCTCTGTGCACATTTTCTTCTTCTTGTATGGATGCTAGCCATATTGGGTTAAGACCCTATACTTATGCTTTCATTTAACCTTAATTACCTCCCTAAAACAGTCACATTGGAGGTTAGCATTTTCACTTGGGTAGGGAATGGGGACACAATTCAGCCTGGAATATGTTCTTTGCATGAGTCTATACTTCGTTGACAGGCCACTAGACCTAGAGGCTACACTGTAACTCTAATTTGCCTTTTTTCCTCTTGCTTCTCTGGATCCATCCTCCACTCTACTCTTCCCTACCTTGTGACTGAGAAGATTGAGTTCTGTGAATAGTATCTACTTTCCTTACTCCAGTTTCTAGACAGCTGCCTCGGCCTGAGGCTTGGCTAGCTTCCCTCAGGTCACACACTTTCTTCCTGAGGCAAACCACATCATGACTCTAGCACTCTGTGTGTGGTTGCCATTATCCCATCACAGTCTCTCTGGACAAGGGTATAAGAAAGAGCTAGCTAGAAAATGCAGCCCCCTGCAGCTAGTCTCTAGGTTCTGCCTGGAGAACATGATATTAGGTTCTTGACTCCCTGCCCCAAGCAAACAGACATTTCTCCATGGACAGAGGGTATGCTTAGAAGGAGATTTAGCTGGTTACCTACCTCCCATCATCCCAGACCTCTTAAGGACCATAAGCTTCCCTCCTTCATACACAGTATTTATACCACTACCCACTTCTTTACCCACTAAAGTTTCAGGTACTGTGCTAAGCTAGAGATACATAGACTGTAGTTAAATAGGGAAAAGTTACAGTATGGGAAGGGAAACAAATACATGAATGAAGGTAGAGTAGACTAGGAACTATAATAGCTCATTGAGGCTCTGCAATGGGTATAGTGGCAAAGGAGATTGGCGTAAGGATTCAGGCTTGCCTGGGTTTGCATCCAATTCACTTCTTAGCAGTTCTGACATCTTAGGCAAAAAGCCAACCTCTTAAACTTTTGTTTTATAACCTTCAAAATACAGGCAGCAATAGATTGTTGTTCCTAGAAATAAACGAAACGTATCGCCTGTAATGTACTTATTATATCCTGGCATAATCTAAGTGCTTAATAAAGTTTAGCTGTTATTGTTACTTAGCAAAGGTAGAGCAAAGGAAAGGGCATGGGTAGTGTTGAATAATGGAAATGTTTTATATGAAGAACAGATCATTCCAGAAGACAGAAGAGTATGGACAAAGGTGCAAAGACAAACATGCTTAAAAATTATTTATCAATTCCATCCAGCTGGTACCTGGGGGCTGTTTATTAGGAGAAACAGTAGGAAAAGTTAAAGCCCTATCAAGAAGGGCACTGAACAGCAGTTGAGGGATCTGTTCATAATTTTGTAGTCAGGAAGGAGCCACTAACAAGAAAGATTTTGAGCAGGGCTTATGTATGATTAGATAAGCTTTAGCAAACTTTAATCAGAAAGCTTTTTGTAACTTGGGTTGAAGGTTAAGAAAATAACATGAAAAAACGGGAGCACCAGAATAGAGTTATAGTCCAGGGAGGTAGTAACAAGACCCACCTTGGGGGAAAGTTGGTCAAAAATAATAAAATTGCCAACATCATTATCCAGCAGCCCGTGCTCACGTCTGTAATCCTAGCTACTCAGGAGGCTGAGATCTGAGGATAGAGGTTTGAAAACAGCCTGGGCCAGAGATTCTTCTTCTTCTTATTATTTGTTTTGTTGGTCATGGAGCCTGAACTCTGGGCCTGAGCACTATACCTCAGCTTTTCAGCTCAAGGAAAGTGCTCTACCACTTGAGCCACAGTGCCACTTCCAGATTTTTCTGCTTATGTGGTGCTGAGGAATAGAAGCCAGGGCCTCATGCAAGGCAAGCACTCTACCACTGATCTACCTTCCCAGCCCGAGATTCTTATTTTTAATTAACCAGCAAAAAGTCAGAAGTGGAGGTGTGACTCAAGTGATAGAGCACCAGCTTTGAGGACAGCTGAAGAACAGTATCCAGGTCCTACTTTAAGATCTCGTGCCATCACAAAAACACAAAAAAAATTCCCAGCCTCAGATAGCACTAATTTAGCAGGAGGCAGAGCACTTGTTAACAGCCATTTAAACCAGATGGCCACACCTAACTTCAACTAGAAATTAAAAGGAGATACTTAGCTGGGCACTAGTGGTTCATGTATATAATCTTAGCTACTCAGGAGGCTGAGATCTGAGGATCATGGTTCAAAGCCAGCCCAGGCAGGAAAGTCCATGAGACTCTTATTGCCAATTAACCGCCAGAAAACTGGAAGTGGTGCTGTGGCTAAAGTGGTAGAGCGCTTGCCTTGAGCTGAAGTGCCCAGGCCTGGAGTTCAAGCCCCACAACTGACAAAAAAAGAGGTACTTAATTCTACTAATCCAACCAATGACAAAGTCACACTCACCTTATAAAATTCTGATTTTTCAGTAGCGTAACTACAGAGCCCACCTGTATTACTGGTATTGAGGTGTCAAGAGCTGTGTGTCTTAGAGATAGAGTAAAAAAAAAAGTGCAGATGGACAAGCCTTAATGTGGGCAGCCCTGAGGAGCAGCATGTGGCAGGAACTCAAGCAGTTGATGACTATCATCAAAGAGCACATCTATGTGTGCTCAGCCCCCCTCACAGCTCCTGCCCCATTCTGATGAAAAAGCCTGCTAACATTTAGTCAGTGTTTTATTTAGAAAGATAGTGTCTTGCTGGTATTTTCACTTGTGGGAGCTGCTTGTCCCAAATGTAGTAAAAAAAAAAAATGCCCCCAAACCCACATGGCCAAGGTACAGAGTAAGGCCAGATCATTCCTTCTGGGAAATGAAGATTACTCAAAGAATACAGTAAGCCAGGCACTGGTAGATCATGCCTACAATCCTAGCAAGTCAGGAGACTGAAATCTGCTTATCTTGGTTTGAAGCCAGCCTAGTCAGGAAACTCCAATTTACCACCAAGAAGCTGTGGGTAGAGCTTTGGCTCAAGTGGTACAATTCCAGCCTTGAGCAGAAAAGCTCGGATATAGCTTCTAGCCCTGAGTTCAGGAACCACTACCAGAACAAACTATACTACTACTACTACTACTATTACTACTGTAAATAAGGGGATGGAGCCAGGGTTACAAAGTCCTCACAGTCTTCATTTTGGGAAGCAGGCTTTCTTTTGGCCATACTGGAGGTTGAATTCAGGACCTTATAGTAGGTCGGGACTGACTCTACCACTTCAGCTATGCCTCCATCACGTTTTGCTTTAGATATTTTCAAATATAGGATATCCTGGTTTTTGCTTGTGCAGATCTCAGACCGTAATCCCTCTTCTTCTTCTTCTCAAATAACGTGGATAACAGGTGTGTGCCATCATACCCATTTTAGGAAGAAAGATTTATAAAGAATGGTTAGGAAGGCACTTAGCCACAGAGATATTAGATACTTAAGTATCTGATCCAGCAAGATCTCTGAGAGCTCTAGAGCTCTTTAATGATCATTGCATTGATAGTCCACACATTTAGATGAATTGGAGAATACTTTCCTTGACAAAACAAAGCAAGAGGTGGTTGAGGTCCTTTTCAAAGAGCACATCTACATGTGTTCAGCCCTGTCCCACTTCCACAGTTTCTGCCCTCAGACCATATTTCTAACATGGCATAAGGTTCTGACCATGGTGCTATAGCTTGAACCCTCTTGGAGTCTCCTACCAGCTGCTACATGACAAGTTCTGAGCCAGGTACTTTACACATGGGTCCTTCAATTTTCTCAGCATCCCTATGAAATCAGTATTGTTATCAGCAGCCTTATTTCTACAAAGCAAAAAGTAACATTAAGAGCTTCATTTTCTCCTTATCCAATTTGGATAACCGAACAACCTATTCACACATCAGGCTTAAAGACTTTCAGCCTAATAAAGAGAGTGTATTTGTTTAGTATCATTTCTCTGGTCTCTTAAAAATATATTTTTCACATTGGTGTTCAGGTTGATACCAAATGTAATGACATTTAAAACACAGGCAATCTTTAGTAGGAAAGATTAAGCACATACACCTCCTTTCACACTTGATTAGAAAGGTGCACAGAAATTTTAAATATTTTGGTTAAAAGAGAAGAGAAAACTAACTCTTCTTAATTAGGGAAAAGTAAATTATGAGTCTCTGTGAAGATCAGCAAGAGCTTGTTACCTTTTAATAATATTTTCTTTTTCTTGTATATAAGTTTTTTTTAATAAAAATTCCAAGACAGAGAAGGTGGAGAGCAAATAAAGATCCATGTTTCATTAAATTGGGAGAAATCTATTCTAGGGCAATCAAAGCCACAATAAAGGAAAATTGATGTAAGCTTTTGTTATATTTTAGAATATAAAACGTTGTGCTGGGTATGAGATTTTGCTCAAACTCTAATCTAACAAAAATTCAGGGTGAAAGAAACATAGTACTTGAGTTAGAACCAGGGCTGAGAACTATGAGTTCTTACCCTGGTAGCCACAGTCCATGGGGTAGTTGGAAGTGGTAAGTTCATGGGTGGGCTCTGAGGCATCTATATAGAGCTTCAAACTATAGGCAAATGTTGCTTATGGATATATTTTTTGCTGAGAAGGGTTGATAGGTTTCAACGTATTCTCAGAATGGGTCAGGTATGGTGGCTCATGCTTGTAGTCCCACTACTTTGACTATTTTGTAAGGAAAGATAGGGGTCCAAGGCTGATCTAGACAAAAGCATGAGAATTTATTGAAAAATGAGATGCAAACAGGACTGGGACAGTGGTTCAAGTGGTAGCTACCTTTCTAGCAAGCATGAGATCCTGAGTTGAATCCCTAATACTCACCCCCCCAAAAAAAGAGAGATACTATCAAAATGTCCAGGAATATCTAAAGGCTCTATGAGCACAGCATCTAATTATACCTCACATTTATATTTTGCATTTTAAATAAGCATTCCATTTAAGTATGGCAATTATAATAATTCAAATTAATGTTCATGATTGTATATTTTAGCAAAGAGTTCTAGTTTTATAGGAAATACATGTAATTAAGTAGGAACTGTGTTGTTCTTTTCTGTTGGATTTATTACTCAAGGGGGCCTATAAAGTGAAAGAAAGCATCAATAAGTCAGGAAGCATTTGATAAGTGCTCTTGATGTGGGAAAGCTATCATTCACCTGCTGAAAACTCATTAATGCTCCATACATAAGACTACACACTCTAGTGCAAATGCTGGAGGTCACTCTGTGTCCCCATTCATCACCAATGTGGCCCATTAACAATTGCTGAGATAGGAGAGCAGGGGAGCTCCAAGCAGGTCCACTCTCCTTTTTGCCTACTCAACAAAGTTGCTGACTGAACTCTAATGGCCACATATTTTATTTAGCTTGATAAAGATAAGAATCAGAACTCAGCCGGATTGGTAAAACCCACAGCTTTCAGCAAAATTCTCTTTTTCCTGTATTTCAATCACTTCTAGATTCTTACTATGTAGTGATTTAAAGAGCAACCTGTGTGTATATGGAGAGAGGGGTGTAGCTGTACCATCTCTGAAGAACATTTGATTCTTCTCAAGTGTCTTTGGCAGTTCTGTGAGCTGACATAACTCAAAAAACATGTGCTGTTATTTTGGGAAGGGCAGAAGAGTTTTATTTCAGAGTTCTCCCTGAAAATGTCTAATCTATTGAAGACAAAAGGGATGCAAGACATAGGCCTGTTCCATGGGGTCACAGAAGCTTCTGGGTACCTAGAAATGAGGATGCCAAAAGCGAGGAAGATACACAGGATGCATATCTTTCTTATTCACTCAGGGTAGAGGTAGGTAAGAATTAGACATGACTCTGACATGGAAAGAGCCCAGCCTTGAGATGAAACAAGTTTTGGGGATACATTTCCAGTTGCTGAGAAGTTGGAACAACAGTGTGTTAAAGATTTCAAAGGATAACTGTGGGGGGATGGTGTTTCCTGAGAGTGAGGTATTCAATATGTCAGTGTTAGGATGGGGAGGGACTATGAAAACATCCAGGAGAGCCTCTACAGGGAGCAAACTTAGAGTGCAAGCCAATCTGGAGCTGGGCCCAGAGTGCTCTTCTCCATTGCCTTGCATGCATTAGGTGCAATACTGCCTCTTCCACTTCCTTCTCTGCATTACTCAGAAGGGAGGAGGCCCAGAAATTGCTCATAGTTGGGTAGCTCCCTAGGCGAGGCACTGGAAAGGTAATTCTTCTGAACAGGTTACAGTCTAAGAAGAAATCAGATGTGAACTGGACTCAATTTTGTGGCCACCTTCATAGTTACAGAAACTCGGCTTCAATATAGTAATAAAATGGCAGTCATAAAGCAAGTGCTGGAAGTATGACATCATTCAATCATCCCCATATCCCCGTGGTATGCACCATTTCATTATCCCTATTATACAAATGAGGGAACCTATGAACAGCCATGTTAGCCTAACCTCACACTGGAGGTGAGTGGCAGATTCAAATGCAGACTATTAGATTCAGAACAAGCCACTAGTCTGTCCTCCTTCACAGTTGCCATTTCCTCAACTTAAGTCAGGCCATTGCATATCCGAAGTCTTACCAGTTCAAAGGAGAAATTAGAAAAATACCTTTGAGTATATATTAGGATGTATTCCAAAACAAGGGGTACAGACTAAACTTTGTTTAAGGTCCTGTTTCCCTACTTCCTGGAAGTCTGAAAAAATGGGGAATGGAGCCTTAGTAACACCATTCATTTTCTTATCTGAATTATATCTGGTTGCCTGAAAAAGAGAGGGAGGAGAGAGAGACAGAGAGGTGGAGGGGAGAGACAGAGAGAGACAAAGAGAGGGGGGGGGAGTGGGAGAGAAAGAGGGAAAAAGAGGAAGAGAGAGAGTTGATGGTGCTGCCTTGCTCCTTATAAGAAGGCGAGGAATGGTAGCCAGAAGGGTGGTGGGAGCATCTTTCCTGAAGCAGCACAGGTTGACCACACCCTTGTTGCTAGCAAATGGGTGCCCTTTCTGGAATTCAACCTCTGCGACTAGGAGCCCTTCTTTGTTGGTATACAGAAAGGTACTTCTCAGAACTCACATGTAGGCAGATTGAGACCCATGTTCTTATGAAGTTTCAAATGCTATTAAATACAATTAACTGTTTCTTCAAAAAGCTGAAAGACCTCAACTTGCACAACTGTAAGCTAGCAATTCATTTTATCATGAGCTTCATGAATTCTTGCTTAGAGTAAAATGTAAGCTCTAAAGGAGCTATTTAAATATTAATGAGAAACCAAACGTTGTTTTTTCCAACTCATTGAAGTGAATTTATGATGCAGTGAAATGAAGTTACATTACATTCCCTCGAAGGGAGAGAAGAAAACCTGATGAAGAATGTCTTCCTTTTCCTAATGAAGTCTGGTAGAATTTTATTCATGATGCTACATCTATGTGTATTATACGTATAAATAATATATCTGTATAAACATGAAAGGATGTAATAAACATGAACTAATGAAATTTTTTTGGTTTTTTTTGAGTGTGGTTATTAGAACATCCTTTATTTTATTTATTTTTATTTTTATTTTTATTTTTTGTCAGCCCTGGGGCTTGAACTCAGGGCCTAGGCACTGTCCCTGAGCCTCTCTGTGCTCAAGGCTAGTGCTTTACCACTTGAGCCACTTCTGGCTTTTTCTGTTGATGTGGTACTGAGAAATCAAACCCAGAGCTTCATGCATGCTAGACAAGCACTCTACCACTGAGCCACATTCCTAGCCTCCTTTATTTTTTGAAGTTGTTATTGTAGAGTTAATATACAGAGGGGTCACAATTACATGAATCAATAATGAGTAATGAATACAATTTTTTTGAACCATGTCTCCCCTTCCGTTGCTCTCTCTCAGCTTTTCCCTCCCATTCCCACCCACAAGATGTATAGCTCATTTCCCACATAGTGTCTAGTGAGTACCATTATTATATTTGTTTACCTTTGTTTCACCTTTCTGTGTTCTCCCTTACCCTCCTAAATACAAGCTAATAAGATAAAAGGAAAAGAAAACAAAACAGCAACAACAACAACTAAAATGTTTCTTTCCTTTTCTTGGAGTTCACTTTATAAAATATTATTTTATATGATCATCTGCACATAGCTATTGAGCCTTTGTCAACCACTCCTATGCATATCCTCCTTTGACCTCAGTGTGCTAATGTCTAGAGTCCTATATAACTTATCATGTCCCAGTGTGTGTGTATATATATATATATGTATATTTAATCATTCAGTATGTTTACTTGTGGATTTATAGGCACATTCTAGTTAGCACAAATGAAGGAAACCATGCAGCCCATGTTTCTTTGGCTCTGGCTTACTTCACTTAATGTAATTTTTTCCAAGTCTTTCCATTTCCTTATGAATGGTATACTATCATTCTTTCTGATGGATGAGTAGAATTCCATTGTGTTAGAGCTCAAAAAATTAACCCCCCAAAAATAAACACTCAAAAACCCAAAAACCCAATTTATAAATTGGGTAAAGAATGAAAGGGAGACTTAGAGGAAGAATAAAGAATGGACAATAGACACATGAAGAAGCATTCAACATCTCTGGCCATAAAAGAAATGCAAATCAAAACAACATTGAGATTTCACTTCACTCCAATTATCCAGAAAAGTAACAATAATAAATGCTGGAAGGGATGTGGCCAAAAGGGAACTCTATTACACTGTTGGTGAGAATGTAAACTTGCTCAATCATTCTGGAAAGCAGTATGGAGGTTCCTTAAAAGACTGAACATTTATCCAATTGGCCAAACAAGGCCACACTAAAACCACCATCACAACCATGTTCACTGCCGAATTGTTTCCCATAGTCAAGATATGGAATCAAGCCAGCTGTCCCTCAGTGGATGAATGGACCAAGAAAACCTGGAAATAATGAAGTTTGATCTCAGGAATGGGATATACAGGGAGGTACTTGAGACCATGGTCCCAGTTGCCCCAGGGAGAAATAAGATATATGGTGATCTGAGGTTTGATCTTACTCTTAAGTTATGTTTAATGCCAGCAAAACATTAAGGCTATTAGAACTAAGCCTGAATGTCATACATGGGTTTAAAGTTAATGACAAATATGTAAGAATCACTTCACCACTTTAATTGGACTCACATAGAATCATGAAGTGTCAGAGTTAATGTACCCCAGAAGATGCATTAACTGCATTGTGCAGATAAAGAAGAAACTGAGGTTTACTGAAGGAGAGTGACTTACCTAAGCCTACATGGCTACTTACCAGCAGAGATAGGAGCCTGGATTGGCTAACACTTTGGGGGCCATATTTGTGATCTTTGACTAGCTCCAATCTTAGTCTTTCCCTAGAGGTTGAAATAGGATCAATTCTTTCACTCATTAACTCTGAGCTATGATCTTGCTCTCCTACCATCAATGTTAATGGATGGTGAATGTGTGTACTTTATTACAGTTCCTAAATGCATCAGGGACTGCACTTTATACACAGAAAGATGTGCACTTTGATTTCCCTCGAGATTTACTTAGACTTGATTCTTTCATTCTTTAGTCTCTAGTTGTTCTGCAAAGCAATGAGCTTTCAGCTTGGGACAACAAGTGACTAGTTCATAGCAATAAATGTAGATGATAATGATCCTGGCCTTTGGGGACATATGGACAATGCAGCTCAGAGGGCAGTCACCTCAGGAGAGTTGCTAAAGGGTCAGGTCCTAACCTAAACAGCCAGCTCTACTGCTTACAATTCTCTTTGGAGAGTTTTACTTCCTAATCAAAGTGGTGAGCCTTCCCCTGTCCTGTCTTGATCACTGTTTTCATTTTCTTCAATGCCTTTGTATCCAGATACACATATATTCAAATTCTACCTAGCTGGCCCATCCAAATTCAACCATTATGCTTCTTTTTGTAACGTATCAATATATTTGATGAAGGTCAGTCTTTTCATGGCCTGGTTCTGATTCATTTGCTGTACTTCGTGGCATCTGGCCAGTGTTCTTCACAAATGCATGATCAAATAAATGATTGAACAGAAAAATTAGCCTTCCTATACTCTTTCATCAAGTCAAGGACCACAGAAACAGAAGTTTTATTGTTATTCTCCATTAAAAATAAGAATTTTAGGCCAGGCATTGGTGGCTTATGCCTATAATCCTAGGTACTCAGGAAACTGAGAGCTGAGGATCACAGTTCAAAAGCAAGCCTGGGCAGAAAAACTCATGAGACTCTTATTTTCACTTAACTACCAAAAAGCCAGAAAAGACAATGTGGCTCCAAGTGGTAAAGCACTAGTCTTGAGCACAGAAGCTCAGGGACAGTCCCAAGCCTGAGTTCGAGCTCCAGGACCAACACACACACACACACACACACACACACACACACACACACATACACACACACACACAAGTATTTTAGAATGTTATCCTTATGTATTCCAACATTTCAACACACCTCAATACTTGTTTTAGAAGACCAAGTTATGACCTTTTTGAATTCTGTGGAAAGACAGCTCAGTGGGTGGTTTTACTTGAGGTCTTTCATGTATTTGGGTTATATGGAGGCTGGGACTTGATTTATCTCAAGGCTTGACTAGGCTGGATGTCTGAAATGCATTCACATTAATGACAGTTGGTACCCGCTGTTGATCTTCTTCACTTGTCAAAACTAGACTTGTTACTGCAGTTGGCCTCTCCTTGTGGCCTGGGTATCTTTACAAGATGACATCTAGATTGCTAAAGGAAACATCTTATGAATGAGTATTCCCAGACAGCCCAGAGAGAGTTGCAAGGCTTTTTATCATCCCATTTTAGAAATCCTAGAATGTCACTTCCACATTTGATTGGTCAAATATGTCCCTAAGGCCACTCAGATACAAAGATGGGGAGAAGCAGGTAGACACAGGGAGGGAAGACATTGACAATGGCCATTTTTGAAGACTATACAATTACAAGAATATGTATCATCCTGGAATATAGCACTCCATGGTAGAAAGCTTTCACAGCATGCATGAAGCTCTGGATTTGATCCCCAGAACACTAATAATAAAAAAAATTGAAAATACATTATCTTGGAGAGCCACCTGCCTCTACAATCACCTTTCTTCATGAGATACTTTATTGCACGGGGAACAGGTCCTGGGAACAGGTCCAACATCAGGTATATTTTGGGGAGATATGAAGTGAGCAGGAGAGAGAGAATCAGTCATTTGAGATACTGGTTAAGGAAATGAGGTCTGGGAGAGGTACTACGGAACATAACATGAAATTAGTGGGAGGGTGAATACTATAGAAAACCCTGCCTACTTCTTTGACCTGCTCAGAGGAGGAGATTGGGTAGAAAAACAAGCAAAGTTAATGAAAAGTATTACAAAATGTCTTTATTGTTTATTTAAGTCACATATGTTGAAGACTATTTTCCAAGAATAAACAGCCCATCATCTTACCAGCAGAACACAATGGTGTTCTTTTTTAGTTTTTTTCCAATTTCAATTCCTCCTATGGTTTGTCTCTGGAATCATCCTGTGTTGGGCGTGAGTTCTACACCTTTCATCTAGACTCATTTTATAAACATTGCTCCAATGTTAGCACCATCTTTGCCCCCATCATTTTAGAACCTTTATTCCAAACTCAAATTGGTGATGAGACTAGGAACAGAGCATGATTAGGGAGGGTGGCTCGTGTCTCCTGTGGCCCAGCTGCCATTTGTCAATGAATAAGGCTGTAGTGTTGGTCCCTGATGTGGCTCCTGGCTAGGGATGAAACCTTCAGGGTACTAGCAGGAAACACTCTTCCTTTAAGGGGCAGATGAGCCAATTTTTTTCTCCTTTCAACCTTTCAAGGAGGTTGTTGGTTTCTTAAAAATGTTAAGCTGAGACACAAAGGTTTATATTTCTTGTCTCTATCCAGGCTTACATTTCTTCCGGGAAGGGGGATTTAATTTTACTGCTGTAGCAATTTTTCACCACAAGAATCTGCTTACTTCTTTTTTTGATACTGAGATGCCAGGCTTGGCACATTTTTGGCATAGAGGGCATCCCCTGTTCTCTGCAATGTCCTCTATTTTCTACCCATTTAAATTCTATGTGTTCTTCAAAGGCTACTTTATTGAAGCTGGAGTTTTAGTCCCCAGGCCCAACTCTTTGGGATTCCATGTCAGATGTGGCCACTGCCCATACAGACCAACTGAAGAGAACTGGTGAAGGGCAGAGAAATGATGTTTATTACATGGCACAAGTACACTACGGAAGATAGCACTTGAGTTCATTTTCAGCCATCTTCAGGATACAGATATGAGCTTTAGGTTTAAATAGAGGAAGAACTGAGGCAAAAGGAAAAACGTATGCATAAGTAAACAGTCCCAGTTACATGTGTGGCCTGGTGACCATTATCTCAGTTCTGTTGTCATTTGAGGGGAGCAGTCTGGTTCCCGTGAGGCGATTCCTCCTATTTCAGATATAACATTATAAGTACATGTCCTGATTTGAGAAGGTAGTCTATGCTATAAGGCTCTGCTGTTCCTTAAGGGTAGCTTCTATCCCTTGACATAAAAATGTTATTGATCAGTTCTGATTTTCCTGGAACCCAAGGTGATTGTAAAGTGAATACAGAGAGATAGGCTTAGAACAAAGACACATACCAAACAGAGGTGGGGATGTCAAACTTTTCTCCTGCTTTTAGTTAATTCATGGGCCTAAGATAAGGAATCAGTGCTTTTTAGCAAAAGCAGCTTTTAAGCCCCTGTTATATCATCTTCTGTCCTCCTTGAAGCCAGCTCCTGCTTTTTGTTCACATACCCAGGCTTCTATTAAAACCTTTACTGTTGTTCATAGATTGGAATATTTCCGCTTTTGTCCCATTGATTACCAGCAGTGTGACCTTGGTTAAGTCTTTGTACTCCCTGGGCTTCAGCTTTTAAAGTTTTAAAATGCGGTGCTGGCTATGAGTTAATGAGTCCTTTGACCTTTGAATGGACCTTTGCATATCACTTTGGAGACGTTGGAAATTTGCCAGTTAATATACACTCACAGTGTCCTCAGTGACCTTGAGTATTCTTATTCATCACACATCATCTGGACCATATGGAAATGTGCATTATTATGGATTACACAGATTGAGTCTCTTCTACAACCTTCCCCCTGTCCTACTCCTGCTTATCCCTCTCTTTTCATCCAGTAAGTAGACTTCAGACACTATTCTTTCTTGTGGTTGATGCTCTGAGTCTCTGATTATGATAAAGTGCAGCAAATGGAAGCATACTTTCTGAAGGCTATACTTCAAACACTCTATTGATGCAACATGCCACATATCAATCCCAGTAGAATGTCCACAAACCAATTTGGCTCTCCTTTGTTGAGGCAAAGATACAAGCCAGTAACTGCTCCTCTCAGAGGGAGAAATGATTAAAAGAGGGCTACCGAGAGTCACTTCTATCTCTATCACGAAAGCATGGAATAGATTGCCAAGATGAGCTTTGTGCCCTGGAAGTTCAAGTTTTCTCAGACCAATGGTGCTCAAGACTTTGTTGTGTAAAAAGAGATGACTGGAACAGTATCCAGGGACATGGAAATGCTCTAGCTTAAAATCATGAAAAGCTAGAGTTTTTAAAGACATTTTTGTGTTTCAAAATATGCAGTATTCCTGGGTACCGGTGGTCAGGCAGTGCCAAATGATAGAACTCCTCAATGCCCAGTCAAAAACCCCACTTGCACTCAAGGCTAACTTCTACTATGTTCTGGCTTTCTGGCACACATTCTATACTTCCCTGCCTCTTGGCATTCCTTTAAGCTCTTCCCCCTGCTTGAGATGCGCTGGCTTAAATCATCCCCATGAACACTCGGCTCACTCTCTGTGGGGGGGCGGAGGGAAGACGCTTCAGTGTTGCCTCTACTGTGGGCTTTTAGAGCCTGAATGATTTAGGATTAAATCCAAGCTTTTTACTTCCAGATGAGGATACTTAATTTCTCTGAGAAGCCTTAATGTTCTCAGTTGTAAAATGAAGAGAGTATGAGATGGTGCAATGCTTGTAGCACTGAACAGCCAAGCATCTGACAAAGACCCAGTGAGCAACATCCACTGTTGTTTCTCTTATTGACAGTAATATAGTTGCTTTGGTCTGGATGTAGTTTGTCCCTCCAGAGTTAATGTACTAGAAGACTGGTCCTTTATATGGAAATAGTAAGAGTTCATAGAATCTTTAAAAGATGGGATCTACTGGAAGGGATCTAAGACTTTGGAGGGAACTGTGCTTAGGAAGGTTTAATGCTGGTCTTACAGAGTGAGTTATTTCTCCTAGAATGAATTGTTACAAGAGAGCAAGACTGGCACTTCCCTGATTTCTGTCTATCTCAGCATGTGATGATTCTCTTTTTTGCTCCATCATGATGACACCTGCCATGTTGTGACTCAGCCATGAGGCCCCTCACCACAGGACAGACCAATGGGGCTGCTCTATCTTGGACTTGGAGGCTCCATAACTGTGAGTTTGATAAACTTCTCTTTATTATAAAATTTCCAGCCTTGAGTATTTTGTTAAGACAACAGAAAATAAACAAGCAGTGCCATATTTGTGACATGTAACTTGTAAGGAAGATATATACCTGCTATTTAGGAAAGTTCTTGAAGTTAAATGTTATTTGACTCTTCTCATTTATACCTTTCATTTCCAAGCACAGAAACTGATATAGAGAAAATTCTTAATATGTTAAGTAAGGTGAATTGACTATGTCACTTAACTTGCCTTTTCCTTCTGATTATATTCAACAAAGGCAAGAGAAAGTCAGTATTGTAAAAATAGGGCAAGAAGTGTTTGCATTTTTTAGGTTATAGCTTATCAAGAATGCAGCTTTGGGGTCTTGCCTCTTAAACAGTATATTCCAGGGAGGAGGAAGGAGATTGAGACCATGACCTTTTGTGTGTGCTTTCAGTATTTAGTGCTCTGCGGGGCACTTGCTGCATATTTAAGTGTGTTGCTATTCATGATAAAAGCTGTAAAGTGACAGATCTGGGAGCAGAAAGGCAACTCAGTAATGGATTTCTAATGCAAGAGAAAGCTTGCTGAAGGGTTATAATTGCCCTAACAACTCCAGCCCCATCCTGAAATCCTGTACTGCCCCCATAAATGTAGCTCTGAAGGGTCAGAGCTTCCTTTGAGGACTGAATCCTGGGCCTCACTCCTGGCAGTAGAGGGAGAGGCCTGGCATGTTGTGGTAAGATCACTGGACAATAATTCTTTATATTCTGTTGAGCCGCCCAGTCTCTGAGGCAGTTGCAAAAGCTTAGCATAGCTCCACTCACTGCTTGTTTATGACACATGACTCTATTTCATCAAGCCTTATTTTACTCATCTGTAAGGTAAGGATGATAGTCAGATCAAAAGAGTAACATATACAAATTAGCCTGGAACTTTGCTGGGGATGTAGTGAGTGCTACCTCAGTGCTGGTTGTTGTTATATTAGAGATGTAAGGGTTGTTCTACCAAATTGTATGCTTTATTTTTGTGCCTCAGCTTAGACTGATGCTCATTCTCTTGCATGATCTGGAGACTCCCAGATGAGAGATGGAAAGGGCTACAGTGGCCCAGGTAGGAGATAAAGGTTGATAGGGTAGCAAGGATGGGAGAGAGGCGTTCACAACAGTTCCATGTAGAGCTGAGGGGAGATCTGGAGTTTCCAGGCGACACCAGCATTGGATCTTGGGGAGCTGATACTTTAAATGAGACAGGAGACACTATAGGAAGAGAGTTCATATTGGGAGTGGGGTGTCAAGCTTGTGAAGCCTGCAGCATATTGAGATAGCTGGCGGAGAGACCAAAAAACCGTTGGAACTGACTTTGGAGCTTAAGAGAGAGGTCCAAATTGAGCTTAGATTTTAGGAGTTAGTAACATTTGTAATGAACAACATGAAGGCCCAAAAGATTTTCTGGACAGCTTTCTGCAAAATGTCTGGTGTCTAATACAGGGCCTGATAGTAAACACTTCAGGATTAATGGGATCATAGGGTCTCTTCTTTGAGTACTCGTCTTTTAATTTGAAAGCAATCACAGACCATACATAAATGAATGTAGAGCTGTGTTCCAATAAAACTTTATTTGCAAAATAAATGATTTGTTTACCCTTGCTATAGACCAGTGCTTTGAACACAGTAGGTCTATGAGGAATATGTATTAGGTTAGTCTATCAGCTCCAGGAATTGTCTGAAGTCCATGTAGATTTTTGCTGGTTTATTTGGCAGTGCTGGGGATGAACCCTTGCATGCTAAGCAGATGCTCTACAACTGAGCCGAGCCACTCTTTTGGCCTGGTGAGAATTTTAAAATAATTTAATAATTAGGAGCTTATAATTGTTAGTAATATTATGGAGACATCTACAAAAATAACTTGGAGAAAGGATATTTAGATTACTATTGCCATACAAAAAACTAGTCATCAAGACTTAGTGATACACTCTTGGATTCCTAAGCATCCAAATGGAAACGTTATCTGAACCAAATTCTAGGCCCTCTGCCAAGTATGACAAATCAGACTGGAAGACTGCAGGACCAGGCAATGAGAGAACCACTGGATTTTAAACCTTCTGAGGGCCAGCCTGCGAGGTAAGGTAAGAGGCCTCAGCTTCCAGGGGAACACTCTTATAGACCCAGGGATCCCCAGGATGGAACTTTCATCGTGTTTAGGTAGTTGACTGCAAATGTGTTAAATAATTAAGAAACTGCTCTCAAGAATCTGGAACTTCCATTGTGAAGAAGTGGCTAATGGGAGGAAATAGAATATTTCTGGTGGGAGAAAAATCAAACATTAGATGAGAAATTGAAGCCAAGTGAAGGAGTAGACATTTTTCACTCAGGAAACTAGTCATAGAAAATAAGGTGGTAGTGGTGGAGAGAGGGAGAAAGGTGGGAGAGGAAGATTGTAAGTGGCTTGTAAGAAGCTTTAGAGCTTCATGCTAGACTATTGTTGAACCATCCTGAGGACATTTGCATGTGAAGGTGCATAGTTCAATTCCTTGGTCACCTACAAGGGGACAATATGAGGCTCCTAACTGTCAAGATGTGGAGGAAAATGTAGGTCTGTATTTCATCAGAGCATAGAAATGGCTTCTCTGTTTCCAGAGGGGATGTGCAAGCATATGAAGAAGCCTGGAGTTCCTGGGTGATCTGGTAACTCTGATATAGGAATTGCTTGTGGTACACTGATGACAGCGGGTACCTGAGTGTGCATGTGTATGTGAGAGCACCTGTGTCTGCACACACAAACATGTACTCACATATATGTCTATATACAGGCACATACATGTACAAATATTTATGCATGTCTTTATGTATACACATATGAATCTATAATTATATTATAAACTGACAAGCATTTTTGTTTGTTTTTGGTCGGTAATGGGGCTTGAACTCTGGGCCTGGGCACTATCCCCCAGCTCTTCAGCTCAAGGCTAGTGCTCTACTACTTGAGCCACAGCGCCACTTCTGGATTTCTGGTAGTTTATTGGAGATAAGTGTCTCACAGACTTTCCTGCCCAGGCTGGCTTTGAACTATGGGCTGGCTTTGAACTATGGTCCTCAGATCTCAGCCTCCTGAGTAGCTAGGATTATAGATATGAGCTACTGGTGCCCGGCTGCTGACAAGCATTTTTAAGATGTTTAAATTGGTTGAATGGGTAGGACCCATGCTATTTGAATAATTTCTCATGTAAGAAAGTGGGAGTTCATATATAGTGTAAGGATATCTCTGTATTTGTTTTTTTTTCTTTTTCTTTTTGCTCAGTTGTGGGGCTTAAAGTCTGGGTCTGGGCACTATCCCTCAGTTCTTCAGCTCAAGATGAAAACTCTACCATTTGAGCCACAGTGCCACTTCTGGTTTTCTGGTGGTTAATTGGAGATAAGAGTCTCATGGACTTTCCTGCCTGGGCTGGCTTTGAACTGCTATCCTCAGATCTCAGATTTCTGAGTAGTTAGGATTACAGCCACTGGTGCCTGGCTTGCATTTGGTTCTTGAGTTTATATATATTTAGGATAGCCAGGATCAAAAGGAATGCCAACCTCTAAAAATCAAGATTAAAAAATTAATTTTTTTTATTGTGAGAATACCGTACAGAGGAGTTACAATTACATGGGCAAGATAATGAGTACATTTCTTATCAAGCATTGTTGCTTCCTCGTTGTTTTCCCTTCCCATTCCTTCCCATACTCTTCCTTTCCCCCCACTCAATCCTCCCCCACCCCCCACCAAAGTAAAATTTTTAAGGAAACTCTATATCTCTGGCTACATTTTCCAATGTGGCAATGCACACTGGCACAAGGGGAGGTAATACCACATTACTCTCAACCTACACTCACTTGTATATGTCAGTCCATCTGGACTGCCTCTCAGGTTAGCAGCATCTGCTTGTCCTGAACATATTTGTTATTAGTCCCTTGTCTGTCATGTTCAAGCCTAGATTCTCTAATTTGCCACCAATTGTTCTTTCTAGAACACAAGTTCAATCAGATTACATCTTGTGTAGAGCTCCCTAGTCCCTAAATACAAGACCTAACACTTTCTTGTCTGGTAATAGGGATTTCCATCACTTACTTCCTCCTTCCTTTCATTCACCATTACTTCCTTCCTGCTATGTTCTCTGCAATCCAGTGTACCCAGCCCTCTGATTCTTCTGGTCAGTGATCCTTCTCGGTTCTTCAGCTACTACATATGCATTTTCCATTTGCATTTCTGCCCATGTTTCCAGACCCAGTTCATCTGCTGCCTCCATGCTTCTACATCTCTCTCAAGATGCTTCTTTACTATAGCACTTCCTATGTTGTAATTGTCTGGGCATGGGTTTGGGAGCCTATTTAGAGGAATGCTAGCTCTTTTGCTTCCTAGCTACTTTACAACTTATTCTAACACCTTTGGGTCTCACTTTCTATAAAATGTGAATGCTCAGAAGACCTCTTCATCAGGTTGTAGGAGGTCTCAATGCAACTGAGTCCAATCTAGATCAAATTCTAGCAGGCCCCTAACCTATTAAGTTCTGTGGTATTCTCTTCTACAAGAAATGGTGTTACACACACATATATTAAAAGGCAGATAATTGATTACTACCACCACTCATTTTTTGTAGTCTAGGTTAAAGGGTTAGTTCTATAAACATGAAATAGTAGCAAACATTACATGATGGGGAAAATAAAAAGTGTGCTGAAAGCTGGGAGTAGAGTTGATAATGAAAAGAACATTGAAATGAAGGGTAGTGGCTGAACTTTCCTTCCTGAGTTTTATTTCCAGATCTGAGTGAAGAAAGGTTCTCCAATAGTCAGAGTGAGGATAGAACCTTTCATAACCACCCTTGTTAGGCATGGGATTTTAGGATTGCTTCATTGGGAGGGATTTTTAGAGGCCATGTGGCCCAGACTTTTGACCCCTGTACAAATGTATCCTATACCATTCCTGACAGAAGCTGGGTCAAATTTAGTTGCTTACTTGTGCCTGCTGTATGATCTCAAGTAAGTCTGGCATTTACACATCAGACAGACTTGTTTTGGAAACATAGCATTCTGACCTTCAGAATTTGCTCAGCTCTAGATCTCTCATTTCTGCTAAAAAATAGAGATAATTAGAATGCCCACCTCGTATACTAGGAGATGGGTTAACTGAACAACAAACTGACATATCTGGTCCAGTGCATGGTGCCAATAGCATGGCTCTTTTTCCCTTGGAATAAGACAGCACACAACATCTTCTTCCTGTGTAAGAGCTCATCTGGTCTGATGCCTGTATAAGGAGGGAGGAGGAGAACTATACTGAACTACAACTGGGCCCTTTCCATGTCCAGTCCAGAGGCTGAGTCTGCTGGCTAAATAAACTATCTCCTTCCTAGCACATTTTATGGAGCGTTTCAATTTAAAAATGTCAGTCGTCAGCACATTTAAATGTCCTGGGACTAGGAAAACATCAGAAGGAATTATTGACTGTTTTATTGATTTAATCAGATAGTTTTGTACAAATTATGGTCCATAAAATTCTGAGCTTCCTGGAGTCTTGCATAAAACACAATTTTAGTGTAGCTTAAAGTAGAAACTACCATCATCCCAATAGGTAGGATCTAGAAGAGTAGAGATGGTCAGAGCAAATTAAGATTAATGCAGGAGGAGTATGGACATAGATTTGTTCACAGAATAGAAATGATACAACTGTTTTTTGTTTGTTTGTTGGTGCTGGGGATTGAGCCCAGAATGTGCCTTATCATTGAGCTATTATTCTCCTAGTTCCCAGAGAACAATTCCTAAATCAGCTTGACTGTGAATGTGTAAGGAAAAAAGGAAGACAAGAAGATTTAAGGAATTCCTTAAATAACATTTGAGTTTAGACTTTAAAGGCAATGGGAACCATTAGAAGTGTTCATAAAAGAAAATGATCTATTCAGAGCTTTGTTTCAGGAAGATAAGTCTGGCTAGAAGGTGAGAATAGATTGCATTGGTAGGGAGCAGAACAAGTTGAGACAGGAGAATAGGTGTGTGTGTGGGTGGGGGTTATTGCAACTGTCTGAAGAAGAGGTCATAAAAGTTGCACTTGAGCACTGGAAAGAAAACAAATGAGAGACACATTGCAATGCAAAATCTACAGAACTTATTGACCGACTGGGGAAAGGAAGAGCAAAGGATGCTTCCAGTTTTCAGCTCCAGAGAAAATGCCTGAATTATCTAGTTTAGCATGCAATATGTAGAGCATATTTTTAGTGACTAGGGTTTACTCATTTATTGTTCATGAATATGAATGTGTGTATATGTAGCTCCATGAGCATATGGAACAGCATTCAATAAATCAATAACCTAAAAATTACATATGCACACTCTTTCACTTCAACCTGCATTTATCTTAAGTATGTAAAATAAAGGTTTGAAGCTATCTAACTTTAACTGAGAAATTGCAATTTTGATAATGTTAGTATAGGGATTATAGTTTAGGACTCTAAACTGCTGTGACTGATGATAGTCACAACCATGCTCACAACCATCTGTGAGGTGGACACTGGAAATCTCTTCCCTGAGCTGTTCTCAACTCTCTCCTCCCTTGCTCCCACAATTAGTTGTCAAGACTGGCCTTCTTGCAATGAGGGTTAGTCAGAGAACCCTGGTCTGGATTCAGTGAGAACATAAATGACATCTGCTTAAAAGATTTTTGATAAGACATTGCCTTCCTGATAGAAGAGAAACAATACAAGAGCAGACAGTTGGCACTTCCTCTGCCCCCTCCTTCCCAGCTTGACCATGGTATGATCTTTAAAACTCTGGCAGGCATTTGCAATGACAGATGACAGACAAGAAGATCAAAAGCAATGATTCTAGATGTCAGAACAGGAAGTACAAAGGGTGTGTGGCCTCATTGTAATGTTGAGCCACTGTACTAGCCTTGGACCCATTAGGTTTAGATTTAGTGATAAATGCTAGTTGGCTTTGTTGTTGTTGATACTTGCAGAAAAATGCACCCCAACGTTCAGTTCCTTACACAAAGCCAAACCAGGCAATGGTAGAGCTGGGATTTTCTCTCAACTCTTTCAAAATGATTCTATTAGTTAACTTGTGGTAGACAATTAGAAAGACTTTTGGTCCTTGTTCCTGGCTCAGAGTTCCTAAAAGTCTGGGAATTTCCTGAATGATAAGGGTAATGGGAATGCCTTTTGTTTTGAAGAGGCAACTGTTGATGGGACAGCAACTTCAGGATAAGGCTGAGTATTAGGAAGATCTAACTTGATCAAAAGCTTGGCATTTTCAACTATATTCCTCAATCCTTTGAGGAAGAAAAAGGGATGATGAATATATAAATCGCAATCACCAATGATCTAATCACTTGTGCCTATGTAATGAAATTCTTTAATGAAGCCATAAGCTCTTAAATAAAGGGGTTCATTAAGCGACATACTAGGAGTGTAATATACCCCAACTCCATGGGAACAAAAGCCCCTACATTTGGAAGCCTTCCAGATTTATTTAGCTGTTCATTTTTTTCCTTTAAAATGAATGAATGAATACAAACATTGTGTCTTCTTGAGTTCTGTGAATTGTTCTAGAAAATTATTGTACTTGAGATTAGGGTTTTGGGAATTTCCAATTTATAGCCGGTTGTCAGAAGTATGGTAGCCAGAGACTTGTGATTAGTGTAGAAGTAGGGGTAGTCTTGTGGGACTGAGCCACTTGTAGGATTTGACACATGTCCAGGTAGACAGAAACAGAATTGAATTGAATTTTTGGATATTCAGTTGGTGTCAGAGAGTTGGAAGGCCAGTATGGGGGAAACAATCCATACCTGTGATGTCAGAAATATCATCAATAGGAAAAAAAAATCCCCACAGAACTGTATTTACAACATCCACAGCAAGCAGTGTAAAGGGCTTCTCTTCTCTTCTCTTTTCTTCTCTTCTCCTCTCTTCTCTTCCCCCCTCTCTGTCTCTCTCTGTCTCTGTCTCTCTCTCTGTCTCATCTGTAGTGGGTACATACTGTCCATTCCATGGGCTCCATATCTCACTTCCTCCACAGTTTGGGGTGCCTGTTAGATGTTCTCTTTGAAACACAATGATTTAATGACAAATTTTTACTCAGGTTGTTGTTCATTATATATATATATAGATATATAGATATATTTATTTATTTATTTTGAGAGAGAGAGAGAGAGAGAGAGAGAGAGAGAGAGAGAGGAGAGATTGGCATATTACATTGGGCTGCTACCAGTTTTGTATGCCCTGTAAGCTGAGAATGATTTTCACATTTGCAGATGCTTGAAAAAAATCAAAAGATGAATCATATTTTGTAACCCATAAAAAATTATATGAATTTAAACTCAAATTTCAGTGTCCATGATACAGTTACATTGGAACACAGTCATGCTCATTTGTTTGTTGTCTGTAGGAATGTTTATAGAACGTAGATTTTTTTATGGCATGCAAAGGCTAAAATATGTATTATCTGGCTCTTTAAAAAAAGTATACTGGCTCTTGGTCTAGAAGTAGAGTTCAGGGAGTTATTAAGCAAATGAACAATTCATTCTAAGTAAAGGAAAGAGGAAAAAAATATAATTGAGATGCTTACAAAAAAATGCCCAAATAAGAGAGGAATCTAAAAATCTTTTTTTTTTTTTTTTGGTCAGTCATGGGGCATGAACTCTGGGCTTAGGCGCTGTCCCTGAGCTCTTCTGCTCAAGGCAAGCACTCTACTACTTGAGCCACAGCGCCACTTCCATCTTTTTCTTTTGCTGGTTAATTAGAGGTAAGATTCTTATGAACTTTCCTGACTTTGAACCTTGATCCTCAGATCTCAGCCTCCTGAGTAGCTAGGATTACAGGTGTGAGCCACTGGTGTCCAGCTGTCTAAAGATTTTTTAAACTTATTTCTTAGACACAGAACTATGTACATCATTCAGTACACTTGAAATGTACACAGAAAGAGCAGCTTAGCTTTTGGGCAAAGAGTGAGCACTTTAGTTTTTGGTGCTAAGGATAGAACCTAGAACCTTAAGCATGCTAGGCATGTGTTTTACCATTGAACTACATCCCCAGTCCCAGAGCATGAATTCTTTTCATGCACACTATAAAATTCTGAGTTGTGTAGTTTTATCTTGGGGAAAAAAAATTGATTGACCTTGTAATTAAGCCCCTCAGAACCTCCCACACACTAGCTGTCACCTGAAACTATTGTGTGCTTGTAGATGTCTGTATATAAATGAGACATCCTCTCAGATCCTGGTTACTTTCAAGCAAGTCCTAATGTCTTCATAGATCTCATCTAGGAAACTTTTCCATGAATCCAACTCTGGAAATCTGCAGGACTATTTTCTTTTCTTTTCTTTTTCTTTCCAAGAGAAAGCTAACATGAAGAAATTTCTTTTGATGACAATACATCCTCATATGGAGCAAGAGCAAGGGTATTCTCTAGGTTCTCTAGTATAAGGACACTAATCTCATTCATAAGGGCTCATCCTTTATGGCTCAAATACCTCCTAAGGGCTCTCCCTCTGGATATTATCCAAATAAATGTGTGTGTGTGTGTGTGTGTGTGTGTGTGTGTGTGTGTGTGTTTCAATATGTGAATTGTAGGGACACAGCATTCACTCGATTGCAGCTATACCATGAAAAATTAAAAAGAACTTTTCAACAGGAACACAGTATAGATAATATGACAAAACAATAGCCAAACATATCTGACTTGTTCATAGACATAACTCCTCATTAAGATAAAATTAGTTTTTAGAATGGATCACAAAACAAACTCAACTTTATATTACAAAGAGACTCAGGAAGTTTGAAAATTAAATATGTCAAGAAAATACACAAGAGAAGCAGGCTGGATATCATAATCTCATATAACATAGATTTAGAACAAATAACATTAAATGAAGAAAGAAGGGTGAATTTATGGATTTACTTTATGGAAGGCAACATTAATCATTATCTGTAGACCAAATAGTATGGAACCCACATTTATACAACAGAAGTTACAAGAGACCTAGGAAATAGGCAGATACGAACTGGTGAAGGGGAATTTGATTCGCTTCTCTCTATGTGTAACTGACTGAGAGGACAAAATCTATTTATCCTCTATATATTTAGTTTTGAGTAAAAAATATTAGAAAATAAATTATTTTTAAATAAGAATTTAAAGCTTAAACTGGGTGCTGGTGGCTTATGCCTGTAATTTTAGCTACATAGGAATCTTAGATCTGAGAAACACAATTTGAAGCTAGCTTGGGCAGGGAAGCCACTGAAACACTTATCTCTAATTAACTACCCCCAAAAACTAGAACTGTAGCTATGGCTCAAGTGATAGAGTGTTAACCTTGAGCAAAAGAGCTCAAAGACAATATTTATACCTTGAGTTCAAGCTCCAGGACTGCCACAAAAATATAAAGCTTAAATAAAATTGAAATTAGGCTTTGTATTTACAAAGTTGGAAAAAGTATATAACAATATATTGAAGAATACCAGAAAGAAATAATTAGTAATACAAAGGTAGGAGTTAAATAAAAAACAGTGTGGAAAATACAGATAAACATTAAAATAATATTTTAACCTCCTAAGAAAAGGTGAATTATTTAAATAAACTGATTTCTATATAAGAATTGGAGCAAATGATCAAAACATTACCTTCCAAAAAAAGCACCAGCTCAGGAGGTTGTCAAGGGAAATCTCAATAAAACTTTTAAAGAGCAAGTAGCTCTGCTTTGATTAAAGCAGTTAATAAAATGGAAATAGATGGCTACTTTCTCACTGAAGTAAAATCTACCTCCCTGATTCTAAAAGCTAAAATTATCTTTACTTGGGAAATTGTGAATGCTAATTAAAGACAACAGCAAGACGATTTCCACTGTTACTGAAAATTATACTGGACAAACTCTTGAATTCAAATAGACAAAAGAAAATTGAGCAGTAAAAAAATTGAACATCAGTAGAGATGCTTGAAGATGACATGACTGTATATCTGGAAAACCTAAGTGAATGAACTGAAACTACTATGAACAATTAGAAAATTTTGTGTGATGGTATGTCCAAAACTAACATATAGAGAAAATAGTACATTTATATATGCAAATTACAGCCAGTTAGAAAAATTTCATGGGAGAAAACATAGCTATAACAGCCAGAAATACAGAAAGATTCAGTATCATGAATAAATTTAATAAAATTTCATGATGTCTATATGAAAATACAATTTTAGTCCTGAAAGATACAAAAGAAGCCTTGAAGAAATGGAACAACTTTCAATGATCTTGTATAGGAAAAGTTGTTACAGTAAATTGCCAATTCTTCTAATACATTTAATATGATCCTAAGCTAGAGCTTTGTGGGGTTTTTTGTTTGTTTGTTTGTTTGTTTGTTGGTCGTGGGACTTGAATTCTGGGCTTGGGCACTGACCCTGCACTCATCAGCTCAATGTGAGTGCTCTACCACTTGAGCCACAGTGCCACTTCTGGTTTTCTAGTGGCTTATTGGATATAAGAGACTCACAGACTTTCCTGCCCGGGCTGGTATGAACCGTGATCCTCAGATTTCAGCCTCCTGAGTAGCTAGGATTACAGGTGTGAGCCACCGGTGCCTGGCTAGAGCTTTGTTTTTAATCACATGCGCTTATTTTTTAATCTTACCCTTTGTTTTTTTCTAGTACTGTTTTTCGTTTTGTTTTGTTTTTGTTAGTTGTGGGCCTTGAACTCTGGGCTTAGGCACTGTACCTCAGCTCTTCACTTCAAGGCGAGCGTTCTACTACTTGAGCCACAGCGCCACTTCCAGTTTTCTGGTGATTCACTGGAGATAAGAGTTTCACAGACTTTCCTGCCCAGTCTGGCTTTGAACCGTTATCCTCAGATCTCAGTCTCCTGAGTAGCTGGGATTACAGGTGTGATCTACCAGCACCTGGCTTAGTATAGTAATGTTTTTTAAATTCGCGTTCGTTAGGCAAGCACTTTACCCTTTTAGCCTTATCTCCAGTCTTTTTGTTGTTTTTCAGATAATCTTGCTTTTTTTGTGTGAGAGGGAGAGTGAAAGCTTTTGAAGGGCTAATAGTTTAATTATTGTTCAGCTTTGGTGATACTATGATTAAGCTCATTTGTGTTATATACTTTGGTGAAAAATTATTAAAACAAACAAACTTAAGCATTTCTTCTTCTTTTGTATCAGATCTCACAGTAGCAAGTAACATCAAGTAGCACTGAGACAGTGAAAGCTAAATATGTGTATTTTGAATTACATGCTTCCAACATGAATTACTAAATTACTTAGTTACATAATGATTCTATATGTCTGTGATGCATACTGAACAACTAATAACATCTGTGGAAGGATTGCAGTTACCTATTCTTTTTTTTGTGCCAATATGGGGCTTTAATTTAGGGCCTGGGTGCTGTCCCTTAGCATTTTTTGTTCAAGGTCAGTGCTCTACCATTTGAGACACAGCTCCACTTCTAGTCTTTTTTGGTTAATTAGACATAAGAGTCTCATAGACTTTCTTTTCAGAGCTGGCTTTGAATTACGGTCCTCAAATCTCAGACTGCTGATTAGTTAGGATTACAGACATGAACCACTGGTGCCTGGCTCTGTTTATATTATTATTTTGTCACTATCCAAAAAAATGCTATCTAGTAGGCACATCAGATGCTATTTCAGCCTTATAGAAGAAAAAAATAAGCCCTAAACAGATAGAAGAATATCAAGGTTTCCCAGCTAAAATTAAACTTTTTAGTTTGGAAAAGGTAAGTCTAGGCTGGGCACTGGTGGCTCATATCTGCAATGCTAGCTACCCAGGAGGCTGAGATCTGAGGATCATGGTTCAAAGTCAGCATGTACAGGAAATTCTGTGAGACTTTTATCTCCACTTAATCACCAGAAACTGGAAGTGGAGCTGTGTCTTACAGGGTAGACACTAGCCTTCAGCACCTAGGCCCTGAGTACAAGCCCCATAACTGACTAAACAAAAGTCTATGTAACTGGCTGAGGGTGTCTAATTCACTGTCTGCATTTTTATCTTGCTCTGTAATTCAGAATGCCTGCTAGGAGTTAGGAATATAAGCTCATATTGTGGGCGCAGCTCTTCTTCCCCTTCCCTGATATGGCCAGGCTGAACAGTCCTCCCATGTCACAGCTGATAGCCACTAATAGACTCTGGCTGGAACATGACATTTATCTCCTTCTTATTTGTAGCACATAAATGAAGTTAAAATAATGGCATTTTGTTGGCACTGAGAAAAGCAAGTTCCAAAGTGCCCCACTTTTTCTGGCTATTCAGCTTCAGAGTTGATACAGAATAACAAATGTCCTGGCCCAGTTTAAGAACCTGTAATAAAGGACTTGTCCTTCCAATAACTATTGAGTCCTGGGGTCTCCCATCCGTCCTAGGTAGACCAGTCAAGTCCTAGAGCCTGGAGTCAGCATCTATGAGGGTGAAGCAGAGCCAGGCTGAGTTGATGACTGAATGACAGCTCCATGAGAGACCTGAGGAATGTATCAAGAGTAAAGGGGAAGTAGTACTTCCAGAAGAAGGAATGTCTTGTTTTAAGCATCCAACACCCACTAAGAATGGAAGTTGAGAAAGCCACAAAACCATATCATTGTATGATACCATGTCAAGATCCCCCAGCTCTTATGTTTGAATCCTGACTTGACTTCTTCCCAGTTGTATGATTTTACTCCACTGTATCCCTTATTTTTCTGGGCCTCATTTTCTTCATTTGCAAATGTAATGGGTTTGTTCTTTGGATGCCCTTACTGGAGCCATTTGCTGTTCATATTATGGTCTCTGAGGATCTGTGCTCCCAGCTGTAAAGTGGGGAGAGAAATTCCTGTCAGTTTGTCTCCCAGGGTTGTTGAAAGGTGTGTGGAGGTTTTCTTAGTTGAAATGTGTTGGGCTTGGAAGCTGCTTCCTAGATTTTCAGCAGCATAACCATTAACCCCACTTTCTTTTATGGGCCCTTTCATAGGCTGCATTTGGCTGGAACCATTATCTTACATTAGCTGCCTTTTAAAGGTCTGTTCATCCCTCAGTGTAGAGGCAATTCAGATTAATCACATGAAACCAGCTGAGCAGCATTCCACCAGGCTACAGGAGCCTGAAGAAGGAAGAAAGGAGGAGAGGTCCTCTGAGTTCTGATTCTACCTATGTTCTCCATTTTCACTTTCACCATCCCAGGCCTAAGCAGACCCGGGAGGAGTACTGCACAGGCCTGTGCAAATGCATGTATACATACACACACAATCTGGTGAATGCTTTGTGAGATTTACTGTAAGGGTTGTCTGGTATTAGACAGGAATAAAGTTGCATCCCTCTGTAGGGATGGCCCGGGACAAGGAAGCCCTTATAGAGACTGGCTATATGGTATCAAGAGGCCTCTGTGGTCTTTCTCTCTTGGGTCAATATGTCCTCATTTTCACTCTGGGAGGAGAAAGATAGGAGTTTGATGGGGTACCTATAGTGATAGAGCAAGCTAGGACTCTTTCTCTGAACTGAGGAGAACCACTAAATTGCAGACTTATAGTGTGTGTGTGTAGGTACATGTGCATGTGTGCATGTATGTATGTTCATGCTCACACATGTGATCTTTAATGTCAGCATATTAGTAGCAGGAGGGGTGGATCTGGGAAAACTTAAAGGCATTTCAAATGGAGAGCCTAAGCTATAAAATTCAGCCATGCTTCCAGAATGTCTTGGCACATGTAATTGTTTTAGTTAGGATGAGGTCATGCTGACTTAAGGTGGACTCTAATCCCTTGACTGTGCCAGTCTAGGGCTTGAACTGAAGGCCTGGGCACTGTCCCTGAACTTCTATCTTTGCTTAAGGCCAGGGCTCTGCCACTTGAGCCAAAGTTCCCCTTCTGGCTTTTTGGTGGTTAATTGAAGATAAGAGTCTCATGGATTTTACTGTCCTAGCTGGCTTCAAATTGCAATTCTCAGATCTCAGCCTCCTTTGTAGCTAGGCTTACAGGCATGAGTTAGTCATGTTCAGCTATGATGGTATTCTTATAAAGAAGGAAGTTTGGACAGAAAAACCAACGCATAGGAAAGAAGATCATATGAAGACACAGAGAGATTTTGGGGTGACATGAAGAAAGACATTGGGCTGTTGCAGATGAAAGCCAAAAAACACCAAGTATTGCTGATAAGGTAACATGAGCTAAGAATGCTCAAGGATGGCTTCTTCTCTAGAGCTTTCGGAGAGAGCATGGCCCTGCTGTCATCTTGATTTTGGATTTCTAGCTTCTGAGCTGTGAGTATAAATGTCTGTTGTTTATGTCACCTAGTTTGTGGTACTTTGTGATGGCAGCCCTAGGAATCAAGTATAGAGGCCAAATTTTTTTTTTGGGGGGGGAGGGTCCGGTCATGGGGCCTGAACTCTGGGCCTGGGCGCTGTCCCTCAGCTCTTCAGCTCAAGGCTAGCGCTCTACCACTTGAACCACAGCACCATTTCTGGCTTTTTCCTTTTTGCTTATGTGGTGCAGAGGAATCAAACCCAGGGCCTCAGGCATGCAAGGCAAGCGCTCTACCACTGAGCCACCTTCCCAGCCCGAGGCCAAATCTTCTTATGACCCTGCCTTTAGTGAGTGTGTCCCACACTTTTCCCACTTCCATGATTTCTTTCACCCACAGCCGAGCCTCACACCCCTTCCAGGCTCTTTGGACTACCTTGCTTCCCCCTTTCTCTCCATATTATGTCTACCCTTGCAGGTCTAAACAGACTCTCAAGGTTCATACAGACTTTAAAGATCAATGGTTTACTTACTTTGAATGCTTAGCTTCTCTTGATAATGTCCTTAGAAAGAAGTCATCTTAACCCTGATTAGATTTGGAATGTCATATCTCTCATTCTTTCTCACTCTTTCCATTCCATGAATATTCACTGGCTACCTGCTATGTGGGAAACTACATACAGTGAGTAAAAGACCCAGTCCCTGGTCTCATGGGGCTCACGTTCTAGTGGAGATTTGATACTGGCAAACTCTTCTTTTTCTGGCTCACATCTGCCACTGAAGCAAGTCATGCTACTCTTGGTCCATATAAGGTGGATTGTGGTGGTGAATCTGTCACTGCTCCCCTGGGCACTTCTGATTCTCACATCTAAACCTATTTGGAGATCAGAAAGGGTCGCTATAAATGATCCAAGCTCTATTTTACAAGGCAATTGATGTTTAGAACACTGTAACTAAGAAAGAATTGGCAGCCTCTATTCTTTATCTCCAAATCAGATACAGTATCAGATGTGCAAGCCAGTGGGAATCATTGCTCTTATGATACGGGATACATATTGTCACATAATGTTGAAGTATGTATTTGCCAGAATGCAATAGATTATAATAAACTATATCATATCATCTATTAAGATTGTATTTATAATATATTTTAATCATGTAAGAAACAGAATTTTTGGCAAGAATACCATTTATTGAATCATCTGATAATGTTCCAAGGATGTTTGAAGCTAACAGAAACCTTAGTAATGAACTAGCTTTATCATTTTTGTGATAGAAGAAACTAAAGTACCAAGAAATAAGCTAACCTGTTCCACAAAGAGAGATTGATTGGAGACTCACACTCAGGTCTCTGAGCATCTTCCCAGTCAGTCTGGTGAGATGGATTCTCATTTTGTAGATGAGGATGCTGGGACATTTCACAAGTAAAAGCTCTGATGGCTGGACAGGGAAGGTCACATGTCTGATGTTTCTATACAATATACAAAATGAACTATACTATCATATACCTTGATAACTGAGTATAGACTGATATTGCTTAACAGGTATTTCTTGTTACCTTCATATTCTGTAGTGAGGGGCTGATGATGTAGTTCAGTGGTAGAAAAATTGCCTAGCATACATGCAGTCCTGTGTCTGGACCCTGGTAACACTCATATGTGTGTATACAGCCAGGGGTCAGGAAATCTTAATGAAGAGGGGACAAAGGTTGACTTAGAGGCTTTCTTACTATCTATGGTTATCAAGATGGGTCATTCATTGCCCTTAGTAGAATCGGGTTGGGACAAAGCAAGGCTAAATAAGTATCTTGTGCTCAGCAAAACCTCTGGATTAATATGTCTCTTAGCAAGAGATTTGGGGTGACTGAAACCAAGCAGGAAAAGGATTCAAGAACACCAGAGCATCATTCTAGTTAGTATCATACTTCTTACTCAGAAGCCAGTTGCCATGGACTTGTCCCAAAATATCTGCTCCAGAGACAAGATATTTCCTCATCTGGTTTGTTTGTCCCTTGAGCCTCTGAACCAGAATGCCAATCATACAGGGTTGCTAGAACCTAAGTCATTGGTGGGGAGAGGGGAGATGGGACTGAGATAGGGTTGGAGCATAGTGGATGGTGTCTTGGGGCTCAGCTGTATGAAGCCCATACACAGTTTGGGGGAAGCTTGACATCTATCATAGGTAAGGTGGCAAACAAAGGTGGATTTGGGTTAGAAGAAGGCCAACTCATTCATTCAATTAATTAACTATTTATTTATTTATTTATTATTATTATTTATTTACTGAAGGATAAATGTTTTCTGTATACCCTTCATGCTTTAAGGTGCTGCTAGATATGTCAATAAGCAAAATCTTTGTCCTCATGGAGATTGCATTTCATAAGAGAGTCAGATAAACAAATAAACATCTGCAGGCAGAATTTATTGCTACTAAGTTGCCACTGCTCTGAAGAAAAAGCAAAGGGCAGTGAAAGCAAAGGGAGCAGGGAAAAGTAGTTTTCTGACTCCTATGGAGAGGGCACAATGAGGCCAAGAACAGAATAAAGTGAGAGAGGAGACCTGCCATCTGACTGAGGAGATGACAGAGGGAATTCAAAGTACAAAGAGATTGAGAAGAGAGAGATGCTGGCTCTGCCCACTGGGAAGTGGAGAGCTGAGCTGGGTGTGTCTGTAGGACAGAGGTGGTAGGAGATGAGAGCAGAAGAGTAACCATAGGAACAAACTATGGCAATGGAGAGGTATTGGAGGGTTTTGAGCAGACTCTCCAAGCCTGTATGAAGAGACCTCTGAGGAGGTAGAGGAAAAGCACATGACAGATGGAAAAGTCAACCAGAGGGGCTCCTTCAGGTATTTGTCTATGGATCTAGTGGCTGGATGAGTAAAGGTTGTTGGAAGGGACTTAGGGATCTCATTTTGTGTGGCAGTGCCAAATGCTTTTCCTTCCTGCATGCAGTTAACCACAGCACTTAATTCCCACCTCTCTGAAACCTCCTGGATTGGGCAGGAGAGAATCACTGATTTTCTTCTCAGTTCTTTCTCCTAGGGCAGGGAAAGGGGCACTGAGAGAGAAGTTATGACATCTAAACCCCAGCTCCAGACCTTCAGTGTCTTATCTGGCGAGCTTGGAGAAATCATATCACATCACTATTGCTGAATGTGCATATCAGCCCTCTCCAAGCGGGGATTATCTTCTCTGTTCTTACCCTGAAGGCTGGTTGTTAAGAGAGAATATGAGCAAATAACTCTGTGAATGGCTAAGAATTAAACATATGAGAGAACAATATTTCAGTAATTTATCTTACCATTATTCTACCTTTTTAGAAATAACTTATCACATGCTTACTGGTGGTAAAATTACTTATACAAATATACAGTCTTAGTGAAATGAAATAAACTAACCAGAGTTAACTACTTGGAATTTTAAGACCATGATGGTAGAAGCGAATGTGTTCATGTGAACTTCCCATCTTGCTCTTTCTTTAAGGATTCAGCTCTAACACCCTTAAACTACTCTATCTCCAAAGATGCATAGTTCCAGCAGAATTCAGAACAATGGTCTTCCATAACTACTGTTCTCCATCATCAGACTAAAATTAATTTATCATTCCTTAACTTTACAAAGTCAGGTAGGCAAGGGATCTTGACTTTATAGTAGAGTTTAACCAAAATTGGTGGAGTGAAGGAACATTGGAGTACTTTCTGTGTTTAACTGAATTATCTATCCATAATTTTTCCTTTCCTCTATGCCCTGGACATAGTTTCTCCATTTTGCTGCCCCATTATTTTTGGGTATGGTCATATGGCTGGCTTTGGCCAATGGGTGGTAGTTAGACATGATATTGTGTACACTTCAAGCTGATACTTTAGGAAGCATGGTAAGTTTCTGACAGCTCTCTTGGAGCTTCTGTTCTACCTTGTTAGAATATCATACACCCACCCTACCCCTAGCAAGATACACAGGATAGATACAAAACATCCTAAGCAGGAGTCCAACAAGGAGAAGCCTTATGGAGAACAGACAAGCTACAATTGACATTTGAGTAGGAAATAAATGCTTTTACTCTAAGCCAGAAAGATTTTGAAATTGTTTGTTGCAAGCATTCTTATAGTAAGTTCTAACTCTTACATCTTCTGAGGTGACAGTAAACTTTATTAATTATACTAGCTCATTCTCCTATTTGGGTTCCCTGTCATTACTATCTGTGGTTTTTATCAGGCTAAAATTTGGTCCCTTGTATTTATTTATTTCACTAGATCTTTAAGAAGGAGGCCATTTTTTAAGAGCAGGATCCATGTATATACCTAAGACAATGCCTCATCCAGAATCAGAGCCATATTGGTACCAAAATGAAAGCATTACAGCTAAGATGGTTAATAGAACCCTTTGAGATCAAATATGAGAAGTGCAGGACTTTTGAGGGGGGAAACCAGGTTGTTATGGCTTCAAAGAACAAATAAGTTGAGGTGGTCTAATAGAGAAAAGGTCACGGAAATCTTCCGCAATGGCAATGTCACTTTCATGTTCAAAGAGTGACTCATATCAAAGCTTTGAGACTCAGTCATCATCTGGACATAACAAAGATTTGAATCTCTAGCCTCTGTATCTCTAGTTTTGCCTACTGAAAGGAGACAAGAATGACCTTGTGTATCCTCTAGCTTTATTGGGCTAGGAATGCTTCCCACAGGAATGGGGCTAGAAGAGCAGGGAAGAATGTAATATAAGATTCCAAAGGCATCAAAGGCCCTGGACTAGAGTCACCTTCGTACCCTCTAGCTCCAAAGGCAATTGAGTCATATACTCAGGGATGGCAGAGCTTAAACATCATCATCTACTTCTTATAATTTTTGAAATGTCTAAATAGAGAATAGATGTCTATCTGTGGACATCTACAGGACATCTGTGGGCATTTTAAGGCTACACATTTCAGTTCAGGATAAATCCATGCTCTGGTTGAAATGAGTAGTCCCAGGTTCCCGTATTCATACTCTACTCTCCAATGCAATAGTATTTTGAGAAAGGCCTTTAGAAATAACTGTATTTAGCTAAGGTCATGGAATAAAGCCCTTATGATGGGGTTAGTGCCTTTGTAAGAGCCTGGTTCATCTCTCCTCCCATTTGAGAATGTAACAAGATGCCCACAGCAAATCAAGAAGTTAGTCCTCACCAGACTCTAGGTCTGCTAATAACTTGACCTTGGACTTCCCAGGCTCTAGAAATTTGTGCATTGAAGTTTCTGTTGTTTAACTCACCCAGTCTATGGTAATTTGTTACAGTTTCCTGAGCTGAAAACTGATGGTGAACCAGTGTTGTATGAACATAATTATTTCTTTTGTTCTTTCTCTCTTTTAGCTCTTCATGTATTTTAAAGGTTTAGTATGTGAGTTGGCAAGCTTCCTCCTTTTTTCAGTTATATATTTTTAAAATTATCTTTAGTTGCAGAAAGAAGTTACCATTTAATAAAGCAGTTTATAAATACAATATGTCTTGATCAATGCCACTCTTTTCAAAGTTCTCACCCATCTCTCCCCTTCCCACCACTTCCCTCACTCTTCTTAATTTTGTAAGATACACATTGGATTCTTGTCTGCATTTTATCCCTCTTCTCCTTTTCAGTTGTCTATCATTTTCCCCTAAGCCCTACCATATTCCTTTCAAGTATCTGCTTCTTGGTGTTTTATTTTGCTGAACTTTGATTTTGGCTTTCTAAAGAATGACACTATTTGAGATCTCCCTTAAGTCTACTATGCTTCAGTAAAACTTTTTATCATAAATGGTCTGACAATAAAGATTCTTAGATTTTGTGGGCGTTATGCCAAGGTCGCAGGACCCCACCAAGAAGACCACCGAGAGTCAGACTCTATAGCTGTTTTATTTAAACGGGCTACAGCTCCAGCCTCGTCCTACACTCCGACACAGCAGAGCCCAGGAGGAGAGCCCCGAGCTATGGATTTGCAGGTCTTATAAGGGCACACAACCAGGTGGTTTAGCACCACGTGTTGCTCTGCTCTGAAACAAGCAACAAATGGTCAATGCCTCAAATACTCTAACTTTTCAGTTGGTAATTCCTGCACTATTCTGGACACTTCTTAGACAAGAACTAAGCACCTATTATGAAAACGGAACAAGTATATCAGAGGCTGTGAATATAGATCTGTTTTAATGAACCTGAGCAGAGGAAAAGCAAATTTCACGGGTCCCTTTGCTTTTCAAGAGAGATGTCTACTTTCATCTAAATATTTCTTTAGTCCATTTATTTTGATACTGCCTTCTAGATAGATACTGTGTAGATTAAGAGTCTAATAAAGATTAGTGTATTTTGATTATCTGCTGGCCTTTAGCTTTTATGGACCTATTTTTAAGTTTTACGACCTTCTGTTCTTCTCAAGAAGGCAAAGAGGTAGACCACAGATAACTTTTGCTAAACTAGGTGATCTGTCCATCCCAAACTCAGAAATTCTTGTTCATTTGTAACATTGTATGCTTCCAAATCCCAAAGTGAACACATTCCAACTCATCAACACTCCAGGCTGTGCACGGCTTCCATTGGTTGCTTTCTTCATCTGTGTGGTACTGAGACATTGTTTGAAATAGTCCTTAGGGAGCTTATGTTACTTATTTTAGGAAAGTAAGTGGATTGAAACTCTCCACCAAAGCTGAGATAGAGGGCCAATATACCGAATTATTGAATTTAGTGTAAATTCAAGATTTCATGTGACAGTAAAGAACTGGTGAAGTCAAAGGGCAGCATTCACTCTGCCTCTTCAGCTCTAATAAGATATTATAGGCCTTGAGGCTCAATTCAGGAAATCAATCTGAAAAGAATCAACTTGAATTCTTCTCCCTCCTGCCTTCATGAACTCCATCCAGAATTTCCAAGGGTGCTGGAGAAAGTTCCTTTGTTCAGACATGGAGTTGGAGAATTTTACAGACATACAGCTCTATCCTGCAGGCTCCCTTCCACCCAAAGAGCTCCCATCCTGGGCAAGCATGGCTGTCCTGAGCTGAGCTGAGTTGATCCTTGATCTTTGTTAGTGAGTCTCCTGTGTGTTTTCTCAACAAGAATATTGTACTTTAACACAACAAAGAGTAAAAAGATTCCTAGGATTACTAATTTCAACAAATCATTTATGGCATGAATTATTGGTTCATTCACTCATTTGTCCAGTAAACATTATTGATAACCTGCTATTTCCCAATATTCAAAAGGGACACACAAATGACTGAAAGACCTAACCCTGTCCTCAGGGATCTTAGTTCAAGAGTGAAACCATGATTGCAATAGAATATTAGAAGTGCCCTGAGAGAGGCCTAGACAGGCTCTGTGGGACAGCAAAAGGATGCTCATCTCCTCTTTGCAAGGCACCGTGGCTCAGAGCCCTGAAGACTTGGTCATGTATTAGGGGAACTGAGAATCCAGCTGACATACTCTTGTTCATGGCCACATTTTTCAGTCATCACTTACACTAGTGCATGTCTGTTTCCCAAAGTTGTGAGTGTTCAGCACAAGGTCCCTCCATCACTGGAGATATATGATGTGCTGACCAGAGAGAAGACCAGACATCAGCAGCACCAGTGATAACAACAGCAATAACAACAATAATAATGTTTATAGGGTTGTTTACCATATTCTTGAGACAGGGCTGATGAGCATTTTAGGTTTACTTTTTAGTGAAAGCTTTATAACAACCCTCTGGACACTTGCTAAGTTACAGAGGAGATCCAGGCCAGAAATTTTAAAATCTTTTCCAATGTCTAGGAAGTGATTCAGCTTGGATTGGAGCCACACCAGGAAAATTTGGTATACTTTGATCATATATTCTCTATATAGAAACTTGAATGAGTTTTTCTGTGTCTAACATATCCGAATTTATTGGAATCTCTGAATCTTGTACAACTAGTGTTGAGAACCCAAAAGACACATCACTAGTGCTCAAATTTATGCAATCATCAGTATTACCACATTGCCCCTTAAGAGTCAGATGCCCAGGCCCTCTCAGAACTGCGGAGTTGGAATTTTTCAGTGTATGATAGGGCTGGGGCAAAGTGGAGTTAAGAAGCTATGGGGCGGGGAGCGGCGGGGGGCAGTGCACACACACAACAAAGCTTGGGAATTCCTAGAAGCAATGACCTCTGAAGTCTCCTTCAGCTCTGAGTCCAAGGTTCCCCTAGGCAGTAGTACTTTTCTTTTTCCAAGGGCTGTAACTGCCTGTTGGTGATGAGAAGAGATATCACCAGCTTGTAAGCTAAGCTTTAGTGTCCTGTGGGAATGCAGGCAGCTTGCAGTGGTGCAGAAAGTGGTAAACACATTTGACTTTTCTTTATCATCTTCTCATGTACATGATGGGCAAAAGGGACTGGATCTCTGTATCCAGGATAATAGGGCACTAAGGCTTTGCTTTAGGCCCAAGGCCTGGCCTGGCTCCTGATCAGTTTGCTCCATGCTGTGGCTTGAACCCCAACCTTAACCCTACTGGAAAAGAAAAAGCCAGCTTTGGAGACTTTTCCTGACTGAGTCAGCTCCATGTGTCTCTGGGTCAATTGTATGGATGTTTGATTCTAGATTTCAGCATTGGAATAAGGAAGTGAGAGGCAGGGTCTGGGGTTGAACTCTGACCCTGCCCTGACTCAGAGAGGTCATCTTTGCATCTCTTTTCTTCCACATGACATACAGTGATTTAATGGCAGTGAAACTTACTGTGGAAAGTCTCAAACTCAATATTGCTAATGGATGATTTCAAATGTGGATAAGATCTCTTCAACACATCAAGAATACACCTTCAAGTAAAGATTAGCGAGTGAAAAATTGCATAGTTAAACAAGAAAGAAAGGAAATTTAAATGAATCTTCCAAGTTCTCTACCACTTTAAATGTGTGATTTTAAAAGGTTGGTAGAGGGAGGGATTGTTGCCTCTTGCAGTTCCCAGAGTTGACTTTGTGGTGTTTAAGGGGATTCACTGTGGTAAAAAGAGTCCAGAAACCCATAGAAACTAGCATTCTAAGAAGAGTATCAGGGATATATCTGCCATAGTGCAAAGGTCCAGAGTCTTACATGTAGAAGAGTCTTTGGAGGACATGTATCCTACTACATTGTGCATATGCATACACTGAAGCTCAGAGAAGGAAAGGTGTTGCTCAAAGTCATAAGATGATAGATTGCAGGGGTAGATGCCAGGCTTCTCCATTGTGCCCTATGAAATTGGAATAATAATAATACCCGTCTTACAGAGACACCACAAAGAGCTGGAGGAAAACTACTTCGGAATGTCGATGCATTTAGTTCTGGAAGGAGTGTGGTGTGGGACAAGATTAGCCAGGAATCTTGATGGTAGATGGAGTGAGTGGCCTACCTCTTTGACCAACCCCTTCACCAGTGTGCCTTTAGGAGCATGACTGGCTTAGGATCCTGGATCCCTGTCCCCCACCGGGCTGAGAACAGGAATAGGCAGCGACAAGCCCCTGACATTTTCTTTGAGACAGTGGCAGCTGGTGAGACTTTTGACTAAAGGAATAAAGAGCAAGCAGAAAAAAAAGTTACTGTGTTAAAAGAGGTTTAAAAATGTGCCTGCCATCTGTTTGGCCACCAATGTTTTTTGGGGTGTGCGTAGGGGGGGAAAGACCTTGTCTCCCACTTCTGGATGTCACCTTGGTCAGGGCCAACAAATGAAAATCTTTACCAAGTCTGCAAGTGTTGTTTTCTTCCCAACCTTTCTTTCTGCATCTCGTGCATGTCCTCATTTTGTTTCCTGAAAAGATATGTACTTACTTTCCCCAATTGCTACTGAAATATTGAGTCCTTAAAGCCTGGCACACTTGGATCAAAAGGCAGGTTTTTGTTTTTAGCATTTTCTCTCTACAGTTGATCCTATTGTTAAGAGAAATGGGACTTTCAGAGACAGCTTAACAATATCATCATCTTTACATTTACTCAGTTATTCCTTCATGTTCTAAAGTTTTACACATTTTTTCTTTAATATTTCTTTTTGTTTGTTTCTGCTTTTTGAGGCAGGCTCTCACTACGTAGGCCAGACTGGTCTTGAACTCATGATCCTCCTGCTGGGATCATGGACCTACATCCTCAAGCCCAGCTTCTGCTGATATTTCTTAGTAAATTTGTCTTAGGCAAAGTGTGATGGTTCATAACTGCAATCTCAGCACTTGAGAGGCTGAGACAGGAGGCTTTCAAATTTGAGGACAGCCTGGTAGTAAGATGCTATCTCAATTTTTTAAAAAAAGCAACACAATGAAAACCAGAATTTATCACTCAGTAGGGACTTTCCCCTTTATACTTATTTTTTAATTTTGTATAAATTGATTAATTTTTGTTATTCTTTTAATTTTTTTTTTTTGGTTGGTTGTGGGGCTTGAACTCTGGGCTTGGGCGCTGTCCCTGTGCTCTTCAGTTCAAGGTGAGCTCTCTACCGCTTGAGCCACAGCGCCACTTCTGGTTTTCTTGTGGTTTATTGGAGATAAAGAGTCTCACGGACTTTCCTACCCAGGCTGGCTTTGAACCACGATCCTCAGATCTCAGCTTCCTGAGTAGCTAGGATTACAGGCATGAGCCACTGGTGCCCAGCTCTTTTAAAATTTTTTGTACACTTATTGCCTTACTTATACAAATGTAACCCCTCTGTATATCACCTTGACAACCTTTATATTTATTGATAGAACTTTATTTATTATAAGTTTATTTTCCTCCTTTATTGCTCCTATCAATTTTGTTGGATTTATTGAATGTTTTTTCATTTCAGTTTTTCTTCTCTAATGGTTCAGAATTAATAGGTTGCTACATTCGTGTATTTTTAAAGAAGTATCAATATCTCTAGGGAATTATTACCTAGATTCTTCTACAAAAAATTAAAAATTTTAGTTCTTTTCCTTCTTGCTTTCTCTTTGCATTTACTTTCTTCTCTCTACCTGAGCACTTAGCATACCAATATGATTTAGTACTTTAGTTACAAATTACTAATGATTGTTGGGTATCAGCATATATTTCAATTAGTAGCATTCGTTAATGTGTCTGCATTCCTTTAACTCGACTTTTTGTATCCCATGTTTGTTTCTTTGGTTCCTTTCTTCATTTGATATGGTTCCATTCTGTCTAAGAATTCTTTATTGCCTGCTTGAAAACATCTTGATTTTCTCTCCTTAACATCAAAGAGTTTTACTGGGTATTGAATTTTAGGCTTAAAGCCAGTTGTCACACCTTATTATTGTTTTTTCTATTGTCATTCAATGGTGCCAATATGAATTCTGCTGCCACTTGATTCTCATTCTTTTACAAGATGCTGTACACTGAATTGTATCTCCCCTTCACCCTTCATTACTTGAAGCTCCAACCCTTAAAATAATGGTACTGGGAGATGGGACCTGTGAAAATAGTTGGGTTTAGATGAATTGGTTTCAAGATGGAATTAGGACCCTTATAAGAAGAGATATTAGAATATGTTCTCAGTGTCTGTCTCTGTCATCTGAGAACACAAGAAAGTGGATACTGCAAGCCAATAAAAAAGCTTTCTCAAGAACACCCTGAGACTGTCATCTCAGACGCCCAGCCTCTAGAACTATGAAAAGATAAATCACTCTAGTTGATGTCGGTATAATTTGGGGAGGGGAATGGAAAAAACAAAATGTTTAACTAAGGATACAGATTGATCCATTGCAACAATGCGATATACAAGATGCTATGTCAAAAAATGAACTTTACAATTTAGTTGAGGAGGTAGCAGGGAAGGGATGGTAGGGGAAAAACAAAGGAGGAGGCAACATGCTGGATAAGAAATGTACTCATTACCTTGCTCATGTAACTGTAACCCCTCTGTACAGTATTTTAACAATAAAAAAACTTATTAAAAAAAAAGATAAATTTCTGTTGCTTACACCACTTGGTTTGTAGTATTTTGCTGTGGTAGCCCAAGTTGACTAACACACAGAGTCACTTTTCTCAGTTTTATCTTCCTTGTTTTTTTTTACATGAAAGACTTAAATGTGTCTTTTAAAATTTAAATTTCTCAGCAGTTGAGGGGTCTTTTAATGTATACACTTTCATCTTTCTTTTCAAGTATCTCATCCTACCTCTTACTAAGTATTTTTTTTCTTCTCTAGTTTTTCCATTCCATCTGTCTAGAACTGTTATTGAATGGACTTAGGTGTTACTAGACGCATTCATCATCTCTTTACTTTATTCTTAGTTTGCATCTATATTTTCTTCTGTGTTATTTTTGAGTGAAGTAAAGTACTTGAATCAATCTTCCAGTTCAGTGATTTTTTTAAACCTATTCTCTTACATTTTAGATCATATAATGATTTTATTTTATACCTGTCCTGGGGATTGCATTTAGGGCCTGAGTGCTGTCCCTAAGCTTTTTTGCTCAAGTCTACCACTTGATCCACAACACCACTGGCTTTTTTTTTTGGTGTTTAATTGGAAATAAGAGTCTCACGGACTTTTCCTACTTTCCTTTCTTGGCTGGCTTCAAAACACAACCTCAGATCTCAGCCTCTGAGTAGCTAAGATTACAGGTGTAAACCACTATTGCTGGGCCACATAATCTTTTTTTTAACTTTTAAGTACTCAAATTTATAATGTTAGTTGATTATTTTGTATGTGGGCTATATTCCCTTGCATGGGCATATTAATATTCTTCTAAAAACATCTTTTTTATTTGATTATTGTGGACTTTGGAGTTCTTCAATTTATTAAATTTAGTCCTCTTTTTTCTGTGAGGTTGAATTTCTTTAGTTCCTCAAATAAAAAGATTTCCCAACAGGAAGTCTCTTTCCTCTCTGGAAGATGAGAGGATGGAACAAAATGGTTGGTAGTGACCCCTCCCAGTCTGAATTTTTTTTTAAAAAAGATTTGCTTACAGAAAACAACCAATTGTGACAAAGAAGAGACTAGACAATGATTTGATGGATTTTCTCACTTAGAAATGGGGAGAAAGTTGAGGTTCAGTAAGAGCTGTGCTATGTTGTTTGAAATTCTTGTTCCATACCTTTCTTCCTCCCTACACTTTCCTCCTCATAGAGACATTACTGTAACCATCTTTCTATTGTTTGAGTGAGTTCCAAATAAAGCCCTGCTCCAAAAGCTACATGATTTCTCCCTGCCTCGTGTGCACATCTGCAGGGAGTGGCCCTCAGGTGCTTGAATGTCTCCATTTTTTAACCTGCATACTCCTATTCTCTATTCTATGTAATGCTTAGGCAGAATGTTTTTCCCTGCTATTGTCATTGGGATATGAACAAGTATGAGGTCAATGGTACCTTAGAATAAACTTACCCTCTTGGGTTTCTGCCATTATCATAAAAGAAAGGTGCTCTGGGCTTGCCTACTGGTCCAAGCAGGGTTGAGGGATAGCTGGAGCTAACTTGACCTAATCCCAAGGCCGGAGCCAAACTCAACTAACTCAGATGAGATCAGCAGAGCTGTCTCAGCAATCCACATATACATAAATGAGAATAAATGAATGTTGCAAGTCACTGAGTATTGGGGGTGGTTTGTTTCCTGGTGTTATTATGGCAATATTGACTGATATATCACTTTCTAGAACCCAACCTGTATTTGGAATCCAATACTCACTCTTCAACCAGCAACCCCCTTAACCTAAAGGCATGGCCTAACAGTACAATGTCAGCTCTGTTTGAGGCTAGTGAGGTCAGTGCTTTGCGGGGCCTGTGATAGAAGCTGCAGCAGAAAGAAAAGAAGAAAAAATTCCCCAGGCAGCTAATATTGCTCAATGATGCTGTTTGATGACTCTGCAAATACAAAGAGCAAGGATTGGAAGATTTTTTAGCAGGAGCAATAGACTAGGTCTGGGGCTGGCAGTGTGCCTTGAGCTTCTTCTCTATTTTCTCCCCATGAGATCTTTCATTAAGATATAGGGGCCGGTAACCTTGCCCTGGGCCTGAAATATGCCCTAGTATGATATACTCAGAAGTACTGCTGTCCTGGGAATGAGAATTATATATTTCAAATGGACAATGTAGAAACTGAGAATCAAGCCTTATTAAGAAAAATACCACCTTATTTGCATATTGGGAAAGGCAAGGGAGAAGCAATTTTGTCTTCTTTCTTACTCAATTAAGGGGGGGGGGGAATTCTTAAGGAGGCTTTACTGCAGTCATGTTTCTATTGCTTAAGTGAATTCCAAATGCTACTGTAAATTCCATTCATTATTTAAACAGCTTCAGCTCCCTGGAGAGCCCAAGTGCCTTCCAGAAAGGAAGGAACTATCAAATACATGAAGGGTAGGAAGGTGCTGGTGTTTGGGTCCTAGAGGAATAGGGTCTGTGGTTTTTATGAAGAGTCTGTAGGAAGGTGAGCCAAGGACCTACTGAGTGGTCATGAGATCAGTAGAGATAGAGCTGGGAACATGATTAAGATCATCTAGGATATTTTCTTAACTTTCCTGGTCCTGAGAATCAACTGACTCACTTGTTAAAAATAGGTCTCTGGGCACTACCCTGCAGATGTTATTTTAGTAGGTCTGACGTGGGGTCCGAAGATTCACACTTTTAAGAAAGACCCCAAGTTATGTTGATAAGTAGACGTATATGGGAAATACTGATCTATCAAACTGCTATACTTCATAAGCAAAATAAATGAGGTATAAGGAGGGGTCTTGCCCCAGGTCTGTGACAGCCCTTGAGATAAATCCAGGGCAAATAATTTATATGAGAATGGCATGTATAATTGGGATGACTGCTTTGCAGCCACCCTGGAACAGACAGGATATTCTGCAAGGTTTTCTGATACTTTGGTAGTCTGCTTTTTGTGACTCATTTTTTTCTTTGTAAAAATAGCTGGAGGCAGAATTTCTGAAGTCAGGTGCAAGTCTTACCTTGGCTTCTGATTCCTTGTACAACTATAAACAAACTGTTTACCCCAAACAATTGATAGAGGTATCAAATCATTTTATCTACATCTAGTTGGTGTTCAGTTAATAGTTATTGTTCATGAAGTGCTAGCTTTGAATGTATTAGTGCTAGTATGAACATATTTAATAAACAAAATAAGCAAGTCATTAATCTCATTGAAAAATTAAGGAAAGTGAAGAAGAAAATATTCAAATGACTTCCTTAATATCGTTCATACAGCTAAAGCAGATTTGTGGCTCAAACTGTAGCTCCCTCTTTCCCTTGGGTTCAAGGCTTGTATCCTACTTACTCCAGCATGGTGGTTGGTGGTTTAGGCCTTTGTACAGACTTAGACATTAATAGTGCTTACAGAAGAAAATTGAGATTCAAAGACAGGACAAGAAATATACTCTAAATGTGGCTGAGAATGAGGCATTAGGACAGGCAGGCTGGAGAAAGATGGTAGAAAGCCTTGGAGAGAGAGGCCTATACCAGGGAAGGTAGGCAGGGCCTCAGGACCAGTTCCTGGGAGTTAAAAAACTGATTTCAAGCTGAACAATTAGCATTGAAATGCATAGCAGCCAGGAGGTTTCCTTGCATTGTTGCCTGCAATAAAGAAAAATCCAGACCGAACTGGCTGCTTCTGTTAGAAGTGATGTAACAAGCCGGCTTTGGCCTAGTTTTCTTAAAGCAGGCAGATCCCTTGCCTCTTCCCACACCCTTTTCTAGTTGTCAAGTGACAGCTATTGCCATCTAGTGGTCTGAGCCACACTGTACAGGAATGGAGGGGGGGAAAAAGTCGGTCCTGGATTCCTTGGAGGAGGAGATGGCGTTGGCCTCCTTCCCCCCAGAGATATGAGCTCCGATGTTAATTGGGAGTTTATTCTGTTGAAAGCATGGCCACTTTCACTTCATTAGGACTTCTCCACAATTGGTAGTCAGGGGCCTCCAACTGCCTTTCCCCAATGGAAAAGTGTCAGTTGCATTGTCAACTATGATGGAAACAGCACTAGGACCCAAGTGTTCATAAAACTGATTCTGTGCCTAGAAATGATTCAGAGGCTGTGAGGGTTCCTTAAGTCTCCTTAGACAAGAGAATAGAAGATAGTGTCTCCTGAAGGTCTTGTGTTTGTCACTACATGGTGGTGGGTCACCACTGATGAGTGAGAGATTTCTCTAGGATGAGAATCCTCAGGTGGGATATATGGGCCATCAATGCCCTCTAGGAGGTTGCAGAAGAAGGTAAAGTCTGAGACACCACAGGATGCTTAGTGAAGTTTTCTGGTCCAGATCCCTTGTCGTCAAGATGGGTAACCAAAGTTCAAAGGGAGAATGCTGGGCTGACATCACACATGGATAAAACCTCTCCTCTCCCCAGTCTGTCTTTCTGCTGAGCATATTCAGGTATTATAATGGGAGGTTACATTATTTCAAGCAGATCTGACTCTTGCCACATCTTGGACAGGAATGAATATCAGTCTCTAATGTCCTGTAAGGCATGCCACAAAAATGCAAATGAAGAAAGGAGCGAATGGATACTTTTATTTTTTTAGCATCTATAACAACAGATAATCTCAAATCTTTCAGATAAATATTTTTGATTAAGTAGTTATACAAAGAGGTTTCAAATCCAACATGTCAGTTTGTGAGTACAATACATCCTGACCAATGTCTCCCCCCCCCTTTTTTTTTTTTTTAATCATTCTCCTTCTCTCTCAGCCTCAAAGTGCAATGAAATCTTAGGCAGAACTTACAGGGTGCTGGTGGCTCATGCCTATAATCTTAGCTACTCCAAGGCTGAAATCTGATTATTGCAATTTGAAACCAGCCCAGGTAGGAAAGTTTGTGAGATTCTTGTCTCCAATTAACCATCAGAAAACTGGAAGTGGAGCTGTGGCTTAAAGTGGTAGAGCACTAGCCTTGAGCAGAAAAGCTCAGGGACAGCACCAAGGCCCTGAGTTCAAGCCCCACAATGGACAAAAAAACAAACAAACAGAATTTGAGTTTGTGGAAGAGATAAAAGCAATAAAAACTGAGAAGGCTGACATTGACTGTGTCCCCTGGGCATGCTTGCCATGTCTGAGAACTAGAGGGAGCACAGATTAGATATCAAGGTATTATTTAAGGAGCACTGAAAATAGAGTCCTAACACTTGAGCCTCAGGCCCTGTCCAGGAGTTTGCATTGTGGTCTTGGTGGTTATCCCGTCATCCAAATCTTTTCCTAGTTTCTTCATTCATAAAATCATCCTGATCTTCCACATGCTCAAAAAACAGATCAAATGGAGGAATGGGGGAAGAATATAAAAATCATTTGTAGAAAGGAAAGTGTTATATTTGTTAAAAAAAAACCTTTTTATTTTTGCTAAATTAAAGTAAAAATTATATGCAATGATAATAGATGACTATTAAATGTTCAAATCCATGAAGTTAGAGAATTCTATCAGATTAAAATTATTACCCAATAGAAAGCTGGGCTCCTTTCTATTCATCCTCACCAGGCTCAAGACCACCACTGTTCTGTTTCCTATCATTTAGCTTTGTGATTTTGTCCCTGTTCTGAAGAAGGTCATATGATATGTGCTTTTCTTTGTCCATCATAATGCTTTTGAAAATGCATCCTAATTGTTGACACATCATTACCTGTTTATCTATTTTCTTGTTGAAAATATTTGAGATATTTCCCTTATTTGGATACTGTGAGCAAGGTTGTAATGAGTGCCCTAGTGTACATTTTAGATGCACATATGAACCTAATTTCTATTGAAATGGGAGTGGAATAGTGGAGTATGTGCTAGATACATATTTAATTTTAGAGGAAACTCAAACACCATTTTACATGCTCAGAAGCAATGCACATAATTCCATTTGGTCTGGCAGCATCCACATTTTGTATGTCTTTTGGGTCATCAACATTCTGGTTGGTACGAAATGATATCTCACTGTAGTTAGACTTTGCCCTAGTGTTGAGAAATCTTCAGTGGTTTGTTGACTGTACATCTTCTGTAACTAGCCAATATTATTTTGAAAATGAAGTACAAAGTTGGAGCAGTGACATAATCTGATTTTCAGAGTCACTGGAAACCTTCAGTTATCTATACAGTGTAGTGTTAACAAAAATATACACATAGTATGAAGGAGTTTCTTGGGATGATCAAATTGTTCTATGGCTGATTGTGTCGATGGCTAAATGAATCTACATGAGCTAAGACTCATAGACATAAGATTTCTAGTGACTTTGAAGTAGATCATGTTATAGCTGTTGGCTAAGTTTTTTTTTTTTTTTTGTCAGTCCTAGGACTTGAACTCTGGGCCTGGGCGCTGTTCCTCAGCTCTTCAGATCAAGGCAAGGGCTCTACCACTTGAGCCACAGCACCACTTCTGGTTTTCTGGTGGTTTATTGGAGATAAGAGTCTCACAGTCATTCCTGCCTGGGCTGGCTTTGAACTGTGATCCTCAGATCTCAGCCTCCTTAGTAGCTAGGATCCCACTACACTGCCTAGATAACTGAAGATTTCCACTGACTTTGAAAATCAGATTATGTCACTACTCCAACTTTGTACTTCATTTTCAAAATAATATTGGCTAGTTAGTTCTTCAGCTCAAGGCAAGGGCTCTACCACTTGAGCACCCTGCGGCTATAGGTTTTATAGTAGATATCTTTTATCAGCCTGAGGAAGTGTTTTCAATTTCAGGGAACAATTTACCTTGCTAAACATACTTCAGTTTCTTATCAAAATATTTTATTAGGAATTGGTATTAAATTTTATCAACTGCATTTTGATTAATGATTAATATGATCATGCATTTTTCATTATAAAGTTTTAGTTTCGTGAATTACTTTCCCTTTTTTCTATTCTCTTCCTTCTTATTTATTTATTTATTTATTTAGTTAGTTAGTTAGCTAGTTATTTTTGCCACTCCTGGACCTTGAACTCAGGGCTGGGTACTATCCCTGAGCTTCTTTTTCTCAAGGCTAACCCTCTACCACTTGAGCCACAGCTCCACTTTGGCTTTTTTTTTTGTTTATGTGGTACTGAGGAATTGAACCCAGGGCTTCACTCTGCCACTAAGCCACAGTCTCAGCCCCCTTTTTTGTTTTTTTTTGAGACAGGGTCTTATCATGTAGTGAGGTTGGCCTCACTCACAATCTTTCTGCCTAAGGCTTCCAAGTTCTAGTATTGTAGGCCACCATACCCAGCTCTTTTTCAATTTTGATATAATTTTGTCTCTTCTCCTTTTAATCATCTTGATAGACATTTCAGAGTTTTGTAGTCATTAAAAATGAACAATATCCTCTGTACAGCATCTTTACAATAAAATAAAATTCCAAAGGAACCAAAATTTTAAAAAATGAACAATATATGGCTTGATTAATTTTTATATTGTCATTCTGTTTTTTTATTTCTTTGATTCTATTTTCTTTCTCTTTGTTGTTATGGTTTAATTTTCCTCTTCTGTTTTTCCATCTTGTAGAAGCTCAGACTACTAATTTGAAACTTTTTTCTTTTACTATTATATGAACTTAATATTGTAATTTTCTCTCTAAGCACAGTGTTAGTGCATCCCAGAAATTTTGGCAGGTCGTTGCATTCTTATTTAAATTCAGGTAAAATATTTTCTAATTTCCTTTGAGACCTTTTGTTTTGACCCAGAAATTACTTAGAAGTGTGCTGTTTAGTTTGCTAGTGTTTGGAGATTAGTTCCTTCTCTTTTTTCTTATTGATTTCTATTTAAATTCTATTATGGTTTGAATATACCTTGCATGGTTTAAATTATTTTAAATTGGTTAGGGTTGTTTTATGGGCTTTGAAAATGATATAACTCAATGCATATCTAGTCTTCAATTAAAAATAATGTGCAGGTTATTTTTTGGGGGGAAGTTAGTCCATAAATATTAATAAGATCCAATTTATTGATCATGTTCAGTATACCAAAGAGTATGAATTTCCTTTTCTATATCTTGAACCATTACTGCAAGCCTCTCCTACAGCTCCCTGTTCATGATAATGCCCACGAAGGTCTTGAGGATCAGTCATGTTTGGATCTGCAGATGACTGAGAAGGAAAAAAGGTCCTAATTTCAGTTCTGGTATCAGTTGTTTTTTATTTTAAATCTGTTATTATTTACTTTGCAGACGTCTCAGAATGAATTGCACATTCCATCTAGTTTTTAACATTGTTTTTATTAGGAAACTCTCCTCATAGTCTTGTTTTTGAGGATGTGTGTAGGGTGGAATCTAGCAGTTCTTCCATGTGTCCTGTGTGGCCAGTTAGTGCACTTTATCCAGGCTACAGTAATAAGTTGATGAGCTGTACAACAAGAACCATTTCTGATGGGGCTGGGAAGGTGGCTCAGTGGTAGAGCGCTTGCCTTGCATGCATGAGGCCCTGGGTTTGACTCCTCAGCACCACATAAACAGAAAAAAAAAAAAAGCCGGAAGTGGCGCTGTGGCTCAAGTGGTAGAGTGCTAGCATTGAGCTGAGGGACAGTGCTCAGGCTCAGAGTTCAGGCCCACGAGTGGACCCCCCCCCCCAAGAAAAAGAACCATTTCTGAGACTTTTGTGGGACCTAATAGAATCTTTTGTCACCAGGGTTCTTTAATTGCTGGGATGATGGATCTTGGTAGTATGGCTCAAATGGTAAAGCACCAGCCATGAACAAGAAAGGTGAATGAAATCACAAGGCCCTGAGTTCAATTCCCAGTAGTAGTACACACACACACACACACACACACACACACACACACACACACACACACACGTGCACACATGTCTTTTAACAGCCTGGGAATGTTTGCCTGAGAGTGAAAAGACACATTGAGAAATATGAGCTAGAGAAGCCATACAAATTCCTAGTGAGCATACTTATGCACCTAGATCCAGCATTCCTGAAGCTTGTAGGCATATTTCATGTTCTAGACTTCTCAACTAAAACAAAATGAACCCAAACAAAAGAGCAACAAACATACCTTCTCTACACTTGTCAGTATTATTTGACATTTCTATCACTTAGATTAAAGGACGCTTATTACATATCTCTTTATATTGTTACCTTTCTATCTCCTTACATTTCTCAGTCAGGATTCTAGGGACTCTCGTTGCCCCTTAAGCACTAGGCTAGCTTCCCCTTCTTTTGAAGAGAAAATGGCTGATTTCGTGGTTCTCTAAACAGAAATGGCTGTCCTTAGAGAATCTCAGCATGGATACTGGGCAGAGAGGCTGGGTCTCAGCACAGAGCCGGAGAGTGTGTTTGCAAGTCTGCATCTGCTGGCAAGATTAATGTGAAAGGCAGGCTGTGTGCCAGGGTTTATTTTTAATAATCAGAGCCCATCTTACTTTTGAAATGTGCTACAGCCTCCAGTGACGAAAGAGAAAAGATAGCTCTTTTTTGTCTCACCCGACGGCGTCTGCATTTCTGGAGCCTCGAAGATGACGTAGTGGCTTTCCCACTGGGACTCAATAGTCAGGAAGGAATTAAATGAACAGGGGTGGGGAAAAAAAAGATAGGCTTTTCAGAAATGGGAAAAGAAGATTATCTGCTTCTCTGTAGTATTTTGCTACTTCTATTAAATTCATCAGGATCCCAAATTATGGGGTAGACAATACTGTTGGCATGTTGGTAAGGCATGTGCTCAGCATGGGTACAGGAACCCATTGAATCGTGGAGACAGTGAGCTTGTAGTCATGATGTGATTAATGAAGAGGATGACCCTTAAGAGGCAGGGCTTAGTCTGAGGTCACATGAAGAATTAGCTGCAGCAAAACAAGAATTATCCCCAGGAGTAGTTTTCCATTTGTGTCTAAAAGCCCTTCCTGCATAGCCCAGAACATTCACACATCATTTACACCTTTCATGTGTTGGGGATCTCTTGGTATGAGGATGCACACTTGGCTTGGCCACCACCTACTCCTTACCTTTCTTTGCCACTTACCCATCTGGCTGTGTGTGTGTGTGTGTGTGTGTTTTATATAGCTGTGTTTTACCAGGCAAGGTCAGAAAGAGAAAGAACAAAGTATACAACCAGAAGCAAGTCATTTGCTCTGGGTAGTGGAATGTGATTGGATCCCTTTGGGATGGAGGCCTAGTAAACAGGCTGCCCCATCAGCAGGATTTATTGAGTACCTGTTTTGTTTCCCACTCAGGGCTGGCAAGGCCCTGGGAGTCTAGCCTGTCTGGGCCTTCCAGGAGCCTTCATTCCAAAGAAAGAGGCAGAAATGGAAGTGGTTATCACACAAGGTGATGTGGCTGGATCAGTGCTATGTCAAAGAAGAGAGTGCTCAGCTTTACTGAGTGTTCAGAAATCCTTAGAGAAGATTTCTGCAAAACAACACAGGCCCAGAGTTTGATCTTGAAGGTCAGGTCAAGTTCTTCAGTGGAAAGGCATGTAAGGGAATTTCTGCTTTCTCCTCTTGTGATGTTTATTTCACTCGCTGTTGCTGATAATACCATGGATCTGCTTGGTCATCTACAGTCCCTCTGAACATAATTGTGCCTCAGTTCCTTCAACTGTCAAACATGTGTCACTATAACACTCTCTCATTAGAGTCACATGGAGGATGAAATTATTTGATAGATATGAATGTGTATGAAACAAACAGGACAATGCTGTATGTACAGCAAACACCCAGTAGAGGTACAAAATACAACTCCTTACATATAATAGGTGGTCAAACCACATTTTATTAAGGTACCCATAAACTCTAAGTGACCCCTGTTATCTAAAATAACAAGGTCATTCTTGCTATGAGAAGTCTCTAGCAGACTCACGCCTCCTCTCAAAGAGAGTGTATTACTTGCTCTTCTATTGCTACAGCTGAATCCCACATCCTGTGTAATTTATAAAGAAGAAACCTTTATTCAGCTTATGATTCTAGAGGTCTGGAGGTCCAAGGAGAGTCAGAATCTGGTAAGCGCCTGATTGCTGGTAAGGATGACTGCTTTATTCAGAGGTAGTTTAGGGCATCACATAGAGATATAACAAGATTACTAATTTGACTTCTTCCTTCTCTTTCTATAAAGCCACTAATGAGGGCTCTACCCTCATGACCTCATGTAATTCTAATTATTTGCCATATGCCCTACCTCCAAATCCATTAGTAGCAGGAGAATCTACTACTAAATGTCAAAGAGACACAAAAGGCAATGACTCATGACTGTTCCTAAAACTTAGGGGCCACTTGGGGGAAATAGACTGTATGCTTGGATATAACTGGATGTAACTGTGTATAGACACCACAGGGCCAGTTGTCTTTCCAGCATACAGGTGCTTTGACTGGGAGTGTACATCATTGCTAGGAGGATGGTTGGCAGAGAGGTCCAAAAAGACTCCCAAATGGATATTCCAGCAGGTTCTCCAAGAAACACACTAAAAAGGGAAACTGGTAGCTTATAGATCTGAAAAGGCTGAATCTTGCAAAGAAAATGCAAGGTATCTCCTTCCTTCTTCCTTCTTCCCATTAATGCTTTGAGGATTGGAAGGTAGGTTCTCAGATATCACAAAAAGATTGGCATGTTGCTAAGATGCTGAAGAGAAGCCCAAAGAAGGAAGCAGAATGAAGTGCATGTCTGGAGGACACAAGACCCAAGGCTTGGGCTCTCTGCTCTAGCAACTGTGAAGGACCCATCTAAAGACTGGGGTTTTGGCAGCAGTAATGATTTCAGCTTTTGTGTGCCATCTCTGACTCAATGTTTTGTGTGTTGCTTCCTGTTTATTAAATTCTATTCTTGATCATTTTGAGATGGTTGGCAGGCAAGCCTGTCTCGTATTTTGTATGGTCCCCAGGATGAACAGGTGGACTGTGAATGGATGGGAAGACGTGCCAAATAAGGAGATAAATCAGTGAAACATCACCAGGAGAGTTCATGGCGAAATGCAGACAAGGAAGTTATACTCAGACATCTGTCCAGAGAGAATCCCAAATTAATCATGTTAAAATATAAAAATAAATACATTCTGAAAATGAAAATCAGAATCAGGAGATTTGAGTGGAAAGACTTCTAAGGAGCAGCAGTTCTTGGCTAACTCTTGAAGGATGTTTAGACTTTAGCTATTTGGAAAAAGATGGTATTCTAAGATGGATGTGACGGTCACTTTCATATGTCAACCAGACTGGGCTGCTGGGAACCCAAATAGTTAAATATTATTCAGAGTGTACTTGAAAAGAGTGTTCAGATGAGATTAACATTTGAGTTAAGGTTTGAGCCATTTTCTCAAGCTAAAACACAGATTGTCCTCCCTCATGTGGGTAGACCAATTAGATGAAAGTCTAAATAGAACAAAAAAAACACCCTGATCCTCCTACAAATGCCAAGGAAGCCCTCCTGGCTGACTATATGGATTTGGGACACTGTAGTTTTCTTATTTTTATTTTGTGTTTATTTGCTTGGTTTTATTTTTTGAACTCAATAAAACAGTAGTTTTTCTAAGGTCTCCAGTCTGCTTTCAGACTGGAACTTTCTTCATCAACTCTTCCATTTCTCAGGTCATTAGATTTGGACTAAACTACACATCAATAACGCTGGATCTCCAGCTTGTCCACCGCAGATCTTGGGGCTTCTCAGCTTCCATAATAGTGTGAACAAATACTCCTCTCTCTCTGTCTCTCCCTGTCTCTCTCTCTCTGTCTGTCTCTGTCTTTGTCTCTGTCTCCCTCCCTTCCCCCACTCCCTTCAAACGCATGGTGCTTTCTTCATGATCTCATTTAATCTCCAAATCCCTAGGCTCAGGCAGTAGCACATGCTTCTGAATCTAACCTGTGGATCACTGGTGTACTGATATTTAAATAACAAATATCCACTGAGCACTTTCTACTTTCAATAATCAGGAATTTTGATATAATTCACCTCTTTATTTGGGCATGTTCCCAAGGGCCACTGATAGTTAGGACAGAGCCATCTGACTAGGAGGACTTGGGAGCACATAGAAGAATTTGCTTATATCCTGACAACATTGGGATCCACTGCTGGCTGAGAAGGGAGTTTATTATTCTTGAGACTAAGCCAAGGAGAATGAGGTGATCACTGCATCTTGGGAACCAAGAATAATAGGTACCCAAGTAATATTTGTATACGCTATGTAAAAACAAACAAACAAAACCAACCTAAAGTGATCAAAACAATCCACTGTGAACAAAATACTAACTGTGATGGCCTTGCTTACCTCAACCGAGTCCCTGCCCTGCGGGACGCTGTCATTACATCAACTTTGGATATAAATTGGTACATACTATACATTCTTTGTGTCAATTTTGATTAAAATATATCTCATGAAAATAGTACTTTATCTTGATTGCTGAGGATTTTGCATGTCTCTGTACCTTTTGGGCTGCGCTATTGTCAGTAGGCTATAACCAGGTTTGGGGGCGCTGGAGGCCCAGGGAGACTAGTCTAGATGTAGTGTAGGTATAGAGACTGGTGTGGGTGGGTGGGTGCACACACACGGTGTAGCCAGATTGTCAGCACGTGGGTGGCGCCGGTGGAGGGGATGTGCGGGAGGCCTGCTGCTCGCTCCCCCTTCTGAGGATTCTGAGGAGGGGGTTGGTGGGGGATGCTGTCAGCAGCCCATCTGTGCGGTGTGCGTGCCAACCAGGCTTGTAAGCCAAGAGTCTCTTTCCTCAGTGATGCTGATGAGGAACCATTTTTCCCAAGAGGAAGGGGATATGCCTCGTGGTCTTAACCCATCACGCTTTGGGGTCCATTCTAGCTACCCCTCAGGAGTCAGTGGGCTCCTCTTTGCTCTCATCTGGTTCCTGTTTTATCTACTTACCTCCTCAGTTGTAGCTCAGGTGAGCCTTAGTTCTACTCTGGGGGGTCTATGTGGATCCTGCCAGCTATGTGCTTCTACCCACCTGCTCCTTAACCTGCCTGTAGTATTGTCATTGCTGGCCAATTCAGACATGCTGATCAGGCAATGGGAACACCTAAAATCTCCAGGTTGGAGAAAGCACTGGGAGAGGCTCAACCACCATTCCTAGTTGACTCTACTAGTCTTTTCCAGCCTGGATGTCTGTTTGCCCACTGGGGTTTCAGTAGGTCCACATCACCTCATTGTATCTCTGTCTCCCAGCAGCCTTTACATCACTGTGCTGAGCCTAGGAGCACAGCCAGTATGCACACAGCTGAGCAGCCATAAGAGAGCAGGCCAAGTTGTAGCAGTGGAAACCTTAGATGCAGCCATGCCTGAAGCCAGGATGTGTCAATTACATGTAAATTCCTTTCTTTGACTCAAACCAAAATTTAAATTGGAGTTTCTGTTACTTGCAGCAGCAAGAGTATGTTATGCTTAATTGCTTAAATAGGTGGGTAAGAGTTTACCCACCTATGAAGATTCTGGGAAGGAGGGGAGTGGGTACTTGTCAGGGGCTGAGGTATATGGGGCCTGGTGATGATGCAGAACCTTGGGCCTTTCTCCAGATTTGCAGATTCAAAATCTTTATTCTAATTCATTTTAGCAAAAGCTCCAGGTGATGGAAGTACACATTAAAACTGGAGAATTGGAAGGAAAAACTGGGAGAGAGTGAGGGACTGGGTGATTCACATAACCATAACCCCTCTTTACAGCACCTTTATAATAACAGTTAAAGAAAGGAGAAAAGTAACTTGAGGCTTGCTATAGTTTAGGTACAGTTTGAGTGTGTCCCCCTAAAAACACATGTTCTAGAGTCTTGGTTTCCACTGTGGTAGTTTTAAGAAACAGCAACCTTTAAGAGGTAGAGTAGAAAGCAATTAAGTAACTTGAGGTACTAACTTGGAAGAAATTAATGTAGTTTTCTCATGATCGTGGTTAGTTTTTGTGAGAACAGGTTGACATAAAAAGAACAAGCCTGAAGCTGGGCACTGGGGGCTCATGCCTGGAATCTTAGTTACTCAGGAGGCTGAGATCTGAGGATTGTGGTTCAAAGCTAGACTAGGCAAGAAAGTCCATGAGACTCTTATCTTCAGTTAACCAACTAAAATACGTAAGTGGTACTGTGGCTCAAAGTAGTAGGTGATTAGCCTTGAGTTCAAAAGCTCAGGGATATTGCTTAGGCCCCAACATCAAACCCCATGAATGACTAAAAAAAAGCCAAGCCCTGAGTCTCTTGGCTTGGCTTCCTATCTCACCAGATGATCCCTCTTGTACACATGCTAGTAATCATTGTGATGCCATGCATCATAAAGCTCTTACCAGAGGCTGAACCCTCATGGCTTCCCTAGCTTAGATTTCCAGTCTCCAAATCTTAAAGATAAACAGCTACTCTTCCTTATAAAAAAACCCAGCCTCAAGAATAGTGTCATAGCAATATAAAATGAATTCATGCAAAAAGTATGTGTGTTGAGAATGAAGCCTCGTGTCCCTAGCTCCTTGGACCTTCCTTAGTCATTGGGAATAGCTTAAAAGTTAATTGGAGTTTAGGATCAATGTTCAAATCATGTCTTTAACTACTTAGTAGCTCATGGACAACAGGTTTGTTTGTAAATATATGTGAGCTTTAGTTTTCCTTTCTGAAGAATGGGGGTAATGACAGCTACTGCTAGGGGCTTTGTAATAATTCAGTGTTATTTTCCTCATGGAAAGTACTTGGCACATGATTGGGCATAGAGGAAGAGCTCAAAATATACCCGCTCTGATTATTTCCACAACTCTACAGTGGGGTTGCTTTATATTCAACCTACCTAATAACTTTTGGTAGATCAAATGAGAGAACAGATGGGAAAACATTTTTGGAATGTGTAAATTGATGAAAAAGAGGAGTGATTTTTTTTTTTGCTAAATCTTAAAAGAAAAAAATCATTCACAAGGGTTGTTTCATATGTATGTGATCAGTAGGTGGTTGTTTCTGGCATGCACCTTTGGACAAGGGTAGCAACTGGGCAATGACACGAGGAGAGGTCACCAGCCCTGAACTGAAGCTTAAAGACAGAGAATCTATTTCTTCTAGAGAAAGACTAGTTCAGAACATTTGGGAAGGGAGTTCTGGATGAAGACAGACCCAGAGAGCTCTGAATCAAGGAAGTTAGGCTTTAACTAGCAAGCACTGGAGATGAAACTGATCATACTGACACTTCTGCCTTGCTATCTCTTTTAAGAAATGGCTTCCCACATTGTACAAATCTCAGAGGAGCTCCAACATGGCTTTGAAGGCCACACCAGTCCTATTGGAGAGAGTGGGAAAGGGGCAAAGGGTACAGTACAGGAAGCCTGGGAAGGATATAAGGGAGGAGCCTTGGCAGAGAAAATGGCACCTTGTAGGAGGGTGGGTGTCCATCCTGGGCTTTCTGTGGTTGATTCCATATGTGGTTGAGCCTTGGGTTTCAGTCTACCTGAGACCACCAGTAAAGAGGGAGTGGGGGAAGGAAGGGCACCTGCTGAGCACTGCCATGGCTCCAGAATGAGGTCTTTAATGTAGTCTTAGAGAAGGCCCATGGGTCCTCTGCTCAGTCCTTGATTCACTTTAGGACCAATTCTGGTAGAGGTACTGAGCCTGGCTTTTGAGATTTATAGATGTGAGAAAGTGGGAAGGGGTAAAGGTATATTAAAAGAACCCTCAATGCTCCAGAGAATCTCTGAGCTACCCGTGTTCTGCAAATGTAAATGCTGTGCCTGGGAGGTAGAAAAATTCCAAACTCCAACGTCAGGCATGAGGAGGCGTTGCGATGTGAAAAGAATAGACTGGATGCTGGGCAAATCTGGATTCAGAGTCCCTTCTTACTGTTTAGTCTCTTACTATCTATAAGATCCAGACAATCTCTGCATGTTTGTGTCTCAATTTCTCTTCTTATACGGGTGACACTAAAGTGATTACTGTAGCAAAATACAGTTCAGGGTACAATATGTGAGACAGAGTAAGAAGCAGGCAAAGAGCTCCTTATTTAGCTCTTTCAGTATCTAATGGGATAGGGGGATTAGAACCTAATTGGACTGGTAAATTCAGGAAAAGCCTTTCTGAGAAACACAGTTTAAACTAGGATGAGAAGGAGCCCACATCATGACCCTAAGGGAACAGCGGATTCACATAGCTGAAATGATAGCAGACTTAGCCACCAAGGCAAGGCTATAAGGGGAGCTTGGTGAGAGGCAGATGATGAGGATGCCTTGCTCTGAGAAGTGTCTACTTCCTTTTTACCACAGCCACACGTTAGAGGTGGGCTTTGGGTGACTGATAGTTAGCAAGACTCTCATTTGGAAAGACACAGTAGACATAAAGCAGATGAGAGTGAGGACAAGCTGAGAGGCTCCAAGCACCTCTGTGTCTGTATCTGATCATGAGGATATTTCGTGGATGATGATTGCTCCTTCACTGCTTATCATCCAAATCTGCAAATTCCCATTTTGGACAGTTGTTTCAGAACCGTGCAATAAGGGGACTTTGGGATCTGCAATTACAGCTTATCCAAGTTGACAGCACAGTTATTAGAATGCTGGTAACTTATTTCCTAAAGTGAATAGAGAAAACTTGGACAGGAGCAAGTTTGAGATAGGAAAAGTCAAATATTCTGTTATGGACATGTTTAATTTGAGATACCCCCAGTGATCCCAAGTCTTGCTGTTCATGCTGCCCTATGTGATTCTCTTCCCTCAATGTGGGCTGGGTTTAGAGACTCACTTCCAGCAAATAGAATTCCAGAGAGGCAATGAATGTCACTTCTGAGATCATATTATAAAGATCTAGCTTCTTTCTTGAGTGCTCTTTCCTTCTTCTTCCTTTGCTCTGAGATAAGCCAGCTGTCCCTGTGTCAAGAGGCCCAAATGACAGAGAACCAAGGGAGACCTAAGGCCAGTGCCCCGTGAGGAACTGAGACCCTTCATTCAAGGGCCTGCCAAGAACGGAGCCTGCCACGAACCTCAGAGATGAGTTTGAAAGCAAATAGTCCTTTACCTGAATTTCAGATGAGATTACAGCCCAAGTCAATGGCTTGATTACAACCTGGAGAGAGAACCTAAGCCAGAGGGACCTAGACATTGACAGCCAGATTCCTGTCTTACAGCAAATGCGAAAACAATAAATACATCTTGATTGTTTTAAACAGCCTTAAGCATATACCTCTGCTCTTGACCTCTTTGCCAAGCTCTAAATACCCTCTTGAATGCTCATATTAATTATTCATTACACCATAGCAAATATTTAAACAGCAGCACAGTTGTTTAAAACAGAAAGGTGAGTTGGGGTTCTCAGAAGTCAGGGGTTGGCCCAAGGGAAGGATTCAGCATGCAATGGCTGAGTCAGGAAGGAAAACAGAATGCTGTGGTATTAGGACTCAAGACCATGTGCCAAGGGGAGAGAAGTCAGTGCTGCTGTGAGGTCAGAGGTAGAGTCAGAGAAGTGTTTGTTGGCTTTGACCACATGGAGTCAGTTGATAACCAGAACCAGAGCAGTTTAAGTGCAGTGGAAGCTCAGCTGGCCAGGACTGAGGAAAGCAGAGAGCAGGAATTGATTGTGTGCCTATGTGGCAGCATGCATAATGAATGAAACAGGGACTTTCCTTTCCAATTCCAGGATAATTGGGCTTTCCTGGGTGGTACTTGGCCTTGGGAGAAGGGAGGTAGAGAAAGAGATGGGGAGCTTGGATTAGCAGAGACTAACATTGTGGAATAGCATAGTTGGGAGCAAGCTTGGACACAGAGCCAGGGAGCTCAACTGGCAGGGTTTCAAACCCTATTTCTGTTAATTGATTAAGGTAGTTTCTTTATATGGCTAGAACTAGAAATCTCCCCTTCAACCATTCAATGATAGGGACCCTGCTAGGCATTGGTTACCTGTCACTGAGTACTATATTATTCTATAGGGAGAGGATTCATGTCCTGGGGAAGTGGATGTTCTGATAAACATTATAGGACACTCTTGTCAGTAGTCAACATGTAACTGAGGTCTGTGGTGCATGACAGCACAACTAAGGACAGAGGGCCTGAGTTTGCCTGGGCAGGGGGTGTGATGGGGACTCCTGAGCAGCACTGAAGACTGAGTGGCCGGTGCTATGCAGGGAAGGTTATTTCAGGTCCCTTTTACCCCTCCCTGCTGACCTCACTCACTCTCCTTCCCCGGCAATTTTTCCAGCCCTCCCCTTCCTTTCCCTTTCCCTCCCCCAGTCTCTTCCCTCCCCTACTTTCTCTTCTTTTTCATCCTATGCTGTATCCTTACCCCTCCCATTTCTTTCTTCTCCTTGTCCTTCCCCCTCCCCATGTTCTTTCTCTCATTTCCCTCTTTCTCCCCTTCTCTTTTCCCTGGCCCAGGATGAAAGGCCTTCCCTAGCCACTCAACTGATGAATTATGCATGGCCTCCAGCGGGTGTGCCTGGCATCCAATTAGGGCCTTTGCCAGGTTGATAACACTGACAGATTAAAATGTATTTCATTGGGGTTGACATTTAAGCCCCAGTGTGAATGGCACAGAAGAGAAGCAAAGCTCTCGGGTACTGTGTGTGTGTGTGTGTGTGTGTGTGTGTGTGTGTGTTGTGGGGGGCTCTTAGCTACCTGTGCTTGCTTAATTATGCCAGCTTGAAGTAATCAGCCTGCAGACGAGGCTTCTGATGCATGAAGAGACTGGGGAAAGGCCCAAAGCAGGCTTTAAGCCAAAGCAGGCATTTTTTTAAAAAGACTTAAAAAAAAATAATTTGAGATTTACACCAGAGTAGCAATCATAGTACATAGAGTTCCCATATACCCTTCACTGAGCTTTCCCTGATGTTAACATCTTATATAACCATGGTACAATGATCAAAGCAAAGCAATTAACATCAGTACAATCCCATTAAAAAACACTACTGACGTTTTTTTGAGTTTCCCCCAGTTTCCCACTAATGTCCTATTGTGTGCCAGGTTCCGGCCAGAATCTAACATCCAAAGCAGCCTTTTGTGTCGTGCCTCCCCAGGGACAGTGAATCTTCTCCACACCTCAGATTCTCACATTTTAGAGGTCAAAGAGTTACCTGGGATTTGGGATAAAGGTCATGGTCTTCCTCTAAATAATCAGATTTAGTAAGTCTTGGGTAGAACCCTAGCATTTATATTTTTTAACAAATAGCTCAACCAACAGAGCTGCTGGCCCCATGACCAGCACTCCAATTGAAGACTCATTGATTCTTAGTTCCTTTGGCAATATACTTGTCCTAATCCATTGAAGATCCTGCAGAGAGGGGCTGCATGTATATCTCTCCTGTCACCACTGGGCTGGGGGCTGGTTAGTGGTTGGCTCATATATATGGAATGGCATCCTATAGATATATATATATCTATAGGATGCCATATATGTATATATATATATATATATATATCTCGGATGCCATTCTTCCATTTTATAAGATAAGCTGGATGTAGTGATACACTTCTATAACCCCAGTAGGAGTATTGTGAGTTCAAGACCATCCTAGACTTCATAGTGAGATTGTGTCCCAAACAAAACCAAACAAAAAGCACAACAAAATATGAGCTAAAACATAGGGTAGGTATATTAAGCAAATAAAAAATGGCTAAATTTGAACTTCAGATAATGCAATACTGAGGCATGCATCTATTTGAAAATTTTGTAATCTGTAGAAAATTCAAATTTAACTACGTTTGATATTGTAGTCCTAATTAATGATGGCCTTGGGATGCAAAGCTTGCATGTCAGCCTGCATAGGGGTTGGGGGTTTGACTCTGGTGCCCTATACTACAAGACACCCTTGTGCTTTGGTGATCAATGCCTTGTCATTTAGGAGGCCACAAGCCATAGGAGGTGGAGACCAAATGTACTGATGTATCTCTAGGACTTAGTGCATTGGAGCTAGGGTTGCCTAATAAGTATTTATTGTGTAGATGAATGGCTACACACATATTTGAACAGACTCACTCCTCTCTTTGCAGTGGCAGTGGGTGGGTGGAAGGTTGCAGATGATGATGACTTAACAGAGCAGCTAAACGGACCAGGTGCTCAAGATCTGTGTGCTTCAGCCCTTGCACAGTGAACATGGGAAAAGAGCTAGTTCTTCTCTCTTAACTCTCAAGGCCTCCGCTTTACTAGCTATGTGACAGGATTGTGTTTCTTCCAGCTCTAGACTTCTGTGGTTCTATGGTTGTTCTAAGGTAAAAAAAAATATGATCAGCTGAGAACGTTTACTGCCAGCTATTTCTTCCCACTCCTCTATTTCTTTCTTCTCTCTCCCGACTCTCTCATCTATAAGAATGTCTGAGAACCCCCTTGGTTCTTGCCCTTATGGGTTTTTTTCCTCGAATGCTCCTTTCCACCCTGTCAGATGGAATCAGAAGCCCAGAGAGACCCGGCACAGCACAGTTCCTTGCAGACAAGGGAAGACGTTGGGAGCGCATTGTATCTTTTAAAATAGACCTGTTGTCGTCGGAATGTATTTTTAGCTGTGGGAGAGATTGGCATGCTCTCAGTGCCACCATCTGCCAAAGGCAGTTGCTAGGCAACTGACACTGACGACAGCAAGGGGATGGCTTCACGGAAGATCTGGGGACCCTGGTGGCCCAATCCCTCTCCACTGTCTAGTTCCTGCACGACAACAGCCAGGCCCAAGAGAATAGCTGTTCTTTTCCTTAGAGGCTGGAGAGTTGACTTAAGGCTTTTGGAGCTGAGCTTGGAGGAGGTGGCCTAAGCAGTAAGAAATAGTACTACCCCCTTGATTAGTGGAGTTTTCTGTTTAAAATGTCTGATGCTGTTGTGGTTTAAGGCTGGTCTCCGCATTCAGTGAATCCAAATAGTATACATCCCTCTCCCATAGCCCGTCGAAGACAGCGGCCTCATTGGGCTGGATTTATTTGGAGGCAGTATGTTTAGAGGAGGTGTCATGGGTAAACCACAGCAGGCAGGTAGCCAGGGTATCTGGGCTCTGGCCCAATCCAGCCTTTTGTTCTCTCTCTGAGTTATATCTGCTCGTCTTTCCCACCGTCTTTTATTTTCTTCAAAATTAGGATATCAAATCAGATAAAATATACTCATGGGGCTAAAAAAGGACGAACAACCATAGAACAGAGAAAAAAATCCATGAGCCAGATTTGTAAATTCAAAGAAGACAGTATTTCAGACTCTTTACCTGTGAAGAATGATAGTGTCACTCTCTTGGTGCCAGGAGAAGTCAACAAAGCAGCACCTTTATTTTAGCACATGTTGGAGAGCTGAAAATGGGGAGGTCTGATTTCAATTCTGTAGCAGAGGCTGTATCATCCATCACAATCATCCCTCCTTGTTCTTTTTAAGACTTGAAGCTGGGAATGTGTCCAGCCTCCTTTGCAGCCAAGTTCTTACTGAAGACACAGAAAAGAGAGGGGGGGTTACACTTTCTATCTTAGTCACTTGCAGGAAAATTGCCTCCTTGGGGCTACCTCTCTTTTTCTGTATATTGAAGGGAAATGGGATTCTTTGGAGTAACTTGTAGTTCTATTTTCCTTCATAGAACTACAAGTTACTCCAAAGAATCCCATTTCCCTTCAATTTTCCCATTTGGAAAACATTTAATTGACATAAAGAGACTACATTTCAACCTCAAGTCTTTTTTCTCCCTCAACATGTCATCTGGTGCGGACCAAGGATGCAACCAATATACACTGAATGGGACATCTCTCTGCCCTTGCTTGGCTCACTCACTGCCAGTCCTGTTCCTGACTCTTTACTGGTTGGGAGAATCCAGACATCTTGTATGACTGCAGTTCAGTGTAGCCCATTTTGTCTGGAATTCAGGGAGTAATCATAGACAAATGAATGCTACTACAACCCACATCAATCAGCTTCCCACTCCTCAAATGCTCTCACCAAAGGCATCTCACAGGGATGATCTCAGGAAGATGCTATTTGAGACCAAGTGTCTTTTTGGTGAGCAGGACACACATGCTACCTAGAGGGATTCCACATTGATTACCTATAGCTGAATCTCTAGAATGCAGTGCCTGTACAGTCTGAGAGCAAAGCTTTCTGGCAGCTGGAAGATCTGAACTCAGATCCTTCCATCACTTTCTCCTGAGTGAACTTAGACATAGGAGTTAACTTCTCTGAGTCTGGATGTTCTCAGAGATAATGGGAGGAGGAGGGGTAGCTGCGATGATATTCCCTGGGAGTATTGGTGCATTGACTAAATGAGATAGTACATGTAAAGTGTCAAAAGAGTTCCTAGGTGATTAATAAATAAAAACTTCCTTTCCCACTCATTCATGAATTAATCATTGGGTTCTTTGTTCTCTATTGGGGGCATGGTTCTATCATCGTGAGGGTTTTGCAACAACAGCTAGATGCTAAGTCTCATTCTTGTCTACATTCTTAGGCTTCTTGGAGAATGCAAGGCAACTGGTATAGGGAAGCCTTCTTAGAAAAATCGCAAAACATCTCTAACTTTGTAACTAACTCCACCTTGGTAAACATCATGGGTGCCAAGAGCAAGTGTTTGTTGCCTTAGCAAGTTTGAGGGAAAAGTGATTCTTGCCTGAGCCCCTGGCACATGTGGCAACCTGGAAGGAATATTTCTAAAACTGGAGGTGTAAGAGGCCAAGTGCCTCTGTTTGTCTGAACAGAGTCTGGACTTCAGAGGGCTTGGGATTATCTTTGTCTATCTGCTCAATTTGATTTAATAAAACATCCTGATACCCTCTTGAATGATACATAACATTGGGATTCAGGCATCCAGGAAAGAGAAATTGCTGGTCTTGTGTTAATCAGGGTTATTAGGATAATATACGGCAAGGTGAGGACTAGAAACATGGATACTGACCCCTACTTTGGAGGAAAAGTGGATCTGACCTAAATTTAAAGGATGAGGGAATTTGTTGCCAATGTACTGTGCCAGGTGAACATTTTTCACTTTAAGCCTGTGTAGCATGTAAAGAACAGCTGAAAAAGTCTGGATTCAATCCAGACTCTGTCACTTATTAGCTGTGTTACCATACAGACGTCACTGATTTTCTTGTCTAAGCCTTAGATTATTTGTCTTCTGTATCATAGAAATAATGGTTAAAACTACTTGAAATATTCAGTTGAAGACTGATTGGTAGAGAAAAAACATACAACATTTATATAAGTGCCTACATAATCACCTAGAAAATAGATGGTAGTTGTGGTATTCGTTATGATTTTATCCTGAGGTCCAGGGGCAGAAAGGGGTAAGAATTTCAGAATGAAGCTGTAGTTGGTACATTAATCATCTGCTTTCTCTTGGCCATCTCATACTTTCTATGAAGCTCATAAATTTTCTTTTCTGTCCATCAGCAAGTACTGGCTGCTCTACCACACTTAAATTTAGTTCTACTCTCATCCTGACAAGTGCAGAGAGAAAGAGATTCCCAGAGAACAAGCAAAAGCACAGCCATATTTCATTGCTGTTAGGTTTTAGCCAAATTCTAATGAAACCACAGTGAGTTGGACTGAATCTCTTTCATGATCATGTTAATCTTTTATCTCCATAGAAAAATTAGTCTCCAGATGCCTTTACCTCATTTTCTTTCTTTTTTTTTATTGTGAAAATACCGCACAGAGGGGTTACAATTACATGAACAAAGTAATGAGTACATTTCTTATCAAGCATTGTTGCCTCCTCCTTTGTTTCCCCTTGCCATCCCTTTCAATATCAGAAATGACAGAAGTCTAATATATCCTGAATACCTTATTTGGCAGAAGCTCTGTTGTTCAAATCATTTCACTATGAGCATAGATTATTCTATTTCTCTTTATTTTTTTCTGATAGTCTCATTTCTATATTTTTAGCTATGTTATTTGATGCCTACATGTTCACAATTGTAATAACTTCTTGCATTTTTTTCCATCTAATTGTGAATATTTTCCTTCTATCTCATTTATATCACAAGGCCTGGCACTATGGGAAAGAATTGCAATCATATTTAAAAATTTCCAGTTAGACAACTTCTTTTATGGTCCTATGAAGTCAGTTAATTATCCATTTTGTAAAGATTATGATATAAAAGGTCTGTCAGGAAGTTCAGAGCTGGAAAGACCTCCCCCCCCATAAAATCTCAGAGAACTGCAAGAGCGAGACTGATGAGAAACTGGCTTGATGACTCTGCTCTACTGTTTCTCCTGCCTGTTTCTCTCTTGAATTTCTTCCCAGTATATTAAAAAATTATAATCTCTCTTTTATAAATGAGTAAACTGAAAAGCAGAGAAACTGATGTGCCTTGTCTAGGTCTGGAATTAGGATCTCTTGGCACTAAACTACTGCATAGTACAATTGCTTCTACTCAGATACTTTGTTTCTCTCTTTTGGTAGGCTAGTTTGATAATTTAGCAAATGTAGATTAAGTTTCTATTCTAGTTCCAAACAGTGAGTTAGGCATACCAATTTGCCTGTCAATTTCAAAGGCAGGTATACGTCACTTAGTGTAGAGAGCATATTTATACCTACAGACAGGTACACTTGAGTTTTCATACAGTGTGTGTCTATTTCCCTGCAGCTCAATGACAGTGGTTTTGTTTTCTCTGTGTTCCTTTCAAATAAGTCCTGGTCTGGGGCTCTGTGACCAAAGAGATCTCTGAATTACTTTTCTCCAAGCTGACCCTTTGTTAGAACTGTGAAGGAGGTAGGTTTCTTTGTTGCCTCTACTTCTTTAGGTATTTTTGTTTCATTTTTCTTGTCCCCATCCCCCTAACCTCCAGGCCTCCAATATTAATCTGAACTCCTCTGATTTGGTACAATAATCTCCTCCCCTGAGCTCCAACTTTCATTATGGCACTCACATTACAAAATAGATCTCACTAAAGTTGGCATTTCAAACAACAGACGAGACATGGACATTTGGACCATGTTTTCCACATGGTCCTACAAATCAAGGGGCATGAGACTGTATTTGACAGGTACTACACTTTTGTGTCTAATTAGTCCTCTTCAAGCTTCCCTGGGAACCAGGACTTGACAGGCCCTGATAGCCCTGAACCCGCACGAATCCCTTCTTAGGAATAAACAATGATTTTGCAGGATGCTGGTCTGGTGTGTTAGTAAGTTTTCTGTCACTATAGAAAATATACCTGAGATAAATAACTTGTAAATAGAGATGTTTATATTGGCTCAGAGTTTCTAGTCTATGATTGGCTGACCTCATTGCTTTGGGTGTGGGGCATGGCTGAAGTGTGTGGTGGAGAAAAGCCAGTTACATCGTAACCTGGGGCACATGAAGAGAAAGAGGAAGGGGCCAGTGTCCAGTTCTTTTCAGGGGCAGCCATAATGGCCCAAGGCCTCTTGTTAGTCTACACCCCAAGAGTTTCACTACCTCCCTATTGTGCCATGCTGGCAACAGGAACTGTCCCCCAATTTTTAACACATGGACCTTTGGGGGGCATCTGAGATCCAAACTATACAGTCCTGTGTGAAGAAATTAGAGTGGTCTCTTCTCTCAAAATCCTCCATGTCTCCCTTATGCAGGTCATTAAGATGCCAGTTCTGGAGACCTGGCAGTGGTACACGATGAAGACGTCATGCCATCTCTTCCAACCTGAGGATAAGAGAGAATCATGCTTGGACTTGACCAAAGTGCACAAAAAGCATCATGTAAGCAACTTCCTCCTGCTCATTCCATGTCCCCTAATTCTAACCTCCTAAAGTACACAATCGCTGTTGGGGAGTGGATGTTCCTACTTTTCTTCATCTGCCCTGGCTTTCCAGGTGATGAAGTTTCTGCTCATTTTAAGTGAAGAAGAAAGCACAGAAAACTGGCAGTGGCTTTTGGCAGGTAAATGATCAAAGCTGTGCTCAGCATCCAAATGCACAGTGAGGAAGGTTCAGATCAAAGGAGTCAGGTTCTATTTGAGGGTCAATTCTACAGTTCCTCATTACAGCCCTCTGTCGTTCCCTGTTGAAAGGAACAAGGCCAGGGAATTTTTCCTGAAGCTGGCTGCCACGTACTGACACATAGACAATCCCAGAACAGCCGGCATCTAATTGTCAACTTCAAAACTGAAGTAAAATCCATTGATATATAAGAGGAAAAGCAAAAGAGAAACAACTCCAGTGGGATCAGAAAAACCATTTGTAAAAGCTCTAGCTTTTAGGTCAGCCTGTATCCTAGAAATAACATTGGAGGTGTAAGTGTTTGCCATGGAAATTGACACGAGGGCTTTCAGGTCTGGGAAGGTGAGTCTAGCTCTCCGGACTTCTGGTACCTAATGCACAAGGAAGATAAATGATGTCTCCATGAGCACAAGGTCAGGAGGCCAAATGCACAGGTGCATTTTTCTTTCTTTTATTGATGGGAATTGAACCCACGGACTTGAGCATGCCAGGCAAGCATTTCACCACTGAGCTATATCCTGAGGGTGGGGAATCTGCTTAGCAAGCTCTATAGCCGAGCAGCTTTGTGTGCTTTTTGTCTGTGGGGCTTATTTCACTTTTTGTGAAGCGTTGAAAACAAACCATGACAAGCTTTCAACAGTGTACCAATAAAGAAGTACTTTCTTCCTGTTCCTTTACTTTCTGTTTGAGAAAGATCCCTGACCTAGGGAGGGACAAGGTGAGAATCTCCTCCCTTGCTTCAAGCAAACCTTTTCCTCTCTTTTTATCTTAATTTTACCATCATAGAATCAGAATGCAGGGTATATGTCTGAATGCAGTTTTTGGGAAAATGTTTGAAAACTTAAGAAAGGCCGTGTTGGAGAAGATCTTTACTAGCCATACAACGGACAAGGGTCTCATATCTAAAATATACTTGGAACTCAAAAAATTAAACCACCCAGCAACAAATCCTCAAAGAAACAACTGCCCAATAAGTAAGTGGGCGAAAGACCTAAAGAGAAGCTTCTCTGAAGAAGAAAGAAGGATGGCCAATAGACACATGAAGAAATGTTCAGCATCCCTAGCCATAAAAGAAATGCAAATCAAAACAACATTGAGATATCACCTCACTCCAGTTAGAACAGCAAAAATCAAGAACTCTAACAACAACAGATGCTGGAGGGGATGTGGACAGAAGGGAACCTTACTTCATTGTTGGTGGGAATGTAAACTTGTTCAACCACTTTGGAAAGCAGTATGGAGGTTCCTCAAAAGACTCCATATAGAGCTCCCCAATGACCCAGCAATCCCACTTTTGGGCATTTACCCAAATGACCACAAACAAGGCCACACTAAAGCTACCAGCACAACTATGTTTATTGCAGCATTATTTACCATAGCTAAGATATGGAACCAACCCAGATGCCCCTCAGTAGATGAATGGATCAAGAAGATGTGGTATATATACACAATGGAATTCTATGCCTCCATCAGAAAGAATGACATTGCCCCATTTGTTAGGAAATGGAAAGGCTTGGAAAAAATTATATTAAGTGAAGTAAGCCAGGCCCAAAGAAACATAGGTCCCATGGTTTCCCTTATTTGCAATATCTAGTATAGGTATGAGTCAAGCGGAAAAAGTCAGAGAATGTGATGTTAGGAAAACGAACCCTCAAATATGTATTTTAATGTTTTTGTTTCATTCATGCATGTGTTTCTAACGCATTTATAATATTATTTCTTTGCTGCTTTGTATGTCCCTCCCCCACAGTGTAACCCCTGCTTTCACTATATTTGATGTCAGTATAACATGTGGAGGAGACGGGGACAAACAAGTCGTTTAAGGATTCAGATGGACCTGTTGCAACAATGAGAAGTACAAAATGTCATGTCAAAACCAGCTTTACAATGTCGGTGGGGGGGAGGGAGGGGGGGTATGATTGGTTGGGGGGGGAGGGGGGAGGGTGGGAAGGGAGGTGAAGGGTAAACAAAGGAGGAGGGTGCAATGCTTGGTAAGAAATGTATGCATTTTCCTGCCCATGTAATTGTAACCCCTCTGTAAAATTAAATTAAAAAATAAGCTACATAAAAAAAAAAAAAAAAAAAAATTCCAAACCAGAAATATTTCTGGTCATAAGTATTTTGAATAAGGAATATTCCATGTTTTGAAAACTACAACATTAAACATCTTTATTTTTCCAAAACAAACAAAAAAAAAAAACAAAAAAAAAGAAAGGCCGTGTTGGTTCCTAGGATTTAAAACTAGTAGATGCAAATTAAATCCAATTTGGAAGGTGAACAGCTGAACAGCCCCCTGGGTTTTGGCTGCACAGTGAAGACAGGTTTGCTTCTTGCTCCTCACCCCACATCCTTTTATCTTGAGTACTGTGTTGCCTGTGGATAATTTCCAAGGTCCTTCATTGCTCTGACAAGCAGGTTTTGTGGTAGGCTGCGGGTCCTCAGGCCCTGAGCATATCCTGTAACATTGCACATTTCCTAGAAGACCACTTTCGTTCTTTTCTGGTATGCCTCTGCACAGGTTTTATTATGGGGTGGCACTAGGCTCATTCTTCAGAGAGAAAGGCTCCTGGTTTATCTGAGGCAGACCTATTATTCCCAGAGAGGGAAGCCTAGTCATCCCAATGAGCATCTCAAATGCCTTTTCTCTTGATCAACATGAGCCGGTGTTAATCTTGTTTAATTCCCCGCAGCTGGCCTTGCTATGTCTGTCTGGGGATAGGTTCTTTTGTTTTCCTCTTTTTTTTTTTTGCATTTGAGCAAACAGATTTTCTTTTGCATTTTGGATAAATGTTTTGTACCAAGATTTGGATGCAAAACAATTCTCTTTGAAACTTCTGGGGCAAAATACTGGAGCAGCAAGGAGGGAAGAAGCTATAGAAACAACCTACAATGAAAAGTCAGGCTTCTAGAAAAGGTAATAATAGGGTAAAGGAAGCCTGCATTTGAGTCTGGATTCATACTCACTGCTGTGTGACCTTGGGAAATCCCTTACACTTTCTGAGCCACATTGTGGAATTTTAGTTTGATTAATGGTTTGCAATTAAAAAAATACTTCTGAGCCCTGTCTTCCATTGAAATCTACTGAAATCCAAAATAAATCCTGTGAAGTTTCTGTGTTAGTAGGTTGAAATAGGCAATATCCCACATCTAGTCCAATGTCTCTGAGCCTTAGCACTGTGGAACTGTGGGGCAGATAATGGCAAGAGACCCTTATCTTTATGAACCATGGGGCAGGTAATTGCCAGAGGCTGCCAGGGGCCTGTAGCCAGTACATGCTTGTACTTATAATGACCCCAAATACCTTCAGACTTTGCTAAACATCTCCTAAGGGGAACAGTGACTCTAGCCTAATCATACTAAAAGGGGGGAAAATGGGACTCACAAGAAACTTTGGATTGTGGTCAGTGTGTTCACTGCCCAGGATGCTATACAACTTAACACAGGCATTGTAACTGTCATGTTGTCTCCTTTTCTTTTTCTCCTCCATGCTGGGGAACAAAAGATGAACACTTTCAGTTAAATGGGGCCGCCTTTCTTCTGTCTCTCAGACCACAGGCAGGATCTCTGTCAAATAAGACTTATGACTTGGGAGATGTGGAGCTGGTAAACCAGAGGTAAGAAGAACCAAAGGTACCACCTCTTTTGTGGCCATGTGCCCCTCTGCCCTCCGCCTAGTATCTGGAGCCAGCCCTTGCAACAGCATCTCTTAAGAGCTTCATGTTTTCTCCTAGGACCAGAATGAGAGACTTTTTCTAGAAAGTCCTTCTCACTTTGCCTGACAAGTTAAAAGCCCTAATTTCCTTTTTCTCCTAACCCTTGGTATCCTTACTTATAAAGTGGCCAGACTTTCTGTAACTAGATTCTTGAGGGGAGATGGAAGGAGTATCCTTTGATCCATTTTCTGTGTCTTCTGAGCCTCTTTTGACAAACCACTGTCTCAGAATTTACAAATGGAGTCACTGAGCTCAAAACTCACATTGGAACCCAGAATTCTCTTTCCAAGTTGATATTTAACTACGGGCTCTTGAAATAACCTGAGAATTTTCCCTGGTGTTCTTAACTCCCAGCTCTGAAGGACATGAAATAGTCCAAAATGCCTTTTCTCATTTTCTTAGGTTTCTGACTTAGAAACTTTCTCTAGGAAGCTCTCCATTATGGCAACAATGAGAAACCATGATTGTGACTCCTATTTCTATCCTGAGAGGGACCCTGTGCCACTAAAACAGAACTGCCCTCTCCCTTCCTGGATAATCTCAGCCTCTCTGATTCTTTGAGGTGCTGGCATTAAGACCTAGGACAGGAGATGGAGGCAGAAGGTCTCTGGAAAGACGAAAGACTGGTCAGGCATATAACTCTGTCCCAGAAAATAAATAAATAAATAGCAAAATAAATCGGAGAGTCTATTTGGATAGAAGACTCCTATTTCATAGCCTCCAGCTCAGTACCCCTTAGAGCTCCTTTTCTTCGTCTATATAACGCAACTGCTTGGGCTTCCTTATGGGGTTGCAGCGAGGAGTAACTCCCATGACTTCTCTGACCCTGTACACAGTGTTCTCTTGGAAGGCAGTCATGTGAGTGGCAAGGCCTATAATGATCCCAGTGTTGGCACCTCCAGGCCTGTGACAACCCCAGTGTTGGCATTTCCATGTTCCCATCTTTCTGGTCATACTATCTTCCAACCAAGTTGCTGCCCACTCACAGTCATGGAAACTTAGCTAGACTGGCACAGGAGTCCCTGGCCCCCATGAGCACAGAACCTTTCTTGTGTAACTGTCAATGGAACTTCAGCTCACAGGGCTTGGGGGTTATTCATTTGTTTCCTGGTTAAGTGTTGAGAGTATCTGTGTGTCATGATACTTCATTTGAAGTCTTCCTTTTTTAAGGTATCTTAAAGGGTGATTTGCTTTTTATTTTCCTCCAACTAAAAGTTGTCTTTCACCCAAATAAAAATAACATTTTTTTCTGGTTATAAACATGGTTTATACTCATTATAAGGAATGTTTCAAACAATACACAAAAAGTATGCAAAAAAGTAAAAGCTACTTTAACACCTATCTGGTCCAACATTTTCTGCTTTGAGTTTCTAGATGTGCCTACTGGTGATTTAGGGTGTGTGAACTCAAAGAATACTAAAGATTTGCTTTTGCCTTTTCAATTTGTATGTACAGTGTGTAACATGTGTATTGAAAATAACATGAGTGCTCAGTATACAGATCAATTTTTATGAATTTTTATTCTCTTTGCTATACTACATACATCAAAACAGAGCATTTGCCCCCACCTTGGATGCCGCACAGAATTATCATACCTACCAGGAAAATCACTCTTCTGACTTCTGGTGTCCTAGGCTAGTTCTGCTGCTTTTGAACTCTATATTATTGAACTTGTTTAATGTATCTATCTATGCTTTTTTATATGGCTTGATTAGTTTGACAGTCTGGGTAATTTGTTTAGTTTATGATATTGTAGTGATTCATTCTTTTTCACTGTTGTATTGTGTTTCATTGCAGGGATATACCCTACTTTATCCTACAAATAAAGTTATTTATTATACTAATAATGAGTACTTGATCTGATTGACTCTTTTTTTATTTTGGTGGCACTTGGGCTTGAACTCAGGGTTTTGTGTTTGCAAGGCAGATGCTCTATCATTTGAGCCATATCCCCAGGCCTTTTGTTTTATATTTTGTTTTTGAGATAGGGTCTTGTTAACTTTGCTGAGGCTGGCCTGAACTTGTGATTCTCCTATCTTTGCCTCCTGAGTAGCTAGAATTAAACATGCAAACTAATGTGATTGTTTTTTATATATTTTTTTCAGTGTCAATATTGGGGCTTGAACTCAGGGCCTGGGAAATGTTCCTGAGCTTTTCTGCTCAAGATTACAGCTCTATCATTTGAGACACAGCCACCATTCTTCAGGCTTTTTGGTGGTTAATTGGAGATAAGAGTCTCAGGAACTTCCCTGACTGGGCTGGTTTTGAACCCCAATCTTCTGATCGCAGGCTATTGGGTAGTTAAGATTATGGGCATTAGCCATCTCCAGTACCTGGCTATTTTTGTTTTTGTAATTATTATCATATTTAAGTAGTTGTGCAAAAGAATTGCCATTTAATAGACCAGTTTAAGAATACAATCTGGCTTGATCAATATCATCTCTTTCAACTTTCTCGCCCATCCCTTCCTACTCTTCCCTACAGACCCCTTTTGTGTTTGTTTTTGAGACAAGGTCTTACTATGTAGCCCAGGCTGGCCTTGAACCCATGATCCTCCCACCTCAGCCTCCTGGGAACCGAGATTACAGTCATAAGCTACCACACCCCTCTATATATTAGCTTTAAAAGCCTGATGACATGTGCTATCTATAAGTGTATGTTAATCAACAACAACAACAAAAATACAGAAGTCTCTGGACCATGTCAGATCTTTGTTTTCCCATTGTACCTGGAGAGGCTCAGAAGAGAGGCTCTGTCTGGATCCTGGCCCTCTGTAGTCCAGGGAAGACTTCTACAAACTGGTTCTTCTGTTTGTGTGTTGATGACAAGGAAGATAAAATATGTCTTAAGAAAGGCAAGGCAAACTTTCATCTGCAACCTGGGTTCCTTAGAGCGGCCTTGGACCATTTCTTCCCTTCTCTAAGAAATACTATCCCAGCCCTGATGGTGTCTTGGTCTTTTGGAGAGACTAATGAACAGAATACTTCCTTGGCTTCCTGCTGGCCTCCATCTTCCAGGCAAAGAGCTTTGTTTTTCAGAGAACTGCAGAGAGAGGTCCCCTGGTATTAGATTCACTTGGCTTGTACCTTGGGCAGGTAGAGCACTTAGCAGTCTCATGGGGATCCAAGCCAGAGAACAGAGTAAGAACACTTCCAAAGCTGGAGTGTGGAGAAGCAGCAGCAGCTAGTTTAGGAGTATAGGGATGCTGCCATGGCCCCCAGCTGACAGCAAACTGCCCTTCTGAGTACATTTTCAGTACAAGCTCAACTTTCTCTGGTGGAAAAAGTAGATGCTAAAAACATGGTCTCCTAATGGAGTTTTAATGCTGACATAGATCTGGATAAGACAGTAGCTTTCCTGAACCACAGACTTTTATATTTGAAGTGAGGGTAAACCTCATTTGCCAGGGTGGTCTTGATGATGAAAGGAGTCAATGCATAGCCCTGTTTAGCCCACAGTGCCTGGAAGACTGAAAGGGTTGTACCTCACAGGAAAAACTGAGGATCTACCACCTGTATAGAGAAGACTTCGCTCAAAGCCTGGTAGCCTGAGTTCTAGTCCCAGCCCAACCTACGTCTAACAGTATCCCGATGCTAAACTGAGGAGCCTGGTTTTGGTCATGCCTAAGTCTCCCTAGTTATAACTCTAGAATCTGTACAGCTATACTTTTTGCCTCCAAGACAAATTTGTAATGTATAATAGTGAGTCATAGCCTAGACTTAATTCTCCTGAGCCTTTACTCCTTCTTCTTACAAGGTGACAGTTACCCTAGCTACTTTATCCAGTTGTAGAAAGAGTAAATAAAAGTTTGTGAACCACATGGCCCAGTGGAAGCCATGATAATCATTGTGAAACAGTAAGCCTTGCATAAAGGTTATATAATAGTGATATGAGCACTCATAAATAATTATTTTGGTGATACTGGAGTTTGACCTGAGGATGTGATGTTTGCTAGACAGGTGTTCTGCTGCTTGAGCCACACCTACAGATCTATTGTTTTTATGCTCTAGTTATTTTTCCAATAGGGTTTCACATTTCCACCTGGGTCAACCAGGAGCCTCCTACTTGCTATATCCCAGAACCTCCTGTGTAGCTGTATAGGTGTATGCCACCACACCTGACATGAACACTCATAAATAATTTAAACAATGTCTTTTAGTTGAAAGGAGCTGAACAGTTAGAATTTGACACTAAAGACAATCATGGTAAGTAACTATTCACAAATTTAGTACAAAAAATAGGATATTCTTTATTGTTGATAATGTTAAGCTATGGTGCAGAATCCTTGTTGTGGTGGGAAAATTGAACTTGAACTTTTCTAGGTTTCTTTACCTGCTCCCTTGTTCTTGAAACTGGGTCATAGTCCCTAAGTTTTAGTGCTAAGACATAGGGTGGGTCAGGTACTCACAGGGCAGCCTATGTCTCAATCATTAATCTACATAAGGTTCAATATCCATTAACCTTCCTGGTGCCTTAGAAGACCAGAAGAGTCATGTCCTTAGTGGGTTACATTTGTGGCAGGTGGCCACTACTGAGATGGTTGCCTGGCTACATGTTACTACCCCCCCACTGGGTTCAAGTCACACACCCCCATTTTAGTTCATTTTCTTTTGCTATAACAAAATACCTGAGGCTGGGCAATTGGAGTTTATTTTCTTAATGATTTGGAGGCTGGGAAGTCCGAGAGTACAATACTAATATCTATTGGCCTCTCATGAGGGCTTCATATAGCATTGTAACACACAATGTGGCTGGGTAGCCCAGCAAGTGAGCTAGCTTAGGTCTTCTATCTTCTTCTTATAAAACTACTAATGCCATCGCAGGAGCCCTGTCCTTATGATCACATCTAATCACAGTGACCTTCAAGGAATTCCTGATCTATCTAAATACTTCCTTTTGAATCCCATCTCCAAACATCATGTATGTGTGTGTGTAGGGATTACATTTCCAAGCACATGGATTTCTTAGGGACACCTTCAAACTTTAGCTCCTCATTTCCATCCAGGAAGCAGAATCCTCTTAGCTCAAGATCCACAAGTCTCTCCTTCTGTCTGCTCTCCTCTCCTCTTCTTTGCCTGTTCTGGGATCTGCTTTCAGGAATCAATATTCTGAAAAGAAAACTTTTAGTGGCTGTACCTCTTATTCTGTCTTGCCATATCCTTCCTCTATCTTGTCAGTTGGAAACAAATTATTGACACATTGCATATCTGTCTACCCACAAATTTCTGTGTCAATGATCTACAGTTGTAACAAGCTATACCCTAAGGCATAGCTCATGATTTAGTCCATCAATGGTTTGACTAGGATGACCCAGGTAATTCTGTCATTTTCATCCAGGCTCTTGCATGCATCTGTAGTTAGCTGATACTCAGCTGAAGACCACACATGTAGGTTGGATAGCTGTAGGCCAGGATTGTGGGATCTGTCTGTTTGTCTGCCTGCCTGCCTGCCTGCGTGTCTGCCTGCCTGTCTGTCTGTCTATCTATCTAATAAATATAAAAATTTATGTATGTATATAAAAGATATAAATTTATAGATAGATATTTAGCTCTGGCTTTCAGATATTGCCTAATATGTACTAAGATGTAGCTTTTTTTGAATAAATTTTGTATTGCATTTTGAGATGCTTAGATATATGAATGGATGTCTTTATATATATATATATATATTTATTGTAAAAATGTTGTACAGAGGGGTTACAGTTACATGAGTAGGGTAAATGAGTACATTTCATAGTGAGCATTGTTACCTCCTCCTTTGTTTTCCCCCTACCATCACTTCCCTCCCCACCTCCCCAATTCCTCCCACCCCCTACCCCACATTATAAAGTTCGTTTTCAACATAGTGTCTTGTTCATCTTGTCGTCACACTGGGTCAGCCTTGCATCCCCATTTAAGCATTCCCCAGATTCCTTCTCCTCCCCAAATTACAAAAATGTATATACAAGGTGCAGAACAGGAGCTCCAGTGGCGCAATCGGTTAGCGGGCGGTACTTACAAGGTGCAGAACACCGGCATCAAATCCAGTGAGAACACTGATTATACTGTAGGGGAAGAACATACAAAAGAAACAAAAGAATCACATAGCGCATTGTAAGTACATTAAAAATACTAACAAGAAAGAAGAAAAAACCCACTTGTATCCCTGTCTTGGGGTACATTTTGCTTAACATTATCTCATGTGGTTGTATGTACATAGCCTTTGATCTTCTCTGCTTGTCCTAGACATGTACTAGTCATTGCAAACAAGGGAAACCATGGGACCTATGTTTCTTTGGCCTGGCTTACTTCACTCAATATGATTTTTTCCAAGACTTTCCATTTCCTAACAAATGAGGCAATATCATTCTTTCTGACAGAGGCATAGAATTCCATTGTGTATATATACCACATTTTCTTGATCCTGAATGGATGTCTTTTATTACTTTTCCAGCCAGTATTTTTCAGTTATTTCTACAGTTTCTTCTAGACTTTTCTTTTTAAACCAAGTCTCACTATGTAGTGTGAGGTAACCTCAAATTTGTGATCCTCCTGCTTCTGCATTCAAGTGCTGGGATTACCATCATGCCTCACTAGACCTGGCGTCTTCTAGACTGTAATAACATACTTGTTAGACCATTATATATTGTACCTTGTATATTAATTCTTTTGTTTCCCTTCCTCTCTTTTTTCCTTGTACTATAGTTTTCATACTTGAGGTTACTCATTTTTCAAATTTCCTAATACTTTCTTTTTGTACATATTTTTATTGTAAAAATACTGTACAGAGTTACATGAGTAATGAATACATTTCCTATTGAGCGTTGTTAGTCTAGTCTACTTAGTATTAAAATAATTCTGCCAACTCTGTATTTCATACATTATACAGGTTTAGAATTTTCATTTCACTGATTTACCATCTAAATTCTTTTGTGTGCTTATAACAGTAATGTTAAAGTTCTTATCTATATTTTTGCCATTTATGGGACTTTCTCCTATTGACCTTCTTGTCCTTTGGTAATAGGTCATATTTTGTTTTTTATTCTTCCTGGTTCATGTATTTTTCTACTTTGTGCCAGATATTGTAAATAGAACTGATCTTGTCAAGTTTATCAAAAGTTGAGCTGAGTCAAAAAGACCTAAATGTGAACATGTTATCTAAAATTTTTTTTTAAAGAAAAAAAAAGAAATTGATCTCACAATGAGATCAAAGGAGGATATGCATAGGAGCGGATCACAAAAGTTCAATGGTTATGTTCATATGGTTATGTAAAATGATATTTTAAAAATGAACTCCAAGAAATGGAAACAAGTAAAAAATAAAAAGAAATTGGTCTAAACAAGAGTTGGGACTTTGAAGTTATAGTTAACCTCTGGTTTGAAATTCCTGGAGGCTGGACTTCAGAGCCCCCCCTTTGGTGGGGCTTTGATGTGTAGCACTGGGTATCTGTGAGGCTTCTACATTCTCCAGCATTTCTCTCTCAGCATCACAGTGTTCCTGCCTACTCAGCAAAATTCCCTTGGAGAAGAATTGGCAGTCAGGGAGCAGAGAGCCTGCGTTTGACATTTTTCCAGACTTTCCCATGCTGGAATAAATCATGTTTGGCTTTAGAAACTGAGATGGTTTGTCATTTGTCCCTGAAAACCTCCCTGTCTTGGTAGACTCAGTCTTTTACCCATTTGTGACCTTGACTTGGCAGTGTCTCCTAAAGATAGAACTGTCCTCATCTCTGTTCATCTGCACTCACGTAGGAACAGCTGGTACCCTCGGTAGGGTTCAGTTTAATCAGGCTTCACTGGAACCACAGTTCTTTGATGGTTTTAAGAAAAAAAATGTATAATTTTGCAAGTTTATCCATGCTCACTTCTTGTTACAGCAGGTGACAACAATCTGCTATGTCGTAACAGGAAGAAAGACTCCATGAGTGCTTTTATAAGCAGAACTATATTTCAACTATATTTCAACTATATTGCCCCAATCTTAGGAAAGCCAAAATTAAGACTGCTTGCATTTTTGATAAGCTGTCTTATAGTATGATAAACAATATTGATTTTATTTTTAAATGCTAAAAAAGCCTGTATATCAGTGAAACCCAGAGTAATCTAAATTAACTGTACAGTTTCACTTGCTTCTAGGTGACTTAAAAATCCCAAAATTTTTAAAGTCATATGGCTGAGTAATATATTATTAATCTCCCCCTGGTTTATAGACAATGCTACTAATGAAAGCCACTAGTGAACTCTGCTACTTTTGCAATTACCCCTATACACACACATACACAGATACACACACACACACACACACATATGTACTTATTTATTTTATTTTTTCCGAGATACAACTTCCCTTACATTATAAGTATAATTGGAACTATGACTCTTCCAGCAATGTGGATTATAATTATATATTATATATAATAATTATAATAATAATTATTGATAGTGTTTATTTGATTGATATCTATTAGATGTACAAGTGGTTTCATTTTAACAAGTTCATTTCTGTATACAATATTTCTTAAACACAATCACCTTTCTACCATTTTTCCTTCTTCTGCCCTACCTCTTCTCAAGCCAGTCTCAACAAGTTGCCTTGTTGCATTTTAACATATGAATATGAAGTATTTTCTATATGTTCACTCTCTTTCTCCCTTTCCATTGGTCTGTCCCTCTCCCCCAGACAAGAAATGTTTCAACTCCTGACCATTCTTTTTTGTTAAAGTGTATGCTAACTAGTCAAAGGAGTTTAATCAAGGTATCTCACACATGCTTATGCTGTACTTTAGTCACATTGGCCACACAATACACACATATATGTAAACATGCATAAGACCCTATATGTGCTTACATACATGTTTGTATTGTAGATCTAACATATACATATGAGGAAAAACATGATACCACTTGATTTGAATTGCTAACATTTTAAAGGATGATTTGACATATGTTCCGAAGAGATATCCATATTTAATTTTTTCTTAATTCTTATCCTTGGTAGATTTTGGAGTGAAAATTATATAAGTTCCATTAAAGAAGTTGGAAAGTGTTCATTTTTTTAGTCTCTGAAATAGTTTGTGCAAGATTGACATTAATTGATCTTTAAACACTGTTCCAGCACAATTCCAACTAGTCCAATACTCTGTTCCACATTTACCTTCTCAAATTCCACAAATAAATAAATAAAATAAAATAAATCGTTTAATTTACATCTATGTCAAGACCAGCATGGTGTCTCAAAAATGTTTGAATGCTCTTTGAAATTTGGGATTAGATGACCCATTTTTTTTCTTCTAATCAATAATTCAGATATTTTCCTGGCTCTCTTGGTTACCATTGAAAGCCCTTTTTTTCTCCTTTGCATTTCTATAACTTTTATCACTCCTTGGACTGCTGGAATATATAGGGGCCATACTGTGCTTGGATGATTGCAAGATTCCTGCAGTAGTTTGTGCTACAACCAGATGATTTTTTTTGAGTGAGTGTAACTCTGATCCAATGCCTGCTGGAAGGTCTTTGTGATGTGACATTGACAGCTACTGGATCTCCAAGTAATTAGGCATTAGTTTTAGTTTCAAGTTCAGCAGAATCTTTTGCTTTGTCAAATATCCAGCTGTGGTGACTTGTAGACATATCCTTGTATCCCTAGAAATCAGGACCCAATATTTCCCAAAACCTTACGAACATGAAGCACAAATTCTGCAAGTCAGTTACTGGGTATGATTGTGACAAGGGCTGATATTTCTTCTACCTTCGATTATCTTACTGGATTCTTTTAGCTGTTGGGGTACAGCAACATATTTCAGACATTGTAGAACATCTAGAATAGTATCTCTTTATTTAATCTCTTTTTTCCATGTTTTTAGTTAGCTAAAGTCAACCAAAGTCTGAAACATTACTTAGAAAATTCCAGAAAAATCATGTTTTAAGTAATATTTCTTAAAATAATCCATTATTAGTTATCATGGTTTATTTATTACAGTGACTAATTCATTTAACTTTAGCAGAAGTGTGTGTATATAGGAAAAGCAGTGCATATGTGGTTTCAGGCATCCACTGAAGTCTTGGACCATATCTCCTGTATGACATTGCAATTTTGTAAGATGTTTCTCCCATACCTTTGCTGATATCTTAACAGACTATTTTATTGGTCTCTTAAGTTGACTGCTTCCTGTCCATATCTTTGTCAGGAGCAAGTAGGGTGAGAGGGTCATTGTGGATCTATCATCAGAGCATCGTTCCTTCATTTTGTTCACTTCTAAGTGAGTTTCCACCCTAAGTCAGCTCTCATTGTTTTCATGCATTCTTTAACCTTTCCTAAGAGAAACCAGAAGTGAGTGCTGATATTGATGCTAATCAGCAAGGGTATATTGTTGAATGCTTGAGTTAAGTCTTAGACTGAAATCTTAGGTCTCATCTTAGTTTTCTCCCTCAGGGTTTCAATAGAACAACTTGAGAAAACAGGGAGATCTGATCATAGAGCTGTGTCTCTCAAAGGTCATCCAGGCCACTGGTGTGTGCTACTGATGGGAACATCAAGGTCCAGAGAAGTGGTGTCACTCAGTTAGTTTCTTAACAGATTAATCGAATGAAAGCAACAATCCTGAGATTGCATCTCACTACATTTAGAATGGCCATCCTCATTTGTTGATGTACAAACATCAACAGATAATGGTGACAACACTGGGAAAAAGGAACCTAGTACACTGTTGGTGAGAATATAAATTAGTGCAAACACTCTGGAAGGCAGTATAGAGATTCCACAAAAAAAAAACAACTAAAAATAGAAACACCCTATGATCCAGGGATACAATCCTTGGGCATTTATTCAAAAGTTAGGTTGGATACAATAAAGGCATCTTTATACCCATATTCATTGCTGTATTATTCACCATAGCCAAGTTATGTAAACAGCTCAGATGTCTTGTAACTGGAAAATGTGATATACATACATAGATATGGATTTTATTCACATATATATTTGTTATGTCATTTGCAGGGAAAATCATAGATCTGGAAAATTATGCTAAGTCAGGCTCAGATAGACAAAGGATACATTTTCTCTTATATATGGAAGGTATATCTGAAATATAAGCATGGTATACAAATGCATATAGGGCCATAGGCATAAATACAACCAAACTGATTAAAGTATGGTATACACAGGAGTGGACTTCCATGGTATAACCCATTTGAACAATCAACCAACAGTTTAACAAAATGAATACCAGGAAGGTGAATTATGTCTTGGCTGAAGGAGACAGGACTTAAGGGGAAGGGAGATGAATGCCAAGAGGGATGGTGGGCAACTACAGTCATAATACTCAATGTACATATGTGAAAATGGATCTAGGGAGCTTCAGAGGATGGGTGGAGTTGGAATAGATGGAAGGGGAAAGAACGATGATCAAGATGCGTTATATATGTAAAGGGACATGTTAAAGTGAACTAAAGGCAATAAAATAATTAATAAAAAATTTAAAAATAAACAAATTTGATTTTTAAAGAAAATTGATTAAAAAAGATTTATATATTTTTGTGGCCTAATATTCCTTTATCCATCATTTCCTCTTCTTTCCTTTCCATCTTGTAGGTAGGAAAACTGAGTTCAAGTCTTAGTTGGATGTCCTCTCAGCCTTGTGATGTTGGAAAAATCAGCCTTTATTATAAATCCTCATTTGCTTCATCTACAAAATAGAAATAATTTCATTAAATTAGGAAACAGATGCAAAGCATTTACCCCAGGTTTCATAGGTGGAACTTTCTGTTATTGTGCTGTCAGTTACCAGTTACCACCATTGTAACAGGTTCTTAGGCAAGATTTAGATTGCATTGTTACAAACACTACTGACCACCTGCTATATGGTCAAGACAGGAGCTAAGTGCTCTGATGTCTATAAAGCTATAAAGGGAAACTGGATTTCAATATGGTACATGTTTGCATTGAGATACCAAACAGAATCCAATCAGTATGTGTTAATAAAAAGAGTATAAAATATTTTAAACATATTTATCCAATGTCTTTGAATCCTCCTATAGCAAACATGCTTATAAACATTTATTAAGTTATGAATTCAGTGCTAAACCTAAACAAGTAAGCTCCAACAGATAAGCTAGAAACATTTTTGAAATTCTCACTCATCTCCCATTCATATCCAAAGATTCATGGTCACCTCAAAGGTGAACATTTTGAACATTTAGACATATAATATAAACAACCCTTTCTTTTTTGCCCCAGTCCATTTCAATCATCATAACCATCCTCCTATGTAATGTCTGCTGTTCTATTCTCAGTTACTGGATTTCAGGGACAATTTGAGAGACTTTTTAAAGGTTACCTTACAATAGAAAAATAGAAATGATTTTATGTTTTTCTTTTTCTTTTGGTGGTACTGGGATTTGAACTCCATGCTTCAAGCTTGTTAGGCAAATGCTCTACTACTTGAGCCATACTCACAGCCTGGACAGAAGTTATTTTTGCTGCAATAAGAACCCAATTCTCATATAAGATTCCATAGAGTCTTGTTTCTATAATTTATGGTACATCTGCAGTCTATCAGAAATGGAGTTGAATTGGGGAAAATGAGATTATTTACCGGAAGACTTCCCATCTGCATGGTCCCATGGAGTACCTGCATTGAGCAAAGTGCACTCAGCAGCTCGTGGCTCTGAGGTCGAGGAAGGACCCTACTTGTACAAAGTTCTGCATCCAGAAGACACATAATAAATATAGCTTGTGGCTTTCTCTGTGATCTCCCATGTGGTAACTATTTTGAAAAGTCCTCCATTCAGAGGATTCATTATTCCTAAGCCAAATATTGCTGTTGTTAAATTCTAGGGTCCTGTCTCCAAATGGGGCTAGGGCAGAGGCTATTTTCTCAATACGTAGACCTGATCATTCTGACTCTGGAAGTTCAGCTCCCAATGTTTGGGAAGCCCTCACTGTTAGTCCTGTAATGAATGGATCATGGAGCCTGCTGGGGACCAGTGATGATTATCCTGCCCAGGATCTCCTGTGACCCATGAGCTCTTTCCTAGAGCAAGGATGTTGGATAGAGCACTGCGGTGCATCCAGCACGTTAAGAACCAGTATCCATGGAACCACCCACCATCACTTCCTCTTTCAGGGCTTATTTCTTGCCATTTACCTTGGGGGGCCTGAATCTAAATGATAGTTGGCCCAGGACGAAGACAGTAGAAAAGCTATGTTGACCTCACGTGGTGATTTTTTTTAAAAATTAAAAATGAAGAGATATTTGAATTGGTCTACCTGCACAGTCCTAGGACAAATGTTTGTTGGAGTTGGGATGTCACTGTCTTTTTGGACTAAGCCTGCATTAGTCCCTATCACTTCCTATTCTTCCCTCATAGCCAACTTCATTCACTGCTGGTTTGTTGTCTTTCTGGTGCTGTAGGTGTCTGAGCTTGAGATTCATGGCTTACTTGATCCTGAATATCCTTTTGACTTTTGCTATTCTATGCACCTAAAGCCTACAAAACTATCTTTTCCACTACAAGAGTTAATCATCAGCTGCTTCTTATGTAAATCAGAACAGGAAAAGCTTGCTTGGTGAATATCTCTGAAAATCTTGATCGGATGCTATTCTGCTATTCTGTGCCTGCAGCTCAGCATTTGTCTTCCGACAGGAAGCTTTTTCTTGTCCCTGAAAACAGCATCATCCGTGGATATCCAGGAAGTTCAGACAGGCCAGCCAGATGAGTGGGGATTGGGTACACCACAGCCAAGCCCTAATCTGGGCCATGTGGATCCTTGCAGCTATCATCAGGGGTGAGATGCTCAATGACAGATGGGTGGGGGGGATCTGAAAAGGTGGGAGAAGGGGGAGGATTTCCAGGTGGAAATGAAGTTATTTCTTGTTAGTCTCTAAGGACCATGGAGAGCTGTGTAGACCCTTAAGATTCAAATGTCTCATAATGCTGAGAGCCGTGGGTCCAGAGCCTTCTCAGTGCAAAAGACCTGGTCCTTCCTTTGGGTTGCTTATATACCTGCAAAAAGAGGCTCCCGAGTTCTAGGGAGGGATGTGGAGCCTCTCTTATAGTTTTGGCCACTGAGACAGGCCTTTGAATGTCATCAGAATACCTGCATTCTGCCAAATATTAATTTGAGAAATTTCCTTCTCTAGACTATTTTTTTCTGCAAAACCTGGGACATTTGCACATCTTGTCATCTCCTGGAAATGTCTGAACTGATTTCAGTTGGCATACACATGAGAATTTTTAATATTTTCATTTCTGTATATTAATTTCCATTTGCATCAAAATCACCTACCTAACTTACCAGAACCACTCTATAGATGTTATTGCTTAAGATTCCTCTAGGTTCAACTTTAAACATTTAATTTTCAGAAAAATAAGCAGTGAGTAAACTTAAGTAATCACTAGTAGTTATGCTGGTGGGTGTGGGAATGACAAGTATTTTGAAAACCCTGGGGCAGACAATTTAGTGAAGTGCTGGAAAGTCAGTTTCCAAAGCAAGTGAGCCCTCTCCCTAAATTCTGTGGCTTGGTGGTAGTCTTTCTAGTCAGTGTTCTGGTGGTGGTGGTGGTAACTTCTACGGCAATCTTTTTGTGTGTGTGTGACTTTTTAATCTTTTAATTATTTTTATTTTTTTAAATTTAACAGGGGTTACAGTTACATAAGTAAGGTCATGAGTACAGTTTTTTTTAATTTATTTTATTGTAAAGGTACTGTACAGAGGGCTTACAGTTACATGAGTACATTTCTTGTCCAACATTGTTACCTCCTTCTTTTTTTTCCTACTATCCTTTCCCTACCAACCCCCGCCCCCCTCCACCTTAGCTGGAGTTGTAAAGATCATTTCCAACATAGTATCTTGTGAGTATCATTGTTGCCATGGGTCATTCTGTGTCCTGGTTTCAGCATTTTGTTATTCCCCTTCTATGGCAACCTTGAAGAAAGCAGAGGATGCCGATTAGGATGGGCTATCTGGCTACTTACATTGCATGGCCTTTGGGTAGAGAGAGTGCTCTCCAGGAGAGTTCTAAGCTGGCTAATTCCCTGTGTCTTTGCACTTAGCTATTTATTCTTCCCATATGTTTCTTCAGGTATTGCCACTGAAGTGCCACGGAGGAACACCAAGCTGGGATGGGTCCAAGGGCAGCAAACCACAGTGCTGGGAAGTCCTGAGTCTGTGAATGTGTTCCTTGGGATCCCCTTTGCTGTGCCCCCTGTTGGACCTCTGCGATTTGCCAACCCACAGCCTGCAGTGCCCTGGAATGACGTGAGGAATGCCACCTTCTACCCGCCATTGTAAGACCAGGCTCTGTTCTACAGGTGGCCCATGACTCCCAGAGTTGGTGGGAGATCATTGAGGGAGAATAAAGATCATGAAAACCTAGGGGCAACAGAGAAAAGGGGCAGACATTAAGGAGGAGGGGCCATAAACAGAAGCAAGTGTTTCAGCAAGCCCTGGGTCCCTTCTGCACTTTCTGAATCAGAATCTCCTAAGCCGTCAGAATGATTTGAATGCTCTCTAGGGATCCTGAGCCCCAGCCAGGTGTAGGAAGAACTTCAGTGGGCTCCCTGAAGACACTCTCCAGATATTTCCATGGGACCTCTATCTAGGTCTTTAGCCCCCATACTCAGTTTGGGTTAGGCTTCAGAAGGGAGAAGCACAGAAAGGGGATTTTGGCTCTTTTAGTCAAAACTGTATCCAATGCCATGCCTGGTTCCCAGTGGAAACTTCCTAAATTCCGGTGGAATGGTGATGTGGGTGACTGGGCATAGGGTGAGGGAGGCCATGGGAGACGAGGAATCTCTCCCCCCAGCCACTACAGATTTTCATATTCGGAGGATAAAGCAGTGACCCAATTAATTGAGGAAGGGTGAGATGAAACTTCTGGATGGCAGTGCGACTGGTAAATTCCCAAGAATCTTCTGGCATATGCCCTCAGGTGACCCAGGGCAAAACAAAAACAGGACAAAAACCAAACTTGTTTACTGATTCATTCATTCATTCTTCAAGTACTGTTCATTCAGAGCCAACTCAATAATCAGTTTTCCATTGGGTGTTAGGGTGCACACACTATTGACCATACTCTTTACTAGCAATGGACTTATGTCCTGGTAAGTTGAAGATGTATTTACTATACATAACCTACTACACACCATAGCTCAGCCACAAGAGTACAACAGGAGCTTCAGCTCATTGCTGCTCAGCAATATAATATCAGCCTGGATATGCTATCTTAGAAAAAAGGTCAATATTCAAAATTTGAGGTATAGTTTGTATTAAATGTATAATGCTTCTGCATCCTGATAAAATAGAAAATCCCAAATTGGATCATTATAAGGGGGAGATTGTCATGACTTTCATCTAGGAGCATGTAGGGTAACCATTGACAATTAAAATATAAGGTGACAAGGAAGCCATCAGGGGTTTTTGGAAAAAGGCTAGTGATAGCTTTGTTTAATGCAATAAAGTCTGAATTTGTGATAAACAATACACAGAGAGGCCAGGAGGCAAAAATAGCTGGGAGGAGGTAGATTGCTGCAATAGTTTCCCATTGCCAGTGTGTATACCAGTATGCCAAGAAGACAACTGATACGGATCAAACAATTATGGTAGAAATGTTCACATATACAATCTCAGTCTCACTGTCAGGCTCTGTGATAAGGTATATGAGGTACAGAAGTAGCTAATATAGAATCTTAGTCAATTAGCTACTCACAGTAGAGTTGGAGAATATGATAATGATCATGGATAGGCCTAAAACAAGTTCTAGGATGCAACACACATTATGAAGATGATTCCAAAAAAGAACTATGATGGAGAAATCTCAGAAGGCTTCTTGGAGGAAGTGACACTTGCACAGAATCTTATAAACAAAGGAAAACCATAAACTAGCAGATAGAGGTCAGAGGAATCCAGACAAATAGAGCTTGAGAAAAGCCTGGATGCAGGAATCTCTTTGAAAATCTAATGTTGGTTCCTGTTATGGAGATCTAAAGAGGTCCTTTGGTTCTCTGGGAGCAGAAAAGGAAACTGTGGGAGAGGACCATGTCATACTCAGCTCAATATCCTGACCTCCACAGTGTGGAGAATGGTTGAGCCATCTTGAATCTTTATGTGCATCTATATTGTGATGAGTGTTTGTAAGACTGGGCATGTGCCGGGAGCTAATACAAGTACTTTGTACAATGTAGCTTTCTTATCTGGGAACGAGATCAAAGAGTATGATAGTGTGTTAGTTTAGTTGCTTACTAGTTTTGGCAATAAGGGGCTGGCTTTTTCCAGGTAGATTTGCTGAGAGTAATTCTATGGGCTTTTTTTTTCTACTTTTCTCCAAGGTGCTCCCAGAAGTTGGAGTGGATCAGCTCATATCAATCTTGGCTCAAGGTGCGCTACCCCAAATTCAGAACATCAGAAGACTGCCTGTACCTTAACATCTATGCACCAGCCCATGCGGACCATGGCTCTAAACTCCCAGTAAGACAGTCGGCTGCACATTGGCATTGGGCTGCTGCTAGCTGGTCTTTGGCCTGGGATCCAGCAAGGGTGTTTAGATTATTGGGAAACTGGCATATAAACATATCAACTTGTTCAAAGAAAATAATGGTAGATTTCACTTTACTATCTTTCTTTCTTTCTTTTTTTTGGTCAGTCATGGGGCCAGAACTCTGGGTCTGGGTGCTGTCCCTCAGCTCTTCAGCTCAAGACTAATGCTCTATCACTTGAGCCACAGAGCCACTTCTGGCTTTTTCTGCTTATGTGGTCCTGAGGAATCGAACCCAGGGCCTTGTGCATGCAAGCAAGCCACCTTCCCAGCCCTTTACCATCTTTCTTGACTGAGCTTTTATTGAGCTTTGGTTTTAGTTTCACTTTGCTTTCTCATTTCCTTTAAGTATTGAGTAGTTTTTAAACTTTCAGAAAAAACATAGCTTCAAAGAACTCTGATTTGTTTTAAATCTTGGAACTCCATTTTCAAAGAGGGTAATTGCATCTTCTGACTTTCCTTAGGTAACCAAGATAGTGAGGTAATAATACAAAGTTTTCCATTTGAAAATGTAATACAGCAGAGTGCAGTGGCTCACACCTGTAATCTTAGCTACTCAGGAGGCTGACATCCGAAGATGTCAAAGTCAGCATAGCTAAGAAAGTCCGTTGAGACATTTATTGCCAATTAATCATCCAAATGCCAGAAGTGTCACTGTGGTTCAAATGGTAAAGTACTAGCCTTGAGCAAAAAAGCTTGGGGATAGTGGGAGACTTGTTCTGTTCTATTATGACCACTGCATCTATGAGTACTTACTACATGCTAAGCACATAATGCAGTGTGAATTTAAGGATTACTGGACCCAATACCAATGGTCATACGAGGCACAGGGAGTGCATTTGGGACTTGCTTCACGTTAGGTCCAGGCACCAAAGCCAATGCTTTGTCCACCTCTGCTTTTTCTTCCATGACTTTCCTCTCTATTCCTGCCCCAATGGTTACAGTTTCTACTACTGAACTCAAGAGTCTGGAATGGATTTATGACTGTTCTGTGTTCGCTGGTCCTAATTTTTCTAATGATATTTTCCACATTTCAATTTCTTATTTTACTCGGAAAAAGCCCTAAGTTCAAACAGTGTAAGCTGCTTTTGCTCTGATCCACAGCTTACAGTGATTCCCATCTTCTTGTGGGTCACAGGCTCAGTGATACTTAGTTAACACTGAGTACCTGGAGTGAGCCAGCACTGTTGTATGGGTTTTAGATGTGCATTTTTGTGTAGACCTCATGATAACCTCCTGAGATTCTTTCGTTCTTCACAAATTACAGGTAAGAAAAATGATCCTTAGAGAGATTGAATAATTTGCCCAAGGTCACTCAGCTAATCAGTGGCAGAGCTAAACTTCAGCACTATTCACTTAGATACCATAGCTTGCATACTTAACCTGGACCCTTCTTCAACAGACAAAACATCTGACCCTACTTAGAAATGAATATTTCATAGAAGAAAGAAGTCACCAGCATGTCTAGGGAAGGGATATAGGTTCCTAGTGGACTGACTGGAATGTTCCTCTCCCCTCCTTAGGTCATGGTGTGGATTCCAGGAGGTGGCTTCCAGACTGGCTCAGCATCCATCTATGATGGTTCTGCCCTGGCTGCCTATGAGGATATTCTAGTTGTGATCATCCAGTACCGGCTAGGAATATTTGGCTTCTTTAAGTGAGTTTTCTCAGATGACTGGCATCCTAAAACCCTGGGGGTAGCTGTGCAGAAGCCATGGGCAGTGTCCAGGAACGAACCTTTGGAGGTGTTGAATAAATCGGGCTCTAATTAGGTAATTTTAGCAACTATCCTAGATGCCTCTCCAAATCTTACTGGCTTCACACAATGAAAAAAAACCTTTGTCATTTGCATGAAATCCATGTGAATATCCCTGATGCATAGACAGACATCTTTCTGTATGTTCTATCAGGGACTCCTTCCATCTTGTGGTTATGAGGTAGATTCTCTTGGGTCCCACATCAGCATTTGGCCAGCAGACAGAGAAGGAGAAAGAGCAGAGGGGATCACACGAGAGGGATCAACTTAAAATTGTATCTCCTCACGTCTGTCCATTAGGCAGGACTTTTGTACATGGCGACATCCAAAATCATCTGAGACAGGGAAATGTAGCCAAGCCTGGAAGACAGAGAGACAGGTTGTGTGAGCAGTAGCTAGTGTCTCTCATACCTCTCACCTGACTCCCAAAATGCTCCCCCAGAGAAGAATTCCCCAATTACATTGGCTTCCCTTCTTTCAGTAATATCTCCTAGGTATAACTGGGTGCTCATTGTGAACCAGGAACCTCATTGTCTGCCTGCCACATGTTAGTTCAACTCACCTTCAGTGTAACACAACAAGAAAGTTCTATTGTTGTTTCCATTTTACATGGTCATGGGTCATGGGCAAAGAAAGAGACCCAAGAAGAGGAGCATTTTGGGGAACTGGCATAGAGAAGTTACCCAGGCTCCTGGAGATCAATGAAAAGGGCTAGCTCTCTCAACAATTTCTATTATCCTGCCTTCAACATGGAAGAATGAGGGGTAGGAGTCATGCTTGGAAGCTGCTGTCCTATGCTATGGGGAAAGGCAGCAATGATGTACACCGGAAGCCTATCCTAAGGAGGTGTGTAAGCTAGTAAGGAAGATAATGCAGGGATATACATCTGTGTCACCAAACAGGATGGGGCTAAAACCTCCAAGAGGGAGAGACAAATGGACATGGAAATGGGAAGGGAGATTCCAGAGTTCTTCCTAAGAGGAGTAGCATTGCAGCTATACCTTAAGTATATAGTGGGGCTTGGGAGGAGGGGTTTGGAGAGAGTGTATTCAGCACAGGGTGCTGCCCTAGCAGTGGCTGGAAGGCTGGATGGGAATGGAGCAGCTCATGAGTAAGATCTGCAAATGGTGCTTTGTGTCTGCAGCTCTGAGAGGTGACTTTGCTACTTCTGTGCAGGCTGGGCAGGAAAACAGGGTCCTCCGATGAGGGCACTTACACTTTTAGCAGCTGTATACATTGGGATTCTACATAAGAATTCTTTGGCAGAAAGATTTCTGAAAATCATCTTGGTTTCAGCATAGGTAGGGGAGGACATCGTAGGAAATGGGTTTGAAAAGCAAGGGCTCCAATGCAAGACCATCCATGGAGTTTGGACTTTCACTTTTAAGACCGAGGGAACCAGGAGACCCTGCAGGATGAGAGCTGAGTCGGGGGGTGTCCATATATGTAGAGAGCACATATGTAATGCTTATTGTATGTCTGGCATGGTCAATCTTCCTGTCAAACCTGTGGTAGTAGTAGTGATTTCCTCCTCCTCCTCCTCCTCCTCCTCCTCCTCCTCCTCCTCCTCCTCCTCCTCCTCCTCCTCCTCCTCCTCCTCCTCCTCCTCCTCCTCCTCCTCTTTCTACTCCTCCTCCTTTTCCTTTTTCTTCTTCTCCTTTTCCTTCTTCTCCTCTTCCTCTTCCTCCTCCTCCTTCTTCCTCTTCCATCCTCCTCCTCCTCCTTTCTCCTCCTGCTCCTCCTTCTCTTTCTTCCTCCATCTTCTTTCTCCCTCCATCTTCTTTCTCCTCCTTCCCCTCCTCCTTCCTGCTTCTCTTCCTCCTTCTTATTTTGCTGGTCCTGGGTCCAGGGTGTTGTCTCTGAACTTCTTTTGCACAAAGCTAGTGCTCTACCACTTGAGCCATAGCACCATTTCTGACTTTTAAAAATTTTTATTGCGAAAATACTGTACAGAGGGATTACAGTTACATGAGCAAGGTAATGAGTACATTTCTTATCAAGCATTGTTGCCTCCTCCTTTGTTTTTCTCCTACCATCCCTTCCCTCCCACCTCCTCAACTACACTCCCCCCATTCCCCCACCTAAATTGTAAAGTTCGTTTTTTTTATTAATAAGTTTTTTTTATTGTGAAAATACCATACAGAGATGTTACAATTACATGAGCAAGAAAATGAGTACGTTCCTTGTCAAGCATTGTTGCCTCCTCCTTTGTTTCCCCTTACCACCCCCCCCCCCCAACCAAAGTTGTAAAGTTCGTTTTTTTGGCATAACGTCTTGTGCATCTCATTGCTGCAATGGGTCAACCTGTATCCCTATTTAAACAATTTGTTTTTTCCCTTCCTCTCCCCAAATTATACCAACATCAAATACAATAAAAACAGGGGTTATACCGTGGGGGAAGGAAATACAAAGCAACAAAAAAAATTACATGGTACCTTATAAATACGTTAGAAACAATAGCAAGAAAGAAAAAAACCACTTGTGTCCCTATCTTGGGGTTCATTTCACTTAACATCATCTTACCTAGCTTTTTATGAGTAGTTTATTGGAGATAAGAGTCTCATGGACTTTCCTTCCCAGGCTGGCTTTAAACCGAGGTCCTCAGATTTCAGCCTCCTGAAAATCCTGTAATCCTGCTAGGATTACAGATGTGAGCCACCAGTGTCCCACAAAGATATTATTATTCTTATTCTCATTTCCTTCTAAAGGACATGGAGTCCCAGTTGGTTAAATGACTGGCCCAAAGTAACCAGATGTGAAAGGCCAAGCTATGAATTCTGGGCTAGAGGCTGGGACTTTAACTACTAAATTGTGCTGCTTCTAAACTGTAAGGGAGGAATGGAGACCAATGTGGGACCCACTAGGGAATGCAGGTAGGAAGACTTCAAAGATGCCTGAGCGTGAGAAATATAGTCAGTCAATCGTGGGTCATGGACAGAGAAAAGGAACCAAGAGCTGGGACAATTTGAGGGAGCTGATAGGTAGTGGGGAGTAGATACTGGATCCTTTATGGTGTTCACCACATAGATTTTTACTGTTTTCTTCTTGAGACAGTGTCTTGCTTCATAGCTCAAGCTGGCCTTGCACTTGAGATAGTACTGCCTTACCATAATGAGTGCTGGGATTATAGGCATGTACCAACCATACCTGGCTGCACTGATACTTTTGATCCAGGCATTTATTTGGTTTTATGATATCTTTACTCTTTTTCCTATTAGAAATTCCATAGAGACAGCAGTGTTGGGGGTATGACTAGGAGCATGGATGGATTCTAGGACTAGATTCATTGAATTCCTAATTTGTAACTTTTTAGATCTTTCTACAAAGAGGATTTAATCTTACCTGTGCCTAAATTTCATAGTCTGTTCAAATGAGGTTTTATGCCCATTAGTATCTTAATGTCATAATCAAAGAGAATTAGTATAAGCTGTAACCATGGAGAAATGTGACTACTGCCCAACCCATTCCTCAGCATGGAGGAAGTAGAGGATGAATATCTCAGTATTTCCTATTCTATTCTCAATCACCTGCCTATGCCTTCTGTGGAAGGCATACAGCTGAAACCTGAGCCAGGCAATTCTTGGAGGTCAACCTGTTGGAAGCAGGTCAGGGGAGGGTGGAGAGAAGACACAGAGGCAAAGGGAGACAATCTAGAACCACTTGGATTACAAATGGTGAGAATCATGTGGGTATTAGCCATAAATCCCTTAGAACAGGGTCAGGAACATCCTGCTATTGTTAATAACTTTATATTTGGAATTGGGATCTCTGTGTCTGGGAAATCCTTACTCAGTACAGTAAGTACAGACTTACTTTCACCAGCAGAATGCTTCAGGTGGTCTGGGAATGCCTTGAAAGTTGATGTACAATATTGCACAAGAATTTTTCTGGGATGCAGAAATTTCATGGAATCTTCAAGAAACCCAAATCCCAGCAAAGGTTGAATACTACATCCAGTTTCCCCAGCTCCCTTAGGATTTGGATTCTCATTCTTTTCCCAGATGACATCTGCTTAGGAGCTCTGCTAGGTCTCCCTGGGTTGTAGGCCACAGACAGCAGATGACTAAGAATTGATTCTCACTTGCTTTCTGCCTTCAGCACACACGACAAACACAGCTCAGGAAACTGGGCCCTCAAAGACCAGTTGGCCGCCTTATCTTGGGTCCAAGAGAACATCCAATTCTTCGGTGGCAACCCCAACTCTGTGACCATCTCTGGAGGTTCAGCAGGAGCCATTAGTGCTTCTGGCCTTGTGAGTTCTCTGCTTTGTGACTTAAATGACTTTTGGTGGAGAGGTTATGAAAACGAGGACAATGAATCACTCATACTTGATTGGTGCCTGGGTACTAAAAAAAATCTCTTTAACATGCCTTCTCTCCCTCCATCTTCACATTGTGAGGTCAGGATGCATTCTCATCTCATGAATAACACAGTTGTTACTGGGAGTTTAGATTGTTCACTGGAGGTCACTAATGATGAACAATTTGAGGGGAAAATCCCTTATAATTGTATTTTTAGGGTTGAAGTTCTAGCATCCAATTACCAGTGTTGGTAAATACTTCTTTTATGTTAATCAGATGGAGATAGTGTTTTTGGAAGAGGGAGGCTAAGCCCATTGGCACCCTATATTTCTGGGGAGTTTCAGTTCCACATTGATCCAGGCATCACCCACCTGAATTCTAGCCAGCTTTTTGTTACCATAACAAGTATCTGCCATAGGCTGGCTTGTAAAGTAAGAGGTTTATTTAGCTTGCAGTTTCAGGAGCTCAAAGCTGAAGATTATATGATCCTATTGGTTGGGTGTCTGGTGAGTGTGGTATATGTTATCATAGTATGGTAGGTATGTATAGGAAGAAGCTCAATATCTTGTACCAGCAAACAAAAAGAACTCATGGGGCCAGGTTTTTTCCTTTTTTACAGCAACCCTTTGTTGTTGTTTTATCCCCAAGGAAAGAGCCCCCAGTGACCTTCCACTACTCTATACTTCCAAGCTTCCAGCACTGGGACCCTGAAAAGCACTCAAACCATTCCAAACCGTAGAATTGTTCATTTGAAAAGCTCCACTAAAGCATGGCATAACAATCAACACATGGAAACATTCTATTTAACAAAAACATAAATGTACATTGATAAACAGTGTGTTATCTTTTTAGAACTGATTTGTGGATTAGAGCGTAGTACTGATCCTTCTGTAAAAATCGCCTGTAGAATTCAATCCTACAAATTGCACTTTAAATGTATTTTTTCAGGAAGCAAAATCTTAAAGCTGTTTGCAATGTTGTTTTCTTTTTTACATGCATAATCCATTGTCTCCCACAATATTGCCTTGGTTATGTAACTACAATAGCAAGTGCAATTACAGATACAAATTTGGAAGCCAGCACGCCTGTCTTGGCAAGAACCCGATGGAAATGACAATGTGGCAGTGTATGGCTGTGAAAATGGTCCATTGGGTCACCATTTCCTTAGCATAAATGAACATATGATTTATAGGGATCAGTTACCTGTCCATGGATTAAGAGAGCTTCTGCTGTTCATCCTTCCTAATAGTCAAGGTATTTTTTATCTATCAAGAGTACCCTCTAAACTGGACTATATGAACCAATTTTACATATATAGTAACAGCCATCTTTCATGAGACTTGACCAGATTTGGATAAATTTATATCTGTTACTTTCCCTATTTTTCACAACAATTCTGAGATAGATATTCAATTTTGATTCCAGTTTTGCAGAGGAGTAAACTAATGCTTGGAAACACTAATTTCTAAGCCATGTGCTAGACAGGGAAGAGCTGTGAATCACATTTAGGCAATGGGATCTCAGAGAGGCCAAATAACTTGCTCAAACCATCACATCTAATTCTTGGATTCCCCCCAGTCCAAGGCTTTCTCCCCTAAGAAGTAGTCTTTCAAAGGGATGAGTAGTATACATGGTGATAAGAGTTCCCAGGATGTTCTTCGTAGTTATCCTGCGTTCTCCTTCCAGATTCTATCACCTATGGCCAAGGGCTTGTTTCACAGAGCTATCATGGAGAGTGGGGTGGCCATCATCCCCTGCCTGAAGACCATTGAGGAGCAACTGAGTGACGATGTAGGTATATTGTAAACACCTCTCCTTTGCAAAGAGAGAACATGCTCTGGAGTCAACAGGTGGTTTCATCATGTGCTTGGCTTTCCTTACTGAGCATGCCCAAGGAAACTCATTCTGGTCCAAAGGGAACATTATCCTTCTATAGAAGACTTGTGCAACAGGCAATGGGCGCAGCTATACAATGCAACACTCTTCTTGTTCGAGTTAGATGTGTTTATGTTAGAGTTCTCACACGTTGCCTGTTATTCTTTGCATGGAGACATAACTTGGTTTCAGTTCTTCTGAGCAACGCTTCTTCTATACTTGTATTAAGAAAGATTTGAAGGATATTTCCAGCTCATTTGTAAATAACTCTGGATGGCATGGGATGTCTAGCACGGTCTTGAGGGAAAGCGATAGGGCTTATGTCATAGATATTTGTCATTTGCTACCTTCTCTTAACTTTATACTACAATATGAAGATCTGGGGGCCAAAGTTTCTCTGTCCTTCATGTCTCAGCATAGTATCTGTCATATGTTAGGCAACCAAAAATATCTGCTGAATGAATGAGGGATCATTCAATGCATATTAACTAAGCACTAGGCTGTGTAGCTGTATCTTAGGTATGAGTTATTTTAATGATTCATTTCCTTCTTTCCCTTTCTTCCTTTCCTTCTTCCCTTTCTCTCTTTTCCTCTCTGTTCCTCTCACTCCTCTCCTCTCTCTCTCTTTCTCAGACTCTGGGATAAGGTCTTGCTATGTTTCCCAGGCTGATCTTAAACTCCTGGGCTGAAGCAATCCTCCCATCCCTGTCTCCTGGGTAGTTTGGACTACAGGTTGTGCACCAATATACCTGGGTTATGTGGTACATTTCTTCTAACATTATATACATTATATAGAGAATAGCAATGTGCATCAAAAGCAGAAATACAGTCATAAGATTGTGAAAATACCCTCAATACACAGAGAACATTGATTCTGGTAGCATTATACGTAAAGAAGCTTTTAGTTTCTGCATATATTTATTCATCCACAAAGCATTTACTGAGTACCTACAGTTTTCCCAGTGTTGTTATGACCTCTGGGTTTATGAGAGAAGAAAGTACATCTTAAGCTCAAAAAGACTGTGATTTTTTTCCCTCATGGTAATGGAGATTGAACTAAACATACCAGACAAGTGTTTTACCACTGAGCTATAACTCCAGGAGAGAATATAAATTTGCATTAAAAAAACTTTTTACGTGTAGTCTGTGGATAGATATAGAGGTGATTCTTCAGTGCCTTACTATTATATGCAGACTTTTATGTGCTATGTTAAATAAGCTATAATATTATACTATATTTTATATACTACAGTACTTTGCATTTTCCTGGGGTCTGTAGTGTTCATTGAAGTCTCAGAGCATCCGTAATTTCCAGAACATGAAGAACCACCAGGGACAAGTTCTACAAATACGGAAAATTCAGTGAAGGGGAAAAGTGTTTAGCAATGGGCTGAGTAGGGAAGCTGAGGGATCATTGAATGATAAGAGGTTAGGGGAGGAAAAGCCTTATGAGGATTGCAAAGATCTGAAAGGGTATCTCAAAGGAGGTAGGACTTGGGGCTTAAAGTGAGACAAAGCATAAATAGAGACAAATAAAAATTATAATTATGAAAGATAAAAAGTTGATATGGTGTAGTTCTTCAGGGATTGGGGGCAGTGTATGGAACCAGGGCTTGAGAGGAGAGGACAAATGGAACGGTAAATGCAGATGCTTTGATGGGTGATTAAGGAGCTTTCCAGAATCACCTCTTATTCTACATGCTCCTAGCTCCATTTGACACCCTGAGGTTGTGGGCATGGTGTGAAGGAAGCTAAGAACATAGGATTTGTGTTTTCTTGAAGCAGGAATCTTGATTCCGGTCCATGGGAACAGTCAGACAAATCTTTATCCTCTGCACTGGTATTTTCTAAATAGGACAGGAAGGACAGGTGAGAGATCAGGATAATGTGTGCCAAGCTATCCTCAAGGGGTACATTGCACATAAGTGCATGAGACTGAGAAGGGTAGCTGGGCTTCACATCTAAGGACCAGCCCATGGTTTGTCAGAGGGTGCTTTCCAGCTTTCATTTCTCTGAATGCTTTCCATACTGTCCTGACTTGATCCTTCTTGCAAATAGTTGCAGATGATTGCACAAATCTGTGGTTGCAATGAAACAGACTCTGAGGCTCTGTTGACGTGCTTAAGGGAAAAATCTTCTGAGGAGCTGCTGAGCCTCAACCAGGTAAGGAGGAAGGGGAGAATTTGGGGATCAGGGTTGTTCCCAAATTGGGATAGCGAACAATCCAACTCCTCTGTTATTTATTATGGTTTGGAACTTGGAAAAGAAAGGGGTTGGGGATTGATGAGGAGGGCTGTAAATAGACATGTAATCACCCATAAAATGTGATAAGGGTGCCAGTTAGCCTGGCAAAAATCCAGAAAAACACAGGATTGATGTTAAGATGCCTTAGGCATCTCCCTGGGAAGAAGGACCATACTTACTCCACATGTTCTTAGAGGCTGAAGTCAAGATCAAGAGTTGGATATTCTAATATGAAGCCATTTCAGCTTGGAATAACTGATAAATTTCAAAAAACACACATGTCTGCAAAGAGCTGGGCTCTTTTAAAATACTGCTTACCTGGCAGGTATTCAAGTGAGGTCTGGTTGACCACTGGCAGCTTTCTATCATTGGGTGACTAATTGCACTGGGCGATAGTTTATGTCCCTTCTAGCCTTGAGAATCTTTGCTAAAACTTGAAAGATTCAAGATTACAACTGTGCCTCTAGAGATTTTTTTTATTTGGAAGGCATGGAGTGGTACTTGGGAATGTGTGCTTCTAACCAGTACACAAGAGATGTTGGTCTGAGAACCACATTTTGAGAACTACTTGCTTAAGTCTCCATTTTTCTTAGGCAGATACTATTGATATTTCCACTCAGCAGGAGAGTAAACAATACACAAAAAGTTTAACTTCCTTGTCCAAGTAAGTGGCAGGCCTGGCCAGGGCCAAGGACTGATGCTTTGTGCTGGGCCTGTAGTGGTTTATTTTTATTCTTCCTTTATCCTTTAGTTTTGGATACATCTGCTTACTGTTGAACTAGATTGACGTAGATTGACAGAATTTAAGGACAAGAGATTTATGACTATTGATGGCTGCTGCCTTTTTCTTCTATTGCAGATCACAAAATCTTTCACTCGAGCAATAGATGGAGATTTCTTTCCTGATGAGCCTTTAAAACTATTGTCTCAGAAGACATTTGAAGTAGTGCCTTCTCTCATCGGAGTCAATAACCAGGAGTGTGGCTTCATGTTGCCCATGGTAGGAATTCTGGCTGTGATATCTACCACTCCCCCCAACTGTGATGCAGCTGTTGGCTTCCATACCTGACACCTGTGAGACTATGTCTGGAGCTTATCAATGATTGATGTTTCTGTGTCTGAAAGCGTGTGTCTTAGTCTGTTTTGTGTTGTTATAACATAATACCAGATGCTGGATAATATAATTAAGAGAGGTTTATTTGGCTCATGATTCTGGTGCCAGAATTGTGCTAGAGCTTTCCTGGCTGTGTCACAACACTGTAAAGAAGAAGAAAGGAAAAGAGCCATAGGCAGAAGGAGGTGAGTATGTAGGGTAGCCTTGCTTTATAACTCTCTCTCTTTAGAACTAACTGCATCCTTTGTGAACTACTTTAGTCTCTTCTGAGAGCAGTGCATTTATGACTTAGTCACTTTCCACTCGGCACCATCTCTTAAAGATTTATTACCTTGCAACATGGCTTTACTGGGAACCAAAAATTCGGTCCCTTTGCAGGTCATATCCAAACACAAGGATCTGGAAAATTTGCAGCAGGCATTTTGCCTTACTGCTCATCTAGACGTATAGCAAACAAGGCAGTTATATCAAGGGAAAAGACAGGGTTGAAGCCATTTGATCTATCATTACACACAATCGTTTCAAATAAATACCATTTCTACTTCACAATTAGCTTAAAAAATTTCAGTTTTTTAAACTTTTTATATCCAGACTTGGTCCTGGCATTTGATTTCTATCTCTAAGGTTGTATAAGTTGAACAGTTATGGAACCACTTTATTTATTTGGCAAGTAAATATTGAACATTTACTGTATTGTTACAGAAATTGAGTCTTCAGTAGTAAGCAAGTCACAGTGGTCTTGCTTTCTGTGAATTCATGTTCTCAGGAGCAAACGTAGGAAATTCGTGGTTGAAAAGATGATAATTGAGGGGATGGATAGGGTTGGGAGCGATGGGGGAGAATGAGAAAAGGGGTGACGATTAAGATGTATTGTACTCAGCATTTTACGTGTTGAATTAAAACCCCTTTGTAATACTAGTTAAGGAAATTTTTAACAAGATAAGATCTATAAAGAACACAAGTAGACCGAAGGGCAAGACAGTCAGAAAAAGTCATCTAAGATGTGGCCATGTATCTAAGGCTTGGTGTAGAGATAGAGCCATAATTTTTGGATTCTGTGGTTTAAAAAGAATCCCTTCACTGGGAGGATTTCATCTGTCTTTAGAAGACTGGAGAGATCAAATTTGTAATACTGCAAAGGTTGCTTTCATCGATCAACCCCCACTGGAGGAAATGTGGCTAAGAAATAGTGATTTATCAAATTTCAAAGGTCTTGGGGGGTGTCTACAACCAGAATCTTGAGCTCACTGAGTTGTTAAAGCATGTTCTGCCATTATTAATTTGATCTCCTGAGCGAAGTTTTGGGGTAAGTGGGGGATTTTTTGTCCTCCTGCCATAAATGAGACAACAGAGTAATGGCTTAGGCTCAAGTAAGGCCTTTCATTGTTTGTTGGCTGCGTGCTTGAAAGGAGAGGGCAGGTACCACCACTGACAGCCACACCACAGCCTCTGTGCCTGCTCCCCAAGTGCCTTCCAGGCACCACAAGCACACCATCTGTGCAAGAACTCACAAATACCATTAGCCTTATTTTAGAGCAAAGCAAACCAAAGCTCAGAGAGGCAAGACTAGCTTTCTAGTTAGTAAGGAGAAAGTGGTATGCAATTTTTGTATGTTTAGTCTCTGCCATTAAATGTTGAGTTCTCTGCTTACCTGCTTTGTGATGTTAGGTGAGTTTCCTAACTTGTCTGAACCTTTGCTCCTATGTGTGTGGAATAAGGCTAATTTTAGGACCCACCTCAAAGGTATATACACCAAATAACCTGACATCGAGTAAGTGCTCTGTAAGTGCTACCTCTTGGAATTACTCCAGAGATGGAATAGAAATCAGTATCTAGATCTGCAGAACTCAGTGGACTAAATGGGACCTGATCGCAGCTCATTCCCTCCCTGAGTATAGAAAAATACAGAAAACCCTCCAAAGCCAGATTGATTCCTTAAAATACCTCTGTATTTCAGTGCCCTTGTAACTTAAATGATTCAGGAGCTTCCTTAATATTCTGGGACACAGGTATGTTTAGATATCTACCCTAGTGATTTATTCCTCCATAATCTTCAGCAGAAAATATATAAAAGAAAAACTCATTAGACCAGTGAATAGTATTTCTACTCATATGTATTTTAAGTTGTAAGCAGCCAGCAAATGGTCATATAACCAATAATAATGAAACTTTTGCTGTGGACAAAGCATTATTGTAAGTACTTCATAAATATCAACTATCAACTTTCCATTAGCATCCCAACCATGTTGGGTCTCTATGTTAGATCTGAGAACTTTGAGGTTTAATGAGTTAGTCACTTGCCAATTTCACAGGTGAGTGGCAGGGCAGGGATTCAAATCTAAGCTGCCTGGCTGCTTATAGCTTCTAGCTGTGTTCTCAACCACCATCCTCTCTCTGCTGGCTTCTCAGAGGCCCTGACTACGGTGCTGTTAAGAATAACAAGGAACCACCAATTTTGACATTTTCTAGTTTCTCTTTGAAAGTGATGTTAAAGAAAACTTATAGCCCATATGAGTCAGCTCAGACCACTGCAACAAACTAAATCGTAGACTTGGTGGCTTAAGCAACAGAAATATATCTCATGGTTTTGCAGGCTGGAAGTCTAAGATGAAGTTGTTGACATACATGTTTTCTTCTGAAGCCTCTCTGTCTTACAATGGCTATCTTCTTTCTGTGACCTCCTGACATTTCTTTTTTTCTGTTCTTTTTTTTTATGATTGTGGGGCTTGAACTCTGGGCCTGGGCTCTGAGTTCTTCAGCTCAAGGCGAGTGCTCTACCACTTGAGCCACAGCACCACTTCTGGTTTTCTTGTGGCTTATTGGAGATAAGAATCTCATGGACTTTCCTTGCCCAGGCTGGCTTTGAACCTCTATCCTCAGATCTCAGCCTTCTGAGTAGCTAGGATTATAGGCATGAGCCCCCAGCCCCCAGCTTTTGTCTTTTCTTATGTATGCTCAAATTCCTAGCATGTGTGACTTTCTTCTCTGATAAGATTTCCAATCAAATTGGTGGAGAGGCCATGTTCTTAGGAACTAGTGGTTATTACTTTAATTTGGAATTATGGGAGAAGGGCACAATTCAGCCAGTAAGTGTCCCCCCCCCCCTCACAGAGTGGCTATTTGGGACTCACAAAGCCACAGGCATGATAGGAAATGTCTGCCTTTATCCAATGTGAGACTTCATTGATAACTTACATAGGCTGCTATTACATATGCCCACCCGGGGTTGAGAGAGTTCCTGCTCCTTCCACCCTCCTCTAAGAAAGGCTGTTGCCAGGGACCTGCGGGACTTTATTTTTCTGATGACCAGAGTGCTCACAGAGACAACCTGTTTTGTCTTCATAGGAAGCAAATCCCGAGATCCTCCTTGGTGCCAACATGTCTGTTGCTCTTAGCTTGCTGCATACGTTCCTGGTAAGTGAGCTTGGGTCATGGTTTTTTCTCATTCACTAAACAGACATGCCTGGTCCACACTCAGGGTTAGATGTTGGGGTATAGCCATTGCTCATGAATGAATTCAACAGACATTTACAAAGTAAAGACCCACAATGCTACATTCACAATCTTTAACTCTAAAGAGCTCCCCAAATTCCCAAGGTTTTTGTTTTTCACCCTTTCATTTTTTCCCATGTCTTTCTTTTATAGTTTATTTATTTTTTAATTGTGAAAATACCATACAAAGGGGTTATAATTACATGGGCAAGGTAATGAGTACATTTCTTATCAAGCATCGTTGCTTCCTCCTTTGTTTCCCCTTCCCATCCCTTCCCATCTCCCCCCTAGCCCCCCCACCCATGCCTCCCCCCCCCACCAAAGTTGTAAAGTTCATTTTTCGACATCTTGTACATCTCATTGTTGCAATGGGTCCACCTGTATCTCTATTTAAACGATTTATTTTTCCCCTTCCCCTCCACAAATTATACCAACATCAAATACAGTGAAAGCAGGAGTTATACTGTGGGGGAGGGTAACCTTTTCATTTTTAACAAACCTTATCTAGACTGATATGTGGCCACTAGACATCTTTGTTCCAACACATTCATTCACTTTATGTACTCACTATCATGTTTCTTTTAGAATTTGGGTTCTGCTGCCCCAAGCATATTGCATAATGCAGCATAGATGTACTGACTTATCTACCTATGATTTGAAAACTTCTGAACTCTGAAACAGATAGAAGTAAAGGCTTGTGTTGATTAAAGAGAAGCCAGGCACTATACTAAGTTACAGCAGTACCAGTTGCACATTCATTCATTCATTCAGTACATAGTCAGTACACAAACACAGCAGCAGCAGATCTTACTCTAGACCCTAGGATTCAGAGATGGATTTCTCTCCTTCATTTCGGCTCTCCCTCCTGCCATCTTCCTCTTCTCCACAAATACATATTCTGTATGCATGCCAAGTTCATTTCCCCTATTGACTTATTGGACAAATGTTTGTTGAGATCTACATGGTCCCACACTCCCTAGGCACTAGGGTGCAGCATATGCTGGACAGCTGCCATAGAGGGAAGTCTTATGATCTCCACAGGAAGGGGCAGGCAACTCCCTGGGGAGAGGAGAAGAGTTGAGGGGTGCTTGGAAGGGAGCACAGGGACCAACTTGGAGTAGAGAGATGTGAGGAGATCAACTGAGGAACTAGGTTGCTACAGGTAGGCTCCTGTAGCTGTTGCAAGCTACAGAAGAAGCACTGTAGGCTTCATCGCAAGGGCTGGGAAGAATGAAAGAATTCAGTTTCCCAAGCCATTACTGTAGAGTAGGCCCAACAGGGCCAGGTAATCTCTTAGCCCCTAAGGCTTCGTGAAAGCATGTTTGATGAGTCTTGGTTGTCTGATAATGGAGATTGAGGTTATGGTTTGAGGAACATTTAAATGAGAAGTTGAACAGTAGAAACTCTATTGAGTAGATTGGGATTGCCTTGTGGAGGAGATGGTCACTGATCAGGTCTTGCAAAAGAGGACCATTGGGGCAAAAGACATTTCAGATGCAGCAGTTGGAAAAGTTGTTTTGAGCCAAATCCCAGGGATGGAAGTGGTTGGTGGGGAAAGTGAGAGGGGAAAAGCCAGGGTCTTCTCTATGCCTGGTACCAGGTCAGGAACGACTTTGCAAATAGGAAGTAGTTCTCTAATGCAGAAAGCGTCACTTGGCTCTAGAACCCCAGGTCTCACTCTTATGGCTGTCTTCTGGTGGTGTGCCAGAGGCTCCACATAGAGCTTTCTACATAGTTTGGACAGCTCCAGCACCATGACGTCTGCTGCCCATATAGTTCCAGGGGCCAGACCTTGCACCTGCTGTAGACGCCTTCTTTGTTTTGGGCTCGAAGTGGTATAAGGGGTCTGTATTCCAAATTCCTTGAATTTTCAGGGAGTTTACCTCTTGCCCTTTGCTATTGGTTCTTGGGGCAAGAAGAGGAGGGAAGCCCAGTAGGTAAGATATTGCTGAGTCAGAGAGGACAATGAATCCTACATTAAGGCATTCAACCATGGGTCTCAGAGTAGCCGAAGAACTGAAACCTGCTCTGTGCCAGTCAGCATGCTGACACACAGAATGCTTCGAACAATCCATTTGTGGCAGAGAAATGAAATGAAGCTTTAAGATACCAACTAGGTTAATAGCAAAGGTTTGGGGGCAGTGCTAGCCCCTGGAGCAGATAATATATGGCCCATGTACTCACAGAAGGCTTTGTGCTCTGAAGGGTCCTTCCTTTGGTTTAGGGCCCCACTGTCACTATCTGAAAATTCTTGATGACCTTTGAGCAAAGGGGGGCCTCATCTTTACTTTGCTCTGAATTTCATAAAATAGGCATTCGTTCTTCCTCGGAATGATTCTTTCTAACACATGACAGAGTGGGAAGTATACTGAGGTTGGAACATGGGGTTTGGATGCCTTTAGACTTCGTGTTCTTTTTTTTTTTTTTTAACAAGTTTAGGCCAATCACTCAATCCCTCAGAGTCTCAATTTATCTATCTATGAAATGGATATTTTTTTAAAAAAAATACCTACATCATAGGACTATGGTGTAGATCAAATGAGGTAATGAACAGAAAACATTAAGTATTTTGCTTGCACAGATGAAAGGTTACTATGGTGGCCATTGTTGTGTTGGGTCTCCTACTCCTATGATTATTATTGATTTGTTTTACAGAACATCCCCACTCAGTATTTGCATGTTGTAGCTAATGAATACTTCCAGGACAAGAACTCCTTGGCTGAGATCCGAGATGCTTTACTGGACTTGTTTGGAGATGTGTTCTTTGTGGTTCCTGCATTGGTCACAGCTCGCTTTCACAGAGGTGAGTCTTTGGAATATTCTTTAAGGACGTCGTCCTTAAAGGCTGGTGGTAAAAGAAACCCCCAAATGAAATAACCATTTGCATCTTTGAGATCACAAACAGGAACCATCTCAAGAAGTATTGGTAACGATGTGAAATGTTTAGAACTCTCAGACAATTGTGGTGAAAAAAATAAAGCCACTCAGAAAAACCAATTTCTCTCAAAGTTAAACACACCTACCCTATGATTCAGACATTCTGTTTCTTCATATTCACTGCAGAGAGATGAAAGCCTATGTCCATACAAGACACTTTTACATGCACATTCATAGTTGCTTTAATCCGAGTAACCAGAAAATGGAGACAACACAAGTGCCCCTCACTAGATAAATGCATAAGCAAATTGTGGTATATTCATACAATAGCATAGTGATTAGTGATAGAAAGGAATCAGTTACTGACACATGCATGACTTGCATGAATCTCAAAACCTTTGTGCCTAACAAAAGAAAGTATAGAGTACACAATAGAGAATATACTGTATTACTTTAGCTATTCAGAGTTGACGAACAGATGAACATAATCTATGATTGATCTATGGTTCTCGGAATAAGAACACTGTCTTTGGGCAAAGTGACTAGAATGGACCCTTCTGAGATGGTGGAAAGTTCTATGTTCTGACAGGTGCTGGTAACACGTTTATTTCAGAATTCATCAAAGTCCTATGCTTTTATTGTCCAAATATGATATTTGAATTAAAAGATGGGGCTTTGTGCTCTGAAGGGTCCTCCATTTGGTATAAGAGGAGAGAAAATGGAGATAAAAAGCAGAAAGTAACACTGTTGTGGGGTCTTGCTGGAAGAGATGCAGAGAAATGAGGCAGTAACTAGAGAAGAAATTGAGACCAAGGCTGTATGTGTTGGTGTGTGTTCATGTGAGCAAGCTCACCCAGATGTGTCCATGTATGCATGCGTGTATACCCTTGTTTGCTGAAAATTAAAAAACAGAGATTTTGTTAGAAGAGAAGAAAAGGAATTCAGGGTGCACATGGATGGGTTATCTTGGAAGAAGGGAATTCCTCTTCCTTCTGTTTATCTTCAGACAGTGGAACCATGGTAAATGTGAGGAGGTTACAAAGGATAAATCTTGTTCCACTAAGAATTTCTTTTGAGGAGCTGAACTATTGCCTTTCCAGGGTACACTGGAGGGGGGGGTTATGATCTTTGTCACTAGGACTATGAGGACTGCCATGACAGGAAATTCCAGTCTCAAATCTAGAAAAGATGGGGCTGGGAAGGTGGCTCAGTGGTAGAGTGCTTGCCTTGCATGCACGAGGCCCTGGGTTCAATTCCTCAACACCACAGAAGCAGAAAAAGCCAGAAGTGGCACTGTAGCTCAAGTGGTAGAGCTCTAGCCTTGAGCTGAAGAGCTGAGGGACAGTGCCCAGGCCCAGAGTTCAGGCCCCACGACCGACAAAAAAAATCTAGAAAGGAGAAGGTAGTCTCTGTCTTAGCACTATCCTATTTATGGTTCTACAAATCCAAGACTTTGTATGTAGCAATGCAAGACAAGCCCTCTGATCTGCCTCCCTGCATATCTGAATTTTCCTGACTTTTTTAAAAATCAGATTCTGGTGCACCTGTCTACTTCTATGAGTTTCAGCATCGGCCCCAGTGCTTTGAAGATTCAAGGCCAGACTTTGTCAAAGCTGACCACACTGATGAAATCCGCTTTGTCTTTGGTGGTGCCTTCCTGAAGGGTGACATTGTCATGTTTGGTAAGGAAAAGTGATCATGGGCTCCTGGTTTTGCAGGAACATAGGATGTGGGGTGTGGTGGGGAGAATTGACTACTAACTGATATCATAACATTCCCTGCTCGTCTACAAAAGTCCTGTGCAAAAGCACAAGACTATCAAGTTGATATTGAATCGCCTCTGTGCTTGAGGTAGATACAATTTCTCTTTGGAATATGCCCCAGGTCTGATAAAACAAAACAGCAACCAACATCTGCTCAATGAGTGCTTTACTGTTTACTAAAGCCTATGAAAGTGGGCACTTTGGGACACTTAAGCCATTTTATGTTTTGAAAATCCTCAGAACCATTTTCTTCCTAGTCTGACCACAGGTCTCACTCCCTGTCCTTCCTAGAAATTTCTTGAGGGTACATTCAGGGCTTTCAAAGTCCTACTGCAAAACATTAATTCTAACTCTACCTGTCTGGATCCAAATGAGGTTGTGAATGGAATACTTGCTTACTTATTCCTATATTTATGACAGGCTTAGTGCCTAAAGTAACAAACCAATTAGATTGAAGTTGTTAATAGAAAAAAGTGATAACAATAGCTCCATACAGTGGCTAATATTTAAAAATATTTCAGAATTAAGACTCTCAACCAATTTTCACTAGTCTCAACAATGGGGAGAGACATACAGACAGAGACAAGCACAGAAAGAAGGGGTATCTGTATCTCTAATGACACTTCAGTCTCATGAGAATGCTTGGAAGGGCAGCAGATACCAGGGAGGGTATGTGTTCAGCCTCCACCGTGTGGGAACTATGATTCCTTTTGGAACCGCTGTTACTTGGACACTAAGTGTCTGCATATGGCTTGGTAAGCCTGAAAGGATCCTGTAAGATGGGTGTATCAATGGGATTAATCGAAAGAGTAAGTCCTTGTGAGTGGATGGATTTGTGTTTGGTCCCTGCAGATGGAGCCACCGAGGAGGAGAAATTGCTGAGCAGGCAGATGATGAGCTACTGGGCTAACTTTGCTCGGAGTGGGTAAGTGAACCTGCAGACCTCTTCCACACCAAATGTTTAAAGGTAACCGTCTCATGCTGTCTGCACTCACTTCCAGGAATCCTAACGGCCCTGATTTGCCCCTGTGGCCAGCCTATGATGAGATGGAGCAGTACATGAAGCTGGATTTGAACATGGGCCTGGGACAGGAACTGAAAGAGGAGAGAGTGGAGTTTTGGGTCGATACCCTCCCCTATATCATGTCAGCTTCAGAAACTCTGCTCACTCCTCCTTCCTCCTTAATCTTCTTTTCTTTAACCTTGCCCTTCTTTCTCCTTGGCTTCTGAGAAGTCATCTTTGTGTGGTTGTGGTTTTTCTCCTTCTAAGCATCGCCTTCAGTCATTAGCTTCATTCTCATTGAGCTGCTTCCTATGGGGATCTTTGTGGGATAAGCTGCTTTAGCTGATGTTTTATGGACTTAGAGAACCTCTTTTCAACATCAATAAATGCAATTTATCTTGGAAGGCAAAATGATATCCTCAGTAAGTCTGGAGAGAAGGTTGACTCATTGACTGTCATCTTCATGATTATATTTTCTCATATGAAATAAAATCAGTGTGCAAAGTATACACAAGGAATTAAATTTACTGCTGCACTGGTAAATCTCTGGTCCTTGTCATTCAAGATGAAGTGGACTTTTCTGTTAGACCAGGTATATATTACCTAGAATGTGAATCTTCAGATTTCAATACAGGAACCTTTAGCCATAAGCCAAGTTTGGATGTCCTAAACATCTTTGAGTTTGAACTGAAGCTCTTCTGGTTTGCAGAGTAATCTTGGGGAGGGAACCATTTCAGAGAGCATCCTTCTCAGTAAAGATGATACAAGACAAAAAACATAGAAGTTGAAAATCAGGAAGCACGGGTTCAGTTGTGGATATGAAGAAGAAAAGATGCTTGTCTGGCAGGGTCACAGTGAACGGACATTGAGTGTCTCATGTCCCAGACATCCAATGAGTGAGTTAGCAAACAGGCATTAGACAAATGTTAGGTGCCACTCAGGAAGAGCAAGGTGTTGTAAGAAAGCATAAGAGAGGGAATCACATCTAGATTGAACACATAAGGGTCTTTTTCTGGAAATACAATATTTATAGTAAGAAAAAGTGAGCCAGGTATGAATGGCTCACACCTAGCTGATCAGGAGGATGAGAGCTGAGGATTGCAGTTCCAAGCTAGCCCAGGCAGAAAAAGTCTGAGATTCTTATCTCTAATTAATCATCAAAAAGCTAGAAGTGGAGCTCTGGCTCAAGTGGCAAAGCACCTTTTTAGCTTTGAGCTAAAAAGGTCAGACACAGTGCCAAGTCCTTGAGTTCAAGCCCCTGTACTACCACAGAGAGAGAGAAAGAGAGAGAGAGAGAGAGAGAGAGAGAGAGAGAGAGAGAGAGAGAGGAGAGAGAGAGACAGAGAGAGGGGGAGGAGAGAAAGAGAGAGAACAAATTAAATAATTAAAAGTTAGTCACATGAAAGTTGTTGGGGATATTTAGGCACCATCATTCAAAGAATGTATTCTTACATTTTATATCCATATGATCCATATTATATCCATATAATTCACCCATTTTGTCACCATGACACACATAGAATTGAATGGTTTCTGAGATGTAAGTAGCTTCAAATTTATCCAGCTCAGAGATCTCCACCTTATAGTATGAATCTGACCCCTGGAAGTGCTTTGTGTAGTTCACACAATGTTAAGGGTGTTCTCAAATTAGTTATGCATATTACAAACCACATTTCCAGCTTCTCATAGAAAAAACAGAAAATGTGGAAACAATAGAGTCACAACCACTGCATATGATAAGTAGGACTTCTGAAAGACAGTCGTATACCATATTGGTGCATATTAGAAGGTGTCCCAGCTGTCACTGACAAACGACTGTCCTCTGATGGGAAGGAGATTTTCTCTGAATGGTTACCCTTCTGCCATGCACAACCTGTATGAACTGAGTAGTGGCTACTCTCTTTACAAAGCCAGGGGAATCTCAGTTTTCCACAGTCCACACCATTCCTCTGTGTCCAATGCCTGGCTCATTTCCCTCACTGATATTGCCTCACCCAGGTAGGCACATAAGATGGACACTTGACTTCCCATTTTCTGAGTCACAAAAAGGTAAAAGGATCCATCCAAGATCACCCAGCAAGTTGGAAAAAATCCAGACCATGGCTATGTCTCTTATTTCCCCAGAGCAAGACTTTCTCTGAAGCTACCTACCTCTTTGAGCAAGATGGCTCAAAGCTATTGGGTTTCCTGTGGTTCATATGGTTTAAGGAGTGATTGCAGAGGCTTGAGATACTCTATGGATCTAGAAAGAGGGACCATGCCACCTGAAAGAAAGATTAGAATGTCATGGCACCTGCATTTAGAAAAGGCTAATTTCTAAATTGATATTTGGAAACATTAACAACTAGAAAACATCGTTTAAATAGTATCATTTTATTAATGATGATATGCATTATTAATATCACTCATAGTCCCATCATCCTCAAATATGGTTCTGATTTTGGTAGGTATCTTACTAGGTTCAGCACATTTACCAAGCATGTGGATATGAACACCCCAGCACCACCATGAAGTTTCAGTCTTCACATGTGTCTTTCCCAGTGTCCAGCAGGTGGCAGCAGCACAACAGGGAAAAATGTGTTTCTCTCCATGGTGGCTCCTGAGATGCTGGTGAGGAGACAATATAGACCCTGCACAGAACAGAAACAGTACCAACATGTTACATTAGAAACCAAATCACATACCTCGATCCATGACCTGAAAAGGCTGGCTGAAAAGACTAAGCTCACACAGAGAACACAGGTTGAGGCATGCAGTGTTTCTTCTCTAATTTTTGTGCCTTGGGTCAGCTTTCTAAAAGCCTCAAAGGCAGAAAAAGCTTGTTCCTCCTAGGGCTCCCTATTCTTTCTCTTCCCTTGAGAGCTCTTTGGACTCTGGATCTTTTCTTTAATTCCAAAGCTTATGTCTCCTGTCTCGCAGCTTCTGGTGTGAGCTGCGAGCCCTCATTCCCATCAGAGAAGGTGAGGACTGTGCTTAGGCCTTGCACCTGGGAAGCTGCCCTACTTGCTGCTACTCCAGAGAACCCATCTTCAAACGGTCTCCATTCTCATGGCCGAGTCGGAGGCCACTTGTCATGACCCTTGTGTTCCACTAAGACTTGTGTTAAGCATGCATCTCATTGATTCTCTAGGAAGGAAAGGCCAAGGAGAAGAAAACTGACTTTTCCACTTGACTGTGCTAAACCACAAGGGGATCCATTGATGAAGTTCTTGTTTGGCTCCATGGATGAGTTAGCACTCAATTCTGGACATAAGGATGCGAAGAAAGGGACCTGATCATGTTACTGGATGCCCAGCATGGGGAGGGGATCAGCATAAGAGGCAGTGTGTCTTATGTTGATGAGGTTTGATGCTACAGAATACCAGGGACCTATGGGGACACATTATTTGTTTATTTATTTAAGAAGTTGCTCAAAGAGATTACAACTCCACAAGTCAGGTTGTGAGTATGGTGCAGTTCGGTAGTGTCACCCTTTCCATTGTTGTCTTCCATTTTCTCCTTCTCATCTCTGCCGTCAAGTTATGTAGGACAGCTTTTATACCTTGATTGGCAGGTTTAAAAGGTAAACCTCTTTCTCTCTCCCTCATTCTCTTTTTGTCCTTTCTCTCTTTCATTCTTTCTCTCTTTCATACAAAGGGATCATATTGTTTATATCTGAAGCTGAGTTCTTCATACAGACAAGAGTTTTATTGAAATCACAAGAGGGTTGAGAACAAGGTGCTGGCATTTTCTTGGCGCAGACTTTCTTTCAGATGGTAGCATAATCACAAGAGGTCATAGGAAGCCAGAGACCAGGGGTGGGGTTAGATGCATTTTTTTTTTTAAAGTAGTAAACTCTATTTACAGCAACTAGCCTGGTCTTGCAAGAACCACATTACTCTCTTCTGAGAATGACACGTATAGTGACCCAATTACCTCTCATTAGGCCCACCCTTTAAAAGTTTCATGGACTCCCAACAAAGCCATGTTAGGGCCAAATCTCCAGCTCATGAACCTCTAGGTTCACTCAAGCCAACCAAACTATATCAGGAATACTGTAACAGAAGGTAAAATGATCTATCTCTCTGCCTATCCATTTATACCCATTTACTTAAAGCTTCTGTTTGCCTCCCAATTCTTTTTTTTTTTAATTCTTCACATATAAAAAAGCAACTTACTTAATAAATGCTTTGGGGTAAGTTTAAGTTTTGGATTTCTGTGAGTATATGCAGTAGAAATCTGTTTAAAATAGCTGCCACATTTGATCACTTACATTTTATCCTATTATTATGAGTCATAGGGCCCCCACAGGAAGCTTATCTATCCATCTTGCTCTTTTATTAGGTAAGTTCTTAATGCCTGGAATGACTTTTCATTCTTTTAATTGAATACAATACACATGCAATACATCACACTTTGATAGTTTTTACAAACTATTCACACTTGTGTAATGAGCATCTGGTTTGAGCAATACATTTTGAGAAGCAGAGCAAGATGACTGAATGAAGGCACCCCACACTCACCTGCTCCTCCAAGGATGGAACCAAGGCAACAGGTGTGTGGCTGCCTGCTGAGGTGAGTGGCTGCAGGAGAGGGCTGGAATTCAGACAGAACGAGGCTTGGGAAAGCCCAAACAAATCTGAGTGTTCCAGCACCTGCTGCCCACCACTATGATGGAACAGTGATTCTCCCCTTGGCAGGCTTAAACATGAATGAGAGCCCCAGCTGGCTCTATTGGTATGGAAACTATAGTCTTACAGGTGTACAGCCTAGATGGTAGGAGACCTAGGGTCTGCACAATGGACTGATGCTTAAGTTCTCATCTTCTAGTGAATACTTGGGATACTATGGTTTGGAGCTAGCTGGAAAAGGTCCTATTGTGTGTGTGTGAGTTTATACACCTCTCAGGGGGATGCAGAAATTCTTGCAAATTTACATCTGTGGGATCTCATGGACATTTTAGCACACTGCCTCAATAGGTGACCCATCTTGCAAGGTGACCCATCTTGGCTTGACAAGAGACCACCCAACCCTGCTGAGAGGTCTATGATGTGGGGAATGTAGACTGTGTCACAGAGAGTAGTGGAGAGACCTATAACCCAGAATCAGTGGATGAAGGACCTTGTCCTTTAAGACCACGGGCCTGAAAAGATGGTATGGATTTGTGCTGGTGCTAGGAACAGATCATGTCAGCACTATGGGCAGAAGATCACAGTTTCCATTGTTTTTTTCCCAGCACAGATATCTGTGGATCCATTGTTATCCATTTCCTTAATTAAAGATACCCAATGACCTGATGTGGTTCCAGCGAAAGAAATTTGAACCAAAGTAATTCTGGAGGTATCACAAAATGTAATTTTTAAGACATATTACAGAGCCCTAATAACAAATACACTATGGAATTGTAAGTACTGACACAAAGGCAAATGGAACAGAGTAGAGAATCCAGAAATATGCATCTTTGGACAGCTAATTCTTGATGAAGTTCTTAAAAATCATACATTGGAGAAAAGAAAGCCTCTTTAACACATGGTTCTGGGAAAACTGTGTATCCACATGAAAAAGATGAAAGTTTATCCTCTCCTTATCTGTCATCCTGTAAAAATTCAACTCAAAATGTGCCAAATGCCTTAAAGATAAGACCCAAATCTCCAAAAATGACTAGAGAAAAACATGAATTAAACACTTCAAGATATTGGACTCCAATAGTACAGGAGAAAATAGACAAAGCTGGCAGATGGGATTGTACCAAATGTAAAAGCTTCTACACAGAAAAAGAAACAATAGAGTATAAAGAAAACTCTCAGATTTATTTATCTGACAGGTGATTAATTTACAGAATATACAAAAAAGCAAAAAACATAAAACTTAACAAAAACCCCAGAAATCAAATTGAAAGAATAGACAAATGATCTGGAAATTAATGGTCAATAAATATACGAAAGATGCCCAGTATCCTTAGCCAGGGGGATGCAGAAATTCTTGCAAATTTACATCTGTGGGATCTCATGGACATTTTAGCACACTGCCTCAATAGGTGACCCATCTTGCAAGGTGACCCATCTTGGCTTGACAAGAGACCACCCAACCCTGCTGAGAGGTCTATGATGTGGGGAATGTAGACTGTGTCACAGAGAGTAGTGGAGAGACCTATAACCCAGAATCAGAACTACAATGAGATTTTACTCTTAGTAAATGAATAAAAAACAGCAAATTCTGGTAAGGATGTGGAAGAAAAGGAAGCCTTATACACTATTGATGGGAATGTAAATTGGTAGCAGGAATTATGGGCATTAAAAATAGAACTGCCATGTGATTTTTCTATCTCCTTCCTTAGCTTATATCCAAAGGAAATGAAGTCAGCTAAAAAGAAACATCTACATGCCTATTTATTGTGGCACTATTTACAATGCCTATACCAGCCTATGTGTAAGTCAACAGGTGAATACATAAAATGTGGTGTACATACTCAATGGAATACTCTTCTGTCATAAAGAATAAGGAAATATTTTTATTGACTGAAACCAGAATAAGATAGTTGCATGTGAATATTGGAGTCCTCTTAGAATTCTTCATGACTGATAGGATGGAGAGGGACAGTGTATAGATTCATCCTTCCCAACCACCCCTGTACCCATCCTTGATGTCTGCCTAGCCTGCGTCCATAGACGATCAATTAGCAACAGAATAGACAGTGAACTTGGGAATGTTGGAAAAGTTACAACTCTCCCATCCTGCCAATGAGCCCATGAAGTATTCTTGTTTCCCCCACCCTTAGCAGCTTGTAGTATGAGAACAAAGAACCGGTAGCAATAGAACCTTGGATCAGAGCAAATATTTGTGAATGCTGGTTTTCTTTTTGGATAATCTTATGTCATTTATTCTTGCTCAGTCTTGTGCAAGCCACCAAAGCCAAGCTCTCCCCTGAGGAGGACTTAATGATGTTTGAAGAAGAAAGTATATCTTCTGCCCTCCCATTGAGTGTTCAGGAGAATTTCTTTCAGAGTAATCCTACTGGTCCCTCCCAATGGCTTACCTGTCTTTGCCAGATTCTACTTGAGGAAATATACTATTCATTTTTGTGCCCTGGATTAGGAAGACTTTCAGTGGTTCCCTGGGTCTGGGAACAAAGTGCTTACAGCTTGGCATTTAAACCTCTGTCCTTTCTTTGTCCTTCTGGTCTAATTGACCTTCTCAGGGGTACCCATGCTGCCATCTATGCTAATGCTCAGTGCTATCGGGACAGTTTGGAGCACCAACATAAATAAACACTGGTGATTTTCAAAGCAAGAAAACATAAAACATTTGTCTATATGAGGCTACCAAATCAACCCAGTTCTTTATAATACAATTTACAGATTGATTTTTCTGAGTGTTTTCCTGATTATAATTCAGTCTAACCTTTCATGTGTCTAAACTTTTACATGTTTTGGAATCATCCTGATTTGTAATGGTGACAGGGATAGTAAAGGGATAGATGGTCAGGCTGAATCTACATTCATTCTACCATTTTTGCATCCCTTCCCACCTTCCAGCTGTCTAGAATGGACAGCCATGACAACACTAATGTCATAATCCTAAATTAAAGATGGCAAGGCCACCACAGTAAGTATCAAGTCTGATCTGCTGTTCATTTATGAGCATGAAGTTTTATTGAGACCTATTTATGCTCTTTACTTACATATCACCTAAGGTGCTTTCAGTACAACAGTGGAGTTGAGTAGTTGTTAGAGAGACTGTGTGGCCTGCAAAGATTTGAAGTATGTACATTGGTCCCTTTGTATAACCATTTTCCCACACTCTGTGCTAGATCCCTAGATTATCACATGGAGGATAGCTACCCTGCAGCCCTGAACCACACCCTGGTCTTTGCTTCAGCAAAAATAAGTCATTGAAATCCTAGACATTTTTGCTACTATTGTTGGCCTTCTCACCGATCTGTTCTTACTCAGCAGCCCTAGGGAGATGGGTTACTGTGGGAGGTCTGCGTGCCAAGCATTTGTCCATCATGGATGACTATATCACTGGGGTATGCAGTGTTCTCCTCTGGGACTCACTTACAGGCCATTTTCACTGAGACTGACTTAGAGTATATATAAATATTATGTATATGTAATATATATTTGTGAAAATACTGTACAGAGGGGTTACAATTACATTGGCAAGATAATGAGTACATTTCTTATCCAGCATTGTAGCCTCCTCCTTTGTTTCCCCTTCCCATCCCTTCCCATCCTCCCCCCCCCCCCGCCCCCCCACCTTATCCTCCCCGCCCCTCCCCCACCAAAGTTGTAAAGTTCGTTTTCGACATAAAGACTTGTACTTCTCATTGTTGCAACAGGTCCACCTGTATCCCTATTTAAATGACTTGTTTTTCCCCTTCCCCTCCACAAATTATACCAACATCAAATACAGTGAAAGCAGGGGTTATACTGTGGGGGAAGGGCATACAAAGCAACAAAGAAATCATCTTATAAATGGGTTAGAAACAATCGCATGAAAGAAAAAAACATTTGAATAGGTATCTTGGGGTTCATATCCCTAACATCACCTTATCTGACCTTTTCTGCTTGACTCAGACATATACTAGATATTGCAAATAAGGGAAACCATGGGACCTATGTTTCTTTGGGCCTGGCTTACTTCACTTAATATAATTTTTTCCAAGTCTTTCCATTTCCTAACAAATGGGGTAATGTCATTCTTTCTGATGGAGACATAGAATTCCATTGTGTATATATGCCACATTTTCTTGATCCATTCATCTACTGAGGGGCATCTGGGTTGGTTCCATATCTTAGCTATGGTAAATAATGCTGCAATAAACATAGTTGTTCTGGTAGCTTTAGTGTGGTCTTGTTCGTAAACATTTGGGTAAATGCCCAAAAGTGGGATTGCTGGGTCATATGTGGAATCTTTTCAGGAACCTCCATACTGCTTTCCAAAGTGGTTGAACAAGTTTACACTCCCACCAACAATGCAGTAAGGTTCCCTTCTGTCCACACTCCCTCCAACATCTGTTGTTATTAGAGTTCTTGATTATAGCCATTCTAACTGGGGTGAGGTAGTATCTCAATGTTGTTTTGATTTGCATTTCTTTTATGGCTAGGGAGATTGAGCATTTCTTCATGTGCTTAGAGGGTTTAGTACCAGATTAACCCCGTGATGCCTGACCACCATTAACAGCAAGGTATAAAGTAATATTGTTTCTGCCCAAATGTCTTGTCAGCAGGACGAAGTTCCCCAGAGCTAATACAATAACTTCAGGGGTGAGGACCCTGGAAAATCCAATGCCTATGTGACCTACCTGATAGCTGTGGTGGTGGTGGTGTCATCATGGTCTTCATTAAGTGACCCCACTGGTTCACTTCCCACACTGACTGGGTTGTTTGCAAGCATATACTTTTCTAAGTCATTACTACTTAATCATTGTTTCCTTTTTATTTATTTTTAATTTTTAAAAAGCGACACATTTTTTTTTAAATTTAATTTAATTTTATTTGTGAACATACTGTACAGAGGAGTTACAGTTACATGGGCAGGATAATGCGTACATTTCTTACCAAGCATTGCAGCCTCCTCCTTTGTTTACCCTTCACATCCCTTCCCAGCCTCCCCCCTTCCCCCCCTTCCCCCCCTCCCCACACTAACGTTGTAAAGCTCATTTTGGACATGACAACTTGTACTTCTCATTGTTGCAACAGGTCCACCTGTATCCTTAAACAACTGGTTTTTCCCCATCTCCTCCACAAGTTATACTGACATCAAATATAGTGAAAGCAGGGGTTATACTGTGGGGGAGGGACATACAAAGCAACATAGAGATAATCTTATAAATGTGTTAGAAACACATGCATGAAAGAAAAAAACATTAAAATACACATCTAAGGGTTCATTTTCCTGACATCACATTATCTGACCTTTTCCGCTTGACTCATACATATACTAGATATTACAAATAAGGGAAACCATGGGACCTACGTTTCTTTGGGCCTGGCTTACTTCACTTAATATAATTTTTTCCAAGTTTTTCCATTTCCTAACAAATGGGGCAATGTCATTCTTTCTGATGGAGGCATAGAATTCCATTGTGTATATATACCACATTTTCTTGATCCATTCATCTACTGAGGGGCATCTGGGTTGGTTCCATATCTTAGTTATGGTAAATAATGCTAAAGCGACACATTTTATATACTTGCCTTTAATGTATGCAATCGATACACATTTTCCATTAATGAGAATGATATAAAAAGAAAATGTTAAGGTAGAAAGAGTTAATGCATTAAAAAACTACTAATACTATAGATGCATGCTGGTATGATGTCAGCCTTTAAATAAAAAAAAACCCAGGTGTACATAGCCTTAAAGGGAACAAGCAGAAAGCATGACAGTGTGGAACCAGCATGCATAGAAACCCTGGGTCGATCTGAGGACTGGTGAAGGCAAAGTTTAAAGGCAAAAGAGGAGAGTTATATAAACTGTTTTGAAACAGTAATCCTTGGCCACAGGGTTATTAACACAGGTTCTAATGGTCACTGGCAAGGGTGGCACCAATCCAAGGCTGAGTAGACCGTTGCTGGTCCAGCATCCCCACAGAAATATGCTTTGCATAAGATTGAGTTAGTCTTTGATTTTGCTGAAGTCTTTAGGATAATTCTTTTTTTTCTTATTAAAACATCTTTTTATTTGTTAATGTCACATAAGAAATTTAAGCATGTTACGCTATCTTAAAAAACACAACTAATGCATTTATAGAGCAATCTTTAGGATAATTCTTGTTACCAAGCCAGAAAATGCAAGCTATCCCTCTATCACAACCTCCTGGCTTTATTTTGTTTCAGTTTATGATTTTATCTATATATTATTAGTAGTTCATATATTATTCTATATATTATTAGTATGGACAATTCCTAGGATTGTATATCCAGGCCACAGAATCCCACACACGTAGAATTAGGGAGTCTCCAGGGGAAAAGCAATACTCCTAATCAACTGACACTGAAACACAGAGGTGTGTCACAGCTAAAATGACACAGGAAAATTAGACTCAATAAGCAGCCATGAGATCCATTATGAGGCTTTGAAGAACTGGATTCCCCCAACATTTAGCCAGCATTGTGAGCCAGAAATGGGTTCTGAGGCTGCAGCCAGGTACAGGCAAGTTCTAGGTGTGGTTGCTTGTTTGAAGAATTGGCTGGTGGCCCAGGGGTCCTATGATTCAACAGTGGTAGGGAACTACTTCATTGCCATCTTTCATGTTTTGCTAAGAATAGGCAGTACAATTTTTATAGGTTGAGTGTCTTGTCTGTTTGACAGGTATCCAAGGCCAGCTAGCTAAAGGTAACATCTAATTTGAGGGACCATCCTGATCATCAGATGTGTATAGAGATAAAGAGACTTTTATTAGGATGTTCTTTTCTTTTTGTCAGTTGTGGGGCTTGAACTCTGGGCCTGAGCCCTGTCCCTGAGCTCTTCAGCTGAAGGCTAACACCCTACCACTTGAGCCACAGCACCACTTCCAGTTTTCTGAGTGGTTTATTGGCGATAAGAGTCTCATGGACTTTCCTGCCCTGGGTGGCTTTGAACTATGATCCTCAGATCTCAGCCTCCCAAGTTGCTAGGATTACAGGCATGAACCACCAGCCTGGCTATTAGTCTGTTTTTTAAGACTATATTTCCTCCCTGGATTAAAGGAAGGGAGGAATTCCAGCCATCTATTTCTATAACAGTACAACTTCCCTGATAACTGAAATAGAATTAGGTCCCAAATCTTCACCCTGTGTAGAGTTTCACAGCTTCTCACAATGACTGACGGTAGTGTTAATGCATATACTTAAATCTGAGTCTCCAGAATTTTCTTTGACCTTGAGTAAGATCATTATGGAGCGCTAGTTGCCCAATTCTTCTTGATATCAATTTTGGCCTGATCTGAATAAATGCAGGCTTGCCAAGTGACCTTAGAAAAGAGAGCAGATTCCTGCCTCCTCTCCTCTGGACTTTTCTGACACCCTTCAATCCTTCCAATTTGAACATCTTTCTGGCGTATAAAGCAAGCCAAGTAGTTGCCAGTTACTATATAGTGAATGTTAAAAAAAAACCCAAGTCTGGTCTTGACTTTGATGTTGAATTACTGAATGATGTCAGGCATCCCCTACTCTGGTGTGTGAATTAGGTTCCACTAGATAAGAATAAATACATTAGGTTGAAGTTATATATCTGTCTGCTTGGGTTATCCTAGCAATACATCACAGACTTGCTTGGTTATATGACAGGAATTTATTTTCCATGAATTTATTTTTCCATCCTGGAGGATGGAAACCTAAGATCCAAGAATCAGCAGGGTTGGTTTTCTTTCTTTTCCCTTTGCTTACTGGTTAGGCGGCCTTCTTGTTTCTTCTCAGGGTGTGCTCTTAATGGACATGTATTCTTGTTGTCTCTCTATATTCAAATTAACTCTTATAAGGACACCAGTCACGTTGGGTTAGGGTTTGCCATATGGCTTCATCTACAGTTAAAACTTCTTTGAAATCCTTGCCTCGAAATATTATCATAATTATGAGCTATTGTTAGTTACAGCTTCACTACTAATTATAGGGAACATACTAATTCTAGAGAACATACAATTTGACTCATAACAGAATACACAGATCATTTGTCTAAGGAGCTATGGGCCTTTTGTCTTTCTTCAGACTTGCTCACAAGCAACCTGATTTAAGGATTCAGTGCAAGTAGTTTGTCTTGGGACATGCAGAGAAAAGTGGTGGAATAAGAATGAGCGGAAGAGAAGGGAAAGTAGCCAATTAAAGTTAGTTATGCAGTCAACTCTGAGTAGGGTGGCTGGAGGTTAATAATGAAGAGAAAACATTGGGGAAACAATATGTGTTTCAAAGTTAGTCCACCAGAGTAGTGAAGGAAATTGAGGTATTTATACACCAACTCCAATCAATCATTGACTGAGAATTACTCCAGGAAATAGTGCTTTCTCAGGAGGATGGTAACCACCAACAGCATCTATCATACTATTCCTTCTCTGAATTCTGTGAAAGGTGAACAGGTGTTTGCACACACCAGGGAAGGGACTAGAGACCAAGCTAACAAATGTTATATGTCACTGACTGAAAATTATTTGCCTGTATTTTTCAGGGATGGCACCCAAAAATGTATATTGGCTCATACTTAAGAGTATTCTTGTTCATGTGAAGTTCAAAACATTGTTATAGAGCAGCTGTTATCTAACTACAGATCAAAGACTCAGACCACTACTATCTTATAATTGCCTCACCCCTTAGGGTCTCAGAACCTTTGTCTCCAGCTGTATGTGGGAATAAGCAATGTGGAGAAGACACAGCTGCCTCCTCACTCCCCTGTCTGGAGGTACATACCAGATGCTGGCTCTATTCCATTGCCAATAACTAATCTCAGGACTCCAATTAAATGCTGGAGGGAAGAGTGGGACACTGCTGGCTGGGCAATATCTTCCTTCAGTCTCCACTGAGGGTACTGAAAATAGAAAGTTTGAGTGGTCAGGATGCACTTTGGCCAACCACCACCCTTTCTCTGAATAGCTCCACCCAGCCAGCAGTAAGGGTCAATCCTGACAACCTGCAGGATCCAGGGGAGATAAGAAGAAATACTTAGATGAGGACTTCAATAGGGTTGAGGTGGAGGACATTCCTGAAGAAAGAGGCTATACTAGGTCTCCACAGGCCAATCAAGTGTGTGCTTGGCACCCTCACAAAGTTGTGATGTCAAAACCACTTGCCATCATCACAGAGAGGTTATGTGTATGGGCTGTAAGGCCACACAGGGTTTGCACAGTCCTCAGTGTTTCCTGTGGTGGAATACACCGTACTGGACTAGCTCTTCAAGTACACTGAGCTTCAGGAAGCACTGGGATGGGCTATAGGATTATTCAGAGTACATTGTCATGTTCACAAAACTCAGAGCACAGGGTTGACCACACTGTAAGCAGAAATATTTGGTAAATGAATGTACATATAAAGACAGAAAATACAAAATAAATAAAAATTACCGCCAAGACATAGCTATTATAATGCTAATTAGATATAGTCCACCCAGAATTTTATGCAAATAAAGATACATTGTTAATAAAATGAGTTGTATTATTATAGTGGACTATTTAAGATCTTCATTTTACCAAATTATAATTTATATAAATATATCATTTTAAGTGTATTGATCACTGGTCTCTAGAGTACTAAAAAGACACTAAAAAGAAATCACCATGTTCTAATTATAAAACATTTTGAAACCTCATTCCTTTTGGCAATCCTTCTCTCATTTCTTCTATCCTCTACTCCTGGTAACTACAAATGTAACTTTTGTTCCTATGCATTTGCCTATTCTGGAAATTTCATATAATTGGAATCATACAATCTGTGGCCTTGATACATGGCTTTTTTTAGCGTGTTTTTGTTACATATATTGTGATATGTTATTTTCATGGCTGAATATTATTCCATAGTGTACATATACAACCTTTTACTTTTCTATTCATCAGTCAATGGACATTTGAACTATTTCGACGTTGGGCTATTATGAATAAGACTGTTATTTGTGTATAATCATTTGGATGATCCATGTCTTCAGTTCTCTTGGGTAACATACCCAGGACTAGAATTGTTGGGCTAGATGGGAAGTCTGTTTAGCCTTTTACTGTCTCCCAAAGCCACCACCACAGGTTCATCACTTGTGTTTTCCCCTTCCTCAGTAGATGATGTATGTATTTCCAGTCAGTAGAGATGCTCTGGGGTGCGTGTAGAGTATTTACTTATCTAGCTGTGCCAGTATATATAAATAATTCTTTATTGTAAGGTATTTAATGATCTTATGAAGGAGGATTTCAGCCTCTTATTATGTCCCAATACAGTTTGAAAACCAGTTTCTCAGGTACACTGTGACCCCCAAACCTGGTGCTTTGACAAGCTTTGCAACCCTCCTCCATCTGTCTTGTCTATTGCACAAGAGCTTTGAGAAAAGGGACCCTGTCTTGAACTTATCCTTGTACTCCAACTCCTAGTAAGAGCCAGGCATTTTGGTAAACATTTTACAAATGAATTGATAAATGGGTGCCTGATTAGAATCCAGAATTTTGGAGAGAGAGTAAATTTACTGTAAGAGCATAATATCTCCAGACCCTTGCTCTGAAAGGTTAACATCTTCCATGACCAGGTTTAAAGGGGCAGGAGGCAGAGTTGCTTGGCAGGAATATTTGCAAAGCTAATTTAAGCATTAGAAAGGGAGATAGAGGTGAAATTTGAGATTGCTCCCTAATGTGTGAGCTGGAAACATTAGGTTATACCAGCCAGGGGAGTTAAGAGAGGCATCCTCATCTCTCAGATAAGCTTGGGAACTACCAATTGCTTTAAAATGTTCCATGTTGTTATGAGGACCCCAGGTATAGCTTCACCCTGCCCCAAGACCCTGTCTATCTTCTGGGAGCTCACACAAAACACTGGGGTTAGAGTTGTTCAGGGAGAACCCTTCATATAAGAAGTTGTTGGACCAGTTTGTGGCCACTTGTAATCCAAGTGTAGAGTCCAACATGCTCAGATAAAACAGGGTAAAGTCTGGGTGGGTGTGGCTTGAAGATCCTATAAGAAAGCCTGTTTGCTCTTTGGAAAAGGGAGAGGTTTTCTGTCCCTTTCGATTGTGCAATTGGATTGGGTGGGCAGGATTCATGGGCAGGACTCAGCACTGGTGCAGGAACAGCATATCCCCTTTGTTGTAAACCCAGATCTAAGACCTCACCAGCCCCCCCAAACCTCTGTCCTTCAGTGATGTGGCTCTGTGTCCTTGTCCCGGTCTCTCTCATGGTTTGCACGGCTTGGGGTGAGTTCTTATGAAATACAGATCGGGGAAGGGATTTCAGAATATTTGTCCTGGGTGGAAGCAGGTGAAGTGTGCAGGACAAAGGCAGGACAGGTTCAGTTTTGTGCTGACTTTTGGAGTAACCCAGCCCAGCCAGCCCCAGGACAGGCTATGCTGAGACCCACGGTGGATAAATCCAGCTGCATATGAGAGGCGCAGGAATGCAATGAGCTAACCTCAGGCCTTGTACAGGAGGAATTAAGAGATCATCATGCAAAACAGCTTACCAGAATATGAAAAGCACATCTGAGGGGCCATAATGTGGCTCAAAAACCCAACTTAGCACTTCTAAGAGATATGTTTTCAGACAAGGTATTTAACTTTGCTGTACTAGTGTCACTCTATTTTTAAAATAAGGATGGCAGCAGTATCTACTTTGTGAGCTGTTAGTGAAGATGTTATTTTTAGTAATTAGCAACAACAGGATAAAAACTTCTTATGTGTCCGTATTATAAAATTGGCTATTTTATTTTTCTCCAGCACTGGAGCTTGAACTGTGCTAGTGCTCCTGCACAGTTTTCTTTTTTTTGGGGAGGGGTCCAATCATGGGGCCTGAACCCTGGGCCTGGACATTGTCCCTCAGCTCTTCAGCTCAAGGCTAGCACTCTACCACTTGAGCCACAGCGCCACTTCCGGCTTTTTTCTTTTTGCTTATGTGGTGCTGAGGAATCGAACCCAGGGCCTCAGGCATACAAGGCAAGCACTCTACCACTGAGCCACCTTCCCAGACCCTCATGCACAGTTTTATTGCTCCCAGTTGATACCCTACTACTTGCACCACACCTCCAGTTTGGCATTTTTCTTGTTAATTGGAGATAGAGTCTCTTAGACATTTTGCCCAGGCTGACTGAATTGTGACCTCCAGATCTCAGCCTCCTGAGTAGTAAGGATTACATATGGGAGCCACTTGAAATTAGTTATTGATGTGATATGTAAACTGGTTTACAAAACAGGATTTTTCAATGTCATGGATAATTCTTCTGTCATACTAAATCTGAAGTTTTCTTTTCAAGCCACACACTTGGAGGGAGATGTTGGCATATTTTCTATATCCAAATGGAGAAAATGGGAAGGTGAGAGGGCGGGAACCCCGTCTTGTGAGGTGACAGCTCAAGGCTAACGAAGCCAGATAAGAGAAGGGGATCCTATGGCAGGTAGAACCAGGACAGGTAAGGAAGCTGTAGGAAGATGAACAATGAAATCTGTTCCTCAAGAAGGGAGCTAATGTGGCAGATTGATGTCTACTCAGTCTACTCACCTCTGGATGATCCTGCTCTTTTATATTATGTCCTGGTGCTTAGTTTTCCACTAAGTAAACCAATCACTTAACCTGCAGTTTGAGGCCTCCCTGCTATGGTACCTGTTCACCCAGGATTAACCTCCATTCCCCTTGGTCTCCACCTGGTGGGATACAGAGACCACTTGCACTTCCCAGCCAGGTCTTGTGTTTTGCTGACTCTGAACCTCTGAGCATCTCTTATCTCTGCTACATCCTCTGCCCCCTCCATCTTCCCTTGTTCATCCCTTCCCCTGCTGCTAGTCCCAGCTCCTCCACTGTCATAGCTCTCAGAAGGTCACCTTCAACTCCAACTCCAGTAACACCTTCCTGGTCCCTTTCCCAGAACATAATCTCTTTCAATACAGCCTGAGGTCAAGTAGGTCTCTGGCTCTGTTTCCTATCAGTTCTGCCCTCCTGAGAACAGGCGCTGCCTCCTGTTCTACCCAGCACGCAGCTCAGTATCAGGCCTTAATGGGTAAAGGTTGTAGAAGGTTCTCAGAAGGAAACCAAGTGACTTTTTGTTCCCAGCATGTCTCCTTTTTTTTTTTTTTTGGGTCCGGTCATGGGGCCTGAACTCTGGGCCTGGGCGCTGTCCCTTAGCTCTTCAGCTCAAGGCTAGCGCTCTACCACTTGAGCCACAGTGCCACTTCCGGCTTTTTTCATTTTGCTTATGTGGTGCTGAGGAATCGAATCCAGGGCCTCAGGCATGCAAGGCAAGCACTCTACCACTGAGCCATCTTCCCAGCCCCATGTCTCCTTTTTTTTACAGTGACTTTTGATGTATTTTTCCTCTAATTCTAGTTTAGCCTTTCCATCAGCTCTCTCTTTTAGGAAATACAATTTTATGCATCCTGGATTTATGTAAGTAATAACTCTTGCCTAGATGACTGAAGTGACTTATTCAAGGTTTCGTGTCTAGAAGGTGGGAAACCTACTTGAAAACCAGGTCCACTTTTCCCCTCTGACATGACCTTATCTCCTCTCTATGTTCCAGGGCACCCATCCTCGCTGCCTGTGGTGAACACCATGCAAGGCAAAGTCCAGGGGAAGTACGTCAGCTTACCCGGGTTTGCGCAGCCTGTGGCTGTCTTCCTGGGAGTCCCATTTGCCAAGCCTCCTCTTGGATCCTTGAGGTTTGCTCCACCGCAGCCTGCAGAGCCATGGAGCTTCGTGAAGAACACCACCTCCTACCCTCCTATGTAAGTGTGTGCAGCTCCCCTGGGCATCTCAGTGGGGATGTTTGTCTGAGTGATGCAGTAAGGAGGGTCCTTGTAGCAATTCTCCAATTCACTATATTTTGTCCTTAAGCATATTCTAGAACCTGAAACATTTCAGAACTGTCACATCTCTGTATTTGTTATAGGACAGACATATTCTAGGTTCTGAGAATACATTAGCAAGCTTCAAACCAACTTTCCTATCTTTATGGAGATGATGTTCAACCAGAGGGAGAGAGGCAATTAAAGCATACAAATCCATAAATGAATTACATAATATGTTAGGATATAGTAAGTGCTTTGAAAAAGCAGTCCTCAGGGAAATGAGACATACTCATGCTCTATCTTTTACCTTGTCTAGAACCTTGCCATGGCTGGGGAGAGGGACGTGTGGGAATGTGTGTTGAAGAGAAGAATATGGGGATTGACTTTACAAGGTCTCCCTTCCAGTTGTGTCTAGCTACTTGATCACAAATTGATGGTTTGCTGGTGTACCCAAGTCAGATTAGTCAGCTGGGTTTAAGAACCCAACATTTCCAGAATGTTTGGCAGCCACACTCAGAGCACCTCAGGTACCTACAAGGTCAGCTCAGTCAATATTTGCCTCCTTAGTCAGGTGCTTCTGAGAATCTTCAGGATTTTGCTGTGGTTGCCTTCTTTCCATTCCTTTCCTTAAAAATGTAATCATCTGGGTGCCAGTGGCTCACGCCTATAATCTTAGCTATTCAAGAGGCTGAGATCTGAGGATTGCAGTTCAATGTCAGACAGGGAAGTCTGTGAGACTCTTATCTCCAATTAACCACACACACACACACACACACACACACACACACGTGGTAGAATACTAGTCTTAAGCAAAAAAATCTCAGAGACAACAGCCTAGGCCCTGAGTTCAAGCCCCAGCATCAGCATACAACAGGAACAATAAATGAAAACAACAAAAAAATTAACTGTTTCTATTTAAACTTTCTGACTTGAAGAAGTGCACATACATTTTTACATACATGTAAAAATGTAGAAAATACAGTAAAAGTAAGAAAATGAAAATCATCTACAGTTTACCTACTTAGATAAATTGTTTTTTTTTACATTTGATAACTTGTTTTCCAGTCTTTTATCTCTTCGTATTTCTTTCTTTGAAAATGGACCATAAATATAGATAGTAAATGACTGCCTGATTCATTTGTAACACTAGCATCATTTTATATCATTAAATATCATGGCCAATTTTTAATAGCTGGTTTTGAACTGACATTTATTTACCCAAGCTCTTACTTGGGTCATGAAATTTTTATGTTCTAAATAACACTCTGATGAACATGTTGTTTATGAATATTTTGGCTAAGACCCATAGAATGACACTGCTGTATATCCTTCCAGAAATGTTTTGCCTATGTACATACACACCTCTGTGGAAGCAGGAAAAACCTCTATATAGCAGATCCTTGCCAAAGCATGAACTTATTGAAATATTTTGTTGAGCATCAGATAAATAAAAGTATCATGTAATAATCATAATCACAATAAGCATATTTTTTATGTTTCTTTTGAATTTATATAAATTTTAGTAAATTTAAATGTTTCCCTCTTTACTCCTTTTATGACTACTATACCCTGTGACCTTGGTGATCTAGGAAAAATTCCTCAGGGTAGAATCTGGGCATCACATGGCTGGCTCCACTGGACAGCTGTGTCTTTCTGGCTCCAGAGAGACTTTCCTCTTGTCTCTTTGGTGGGCAGTGAGGCCTGCGTGGAGTTAGGAGCACTACAGAGCCTGGGTCTGGACATTAGACAGGGTCTCTAACTTCCTCGTGTCTAATGTATACAAAAGGAGTTTCCTCATGTATACAAAAGGACTGATCAGAACTTTAAATGAATATTTACATAAATTATTGCCTGGTAAACTGAGAGAGTGCAGGAAACATGAACATTTCTCATTTGTGTTGGACCTTGGAGACCTCTGCCCCACTCCCCACTTCACCTGGGGGAGGGGTATGAATAGTGACTTATCCTGGAGATGACATTTCCTGTACACATGGGGCAACATGTTTATCTGGCAAAGCCGCATGGCCACTCTTCAGCCCACAGTACAAAGCGCAGTGAGGACAGGATCAAATCCCAGGACTGCAGGGAATGCCAGCTCCCAGGTGGGCCAGCAATGGAGTGACTCCTCACATTGTCCCAGGCATCCCAAGGCTCTGGAAAGGAGAGAGCTGCCAAGTCCTCCTTGCTCTGCATGATCTAGGAGACTCCTGAGAGTCTCCAAGCATGCCTACCAGGATTGCCAGGAACTCTTCTACCCATTTCAGTGTCTCAAGTCTCCTGATAGCAGTTCCATGGACAGCCTCAAGCTTCCTAGTATATGTCCAGCCCCAGGTGTCACTTCCAGCCTCCACCTTGTAGCACCTCAAGTGTTTTATTGTTCTTTCCTCTTAGGTGTGCCCAGGACCCAGTGGCTGGGCAGATAGTTAATGACCACCTAACCAACAGAAAGGAGAAAATTCCTCTCATCTTTTCTGAAGATTGCCTGTACCTAAATATTTATACTCCTGCTGAATTGACAAAGACCAGTAGGCTGCCGGTAAGCATGGTGATTGCTGGTCAATACTTACTACTTCCAGCACCCGGGATCTTCTAGTGCAGGCAGGAAGGGGATGGAGGCAGCTGAGGGTGGAGGCACCACGGCCAGGAATGATTTAGCGGCCAGAACTTCCTTTTACCACAGGAAGTACAAGTTTTCCTTTCTGTAGTTTTCTCCAGTGACGTCATCTGGGGGAGGGGATGTGATGCTGTTGTACATCAGAAATGCACACCCTAAACATTTTAAGTTCTCTCTCAGTAGTAGGACTAGAATGATGACTTTCAGAAGATTAAGGCTATCCCTAGAGCAGCTAAGACAGAATTTGCATCAAAGTTAGAGCTGGAAGGAATATGAGAGAAAACCAGCAATCCAACACTTTTCTCTGAAGATAAATTGATGGTCAAATGGGGTAAGAGAGGGCACACAAATGAGATGGCAGGTGTTCTGATCTTCAAACCTGTGCTTTTTGACAGGGACTAGGAAGTATAGGGCATGCTCTGCCTTTCCACCTACCCCACCTGTGACAATTTTCACTGCTACATAACGACAATATTGAAAGGAGTCTGGGACAATCTCATAAGCACTTACCTTGTCATTTGTCAACAATCTGGGATATTATTGTAGTTCCTTTCTCTCTTAATTACCTTTGGTACTAATTGGCTCAGCATTTCTCTATCAATGACAGACCAGAAGTGAGTCAGGCTACCAGCTATAGGCCAGAGGGTGGGGGGAGGGTTGCTGGAAAAGACAGTGGTCCCTGGGGGTGGGAAGATGAGAGTGTCAGTTCCAAGCCAGTCTCCTAGAGCATTCTGGTACAGAGGCCAGAAGGGGAGGAAGTTTTGAACTTGGGACTGAAAGTTCGTCCTACATGTGGTTTGTAAGACAAAAGGAATGGGAACAAATATTTCCCTCTCTGCTTCCCTCCCTCCATCCCTTCCTCCTTTTTCTCTTCCTCCCTCCCGCCCTCTATCCTGCTTCTATCACATATTAGTTGTGGGATCTGTAGAGTTGCCTTAGTTTTCCTATCAGTCACAGAGGCAAATAGCAATTCTCATCTTTTAGATTTATTATTTCTATTGCTTTGAATAATCCTTGCTCATAGTTTGTGGTATAGATTCTTTTATGTTTTATTAACAATTTATTAAGCATTATTATTTTGTCCTTTCTTAGTTCTTCCTTGAAATTTGATCCTTTTAAATTCAAGAGCCATGAATTAGGCATTGTTGTACCCACCCTCAAGTCTCCTCAGTCCCTGGCATATAAGCTGTCAGATAATATTAGTCACCTGACCAAAGACTTCCTGGAAATGGTGGATGTCACTTGTGCTTGGAGGAGTGGGGAGGAAGCAGGGGGAGGAACCACCAGGGACCATGGGTGCCTCTTAAATGATCACTTATCAATGAGAAAGCTTATTTCTCCAACAAAGAGTTAACAGAGATGAGGTTCAGCTATGAGGTCCAGGAAAGAGGATGATGGGAGCGATGGGGAAAACATGACCTTTTTTGCCTTTTGTTCCTCCAGTGATGATGTCCTCCATTTGTAAAGCTCTAAGAGGGTATGGTCCATTGGTGTGGGGAAAGGAGGGGAATGAGGAGTGGAATGACATCTAGGGTCCAGCTGGGAGATTTGGGAGCAGAGATCTCCTTTTTCAACCCAATTAGACATACTGGAGAACTTTATAAGTGATAGCCTCCCTTAGTAAGGTTTTGGACAAAGCAACTCAATCTGACAAGTTCTGAAGTCCCTCCCAATTCAGCTTTCTCTTCTTTCTGTGCTATCTCCTCATGGCCCAGGTGATGGTGTGGATCCATGGAGGTGGACTGGTGGTGGGTGGGGCATCGACCTATGATGGACTGGCCCTCTCTGCCCATGAGAATGTGGTTGTGGTGACCATTCAGTATCGCCTGGGCATCTGGGGATTCTTCAGGTAAGGTACTGGGCTATTGTCTATACAGGAATCTCTATATTGGTCAGTTTTTTGCTGATATAATAAAGGAACTGATAGCAGGCAATTATAAGAAAAACAGATTTATTTATCTGAGATTTGTGCCTGGCAAGGTCCTGGTGGCTACTATACAATGTGCTGGGGGATGACAAATGGAAATTGCAGCACACAGGACACATCTCATGGTGAGACAGGAAGCCATGAGGGAAGAGAGGTCAACTGCAGTTTATACTTCCTTCCTATTGGGAAGTAGCCAGGGTACCTTAAATCCTAACACTGCCAATTACCTCACCATTTGCAGATTCTATCACTGCTTAATACACTAGAGACCAAGGTTCCAGTGTATAGATCATGAACCTTAGCATAGTATAAATCTGAACCTTAGCATCTCTCAAATGAGATGTTAGGGCCCAACTCTAGTGATGCTCTCTCTCATGGAGATCTTAGTAAACCCCTTCATAATGCATCTAGTTCCTTCATTATTGGACTCTCCCAACTTCCACCTCCTGCAGCTAGTCTTGTCCACTTGCTTCTGAGCTTTTGCATGTACTGTCCCCTCTCCCTAGAATGTCTACTTCACCTGTGAAGCTCCTATTCATCCTGCAGAGCCTGGCCTTCATGTTTCCTCTTTTGAAATATTTATCTCCCTTTTTTTAAAACAAAACATCTGTGTAGTCCAGCATGCGGCATTCTACTATAATGTCATGTACCATGCAGCACATCAGTTGAAAGTTGTGCACCTTCTCATAGGAAAGAGAGGAAGGAAGGGAGGGAGGGAAGGAAGGAGGGAGGGAGGGAGGGGTTGTTCCATGCAGGAAGCTCTATGAGGGCTCATGCAGACAGATTTTCAGATGACAATGCCATCAGGCTGTTCTTCTAAGGTGACTATGACCTTGACTGATGCTCAGACCAATCTCATGACCTCACAGCTGCAAAGCACACAGGCCTTCCAGCTTCATTGAGGTGCCTCCTCCTTCTGTCTCTGGTCACTTCCCTGCTGCTCCTTTGCATCTCTTTCCTGCCCCTCCTCCTCTTCCCCATCTTTAGGCCTCTGTGTCTCCTCCTTCTTCTCCACTAACACCCTGAGTGCTACCAGCAAGCACACTCACAGCTTCCCATTGCAGCTTCCACTGCTCTTTTACAGTGTCGACTTTAACTACTTTCTGTTGTCTGCCCTGGATGTCTGCAGAATGCCTTTCACTGCACAGGAAGAACTGAGTCCTTGTTGCACACTAATCTACCCAACAAAGACCCTCTTCCAGAACCCTCTGTGCCTCTGCTAACAGCTCCATCCTGCTGATTTCTCAGGAAAGAGGCTTTGTAGGCCGACTGGTCTCTTGTTCTCAGAGCCCAACATCCAGCCAGAGAACAAATCCTGTGGTTCCACTCTGAAAATATATTCCAAATTCAGCTACTTCCCATCTTCTCCTTCCATTACCAATTAAAGCCCTGTGTGTCCTGGATTAAGGCGATAACCACTCAGCCATAGCTCTTCTATTCTAGTGCCCCACACTGTAGCTCTGTGAGCCCTCACTGAGCTGTGATGCTTCTGCACTGGATCCCATGTTACACATGTGACACAGAACTCCACAGGGCCCGCAGCCCTACCCTTCCTGCATTCACACAGCTGTCTACAGCCCAGACCCTTTGCACCTACTGCTTCTCCTCACCTGAGCTCTGTTCTTAGGGTTTTTACAAGATCCATGTGCTTATATTATTCATGCATCTACATAATGCCTCTACTCAATGGCCTTCCCTGTCATGAAATCTGGGTCCCTCTCCTGATCTTTCTTTATCTGTTTGTATTGCTCTACACCAGCTGATATATGTGTCTGTGTTTGTGATCTGCAGTGTGATCTGAGTGAAGCCAGATATTTTGCTCTTTTGCTGCCAGATATGCTCTAGCCTTTCCTTCCCTCCCTCCTTCTCTCAGTCCCTCCCTCCCTCCCTCCCTTCCCTTCCTCCCTCCCTCCCTCCCTCCCTTCCTTCCTTCCTTCCTTCCTTCCTTCCTTCCTTCCTTCCTTCCTTCCTCTCTCTTGCTTTTTCTCTTTCTTTCCTTCCTTTCTTTTTTCTTTCCTTCTTTCTTTCTCTCTTCCTTTCTTTTTTCTTTCCTTCTTTCTTTCTCTCTCTTCTTTCTTTCTCTATTTCTTTCTTTCTTTCTTTCTTTCTTTCTTTCTTTCTTTCTTTCTTTCTTTCTTTCTTTCTTTCTTTCTTTCTTTCTTTCTTTCTTTCTTTCTTTCTTTCTTTCTTTCTTTCTTTCATTCTTTCTGTCTGTCTTTCTGTCTTTCTTTCTTTCTGTGCCAGTCCTAGGACTTTAGGGCCTGGGTGCTGTCCCTGAGATTTTATTCCCCAAACTAGTGCTCTGCCACTTGAGCCACAGCGCCACTCCTGCTTGTTTGGTGGTTAATTGGAGATATTTGTTTCATGGGACTGCCTAGACTGGCTTCAAACCATGATCTCATAGCTCAGGCCTCCTGAGTACCTAGGATTACAGGTGGGAGCCATCAGCACCTGGCTTTAGCTTTTCATAGACTGCTGTTCATGCATAGTGATCTCAGTACACAGCTGCTGGAAGAATGAGAGCAGAACCCTACACAGGTCAAGGATGCTGGAATGAGAGGCACTGGAGAGGCCTATGGGATGCAGAGCCCGGCCTTACTCTGGAAGCCTCACCGAGAGCCTGCAGCACACCTGTGGTCTGAGAATCCAGAATTATACTGTGACAGGTCCTGCCCTACCTTTCATCCTGAGAGTCCTGCTCTGACAGCTGTGTCCCACCTCACCTCATTTTCCTTAAGCACAGGGGACGAACACAGCCGTGGGAACTGGGGTCACTTGGACCAGGTGGCCGCACTGCGCTGGGTCCAGGACAACATCGCCAACTTTGGAGGGAACCCAGCCTCTGTGACCATCTTTGGAGAGTCGGCAGGAGGTGAAAGTGTGTCTGTGCTTGTAAGTGTTCCTGACACAAAGTGCCTCCCTGAGGCCTGTGGATGAGACCTGTTGGAAATCAACCAGTCTAACCAGACATTTGCCTTGAGCAATACAGAGGAGGTACCTGAGGGTACTGTGTAGGGTGCCTTAAGGGAAAAGGAAAATAGCTTTTGTCGGTTAGTGATCTAGGGTTCACTCTGTCCCTGTGTATACAATGGTATAGACCTTTGATTTCAAGACCTTGATCCAGGGTTGACTGTACTGTGTAGTGTAAGATGATGGAGAGCCAAGGCCCAAACTCAGAGCTCAGCTTTGTGTCCTCTGGCCATGAATATCACCAGCTCAGTCAGTGACAGTAACATTCTCCCTCTCCTCACTTGGTTGATTCCTGTCCCCCCGCCCTCCCTTTCATAACCATTTTAACATGAAGTCTCATCTTTTTGTATCTTGATTAGGTATAAATTACAAAAAGGAGAAGGTGAGGGCCTGAGCTGGATTGTCAATGTTTGGTTCTAATCTAGATCTACATTTGAGGGGGCCTGAGCGCTGAGATCAGTGACCCGATGGTCACGCAGTCTCTGGGACGGAGTGTAAGCTGGGCTGGGGGAAGCTAATGAGAAAAGGATAAAACTGTGATGGGGAAGGTTGTAACAGGTAACGTGTGGTACAGACATAAGAGGTGAGGAGTCTTTTGTGGAGATGGTGGCAGGGAGGTGACACTGAGGAAATCTATTGAGGGTACAAGGACCATAATAAACCATCCAGCCACCTCAGAGCAGAGCAGAAGATTAGCCCTATTACTGAAGTTTTCAAACAAACACTGATTTCACAGCTGAGTTCTCAGGGGTCAATGTTTATAGTCTTCAAGCTGAACAAAAAGAAAATGTACAGGCAAACTTGATGAAAGAAAATATACACAATCCCACTGTATAGTGTAGCATTTAGACACTTTGACATGTATTTCTCTAGCATTACAATTTCATATCTGTCTGTCTATCATCTACCTACCTATATATCCATACATTCATTTTCTTTGTCACTCAGTCATCTATGTATGTTGTTTTTAAACAAAGAAATTTTCTTAATTTGTAGTATAATAAAAATATTTCAGTAAACATTCTTACACAATGTCTTTCATAGTTGCATAATATTCCATGGTAAGAATGAAACATTGCTTATTTTCCAGTCTTCTATTATTAGAAACTTGAGTTATTCTGATGTTTAGTGTTATATATAGTGTAAGAAATTTGACTATCTTTATAAACTCTGATTATTTTCCTCTTTTATTTTTTTGTGGCTTACTCTCAAACTCTACTGCTGAGCTATGTCTCTAGCTATTTTGTAAATGACAGTTTTCATGGTAATGGAAATGCTGAAACCAAATTTGTGGCTAGGAATTGCCAAGCTATCTTTTCCAACAGTTTTGGTTGTTGTGATGGGCCCAAACTCCCTATCTGTGTTTGGTTCTGGGATGTTGTTCCATACTCCTAATGGAGCAAGTTTTCTTGGAGAACTTGGGCCCAGGAGCTGTCACGTCCACAGAGTATAGAGTCCATGCAAATGCTCAGGGCAGAGTTATGAAGAACAACAGTCTCTGACCCTTCCTATAAACATAAACTCTCCTCCTCTCCTCCCTACTGCCAGGTGTTATCTCCACTGGCCAAGAACCTCTTCCATAGGGCCATTTCTGAGAGTGGTGTGGCCCTGTCTCCTGGTCTGTTTGCGAAGAATGTCAGGTCATTAGCTGAGGTATGTCTTACCCTAGACAGCTTTGGTACCCCGTTCTTGGCAATTCTGAAATTCTCAAGGATCTTTCTTCTTGTGGGATCCAGCTAGGATGCTTAAGGAGTCCCTGAAGTGAGAGTGGGTGAGTAGGAAGACTCCAATAGGACTTATATTTAACCCTCATTCTGTATATTTTGAAGTGTCTTGATATAAACGACGTTACTCAGGCTTCCTGCAATTCTGCACATTTCAGTCTGTGAGAGAGCACAATCTGTGTTAACTCTCCTTCCAGGGTAGGTGCTATTATCACCCTCATCTATAGGGGTGTAGAGAAGGAACAGAGGCCAAATCATTGGTAAGCGGAGGAGGTTAAACCTGACACTAACATTCGGCATTCCTTGCTCTTTCCTGCTATTCCACGTGGCCTCTCATGTGACACAACACTTGGACAGTTTTGTGCCATTATAAAGTAATAGAAACACAGATATTAGGTAACCACCTCATGTCAGGATTCCAACTAGTGACAGAGGCAGCCTCTATGGGACCCAGATCCCACAGAGTGTTGCCAGTTATCCTCTACTGCCTTCAAAAACTGAGTTGGGGAGAATCCCTCTGTCTACATTGGAGGTAACAGACACTGCTGTTGACCTCTGCTGTTGCCTGTGATCTTGGCAGCAAGTTGCTGTTACTGCTGGATGCACTCTCACCACCTCTGCTCCTATGGTTCACTGCCTGCGCCAGAAGACAGAACAGGAGCTCTTGGAGACTACAATGAAATTGGTAGGCATGCCCTAACACCCTGTGTAGTCGATATTAGGCTTTTTCTCTTAGTGGTCTTCTAACACCAAATTCCTTGGGATAATTTCTTATCACTCAGTTGCAGTTTCAGTCTTCTGCTTCCAACTGGGATTGTTTTCTGTTTTTTGTTGTTGTTGTTCTGTCCCTGGGACTTAAACTCAGGGTATGGGCACTGTCTCTGAGCTTTTTAGCTCAAGGTTAGCACTCTACCACCTGAGCCACAGCTCCACTTCTGGCTTTTTGGTAGTTTATTGAGAACAGAGCCTCACAGACTTTCTTGCCTGGGCTACAAGATCCTCAGATCTTGGCCTCATGAGTATCTAGGATTACAGGCATAAGCCACCAGGGCCCAAAATGTCCCCCTAGCTTTTTATTGTGAGATATCTCAAATATTAAAATGTCTAGAATCAACGGATGAAAAATTGACTAGCAGATAGCTTGAAACTTCATATTTTGGGGCTGGGAAGGTGGCTCAATTGGTAGAGTGCTTGCCTCACATGCATGAGACCCTGGGTTCAATTCCTCAGCACCACATAAGCAGAAAAAGCCAGAAGTGATGCTGTGGCTCAAGTAGTAGAGTGCTAGCCTTGAGCTGAAGAGCTGAGGGATAGTGCCCAGGCCCAGAGTTCAGGACCCATGATTGACAAAAAATTCATATTTTGCCATTCTTGTTTTCAGATATAACTCAAGAAACTAAACATTCCATTTCCTCAGAATAACTACCATTCTGAATTTATAGAATGAAGATATCATGCACAGAGTTTATATTAAGAGTATTATAATTTATATTGACTTAATTTAGAAATTAAGTTATAATAGTGTAGTCACTTAATTTTCTAGATTTTCTGAAATTCTGCTTCAGTTAGAATTTAGGAATAGCTACGTCTGTTACCCATTTATGCATTTAGCATCCATCCATCCACCCATTCATTTATCCAATTCATGGAAATCGTTTCAAACTAGTATCAACCTAGTATCAATATTTCTATAACTTTTCAGTCAAACATTCCAATCTTCCCATCACTCATAAGTCATACAACAATAGTACATATTTTGAGCAACTTCATCCATCCATCCATTCATCCATCCATATATACATACATACATACATACATACATATGCACCAAGTATGTGAAAGAATTAGGGAAGCTCAGAAAATCTGATAAAGATCCTATGACATCCCTCTGAGATTTCTTCAGTTCTTGTGGAGTGTTTCCAGTCAGTATTTCAGCATCCACTGTGTTCAGCTACCCTCTTCTCACTTATATTTCTCACTTACATTTCTGTGGGCAAAGGCTGCTACAGAACTGTCCACTGTCAGGAGGCAGAAATCACCAGCTAAGGAGTTCAGAATCCTTCAATTAGGAGGAGAGATCTCCCAGGAGAGAGGGGGGGGGGGTGGGGGAGAAAGAGAGGGGAGAAAGGGGGGGGGTGGGGAGAAAAAGAGAGGGGGGAGAGCGAGGAGCACACAAGTGAGCAAGCACAAAAGAACTCAGTTTGGAATCCTCCTTCCAGCATTTGAGAAAATCCCAGAAAGGGAGGATAATAGAAAAGTCTTGGATTGTAATTCAACATAGAATGGAAATTATAAAGAGCACTTTGAACTGAGAGGTGACATGATGAGTTAACAAATGTCTTCAATGTAGAGATAGATTGTAAGATAGGATCAGGGAAGGGGCAGAGAGACAAGCTGGGAAGTCAATGAGCAGAAGAAAAATAGGCAAAGGATCCTGGAAAGTTACACCAGCATCAGAGTAATGGGTGAAAAGTGTTTGAAATCTGGAGATTTGGGTTGTTGTTCTTGATTGTAGGGCTTGAACTCAGGGCCTGGATGCTGTCCCTGAGCAATTTTGCTCAAGGCTAGCGTTCTACCACTTTGAGCCATAGCACCACTTCCAGTTTTCTAATGGTTAATTGAAGATGAGTCTCATAGACTTTCCTCCTCTGGCTGGCTTTGAACTGTGATTCTCAGATCTCAACCTCCTGAGTAGCTATGATGACAAGTTTGAGCCACTGGAGCCCATAAAATCTGGATATATTTAAGGAATAGCTGACAAGACTTACTGAGGAGGTAAGTGAGGTATGAGATAAAGAGAAGCAGGAAGGATCCCTTCAGCACCTACTCTATGGACAGTGGCAATCATAGTGGTTCTCATGGTTACTCCCGTGATGCTGGCGCCTCACAGTCCTCACTGTTTCCTGATTTATTGTCCTCTCCCTCATTTTATGTTCTCCATTCTGTGCTTTATAGCACTAAAAGGTTTATACTGCTAAATATAACATTGAACATGTCACTCCTTTCTTAAAAGCCTGATGCTGCTTATAAGACAAATTGCCTAACGTTCTCTGTAAGTCAGCTTTCTATTCCTATTAATAAATCCCCAAGACAATCAACTTAAAAATAAAGAGAAGAAGGTTATTTTCATTAACAGTTTGGGTGTTTTCTTTCCATGATCATGTGACCTTCCTATCTTGTTCCAGTAATGGCACATCATTGAGGAGTTTGTGTAGGAGCAAAACTGCTCACCTCATTGTGGGGGAAAGAGAGAAAGAGAAGCAGGACCACTATATATTCTGAAGACATTCCCCCATATGCCTGAAGGTCTAACAAGCCAGAGACCTATGTGCTGGCCTCATGCTTAGACCAGCAGAGACAGAGAGAGGGAGTTGGTGTGGGGGTGGGGAGAGAGATACAGATATTACCTGGAACCACATGTATCATGTTATTCTCTTCTCCAGGGCCACTTCTTTGTTCCTGTTGTGGTTGATGGTGTTCTGATTCCAAAGGCACCTGAAGAGATTCTGGCTGAAAAGAATTTTAACACCGTCCCCTACATTGTGGGAATCAACAAGCAAGAGTTTGGGTGGATTTTGCCCACGGTGAGACTGTACAGAGCTCTTTGGCAGATGCACCCCCAACACACTATCCTCAGACCTGAGCTCCCATGAGTTCTTTCTTTTCAATGCCCTCTGCATCATGGAAGATGTCAATAGTGGACATTTCTGAGGAAGCAGACTCCTGGATGGACAGCCTCCCATGATTGGAGCAGCTCTGGGAACGCTTCTCTGCATATTTCTTTTCTATTTCTGCTACAGAATCCTGAAATGTCCAGGCTGGTAAAGCCAGGAGAGATGAGAAAAACTGAGGTGGGAAAATGTTAGAACATCTAGGAAGGGGAAGGAACTGGGAGTTCGGAAAAGTCAGGCTAGGGGCGCAACAGCCCTGGGCACTGGTAGCTTCCTCATGGTAAAGCTTCAGAGAAGGCACTTCTATATGAATTAAAATGGGTTTGTAAAAGAGAAGGACTTTTCATCTTCAGTGAAAAAGCCAGACACTAGTTAAAGCATCAGGACAGGTCAGTACAATAGTAGAAAGGAAAAAAATCTGAGATGACCCGAACTCAAATCTCCAGCACAAAGTCTGGAGTTATATCCAAGCAGGTGTGAGTTCCAGGAGGCATGTGTTAGGAGGAGAGAGGCCATGCCATGCTGCAGACCTTTCTTCTCAACAGGAAATACCATTTCGTGGTGAAGTAAGGTCTTCACTAAAATTAGGACTTTAGTCTTCCTTTACGTCTGGAAGTGAGATCAAGAGTTAATTGCCCCCAAATGTTTACATTACAAAGAGGTTACAAATTCTTTTTTTTTTAAATTTGCTTTCAGGTCCTTGAGGAAAAGCTTTTTGGCTGAGAAAGAGGCAATAATTGCAAGACATTTCCAAGGTTACAGCTCCAAAGAGCAGGCTCAGAGGCCATTCCACCCACGACAGGGTTTTAGCTGGAGGAAAACAGTGATTTCACCTGAAAGCATGGAACTTTCTCGATAGGCTTGGTAGAAGACTGGATCACCCTTAAATAGGTTGAACTGTGTTGTATTTGGGTCAGGTCTCTGAACCAGAGGTTTGAACAGGGTCCCTATGTACTGGGAGTTTGGCAACTCTCATTTCAGAAGGATTTCAATGGGTAGCAAAGAAATACAGCTTTGTGACTGATTTTAGCTTCACTGTTCAACTGAGTCTGGCAGTATGGCTTATTTCCTCAATACTTGAGCCATCAGTTTCTACACTGTATTTAGACTTGAATATTCCTGAATGTTTCCTCACTGTCTGATCAGTACATATGTTTACCTCTAGTTTGTGATGTTAAGTGAAATGAACCACTAGATCAGGACACAAGTGTTTAAGTGTTTTTTCCTTTCTTGCTGTTTTTTTTTAACGTATTTAAAATGTACTATGTGATTTTTTAAATTTCTCTTGTATGTTCTTCCCCCACGGTATAACCCCTGTTTTCACTGTATTTGATGTCAGTGCCGTGCATCTTGTATATACATTTTTCTAATTTGGGGAGGGGAAGGGAAATAACAAAATGCTGAAATAAGGGGAAAAAATTCCTGCTTGCTTTTCTCTAATTCCTGAGGATTTACAAATGCCTAACTATTGTTTAAACAGTCGAAAGGCTTTCCACTTTCTGAAGTACAATTCAACCAGAATTTGGCCACCTCACTCCTGCAGAAGTCTAAGCACATGACGGTAAGCATCTATGTAATCATGGGAGTTGGTTGAGAAACAGTGTAGGTCTAGAGGCTTCAGTGGTGGAAATAGGGCCGGGACCAGGGTTCTGTCTACATTTTCTGTATTTCCCACTTCTCCACTCCAGAAGGGATTTGCATAGGGTTCAAGATATTCGTGGTCAATGAAAAACTGTCTCAACTGCCTGGAGAAGCCACATTGTTCACCAGGTGGGGGTGGTTTCTTTCTTCATCCATTGCAGAGCTTATCTGAGAAGCTAATTCCAGTGATCATTGAGAAGTATTTAGAAGGGACAGATGACCCAACCCAAACTAGAGATCGGTTCCTGGACTTGCTTGCAGATATGGTATTTGGTGTTCCATCTGTGATTGTGTCCCGTGGCCACAGAGGTGAGTCCTAGAGACATATAAGAAAGGGATAATGGCTCAGAAACACAGTTTCTGATCTGCCTACCTCCCAGCAGAGGAACATGTGGAGTTGTGGAGGGCCAGGCCTCAAACTCTGCTTTCATACTTCCTGGTAGAATGTTGTCCTATTTTGGTGTCTGCTAGTAGAAGACTGAATAAAGGATTGAAATACAAATAGTCAGCTTAGGAGGTGATCCAATAAAACAGCACTGAAGTGAGAAGGAGGTAACACAGGGAAGTGATATAGGCCAATCAATGATGCACTTCCAAGTATGTTTCTACTGTGGATGATGAAGCTGAGGAGCTCTGGGAAACAAGACTTCTCAGTGTTCTTCTGTTTGGACAGAAAAGGAGATGTGTATTTATCCACCTGTGTCTACATGTCATTGGTTGAAGGCTGTTATGAGGGACTGTTAATTCTTTGGTCCATGTTGTGTACATGGGAGGTATGGTTTGTGGTGAGAAGACAAAGCCTTTATGCAAAGAGCTATTAAAGTTGAAAGTGGAAATCAGGCAGATCTGCCTGATATGATTGGCATATTAACAACATTAACCAAGGTTATATGAGGTTAATGGTGTACATTGGACTAGAAGACAAACGTGATAGAGCTCATAGAAGATTCTTAAAGCTAGAGCTAGCCACCAGCTAGGTGGTTACATAATAGAGTCATAGAAAGTCAGAATAGGACCAGGAGATTTGCCTGGGGCCAAGAAGGCCCGAAGGAGGGGTGGTAGTAGGTGTGGGGACAGGGAGTATGTCAATGTCTGTGGCTCGATCATGTATGTCTTCCATGGTGTGGAATAGTATAGACAAGCTGAAGGGCAGGCTGGTGTTTATCACAGGTTCTTCCAACATCTACCCAGGGCTCTATGTGGAATTTGAAGAGGGAAGGATTCATGAGCTTACCCTGGAGGAGGTGACTCCTTCTGCTTGTCATTTAGACAGTCAAGGGACCTTCCCCTATCTACCAGCTCTGATGCACCTTAGTCTGAGAGACAGTGAATTGTGCTCTGGTCCAGACAATTGTCTCAATGTGCTGGAAGGGTTATCAAGTTTAGGATACTATAAACATGGACAGTTTAGGACAGTATCAAGCTTAGGATAGTATAAATGCCATGTACTATCTCACTTTTTTTCAAATTTTTTATTGTGATTAAGTGGTTACATAATTTCCCAAATTTCACAGTATTGTGGGATAGTGATGCTCAATTAGAGTCACAAACACATTCTAACTTTCCCTATTTTACTTTTCGAAGTTGCTTATGAGCATCTGTAGGTTAGAACAATAAAGAATTGAGAGAGAAAGAGAACACACAAAACTTTCAAAATTGTAAATTGACATGTTTTATGCATACATATTTATGGGATATATAAGTGACATTACAAACTATGAATATGATACAGAATAATTATATCAAACAAGTCAACATATACATCCCCCCTCAAATATTTAACAGAAATAATACGAAATTCTCAGCAATTTTCAAATGAACAATACTTTATGAAGTGTATTCACTATACTATTCAATAGAAGTAAAAAGAAAAATGTTTTCTTCCTTTTACCATCACCTTCCCTTTGTTCTCCCCATCAACCTCTGAAGCTACTAATTTACTTTATGCTTTGATGAGTTTTATTAGTTTGGATTCACTACCTAGGGAGTAGCATGGTCTTTTCTGCGTAGCAGCATGGTATTTTCTATCTCTACCTGGCTTATCTTATTTAGCATAATGTTTTTAATTTCCATGCATGTTGACATAAATGACAGAATTTCCCCTGTAAATAAAAGACAAATGGCATTTATTGTGTGTTTATAACATGTTTTCTTTATGTATTCTTCCATTGATAGACACAGGATGATTTCAGAGTGTGGCTTTTGTGAGTAGTGGTGCAATGCAATACAGTTGGGGGTGCGGGCATTTGTTCCACAGACTGGTCTCAGATAAATGTTCAGGAGTGGGACTGTTGGATCACATGGTAATTGTTTTTTACTTATTTAAAACACTGTCCTGTTTTCTATTCATACCATCAATATTTTTCAAAAAGGTTTTATCTCCTCATCCTTGCCACAAGAATCCTTATCCTTGACTTATCCTAATTTCATAGAAAAGACTAAATCATTTTTTACCTCTGAATGTAATGTCATCTGTCACCTTCTTATACGTTACCTTTACTGTGTCAAGATACATTCACCTGGTGAAATTATTTTAATTCAGTGTTTGCTTCTGAATTTTCTAATGGGGATGATTTGTCTATCGTTGAGAGTGGGGTATTGAAGCCTTGTCTATTATTACATTGTAATCTGTCTTTCCCTTCAGGTCCTTTAATTTTTGTTTTACACATTTAGGTTATCTGATTCTTAGATGCACATATATTCACAATTGTTGTATCCTTTTTATGAACTGACCTCTTCATCATCTCTCAACTTGTAATGTCTTTGTTTCTTTTTCCACGTTTTTAAAATTAATGTCTTTGTTTAATATAATGATAGCTAACTGAAGCTAACTGCTTTCCTATCCTTTGTCTTTTTTTATTCCCTTCTTTTTTTGGCAGTCTTTCTATGCATCTCACACTAGCTGTAACCTTGCTGTATATCTCAGACTGTCCTTGAACTCATAATCTTCATATCTTAGGCTCTTGAGTGCTAAGATAACAGGTGTGAACCACTGCATTTAGCTTCTTCTCTTGTTCCCAAAAAACAATTTTCCACAATACAGAATTCCTGAGATACAGTGTTCCATCTCTGCATGCATTTGTAGTAAAATATACTCATTTTCAGGAAAGCAGCTTGGATTTATTTCACTCCTTTCTTAATTCGTGAGAAAAACACCATAAATGGTCAAAACTAGGCTGAACAGAAGACAACTGTTAGCTTGTAAAGCTTCTTGAAAAGAATTAGCACCATCCAGTATTGGATACATTGGATACATTTTGCACACTTGTCCTTTTATTCCATAAATATATGGATTAAATCCCACTTCTGCATCCACTAGTTATACAGTATAGGGAAATCATGGAGCTGTCGTCTGTCCCGTACAGATAACCATGGGTTTCCTACAGGGCTGCAGACCTTAATGTCAGGTGCATGTCTGGTAAACATAAACTGCACAAATCCATGTTTTCTCAGATGCTGGAGCTCCCACCTACATGTACGAGTTTCAATATCGTCCAAGCTTCTCACCAGACATGAAACCCATGACAGTGATGGGAGACCATGGGGATGAGGTCTACTCTGTGTTTGGTGCACCAATTCTAAGAGGTAATGGCTGTTTGCTGGAGATACACTTGGAAATAAAAGGCCTGTGTTCCAGACTGTCTTTAGTCTTGAACAATCTTCTCTTCTTTCAGTCTTAATTTCCTCCCTTGGTGTAATTGAGGTGAACGACATTGGGTGTTACCAACCTCGTCTTCTACTATAGCTCTCCCCAAAGAGGGTGTGTGTTCATGTATTCCCCGCTGTAGTCACTTTCAGGATCCTGACCTCTAACACCAGTAAGAGTTGGCTCAACTGGAGCACCCTGCTCAAAGACAGGAATGCCACTGCTTGATCTCTCACTCAAAATAAAATATCAGACTGTTAGTGATGATAAAGCCAGAAAAGGCACTAACATTGGCTCAGATAGTATGTATCTGCCTTTAAACCTGAATGTCATAACTGAAGTTCCTATATTTTGACCAGTGGTATAATTAATAAATGTAACATTTAAGAAAAATGTTCATGAATGTTTTAATACTTTATCTCAGCAGTTGCAAAAATTGACTCAAGATACAACTCTGGGATGCTCATGACATGCCAGTGTCTCTGGTCATCAGTTTGGTGACTTCTTAGGACCTAAGCAGGCTTTTCTTTTTCCTTTCTTTTCTTGTCCTTTCCTTTCTTTCTTTTCCTTTTATCCATACTGAGACTTGAACTCAGGGCAAAGCATTCTGCCACTTTACCCACACTCCCTAGCACTGTTTGCTTTAGTTATTTTTTCTTAGATAAGTTTTGGCCTTTGTGTCTGGGCTGGACTTGGATTGTGATCTTCCTACTTATGGTTCCTGCAGAGCTGGGATGACAGGTCTGTTTTATCCTGCCTTTGCAGTTCTAATACTTTTTCGACTCTATGAATATGTGAGTGTGTTTAAGAGAAAAGAAAATGTAGGTATGTTCAAGAAAAAGGAGTCAGCAATCCTGCAAAGCAGAAGGAAGCCTAGGTTGTGGCACTTCTGCCTTGATGGGAGATGGGTGGATAGGTGTGCATGAAAGACAAAGGGAAGTTGAAGGGCCTCTGTGCCCATTACTGAATCCTAGATCAGCCCTTCCCAATTCACCATTCATATTTTGACTTGGTACATGTGCGGTCAGGGCCAAACACTGCCTGTCTAACAACCTCCTAGTGGTGCTGATGCGGCAGCCTATGAACCACACTTTGTATGCCACAGGGTTATTTTCATCTTCCCTACAGAGGGTGCCCCAGAAGAGGAAATCAACCTCAGCAAGACGGTGATGAAATTCTGGGCCAATTTTGCTCGGACTGGGTGAGGCTCATGGAAAAGATGGAATAAGGGTAGTGTGTAAGGTGGGGTGCTGCGGAGACAATTATTTGGGAGAGGTGACTTGCAACGTTTGAGTAATGAACTCCTACCTCTGTGAACAGTGATGGGCCAGTGATTGCTCCATATCTGAGTGTTCACAAGTCTCATGGATCAGTGATAAGCTAGAGAATTCTCACAAATCTCAGAGGAATGTGAGACTCCACAGCAACTGTGTTCACTTGATTCTGTTTCAGAAATCCCAATGGGGAGGGACTGCCCCATTGGCCAGAGTACGACCAAAAGGAAGCATATCTAGAGATTGGTACCACCATCCAGGCAGCCTATCGGCTGAAAGACAAGGAAGTAGCTTTCTGGACTGAACTCCTGACCAATAAGCAACCACAACCAGAGCACACTGAACTGTGAACAATCGATCTGGGGAAAGCCAAAGAGCCAACACATGCATATTCTACAGAAGGTGTTTGTAGGCCAAGGAGGCATTTTATTGTGAAGACTGGAGAGTTGTGTGGTAAGGATGGACAGAGGCTTTTGCTGGGGCTGGAGAAGGGGTATTATTTGTATCAGTGGCCTCAATTTATTAAATAAATGATTTTTGTGGAAACAAATGAATGTATGTGTCTTGGGCTATATGTCTACAGCCACAGATCCTTGCAGAGAAGTAAGTTATTTGGGCTGCCATGTAGCATCCTATGCACCATAACACATGAATTGCAGCCAAGGACACCGCAGGGAAAGTCCATTTGAAATGAAATTCACCATTGTCCATCAAACCAAATCTCAGAACATATCATCAAGAGTAGACTCCATCCTAAATCATTTCACATACAGTGGCAGAGATTTCCATTGACACAAATGCCTCCCAACATATAAATAGTAGAAATAATGTACAAATCGTTATGTCGAAAAACGAACTTTACAACTTTGGCGGGGGAGGGGATGAGGGGGGAGGGGGAAGATGGGAAGGGATGGGAAGGGGAAACAAAGGAGGAGGCAACAATGCTTGATAAGAAATGCACTCATTTCCTTGCCCATGTAATTGTAACCCCTCTGTACAGTATTTTCACAATAAAAAAAGAAATAGTAGAACTATAAGGGCAGAAAAACAAGTTAAATGACTCCTCCATAAGTTAATAACACTGTGGTAGTAGATTCTAAAGATTTTATGGTAGATGAAATGCTGGACAAAGATTTAAGAGAATGTTTTTTTCAATGACCAATGAATTCAAAGATAATGCAAATAAACATAATGAATCAAGAAAGACAATGAAGGATTTGAAAGAGCAATTCTATAACTAGACAGAGATTCTGAAGAAGAACAAAACAGAAATTTTGGAATAAAATTTTTAAAAGTAAACAAGTAAAAAAATGAAAAGAATCCTCACACTATATTAGGGCTTGAAGACAAGATAGACAAATTATTACATTTAGACAGTAACAGAGAAAAAGAAGAAGAAGAATGAATGAATGAACAAACAAAATCTCTGGGACACCACAAAGACCAAACATGTATAGTTGGAATAGATGTGTGACTTTAAGTATACTTTAAAACATAGGAAACCAATTTAGTTAAATAATAGGAGGGAAAAAAAAACCAAATCTTGGAATCCAAGTAAAATGACCTTTAGATTCTCAAATAGAAATGCTCAAAGAACCTCACCATCACATATAATAATTAACCTTCCAGAAATACAAAACAAAGGAAAACCAGAGTGCATTAAAGCATGACTGAGCAGTGGAGAGATGTGGTTGAACCATTCTCTGTTCAGGGATATGGTGCTTGCAGGACTGTGTTGTTAATAAAATGGGATAGAGTAGGAAATGTCTATGGGGATTGAAGGGGATGTCCTCTCTTCCTGTCCATCTACCTCAGCCTTAGCTTTATGTCTTCCATATCCCTGGCCACCATTTTTTATATTTTATTTTATTGTAAGGGGTGATATTGAGGGGTTACAGTTACATAAGTAAGGTAATAAGTGTATTCTTGTTTAACATTGTTACCTCATCCTTCATTTTCTCCTACTTTCCCTTCCCCCCAACTTCCCTCTCCCCCAAGTTGTAAAGTTCATTTCTAACATAGTGTCTTGTGAGTATCACTGTTGCATTGGTTCACCCTTTGTCCTTTGTTATTTCCCTTTCCCTTCTGCAATAGAACCATATATACAAGATAACCATATATACAAGACACAGGATACCAAAATCAGAAACAGTGACACAGGGGATAAACAAAAAGAAAGTAAAAACGGGAAAGAAAAAAGAAATAACTTCACATAGTACATTTAAAAAAACAACAAATAAAATCTCTTGTTTCTATATATTGGAGTTCATTTCAGTTAACATCATTATATATTGAGCTATTGTGATCCTCTGCTAGGACTATCTTAAACATATACTAATTATTACAAATGAGGGAAACCATGGAGCCCCTGTTTTGGGGGTCTGGCTTACATCACTTAGTATGATTTTTTCCAAGTCTTTCCATTTCCTTACAAATGGGCTGATGTCATTCTTTCTGATGGAAGCATAGACTTCCATTACACACACACACACACACACACACACACACACACACACACACACACACACACACACACACACACACACATCATATTTTCTTGATCCATTCATCTACTGAGGGGCATCTGGGTTGGTTCCTTGTGTTAGATATGGTAAATAAATGCTGCAATGAACATAGTTGTACTGGTAACTTTAGTTTGGCCTTGTTTATGATCATTTGGGTAAATGCCCAGGAGTGGGATTGCTGGACCATGTGAGGAACCTCCATACTGCTTTCCAGAGTGGTTGAACCAGTTTACATTTCCACCAACAGTGTAGTACTGTTCCTTTTTGGCCACATCCCCACCAGCATCTGTTATTATTTGTTTTCTTGATAATAACCATTCTAACTGGGGTGAAGCGGAATCTCAGGGTAGTTTTGATTTGCATTTATTTTACCTGGCTACCATTTTCATCTCATTTTCCTCCCCCTCCCTGAAGAAAACAGCCAAGGTGGCCATGGAGAACAAGTAGGTGAAAGGCAGAAAAGGAGGGAAAAGCAGGCAGAAACAGATATCTTCTCCAGAACTTCTGAGACCCATTCTAGGTCCCAGTGCCTATCTTTCAATGGAGCTTTCCTCCTTTGTTCCTCTCATTCTGACCCAGCTGAGGCAGAACAGGCAAGGAGAACCTGGTATGGATCCAACTCCCAGGATTAGCTTTATCCCAAGATGGCTGCTCACAACAGTCCCAGTTTTTGTCTTGATTCACTTGGAGACCTCAGAGAGGTGAGAACCTTTGCTTTCTTGATTACACATTTTGAGTCTTATCAGATTTAAGCTCTAAGTAACTATGAATGAAAGAATTGTTGTTTGTGGAATCATAATCACTCCTTGTGTGCATATTACTGAGGGGAAGCAATTTTTCAGTTAACACAGCTAGGAACCAGAGGCAGGATTGGAACCAACTCTCAACTCCAGTTCAATACTCCAAATAAACAAATCTTTGTCCCTTAGTCTTGGGTTCCTACGTCTGTTACATTTCTTGGTCCCCAAACTGCATCTGTGGAAGGAGGCTGCAATAAGACCTGCTACTCTTGGGAATAAAAAAAAAAATCACTGGTAAGGAGTTTCAGGACGCTTCACTGAAGAGAAAAATCTCCCAGGGAGGACAGAGGGCTGGGCACCTGTGTAGAGAGAGAGCAAAGTGTCTCATTCTTAAGGGCTCAGTCTGCTCCCAGATACAGGAAACTCCTACTGTACACTCTACTCCATCTTGCCTTCCACCTCTGTGCAGCATTTCATAATTCTGTCTCTCTGCTCCCTCCCTATGGACCCTAGCACTTCCCTTAAAAGGCTTATTAGAATAAAGTGAGATTCTTTTGATCATTCAGGAAAGTTTTAAGAAGAACTTGGCATGTAGCAGGAACTTAATTTGTTGAATTTTAAAAGTCATAATGAACACCATGGTTGTGAGTAGAAGCCAAAGAGATGTACAGTCATTTTACCGAGGGTAGGGAAAATATTAACCCTTTCCCTGCTGGTGTTCGATTATAATTCCAAATGTAACTAATTCTTTGTGAGAATATAATGCTATATAATGTGTTTTAAAATAGGAATCCACATATAAAACAAGGATGATGACAGTTTAGTGACCAGAGGCTCATAGGAACCCAACCTTGAGCTTCTTTGTGCAATAATAATCCAGTATTCACTAAATTAGTATTTACTGCTTTATAGACATAATTACTATGAACATCAAGAAAATATATACATATTTCCATCTCTCATTGGCTTTAAGGTTGCTTTTGAACTTATCTCTTTTGTTCATTGATTAAAACTTATTTAGATATATACCAAAGACTTGTATAGCAGAATCATAGTGTAGATCTATCTTTAATTTTTAAAGGAATGTCCATACTGATTTCCATAGTGGTTGTATTATTTTACATTCTGACCAACAGTGTATGAAGTTTCCTTTCCTTTTGTATTGATGCTGAATATTAATGGTATCAAGAAACATGACATGGGCAAGTTTGAATAAAATGCAAGACCTGACCATTTGTGCATAAAAGAAGTACACCTCTGTTCAAAAAGAAATGTACTCATCACGTGACTTAGGTAACTTTAACCCCTTTATACATCACCTTCACAATAACAATAAAAATAGATAAAAAAGAAATACCTCTCACTGTCAAAGACAAAGCAGGAGTACCTGTACTTATATTTAAAAAAGGAGACTTAAATCCAAAATTAGAAGGGGCAAACGTCACTTTATGTTAATTAAGGATTCAAAAGGAATAAAACAATAAAGAATAAAACAAAAGGAATCAGTTGCTAGCATATATGTGCCAAATGTTGGCACACTCAACTTCAGTCAGCAAAAACTGCTAGATTTAAAAAACACAGATTCCAACACAGTAATAGTGAGACTTCAATATCACTTTCACCAACAGATAGCTCATCCAGACCAAAAATAATTTAACAAATAAACTTCATATTTAAATGAAATAAACTTCATATTTAAATGATATTCCATACCAAAGGGACTTAGCAGAAGTCTACACAATATTTCACAACAGCTGCAAAATACACATTCTTCTTGGAAGCCCATGGAACTTTCTCCAGAATACATAAAGTCCTAAAAAATACAAAGAAATTGCAACAATCCCCTGTATTACATCAAACCGTAATGAAATAAAACTAGAGGTTAACAGCAAAAAATAGAAACTATGGGAAATATTTTATTTATGTATTTATTTTATCTTTGCCCGTCATGGGGCCTGAACTCTGGGTCTGGGTGCTGTCCCTGAGCAATTCAGCTCAAAGCTAGCGCTCTACCACTGGAGCAACAGCGCCACTTCCGGCTTTTTTCTTTTTGCTTATGTGGTGCTGAGGAATCGAACTGAGGGCCTCAGGCATGCAAGGCAAGCGCTCTACCACTGAGCCACCTTCCCAGCCTCTATGGGAAATATTTTAAAACATAGGAACTGAGCAAAACATTCTTGAATGACCAGTGGAGAAATAAGGACATAAACAATTCTGAGAACTTAACAAAAGTAGAAACACAACCTATCAGAACCTTTGGGATTCTCCTTCCAAATGTTTCCATTTCCCCGCTATATCCAATGCAGATAAGTTATAAAATTCTTCTCTAGCACGACTGGGATCCTGCCCTCACTTCTGGTATAGTGATTCTTTTCTGGTGTTATGATCATTGCAAGTGCTAAAGTTACCAGACTATGAGGTTAGTCCAAAGAGAGGAGGGCTTGGTGGTTCTGACGATCTACTTAGCAGGAAAAGTTAAATCTTGGAGTAGGGCATTTTGGTAGTGAGAAGAAGGTGTAGGAGAGGAGGAGAAGTCAAGAACAAGGCAAGTTCACTCTTGTTATCATCTTATTACCCGCAAAGGTGGGGAATGTTTTCTACCTAGGGCCACTTGATATGTAATGTTAGCTGGTATTGATGTTTATGCTATTATGAATAAAGCTCCTAGTTTTTTCCTAGGATTATCTTGGCAGGGCTAGATCAAATGAACCCAAAGCCCTCAAACCAGATGTTCCTAAAGCCTATGTGAGAAATTATGCCCTGGGCAAAGCAGGAGATGGTATATGTAATTTCATGAAACAACAACATTTAGAGAAAACACAGAGACAATTTGTCACATCTCTGCAGATACATTTCTTAAAATATCCTCATTCTCAGACGAGCTTCATGGAATTGCTTCTCCTCTGAAGAGAAGTAGGCTGATCTGAAGGCACTTACTAGCACAAATGTGTAATGAATAAATGAATGAAACATGAATGAATAAATCATTCTTCATTCAATAAGCTTCAATTTCAAACCACAATTCCACTTCATCTAGCAACGAGCTTTACAGAAACTGTGTTTCTGTCTTGTGCAGAAATCATGGTTTTCTACAGTGCTGGAGCCCTATAGCAGCTAAGAGTGTGTCTGGCAATATGAACTGTACATGGATCTATGTCTCCTCAGATGCTGGAGCGTCCACCTTTGAATTTCAGTATCACACAAGCTTCTTAGCAGACATGAAACCTAAGTCTGGGATTGGAGACCATTGGGATGTGTATGTTCAGGGACCCATTTTTGAAAGGTAATGAGTCTGCTTGGATTTGGGAAACCTGGAATTCAGGCTTGAGTTGGTCTCAGTTTACTGATTCTGTGTAACAGGGCTGAGTTATCTTGTGAAGTCTCCACCCTATCCCATGCTTTAACACACATGAGGACAGATGTGTGTTCATGTACTCAAGCCACAGTTACTCTTAGAATCTGACTTATGAAATCAGTAAGACAGGTGATGGGTCATCTGTAGCATTCACTCCAGTGCAGAATACGATGGTTTTATATCTCATGCATAAGAATCAGAATGTCAGTTAGGGAAAGATTAGAATTGTTGCTATCCTTGAATGGAGTGTCATATTTAGCCATTTTTCTTTCTGTTTCTATATCTAAAACTCATATTTTTTACACATGGTATAATACAGTGCTGAAAGAAAACCTTTTCAAATGACCTCAATATTTTGTCAACAGTTGCATATGACTTGTGACCCATTTTTTTGGTGTTCATGACACATGTTCTTTGGGCATTGCCTGGTTGGATGGCTCTATACAATGTCTATAATTCTGAGACTTTCCCCAACTTTATAGTGATGCTGGTATGTGTAAGAGGTTGGGAATATATCTAAAAACTAGATTTCCCAAAGTTGAGGAAACTGGATGTGTATGAAAACCATGACCATAATCATATAGTTTAAAAAGTCAACTTTCTACCCAATTGGTAATTTTTTAAACACAAAATTCAAATTTAAAGTAAGAAAAAAAGCCTATTGACAAGAAACGTAACAGCCAATAGAGCTACATTCAGAAGTAACCCAGGCATTAGAACAGACTAGACATTTACAATAACTCTACAGAAAACTCACATGAAGATATAGATATTTTCAGCAGAGACATAGAAACTATGTCAAAGAAACAGAGTCTGAAATTACTACTTTGGAACTCAAAGGTACCTACGTTTTCCAAACTCTGTGCATCTGCATCAAATATGCATCCACTGACCCACAAGGAGTCTTCCTTGTGATAATTACAGCTGCTGATAGTAGAATGCAGCAGGAAACTAGTATCATGCTAGGAGACACAGGTTGCTTTCACTTTAAGACTGGAAGCTGTGTGGTAGACAGAGACTTCTCATGGGATTAAGCTGAAAACTAAGTTTCAGACCACCAATGTGGCACAACATTTCCTATCCTTGCCCTCTTTTAAACATGGTAGTTATGACTCCATAATATTTTCTAACTCTCTACTCCCTTCCTCCAGAAAGTGGGAAAAATATGCCAGAAATGGATGCACTACAGCAACCAGGACCTGTGGTTTTGTGTGTGTGTGTGTGTGTGTGTGTGTGTGTGTGTGTGTTGTGAAAGTTACATTATTCCTCTATGTAGATTATATGGTTCTATGTTTCAAAAACTCTAAAGACTCCACCATAAGACTCATGGAGCTGATAAGCAAATTCAGCCAGGTAACACAATAAGAAAATCAATTTACAAAATAGAGCAACTTTGCTATCACCAACAATGAACTTGCTCAGAAAGAAGTCGGGAATGCAATTCCACTCATGATAGCCACAAAAAAATACATAGGAATAAATCTAACCAAGGAGGCAAAAAAACAAAGTACAATGAAAATTCTAATACACTCAAGAAAGAAATTTAAGAATCTAGAGGGGAAAGACTTCTCATTTTCATGGTTGGGAAAATTAATATTGTTTTAAAAATGCTCTATTTGCAAAGTTGTTTCAATGAAGTCATCATCAAAATCCCAAGATATTCTTGACAGAACCAAAAAAAATTTTGGAAGCACAAAAGACCCAAAGCAATCCTGATCAAAAGGAGAAATGCTGTAGTAATCACAGTATCTGATGCCAAAGTTTACTACAGAGCTAGGTGCCAGCAGCTCACACCTGTGATTCTTGCTACTTAAGAGGCTGAGATCTGAGAATCACCATTCCAAGCCAGGCTGGGCAGGAAAGATGGTGAGACTCTAATCTCCAATTAACTACCAAAAAGCTATGGCTCAAGTGGTAGAGCACTAGTCTTGAGCACAAAAGCTCAAGGACAGCTCCCAGGTCCTGAGTTCAAGCCCCAGAACCAGCACTATGTGTATTGTATGTATGTATGTTTGTATGTATGTATATAATGATTATATAACCATTACTCTGGTTCCATAGTGCATGTGTATGTATATGTGTATATATATTTATTTATATAAAATATGTAGTTATATATATGTTTATTTATTTACTCTGGTGTATATGTGTATAAATATATACCAGAGTAAATAAATATATACATATATGTATATATAAATGAATATATGTACATATATACAGAATGGAAGAAACATTTTGCTATCTCTTCATCTGACAGCATTAATATCTAGAATAAAGGGGAAGTCTAAAAAGTTACCTTCAGAAACACACCACAGTCACTAAATAGTTACAGATCTAAGAAAACACAAGTTGTCAAAAATATATTACCAAAGACTCCTAACATGTTTAGCCATCAGGGAAATACATACCAAAACCATGAGTTAGAATGGTTATTGCCTAAAAAGCAAAAGTAAATGCTGACAAAGTCGTACACTGTTGGAAATTTAAACTACGTTTAGCCACTTTGGAAGATAGTACAGAAGATCCTCAAAAGAGAAAAAAAACCCAACAACTATAAACAGAAAACCATCTGATCTAGCTATATCACAGATGTGTACCCAAAGTAAATGAAGAGTCAGCATACAACAACAATATCTGCACACAGTGATTATTGTGGCCTATTCACAATAGCCAAGGTATGGAATTAGCCTCCTGGATGAAAAAGAAAAATATGGTATATATACCCAATTGAATATAGCCATAATGTAAAATGAAATGATTGCATTTGCAGGAAAATGGGGGGAACTGGAACTCATTTGTAAAGCAATTCAGAAAGTCAGATTTAGAAAGGCAAGTATTCTATGTTTTCTTTCTATTATTTTTGTGCCCTGAGGAAACACCATACTTATTTCCATAGCAGCTGTGCTGATTAACATTCTCATCAACAATATATAAAGGTCTTTCTTTCCTACATCCTTATCATCATTTGTGACTGTTTTCTTGAAGATGGCCATTCTGACTGGGGTGAAATGTAATCTCAGTGTAGTTTAGGTTTGCATTTCCTTAATGGCTAAAGATTCGGAACATTTCTTCATGAGTCTACTAGATTTGTACTTCTGTGGAAAACTATTCATTTGTCCACTTGTTTGTTAAATTATTTACTCTTTTGGCATTTAATTTTTGGAGCTTTGTATATATTCTGAAGCTAAATGTATTATCTTATAATTAACTGAAAAAGATTTTCTCCCATTGTGTGGTACTACATAACTGCAACCATCTGTTTTTTAATTTAATTTTTTTTTTGTGCCAGTTCTGGGGCTTTAACTCAATTCCTGGGCATTACCCCTGAGCTTTTTTTGTTCAAGGCTAGCACTCTACCACTTTAGCCACAGCTCTACATGTGGCTTTTTGGTGGTTAATTAAAGAGAGAAGAGTCTCCAAGACTTCTGCCTGGGCTAACTTTGAACTGTGATCTCAGCCTCCTGAATAGCTAGGATGAGCACTGGCATTTAGAAAAGCATCTGTTTTTGGACCAAAACCCCAAAAACCCACATTGAAGAAATGATAGCTTCAACAGAAGAAAACATGTAAAAAACTAAAACTAGACACTTATATCCTATCCTGTAAAAAATTAAGATGGATCAGAGATTTTAATATAAGATCAAAAACTTTGAATTTCCAGGAAATGAAAATACGACTTTTTTTTCCCTTTGTTGCTGTTTTTGTTTTCTTTTTGTCTTGTTTGTTCCTTTATCTGTCTTTGGGTGGGTAAAGGGGATGGGAACAGAAATGAAGGGACAAAGGGTGAATGAACGTAACATTATACCCACTAGACACCATGTTGAAAATGAACTATACAACTTGGGGGGAGGTAGGAGGGAAAAACTGGGAGTGAGGGAGGAGGTGACATTGTCCAAAAAGAAATGTACTCTTTGCCTGATTTATATAACTGTAACACCTCTGTATATTGCCTTTATGATAACAATTTTAAAATTTTTTATAAAAAATACTTTAAATAGCCCTAGACAAACAGTATAAAACCATGAAGATATAGACACTGATAATGCTTTCCTGAACAGAACCCCTAACTGCTCAGAAAATGAGAATTATTGGAAAATGAGATTGCACCAAATTAAAGCTTTTGTTCAGCAAAAGAAATAATCTCTAAAATCAAAGAGAAGCCACTTTTTGAATTAGTGATATCCCATTAACATGTGCCTATATTGGCTATTTCTTACCATATTAATGTAATCGTTTAATTATTAATTATCATTATTAATATTATTAGTTATTTAGTAGTAGTTTTCATATTAAAACTGTGAATGATTTAGACACCTTATTCACGATATGAAAGTATCCTGGATTTGTACCAACAAATTATTCACATGTGTGTGTGTGTGTGTGTGTGTGTGTGTGTGTGTGTGTGTGAGAGAGAGAGAGAGAGAGACAGAGACAGAAACAGAGACAGAGAGTCCTAGCTCAGGGCCTCAGCACTGTTGCTGAGCTTTTACACTCAAATCTAGGCCTCTACTATTTGATCCACAGCTCCATTTCCAGCTTCTGTCTTTTTGATAGTTAACTGGAGGTAGAGATTCATAGACTTTCCTGCCTAGGCTGCTTTTGAACTTCAGTCCTCAGGTCTTAGCCTCCTGAAAAGGTAAGATTCAAGGTGTGAGCCTTTGGCGCCTGGCTTGGTATAATTGCTCTTCCAGTGAGTTTTATTCCTTCCCATTTTCTCATCTTTCTTCTTCCTGATGCCCATTTCTTTCTTCAAGTTTGAAGAACTCTCTTTAATATTTATTATAGGACAATTCTCATGGAAATATGTTCTCTCGGACTTTTATTTTGTATTTATTTTGGTCTGGGAAATGTTTTTGCCCTCATTCCTTTCTAAAGGACAGTTTCGCTGAGTGCATTATTCTTGCTTGACAAGTTTTTTTCTTTCAGCATTGTGACCTTCTCATGCCCTTCTTTCATGGCGTTTTTGGTAAGAAGTCTACTGTCGGTAAAACTGGGTCACTTCTGCATAGATTGCTTTTCTCTTTTCTCCATGAGAATCTTATCCTTATCTTTAATCCATGATAGCTTGACTCTCAGAAGACTTGGACTCGATGACCTTGAAATAATTCAATTGATGACATTTGGTGTCTCTGCCCTTGGATATTTATGCCCATCTGTGGGGTTTGGAAATCTTCAATTATAAACTATTTGGATAAACTTTCACTTCTTTGACATTACCAAGTCCTATTTTGACTCCAACTCAAATATTTACTTTCAGTGCCATCCCAAAGTTCATTTAGCAAGTTTCACTTTTTTTCTTTCACTCCTAGTATACTTTTGAATGGCCAATATTTGAACTCATTCTTTTTTTTCTTACGTTGCATCTATCCTGCTATTAATGCCTTCCATCAACATTTAAATTTGAAAATTCTGTGTTATCCAGCTCAAGAATTTTGGCTGGATTTTTTTTAAAAATTGGATTTATCTCTTTGGTCCATTTATCTATTTGTGTATGGAAATATTTCTCTGAGTTTTCTTCAAGTTCATTGAGTTTCCTTAAAACAGACGTCCTAAGGGTCCCACCATGCTAATTCACCTCATTGAGAAGTAGGTGAGTCATGAAAATACTAGATACTGACTGGCAGGTGATAGTACCTGGCTATTGAAGGATCAGATATTTATTCCACTCTTCCTAAACTTTGTCTGGCTTCCCCAAAATTCTAAGCAGGCTGTTTGCTTTCTTTGCTCTTTATTTGCTTTGACAATTTCAGCACTAGATGATCCCCCTGACTGGGTTTGCAAGGAATCTGCTATTGGTGTGTTATCACTTTTTCCACTCTAGAGGACAATCCAAGCCCTGGCTTGTCCCAAATACTCTTGCTGGTTTATTGTTCGGAAAGAAATAGGAGAGTACCTAAAAAGAGTAGTCTGTTCCTACAAGCTTCTTTCTTTCCGGCCTATGGCTCAGACACTGTAGGATTCTGTTTCTTGGTAAAATCTCCATGGATTTGTTATAAAGTAAAAAATCTAAATAATTCTCTATATTAACTTGCTCCTCTATAGCTTTTCTATCTGTCTGTCTGTCTATCTATCTATCTATCTATCTATCATCTATCTATCACCTCTGAAGTGTGGGTTGAGATAGTAACAATGGCCTGTTACTTCTCAAACACCTAAAAGCTACTTTTGCTGAAAGCCGTGACTCTTCAGCCAGACCTGCCACTGTCTAGTGGAGGACTGGAGTTGGAGGACTGCTTCATATTGGACCTGATTCTTTCATTTCTTTAGCCTTTGGGATAGATTTCTGCTCAGCTTTGCATGTGAACATGTCAGTCATTTAAAAAACACATTGTCTAGAAATATAATACAAGCCTAACTTGACTAGACTTGCCTAATCTCTCTCTTGTTTCTTTAAGGGTAATTGTACCTAAGGACTTAATAGCTGTCATGATTTAGAAACAAAATCAAAAAACACCAGACCAAAGAGGGAACAAAAAAGATAGGGCTCTCAGGTTCCTGGAAGATCTTTGCCAAAACCCAGAAAAGATCATTGTTCTTACCCTATACCCATGGCTCCTCAACTCCCTGAGTTTAAGAAGGTAATTGATTTGCAAGCATAGCTCCCATTTCTTCTACTGAATGAAGTCTTTCTTTCCCAATGCTTATTCTTCAGGCATCTATTTCTTTTCAGGAGATGAGATTTCAAACCTGCGTTTGAAACCTGCTGCTCTAGGCTGTCTGCTTTTAAGATGGACTCCTGGTCCATGATGACTTCAACCAATCACAGGTGATGCTAGTTAAAATAGAAGTTCCATACAATGGGGCCATATAAGCACTTGTCTTCTCTTGACACTGGAGATGTTCCAGACTCACTTCTGCCCAGATAGGCCTGAGAGTGAGACTTTGAAGACCTGCCTGGCACTGAGTTTCAGGGAAAAATCCCTACTGAAAATGCTTACTACCCTATCTATTCTCATCAGTGTCTCCCATAACACCTGACTAATAAAGTATTGGTGAAGGGAGTCTCTTGGTTACCCAGGCTAATGCCAAGCTGAGTCACACCCAAATCTCACAGTCACAAGTGTCGGTATAGTTTTGGGGGTGCTTGAGACCCAGGATGTAGTTAGCAGTGATGTTAGCCAGCCACAGTTCTTTCCCACTGGGACAGAGATTTCTACCACTAGGTAGAAATCTACCACTAGGCAGTTCTAGAGCCCAGTCTACAGCACTGGCCTGGCAATCACTAAGATGCTCAAGGCTATGGGATGAGTAGTGGCACATTCTCTCACGCCCCAAGGCTGAGGCTAAGGCTGAGTGGTATCTGAGTCGCAGAGCCTCGGGGGCCTTGGAGTCTCAACACCAGGGCAATGTACCTCAGGCCCTTTCTAAGGCTAGAACTGATGTGGCCAAAAATGGACATCTGTCTCAGAGGCTCTGCCTGAAGCTGAAACTGGTTTAAAAATACTGTTCAAAAGATCTGGAAAAGGAATAGGGGCTTCAGTTAATAATTTACTAGGTGCTTCATTTACTTGCCACTGAGCTCCAACGCATTGCCCTGTGCTGCCTTTCATGTTCTGCTCTCTGCTCTCCCCAGAGGCAGAAAATTAGATGGAGGCAATCTCTTTCTTGCTGGTCAGCATAGTCCAGGCACTCAGTTTGCTGGTCTTGGCTTGGTGGTAAGGATCATAGGACTCTGCCCAGCGGTGGATTTCACAATGACAAGTGTGGACTTAATTCTTAATTCTTCAAGCAGGAAGTTATCTGTGACATCTGTCCAGACTGGGATGCTTGGGTTTAGGGGAGAAGTGACACAGATTACTGATGTTCTTGCCTTCTGCAATGCATGTTTTCATTGCCTCATACGAAAGCAGACATTCCATTGTTGCTCACCCGATTTCTTTAGCTCTTCGAGGATGGTTTATATGAATAGCTGCTCATTACGGAGTGCCTATGGGAAGAGATCCAGGAAGGACTGTTTTTTTGTTGTTGTTTTATTTGTCAGTCCTGCTGCTTGAACTCAGGACCAGCAAACTGTCTCTGAGCTTCTTTTGCTCAAGGCTAGCACTCTACCCCTTTAGCCATAGCTCCACTTCTGGATTTTTCTGTTTATATGGTACTGAGGAATCAAACCCAGGGCTTCATGCATGCTAGGCAAGCACTCTACCACTAAGCCACATTCCCAGCCCAGGAAGGACTGTTCTTTGAAAAAAAAACCCACAAAACTATATTTTTATTACCTTTAAGTAGTTGTACACAGGGCTTATTATTGAATATATCAGTTTGTGAGTACAATGCATCCCTTCTCCCCAATCCTTCCCAACCCTGCCCATCCCTTAGGTTTTCTATTGTCATAAGACTTGCACTGAATAGCCTATGACTACCGATGGAGGAGCTTAGATGTCATCTCGCTCTGTCATTATTTTATGAGTGTTATTTTTTCTGCCATTTAGAAAGTGTTACTTACAAGGTTGAGATTTTCAGAGGAGAGTGGATTTGATCAAAGGCTAGACATTTTAAATTACAAGTCAAGTTTTCTAAAGGCCTCATGTTCTACAAGCTCATGGTATTTTTGCTATTAACAAATTATATTTTCATAGCACATAGAATGTGGGCAAGTTGACTTTAAAACAGAGCCATATTACTGCCATCAGGCATGCAAGGGATCATTCTAGTCACTTCACCTTTTCTATTACTGCAAAAACATAAAACACCTAATTCCTTTGTCCCTGTAAAATAAGCCATTTAAATTCTTCCAGAAAGCCCTATTGACTTCTTTATTTGTTGACTCATTCATTCACTTCCTTTCATTTTATTTCAAGCAGTCTTGGTTTTGTTCCACTACATTAAACCAAAGAAAAACTTTAGGAGCAAGTCATATCAGTGAATTTCCAGTGTTCAGTAGAGGTTACAACCACCACAAGAATCATGGTTCCTTTCCACCCCTCTACTTGCAGCTCCCGACTCCTCCACTCACTGACAATCATGCCACTTACAACCTCCACCCCCACCTCCACCCATCACACACCACCCAGCCTCACATCCCACCCAACCTACCACTCATACACCCTCTTACTCTTCACCCCACACTCTCACACTCCCTGGGTCCTGAGCTGCTGGTGGGTAAGGAGCTTGGATAGAATATGACTTGGACAGAATAGAAACTATGAAAAATAAATAGATCAGAAATCAATACCCTATCTATTGCTGCTTTTCTCTGTAACATGTAGAAAGGAACAGTTCATAACCTGAAAAGACTAACCTGAGGTAGATTAGAGGTTGGGGCAGGCAGGGATGTTTTTCCTGTGTAGCCAGGATTTTTGGTAAATGTTTGAAAGGTGAATGGACAAACAGATGAATTATTAGAGCAAGGGACTGTGGAGAGATTGGGATGGAATGGGTTAATTTACTGTTAGAGTGTTCTGCCAAAATATCTCTGTTTTGAAACATGGTAATTTTTCTGACCCTGGGTCATGTGTGATAGGAGGTAAGGCCATTTGGCAGGACTATTACAAAGCTAATTTGGGCATCAGAAGGGGATAAGATAAAGTGTAAGGTCACTTCTAAACTTGACAGCCTGTAACTGTCAGAAACACCAGCCCGGGGCTGGGAAGGTAGCTCAGTGGTAGAGCACTTGCCTTGCATGCATGAGGCCCTGGGTTCGATTCCTCAGCACCATATAAGCAAAAAGGAAAAAAAGCCGGAAGTGGTGCTGTGGCTCAAGTGGTAGAGCGCTAACCTTGAGCTGAAGAGCTGAGGGACAGCGCCCAGGCCCAGAGTTCAAGCCCCAGAGCCGGACCAAAAAAAAAAAAAAAAAAAAGAAAAAGAAAAAGAAAAAGAACCACCAGCCCTAGGAAGTTGGACTGATATTAGAGAGGTATCTGAATTTGCAGCTGAACAGCTTTAGGACTTCGAGATGCCCTAAAATTTTTAGTTTTGTTATGATAACCCCATGCCAAAGCTTCACCCTGCCAAAGGTGCCTGGCTGCTGATGCTTGTCTTTGGGGAGCTCACAGGGCATTGAGGTTAGAGTCCCACAAGCAGAAGCCCTTATATAAGAAGTTGTGAGACCAGTTTGTGGTCATCTGTAATTTGAGATTTGGGTTCAGATAAAAGAGAGTAAACTCTGGGTAGGCATGGCTTGTAGCTCCTAGCTCTGAAGGACTCTCAAGAAGCTCTTTGGAAGAGAGATGGCTTAAAAAAATAACTTCAGATTATGCAATTAGGCTTGGTGGGCGGGATTTGTGGGTGTGTGCGTGGGCAAGACTCCAGCTCTGAGGCCACTGGATCAGTGCCTTCCTTTGGAGCAGCAGAGAGCTAACTGGTTTTAGTGCTGTGATCCTTCCATGATGTGGCTCTGTGCTCTGGTCCTGGCTTCTCTTACTGCTTGTGCAGCTTGGGGTGAGTTCCTCTGGAGTTTAAATATTGGGGGTGCAAATGTGGAGATTCTGGTCATGAGCAAAGGTGGATAGTGATGTGGACTGAGTGAGGCCATATAGAACTAGTTTGCAGCCTTGTTCTCTTTCTGGATCAGGATATGCACTGAGAGCAGTTGAACCCAGGCAGGCCCAGCGAAAGCGCAGAGCAGGATGAATGCCAGCAGACCCTAAGCTGCAGCTATCTGGTGTTGCTCAAGGAACTAAAATAACCTCATGTCTCAATAAGAGGAATTAAGAAAACTCATTGTATTCTAGACAGATCTGGTTACAGAGGATTCACAGAAAAAGAAAAGCATTCACTTAAGAGCCAGAGTTAGAGTGGCAGGGGTCTGAATACCAGCTCAGCATTTCCCAGCTGATGTGCTAGGCCAAGGTACCTGTTTTTCCTTGTCTGGGCTACTCTATCGCTAATATAGGCATGAGAGTAATTCTTTCCTTCCTGGGCTGCAGAGAGGCTGAAATGAAATGTTGTATCTATAGTATTTAAGATGGTAATTGGTATAGAGGAGGAGGTAAGGAGAAAGGGTAAATATGGCACTCGGTTTAAAATGTAGTTTATTAATAGAAAGTCCGAACAAAGCTGTTGGTCACTGCAAATAGGGTTTGTTATTCAGTTCCCAAGAGGAGGAGGCAAAGCTTGACTAGGGTGGGGCCCAACACAAGCACCAGAGCAGTCAGGAGGCTGAGGCAGAGAGGAGCTGAAGAAAGAGCCTTTGCTGTGTTAAGCCTGGAAGGCAGCAAAGAGGAGGTAAGATGAGCTGGCACAGGGCTGGTCAGGTAAAGTTACTGCAGGGCTTCGAGACATAATAGCAGTCTCTGGTTGTCTGTTACCTGGCTCCAGGTAATTAAGGCAGGTGGACTATGGCCTAGGTTGTAAAAGCCTGGTAAATGGTGTGAGATCTGGATTGGTTGGGTCCTGGGAGTGATGATTCCCCCAAATCAGTAAACTATTTCAGGTAAAAGTATCAAATCACTTAGAATCTATGGTTATTACAGAGGTTCAGTGGGGGACCTCCACATACACCTGTGGCAAATTATAGCAGAAGTAATCGAGACTCACGGGGAAATGTGCTTGCTTAGGGTTGCCTGGGAAATTGTGCCTTGGTTTTCCTCTGCCTCCTGAGTCCAGAGAAGCCAGTATCAGCTCTCTGCCAGTCTAGGCCTCATTTGGATTTATTTTCTCTCTGGTCACATGACACTGGGGGGAGGCCTGGCAGAGTGTGAGGGAGCCCCAAATTTTGAGCAGAACACTGATCTATTGCTGATTACCCCAGCAATGCCACCCCATTTCTAGCTTTAGGAAGTTCATGTTGGCAGCTTCCAAATCCTTAGTTTGTTCATATGTTTAGCAGGAGATTCCACCATTAATGGGAAGGAACTGGGATGCACAATACATGCCTGATATGTAAACATTCCATTTTATATATCTGGTCACTTCTTCATTCCTATTTATGCCTCCCACGGTGCCCAAACACTTTCCCACCACTTCTACCCACTTAATGTGGGTGGAAGGTCATCACTGAGCTAATTCAGGATGCACTTAGCAAGTTCACCTCTCATTGTTAATCACTCTTGCCACGCACCCCCTTCCCTTCCCCCTGGGTTCATGGTGCTGTGCTCGTCTTCCGACACCAGTCTGGTGGGTGTTTTTAGCCTCATTGGTGCCATTTCTTGGTTTTAGTTTCAGCTCTTTCTCTCCCCTCATACTTACTCCTATAGGGAAGTCACCCACATGCATGGTGTGTACCCTCATCCTAAGTGGGTGATTCCCTGCCCCCTCACAGCCTCCTCCAGTCACTCAGGTCCTGTGGCATCTGCCTACCTGCATAGCTCACTGTCTTCCCAACCATCCCTGTCTTCCCCAGAGCTACATCACTCATACTTTTCAGTCTTCTTCCTCTTCCACTGCCACCACACCTGGCCAAGGATCAAGTCATCTTTCAAAATTCCTAATATGCTTCTCCTTATTTTGTCATCATGTAAAAAGGTTCAGTGTTCAAGAAATCAATCTAGAAATTCACACAAAAAAGAAAAGCAACCTGTAAAGCCACTATGATGAATAAATATGCTGCCCAGGGTTTATGTCTCAGTGCTGTGGTCACAATTAGCAAGGCTACAGGGAAAGCAGCCCTAGACTTGCTCTGAATATGAGGCAGCATTATAGTTTTGTAACCTGGCATTCTGTAAAGAGTTTCTAGTGTTGTTGGCTATTCTTGATACACATGTGCTCCCCAAATTATCTTGAGGTCAAGTCTGCTATACTCATAATCTTGAAGAAGAACACTGGTAAGACAAAAATGTCCCACATTATATATCTGCTTGCCTAAGTTTCCCAGAAAGTTAATTTTAATGTTAGTTGTAGGACTTAGTAACAACCACAAAAGCAACTTAAATACCCATAGTTTGGAGCTATGGATACTATGAGACATAGTTTAATTGACTGTTGTCCTGTTAGACCCTATCAGGGATTTTCTTTTTTTTTTCCTAGCCACGTGCTTTGAGAGAGACGCTGACATATTGTCTATATCCAAAGGGGAGCATTGGAAAGGTGACAGAGTAGGAAGCATGCTCTATGAGGGATACTGTGACAGCTTGATGATGTTGACGCTAGACAAGAGAGGGGCCCAGGGGTAGCCATGACCAAGTGTGTAAAAGCCTTGCGTTCGAGGCCTCCCTGCTCTGCACCTGCTCACCCAGGATTAACCTCTACTCCCCACGGTCTCCACCTGATGGGATACAGAGCCCACTTGACCTTCCCAGCCAGGTCTTGTGCTTTCCTGACTGAACCTTTGAGGTTCTTTTTTCTCTGCTACATCCTCTCTCCCATCCATCTTCCCTTGTTCTTCCCTTCCCCTGCTGCTAGTCCCAGCTTCTCCACGGACACAGCTCTCAGAAGGTCAGCCCCACATCCGATTCCTGTTACACCTTCCTGGTTCCTTTCCCAGGACACAAGCTCTTTCTTCCCAGCCTGAGGTTAGGTGGGAATTGTGGCTCTGGTTCCTACCAGTTCAGCCCTCCTGAGAACAGGGGCCACTTCCTTCCTGCTCTCACTGAGCATGCAGCTTAGCACCAGTTCCAGAAGCTTCTCAAGGGGAAACTAAGATACTTCATCCTAGAATCTCTTTTTATTCAGTTATTCCTGACCTGATGTTTCTCTTCTAATTCCATTTAGTTCTTCCACCAGCCTTCTGTTAAGAAGGATGGTTTTCCTCATACCAAACTTGGTTCATTCAACTGTGGCCTAGATGACTGAAGTAACTTACTAAAAGTCAAGTCTACCTCTTGCTTGTAAATCGACCTAATTTTCTCTCCACCAGGGCACCCATCCTTGCCGCCTGTGGTGAACACCTTGCAAGGCAAAGTCCTAGGGAAGTACGTCAGCTTACAGGGGTTTGCGCAGCCTGTGGCCGTCTTCCTGGGAGTCCCATTTGCCAAGCCCCCTCTTGGATCCTTGAGGTTTGCTCCACCACAGCCTGCAGAGCCATGGAGCTTCGTGAAGAACACCACCTCCTATCCTCCTATGTAAGTTCACACAGTGACCCTGTGCAGCTCAGTGGGGATGTTTGTCTCAGAGTGATGCAGGAAGGAGTCAAGACAATCCCAACTGGGTGCATTTTGTTCTGGAATCCTCAAGAGCATTGCAGAACTTTGAAATTCCCAGAGCTCTCACAGCTTTCCCAGATCCTCTACTGAGCACACATCTTTTGAATACACTGTGGCCCATAAATGTTCTGGGTTCTAAAAAGGCATTAGAGAAGACAAAAGTTCCAGAACTTGTATTATAGTACAGAGAAAGAGAGGGAAGGGAGGGAAGGGAGGGAAGGGAAGGAAGGAGGGAGGAGGAGAGAGAGGAGAGATAAATGTTAGTGAATATTGAAAAAAAACTAATAAAGCAATTTCCAAGTATAGTAGGTGATGACAAGTGCTTTGGAAATACACAGTGGTTCAAGTAAGGGAGATGAAAAATAAGATATTGTCTATTCTCATTTTGAACCTTGGAATGGCAAGTGACTGGGGTGGGAAAGGGAAAGAGGAGAGAAGAGGCTTGTGTAAGAAGTATTATGGGGGGGGGTTGAATTAGCAAGACCTCTATCTCAAGTGTGCCTAGCTACCAAGTTAATGTTCAGCAATGGTTAATATACCCTTATCACCCTGACCAACTGGGTGAAAAGACCATATGTTCCAGAGGCTTCACAGCCACTACAGATTCCCTCATCTAACATCCCCCTACATCTAACATCATTCCCCTCCTCAATCTGGTGCTTCTGAGGAAGTCCAGGATCTTTCTTCTGGCTTTCTTCTCTTTCTTTTCCTTAGAAGATGGTATTTGCCATTTTTATAACATGATTGCCAATGTAATATAATATTGCAGGAAAGTTAGGGAAATGCAGAGAAACAAAGATAAGAAATGTGTGACTATGAGCAATTCAAACTATCCAGAGAAAGTTGCTTTTGATGAACATTTGCAGCATTTTTTTGCCAGTCTTTAATATGCTGTATATTTTCCTCTATGAAAAAAGATCATAAATACAGAGAGCTTAGATAGGGCTGCCCGGCTCATTTATGACATTGACATCATTCTGTGATTAAATATAACAGCCTAAGATCCCATAGCTATATTAAAATGGGTATTAAACTGTAATTTACTTACCCAATCTCTTATTTGGGGCACTAATATTAATTTGTATGTGTGCTCTTGGCATTGCAAATAATACTGTGGTAAACATATAGTTAATCCATTCAGGAACAGTATAGGAAGATTCTATGAAGTGAGTCCTTTGAGTAGCAGAGTGTATAGATCTTGTCATATTATTTTCATAAATGTTTAACAATAAACAAATTCACCACTCCACAACTTACTTTTTGTCTGTTGCATAAATAATGACAATACAATAGAATAATTATAACAACAATAAATGTGATTTTGGCCTTCACTGTATATTTAAGTAATGATGAAGTTGAACTCTTTTTCCTTTTTTGAGATTTGAATTACTCCTTTTATGACTATTATACCCTGTGGCTTAATGATCTAGGAAAATTTCCCCAGGATGAAATCTGGGCATCACCTTTGCCAGATCCACTTCTACTATTCGACAGCTGTGTCTCCCTGAGCTCTGATGCCTGCCTTTGGGTTCACTGAGACCTGTGGAATGTTGCTTATACTGTACTTAGAAAAAAGACACTACAGGGGCTGGTTTTTCCTGGCTATGCAATGTGAAGGTTCTACAACCACCCAGTGCCTCAGATACTTTCTATAAAATAGGAATATTAACTAAAACCATGCCTGAGTCTGATCTGAAGCTTTATTATTATATAAGGAAAATTTAAATCACTGCCTGGCACACTGGGAGAACTCAGTAAAGAATACAAATTCTGTGTGTGTGTGCGTGCACACCTGCGTGCACAGGAGCTTGAACTTAGAGCATTCTCCCTGAGCTTTTCACTCAAGGCTAGTGCTCCAAGAATACAAATTCTAATTGATGTTGGAACTTTGATACTTCTTGTCAGGACAACCAGATGATACAATCTTAGAAGGCAAGAGCTTCAAGGACCTTAGAAAAAGTACTTGATCTATTCAGACTCTGCTGGTTGTGGCTGTGAGCAGGAAAGAATTCACCTAAAGTCAGTCAGGGGCAGAGAAGACATGAAAAGCTGTTCTGCTGAGGTTGCACACAGATACAGAAGGCTAGCTTAACTGTCTGTCTTTAGAGGGAGTTCCCTGGTGGATGGAGTCGCCCAAGGGGTAGCACATGTGTATCTCTAGGTGTGCCTGGCTCACCTATAGCTTATTATATGAAAGACAAAAGAAGGCAGGGCCTCGTCCCATAAGTACAAGGATGTCATCTTCGGGACAAGTCAGCATTTTGGATAATCCTCTACTTGATCAAAGGCATCCAAAGGCTCTTGGAAGGAGGAAAAATGGCAAATCCTTCTGAGTCTGCATGGTCTATGAGGGTCAAAAAAGTCCAGCATTCCCACCAGGACCCCCAGGGACCCTTGTACCCATCCCAAGGTCTCAAGACTCCTGGCGGCAGCTCCATGGACAGACTCAAGTGTCCCCAGTGCAAGTCTGGCCCCTGGGGACTCTTCCAGCTTCCACCAGGTGGCACCTCAAGCGTCTCAAGTGCTCTTTCTTCCCTCTCAGGTGCTCCCAGGATGCAGTGGGGGGACACGTACTCTCAGAACTCTTCACCAACAGGAAGGAGAGCATTCCTCTCACGTTTTCTGAGGACTGTCTCTACCTAAATATTTATACTCCTGCTGACTTGACGAAGAACAGCAGGCTGCCGGTGAGCATGGCAACCACTGGGCAACACTGGCTACTGCCAGCATCTGGGGTCCCAAATGCAGGCTGGAAGGGGATGGAGACAGCCGGAGGTGGGAGCAATCCTGGGCAGGAGTGAGTCAGAGGCTCAGAGCTCCCAGACCACATCCCTTCCCACCCATGCAGCACACATCAGGAACTCACAGCATGAGTTTTCCACGATTTCTCACACTAAGAGGAGGACAAGAATGCTTAGCGATACTGAAATTAGATCTTAGTTTTAAGATTATGAACCCAATATCCAGAGCAGCTAAAGCATAACTTCCACTAACAAGACATTCTTTACATAAAGAGAAACTGAGGCTCAGACGGGAGTCACATAGTAGGTTTCTGATGTGCAAGCCTGTGTTCTTTGGTATGGACCACAGACCCATCACTGTTCTCTGCAATTCTCAATGCTGCACGAATAGAAGTAGTGCAAGTCAGGCCCTATCTGAGAAGCACTTTCCCTGCCTTTGGTCAATAATCTACAGTAGGTTTTGTAGCTCCCTTCTCCCCCTAACTGCCTTTGGCGCTGGCTGATGGCACAGTGACTCAGCGTTGTGATATAAATGTAATGCCAGAGGTCAGGCAGACTGCCAGTTGCAGGCCACATGGTAGTGTTCACCACAGGGTGATTGATGCTGGATCACTTTGGCAGGGAGCCCAGGTGTGGGCCAGGAGATTGTGAACCGGGGTTGGAAGCTGATCTTAAAGTACTTTGTGGTGCAAAGGGCATCATGGGGTTTTACTCATTTTGTCCCTTACTAATTAGTTCCTGTCTTGGTATTCAGAGCCCCTCAAACATAGTGAGATGTGGGGTCAGGAAGAGGAGGAGCCTGAGCCATCATCTGAGTCCTGCTTTGCCCACTGTGCTTTAGGGACATGTGGTAAATTTCATCAGCAGGTCAGGGGCCACCAGCCCTTGGGTTCCTCCCTCAGTGGAGATGTCCTTGACTCAGCCCTCCCTGGAGGTGGCAGGATCACAGGAGGGAAGAGAAATGGCAGTTTTGGGGTGGGAGGTGACAGATACTCCCAGTATGTACACAGCTTCTAGAAGTATGGAGTCTGGGTTTAAATTGTGGTCTATCATTAACTTGACAAGAGACTTGGACAACTTCCTAACTTCTTGGCCTGTTCCTTGAAATTGGTTTTTAGCACAGTCCTGGCTGAGCACACAAACAGCAGGTATGATGATGCACTAGTGAGAGCCACAGGATGAAGCTCCTGAGCTCTCAGCTGCTCACTGTGCAGGGGCCATGGCTAGACAGCTTGGGGTATGGATGTTGGCTCCAAATGGCTTGGGTCATGTCCTGTTATGGGATCTTGGGCAGACAAAGTTCTTTAGTTTCCTGTCTGTCATATGGAAAAATATTAGAACCTATTTCATGGATATATGACATCTAGTGCTTTAGTAACATTTTTGGTTCATAGTTCAAATTAAAATTCTCTTTTTATTAACAATTATTATGGTTATCACTTATTTCTTATCTGCTGTAAGAGCTGTTTAAGTTGAGAACCATGAATTATAAATTGTTGGGCTTCTGTCACCATGAAGTCCTCTCATGGCTCCTGGCAGTAAAGGCTCTCAGATAGCATTAGCTCAATGAATGAAGGTGTCCTGGAGGAGAGCCTGGGAGCTGGGGGAAGACATGGGTGTGCAAAGGAGGCAGAGGAGAGGCACATTAGGAAGTGGCGCCCTAAGGCACCGCTGGGTCTTGAAATAATCACTCACTTACTTAGAGGTTTTGAATTCACCACTGAGAACGAACTGAGGTGAAGCAGAATTGTACAGATCAGACTGTGTTTATTTATCTGGATGATGATCCAGATGTGAGCTGGTGGGAGTGTTGGATAGAACAAGAGATCCTTGACCTTATGTGTTCATGTGACAACCATCTCCGCTTGAGGAGCTTTGGGAGGACATGGCACTGAGGAAGGGGGAAGAGCAGGGGTTGTTGAATGGATGACAAGCTGGATCTGGCTCGGAGAGCTGGGGAGAAGAAAACATGCCTTGTGTTTGTTGTGTTGTCCATGTGATTGAGCCACAGCCCAATGCGGGAGACCAGTCTAGACAGCCTCTGCCTCCCTAAATCTGCCTGCTATGACCTCTGTACTGTCACAGGTGATGGTGTGGATCCATGGAGGAGGCCTGGTGGTGGGCGGAGCATCAACCTATGATGGACTGGCCCTCTCTGCCCATGAGAACGTGGTGGTGGTGACCATTCAGTACCGCCTGAGCATCTGGGGATTCTTCAGGTAGGTGTTGGACTCTTCTCTCTGCAATTTAGTCCCCACATTGGGCTTTATTTTTTTTTCTGATATTGTAAACAAAATGAGTATGATTGGGTAATAATAGGGAAAGCAAATTTGTTTAGGTTCAGAGTTGGGGAAAATGTAAGTGGTTTCATCAGATTGCTCTCTGGTGAAAGGCCCTTATGCGTGAAATAACGTGGTGTAGAATGAAAGGGAATCTACACATTGAGGTGCATCACACAATGTGGGTAGGAAGTCAGAGTGAGGGACAGACTTCTTCATTTTGTTTTCTTTTAAAAGTAACCACCTTGCTCTTCTTCAGGAACTAACCTGGTTCACATAAAACTCTACTAGTGTCTTCTACATAGAGCACCAATCCTCTTCACTGGCTGCACATGCAAAAGGCTTAGTGCTTAGTGCCGCCATGTTGGAGACCAGGACGCCAGCATGGAGCCCTTCATGGCCAACCAATCTTGTCCATCCCAGTCCATGCCAAGGCACCACTTTTCCTGCAGCTCACAGCAGCACTCACATTAATGTCCCATCACCCTGGCTCTCTGTCGCTGCTGCTTCCCTTCTGATTTACCTTCTCGGGTATTCACGAGATCCATGTGCACATGATATTCAGGGATTTCCCTGTCATGAGATCTGGGCCCCATTCCTGCTCTTTCTTCATCTGACTGTTGTTTTCCGGGAGCTGAGATATCTGTCTGTGTTTGGGCTCTGCAGTATGTGCAGCTTGCAGTTAGCCATTTTGCCTCTTTTTCTCCCAGATGTGTTCTAGCTTTCCTTAGACTGCTGTTCATGCATAGTGATCTCAGTATACAGCTGCTGGAAGAAAGAGCAGAGCCCTACACAGGTCAAGGATGCTGGAATGAGAGGCAGTGGAGAGACCTCTATGCCCAGCCTTACCCTGGAAGGCTCACTGAGAGCTGCAGCCCTCCTGTGATTCCAGGATTCCAGAATTCTGCTGTGACTAGGTCCTGCCCTACCTTTCATCCTGCAAGTCCTGTCCTGACAGCTGTATCGTACCCTACCTCATTCTCTTCCAGCACAGGGGATGAGCACAGCCGTGGGAACTGGGGTCACTTGGACCAGGTGGCTGCACTGCACTGGGTCCAGGACAACATCGCCAACTTTGGAGGGAACCCAGGCTCTGTGACCATCTTTGGAGAGTCAGCAGGAGGTGAAAGTGTGTCTGTGCTTGTAAGTGTTCCTCATACCAGATCTTTATAGCTCTGTTGAATCTCATAGAGACTAGCTCATCCATGGATGGGCGGTTTGCTTATAAAAGCTTAATTCAGGGGTAACTCTATTTACTACACAGCCTCTGATGGTATAGAGCCAAAGCCAAACTCTCCTTAACCCCCAGAAATCTCAGGCTTGAGCCTTCATCCTTGGCTCATAAGGATTTCCAGTACTGCCTGTGACAGTCACACTCTTGTCCTTCACTTAGTTGGCTTTGCTAATGTGAACACTAGAACCTCTCCATTATCATTTATCTAAGTACAAATCATCAGTAACTAAAATGCTAGAACTGAGTTTATCAAGCTGTCTTTTCAGTGCTTTGGTTTGTCATGATTACACTTGCCACATTCTTTCCGTTCTGTTCTAGCCAGGGGCACAGGCTTCCTCCCCTGACTTTCCCTTGGGGAGCATAGGCCTGGAGAAGCCCGGGACGCAGGTCAGGACAAAGGAGCAGCTGTGGTGTCATGCTTACAGAACATCAAGGTCTTCTGGGGAATGTCCAGGGCAGAGGAGCAGATAACAGGAGTCTCAAAGAAGAAAGTGGCTGCCCCTTTCCTGTGAACATGAAATATCCTCTTCTCTTCTCCCCTGCCAGGTGCTATCTCCCTTGGCCAAGAACCTCTTCCACAGGGCCATTGCTGAGAGTGGTGTGGCTCTCATGTCTGCACTGGTGAAGACCAAGAACATCAGGTCTATAGCTGAGGTAGGCCTCACCCTGGACAGCTCTGTTTCCTTGTCCTCCATGATCCTGACGTTCTCAAGAAACTTTCCTGTGAGATTCAGCTAGGATGCTCAAGGAGTCCCTGAAGAGAGAGTGGCTGAGCAGAAAGCTCCTTTAGGCTCACATCTAACTCATTCTGCACATTCTGAAGTAATTCTCGTTCTGTATGTTCACATTAACCATGGCAATCAAGCCTCCTGCAATAGCGCACATTTTAGCGTGTGGGACACAGTGGACGTCTAAGCACTACTCCACATGTGTTCAGTCCTAGTAGGATATGTTGGATCATCACCCTCATGTATGAGTGAGGAATCTGGACCACACAGTGTAGACTGCCTGCTTGAGGTCCATTGTTTAAGCAGTGGAGGGGGTTGAGTTTGAGAACAGTTGGAATCTGGGGCTTCATTTGAAATGGCTTCTTTTCAAGCATTCATCCTTGAGAATTTTTCCACATTTTTCACATTTTATCCTTGATGGTGCTTGGCACAGTCAACACAGACCCAGATGTTGCGTGACCTGCTCATGCCAAGATTCCCTTAGACACCTGTTGGGTTGCAGAGCCACACCCCTCCCTAGGATTTCTAGCTATCTCTGCCATCTTGGTGAACTTGGCTCACGAGAGGAACCCTATGTGTATGTTGATGGAAGGCAGAGCATTGCTTTTCACCTCTGTGGTTGCCTGTGATTTCCGCAGAAAGTTGCGATCACGGCTGGGTGCAAAACCACCACAACGGCCACCATGGTTCACTGCCTGCGCCAGAAGACAGAGGAGGAGCTCTTGGAGGTCACGCTGAAACTGGTAAGTGCCTCCTTCTTGGGCTCCACCCTATGTAACTGGGCCCACGCTTCATCCATTTACTGACCACTGGCTCCATTCTAGCTTGCACAGTGTCCACAGCTACATCTCAGGAACTGTGTCTGATTTCTGACCCAATTTGAGATTTGCAGTTTTTGTTCACTTTTGTTCACTTATATCATGATGGAAAATATCTAATAATCCTCCATCTTCATCAAAGGTTAATTTTTTATGTGCTTACCTTCAGATAAATTTAAGAAAGAAAGTTCTGCGCTCCCACATGAAACTATCTCCTTGAATTTACACAGTAATGATACTCAGGGCATGGATTTTCAGATAGATGGCCCAATTTATATTGTTTCATGTAGAAATTATCTGAATGGTAACATAGTTGTATGTTTCTGCAATTTCTGAAACACTGCAATAATTAGAATTATAGAAGAACTATGGGTCTATATACCCATTATCTATCATCGACACATTAACCTAAATCATTTTTCCAAACTCCTGTTCATTCATATCCTTTTATCAATCTAGTATAGATCCCTCCACAACTTCTGCTTATATATTTTTAGCCTTTCCTTCACCCACGAGTCATCTAGAAAACACAAATCTAGGGGCTGGGAAGGTGGCTCAGTGGTAGAGTGCTTGCCTTGCATGCATAAGGCCCTGGGTTTGATTCCTCAGCACCACATAAGTAAAAAGAAAATAGCCGGAAGTGGCGCTGTGGCTCAAGTGGTAGAGTGCTAGCCTTGAGCTGAAGAGCTGAGGGACAACACCCAGGCCCAGAGTTCAGGCCCCACAACTGGTCCCCCCCCCAAAAAAAAAGAAAAAAGAAAACACAAATCTATATTACTTCTCTAGATCTTCCAAAATCCATTATCTCTCCTTCAGCTATGGTAGTTATACCAGCTTATCCAACTCACCCGATTTATACCGTCTCTCCTTAGAAATCAAATCGTGCAAAATTTTCAACAGTAGTTTTTGGGAGAACAGTTGGGCTGACCCTGTCATGCTTTCTCCCTGTCATGGCATCTTCTAAACGCCAGTGTGGACAGGTGGTATAGGCAGATGCAGAGAGTTCATCTGCAGTATCCAGGCTGGGATCCCCAGTGTATTACCATGGCTGAGCAGAGGGATGGTGACACTGGGTTGCAGTATTCTCTCTGTTCAAGGCATGGTGACCTCAGGTCCTGTGTAGTTTCCTGCATTCAGTGATGGGGCAGGAAATGGCCACAGGAGGTCAGAGGGATGACCTCTCCTGCAGAACATTCCTTATTTCTTCTCAAGGCCTCCACAGCTGTGGCCATGATGTTCGCCTCATTCTACCTTTCTCTCAGAGGAAAGCTGAGCTGATGTTGCCAGGGTGACAAGTAAGGAAAAGTTTGAAGAGGAGAACAGGCTAAGACACAGACATCCTTTGCAGAGTTCCGGAGAGCCACTCTGCATCCAAGGACATGCCTCTCATTGGAGCTGCCAATCCTTTGTTCCCCTCCAAACTGTTGCCTGCCCAGAAGAGCCCATGTATCATCTCTTTTCACTGATTCTAGCTCAAAGGTCAGCCTGCTTATATCTGTCTCATTCTCTGTCTTTACAGAACCTGTTTAAGCTTGATTTTGTTGGAGACCCCAGAGAGGTAAGGACCTTAGCTTTCTTGATTATAGGTTTTGATTATTTTTTAATTAATTAATTAATTTTTATTGTGAAAATACCATACAGAGGAGATACAATTACATGGACAAGATAACTAGTACATTTCTTATCAAGCATTGTTGCCTCCTCTTTGTTTCCCCTTCCCATCCCTTCCCATACTCCCCTCCTCGTCCCTCCCAATCTCCCCCCTCTAAAGTTTACAACCAAAGTTGTAAAGTTCGTTTTTCGACATAACGACTTGTACATCCCTTTGTTGCAATGGGTCCACCTGTATCCCTATTTAAACGATTTGTTTTTTCCCTTCCCCTCCACAAATTATACCAACATTAACACTTTTAAGCTCCCACTAATTATAAATAAAGGATTAGTCTTTGTTGGTCTTACTATGTACATTATTGTATGCAATGTGTTTATTTCATATATTTTGTGGAGGGCAAGAGGGGAATAACTTGTTAGTTAACATAGGTAGGAACCCTAAATAGTATTACCAGTCCAGTCAGACATTAGCTCTCTGGTCTCTCTCTCTTTTGCTTCCTGTATTTAAAATGCATCTGCAGAAGGAGACTGCACTAGAACCATCTATGATGAAGCAGAAGCCATTGGCCCAGGGTCAGGGTGCTTCCCTGTGGAGAACAGATCTCTCAGAAGGTCACAGGGAAGATTGTTGGTACAGCAGGGAGATGAGGATTTCAATTCTGGGGCAAGCATCCTCCTAGAATCCATTCAACCCTTTCTCTCCTGCTCTCCTTCCTTGCACCTTCAGTGACTTGCCAGGATCTTGTGCTGTGAACTGTGCAGCATCTTACCATCCTATCCTCTCTGGCTTGCTCCTTGGAGATGCCTGTTTTCCCTTATAGAACTTGTAAGGATGAAATAAGATTCTTTCAGTCATCCCGCAATAGTGTATGAGGCCCTTACTATCTGATAGCAGCTGGGATATGGGAGTGAAACAACCTGATTCCCTGCTCCCTGGAACAGTCTCTCCCAGTTAGGTGGGTGGTTGGACAAGAAGTGCATAGAACAACACAAACAACATGTGTTATGTTTCTTGGAAGTCAGAAATGAGATTTTAATGAGACTGAAAATAAGGATAAAATGGGCTAGTAGATTCTACATGTAATTGTTTGTAAGAAATCTACATTATGTAACAGGTCCTTAAACAGGAGCACACACACACACACACACACACACACACACACACACACACACACACACACACACACACACACAGGTTCTTGAACCTAATGTGGATGTCCCCTGCAGCAATGGCTCAGTGTTTACTAATTCAGCATTTACTGAAATTCCACAGATATAACCACAAGGAAGAGGAAAAAGATGTAGTAGTGATACAGATGATAGATAGATAGGTAGGTAGGTAGGTAGGTAGGTAGATAGCTAGATGGATAGATTGACAGACAGACAGACAGACAGACAGACAGACAGACAGACAGACAGACAGACAGATAGATAGATAGATAGATAGATAGATAGATAGATAGATAGATAGATAGATAGATAGATAGATACAAAGGGACTTCAAAGTGAACCATGTACTCTATGTGCTATGTACTTTACTTTGCATGAATCCTCATGCTCCCCTTGTTTCAGTCATCATCATGTAACACCACCAGCTCTTGCCACAGTGCTGTCCTTGAGAACTCACAGACTTACATTCCACAGGATCCTGAGTTTCTGTGGCCACAAGCACAGGAGGCTGTGTGCTGTCTCTGCCTCCATGCAGAGAGGTGGATGGAGGTGTTGCCTGGGGCAGCATATTCACAGACTCCTCATTCATTTCTTCCCCAGAGCATTCCCTTCTTGCCCACTGTGGTTGATGGAGTGCTGTTGCCCAAGTCACCTGAAGCGATTCTGGCTGAGAAGAGTTTCAACACTGTTCCCTACATTGTGGGAATCAACAAGCAAGAGTTTGGCTGGATCATTCCAATGGTGAGGATGTACAGAACTGTTGACAGACTTCACCCCAGACACATTAGCCACCTCCCTCTAACTCTGCTCCCATCAGCTCATTTTTTTCTCTCTGTCTTCTGTGTCCAAGAGAGCGATCCTCATTGTCAAAAGTAGGTACTTCTTTTCTTTTTCTTTTTATGGCAGGTCCTAGGGCTGGAAATCTGGGGCTAGGCTCTGTCCTTGAACTTCTTTTGCTCAAGGCTATCATGCTACCACTCAAGCGAACAGTGTAACTTTCAGCTTTTTCAGATCAGTTCCTTGATTAGCATCTCATGGATTTTCCTGTCCTTGCTACCTTCAAAAGGTGTCCCCCAGATCTTGGCCTCCTAAGTAGCTAGGATTAAAGGCATGTGCCACCAGCACCAGGCAAAAGTAGATAATCCGATGGGAAGATTCTCTAGGTTGAACAACTATCCCCTAGATGGTGGTACTCTTTCATGAAAGGATTCTCATGCAGACATGAGAATTGTGCAGATGGAAAAGCCTAGGACATCCTGAAGGGGAAGGAGCTGGGATTCAATAGAGTCAGACTGGGGCGCAACAATGTCTACTAAACCTGGACTCACACATCTCTTAGACCCCCACAATGTCTGCACGAGCCCTCAAGTGTCTCCTTGCAAATATTCATGGATAGTTGTTTCTTTTATTTGCCAGTTCTGGAGCTTGAACATAGAACCTGCGTTTTGTCTATGAGCTTTTTTTTCCTCAAGGCTAGTCTACTATTTGAGCCACAGCTCCACTTCTGGCTATTTTTGATGGTTAATTAGAGAGAAGAGTCTCACAGACTTTCCTGCCTGGGCTGGCTTGAATCATGAAATCTTAGCTTCCTGAGTAGCTAGGATTATAGACTTAAGCAACTGGTACCTGGCAGGAGTTGCTTTTACGTGACTCAAAACTGGCTTCTCAAGCCGGGCGTCGGTGGCTCATGCCTGTAATCCTACTTATGCTGAGATCTGAAGATCATGGTTCAAAGCCAGCCCGGGCAGGAAAGTCTGTGAGACTCTTATCTTCAATAAACCACTAGAAAACCTAAAGTGATGCTGTGACTCAAGTGGTATAGCACTCACCTTGAGCTGAAGAGCCCAGGAACAGCACCTAGGACCAGAGTTCAAGCTCCTCGACAAAAACAAAAACAAAAAACCACAAAAACCCACAAAAAACTGGCTTCTCAAAATCATAGAAAGGCTTTCCTATCTTCATAAATAAACAAGTAAAGCAGTAGGGTAGGTTTTATTCAATATTATGATTACAATTAGAAAATTATGTAGTTCGAGAACATATTAACAGCTGGGGAAGATTCAAGGCTAGATGAGCTTTGAGTGGCACACACACACACACATACACACACACACACACACACACACACACACACACACACACACACACGCCCATACATATACCAATCGGAGAAGCAGATTTCTCTCTCTTCATGATCAGATATAGAGGTGTAATTGATGTTCACTCATGTTAGGCCTTTACCTTCTGGAGAACTGGAGAGGAGGCAAGAGTCATCTCCACAAATGTGTACATTTCAAACAGGTTAAAAAAGGTTACCAGAAAAATTTCCCTACAATATTGAGGAAAGAGTTTGGGGTAGAAGAGTGGTTGATAACTACCAGATTTGTAAGTAGCTAGTCTACAAGAGGATTGTGCATCTGCTTGTCCTGGGTTTTGCTCCTTCAAGTATTGAGCTCCTCACATGGGAATTTGAGAGGCTGGAGTCATCCTAGGACACAGCCTAGAGCCTCTGTGACCACTCTGGGGTTGGGTCAGGCCTCTGAGTCAGAAATGTGGACAGGATCAATATATCCTGGGAGCTGTGCAGTTCTCACTTCAGAGGGATTTCAGAGTTCATCAATGAATGCATCCATCATGGTTGATTTTTGGTTCCTTGGTCGCCTGAGTCTGTGGGTTGTACCCTGTGTCTTCTCTCCTTGGGCTCTTAGCTTCTAGACTACGATCAAATATTCCTTTGACGCTGACTGACCATTGTACCCTCTGCAAACACAACATTTTGCGATGCTCTCTTTCCACCCCTACAGTTTGTATATGTCAATCCATTGGTTTCATTGGTTTTGATTAAATTAAGGAAAGATGCATGCCCATGGAGACCCAACAGCAAAATTGCAACTTATTTTATTTTGTTCATTGACTTGCTTGAGTTTTCGGTATCAATTCTTCATGATTCACAAATATAAACCCATTTTTAACAGTTTGTAGGCTATCCACTGGAAGGTGAAATGGACAAGAAGAAGGCCTCATCACTGCTGTGGACATCTTACCCAATGCTGGTAAGATTGAAGGATTCATAGAATTGGTTGAGAAACAATGATGGGAGAGGGTTGCCTCAAGTACAGACTAATTATGGCAGAGAAAGAAAATACTGGCTCCTAAGGGTTCTGTCCTCGTTTCTCTGCTGTTCCTAGCTTATCCGTACAGTAGAATGAATCCATATACATTGCTTGTCAATGGGAAAATGCAGTGACCCAAGGACAAGAGGGAAAAGGTGTATCTGGAAAGCTGGCCATCTGAACAAGAGGTAGGCTCTCTCCCAGAGAGACCATGTTGCCTCAGGATTTCAGCATAAAGCTTCCATAAGGAGCTGAGGGGCGATGAGCACCTGGGCAGCACCAGGGGAGTTACACATTTTGAATGCTTGCCTTACTACACCTGAATGGATCTTATCTGCAGGTCATTGTGTGTCCTGAGTTCTATAAATCTAATTGATATGCATTGGCTAGAAAAAAATCTTAACACTTGCATTTTCTTTTCTTAGTACATTACTATTATACAAAAGATTTTAATTTTATATATTTTTATTGTAAAGATACTGTACAGAGGGGTTACAATTACATGAGTAAGGTAATGAGTACATTTCCTATTGAGCATTCTTACCTCCTCCTTTGTTTTTCCCCTACCATCCCTTCCCTCCCCACCACCCCAACTCCTTCCCCCCACAAAGTTGTAAAGTTTATTTTCAACACAGTGTCTTGTACATTTCATTGTTACAGTGGGTCAACCTGTATCTTTATTTCAGCATTTTGTTATTTCCTTCTCTTCCCCAAATTAGAAAAATGTATATACAAGATGCAGGGCACCAGAATCAAATACAGTGAAAGCAGGAGTTATACCATAGGGGAAGAACATACAAAAGAAACAAAAAAAAATCACATAGTACATTTTTAAAATACATTAAAAACAACAGCAAGAAAGATAAAACCACTTGTGTCCCTATCTTGGGGTTCATTTAGCTTAGAATCATCTTATATGGCCATATCTACTTAGCTTTTGACCTTTTGTGCTTGTCCTAGATATATATTAGTTATTGCAAATAAGGGAAAGCATGGGACTTATGTTTCTTTGGGCCTGACTTACTTCACTTAATGTATTTTCCCAAGGCTTTCCATTTCCTAACAAATGGGGCAGGGTCATTCTTTCTGATGGAGGCATAAAATTCATATATATAAATGAATATATATATGAATATATTATATACCACATTTTCTTGATCTATTCATCTACTGAGGGGCATCTGGGTTGGTTCCATATCTTAGCTAGGGTGAATAATGCTGTGATAAACATAGTTGTGTTGGTAGCTTTAGTATAGCCTTGTTTGTGATCATTTGGGTAAAGCCCAAAGTGGGATTGTTGGGTCTTAAGGGAGCTCTATGTGTAGTCTTTTCTTTTTATTTTGATTGGTCATGGGGCTGGAACTCTGGCCTGAGCGCTGTTCCTCAGCTCTTCAGCTCAAGGTCAGCACTCGACCACTTGAGCGGCAGCACCACTTCCAGCCTTTTCTGCTCATGTGGTGCTGAGGAATCGAACTCAGGGTCTCATGGATAAAAGGCAACACTCTACCACTGAGCCACCTTCCCAGCCGTATGTGTAGTCTTTTGAGGAACCTCCATACTGGTTTCCAAAGTGGCTGAACAAGTTTACATTCCCACCAACAATGCAGTAGGGTTCCCCCAGAAGATTCTTAATTGTCTATAGAAGCTACATTGTTCACTAGGTGTGTGGTCACTATCTTGGTCTCTCTCAGGACCTTTCTGAAGAGCTGATTTCAGCATCCATTGAGAAATATTTTGGAGGAACAGACGACCCTGTCAAAATGAAAGACCTACTACTTGACTTGATAGCAGATGTGATGTTTGGAGTTCCAGGTGTGATGGTATCCCGGAGCCACAGAGGTGAGTCCCGGGGGTTTTATAGGAGAAGGATGAGATCTTCCCAGCTTGGTGTTTGACCACACTCCTCTTGCCATAGACCCATGTGCAAACTGATGAGGGTCAGGACTCAAATGCTGATTTCCTATGGGTGCTCTCCTGTCTTGTTCTGCCACTAAAATCTCTGAGGAAAGGATCCAAATGCAAGTTATCAGTGTGAAGGTGATCCAGAAACACAATTAGAGATGAAGGTCAATCACTGAACATCATCAAACATGTGTCCACTCTGGATGGTTGGAGCTGGGAGATCTGGGAACCATCTCAGGGGTTTCCTGTCTGAGAATCAGGGACCTGGTAGTGATTCACCAACACACATCGGTTAAAGGCTTTCCAAAGGTATGGTTAATACCACAGTGTTTTGATCTTCTGCAGACATGGACAGAATAACTGCTAGTGGTCAAAAAAAATCCTAGGCAAAGAGCTATAGCTGGGAACCAAGTTCTATTAACAAATGACTAAGAGGCAGAGGCTAGACTTAACCTTTTGTTGAAGTTCTGCTTGACCCTGAAGTACCTTGGTTTTTGAGTGGAATTCAGTCACACAAGGATGGCTTCTAAAAATACAATAATAAAGGCAGACCTGGCAATTAAATAATTGATTGCTGATACTCTTGTTAGGATGATATATATGAAAGTCGATGAAGGGACATAAGGAGGTTGGAGAAGAACACAGAAAGTGAACAACTAAGATGCATTGTGTTCATAATGTACATGTTAAAATGAGACATCCTTGTACAAGCAATTAAAAGTAATAATTGAAAGTGACTTTAATGGCTGGACATAATGATGTAAAATCATGATAAAGTAGTGTATTAGATGTAGCATGCAGCTAGGTAGGCTTATGCCTGTAAATTTAGTTACTCAGCAGACTGAGATCTGGATAGGAAGTCCAGGCCAGCTCTGGATAGGAAGTCCATGAGACTCTTATCTCCAATTAACTACCAAAGGAGGGACATGGAGCCTGTGGTTCAAAGTGGCAGAGCACTAGCCTTAAGCACAAAAGCTTAGGAAGAGGGCTCAGGTCCTGAGTTCCAGCCCCAGGAGTTGTGCATACATGCCACGCCTCCCAACCCCCAAAAATCTATACAATTTTTTAGACATGAAAGACCTACATGCTAAAATACAGACGCTTTCTCTGAGTGGTGAGATTATTTGTGTGATTTTTTTTCCCTCTGGGTGTTTCAATTTCCCTACTATGCCCATTGGGGATGAATTGTCTAATGCCTCCCGCAGTCTGTCTTAGAGTGTCTCACTGGGCATCATGATCACTGCAGGTGTTGAGCTTCCTAGGCTGTGAGGACTGTGGTGGACCCATAAGGACAAGGGACGGGTGTCCAATGATCAATCTGCAGGAAAGAGGGCATTTGGGGGCTTGAACTGCAGGGCTCTGGTGGGGAGAGGAAGGCAGAGAAGAGACAAGAAAAGTCAGGAGGAGGCAGATCCACCCTGTTCTTGTCCCTTCTCCTGAGCCTATCGCCTTCACACCTCAAGGCCTGTAGACTGCTTACGCCAAGCAGGAAACAGACTATGTGAACTGACTGAATAAGAACCTTGAATGCGGTGAGGATTTTTGGTTGTTGTACCATCTCTGATTGCGTATATATGTAAATATATTGATTTTCAAACGAGCAGCTTGGAATTGCTTCTCCTCTTAATGGATGAGAAAGCACGAGAAATGTGCCAAACTATGCTGGATAGAAACTACCTGTTAGTTTATAGATATTCCTCAAATAAATAAGCCCTAGTATGTTGTGAAGGAGATACTCTCTGCATTAATTGTATTTGCTTATTTGTCATTTAATAGATTTCCATTTCAAATTCCATCTCATTTCTCTTAGCTCTGTAGCCCAGAGTCTCACTGTACTCTTTTGAAACCACTTCTGTTCCTTGCAAGTGGTAACCAGGGGTGTCCCATGGGGCTGACGATGTTGATTCCAGCCAAGGCTGTGTCTGGTAATGGGAACTGTGCATGAATTCATGTCTTCTCAGATGCGGGAGCCCCTACCTACATGTACGAGTTTCAGTATCGCCCAAGCTGCTCCTCAGACATGAAACCCAAGACGGTGATCGCAGACCATGGGGATGAGCTCTTCTCAGTGTTTGGGGCTCCGTTTTTGAAAGGTAATGGCTCTTTGCTGGCTATGAGCTTGGAGATGGGAGGGCTGGATTCGAAGCATAGTTGGAAGCAAGTTTCTTCCTGTTTCCTGGACTTTGTGTTCTGATTCAATAGGATCAGGCTGAGCTTCTGTGTCTTTTTTAATTAAGATTTTTATTGTGAAAATACTGTACAAAGGGGTTATAGTTACATGAGCAAGGTAATGAGTACATTTCTTATACAGCATTGTTGCTTTGTTTTTCCCCTACCATCCCTTCCCTCCCACCTCCTCAGCTACACCCCCACTCCCACCCTCCCCATTCCCGCCTAAATTGTAAAGTTCGTTTTTCGACTTAGCATCTTATACATCTCATTGTTGTGATGGGTCAATCTGCATCCCTATTTAAACAATTTGTTTTTTCCCTTCCCTCGCCACCATAAGCGAGGATGTGTTTATGTGCCCTAAGCCATGATCACTTTTGCATTTTGACCTGTGAACTCAGTAGACAGGTATTGGGTCACCTTCAGACTTTGTCCAGTGTAGAAGATCACTGCTTGATTTCCCACTCAGAGGAGACAACCAGAATGGGAAGGAGGGAAGGTTCGAATTGTTGCTAACATTGAATTGACTGCCATATTTATTCATCCCTCTGTCCATAGATCTAATATATATCTCATATATTCTTCCACCTCCATTTAATAATATGGTATTTGAAGAAAGCTTTTGCAGATGTCTTTAACAACTTAGCTTTGAGCAGGTGACATGACTTACAACCCTCCTCCTGGCTGTTCATGACTCACCAGGGCCTCTGGGTATCGCTCACCTGGACGGGTCCATATAACCTTTATAATTTTGGTATTTCTCACACTCTGTGAGGCTGCTAGTGTGTGATAGAATCTAAGAAAAGACCCAGGAAGGAATAATGCTGCAAATGAGAGGAAGTAGTGGGCTGTACATAAAAGTCCCAAGAGGCAGGTGGGTGAAGTTACAGGAAGAAAACTCAAGATGGCCTGTGTGTCCAAAACTGAGTTCCAGATGAGCCATTCTCAACCTAAAATGTGCACCAGAGAACCAGAATCATCTCCTGATGCAGGCGTTGACTCAGTCAGTGAAGGGTAATGACCCAGTCTCTATCTTTCTAACCAGCTGCCATGTGATACTGAGGCTGCTGGCCGATGGACCACACCATGAGCAGCAAAATGACTTCTCCTTCTTTCCTCCACAGAGGGTGCCACAGAAGAGGAGATCAACCTGAGCAAGATGGTGATGAAGTTCTGGGCCAACTTTGCTCGGACTGGGTGAGACTGATGGCCAAGATGTGGTTGAGATGGTGGGTGCAGTGTCATGGGAATTCTTGATGGGAAAGGGTGGTTCCTCAAGTTGACATACGCTAACTCCTGACCCGGGGTGCAACCACAGCACACGACCATGATAGCTCTCTAAAACTAAATAGCTTCCCTGGAAGATAGAGATTTCCCTGTTTGTGAAGTTATACAGGCCTCTGAAAATTTCAGAGATAACTCAGGGGACCCCTGAAAATATCAGAAGAATGTTGGGACCATGCAGGAGCTTTGTGGAATATCTTTTTTATTCTATTCTCAGGAACCCCAATGGGAAGGGACTGCCTCATTGGCCAGAGTACGATCAGAAGGAAGGTTACCTGCAGATTGGCGTTCCCACCCAGGCAGCCCAGGGGCTGAAAGACAAGGAAGTGGCTTTCTGGACCCAGCTCAGAGCCCAGGAGGCAGCAAAGAGGCCACCCCATGAAGAACACACTGAGCTGTGAACAGGAGGCCCAGTCAGCATGAGCAGACTGGAACAGCCAACACAGGCACTTTTGACAGAAGATGTTTGTAGGCCAAAGAGGCATCTTACTGTGGAGGCTGTGGTGGTGGTTGGCAGAGGCCATAGGGCTGATATTAGTGTCCATGACTTCAATTTGTTATATAAATGTTCTTTTGGAGACCACATCAGTGTCTGTGTCTTGAGCAGGGAGCATCGTAGGAATGTATCATCAACCATAGGAATATGGCCGTGTAGAGGGAGGCTTGGTGGATGAGCCCTGACACCTAAAAGAAGACAAGCACGTTGCAGAAGTGGGTGAAGCAGTGCTTCATCTTTCCTCTCTAGGTGGAAGACATCATCATATGCATAAAGGGAGTGATATGAATCTCATTAAAGTGATAAAAGCCACACATGGGCTAGTATGAGAGTCTAAAGTCCCTGAGAAGCAGAAAGCATCACAAGCTAGTCTGCAGGGATGGTTGTCAGGAGCCCATGAGAAAGTCAAGGGCAGTTTTGTACCATGAGAAACATGGTCCAGGCATAAAGCTCTGCTGCAGCAGGAAGACCTGCTGAGTCTTTTACCATTGGTGACACCACAACTAACCCCATCTTTCTCAGGGGCTTTGGTGAAGACTTCATGGCGTTGGACAAAAAGAGAAATTGTGAAATCTCTTCTTATGGGAGCTGGCTGAAAAAAATAACCTGGGCAGAAATCAGTAGAGGTCTTTATCTACTGGAGACAGCAAAAGGCGCCGAGAAAGCGCACAAACAAAGCACACACTTCCTGAATGTTTGTTTGAGGCTTACCAGAGTTACATAAACCACTCCTGGATGTCACCTTTGAGACTCAGGAATCAGGTAGCAAATTCCAGAACTCTGTGGGGAGAGAGTGAGAGCATGGGGAGAGGTGTGGGAGGGGCAGGTGCCCTGGCGTGCTAACGTGGAGGGAGGAACAGGACATAGAAAACCCTCCTGAAGCCAGCTGCCACCCATCACAGTGGACAAGCACAAGAGGAAGAGACACCAGAAGAACTTGAATCAGGTGGTGCAGGGTGGCAACAGCAAAACACAGGTCCTATTCCTATTCTATGCCAGGTTAATTCAAGTCTTGCGAGACTCACACACTCAAAGACACACACCACACACACACACACACACACACACACACCAACACACTTGGAAGTGGGGGTGGGGAGATGCCTTCATACTCTATCAGTTAAAAACAATAAAATCCATACTGATTTACATTTAAAATTTCTATTTCCTTCATTTTCTTGTCTCAGACATGTTATAGAAAATATTAATCACTAAATTGTACGATGGGTAGGGATGGGAAGGGGAAACAAAGGAGGAGGCAACAATGCTTGATAATAAATGTACTCATTACCTTGCCCATGTAATTGTAACCCCTCTGTATGGTATTTTCACAATAATAAAAAAAAGCAAGGTAGAAAACATTAATGCAATCCATAGAACTAAGTTCAGGACTAATCCAGGTATTAATTGCAACTGAGAATTTAACTATGAAGAAAATTTACATAAACATGTGGGTATTTTCACCAGACACATTAAAAAAAAGTATGAGAAAGAAGCAGAGATTACTGTTCTGAGAGTCAAAGGTCCCTGCATTTTCCTGACTGTGATCCTGCAGCTAGTGAAAGTCCACCAGCCCAACAGGAGTTATAACTTGAGAGCTAGTTTGGGCTGCGTGGAAAAGCAGCTGCTTTTTATAGCTGAACGAAATAGGATGCCAGTGAATGTGACACTTTCACTTTAATAATGGCAGCTGTGGTGAAGCAAGTGGTCTGGGGTGAGTAGGCCAGAAGCTAGGTAGTGGCAGGGGGTGAGGTGTAATGCTACACCTGTTCTTTCTTATAGGCTGACAGTTGTGACTCCATAGTGTTTTCCAGCTCCCTGACCCTGGAAGGCAAAGTAAAAGGTGCCCGGAATTCTGGGTGCACTGCAAACTAGCAACCAGCTCTGCCCAGGAAAGACTATACCACAGTAACTAAATCAGAGGCTGTTCTAGCTTTCTAGGGGAGGTTTTGCACTTGGCTCTGCTCACAAGCAACTCCTGCTGGTGGTGTGGAGAGCTACATCAAGAAAGGAAGAGAAAGTGGAGAACCACCATTTAACTTTGTCTAGAAAGGCTTAGTCCAAGATGTCCCAGGAAATAACATTTATATACATGTCTACAATATATCCAATCAACCACAAACCCAGCATCTTTTAATGGGAGAACAGGATCCATTAACATGCACAGAATCATTGATAGGTAAAGTTTTACGAAAGCCATTTTGTGTTTTCCAGTCATATTGTAGTTCTTTTGTGTCAAAATCCAAGCCATGGTTCTCAGCCATCAGGCATCCCAACTCCTTGCTTAACTCCTGTGTCCTTGTGTACCATCTGCCAGCTTCTCTCCCCTTGTTTTGAACACTAGATGGAGTGCTGGCATCCTGAAAGCTCCTCATGCTTGCTGGCATGGGAGGTCATCTGAGCACTGGCGGACCATGTATCTACTCCAGTTTTCCTAATTTGGCTTGCCCGTGCCTAGCTTTCCATAAATTCGAAGCTGGAGGCTTACTTTCTCAGGCCCTGAAATGACTTCTACAATTTTCTAGGAGTCTGTTGTTGGCATGTTGTCATCTTTTTGGTACTGGAGGCAAACAAATGCATTGGTTCATCCCAAGTACATTTTTGGTGTATTGCTCAGAAAGAAACTTGTAGAAAACTAAAGCTAGATCCTTATATATCACCCTGCACCAGAATCAACTCCAAATGGATCAAAGACCTCAGAGTCAAAGCAGACACTCTGAAAACATTACAGGATGTAATAGGAGAAACCCTAGTACTCCTTGGCACAGGCCGACATTTTCTTAAAAGAGACCCAAAATCTCAACAAATCAAAGAAAGGTTGGACAAATGGGACTGCATGAAATTGCAGAGCTTCTGCATGGCAAAGGACATAGCTAGCAAGATCAATAGAAAGCCCACGGATTGGGAGAAGATCTTCACTAGCCATACAACGGACAAAGGTCTCACATCATAAAATATCCTTGGAACTCAAAAAATTAAATTAAATCCCCCAACAACAATTGCCCAATAAATAAGTGGTCTAAAGACTTAAAGAGAAACTTCTCTGAAGAGGAAAGAAGGATGGCCAATAGACGCATGAAGAAATGCTCAACCTTCCTAGCTATAAAAGAAATGCAAATCAAAACAACATTGAGATACCACCTCACCCCAGTTAGAATGGCTATAATCAAGAACTCTAATAACAACAGATGCTGGAGGGTGTGGACAGAAGGGAACTTTACTGCATTGTTGGTGGGAAGGTAAACTTGTTCAACCACTTTGAAAAGCAGTATGGAGGTTCCTCAAAAGACTTCACATAGAGCTACCCTATAACCCAGCAATCCCACTTTGGGGCATTTATCCAAATGTTCACAAACAAGACCATACTAAAGCTACCAGCACAACTATGTTTACTGCAGCATTATTTACCATAGCTAAGATATGGAACCAACCCAGATGCCCCTCAGTAGATGAATGGATCAAGAAAATGTGGTATATATACACAATGGAATTCTATACTTCCATCAAAAAGAATGGCATTGCCCCATTTGTTAGGAAATGGAAAGACTTGGAAAAAATTATATTAAGTGAAGTAAGCCAGGCCCAAAGAAACATAGGTCCCATGGTTTCCCTTATTTGCAATAACTAGTATATGTCTGAGACAAGCAGAAAAGGTCAGATAAGTTGATGTTAGGCGAAATGAACCCCAAGATAAGGATTCAAATGTTTTTTCTTTCTTGCAATTGGTTCTAACATATTTATAAGATGATTTCTTTGTTGCTTTGTATGTCCCTCCCCCATGGTATAACCCCTGCTTTCACTGTATTTAATGTTGGTATAATTTGGGGAGGGGAAGGGAAAAACAAATTATTTAAATAGGGATAAAAGTGGACCCATTGCAACAATGAGGTGTACAAGACGTTATGTTGAAAAATGAACTTTACAACTTTGGCGGGGGGGGGGGGGGGGGAGAAGGGCGGGAGTTGGGAAGGAAGGAGAAGGGGAAACAAAGGAAGAGGCAACAATGCTTGATGAAATGTACTCATTACCTTGCTCATGTAATTGTAAGCCCTCTGTAAGGTATTTTCACAATAAAAAATTGATTCTGGAAAAAAAAAAGAAATTAAGCTTAAATAAAAAAAGAAAGAAAGAAATTCCTATGCTGTGTGTGCATTCATTTTCTCAAGCAATTCTGGTCAAAAACTTTTGGGCTAACTACATTAGGCTCTACCTGTGAATTTCCTGATGTCCATCAGGAGGCAGCACACCCAGAGGAAACAGGCTTCTCTCCTGCAAGAAAAGATACAAAAGGTAGAAGTTGACTTCCAAATCTGAGAGCCTAGGACTATGGAGTACAAGGTAAGTTGCAAGACGTTTCTTAAAGATGTCAGCCGGACAGCTTTGAAATTGTGAGATGCTTGTAAACATTCCGTCTTTTGCTGCGAACCCCAAGACTGAAGCTTTGCCCTATTTGAAAGTGTCAGCTGGGTCTATGTGTCTTTCTGAATGTCACCATGTGCTGAAGTTTTGAAAGCTTCCGGTAAGAAGTTGTGGAAGCAGATTGTAGCCCTCTGAGTTGGATACGGACTGTTAGGAGAAGTAGCACACGGTGTGGGTGTGCCTTAGATTACCCAATAGACACTCAGGGAGTTCTTTAGCTTAGTGACTGGACGGAGTGGATAAGAATTCCAGGGCAGGACTCCGGCTCTGGGGCATGGCCGTGCATTCCCTTCCAGCAGCAGGGACTCCACTGGCACCAGAGCTGTCCTTCCACAATGTGGCCCTGGGTTCTGATCCTGGCCTCTCTCACTGCTTCCACAGCTTCGGGTGAGTTCTTCTGGAATTTACATGGTGAAGGGCATATCCAGAAACCCTTGTCCTGGGCACACATAGGTGAAGATGCAAGCAGAGCAAGACCAATACAGGATTTAGTTATTTTCTCAGTAGCGTTCAGTCTCTGCACTAGGCTTTTGCCTGGGAACATCTGAGCCCATCCAGCTTCAGTGTCACAGAGGCACAGGAGAGGATGAACATCCGGAGACCCTAAGCATAAGGAGTCAGTGCAACAACCTCATGCTTCAATGTGAAGAATCAAGAGATCTCACTGTATTCATGGAGAAGGACTTTGCAGAATATAAAAAGCATCCACTTAAGAGTCAGCATGGAGCTGTGTGTTCTTGGCAAAGTCCTTTCTTTGCCTGTGTCTGGGTTACCCTATCTGTAATGTAGGGATGAGAGTAATAGGTTCCTCCCTGGGCTGAAGAGAGGGTGAAATGGATGGTTGCTTCCTCCGCGCTTACAACACTATCTGGTCTAGATGAGACCAGGAAAGGGGAAGTGATCGACTTTGATTAATGGAAATGAACATGGAGTTATTAAGAGAAACATTGACATGGGGTAAACTTCAAAGCAGAGCCACTGGTCTCTTTCCACTAATAGCTCCCAAGAGAAGGAGAGCAGGGCACAGGGTGAACTACCACTGTCAGCAAGGAGGCAAAGGCAGAGAAGGAGCCTTGGTGAGTTTCCAGTGGAGGAAGACAGGAAATAGGATGACCTAGCATAGGGCTGGCTGGGTGGACTTATTCCAGAGGATTTGGAGGACAAACGCTATCCCTCTTGCCTGGCTCTGGATATTAAGGACAGATAGAAGGTGGCCCAAGGAGGAAAATCTAGTGAAGAAAAGTTCTTTTCCTCCTCCTATCTGTTTTGTACCAGCATTGGCACTTGAATTCAGGGCCTGGGAACTACTCCTTGGCTTTTTCACTCAAGGAGGCATTCTACCACTTGAGTCACAATTCCACTGTGGCTTTTGGGTGGTTAATTGGAGATAAGAGTCTCACTGACTTCTCTTCCCAGACTGGCTTCAAACCTCACTCTTCAGATCTCAGTGTTCTCCATAGCTAGGATTACAGGTGTGTGAGCCACCAATGCCAGGCATGGCCATCCTAATTTCATGTAGACACGGAGACCTACATGCCTGAAGTGACTTTCTTGAGCTCCCACGACTACAGAATGAGAAAGCCACCTTGGAGCCAGGCTAGCCTTGCCTCTCTGATGTGACCTCCTCTTCTCTCCATATCCACCAGGGCACCCATCCTCGCCGCCTGTGGTGAACACCTTGCATGGCAAAGTCCAGGGGAAGTACATCAGCTTACGGGGGTTTGCGCAGCCTGTGGCTGTCTTCCTGGGAGTCCCTTTTGCCAAGCCTCCTCTTGGATCCCTGAGGTTTGCTCCACCGCAGTCTGTAGAACCATGGGACTTCGTGAAGAACACCACCTCCTACCCTCCTATGTAAGTGTGTGCATCCCCCTGGGTGTCTCAGTGGGATGTTTGTCCCAGAGTATTTCGGGAAGGAGTCAACATAATCTTGTGATTAGATACCTTTTGTTATGGAATCCTACAGGATAATTTGGAACCTTGAAACATTCCATAACCCCTCTCAGCTTCCCAGAATCCTTAATTCAGCATGCAGTTATTGAGCACCTGTTGTGTGCTTAACAAATAGCATTGTTTTAGGATCTGAGAATTCTTTGGGGGGGGGGGAAGAAAGTCATTTTGCAGGCTCACAGAGCTTACATGATAGTGTGGGACAGAGATCATGAGTAATACGAAAGCTATGTTGGAATACGTCGGTGCTTTGTAAACATGCAGCTGCTCAGGTGAGAGCTGAAGAGTCTTTGCTATCTGTTCTCATGTCCTGAACCTTGGCATGGCTGGGGAGTAGGAGAGGAGAGGATGTAGTTGGTGAGAAGCATGATGGGGCGGGGGGGATTGCATGTGCAGACCACCCCAGGTAGCTCATTACTCTTTCTCTGTTGGCACGGGTGATCTGTGGTTGGCATGTCCACAGTCACCTTGGTCAGGTGGGTTAAAAAGGTTAAAAAAAAACACCCAAAGTTTCCAGGTGCTCTCCTCCTTCTTGTCTTCCTTTTCCTTTTTCTTCTCTTCCCTATCTTCTTCTTTTCCTTTTTTTTCTTCCTCTTCCTCTGCCTTTTCCTCATTCTTCCAGTCTTCCTGCTCCTCTTTCTTCTTCATCTTCCATTTTTGGATTTGAACTCATAGTCTTCTGCTGACCAAGCTGGTGCTATGCCCCTAGACTCTTGTGCTTTAATTTCACTTCCAATAGAGACTCGAATGAATGCTATGATCCTTCAACTTAGACTTCCCATTTAGCTGAGATGACATACTGAGGACACCATGCCTAACTTTTCATTGATAAGATAGACTCTTGTGAAATTTTGGTTCATACTGGCTTTTTAAAGACAATTCTCCTGATCTCTCAATCCCTTGTAACAAGTACTGTGGGCATGAGCCATCATGCTCAGCTGGTTCTTTTCTCGAAGTAACATCCATTGCTCTCTACCTGATTGCAAGTGTAACACATACATATTGTAGTAAACTTAAGGAATACAGAGAGGCAAACATAAAACAATTCAAATCATATGCCTAAACTACTTAAAGAAAATTGCTGGTAAACTTTGAAATGGGTTTCCTATCATTTTTCTGTTATATATTTTGACTGCCTCATCATTTATAAGAATAACACCAATATCATTCTATGCCATTAAATAAAATAGCCCAATGCTTAATAGTTGCATTAAATTGGGTATTAAAGTGTGATTTACATGCCCAGTCTCTACTTTGACTCATTAATTTGCTGTTTATATTCTTGACATTTTCAGTACCATGATGGTAAACAGTTGTAAGTACACTGTTACTCACATTCATAAATATTTTCAGAGAAGTTCCCCCAAAAGTGACACTGTTATGAGTTATGTTATTTGCCCCCAAATTATTCCAGTAGTGCCCCCTCCTTCCATGGAGTTATACGGGCCACCATCCGGACTACCAGGATAATGCATGACTGATAAATGAATAATTATTTGGCTATTGGATAAATTAAAAGATAATATAATCATAAGACTAGCAACTATAATTTGGATCTTTATTTTGCATTTATATAAATTCTAATGAGGTTGAATTCTCTCTTCATCTTTTGAGATTTGAAATGTTCCGTGTGTGTGTGTGTGTGTGTGTGTGTGTGTGTGTGTATTTGGTTCTGGGACCTGAACTCACAGCCTGGGCACAGCCCCTGAACTCTTTTGCTCAGAGTCTCACACACTTTCCTTCTTGGGTTGACTTAGAATTGTGATCCTCAGATCTGAGCCTCTTGAGTAGCTAGGGTTACAGGTGTATAAGCTACTGGTACCTACTTTGAATTACTCCTTTTAATACTATGGCATCTTGTGAGCTAGGGAAACTCCCCAGGATGGGATCTCGACAGCACCTTTGCTGGCTCCATTTCTGTCACTTGACAATAGTTCCTTCCTGATCCCTGAGCCATTTGCTTTCCTCTTGAGCTGGTTGGGGGACAGACAAGCCTGCACATCAACATCTATGCATGTTGCTTAGAATATTCTTTGAAACAGAAGCACTACCAAGCATGGTCTTCCTGGCTCTGCAACAGTGGTAGGAACTCTGAGCTCCCTCAGTCTTAGTTTCCTCATGGTACAATGGAATAGAAAAATAAGTCATGTGTGGGACTGCTATGAGCCTTAAATGAGTATATACAGGGAATGGAAATCACCGCTTAGTTCACTGGGAGAACTCAGTAAACATTAGCAATTCTAATCCATGGGAGGACTTTGAGCTTATTGTCAGGACCGCCAACAGCCACTGCTGGGATACTCAGATGATTGAATCTTAGCAAGTGGAGGCTGCAAGGCCTTTAGAAAATGCATTTGATTCACTTGGACCTGGCAGGTTGTGGCCCAGTAGAGGAAAAGAATTTACCAAATGTAACCCAACACACCAGTAGCTGAGGTTACAGAGATGCCAACCCTGACCTGCGCTAGGCTGGCTTCACTGCTTGGTGAGGTCTTTCAAGGAGTGGAACATGGTTACCTGGGGCTGAGCATGGTCGGCCTTCCCCAGGACTGCAGGCAGTGCTATCTCCAGGGGAAGGCCAGCATTTTAAAGACTCCTCACCTTGACCGAAGGCATCCCGAAGGCCCTGGGAAGGAGGAAGAGGACAAATCTTTCTCAGTGTGTGTGGTCTGTCAGTCCCCAAAGAGTCCAGCACTACCATCAGGACCCCCAGAGACCTTTGTACCCACCTTAAGTTTCAAGACTCCTGGCAGTAGCTCCATGGACAGAGTCCAGCGTCGGCACCCAGTGCAAGTCTGGCCCCTGGGGACTCTTCCAGCTTCCACCAGGTGGCACCTCAAGCGTCTCAAGTGCTCTTTCTTTCCCTCAGGTGCTCCCAGGATGCAGTGGGGGGACACGTACTCTCAGAACTCTTCACCAACAGGAAGGAGAGCATTCCTCTCACGTTTTCTGAGGACTGTCTCTACCTAAATATTTATACTCCTGCTGACTTGACGAAGAACAGCAGGCTGCCGGTGAGCATGGCAACCACTGGGCAACACTGGCTACTGCCAGCATCTGGGGTCCCAAATGCAGGCTGGAAGGGGATGGAGACAGCCGGAGGTGGGGGCAGTCCTGGGCAGGAGTGAGTCAGAGGCTCAGAGCTCCCAGACCACATCCCTTCCCACCCACGCAGCACACATCAGGAACTCACAGCATGAGTTTTCCACGTTTTCTCACACTAAGAGGAGGACAAGAATGCTTAGCGATACTGAAATTAGATCTTAGTTTTAAGATTATGAATCCAATATCCAGAGCAGCTAAAGCATAACTTCCACTAACAAGACATTCTTTACATAAAGAGAAACTGAGGCTCAGACGGGAGTCACATAGTAGGCCGGCAGAGTCACATAGTAGGTTTCTGATGTGCAAGCCTGTGTTCTTGGCGTGGACCACAGACCCATCACTGTTCTCTGCAATTCTCAATGCTGCACGAATAGAAGTAGTGCAAGTCAGGCCCTAGCTGAGAAGCACTTTCCCTGCCTTTGGTCAATAATCTACAGTAGGTTTTGTAGCTCCCTTCTCCCCCTAACTGCCTTTGGCGCTGGCTGATGGCACAGTGACTCAGCGTTGTGATATAAATGTAATGCCAGAGGTCAGGCAGACTGCCAGTTGCAGGCCACATGGTGGTGTTCACCACAGGGTGATGCTGGATCACTTTGGCAGGGAGCCCAGGTGTGGGCCAGGAGATTGTGAACCGGGGTTGGAAATTGATTCTAAAGTACTTTTGGTGCAAAGGGCATCATGGGGTTTTATTCATTCAGTCCCTTACTAGTTTGTTCCTGTCCTGGTACTCAGAGTCCCCCAAACATAGTGAGATGTGGGGTCAGGAAGAGGAGGAGCCTGAGCTATCAACTGAGTCCTGCCTTCACGTTCTGCATGAATAGGTGGTAAACTTCTTCAGCAGGTCAGGAGCCACCAGCCCTTGGGTTCCTCCTTCAGTGGAGGTGCCCTTGACTCAGTCCTCCCTGGAGGTGGCAGGATCACAGGGGTAAGAGAAGTAGGGGCTTTGGCGGTGGGAGATGACAGATACTCCAGGTATGTACACAGTTCTAGAAGTATAGAGTCTGAGTTTGAATCTGGTGTGTGTCATAGACTTAACAAGGGACTTGGCCAATTTCCTAACTTCTTGGCCTGTTCCTTGAAATGGGAACCAAATGCACCAATGCAGACTTCATTCCTAGCACAGCCCTGGCTGAGCACACAAACAGCAGGTATGATGATGCACTAGTGAGAGCCACATGATGGCGCTCCTGAGCTCCCAGCTGCTCACTGTGCAGGGCCCAGGGCTGCAGAGCAAAACATCTTAGAATGTAGGTGTTAGGGCCAAAAAACCAGGGTCATGTTCTGCCTATGCCAAGTATTAGCTATGAGATCTTAGGCAAAATGCCTTTGTTTTCTATGTGTCAAAGGGAAATTTTTAGAAATTATTTCACTTCTAGTGCTTAGTACCACTTTAAGTTCATAGTTCAAGTTAGGAGTTACCTTTTTATTACCAATTTTATTACATTATTATTTTTTATCACACTTATTTCTTATCTGCTATATGGGCTGCTTAAGTCGAGGACCATAAACTGTAAATTGTCCTCTTTCATTCTGAGGTCCTCTCACAGCTTCTGGCAGTAAAGGCTCTCAGATAACATTAGCTCAATGAATGAAGGTGTCCTAGAGGAGGGCCTGGGAGCTGGGGGAAGACATGGGTGTTTAAAGGAGGCAGAGGAGAGGCACATTAGGAATTGGCGCCCTAAGGCACCGCTGGGTCTTGTAATAATAACTTACTTACTTTGTTTGTTTGTTTGTTTTTTTGTTGGTCGTGGAGCATGAACTCTGGGCCTGGGCGCTGTCCTGGAGCTCTTCAGCTCAAGGCTAGCGCTCTACCACTTGAGCCACAGCACCACTTCCAGCTTTTTCTTCTTATGTGGTGCTGAGGAATCGAACCCAGGGCCTCATGCATGCAAGGCAAGCACTCCACCACTAAGCCATCTTCCCAGCCCCACTCACTTACTTTGAAGTTTTGAATTCACCACGGAGAGCAAACTGAGGAGAAGCAGAGTTGTGCAGAAAATACTGTGCTTGTGTATCTGGATGATGATCCAGATGTGAGGTGGTGGGAGTGTTGGATAGAACAAGAGATCCTTGACCTTATGTGTTCATGCGACAACCATCTCCGCTTGAGGAGCTCTGGGAGGACATGGCACGGAGGAAGGGGGGGGGGGACAAGGGATATTGAATGGATGACAAGCTGGAACCAGCTCGGGGAGGAGAAGACATACCTTGTGTAACTTTGCTGGGCACTGGTGGTGTCTGCATGATGACCTCCTTGGGCCACAGCCCAATGTGGGAGACCAGTTCAGAAAGCCTCTGTCTCCCTAAATCTACCTGCTGTGACCTCTGTACTGTCGCAGGTGATGGTGTGGGTCCATGGAGGAGGCCTGGTGATAGGCGGGGCATCGACCTATGATGGACTGGCCCTCTCTGCCCATGAGAATGTGGTGGTAGTGACCATTCAGTACCGCCTGGGCATCTGGGGATTCTTCAGGTAAGTGCTGCCTTCTTATCTATGGCCTTTATTCCCAAGATGGACAGTTGACTCTTGATACAATAAAGTACTTGAAGCTGAATAATGATAGGGGAAACAAATCTGAATAGCTCAGAGTTTGAGAAAGTATAAATCTAGAAGTTTGTGCTCTCATCAGATTGCTCTCTAGCCAGATGCCCTTAGCTGTGTCACTAAGCTGTGGAGGAGAAATCTACACAGGAAAGTGCATCACACAGTGTGCTAGGAAGTCAGAGTGAGGGACAGTCTTCTTTGCTTTGTGTTCTTCTAAAGGTAACAAATCGCTCTTCCTCAGGCACTAACCCCAGTCACAGGAAACTCCAATAGTGTCTTCTATGTAGAGCCCTAATCCTCTGTACTAGCTTCACCTGCAAAATGCTCCTTCAATGCTTAGTGCAGCTACGTGAGACACTGAACCCTTGATGGCCAACCAGTTCCATCCACAGCAGCCACGTTTACCTGCTATTCCCTCAACCAAAGCCCTCTGAGTCTGTGGATTAAGGTGATAACTACGCATGTTTACAAACCTGCTTCCCCACGCAGGAGCCAGAGAGCTCTGTGAAGCACAGACTGAGTCATCTTGACCTGTGCGCAGAATCCCACAATACACACCTGCCATCCTAATCTTTGCCAAGACCCACAGTACCACTTTTTCTGCAGCTCACAGGAGCACTCACGCTGCTGTCCCATAGCTGTGGGCCTCTGCATCTGATGCTTCTCTTCTGATTTACCTTCTTGGGTATTCACGAGATCCATGTGCACATGATATTCAGGACTTTCCCTGTCATGAGATCTGGGCCCCATTCCTGCTCTTTCTTCATCTGACTGTAGTTTTTCGGGAGCTGAGATATGTGTCTGTGTTTGGGCTCTGTAGTGTGTGCAGCTTGCAGTTAGCCATTTTGCCTCTTTTTCTCCCAGATGTGTTCTAGCTTTCCTTAGACTGCTGTTCATGCATAGTGATCTCAGTACGCAGCTGCTGGAAGAATGAGAGCAGAGCTCTATACAGGTCAAAGATGCTGGAATGAGAGGCAGTGGAGAGACCTCTATGCCCAGCCTTACCCCGGAAGGCTCACTGAGAGCTGCACTGAGAGCTGCATGTGGTCCCAGGACTCCAGAACTCTGCTGTGACTAGGTCCTGCCCTACCTTTCATCCTGCAAGCCCTGTCCTGACAGCTGTGTCCCACCCCACCTCATTCTCTTCCAGCACAGGGGATGAACACAGCCGTGGGAACTGGGGCCACTTGGACCAGGTGGCCGCACTGCGCTGGGTCCAGGACAACATCGCCAACTTTGGAGGGAACCCAGGCTCTGTGACCATCTTTGGAGAGTCGGCAGGAGGTGAAAGTGTGTCTGTGCTTGTAAGTGTTCCTCACACCCAATCTTCATAGGGCTGTGGAATCTCATGGAGACCAGCTGATCCACGGATGGGACTTTTACTTACAAAAGAGGATGCAGGTATAACTGTACTCACTTCAGCTTCTGATGATGTGGAGCCAAATCCCAAACCCTCCTTGACCCCCAGAAATCTCAGGCCTGAGCCTTCATCCTTGGCTCAGAAGGGTTTCCAGTACTGCCTGTGACGGTCACACTCTTCCTCACTTGGTTGGCTTTGGTACTATTTTCACATTAGAACTAACTCACTTCTCATGGGAAAGAATGTTGGGTAGGATCTGCAAATATGAAAAGGTGAGCGCATGGCCTGGCTATGTGGTGATTACTTGGCTTTGAGGCAGTTCTACCTATTGAGAAGACTCAAACTCAAAGGGCAGGAGGGTCTTCTCTGAAGTGCCCCGATGGCTCTTCCACACTCCAGGAGAATCACAAGAGTCTCTGAGCCTCAGATACAAGATGTGCTGGGGAAGTTGGTGACAAGAAGGAAGAGGGGAAGGGATGGAGAAAGCATATGGGTCACAGACATGAGAGGTCTCAGCCGCATGGGTGTGGGCCGGGCCGCAGGAGGAGGGGCTGGGCCCATGACAAACATGTCATACAGCTCAGAACTGAGCACAGGATTCCCTCAATTTCTATGTTTTTCCAGTATGTATTGGTTTTAGAGTCAAAAAGTTCATGTACTTTTCTCAAATACAGAAAAAAGAAAATTCAAACAAACCCATCGATGCAAAGTAGAAATAGCTCCTCCACATTCTTACTCCCCAGGGATGGTCATGAGAGATTTTAGACATCTATTTCTGTAGTTTGTTCCTAAAACCCTGTGTCTCTCTTTCAGTGATCCATCTATCAAGCCATTCCAACGTTTTCTTTCCATCATGCATCCATTCTCTTTTATTGGATCAGTTTTTCATTAATGTAATCATATAACATAAGTAAATATTTCCATAGCATTTGTACACATTTCTGCAATATTATCATTTGTGATTATTTGGTATTTGGCAAGAAATGAAAGATTTTACATCTTTTATTTAAAAAGGACTTATTTTATCAGACAAGCACGCTACCTCTCAAATTACAACCATATTGTATTTTGCTTTAATGACTACAGATAGACTGTTATAATTTTTAGCTTATTTAAATTTATTTGTGTATTTATTTTATCACTCATTTGTTTAGTTGGTTTCATGATTTGTTTTACCCGGGCCAGACATCAACTGTGATTCACCTATGTACATTTGGCCTGAAACATTTTTTATTTATTTGACTCGTACTATTAGAATCTTGTTACATTTGAATGTAAGCAGCATGAAAATTCTGAGAAATTTTACACCTCTCCATGGTCATTGGTCTAAGTACAAATCATGAGTAATGTAAATGCTGGAACTGAATTTATCAAGCTGTCTTTTCAATACTTTGGTTTGTCATGATTAGACTTGCCACAGTCTTTCCATTCTGCTCTAGCCAGGGGCACAGGCTTCCTCCTCTGACTTTCCCTTGGGGAGCATAGGCTGGTGTCATGCTTACAGAACATCAAGGTCTTCTGGGGAATGTCCAGGGCAGAGGAGCAGATAACAGAAGTCACAAAGAAGAAGAAAGTGGCTGCCCTTTCCTGTGAACATGAAATATCCTCTTCTCTTCTCCCCTGCCAGGTGCTATCTCCCTTGGCCAAGAACCTCTTCCACAGGGCCATTGCTGAGAGTGGTGTGGCTCTCATGTCTGCGCTGGTGAAGACCAAGAACATCAGGCCTATAGCTGAGGTAGGCCTCACCCTGGACAGCTCTGTTTCCCTGTCCTCCATGATCCTGACGTTCTCAAGAAACGTGAGATTCAGCTAGGATGCTCAAGGAGTCCCTGAAGAGAGAGTGGCTGAGCAGAAAGCTCCTTTAGGCTCACATCTAACTCATTCTGCACATTCTGAAGTAATTCTCGTTCTGTATGTTCACATTAACCATGGCAATCAAGCCTCCTGCAATAGCGCACATTTTAGCGTGTGGGACCCAGTGGACATCTAAGCACTACTCCACATGTGTTCAGTCCTAGTAGGATATGTTGGATCATCACCCTCATGTATGAGTGAGGAATCTGGACCACACAGTGTAGACTGCCTGCTTGAGGTCCATTGTTTAAGCAGTGAAGGGGGTTGGGTTTGAGAACAGTTGGAATTTGGGGCTTCATTTGAAATGGCTTCTTTCCAAGCATTCAGCCTTGAGAACATTTTTTCACGTTTTATCCTTGATGGTGCTTGGCACGGTCATTGTGTCCATTTTAACAGAGATAAGCTAACACAGATGCAGATGTTGCGTGACCTGCTCATGCCAAGATTCCCTTAGACACCTGGTGGGTTGCAGAGCCGCACCCCTCCCTAGGATATTTCTAGCTACCTCTGCCATTTTTGTGAACTGAGCTTACAATAGGAACCCTACGTGTATGTTGATGGAAGGCAGAGCATTGCTTTTCACCTCTGTGGTTGCCTGTGATCTCTGCAGAAAGTTGCAATTCTAGCTGGGTGCAAAACCACCACATCCGCCACCATGGTTCACTGCCTGCGCCAGAAGACAGAGGAGGAGCTCTTGGAGGTCACGCTGAAATTGGTAAGTGCTTCCTTTTTTGGCTCCTCCCTATGTAACTGGGCCCACGCTTCATCCATTTACTGACCACTGGCTCCATTCTAGCTTGCACAGTGTCCACAGCTACATCTCAGGAACTGTGTCTGATTTCTGACCCAATTTGAGATTTGCAGTTTCTTTGTGGAAAAACACTTTCATTCACATATATCATGATGAAAAATATCTAAAATCCTCCATCTTTATCAAAGCTTAATGCTTATACATGCTTATCTACAGATACACTTAAAATATTTCCATACTCCAACATGAAACTATCAACCTGAATTTACAGAGTGGAGATATTTTGGACATGGTTTTTCAGATAGATGTCACAATTTATATTGGTTCTTGTAGAAGTTATCGAAATAGTAACATTCTTATAAATATGTTTTTGTAATTTCTGCAACATTGCGTTAATTAGAATTCTAGAACTATGGGTCTATGCACTCAATTCATCTATCATTGACACATTAACCTAAATCATTTTTTCAAACTCCTGTTCATTAATATCCATTTATCAGTCTAGTATAGATCCCTCCACAACTTCTGCTTATATTTTTTAGCCTTTTCTTCACCCATGAGTCATCTAGAAAACACAAATCTATATTCCTTCACTAGATCTTCCAAAATCAATGATCTCTTCTTCAGCTATTGTAGTTATACCAGCTTATCCAACTCACCCGATTTATACCGTCTCTCCTTAGAAATCAAATTGTGCAAAATTTTCAACAGTAGTTTTTGGGCGAACAGTTGGGCTGACTCTGTCATGCTTTCTCCCTGTCATGGAGTCTTCTAAACGCCAGTGTGGACAGGTGGTATAGGCAAATGCAGAGAGTTCATCTGCAGTTGTCCAGGCTGGGATCCCCAGTGTATTACCATGGCTGAGCAGAGGGATGCTGAGACTGGGTTGCAGTATTCTCTCTGTTCAAGGCATGGTGACCTCAGGTCCTGTGTAGTTTCCTGTGTTCCAGTGATGGGGCAGGAAATGGCCACAGGAGGTCAGAGGGATGATCTCTCCTGCAGAACATTCCTTGTTTCTTCTCAAGGCCTCCACAGCTGTGGCCATGATGTTCGCCTCATTCTACATTTCTCTCAGAGGAAAGCTGAGCTGATGTTGCCAGGGTAAGGGTGAACAGGTGAACAGGTTCAGAGAGCAGACATCCTCTCCGGAGTTCCTGAGAGCCACGGCATCCAGAGATGTGCCTCTCACTGGAGCTGCCAACTCCACACTGCTGCCTGCCCATATAACATCTGTTTTTACACCTGACCCCAAGGGAGGACCAACAGAGAAGGAGAATCTGCTCTGACTCCAGCACAAGATCAGCCTGCTCACATCTGTCTCATTCTCTGTCTTTACAGAACCTGGCTAAGCTTGATTTTGTTGGAGATCCCAGAGAGGTAAAGACCTTAGCTTTCTTGATTACAGATTTTAAGTCTTAATACTTTTTAGTTCCAACTAGTTATAAATTCTTTGTGGATCCTGCTGTGTACATTGCTGTGTGTATTATTGTCCTTGTAGGTATATTGTTGAGGTTGAGATGGGAAGTTACTTGCTAGGTAACATAGCCAGGAACCAGAAGCAGGATTAGAACCCACTCCCTATTCCCAGTCCAGTGCTCTCAGTCAGCAGTTTGCTGACTGAGTTTGCTGAGTTTGCATATACCTCTCTCATTTATGTTTCCTGAATTCAAAATGCATCTGCAGAAGGAGACTGAACTAGAATTGTCTACTATGAAGAGGACAAAGTCATTGGCTAAAAGTCTGGGCCCTTTCTGTGGAGGATGGATCTCTCAGAAGGTCACAGAGTTGGTTTTTGGTACAGCAGGACACTGTAGGATTTCAGTTCTGGGGCAAGCATCCTCCTAGAATCCATGGAACCCTTTTTCTCCTCTTCTCCTCCCTTACACTTGCAAGGACTTGCCAGGGTCTTGTGCCATGAACTGTGCAGCATCTTACCATCGTGTCCTCTCTAGATAATACCTTGTGATACTAGTTTTACCTTAAAGAAGTTGTAAGGATGAAATAAGATTCTTTCAGTCATCCTGCAGTGGTGCATGAAACCCTTACTATCTGATAGCAGCTGGGACATGGGAGGGAATCACAGACCCAATTCTCTGCTCCTTGGAGCTGTCTCCCAGTTAAGGTGGGTAGTTGGATAAGAAGTCCATAGAACAACAAACAAAATATGTCGTGTATTTCATGGAAATCAGAAATGAGATTTTAAAAATAAGAATGAAGATAAAGTTGGAGTCTACTAGTGGTTGGAATGTGGGCTTCAGTAGAGTCTATATTAATTGTAAGCAATCTATATTATGTAATGGGTCTCTGGAAAGGAACCTACACACATACAGACAGACAGACAGACAGACACACACACACACACACACAAAGGGGGTGAGGGAGATACTGTTGTGAATGAAATCTTACAAGATCCCAAATGTGGACATTCCCTGCAGCAGTGGTTTAATGTCTGCTAATTCAGCACTCACTGCAATTCCATAGACATAACCACAATGGAGAGGAAGAAAACAGTAGATTTCTAGATGATAGATAGCTACATACATACAAAGGGACTTCAGAGTGCGCATGGACTGCATGTGCTGGGTACTTTCCTTTCCATGGGATTCAGATCCCTTGTTTCAGCCATTGTCACCTAACACCACCAACTCTAGTTACAGTGCTGCTCTGGGGGACTCACAGACTTAGGCTACATAGGATCCTTCAATCCTGTGCAGGAGGCTGTGTGCTGTCTCTGCCTCCATGAAGAGAGGTGGATGGAGGTGTTGCCTGGGGAAGTGTATTCAGACTCTACATTTATTTCTTCCCCAGAGCATTCCCTTCCTGCCCACTGTGGTTGATGGAGTGCTGTTGCCCAAGACACCTGAAGCCATTCTGGCTGAGAAGAGTTTCAACACTGTTCCCTACATTGTGGGAATCAACAAGCAAGAATTTGGCTGGACCATTCCAATGGTGAGGATGTACAGAACTCTTGATGAACTCCACCCCAGACACATCATCAGCCACCTCCCTCTGACTCTGCTCCCATCAGCTCATTTTTTTCTCTCTCTCTGTCTTCTGTGTCCAAGAGAGTTATCCTTGTCAAAAGTAGATTATTTTTGCAGGTCCTGGGGCTTGAACTTAGGGCCTGGGTGCTTTCCTTGAGCTTCTTTTTCTCAAAGCTAGCACTCTAACACTTGAGCCACAATGCAAGATCCAGCTTTTTCAGAGTAGTTTCTTGGAGATAAGAGTCTCATGAACTTTCCTGCTCAGACTGGCTTTGAACGCAATCCTCAGATCTCAGCCTCCTAAGTTGCTAGGATTAAAGGCACCATCACCAGGCAAAAGTAGATATTTCAATGGGAATATTCTCTAGAATGGACAATTGTCCCCTGGATGGTGGAGCCCTAGAAGTTCCTCTTCCCAAACAGCATCTTTCACTGAAGGATTCTCATGCAGACATGAGAATTGTGCAGATGGAAAAGCCTAAGACATCCTGAAGGGGAAGGAGCTGGGATTCAATAGAGTCAGACTGGGGTGCAACAATATCCACTAAACCTGGACTCACACATCTCTTAGACCCCCACAATGTCTGCACGAGCCCTCAAGTGTCTCCTTGCAAATATTCATGGATAGTTGTTTCTTTTATTTGCCAGTTCTGGAGCTTGGACACAGGACCTGTGTTTTGTCTATGAGCTTTTTCCCTCAAGGCTAGCTCTACTATTTGATCCACAACTCCACTTCTGGCTTTTTGATGGTTAATTGGAGAGAAGAGTCTCACAGACTTTCCTGGCCTGGGCTGGCTTCAAACTGCAATCATAAGATCTGTCTCCTGATTAGCTAGGATTACGGGCTTTAGCAACCAGGGCCTGGCAGAAGTTGCTTCTATGTGACTTCTTAAAATCATATAAGGCTTTTTCATTTTCATAAATAAATTCTATGTGACTTAGAACTGGCTTCTTAAAATCATATAAGGCTTTTTCATTTTCATAAATAAACAAGTAAAGCAGTAGGTTAGGTTTTATTCAGTAATATGATTACAATTAGGAAAATATCTAGCTTCAAGATACGTACTAACAACTGGAGAAGATTCAAAGCTGGATGAGCTTTGGGAGGCCCTGTGGGGTGAGGGCTGAGTCCATTTCTCGGGTTGGTGAATTTAAGAGTACACATACCCACACATCCATGCACATGCACACACACATTCAACACTCACACACGCAGTGTGTGCACACACATTAACACACGCACACCTATAGGAAAGCAGCTTTCTCTCTCTTCATGATCAGATATAGAGGTGTAATTGATGAATACTCATGTTAGGCCTTTACTTTCCAAGGAACTAGAGAGAAATCAAGAGTCATCTCCCCAAATATTTACATTTCAAACAGGTTAAAAAAGTTATCAGAAAGTTTGCCCTGAAACACTTAAGGAAAGAGTTTGGGGCAGAAAAGTGGTTGATTACCACCAGATTTGTAAGTAGCTGGTCTACAAGAGGATTGTGTATCTGCTTGTCCTGGGATTCGATCCTTCAAGTATTGAGCGCCTCATGTAGGCATTTGACGGGGCTGGAGTCATTCTAGGACACAGCCTTGAGCCACTGGAGCCATGCTGCAGTTGGGTTAGGCCTCTGAGTCAGAAGTGTGGACAGGATCAATATATGCTGGGAGCTGTGCACTGAAGGAGGATTTCTGAGTTCAGCAAAGGAACTCAGCCATGATGGCTGATTTTGGTTCCTTGGTCACCTGGGTCTGTGGGTTGTGCCCTGTGTCTTCTCTCCTTGGGCTCTTGGTTTCTAGACTACGATCAAATATTCCTTTGACGCTGACTGACCTTTGTACCCTCTGCAAATACATTTTGCGATGCTCTCTTTCCATCCCTAAGTTTGTATATGTCAATCCATTTGTTTCATTGGTTTTGATTAAATTAAGGAAAGATGCATGCCCATGGAGACCCAAGAGAAAAAATGTCAACCTATATTGTTTTATGCATTGACCAGCTTGAGTCTTCTTCATCAATTCTCCATGATTCACAAATATAAAACTATTTTTAACAGTTTTGGGGCTATCCACTGGAAGGTGAAATGGACAAGAAGAAGGCCTCATCACTGCTGTGGACATCTTACCCAATGCTGGTAAGATTGAAGGATTCATAGAATTGGTTGAGAAACAATGATGGGGGAGGGTTGCCTCTTATTATGGCAGAGAAAGAAAATACTGGCTCCTAAGGGTTCTGTCCTCATTTCTCTGCTGTTCCTAGCTTATCAGTACAGTAGAATTAACCCATATACATTGCTTGTCAATGGGAAAATGCAGTGACCCAAGGACAAGAGGGAAAAGGTGTATCTGGAAAGCTAGCCATCTGAACAAGGGGTAGGCTCTCTCCCAGAGAGACCGTGTTGCCTGAGGATTTCAGCCTAAAGCTTCCATAAGGAGCTGAGGGGCGATGATCACCTGGGCAGGACCAGAGGAGTTACACATTTTGAATGCCTTTCTTTACTACACCTGAATGGATCTTATCTGCAGGCCATTGTATGTCCTGAGTTCTGTAAATCTAAATAAAATGCACTGGCTAGAAAGAAATCTTAAAACTTGTACTTTCTTTTCCTTAGCACATAACTATTATACAAAAGATTCTTAACTTTCTGTAGAAGCTACCTTGCTCACCAGGTGTGTGGTCACTATCTTGGTCTCTCTCAGGACCTTTCTGAAGAGCTGATTTCAGCATCCATCGAGAAATATTTTGGAGGAACAGACGACCCTGTCAAAATGAAAGACCTGCTACTTGACTTGATAGCAGATGTGATGTTTGGAGTTCCAGGTGTGATGGTATCCCGGAGCCACAGAGGTGAGTCCCATGGGTAATATAGGAGAAGGATGAGGTCTTCCCAGCTCGGTATTTGACCCACCACCATGTGCAAACTGCTGAGGGTCAGGACTCAAATGCTGATTCTCTGTGACCTGAGGAAGGGTGCTTTCCTGTTTTGTTCTGCCACTAGAAACCTCTGAGGAAATGATGATCCAGAAACACAATTAGAGATGGAGGCTAATCACTGAACATCACCAGGCACATGTCCCCTGTGGATGGCTGTAGCCAGGAGCTCTGGGAATCATCTCAGGGGTTTCCTGAGAAGCAGTGACCTGGGTAGTGACCCACCAACACACATTGGTTACACTAAGAGATGGTTAAATACACAGTGTTTTGATCTTCGGCAGACAGAATAGGTGCTAGTGGTCAGAAAATAAAATCATGGACAATGAGCTACAGCAGGGCAGAGTTCCATTAGAAACTTATAGAGAGGCAGAGGCTAGGCTAACCTTTGCTTTGAGTTCTACTTGACACTGAAGCACCTTTTTAGTTAGTGGATTTCAGTCATACAAAAATGGCTTCTATGGATGCACTGATAAAGGCAGTGCAAAGGAATCAAATAATTTATTGTTGATATTCAGTTGGGATGACATATATTAACACTGGAGAAGAGTAACTGGGAGGATGGAGAAGGTTGCAGGAGGTGACTGATTAAGATACATTGTATCCATGAATTGACGTGTTAAAATGAGACACTCTTGTGTAATAGATTCGTGCAATGAAAAATAATAATAATTTAAAAATGACTTCAGTGGCTAGATATATATTTATGTAAAGCAATGACAACATAGCTAAATAGCTAAATAACTAAATAACTAAGATAGCTTGTAGTATTATCCCAATTTTACAAACATAATAGGCATAGGTGCTAAAATGCAGAAGAAGCTTTTTCTGAGTGATGAGATTATTCATATGTTTTTCCCTCTGGGTGTTTCAATTTCCCTACTATACCCATTAGGCATGAATTGTCAAATGCCTCCTGCGGTCTGTCTTAGAGTGACTCACTGGGCATCACGATCACTGCAGGTGTTGAGCTCCCAAGGCTGTGAGGACTGTGGTGGATCCATAAGGACAAGGGATTGCCATCCAATGATCCAATCCTCAAGTGATCCAATGCCTCAAAGTGGCATCTTGGGGCTTGAACTGCAGGGCTCTGGTAGTGAGAGGAAGCAGAGCGGAGGAGAGAAGGGTTATGAGTAGGAAGCAGGTACCCCCTCCTCTTATCTCTTCCTTTGCCTATCACCTTTACATCTCAAGTCCTTAAGTCTGCTTAAACCAAGCAGAAAGTAGGCTATGTGAGCTGACTGAGTACAAAGCCTGAATGTTGTGATTTCCTGAAACAGACAGTTTGCACCATCTCTGTGTGCCTATATATCTAGATACATTGATTTTTAGTTAAGGAGCTTGGAATTACTTCTCTCTTCTCTGAGTGGATGAGAAAGCACTAGAAATGTTCAAACTACACTGGACAGAAACTACCTATTAGGTTATAGATATTCTTGAAATAAATAGGAATTTCTTGTATTACAAATAAAGATCCAGTAGTGGAGCTCTGTCTTAAAGTGATTAGAGTGCTAGCCTTGAGCAAAAGAGCTCAGGGATAGAACCCAGGCTCTGAGTTCGTGCCCTATGACTAAGAAAAAATTGTATTTATTCTTTCTTGCAATCAAGAAACTTCAGTTTCAATTCCATTTCTCCTTGTTATACAGCCAAAGGGATTCCCTGGGATTTCATTAAATTCTGTTTCTGTTCAGTGCAGGAAACTAGGCTCTTACAAGGCTGGTGATGCAAATACCAGCCAGGTGTGTGTGAACTGCACATAAATCTATTTCCTCGCAGATGCTGGAGCTCCCACCTACATGTATGAGTTTCAGTATCGCCCGAGCTTCTCATCTGACCTGAAACCCAAGACGGTGGTAGGGGACCATGGGGAAGAGGTCTTCTTCGTGTTTGGGGCCCCATTTTTTAAAGGTAATGGCTCTGTAGTGACTATGAACTTGAAGTGGGGAGACTTGGATTCCAGGGTTGGTTGGTGGCTTTGAGCAAGTGTCTTTCAATCTTGTTATCTATTTCCTGATTCGTTGATACACAGCTGAGCTACACTGGCCAGTTCCTTTCCTTTCTCCTGCTCTAGCATGCATGTGCTTTCCTGTCCCCCATGGACAGTCTCTGTCCATACCTGGCCTGTGAAACCCGGAAAATGGGTGGTGGGTCACCTGCAGAGTTTGCTCCAGAGATTATCAAACCACTGCTTGGTTTTGGGCCCAGTAGAACAAGTGAGGGGACGGTTGTTGCTAACCTTGAACCGAATGCTGTAGATATATATCTGTCCATCTGCCTATGTTGACAGTTCAGACATTTTTACCTATAATATATTGAATAATATGACACTTAAAGAAAACCTTTCACAAGTGACTTTGATACCTAAACTCTCAACAGTTGTGTATCTTTTTGTTTTTTAGTCGTGGGGCTTGAACTCTGGGCCTGAGCGCTGTTCCTCAGCTCTTCAGCTCAAGGCTAGCGCTCTACCACTGGAGCTACAGCACCACTTCTGGTTTTCTGGTGGTTTCTTTGGAGATAAGAGTTTCACAGACTTTCCTGCCCAGGCTAGCTTTGAACCGCGATCCTCAGATCTCAGCCTCCTGAGTAGCTAGGATTACAGGTGTGAGCCACCGGCGCCCAGCTAGTTGTATATCTTTTATGACCCACTTTCTGCTCTTCACAGGGCACTGGTCCCTCTGGGTGACTCCAAGTTGGGTGACTCTATACAACATTTGCAATTCTGACATTTTCAGGCTCTATGAGTGGCTCTATTTGTCAGGAAATTGAAGGGGGAAAAACCTAGGCACTAGCCATCTTCCAGAGTAGGGAATACTCTTGGTATGGAGTGCTGACCTGAAGGAGGATTAACTGGGAGATGGGCGTGGAAGACAAAAGTCACAGATGGATTGTGCATACATTCTTGAGTCCTGAATTAGCCACTCTTCGCCTGAAAGTGTGCACCAGCTCACTAAGGTCATCTTATACAACAGACGTTGACTCAAGGCACAGGGCAAATACAGGCTCTGCCTTTCTAACAAGTTGCCATGCAATACCGACGCTGTGCTCCATGAACCACACCATGAGTAGGGAAACAGCTCTCCTTCTTCCCCACAGAGGGTGCCTCAGAAGAGGAGATCAATCTCAGCAAGATGGTGATGAAGTTCTGGGCCAACTTTGCTCGGACTGGGTGAGGCTGGTGACTAAGATGGAGTTGAGATGGCGGGTGGAAGATGGTGGGCATACCCATTAGAGAAGGAGGTTTCTAACCAGAGCTCTCCCCCAACTGACAGGCTATCCCCACATATGGAGAGATCCCTGCCTGTAGAGATGCATAGGACTCTAGCTTGAGATATGATGAAGGATCTCTGAAAATTTTGAGAAATGTGGGGACCACAGCAGCGTTAAGGAATGTCTATTTTGATTCTGTTCCCAGGAATCCCAATGGGGAGGGGCTGCCCCACTGGCCAGAGTACGATCAGAAGGAAGGTTACCTGCAGATTGGTGTTCCCACCCAGGCAGCCCAGGGGCTGAAAGACAAGGAAGTGGCTTTCTGGACCCAGCTCAGAGCCCAGGAGGCAGCAAAGAGGCCACCCCATGGAGAACACACTGAGCTGTGAACAGGAGGCCCAGTCAGCATGAGCAGACTGGGACAGCCAACACAGGCACCTTTGGCCGAAGGGGTTTTCAAGCCAAAGAGGCATCTCACTGCGGAGGCTGGACAATTGTGTGGTGAGAGTGGGCAGAGGCCAGGGAAGCAGAATATTTGTACCTGTGACCTTAGTTGTTTAAATAAATGTTTCTTTTGGAGATGAAATCCCTGTGTCACAGACTGGAGACAAGCCCACTCTCCTCAGAGAGAGAAGGATGAAGAGAATAATAGAGCATCCTGGGATGAAGGGAAGGAACTATGAGGGAACAGAGAATCATGGGATGGAGGGAAGGGAACCATGTAGAGAATAGAGCATCATAGGATGAAGGGAAGGAATCATGAAGTGAATAGAACATCATGGGTTGAAAGGAAGACTTAGGGAATCAGAGCACACTGATATTGAAAGAGGACAAGTCAGTTGCAAGGCAGGTAAGATGTGATGCCTAGCTCATCTTTCCCTTCCAGGTTGACGATATCCTTGTCCATGGGCAGAGACTGACTCTAAGAAATTTCAGCTGTGATAAAGGCCACGTGAGGGCTACTAAGAGCACACACAACCCCTGGAACCACAGATTCAAGATGTCAGTTTATGATCATGGTTGGCTCTTCTCCATAGATGGCTGCCAGGAGCTCATGAGTGAGAGGGGGCAGGTGTGAGCCTGGAGAAAGTCCATCTCTAGATTGTAGACACCAAGCACCGAGCAGAACCTTCTTCACAAAGGATAAGACTCCACAACCATCAGAGAAAGAGCAGCAAAGCTTATCTTCCTCCAGAGCGGGTCAGGCTGCCATCTCAATGGGGCAGCCCACTACAGGTGGAGCTTGCCTCCATACAACCAGAATCTACATCCACATCTAAGGGGTCTGTATCTTTGTAGTTTGTGGCCCAGGGGCCTGCGTCTATACTTCCAGCACCTGTAAGGTCTGTAACTACACAGCTGGTTTTCATAGGGTCCTAGTCTCTGGGGTCTGCATAGATGGGGACCACATCTTTGAGGCTCACATCCATGCTGCTGGTGCTATGGGGCTGCTATCTGTGAAGCCCATGTCCTAAGCTGACTGTGTCTATATCACCAGTGCTAAGGAGTCTATGCTGACCAGACTCTGTGGAGCCTCTTCCATATGGCCTGTATCTGTTGGGCCTTGTATATGCTGCTGCAGCTACATGGTTGGCCTCTGTGGGCCAGTGTCTATGCAGCCATGGTCAGTGGGGTTTTGCCTATGTATATCTGCAGCATCTGCAGAGCTGTGTCAATGTGATGGGTGTCAGGTGGGTCCTCGTCTAGGTTGTTGGGGGTCTGTGATACTGCCATCTATGGTAGCAGGGCCAGGGAGGTCAAGTCTACTCATCAGGGGCCTTTGGTACCTGTGACTATGCCGCTGGCCTCTGTAGAGCATCGTCTATGTTGCCAGGGAGTGGGAGACTATCGGGTTTTGGTCTTTGGGGGCCATGTCTTTCTGCTGCCATCATCGGAGGCCATGCCTGAGCAGCTGGAGTGTGTGGACCTGTGTTTACATGGCCAGCCTCTGTGGGTCTGAGTCTATTTGGCCGACATTAGTGGGGCTTCATCTGGTCTGGGTTCACCCCCACTCAAGATCAGGGCCTGAGACAAGGATTTGAGTGTAGTAATTTTGGAAGAAAATAATCCCAGGAAGCCCTAGAAAGGTCTAGAGAGAGAAGAAGGGTGATTGGCCAAAGCAGGTGTCTGGATCAGATTTCTACCTGAATCTGACTGATCAGATCTTTATCTGAGGACCTGCACAGATACTATCTAAGAGACCGACAGGTATGGCATAACTGAGTCCAGTCTGTTCCTCCAATGGAAAAGAGAGTGAGATCCGAATTCCTTGCTCAGTGGTTACTCAATGGCCTCTCCTTCCTCCATAGTGACTTGTCCCATGAAGATACCCTAGGAAGAGGTCTCAGGTGCTAGTGGAGGAAGCAGCCAGTATAGGAGCCTAGTGTGCATAGAATGGGCAGGTGATTGGCAATACCTGTTGCCATATTTTCTCTCCACAGCTACTCCCTTCCCTGTACAGCCCTACTGTGTGACAGCGTCAAACACATTCCTTCCAGTCAAGACAGCCATGAGAGGCCACGGGGCTCTGACAGTCCCATCGCTGGATGGTTCTCCTAACAATGATGACAAATTTAGCTTTGGGAGGTGGTGGCCTAAACTTGACCCTCATCTAAACCAAGGTGTGACCTCAAGTAGGGATAGGCAGGAGACGGAAGGAAACATCTCAAATGAGTGGAGGTAAGAAAACACAGGAAGGATTTAAGAAAGGCAAACCTACACATGTCAAAAGAAATCGTTCGATAAGAGGTTCCCCACCTGGCTTCTCATTGAGTTGCTAGTTGAGTGTTTTCTGATTCCTGTGGTCAGAGAGGAACCTGAGCATGAGAATTACTTTTGTGAAAAAAAAGTGCTGTTTTTACCTTCCCAGGCTCAGGTTCTGTCAGATAGGACCACCAAGTGAAGATTCCCCACTAAAAAATATATGCTGCCCCTGGGCCTGTACAACATGCACACCTGTACAATTGTAATGGAAAATGTTTATACTGAATCCTCATGGACTGCTCATTTCTGGGAGCTAGGAAAGACTCTCCTTTTCTTGGCCTAAACCATGTTTTTATTGGAGGAGAGTGAGCAGGAGCGTGGAAGGGGAGCCTTCCATCTAGCTACAGTCAACAACATCACAGGCAACATTTCCTCTGGCAGCCTTTGGAGAAGGATGATTATTTGTGTTAGGCTGATTTCCAGGGGGCGGGATGACCTTTGTAGGGTCACGTAACAGGTGCAATTGAGCAGAAGCATGAATGAGTCTGTGCTTGCAGATCCTGGTGGCTAAGACCCTCAGCCCTTGTGCTCCTCCCTCATTCATGGTCTTCTATACATTGGTACCAGGAGTAAGAATGGAAGTGAACTTGCTATTGACCAGAGGGTTTCCTGTTCTATTTGGAGCTCCTTGTCATGGGAGCAAAGATCAGATTTGTTTTCATGGTCTGGAAGCAAATACTTGGCAATAGAGTTAGACAGACTGACAAATCACCAGCCAGATGGACTTTCCAAAAAGTTATATATAACTTTAAAGTTATATATAAACTCTAGAACAATTAATAATAACAGTAGCTAAGAGTGAATAGATGTTCATAATGTGCTTTCATTGTAGAATACTTTTAACGTTAACTGAGATAATCGCAACAAACTGTGATGCAAACACTTGATATTCATTACCCTGGAAGACAAACACAAGACCCAGGAAAACACAAACACTTGATATTCGTTACCCTGGAAGCTAACACAAGACCCAGGAAAACTCAGCTACCAAGTGACCTACAGGACAAGCAACAGAATTTTCAGTGCAAAATAAAAATGTGGAACTTCCTTAAAAATGATTGAGCATCTGGGTGCTGGTGACTCACACCTGTACTCTAACTACTCAGAAGTCTGAGATCTGAGGATCAAGGTTTGAAGCCAGCCTAGGCAGCAGAGTCTGAGACTCTTATCTCCACCAAACAACCCAAAAAATGTGGAAGTGGAGCTATGGCTCAAGTGGTAGAGTGCTAGCCTTGAGACAAAAAGCTCAAGGACATCACCCAGGCCCTGAGTTCAAGCCCCAAGACAAGCACAAAAGAATTAACAAAACAGAACTTTAAGGAAGTGACACAAAAACATTGAGACAACCATGCTGTACTGAAACAGCACCCAGTGACCAGATAGGTCCCAGGACCCTGATGACAGGGCTGGGATATGAGTTTAGGTTTGCATAAAAACCCTTATCTGTGCCTGTCCTGGTTGGGGCTGATTCTGAGCTTACAGCATCGATTTGGCTGACAGTGCTCTGCTGTCCACTAGTGGTAAGTTTCTGTATAGCCACACCTGCTTCAGGAACTAAGCCAGGGTCACAACTCTCTAATCCAAGGCTCCCAATAATATCCCAAATTAGGAAAATTTCGGCTGTGCTGATACATCAGGGACAGTGTTAAAACTGTCATTTCCTCTTTCAGCATCTAAATTCCTAATCCTGCGGAGGCTAGCTGGGTGAGAGGGTCCCAAATGTTATTCCCTCTTCAAACCAATATTAAGTGCCTTCTGACCCAATGGCCTCCCTGGCTCCAGGTAGAAGGGATCCAGTCCCTACCACCTCCAAAGCAATCAGGAAACCGTTCCTAGCAATTATCCTTTGTGCCGCACCTTGGTTGATCTTGAATAAGGAAAAGCCAACTCATTTCTTCTCTATATTTATACTCAGGGTACTATCTCACCCTGACACCCAGCGGTATGGCTTTTTCTTACAGTAATTCTGTTGCAGACACCTGTTTCATGTCCTATTGCTGAGTTCAGTTCTGCCATGAGCTACAGAGGGGTCATATCAGAACCTACAGATTAAGTCTCAGCCTCCCGCGACTGTCCCCAGGTCTGACACCAGTCATGAGTCCTGCGTGTAAGAGTAAAACAGGCTTACAGTGCACTGGCTACTGACTTGTCTCTGTCTGCTGGGACTGCACCTGCACTCACACCACCTGAGCAGTTTATTATTTACAGACAGGCAGCAAGGGGCAACAGGAAGCTAGACTTCATTATGAGCAGGTCTCTCCAGGGTGCAGGAAAGCTGTGTGGAGATATGGTATCTTACTTAGGACACACTTAAGGACTCTAGAAAGAGGCCTGCACTCAGTTCTAAATAAGAGGCAACTTAAAAGTTGCTTTTGGTGAGCCCATGAATTAACTAAGAGCAGGGTAAAAGCTGGGCACCCAGATGCCCCTCTCCTTTGCCTCTGTGCTCTTTAATTTGAGCCACTCTCTCCTGCACTCACTTTTCAATCAGTCTAGGTTCCAGGAAGGACAGAGGCTTACTTTAAAGCATCTCGTGACAAAAGGAAAATTGCCCCCAAAGAGAACAGCCAAAGGCTGGGGACAGACCAACCACTAGGAAGCAGCAATGACCTGACAAGTCCCTGTTCTCCTCAAGCAGTGATACGGCTTCCCCAGAACTTCTTCCGAAGCAAGGACCAACCAAGGAGGCTCCCTGGGACTTGGGACTGTTGTAACTGCACACCTTTCAACCCTTCCTCCAGTCTATCCTGCAGCCAATGCCTGTGCTGCGGATGATGGCTGAAAGACTTACTGAGGAGCTGTCTTCTCATGGCTGCCATGTAATAAATCTCCTTTCTCTGCCCTTCAGCATGTCAAACCAGACCTGACATGTCAAACTAGAGTTTGGGCCTGGAATCTAAAATGACCTGGTCTCATATACACTGGGAAATCATGGCAGGCTGGGCTTAAACAGAAAGCCATCTTCTTCTGGGTGAGGACTGGGTCACAATGCTCTACCCAGTGCACCCTTCCCCCACTTCTCCACGTATTGCATTCCAGCACATTGTACAAGCATGTCCAATGATTAGGGGCTACAATTAAGACAGAAGAGAGGCCAGGTGCCAGTGGTAATCCTATCTACCCAGAAGGCTAAGATCTGAGGATCGCAGTTCAAAGCCAGCCTGGGCAGGAAAGTCTGTGAAACTCTTACCTTTAACCAACAAAAATCTGAAGTGAAGTTGTAGCTCAAGTGGTAGAGTACTAGCCTTGAGCAAAAAAGCTCAGGGGCAGAACTTAGGCCCTGAGTTCAAACCTCTGGACCAGCATAAGAAAAAAAAAGAAAAAGAAAGAAAAATAAGGAAGAAGGAAGGAAGGGAAGGAAGGAGGGAAGGAAGGAAGGAAGGAGGGAGAGAAGGAGGGAGGGAAAGAGGGAAGGAAGGAAGGAGGGAGGGAGGGAAGGAAGGAAGGAAGGAAGGAAGGAAGGAAGGAAGGAAGGAAGGAAGGAGCAGCCTGGGTTGGTCCCAGGACACTCAAGGACTGTCACGCAATGCACTGCACTCTGGTCAGTTATAAACCAATGGCAGCTGGCTCCCTCCTAGAATTTGATCATTTGTTGGAGTGGCTCACAGCACTAGGCAGACGCTTATGACTCCAAGTTTTCCTAAGGACATTTCAAAGGACATAGATGGATCTCCAAGGGAACAAAATGGGAGGAAAGCAGGAGGGAGGGATGGACATCCAAGACCTCTCTGGGAAGAACTAGCCTCCCAGCCTCCATGTGTTCATGAACCTTGAAACTCTAAGTTCAGTCTCTTAGGATTTTTACAGGTATGATTGGTTAAATCACTATCCATTGCTGACTAACTTGGCATCCAAGCCCTTTCTGCTCCCTGGAGGTCCAGGAGTGAGGCTGAAAGTCCTAACCATCAAATCACAGGGTTGATTCCTTTGGCCACACGCCCGTACTCTGAGACTATCCGATAGTCTAACACATCAGTCATCTCATTAGCATATGAGAAATCTCATTAGCATATTCCCTCAGAGATTCCAGAGGATGTAGAATCTGTATGCCAGAAAAAGAGTGGAAAAGGGTAGAAATTAAAATATATGTCTTTATTATGTCACAGTCTACCCCTCTGTGTCATAAGGAATGAGTGACATCTTGAGAGACAGATAAGAATGAGCCAGCTTCAGAAAGACAGGGAGAGACCCAGAGGTGAGGTTCACGTGGTCGGGGTGTGTTGGGCACTGAAGCTAGTGTGGGGATGCCTGGAGAAGGGAGGTGGGATGAGATGTAGACTTACTTTGAAGGCAATGGGAACCACCACAGGCTTCAAATGATGTACTCAGTGACTAATAAATGTTTCCTTATGTGAACCTGGTCTGTCTCCCCCTGAGACTGAGGGTTTCTCCAGAATAGGGCCCTTTGCAACTGTCTAGTACATATGGAGACTGGGATTCTCATTAACAAGTGAGTGTATGTGTGAATGAATGAATGAGTGAGTGAATTGATCCTTCCAAGATACAACAGTAGAAAACCAAGTGACCTTTGCATCAAGAAGAGCTTTTCGTGGGGCTGGGAAGGTGGCTCCGTGGTAGAGCGCTTGCCTTGCATGCCTGAGGCCCTGGGTTTGATTCCTCAGCACCACATAAACAAAAAGAAAAATCCGGAAGTGGCGCTGTGACTCAAGTGGTAGAGCGCTAGCCTTGAGCTGAGGGACAGCGCCCAGGCCCAGAGTTCAGGCCCCACGACCGGACCCCCCCCCCCCCCACAGAAAAAAAGAAGAAGAGCTTTTCACTATCCTGGCTCGGAACCATTCAAATAAGCTCTGAGAAGGATGTGTAGAATAATGATTCTTAGACCTCTGGGCTTCCTTCAGCCTTGGCTTAATTCAGCAGCGTGTGCTAGCGCCACCTGGTGGCCACATGGCCATAGCCTCTCCCAACCGCTCCCTCTGCTGCCCAGCTGCTCTGCCAGGCCAGGAGAGGAGAGGGGACTGGGGAGCAGGAGCTGGAGTAGAAAGAATGGTCCTATTTGGCAGCATATCCACATCTTACCTGGGTCCACAAATTAGCTAATTTGCAGGAGAAAAGCTTGCCATTTATCTCTAGAGTTTGTTATCTGCCTTTGCTCTGGGCTGCCTTCTTTCTTCTGCACCTTGGAATCTGGGAAAGACAGGCCTGATGGTAAGCAAACATCATTAGTATAGCTGAAACTATCCCCAAGGGAAAAGATCAGCAGAGTCTCAAAGGGCAGATCCCCTTCCAAATAAGCACCATCCTCTACACGGTGAATGTGGGGGCAGAAGGAATTATTTCCTGTGAATCAGATGGCTCCCGCCAAGCAATAACAGTATCAATGATTTCCCTGGAACTCTTGGCAGAACTGGAGTCGAGATAATAATCCACCAGGCCACACTGACTGAGGCTATTTAACTCTACACCCTTCACCTCCTACCCTAAATCTTCCTCGATTTAAATCCACAGTTCACCTTGAGATCCCCCAGATGCTCTGAAGTCCTTACTTTGCCTCTTCCTGTGGTGTTGCCTGTGCTGTGTGAGTTAAGTCTCCTTTCTCTGGCCTTCATTAGGATCATTTCTTTATCTGGCATATTGGGGTGAGTGGCCAGACACAACACGCAGAACTCCTAAGCATGGGGCCTGAAGCTTAGCACTCTGATGGCCCACAGGGCCCATGGGGCCACAGTGCTTCCCACAGGCTCCCTCTGGTTCTGAGCAGGTGATGGCAACCCACAAAGTGTGAGGCAGTGGTCAACATTTTACCTTTCTCCTTCTCACACTTGAAAGGCTGCAAAGTACCCAGCTTACAGCTCTTCCCAGTCTATAATCTCTTATCATTCTCCCAAGATCCAGCCAATGAAATGTATTCAGATAGCCTCTCTTCTCCAGGGTCCAAAGAGACAGGTGCAAGTGGCCTCTGACCTTTGTCCTTTCTCTTCCTTCCTGCCACAAGAGTCAGGCATCTGCAGGTAAATGAGGTCATTTCCAAGGGGAGGAAAACCAGCGTCTGATGGCCTCGACTATGGTGTGATGCTCCTGTGGTCTTTGCTCTGGGAGTCCATGCTTGTGTGCCCAGAATGTATCCCCCGCCCTCTAAACTGTACTTTCGAATGAAGGCTGCATTTCCGTTCCAACCCCAAAACTCAAGGAAGGAGCTGGAATTCAAACCCAAGTCAAATCTCAGGCTAGTTTAATAACACAAGCTCTGTGACAGCCTGCCTCAGTGTCTCAAAGAGGCAACGCGAGAGTGGATTTAGGGTCGGTCTTCTCACTTAACAGATAGAAAGCCAAGCACTCATGGGGAGTTGTCCAGCATGATTAATTAATCAGAGCAACATCTCAAGTGGGTGCCAGGTATCTAAACCCTTCCCATAGCCTTGCCCCTCGATGCTGCTGGTCCACACAGACTTATCTGGGCTTATTCTGGACTAATTAATTATGTGACAAGAAAACTTCCCAGGGCCCTGCACGAAGCTTCTGCTAGATGGATTCATTGTGTAGCCTTGCTCCCTTCCCTACAGGTCTGGTGTCTCTGTGAGAATTTGTCTGATCCCATATTATTGCTGAGAGTTCCAAATTTGGGCCCAAAAGCCCAATAAGTGTCCACAGTAAGGTTTTTTTTTCTCTTAAAAATTATTTTTATTTTCTTTTGCCAATTCCAGGATTTGGACTTGGTGTGTCCTGCTCACTCAACTTGCTTACTGGGGTAGCACTTTACTGCATGAGCCAGGCTTCCAGTCTAAGCTTTTTGCTGGTTATTTTAGAAATGGATTGTTTTTTCCCCTCTTAAGCCGATTTCTAATTGTGATCCTCTGGATCTCAGCTTCCTAAGTAGCTAGGATTACAGGCATGAGCCACCAGTGCCAGCTCTATGGGGAGATAGGTGACAGATTAAGTTTCTCTAGACTCACCACATTTATCAGCCTAGGGCATGGGGTCCTAGCCTGGTCACCCTGAGCAGCTGCCTTGCTCTCCATGACCCAATCTCTGCCCTCTTCCAATCCTACCTTGCCTGTAATCCCATCAGCAGACAGAGGAGGAATGTGGGAAACACCTCTGCCCATTGTGAGGCAGCCCTGAACCCTGATGCTGTGTTGACAGGAAATGATCAGAGTGACAATCCCTTTCTGGATGTTGGCCCAGTTCTAGTTTGATGGGCTAAATCATGTCTCACCCCCATAATCCTCGGCAGGAACATATCTGCCTCTCTTTATGTCATTCCATAGGCTGGGATTATGAGTAACTTCCCACCCACTCCCCCCCCGCAAAAAAAAAAAAACCCACAAACTCCAAAAAGAAATGTTCTGCAGCCTCTCCCCTCCGTGGATGCTGAGTCCCTCTACCACATACACACGCACTTGCGCTGAAAACTGTCATCATGGACTTCCTGACCTTGATCTGCTCAGCCCTAGGGGCCACAAGTCTGAATTGTCACTTAACAATGCCTCCTCTAGATTGGGGTCTTTATTTTCTGACTGGAATGAAGGAGAAGTTTATGTGACCATTTTCACCCACTAAAATGACAATGCTCAGCTCCACGGGCCCATGGGAGAATGTACTGGCTTCCTGGAAAAATTCATATAGGAAGGAGCTCAATCACTCATCCATCCAACCGGAAGCTCTGATTCCCCCAAGCTAAACCTAGAAATAAAAAGGAAACTGAAACAAAATGAGGTAACTAAACCTGTTCTCTTGGAATCTGGTTTTTATTTAAGTACAAATGTGTTAGGTTAAGTGGAGTTGTGTGGCTTAGTGGCAGAGCACATGCCCAGAATGCTCTAAGCCATGGCTCATCCTCAGCATTTCAGAGAGAGAGAGACAGACATACAGATAGACAGACACAGATACAGAGACACAGACACAGACAGAGAGAGAAAGAGAAAGGAGAGAAAGATGTATGTCAATCTCAGAGCTAAAATTACAGATTTAAATTTCCCAAAGCTTCCTGGGGTCCCTTTCATAGGTTCTAAAAAGACTAACATAGAGCCAGTCATCATTAGTTCATGCCTGTAATCTTAGCTATTGGGAAGGCTGAGATCTGGAGGATCATGGTTCACAGCCAGCCTGTACAGTGAAGCTCATGAAAACTCATCTCCAATTAAACAGCAGAAAATTGGGCTGGAGGTGTGGTAGAGGACCGAGAACCGGCTGAGCCAACGTGCGAGCAAAGTGAATGCAAATCCCTGAGTTCTAACCCGACACTGTTGACTCACACATTTGTGTGAAAGGCAGGCTACTACGACCAAAGTTCTTTACTTATTGGAGGATGGCCATGGGCAAACCCACACGACTTACATGATGGCAGAAAGCACTTAGAACTCCACACACGGATACACGGCACAGGAAACATCTTTTTATTATTCTGTACACTTATTTTGTTTTCCACGAAGAAGACAACCTTTTAACTCAGTCCAAACCAGACACAGAGACCGACATGACACTGGAGCAGTCTTAGAGAAACAGAAGCCGAGAGACGGGGGGGACGGACGAGGGCCGGCGTCTACACAGGACTGGCCAGGGCCATGCTGCTTCTGGGCTGAGCCCTGGACTCAAGGCTGACAAGAAATGGCTGAGCACTGCCTTCCTATCCCCCAAAACACAAGACTGGCTCGACTTGCTCTTTCTTTCCAAGACCAAATGCTGCAAGACACTGGCTGTAGAACTCTCTGAGAAAGAGGGACTGCAGGCAAGGGGGTCTAGAAAAATCAAATTCCTAGAGCCCAGAAATCTGATATTCCTAAGCTCAACCCATCATTGGCCAGAGGACTATTCTGGAAAGTCACACAGTAGGGTAATGTGTTTTCCTCAGGAGGAATGTACCACCACATTACTTTTGTCATGCTGACATGTACTGGTTATCATTTTTTTTTAATCTGGAAGAGGGACTTTGATTATTTGATCCAATTCTTAATTTTACAGATAAAGAGCCTTGTGGAACTGGAAGGGATGAAGCCACCAACTCCCCCAGTCCCAGGTTAGCCAGCTCATCAGCTGCCGAGCCAGGGCTGAGCAACCAGCGCTGTGCTGCTTCCATCATGCCACACACCCTGTCTGTTCATCTTTCAAAGTAAATAAACAAACATATAAAGGGAGTCCAAGGTGACTGTTTTGGTTTGTTTTACTATGAAATGACTTCTTTGGTGACAAGTTTTCAATCTTCCATCTCCAAAGTGGGAAGACAGTAGGGCAGGGGACTGGCTCCTACCTGGGAAGTTGTGCCCTCCATCTGAGCATGAAGGCAATCTGGAGACTTTTATTCAGCGGGATATTTGGCAAGAAGGCATGGCTCCTCTCCTCTGACTCTTATTTGCATCTCATTAGAATACCTTTCTGATGTAGTTTGCATCTCATTAGAATAAAGACTTGCCTGATCTTATTTGCATCGCATTAGAATGAAGACTAACAGGGAGATGCTAAGTAACTAGGCATTGAGTAGATGTCCACACGATGGTCTCAAAACAGATGGCTGGCATTTCACAGGAAACAACAACCCTTTTAAAACTTGGTAAAATATCGAAAGTGTCCAGTGTCGTACACAGTACACGGGAGCACCCCGGTCTTGGGTGACCTCTGCCATTAAAAAATATTTTTAAAAAGGTCACAAAAAGCAAGCAAGCATTACTATCATTCAGGGAAAGCACAGAATCCCTCTCTGTTCAGCATGGGTGGCCAGGTGAGCCCGGGAGGCCGTCCCGCAGTCATGAGACCTTCCAAGGGCTTTCTGAGTGACCCCACAGTACTGAGGGGGCCGGGGTTAGGAGCCAGAGCCGCCGTACACCAGCCTCGGGAGCTGGCTTCATCGTGAGGCAGCACCATGGAGCTGGTGTGGGGCTGTTCAGCCAGCACCACAGGTCAGACTCAGCCCTGGACGGTGCAGGCGGGCTGGCAGGAGGGCAGAGGCTCCCTCGGATCCCGCACTCACCTCCCAGCACCGTCCTCAGGTCAGACAGAGATGATTTCATGAATGCAAGGATGGAAGCTCAATGCTCAGCTCTCTAGCAGCTGCTAGGTGCCCGTTCCTGCTGCCCTTCCTCCCTTCCTTTCCCCCAGCTGTTCTTCCGTGGAGCAATGCTCTTCTTCTTTTCAAGTGTTTGGTCTGTAACAATAGATCTGGGTGGGTGACTTCCCTGTGCAAGGTGCATTTCTGAGGGCTCAAAAATGAGGGGGGGGATGAGGATGGAGGATCAGACCCCATCCATCACTCAGGGCAGGGGGGAGTAAGAGCTGGTCCTGTGACCACAGGCGGCTAGGAGGCAATGTGCATGAAAGGGAAGAGAGGACCAAAAGGAGGAAGAGGAGGACAAGGAGAGGGAGGAAGAAGAGCAGGAGGGGGAGGAAGAGAGGAGGAAGGAGAAAAGGACAGGAGGAGGAAGGGAAGAGGAGGGAGAAGAGGAAGGGGAGAAAGAGGAACAGGAGAAGAAGAGGAGGAGAAGAAGGAGGAAGAAGAGGAAGAGGAAGAGGAGAAGGAGGAGGAGGAGGAGGAGGAAGAAGAAGAGGAGGAGGAGGAGGAGGAGGAGGAGGAGGAGGAGGAGGAGGAGAAGGAGGAGGAAGAAGAGGAGGAGGAGGAGGAGGAGGAGGAGGAGGAGGAGGAGGAAGAGGAGGAGGAGGAGGAGGAGGAGGAGGAGGAGGAGGAGGAGGAGGAGGAGGAGGAGGAGGAGGAGGAGGAGGAGGAGGAGGAGGAGGAGGAGGGTACCTGGGAAGTGGGAATTACCGCTTACTCCTGGGAGACTAAAGCTGCTACTGGGGCCCAGACCTGACCTGACCTTCGTTCCTCTGTGCCAGGCCATCTCACCTTTCACCTGCCTGTTGGGCTGTCTTGGGCTCTGAGCTAGCCATGTGATATGGGAAGATCAAAAGCTTTCTGTTTCCCCCTTTTTCTGTAGAGTAGTGCAAGGATCCCGATTCAGCAGGGGGCTCCTGCCCAGCTGCCACCACTCTGCTCACAGCACCTCCCCCCATGCCTCCTTCCCTCCTTGTGAGTGGATCTTTCCTTCTTTGATTCTTTCCTCCCTTCCCTTCCCTTCCCTTTCCTTCCCTTCCCTTCTCTTCCCCTTCCTTCCTTCCTTCCTTCCTTCCTTCCTTCCTTCCTTCCTTCCTTCCTTCCTTCCTTCCTTCCTTCCTTCCTTCCTTCCTTTCCCCTCCCATATGAAAAAACTGTCAGAAAGACACAGATGGAATGTCTAGATTTCCAGTGGTTCACAATATAAACAGAAACCTCCACTTACCAACCTAAAAATCACTTCTCATGGAACTGAAGCTAGCTGCATCCAGAGCACACTGGTGTGCGAGTTTGGCTCAGAAGTGAACCCACACATTCCTTAGACTCACCAGCCTTTCCTCTCACATTCTCCCCCTGACCCTCGGGATGGGGTGAGAACATGCTTGGTCTCACTTTACCCTGGGGGTGCCATGTCAAGTCCATGAAATAGGACAGGGTCCCAGTGCCGGGTGCTCAGGACCACTGTGTGTGCTGGGACTCTCTGGGGAGACTGTGGGTATCCATGAATAACAAGGAATCAAGATGGACTATAGGGCTGCACTTGGACACCCAGCAGCCCCCAGCCGGCAGGACTTTATTGGCTCCCTGCCTCAAGTCCCAGGAAGACCTCAGGAGCCATCCATGTGCCTGACAGATGGAAGACGAGCATGTGGCCTGGGCAGACACGGCTGGTACACCAGACTCTACCACCTGCCTGATCTCCACAGTGCCTTTGTGGAAGATCTTCACTGTGGCTCACTAGCATTATTCCCCTGTCATCCACTGCTCATGATGATCTTTACAGCCCAAGCCAGGAGAATGTTCTGGAACATACAAAACAAATATACTAACCAGAAAACTGACCAGGAGAGTTTCTGCTCACAATCTCCCGAAGACTTCATTTTTAGGGACAGCTAAATCCAAACTCACAGACAGAGGGCATGCGATGCTGACTGGTTAGCTAAGAGAGGGAGAACTTACGAACAGTACAACACAGCTGGGGTTTTGTTGGAGCATGGGCGGAGGGGGGGTTCTGACCAAAAGCCCGTCCCCTCTCAGATTTGGGGACCTGAGGATTTCTTCTGTTGACCCAAAGTACAGGACAATGTGGTATAGAAAATTCTGCTGGAACCAGAGTCCTCAGCCTGGGCAGGCTCCAATGCCGAGACAACCTCCACCACAGGACTGATGGTCGTTTCCTCTCCTCCTCTCCCTCAAGGTCTCCTGGTCCTCCACACTCACAGCCCCCAGGCCAGACGAACAGAAGACGGAACAAAACCAGAGTCATGAAATCATTGGTTACTGGAAAAAGGAAGGGAGGATGGGAAAGGGTGGCTTCCAGGATGGAAATCCCACCACTGTGTCCGGGCAGGAGCGAAGCAGATGCTTTTAACCTGGACGATGACATAGTGGGTTCCTCCTCTCCTCCTCCTCTTCCTTCTCCTCTTCCTCCTCTGGGCCCAGTTCAGATGGCTAGCCAGTGCTGCAGCTGCAGAGAACAATAGGTCCTTGAGATGGGGGCCAGAGGCAGCAGGGATGGAGAGAGCAAGCAATGGCCCCTTGCCCTCAGTTCTCCCAGAAGAAGGTGGCTGGCTCTCCATTTATCACCCAGCAGGCCCATGCACTACAAAGGATGCTTTCTGATAGACATACTCCCCTACTCACTCCTAAGCCTAGACTTCATTTACTTGTTTGCTTGTTTTGTGTCCATCCTGGGGCTTGAACTCCAAGCCGGGGCACTGTCCCTAAGTGTTAGCTTTTATGCTCAAAGCCACTTGAGCGATACCTCTGCTTCTGGCTTTTTTTTTGGTAGTTTATTGGACAGTAGAGTCTCACAGACTTTCCTGCCCAGGCTGGCCTTGAACCACCATCCTCAGATCTCAGCCTCCTGAATAGCTAGGATTACAAGTGTGAACCACCAGCACCCATCAAGCTTTGACATTTTTTAAGGAAAATGGGTTGGACTTGGCCCAGTGACATTTTACTAATGGAAAAGATATTTTCAGCCTAGGACTGTCGCAATGCATAAAGGCAGAAAGAGCATTTAGGAAATGGAGTCAAGGGACCAGAGGGGGCTGGTGAGAGGCAGAAGACCCCTCCTCCTCCATCCCAACACCACAGACCCCTGGACCGCAGCCCCTTTCTGACAGTGAAGTCATTGGACCACGAAGAAGCAGAGAGGGCAGGCCCCACCCCAAGCCCAGCCCCAGGATCCAGGACACATTTACCTGGAACTGCTTGATGTCCCTCTGGGCCACCAGGTGGTGCTCATTCTCCGGGGTGATGCCATAGGCCAGTCTCTGTGGGGATGGAGGAGAGAGACCTCACCGGGGCTCAAGGACAAAGTGGCCCCCTGGGGACACCTTCCATTTGGCCACTCCTATTTAGAGCCACCTGGGAGCTCTAAAAGACACCTCATTGTTGTTTAGGGAGCCAGTCAGTTCACTTGATTCATTTGTCCCACAAATGTTTACTATGCTGGGCCAGGTCCTCAGATCCAGAGCTGAAGGAGACCCACAGTGTAGAGCTCAGGGAGCTGGCCCGGCGTTGTAAGGCACTGGCCAATGAGCAAACACATCCAGGTGTTGCTGAGATTGGAGTAAGTGCTGAAGTGGAAGGGGACAGCTGATCCGGGGATCAGAAGGCCCTTCTGTGGTGTGGCTGCAGGCAGGGACTCCACGGCTGACCAGCAAGGCTGTGGGCAGCTTCTCCACCCTCACAGTGTGAAGCATGGCGCCTACCTAGAGTGCACCATGAGCATGGCTCCCTGTTCAGGGAAAAGGCTCCCTGACTTTGGGACTTCATGGACCTGGCGCACAAGGAACAGGAGAAGGCCACAGACACAGTGCTGTTGGGAGCCTCTGCCTAAGTTCCTGCAAGGCTCACTTCCCCACATTCTAGTTCTACACATCCGTCTCCTCCTGAGATACATGGTCCATATGGGCAGGATTGATAGTACTCTGTGGTACCTGATAGATGCTCAGGAAAAACCCACCAAGAACTTGTATAAAGAACTAAAATAATTGTTTTACCAAGTAAAGACACAAGAAAGATATACCATCATTTGCTTATAAAAGAAAGAGTGTGCCAGGCACCGGTGGCTCACACTTGTAATCCTAGCTACTCAGGAGACTGATATCTGAGGATAGTAGCTCAAAGCCAACCTGGGCAGGAAAGTCCAATTAACCACCAGAAAACCAGACGTGGTGCTGTGGCTCAAGTGGTACAGCACTCACCTTGAGCTGAATAGCTCAGACAGCTCCCAGGCAGGCCCAGAGTTGAAGTACCACAACCAACAACAATAAAAAAAAAGAAAGAGTTTTTGCCAACCAAATAACAGAAATGGTATAATTTTAGAAATGGTATAATAGTATAATATATGTATTTCCCAAAGATATATGATGTGTATATACATGTGTATATATGCATATATGTATGCATGTGTATATATGTAGACATGTCTTTTTACATACATACAAGTGTATTGTGTATGTCTCCTCATGAGTATAGATAACAGATATGTGTTTATATACGTATGTTTCTGTGTATATGTATACATGTACATGGGCATATGTACATGTACATATGTTTGCATATGTATTTTTGTATATGCTTGTGTATAATTTGTAAATGTAAAAGAAGAAAAGACCTTTTGAAAAGCTCTAGTGTAGGCTGAGGTGATGATTTTGATCAAGAATCAGGTCAGGCTGGGGTGCCTGGATCAGGGTGGTTTGGACTAGTCCTGGCCAGCATGAGTGGGAGCTCAGGAGTGAGCCTGGGTAGGTGGTCTGTCTAATCAATCTCAGGGCTCTGGGGCTGAGCTACTTGGGCCACACGGACAGCAGTAGGAACAGCATGAGAATGCCAGGGTAACAGGTGCTGAGCGCCTCCTACCAGGCTGCACTGTGCTGTGCATCTCTTTTCGTTTTTCCTTTCAAGGTACACAGTATTACCCCAGGTCACAGATGTACACTCAGAGAACAAGGATCCTGGCCAATGGATGGGTCTCCCTGACTCTCATGTTTTTCTAGCTAACCTCCCTCTGAATAGCAGCAATGCTGCCTCCCAGCCTGCCTCCCATGCCCGCTCCACAGCTCACCTCCCAGAAGGATCCCCGTATGCTGAAGAACTTGCAGACTGCGTAGATGGGCACCAGTACCATGGAGGACAGCGCGATGCCCCACCCGACCCAGTTGGCCCAGGGTGGGAAGACATACTCGTCGTAGGTGAGTGGCTTGAAGTTGATGATGCTCACCACCACCACAAACTGGGAGGAAGCAAGATGGAGGGAGAGAGAGAGAAGGAGGATGGGGAGGAGAGGGACAGAGAGGAAGAGAGGAAGAGGAGAGACAAAGAGGGAGGAGGGAGAAATAAATGAGATGGGAGATGCCCAGCCAAGAAATGGAGTGTAGGGATGGGGTGGATTATAAGACAGAAAGAGAAAGGAGACAGAACAAAACAGAAAGCATTCAAGAAACAAGTGATAAACAAAGAAGGCAAAAGCAACAGGGGCAGGAAGAGAAGAGATGGAAGAGCCCGATGATTTGAAGCCAGCACAACAGCCCCCCCCTCAGGGACCTGACCTCACTGGAGACCCTACTAAAGGGAGGTGCATAGGATGAGCCTCCAGAGGATTCCTCCCAGGCCCCCCCATGACCAGGGCTCTCAGATACCAGGACACTTCCCTTAAGAAGCAAAAAGATACACTACACACGGTCCCCCAACTCTCCCTCAGCCCATCGGGACTCCCAACCACATAGTACATACCAGGAGCAAGGCAGGGCTGACAAACTTCCAGCACAGTCTCCAGTAGAGGCCTGGTTTAAACCCCATCATCTGCTGGATGTCATTGCTGAATCTGTCCACACCTGTACACACAGGCCAGCCTGGTCACAGTGGTCCTGCAGAGCAGGCCTGGCCCCTCATGCCATCCCACCATGTCTGGTCCCACTGGACAGCAGGAAGGGACCGCAGGAAGGGGCCGCAGGATGCTGACTGCCCTGGACTTTGGAGATCTGGGGTCGGACACTGATGCCAACTAAGGAGAGGACACCCAGGAAAGTGCTACCTCTCCTGTACCCCTCCACTTTGTACATGGGGAAAAAAATAAAATCAGCCAGGTGCCAGTAGCTCATGCCTATAATTCTAGCTACTCAGGAGGCAGAGATCATGGTTTGAAGCCATCCTGGGTAGAAAACTGGAAGTGGCACCGTGGCTCAAATTAGCAGAGCCCTAGCCTTGAACAAAAAAGCTTAGGGACAGTGCCCAGGCCCTGAGTTCAAGCCCCATGACTGACAAATAAAAAATAAAAAAAAAAGCCAGGGCTCACAGAGGTGAAAGGACTTATGCCAGGCTACACAATCAGCTTCTCTGGTGCTTGCTCTGTCTTCTTCAAATATCAACACTGGTGTCTACATAGTCCTACACCTGAGTCTGCAATCTCTTCCAGAAAAAAATAAGACTGCCACTTCCGTATCATATTATGGGGCTGTGGAAGCTAAACAACAATATCTGAGAGGCAGTAAAAATACTTTCTCAGCTTGGTTTCAGAATAAGATTTCCAGATAAAATACAAGTTCAGTTTGAACATCAGATTAAAAAACTATAAAAAGTTAGAATAAGTAGGTCCTGTTTGATATTTGGAATATACTTATACTAAAAAGAAAAAAGAAAAAGAAAGGATTCAGTGTTCACTGAACAACTCAAGTTTAACTAGGATGGTGGACTTTTGTTTGCTAAATCTGGGTTCCCTGCACTCAGAGAATGAAATCCATAATCCTCCTTACGCTGACAGCGGCTTTGTCCAAAGCCGAGCAGAGTATCAGACAGACTTGTTCTCAATAAGTGACCTGCCCAACTCCAGTGAGCTGTGTGGCTGCCGGGGAAACAGGAAGCCCTCGTAGACATCCAGGTGAAAGGGTCCAGGAGCACGGGGGACGGTGTGACACTCACGTACCATAAAACCAGGAAACTCCAATGGCTTCCATGAGCACAGCGAAGAGGATGGATGTGCCCGCTGCAAAGGTGTCCAGGAGAGTCAGCACATAGATTCCACCCTGGGACGTAGAAAGAGCAGGCCTGAGGCCATCTTTGGCTAGAAATAGCCGCCAATGATGGCATCCAAACATCCCTGACCTCCAGTTTACCTGCTCGGAGCCCCAACTGGGGACACAGGTGGTAGGACTGTGGTGCTGTGTATATGACCTTATGTCTCTGCTATCTAAGCAGTGACTTTCAGGGGCCACTGGCTCTAATGGTGGGTATTACAGCCAGTGAAGAATGAGGCAAGTTTCAATGGGGCTTTTGCAGTTAGAAGGTGGAGAATCTGAGGACTCAGAGGTGGGAAGAGACCACGGAGGGCTCAGCTCTAAGGAACCAGACACTGAGTTAGGGTGATAGAGACCTGCTGGGTGTTTTCAAGGGCTCAGTCCAGCTGAGAATCCCGTCCATCCCCATTCCAAGGCTGGGAATGTCAGACTTTACTGAAAATCAGCCCCAGAAGCTCCAGGTGACCCCAGGCCCAGGCCTTGCTCACCTTGGTTATGCAAAACAGGGCCAGAAGGAAGGTGCCAACGGTGACACCCAATGTAAAGAGTTTCCGGTGTCGCTTGAGGACCTGGAAGTCATCGGCCAGGCCGGTGATGACAGCCTCCATGCCTCCCATCTAGAGGAAATCAGGAGAGTGGGAAACAGGAATGAGGAGCCTCCTGAGGGTCAGTCTCCACCCCCAGTACTTTAGACCTCCACTGTCTTCTCTGCCCATTTCTCTCCTGATCTCAACAGAACTCAGAAACCAGATGGGAGAATGAAGAGGGAACTCCTGTCTGCCCAGATCAGCAGCAGGTAACTTTCTATGGCTGCTGTGGCTATGGCTAGAGTCTGAGAAAAAATAGCTGAGGATCTGATTAGAGACCAAAACTAGTGCTCAGGTGACTCATTGACACAAAAATAGGGCCTTCTGGAAACATCTACCAAAGAAAAAGCTTCTAGGTAGGAATGGGAATGTCACAAGCAGTTTCCTACAAGCACTTTTGGCTGCCTTTCTAATCACCACACCAAGCTGTCTCCTCAAGCCCTAAAGCCTGAGCCTGCAAAGCTCTTCCCCTCTTGGTACACATTGGTAGTCGATATCAGGCTTCCTCCCTAGGGGTTGGAAATGGCCTCAGAAAGAATCCACACACTGCTCTTGGAAGAGCCACCATCTGGAAGGCAGCAATGACCCAAGACTTCCTGGTAAACCTCCAGCTATGAGATGCCACAGTGGACACAGACATTAAAGCTGTCAGGAAATCCAGTCCTGCATAGGGGTACATGAAAGGATCTGAGAACCTAACTGAATCTCAGATGTTTTAGCTAGTTGCCAATGAAATACATCAAGTAGGAAATGCTTCCTGAGACAAGATTCTATCCATGCCTTCTCTGAATTCCCTTTTTCTCTCTATGGGAGGAAAATGCTGGACTGGCTGATCTGAAGCCCTTGTCTGATTTCCCACAGTGTGAAGGGGTTCTTGGTTTTGACCAAGGTCTTGTCTTCTTGGAGGACTCTTTGCATGTAAATAGGGTCTCTGGAAATAACTAATGGTCAGAGGTCCCAATGATGGTGACTTCGGTCCTCATGGGAAGTGGGAGGGGGTTGTCAGAGCACGGTCACTCACTGAGCTGTCAAGTCCCAGAGCCAGGAGCATGATGAAAAACACGATAGCCCAGAACGTGGATCCCGACAGAGTGGAAATGGCTTCTGGGTACAGGATGAACACCAGGCCAGCTCCTGTAAGAAACATCAAGGCCTTATCAATGGCTGAGACTATTGATCAGAGATGCAGGTGGTAGGGGAGCATTTTAGAGCGCAAATAGCTCCAGCCCTAATCAGGATACTTGGTTAGTCATGTTTGGGCTGCACATACCAAAGCTCTGGAGATGACAGGAGAAGCCAGTGAATACTTGTGCTGTTGTTTGGGTCTTTAATGTCCCCCAAAGGCCCCATCTCAAAGACCTGGTGCCTAGCTTAGTGCAACGGGGAAGTGGTAGAGCTTTAAGAGGTGGGTAGGGACTAGTGGGATGTCTTCAGGTCTTTGGAGGATCACCCTTGAATGGCACATTGAGACTCTGGACCATCCTTCTTCTTTCTCTTTAGCATTCTAGTTATGAGGAGAACAGAAGGCCCAGAGCAACCAGGCTGATTGGTCATAAACTGGAACCTCCAAAACTGTGAGTCAAGGAAAAAAAATCCACTCGCTCTTCATAAGTTGATAAACCTTGAGCATTTTGTGAAAGCAACAGAAAGCTGACATATAACCTGTGCAAAAAGGCTAACCCCAAACAGCCAAGCAGAGCACAATACCTTGTTTGGAGAGCTGTTTGTTATGTGCTTGCAGACCCCACCTCCTAAACCCCAAGGGGGATCACCTCTGGTTCTCAGAAGCTCATGGACCTTGGAGTTCATGAGAGACAGTCCCTCCCAGAGCTCAGCTTCTTTGTGGCCATAAGAATAAAGGAAGCAGTAGAGACGCATACAGGTTCCATTGTCAGACAGATCGGGGAATGAATTATGGCATCATTGCTCACTGGCTGGGTGACCTTAGACCACATATTGAGCTGATGTCTTAATTTCTCACCTTTGAAGTCAGTCTGTTCACACTTGTCTTATAACCTTGGGAAAACTAAATGGAGGTATACTGCTGTGATTCCTCACTGGAACTCCTATTGAAGCTTGGTTCCCAGTGCAGCAATGATGAGAGATATTAGGCCCTTGAAGAGGTTATTAGGTGGTTAGAGAGATTAATTCTTTTCTCGCAAGAATGAGCTCTTCCTCTGGGGATTGGATTGACGCTAGGAGAGTAGGTTGTTATATAGCACACTTGGTCTCATGCACGCAGAACTGTTTGATATTCTACTTCTCTTTCTTGAGCTGAGCATGGTACTCACCTGAATTCAAACAGATTTGATTCCTATGCTCTGGGGTCCTCAAACCTCTTTAATCTATAAATCACTCAGTGTCAGATATTTTTCTATAGCAACATAACATGAACTGAGACTTATGTTAAGTGCTTACTTAACACAAGGACTGGTTTAGAGTAGGCACTCCAAAGTCCCTTCTCCTAACCTGACTGGGGAGGATTCAATGCCACACCAGGGCCTGGGGTTGTCTGCAACACTCACTGACTTCCTCAAGGGACAGTCTATCAGATGGGCACTGTAGAAATCTTCATGTTTAGCCCTTATAGTCCTAGAGTCAAGAAACAGCTGTACGGTGTGGATTTCTCAGCCCTTTCTCTTTGGTTGTGGCCAGACACCCACCTTCAGTGGCAACATCTTCAATGTTGACATTGTGCTCGTGAGCCATGTAACCAAGGATGGAGAAGATGGCGAACCCAGAAATGAAGCTGGTGACACAGTTGATGGTGCTAGTCAGCAGGGCATCTCTGAGGGAGAGAAGTGATGCTAGTTGAAGCCCATTTGACTGATACCCTTGCCTCTGCCCATGGACCACTGACAATCTACAGGATCTACAGTCTGAACCCAGCCTCTAACGCTGTCCATGGTTTACATGGACCCAGCAGCCACCAGCACTGGGTCGGTATCTACTGGTGAAGGAGATAGCTGAACAACTTATGGATAGGATAGTTTGGTGCCATACTCTGACATCAAACCCTTTTTGGTGAATTGAATCATCAGCCTCCTTCAACAAACTTTACGTGGCTCCCCCTCCTCACACCTGTCATTCAAGAGACCCATCCTTGTACCTAGGCTTATTTTTTATGACCCTTAATGTGTATTCTTGGAACAAACGAAGCCAGGCAGCCTGCAGGCTCATAAACACACCATTTCCCTGCTTTGTTCATGCCATTCCTCACCACAGATACTGTTCATTCAAGTCCCATCCATTCTCCCACATTCACCTCTAATTTGCTTCCAGGCTCCTGCTTTGATACTCGAGCAAGGAGTGGCTCCATGTCCTTATCTCCCTAAAATCTGCCCTGATGGAGGCCATTCATCCTATCCTTTCTCAAAACAGTCATTGGGATTCTGCCTTAAGCTTTCGATGCCTACCTCTGAAGTGCTCACAGGGCTGGGCCTGCTGCTTCCTGTCCAAGGACCAGACAGACCTCTCATCCATTCTCTGGAAGACCAGCTCCCAGGACTCAGAGCTTTCCAGGCCCTGAGAAGGATCTTACCTGTAACAGTTGTTGTCAAATTTGTTGTAACTGGCAAATGCAATCAAGACTCCAAATCCAGCCCCCAAGGAAAAAAATATTTGAGTGGCAGCATCAATCCATACCTGAAACCGGCAGACAAAAGCCATTACCTACTGCTTCCTTCAGAATGCAACTCTCTCGCTGCTCGAGATCAGGAAAGCAAAGACAGACAGTCATGGCTACCCCACCCTCCCTCAGAGGCAGACTGGGGTCTCCCTGGCATCTCCCAGCCTCAGGTAATCCTCAAAGACCGTACACCGCTGAGTTGCTGATTGGGTCATTTTAATGTTCTGATATTCAAAGACAGTTAATAAACTAGCAGTTCTAGGCTAGAATGCTGGTGGGGAAAGAGCAGAGGGCTCTGACCACCACAGGAGGTAAGGAGGTAAGATGATGAGACAGGAGCAGAGGTCCCTAGTGGACTTCTGTTGTGGTACCCAGGGTGGCCTTGGAAGGCAGTGCAGCTTCCGATTCCATCTTTCGGTTGATGAAAGCTCATTGCTGCTGGCCTACAGCCCTAAAGCCCTCTCCAGTCTTCCCGACCCCAGGCTTTGCTCAATCTGATCTCTGTAATACCTCAGTTTCTTCATCTGTACAGTGGAGATAATTATATCCAGACTGAGAGATACAATTCAGATTTGAGTGGGGAGATTTCTGTGATCCCCTCATTTGTCTTATTCTGAGTTTCTCTGTTTTGGAAACAGAGAACATAATGAGAAGGGCAGCCTGATGAGGGAAGGTACATCTGTCCCTTGAGAACACATGAAGGGTTAGTCTCTACAAGTCAGAATGAATTCCAACAGCTGCAGAGTTGCACAACAAATAGAAGTCTGTGATGCGTTTCAAGTTACAAGGTTGAGCCATGTCTCATGATTGTCTGTTTGCCTTCCTGCTTCCTGCCTTCCTGTCTTCTTCCTGCTTTTCTTCCTCCCTCCCTCCCTCCCTTCCTTCCTTCCTTCCTTCCTTCCTTCCTTCCTTCCTTCCTTCCTCTCTCTTTTTCTTTTTTCCTTTCTTTCTTATTCTTTGTTTTTGTGTCAGTACTAATGCTTGAACTCAAGTCCTCATGCTCTTGCTTGTTTTTTGTTGTTGTTGTTGTTGTTTTTTCCTTAAAGCTGGCTCTCTACCACTCGAGGAACCACAGCATCATTTCTGGCTTTTTGCTGGTCTTAGGGGCATTCTGCGTGTGCTAGCTTTGAGCTACGATTCTCCCATCTCAGGGTCTTAAGTATAGGCTTTCGGGTGCGAGCCACAAGCACCCAGCTCTGTTGTCTCTCTGACAATCATTAAGGAAATAAATTTTCTCTTGGAAATTGCTCTGTGGATGAGGCAGTGTGTTGGGACATTGAACCATGTGGAGGGGGGGGCACACTGGGATGTATCTCTCATAATCCTCTGTTGTTGTTCCTGTTGGATTATTGTGGGTTCTAATAAAATGTAAAGAAGCCCTTGAGGTACATAAGAAAAAAATGTTAATGTTTTCTCAGTGAGGGGAGATTGTAAGGAGATGCTTAAGGTATGAGGTCCTTCTAGGATGGTCTCTGCTCCCATCCTCATCCATTGGACTCCATTACCAAATCATCTCTCCTCCAATGCCAACTGGGCCTGAGGACAGGACTGTGAGCCCGAGGAGGTGGCTGGGGGACAGAGGTGGCAGGACCAGGTCTCCCTGGTGGCAGAAGCTGCTTCATCTGTCAACACAACAGGATGGTGGCAAGGATCTGTGTTGGAGTCTATTGGGGGGGGCTGGCTGGGGTGGATGCAGGCACCATGGGCTCGAGACAGAAATAAGCACAAGACCATTGTCCCTTTCCCAGGGAATTGCTCTCCTTGTGCAGAATAGCATATGAAGGACATGAAATAGAACTACAGAAGCCCACACCATCCGCAGATGGACTCATCAGGGGCAAATCTGCATTCATCCCATGGAGACGCTGCTTTTCAGAGAAGGAAGTGTAGAGCTGGAAACAGATTTTTCCTATCACCTCTTACCCCTGAACCCCCTCCTCTCCCTCTCACCCCCCCCCCCAGTTCAAGGCACTGACCGTGGCCTCTTTTAGGCGGTGGAAGTCGATGTGTAGGTAGGCATTGATGCCATCGGAGGCTCCAGGCAGCGTGACCCCATGGATCAGGAGCACAAACAGCACAAAGTAAGGCAGCGTGGCTGTGATCCATACGACCTGGCAGTGGACAAACAGGCCATGAGAGCCTCCGTCTACTTGTGACCTTGGGAGGTGTAAGGAAATGGGGGACAGGGTCCTTTCCCAGTCAGCCATACCTCCCTCCCAGCTGCCTTACTCCACATACACACAAGCCATGAGCTCCATTTCCAGGCCAGACTTGAGCTAAACTCTAGGGACAGAATAGTAAAGACATAGAGGTGTGCCCTGGAGATGCTTAGAACCCAGTGACCAGGACCTTTGGGAGTAGGATGGAGAGAAAAGCTTCAATAGCCAAGGGCAAAAGTTTGTTTTTCATGCCTCCTCCTTAGCAAAGCTGCCTCCTCATACCCCATGCTTCATGTGGAATTCAGATGGATGGGTGGGTGAGGATGGATGGGTGGCTGATTGGATGGCTAATGTCCATAGTTGGGTAGATGGTTTGACTGATGAACAGATAGGGTGTGTGTGTGTGTGTGTGTGTGTGTGTGTGTGTGTGTGTGTGTGTGTGTGTGTGTGTGTGTGTGTGTGATGGTTGTGTGGATGGATACACAGGCAGGTGGATGGGTGATAGAACAGAGGGTTAATGTATGGTTAAGTTAGTCGAGGAATGAATGAAAGGATGAACAAGTGAATGGATGGATAAATGAGCCAACAGGTGAATGGGTCCACATCTTGGTGATGGGCAGATCTGGGTTCAGAGGGAATCAGAGGTTTCCTTATTTTTTGCTATCCAGTTGTTCTTCCGTTGCTCCTTTGTTCTGTGAATGTCTGTGGATATGGGATTTTGGCACCTCTGTTTTCTTTCAGGGCAGGGCCAGGATGGAGAACTTGCCAGTAACCAAGAAGTAGAGAAACATGCCCTGGAAACTGGGTCTCTTGCATCTGGGTGGCCTCCTATCTTTGATTTGTTCTCCCAAATGAGGGCAAATGGGTCTACGTCCTTGGCAACAGGTTCAAGCAGGAGCCCTCACACATCCTTGTGACGGGTCCTAATTACTATGGTCCCTACAGCTCACGTCATCAGCAGCTGCAACCCAGCCTCACTGCCCAGCCCAGCAGCTGGGTGCAGCTGGGCTCCTCCCATGGAAGCAACTGTATCCTGTGTTCTGACTTCAAGGGATCTTGAGGCCTGGAGATGGCCCTGCATTTGCCACATGTGAAATTCCAACATGGATTTGATTTCCTCAAGGTACACATCGGGACATGACAGGGCAGACTATGACCACAGTCAATCACCCAGAAAGCAAAGCATGTTTCGCCCATGTACATGTGCTCAGAGCTCAACTATCTGAGTCCAGTTCTCAGAATTGGTGGTAGATGAGCACTTAGCTGCCTGAAATCTTGTGTTGAAAAAGAGACTGTCAGATCTCTGGGCAACAGCTGAGTTGTACTCATGGATGCCCTGCATGCACACTGGGCAAAGAGAAGGGAACTTTGACCTCTGTCATCTCAATCCCAAGCCCCCCAGCTTCTGAATTTCAACCTTCGATGCATCTCTGTCCACAAGAAGCTAGATGTGGTCCATCTTAAAGCAAGAGATAAAGAAGTCAATAATCAGCCACGTGCTGGTGACTTACACCTGTAATCTTAGCTCCTTAGGAGGCTGAGATCTGAGGATTGAGGTTTAAAGCCAGCTAGGACAGGAAAGTCCAGGAGACTCTTATTTACCATTAACCACCAGAAAAACAGAAGTGGCACTGTGGCTCAAGAGCGCTAGCCTTGAGCTGAAGAGCTGAGGGACAGTGCCCAGGCCCAGATTCAAGCCCCACAATCAGTAAAAAACAAAAAAACGAAAAATGAAAACAGTAAGCGGTCATCATTGGTCTCAGTTCTTGAGAAAGGTCACATTCAACTTCTGCTTTTATCCTCCTGATGTTTCTGTGAATAATTTGTATGGTTTCAGGGAACCAAATCCAAACTAATTATGAGAATAAGGAAGATCATGGCTATATAAAAGGAAGAGCTTTCAGAGGATAATGGGACCACACTACCTAGAAGGATGGCAAGATCTCTGTCATTGAAGATGTGTTCACCTTATCCTGAAGCCAGGCTTTGGACAAAGGATAACCTAGATTAAGATGAGATCTGTGGACCAATAGCATCCCCATCACTGGGGCCTTGTCAGAAATAGGAATTCTTACTCTACTGTCACAGAACCTTACCTCCTGAGATCTCAGCTTCCTGAGTAGCTCAGATTACAGGTATGAGCCACTGGTACCCAGGTAGAGATCTGACTTTTGATGTGCCTTTCAGATGATCCTCCTAGGCATCAGAATTGGAGAAGCTTGAATTTCTAACAATTAAAATTAAAATGTCCATGCTGTATCACTGTGGAACTGTATATAACCTTTATAGACTTAAGAATCTGAAATCTTCCAAACTGGATTTCTGGGCAGTTTCGCTAATAATGAAGATGCTGTCATTGTTATTGTTTACAAAGCAGTGTTTTTATGGTGTATTGTATGCACTGGTGTTACTTAAGAAAACACTGAAGCACATGTATGCTTCATGTGTAAATGATGTTGTTAATTAGAACTGGGTCCAACCAAGTCACAGAAGCAAGCCCAGTGGGAAGGTAGTGTGAAAACTTGGCTACAATTATGACTTGAATAGGAAAGTAACACTTGGCTATTTACATATTCTAGCAATCAGGTTTCCCTTGAATTGGTCTGGCTTTCTATCTCTCCAGCCTCTGCCAGAATCCAGATGTTCCATATATTCCCGTTCCCGAATACCTCAAAGGCCTGCAGTGAAATGGGCAAAGAGGAGTGGTTAACTGGTGCCAGCTCTGTTGTCCTGATGGATGCTAAGGGGAAGGGGTGTTTGAAAGTCTAGTTCAGAAGAAGCACAGAGTAGATTGGGGACCCAAGAGAAGGGGGGTGGGGCTCCTGCATGGAGAACATGGCTGAGACTTCACCCTGGACCCTGAGGTGCTCAATCGGCAACTCAGTTGTCACTAAGTGTGTGGTCCGGGGTAACTACTTTCCTTGGCTCAGCCTGTCCCATGCCTCCACCATCCCCAGGGCCAGCATCTTCCCAAGCACAGGCTTCATTTGCCAGGAGGGGAAGGGTACACATTTGTAATGCATTTTGGGCCAGCTCTGTGGCTGTGGAAGCCTGCTAAGAAAGGCTCAATGTCCCGTTCCAGATGAAGAAATGAGCAACACCCTTGATTTTCTCATGAGCCAGTTTATAAAAGCAATTAGAGACGGGGTACAAGAATGTCCTAAGTGACGCTTATTCTGGAAATGCCCTCCCCTGTGGACTGCCTGGGGCCTCTGCCACTCAGCTGGGGGACTTGCGTAAAATGTGGACTGTGGCTTCAACTGAAGCATACAAGGGGGACTCACATTCTTAACTCTCCATGCTTCCACGTGGGGGACTTCTGTAGTGTGGTACTTCTGGCCCCTCCCCCATGAAACTCTGTCTCCTCACCTCAGAAGGTACATTTGGCCACAGCATCTGAGCATGCTCAGCTTGGCACCCCTGACCTCTCTGTAACCCTAGTCTTTCTGCAAATCACTTAGGTTCTGCTCTGGCCAAGTTCTAAACTAAATGAGATGGAATCTATCTTCCCCTTTGGCAATGGCTGTAGGGAACTTAATTTTGGATTGCAATATTAGAAGTCTGTGGTGGTCCCACACCCAGGCCAGCAGAGCATCCATCTTCTGCAGTTTGAAGGGGGAGCTATGATTTCCCCTTTGGGCCTCTGCAGAGGCCAGAAGAGCCCTGTTCTTAGTGGTCAAGAGAGGTGGACAGAACACTAAACAAGGCCAGCCTGAGGCTTCCATGCCTCAGTAGCTTTCTTTACTAAGTTCCTTCCACTAGAACATCTTTGCCCCTATGCCTCTCCTTACAAAGCAGCACAAATGCCACTGTCCCCACAATATTTTTTTTGGGGGGGGGTCCGGTCGTGGGGCCTGAACTCTGGGCCTGGGTGCTGTCCATTAGCTCTTCAGCTCAAGGCTAGCGCTCTACCATTTGAGCCACAGCACCACTTCCGGCTTCTTTTCTTTTTGCTTATGCATTGCAGAGGAATCGAACCCAGGGCCTCATGCATGCAAGGCAAGTGCTCTACCACTGAGCCACCTTCCCAGCCCTGTCCCCACAATTTTTGCAGAACCTCTCCAATCCCCATGGCCCTTTACTTCCTCCATGAATGCAGCATTCTATGCTTCTGATCATAACCCAGGGACAAGAATATCTTCCATCTCAAGTCTAACTACACATAAACATACCAGTGGCCATACCAGAAACAGAACACAAGCACTTCCTCTTTACCATGTACATAGGTTCTTACTATCTAGCCTATTTCATGACAAAGCAAATTGTGGGAATCAACTAAGCTGATTTAATGACAGTTCAAAACCCAATTAACCTTGAGGATGTGACTCAGGTGCTGTAGAGCTTAACTAGCACATGCAAGGCCCTGGGTTCAATTTCCAGTCACTGCAACAATTTACACCATATATATAATTTATATATACATATATAATTAAATAGTTTATATGTAAAAATTATATATAATTATAGATGAGTATAATTATATAATAACATAATTATATATAATAAAATAATTTTACATGAATAATGATACATAATAATTATATGTGTAATTGTATGTGTGTAATTATATATGATAATTATATAATATATATGTAACTTGACTATCAAATGGGAAATTATCTACCAAAGTAAAATTAAACTTAAAATATAAAGCAAGATATATAATAGCATGTATAGTTGGTGACCATTGATGTTTATTTAAAGGGGATGTGCACATGTGTCTTTGGATAGATACCCAAGATAGTGGTGACATTGGCTGGCCCATAACCTTTTAGTAATATATGTAGATACAAAGCATTTAAGTAAAGAATTTATCTTCTCTCTGTTTGCATCACTAGCATCAAACCTAGCACATAGTAGGTGTTCATTAATAAGTTCATAGAATGAATTGATTTTCAAAGAACACAAAATGATGTTCCCCACACTTATTTACCCACCCATCATTCAGTCCTTCAGCAAATATTTGCTGAAGACTTGTGACATCCAAACACCAAGATAGAACTGACCTAGATTGGCTTTTCTCTGCATCTGCATTCCTTCTAGCCCCACTCTACAGTTTGTTGGAACTTTTCCTTAGAAAAGACTGTATCCCCAACACGATGACAGGAAAATCCACCTCCAATTCTTAAGAGATTTTATCCCCAGGGCTGGGAAGGTGGCTCAGTGGTAGAGTGCTTGCCTTGCATGCATGAGGCCCTGGGTTCGATTTCTCAGCACCACATAAGCAAAAAAGAAGAAAGCCAGAAGTGGTGCTGTGGCTCAAGTGGTAGAGCGTTAGCCTTGAGCTGAGGGACAGCGTCCAGGCCCAGAGTGTAGGCCCACAACTGGACCCCCCCAAAAAAAAGAACAAAGAGATTTTATCCCCATTAGCTGCCGGTGTGCTACCCCATCTTTGCTCTCAAAGGCATGACCAAGAACTCTAGGTTCCAGAAAGAAGCCCGAAGCAGCCTCGCTCCCCAAGTCAGTGAAGCTTCTCCCAAACTCGCACCTGTCTGATCATAGTAGATTGTTGCCTTGTGACACCCACCCCACGAACTCAAGTCTGGTCCCCTCCCACAAGAGCACTGGGCTTCACCACAAGACTTGTTTTGGCCTTTGGGGCAACAGAAAGTATGATTCAAGCAGAGACTAGAAGAGCTATTTCAGATCAGGACCTGTCTACTTGGAATATGCTCTGGGAACTCAGCTGCCATACTGTGAGATTCCTAAGCAACACAAAGAAGCTATGTGGAGACAAGCCAACGTGCTCTGACAGTTCCAACAGAGCTTCTAGCCAATACCAACTACTTGCAACGTGTACACACTATCTAGAAAGTTCCAGCCCAGTCCAGGTCCCAGATATGTGACCAAGGCAATAGAACCCAGAGCAGAAGAACCATGAAGCTGAGCCCAGTCAACTCCTAGAATCACAAAAAAACAATGAAATGGTTTTTGTCAGTTTATTTTGGAGTGGTCTGTCGAATAATAAGAGCTAGCAAAAATAGTGGAAAACATTTCCTAGCTACATCTTCCTTGTTTGTTATGTAGTCAAGTTCTAGTCTCTGTAGTAAGTACCCAAGTAGGTTTGTCCTTCCCTTGCTGTTCTTCAGACTAAGAATTGACATGCAGATCCCAGAGGAACAGCCCTTGCAGGGCTTCTAACTTTGTAACCTTCTCTCCAAAGCACCTCTATACCCTTGGGGCTCTCAGCATTGTGCCCGAAGAAATAGGAAGCCACAATACACATCTGGATATCTTCCTGGGCATTTTCTTTTACTTAAAAATTCAGATGGGAGAAATTTATTGATTTGATAATAAATCACCCAGAGTAGGATGGCTCATTTGCATGAAATGTTAGGTCCGAATTCAAGATCAAAGGCATCTTAATATCCTTAGGTTTTGTCCCAAGGCCTTTAAGTGGCCCAGTCTCTAGACTATTAGGAAAGCATTGGAATGGAAGTATGAGGCACCTTGATCCACTGGTACCTCTATACCTTGCTGTTGAGGAGAGTCTGGCTTAGGGAGGGAAGGGCATGTTTTCACATCAGTGGCAGAGCTGAAGATGGAACTCAGGCTTGCTTCTCCTAGTCCCACCTTTTCTTTCCATCAACCATGTGGTCATAGCTAAAAACACAGACTTCTTCCCAAGACCAACTTCCCAACTGAGAGAGAAATAAAAGATCCACTACCTTTCCTGATGTCTTCACTCCTTTCCAGAGGCTGAAATACAGGACGATAATGATGACCATCAGACAGAGCAGGAGTTGCCACTGGGGCAGGCCAATGTCATGAATTCCGCTGCTCTCGTGGAGGTGCAGGACGCCACGCCTTCATGGAGGAGAGGGAAGGAGACCAGGAAACATGGTGTCAGGATGAGCGAGGGCACAACCACAGTCTAGTCCTGCGAACTCTCTGGAGACAGGACTCAGCTACTCTCCCAAACTCTAGAGCACCAGCCACTGCCGTGAAGCATGTGGACGAGCTCTGGTCAGCTACAGCCTGCACCCAGGATGGCTCTATGAAATAAGACCTACTGCAGGCTGGCCTGGGGAGACAATGATTAGACAGGAAGGGCCTCTCCTCTCTAGAGCTCAATGCTAGCCAGCATTCCTAGTAGCAGGAGGTGTTAATCCCCATCCCCATGGCATATTTGGCTATGTCTAAGATGATTTTCATTAATGTGACTTAAAGGAATGGAGTGCTACTGTCATGATGCCCATGACTGTTTCCGACTATCATTGGAGAATTATCTCACCCCAAATGCCCCCGCTACTGGACTTGGGTCTGAGACACAGGAATCAACATGTCTTCCTATCAGAGAATATCCGCCAAAGTTAGAGAGGTGGAAGGGACAGGTATTCTGTGCCCCAGCAAATCTGTCCCTAGGTATTTACCACAAAGAAACTGGTGGGTATGTTCACCAGTAGATGTATTCTAGAATGTTCAGAGCAACATTGTTCACAATGACCTCAAACTACAAACTATCATCAATGATAAAATGAATAAATAATGTTATATATAATATATAATGTTATATATATTATATATAATGTTATATATTATATATATAATGTTATATATATTATATATAATGTTATATAAAGTGGAGTATTAATTATGCAGCATGGACCTCCACATGGTTGAATTTCCCACATATGATGTTTTAATAAAGAAGTCCAGCTGGGCGCCAGTGGCTCATGCCTGTAATCCTAACTACTCAGGAGGCTGATATCTGAGGATCACAGTTCAAAGTCAGACTGGGCAGGAAAGTCTGTGAGACTCTTTTCTACAATTAACTACCAGAAGACCAGAAGTGGCATTGTGTTCAAGTGGTAGAGCACTTGCCTTGAGCTGTAGAGCTCAGGGACAGCAGGCCCAGAGTTCAAGCCCTAAGACCAACAGTAACAACAAAAAGAAGTCCAACTGAAAGACCACTCTCATAAAGTTCCACATAACAGGTGCGGTTGATCCAAGAGGCTAGGAGTCAACAGAGGTGTATGCTGGGGCTGGCAGAGGGGCACCGACTGAGACACCTGTCTTGCTTCGATTCCTGACAGTCACACAGCTGGGCTCAGTGGCCGACCTTCATTCAATGGACCCTTGACAATATTTACATCTCTGTAACACCATCCATCAATAAATATGTGTGATTCTCTTTTTAAAATCAAATAAAAAAACATGCAGAACAAGCATTCTGGAGATTTGAGAATATGGAGGTTCTTCAGACAATGATACAGTGAAGGTACAGAAAACAGAATTGCAAAGCAAAGGATCACTTGGTAATTAGAACCTAATTTGAATCTGCTAGGATAGAGATCAAGGAAGTCCAAGAGGTAAAATAGTAGAAGAGGCTTCAGGAGAGAGAAGGGTCCCCCTTACGGTAACTTCAACAATTCCACACCTCAAAGTGAGCAGGGCTGGGACACAATGGTGTGGCCTGTGCTGTGCAACCACATCATTTGTTCCTCAGTGAAAATCTGCTTCCAGCTGCCCATATGGCCCTCAGACACACCCAAGAAACTGCTGGCACAGTTCGTTTAACTCAGGAAGTAGCGAAGTAGCGGAGAACTTGAAATCACAATAAAGTGTGCAAAGTGTCAGGATGGCTCAGGGCCGCAGTCCCTGAGGCTGCAGTTGGCTGCCACTCTTGGAGACCTAGTTCCAATGTCACCTCCTCTAGGAGGGCTCCCTGATCACCCTTGCTAAAAAATAAACAAAGCCAGGTGCCGGTGGCTCACACCTGTAATCTTAACTGCTGTAATCCAGAAGGCTGAGATCTGAGGATTGCGGTTCAAAGCCAGCCCAGGCAGGAAAGTCCGTGAGACTCTTATTTCCAATTAATCTCCAGGAAACCGGAAGTGGTACTGTGGCTCAAAGTGGTAGAGCACTAGCCTTGAGCTGAAGAGCTCAGGGACAGGGCTCAGGTCCAGAGTTCAAGCCCCACGACCAACAAAAAATAAATAAACAAAAATCTTTAGCCCTTTCAGTTTCTGTGGCTCTTGGTTCATTTGCCAGCAGAGTCTGCCCCTGGGACAGCCAGCTTGACTGTAAACAGTTGTCCCTCAGCACCATGCGGTATGGGTGCCAGCCACCACCCATAAAGACCCAAACCTGCGGACTCTCAAATCCCTTATATATAATGAAATTGTATCTGCACATCTGCTACACAAATCCTTCCACATATCTGAAACCATCCCTGGCTTGTTTATAATACCTAATACAAAATGACAAGAAAGGAATGTTTATACATGTTCAGTACACAGGCTATTTTTTTCTAAGTCCTTGCCATCCCTGGTTGGTTGGATCCCCAAATGCTCAGTTACAGGGGGATGAATGAACAAGGCTATCCCAGGAATGGGGGTGGATTAGTCAGGCCTGGACCTCTCCAAGGCTCAGCATCCAGGTCCACCTCACGTAGAGCTGGGAAGCAAAGCCCCATCTCCAGTGCTCACTCACTCCTCACTTCTCTTAGTAACTCCCCTTACTACCGTGACTTCCCAACTCTCTCCTCCCGTTCTTTCATTCTGGTCTAAGCAACTGCATATTTCCCATATGGAAATCAAATTTCTCTCTTGTTTTTCCTTCTACAGGTATTTGCTTTCATCCTGGACTCAGTCAGAGCGAGGCTGGTGGATAAATTCATACTACAGTGTTACAGGCAAACAACGATTTATATCATCCTTCCATGGTGTGATGCATTAATCCAAAAGAGACCACATTAATAACAAAAATGGCACATATCTACAATAGGCAGGCCTTTGATTATCTACTTTGTCTGAATGTTTTTCTCTCTCTCCCCTCTTCTTCCCTTCCCCACCTTTCCTCTCTTCCCTAGTCTCTTTTTCCACCTCCATCTCTAAAGTGGTAAGGAGAATGAAAGTACTTTGATGCCCCAAACAAAAACAGTGTCATCATTCTACGTATTAAATTTACCCCAAATGAATAATGTCAAAACAAAATGTTTTAAAAATCTTTTATACCATAAAAAGATCTACTTCTATTGGAGTCTCACTCTTAAGTAATTAAGTGACAAACCCCCCCCAAAATGTGGCCACCCCTGTGTCTGCCGCTCTTGATCCTGTCTCTTCATCTGTTCTCCCCTCCCAAGCCAGATTCATATTCCATTCCTACAGAACTATTGCAAATATTCCTTCATCTCCTCCAACCCTGGTCTTTCTGCCTCTTGCCAGCTCCCTTGACATTCCTGTCAGTGCCAAAGTATTATTTAAACATTGGCATCCCCCGCCCAGGTCCTAAGAGGTCCCTTATTACCTAAAACAGTGACTCTTACTGGGGAAACTTTGTCCCCTGATGCTATAAGATCTTTTTGGTTATACTTGGTGAGAGTAAGGATGCTCTTGGTATCTTCTAGGTAGAAGCTAGAATATCAAAAGTTAACAGGATAATGACCACCCACTTCTATTTCTCAAGAAAGAATTGTTCAACCCCAAACCGAAAGTGCCAGGATTGTGAAATCCTGGTCTAGAGGGTACCAAAGTAAGCTTTTCAGAATCTCCCATAATGCACCCCCTGGCAAGGCCATCCCTGCCTCTCCACACCCTGCCTTTTGTTCTGGCAACAGCAAGACACTTTTCTGCTGTTGTTGGATGCTCTCCTGGCTCTGGCCTGGAGACCTTCCGTTCCCAAAGCCTAGAACGCATGTCCCCACCCAACTTGTCATCCTAGCAAACCTTCTCATTCTGCCAGTCTAAACTCAGAAAGAATCCCCTAACTAGACACAGACAGACAGACAGACAGACAGAGAAAATGAAAAAAGAGGAGTAAGAAGAAGAGAAAGAGGAGAGCAGAGGAGAGAAAAGGAGGGGAGAGAAGAGAGGAGATGGAAGGGCTAGGAAGAAAGGAAAGGGAAAAATACAACTGAACACATTAAAAGGTAAAGAATGTCCTGGTCCCTTCACATTTAATCCTGCTTCTTTCCATGGGCTTAGTGTTGAATGGTTTTAATTGCTTTTTGACTAATTTAACTACGAACTCATGAATAAAAGTCACTAAATCATCTATGCTTATCCTGAGCCTTGTAAACATGCCTCTAAAAGCCAAGTGTGGTGATGCATACTTATAAGCCCAGCTACTCAGGATTTGGAAGTAACAGGATCGCAGTCCAAGGCTGGTCCTAGATTTAAATAAAACATGAGGCCCATTCTGAAAAAAATAAACTAAAGCAGAGAGGTACTATTTAAGTGGTAGAGAACCTATGGAGTAAGTGCAAGGCTTTGAGCTCAAATCTCATGACCACTAAATTGCTTTTTTTGCTCAAGGCTAACACTCTACCACTTTGAGCCACAAGCATCACTTCTGGCTTTCTGGTAGTTAATTGGAAATCAGAGTCTCCTGGATTTTCCTGCCTGGGGTAGCTTTGAACTGTGATCCTCAGAGCTCAGCCTCTTGAGTAGCTAGGATGACAGGCATGAGTCACTGGCTCTGGGCTTATCTAGAGATTTCATTAGTGAAAAGCACCAACCTCCAGAGCTCAATCTCATGAAAAAGCATGAGAATCCAGGCTCCTCTGGCCAGCAGGCCCAGGCTGTGGGAACTGGTAAAAGTAATGGTTTCCTTAGCATTTTGGAGCAGCTCGCTGAGTGTGACTCATCAGTGAGGGTACTGCCCAGACGTTCCAAAGTCTATGTGCCAAAAAGCTTCATTTTCTTTCTTGATGCTTAAAGCCCAGAGGTTTGGAGGGGGAAATCTCTTCCTCGTCATGGGCCAGCATGGGGTAGAAAGTTCCTATCACCTGCGTACATTCCCCAGAATAAAGTCAGAGCTCTGCCTTTCTTTTAGCCATGGGGCTGCTAGGCTTCAGGCCTGGAGCCTGGGGAGAACAGCAATTCTGTTCCCATGAATTCTGTGTTCAACCCATCAGCCTAAATGAGTACAATATGCTAACCAAACTGGCCAGGAGGCTTGGGAGAAAAGGAAAAATTGTCTAACTTCGGCAGGAGCTGGCACTGGAAGTCCCATTTGTTGGCTTCCCAGACCAAGTGGAGTTGTTTTAAAGCAGAACATTTAGCTAAAATGGCCATGGACCCTAGAAAACCCAGAGGCTGTCTATGTGAACGCTATACAAAGCACATGGGCAGGACCAAGGTGAGAAAGAAATGCATGAGAAGGCTTACTATCTACTTGCAGCGACCCCTGTACTACTATCCCAACTAAACCCCCTACCCTACCTCCTGAGACTCTTTTGACAGAAAAGAAAGACAAGAGAGAGACTTGTGGATGGGGCTGGGGGCCTTGGGTTAGATGGCTGGCGCTCAGATGCCACTTCTGCTATACCACTTAAAATTGAGCCTCTACTTGCTAATCTGTAAAATGGGAATCATTTCCACCCCCCACTCTGTGAAGGTGAAAGGGACTGGCTATGAAGACCTGTTCAGGATCTGGTGCAGGATGCTATGAAGGCTCACAGAGGTCAGGGTGGAGAAGTGAATCAAGAGAGAAGAGAGATATCTGCAGGGTAGAACGCAGCTGCAATGAACTCCTCCTTCTGCTTCTCACTCTAGGCCCCCAAGTCCATTTGGGGAGTTATACAGGAGAATGACATTGTTGTCCACCACATCCTGCTCACAACTGAGCCTGAAAGAAATCTAAGTCCCAACTAAAAGTAGCCAGCTTCTCTAAAGTCGTCTTGCCTGGTACAGCCGGGTACCTCTGCTGGGGTAGACTTGCTGACCATCAGAGGAGGAATCAGATACTAACTAGACTAGAGATGACAAGTCTATACTTTTCTACTTTAATTTATACAGTTGGGCACCGGTGGCTCAAGCCTGTAATTCTAGCTACTCAAGAGGCTGAGATCTGAGGATTGTGGTTCAAAGCCAGCCCAGGAAGGAAAGTCTGTGAGACTTATTTCCGATAAACCACTGGAAAACAGGAAGTGGTGTTGTGGCTCAAGTGGTAGAGCGCTTGCTTTGAGCTGAAGAGTTGAGGGACAGCACCCAGGCCCAGAGTTCAAGCCCCATGACCGCCCCCCCTCCTGTATGTGAGAACAGGAGTTGCTAGAACTCAAGAAAAATCATGCTTTTTTCCTCCAGGAGTGGATAAAGGGAAAGGCATACAAGCAATGATTTGAATTGGCGGTGTCTCTGCCCCTCATCCTTGACCAAACTCCTTGTCCAAACCATGTTCCTAAAACAGGAGGGCCTGAAACCTCAACCCATGAGCAGTCCAACATTTTGGGAATCTTCTGAGGCCATGCTCTACAGAAGAAGGTTAAAGGAGGTTGTTGAGTTTCCATGACGGGTGACAGGGAGCTGTCACCCAGACTACTACAGGCGTGTTGTTGAGACGGGACTGCAATGACTAAATTAGGGGTCCTCAGTGTTAACTAAATGCTAGAATTGTGGAAGAAATGATTCCTTAAATGTCTGCTTACCCGTGGGGGGGTGGGGGAGGCTGGGAAGGGATGGGGAGGGGAAACAAAGGAGGAGGCTACAATGCTTGATAAGAAATGTACTCATTATCTTGCCCATGTAATTGTAACCCCTCTGTACAATATTTTCACAATAAAAAAATAGTCTGCCTATCCTGGCTGCACCCAAACCAGTGAGATCTGAATCTCTATGCCCAGGAACCAGGCAGCAGTGGGGTTTAAAGTTCCTATGGTGATTTTGCTAGGCCTTGGAGCCAGACTGGCTGGGTTCAAACTCTATTCTAAACTGGATTAACTTGGGACAGGCCACTTTTTTTTGTGCCTATTCCCTCATTCACAGAATAAGGACCATTTTAGACTGTGATGTTCAGGATTAGAAGAAACACTTACACAATGGCTGGGGCCCAATTTCACTTGGAGAACAACAAGTCATGATTATGACACCATGTCTGATTAATGACATCCATTTGTAACGTCTGGAGTCCAGCATGGCATGTGGGTTAGGGCCATCTTTAGGACCAGCTTGATCCTGTGTTCCAACCGCAGGTCTACTTTCTACTGGCTGAGACTCCAGATGTTCCCTTGGCTGGGAAATCAGGTCCTAGATCACCTCCACAGTGAAGCCTTCCTTCCTGCTCCCGGCTTCCTCTGTTAAGCTAAAGTTCCTTCTCATCTCAGAAAGTGGTGCTGTGGTTCAAGTGGTAGAGCGCTAGCCTTGAGCTGAAGAGCTGAGGGACAGCGCCCAGGACCAGAGTTCAAGCACCACAACTGACACCCACTCTGCCAAAAAAAGTTGTGTCTCATCTGATGGTTAGTTTCTTCCACATACCTGGTTTTAGCCCCTTAAGGGCAGCTGCCATCCCGGAAATGCCCCTTATTTCTCACAGGTTCTCTAACACCTTCTTGTTTCCTGTTTATTTGCTAGTGTGTTGTCTCCGCTCTCCAGCCCCATTCCAGAACCTCGAGGTGCTGCTGTATCAGCCTCTAGCTCAGCAGCAGGCCTCTACATTACAAACACCAACTAGTGCAAGCTCCTCCTCTTTCATGGTTTGGTAAGTGCTTGAATCAGACCTGCCCAGGCCTCACTGTGCCCACAATAAGGCTTCTGTGACTTACTCATAAAACTCTGCTGCCGGGGTGAACTTATACTTGGAGTACTTGGTGTGGTTGCCCAGCACGGAGGCATTGAGGAGCTTGGGGTCGGTGCAGTTAGGGCTGTTCCAAGCATGACCACATTCAGTCCAGGGCAGGTTCAAGGTGAAGGAAGCGAAGAGGTAGTAGAGCGACCAGGCGATGATGACATTGTAGTAGAAGCCAACATAGAGAGCGATGAGGATCACAGCATAGCCCACTCCTGGTGGAAACATGGGGTCAGATTTTCCCAGGTCCAACTCTAGAGACACTTCCCCTGGGTGGATGGCTCTAACTCTACTCCCCCACCTTCTCAGCTCTCTTCCTTGGTAGCAGATTGTGAGAGCCACACTTATATTCTTGTGTGTGTGTGTGTGTGTGTGTGTGTGCACGTGTGTGCGTGTGTGCATGTTGGTACTGGGGCTTGGACTCAGGGCCCAGGTGCTGTCTCTTAGTGTTTTCTCTGAAGGCTGACGCTCTACCACCTGAGCCACAGTTCTACTTCTGGTTTTCTGATGGTTAATTAGAGATAACAGTCTCACAGACTTTCCTTCCCTGGCTGGCTTTTAAACTTTGATCTTTAGATCTCAGCCTTCTAAAGAGATAGGATTATAAGCAGGAGGCTCCAGCACCTAGCTTTCATTCATATTCTGTGGGCACTAACCATCCCTTGAACAAGGGCTCTCTCTTACCCCTGTCATCCCCTCTGCCAGATTAGCAGCCAAGCTGGAAAGCACCAGGCCCTTAATGCCACCCTGAGAGTTGCAGTGTGAACATCCTGACCCCTCAGCAGGAGGACACTGAGATGCATTTCACATTCTCTATCCTTTCTGGTCCAATGATGCACTCTTTATGGGCTGCCACCTCCTCTTTAACTGATGCTCCTAGGGCCACTTTCCCCCAAAACTTAAGACTTTGTCTCATATCTGCTTCTGGGGGACTCCCTAACTCAGCCTAGTGTATGTTTTGGGTCCTATTTCAACCACCTGTTTCTGCCAGCATATTATCTTTTGAATTGTAGCAGATCCTTCAAAGTTACTTCTTTTGCCTAGATGATTTATTGTTTAAAAAAAAATCTGCTTAAGAAATTATCCTTAAGTAATTGTTAGCCCATGAGGCTAAGGGTGAAGGCATTGCTCTGCTTTCTTGACATATAATGAAGGCCTGGCCAATTACAGTGCTGTTTTCTCAGGGCCACAATGACTGGCTAACATAGTCATAAAAAAAAACTTAAGTCCAATGAGACTTTAATAAAGTCTGAGACTTTTAATAAAGCCATGAATATATGTACATGTATGTTTGTATATATGTGTATATATACATATATGTATACATATGTATATATGTATATAGTTTGTTTATTTGTCTGTTGGTTTGTTTTGATGAGCTTGGTAGGATTTCATCCTAGAATTTTCTGATGGCCATCTTTGCTAGTAATGTAGAAGAATTCACCTGGAAGTAATGTCTCCACAGAAGAAAAGAGACTTAAGACACATAGTAGAAATTCCAGACAACATCATTCAAGCACCTAGATCAAGTTGTATTTGATCAGGCCACTGGACTTTTCTGTAAATAAGCTAATAAATTACTTTGATAGTAAAATGAGCTTACGTTAGATTCTGGCAATTAAACAGAAAAGATACGAATGTACATGTCTTGCAAGATTCTTGCTCCAGCCTATTCTTGTTACAGTACTGCCAACTGAAAAGAGCCTCATGCAATTTTATTTGTCCTCATTGGCATAGCTCTCTACCTATGGCTTAGGTGATACTGTATCTTACTCTGTACCCTTCTTCTAGTTGTATAGGGACCAAAGAATAGCAGTTGTCATGGCTAGTTCTCGCAAATGTGTTCCAAGTGAAAGTGCAGGTGGGCTTATCTTACATTCAAATTGCAATCGCTTTATTGTGGCTGTTGTATGCAAGAACTGTGAAGCAGATTTCTATCTGAGCTTGAAAAGGTCTCATATCAATTTGTCATGTCTGCCAAGAGAACAAGAGGAGAGAGAACAGAGCTACTTGTGCTGGATACTTCTGACATCTCTGAATATTTCCCATACTTGAAAATAGACTCTCTCTGATTCCTGATAGACCTTGAATGGGAACCTAGGTTTAAAGTGAGGGACACTCCAAATGCTTTCTGTGTAACTTAGGGTAGTGGGCCTTCTTGAACTTGTCAGTACCTGTGAACCTAAGAGTTGGTCTACTCCAGACCTCACTTTCACATCCAATTCTCCAGGGACATCAAGAATAGCTTTGAGAAACCCCTTCAACTCCCTGCCAGCTCCCTTGCTTTCTTACCTTTGAAGATGGGGCAGATCTTCCACACTGTGGCTGCCCCTTCCCGGTTGTACTGCCCCAGAGCCAGCTCCATGTAGAACAGCGGCATCCCAGCGATGATGAGGAACAGCGTGTATGGGATCAGGAAGGCCCCTGAACAACACAGGCAGGTATGTGACCCTTAAAGTCTTAGACCCATGTCCACAAGAGCTGCAGGGATTCCCATCCATCTGCTCAACTGGCCATTGCCCAAAGAGTGTTTTGTGGTAGGTACATGGAGTTACCCAGTATACTTAACCCAGGTGACAGCAGGAATTCTGGGAGTAGCACAATCATAGTCATAGTAATGAGGTTCTACAGCCAAATTAGTAAGACCTGGTTAAAGTAAAGCAAAGCTAATAAGCTTCTCTCCGGCTGACTTCTCTCCAAGTAGGATCCTAGGTGCAGTTGATTCAAATGCAGAAACTCTCCTCTTTTTAAAAAAAAAAATTTGTGCCAGTCTGGGGCTTGAACTCAGGATCTGGGTGTTGTTTCTGAACTGTTATTCTCAAGGCTAGTGCTCAACCACTTGAACCACAGCTTTACTTCCAGCTTTTTGGTGCTTAAATGGATATGAGAGTCTCATGGACTTTCTTGCCTGGGCTGGCTTGGAACCTCCTGAGTAAGTAGGATTACAGGCATGAGCCACTGACACTGGGAAAAAAAATCTTTTCTTGTGTAAGGCAAGAAGATTAAGACCAGAGAGGGAGAGTGCGCCCACAGTCACATATGACTGGCTTTCGTAATGTTGCTCATTGTAGGTCTCACGTGACTTTCCTGAACATGCTCTCTGGGGTCTCATAATAGCCACAAGCATATTTTTCAGTCATGGTCATTTTGTCCCCTGGATAAGGGGTGGGGGTGGGGGGGAAGGGCACTGCTGGGAAAAGAAGAGAGTCAACTGTTCCTAAGACACTGTTGATAAATGACAGAAGCAGGATTCACATTCAGGTCTTTCGATCTGTGTGGCTCACCCAGTTACAGACAACTGAAGACATTCTTTGGGGCAAAGGAACAAGAGCTCTGCCCCTCTGACCATGAAAGATACCCAACCACAGCGTGGCAGAACCTCAAGGGGGCGGCGAGGCACTGGGCAGCAGCATGAGTCCCTGGGAGCACCCTGGTGAATTAGACCCAATCGGAATGGCACAGCTAGTTCTCTCTGTGCCCTGGCAGCCTAGGGTGAGGTTGATGGGCTCTGTTTCTATGAGGTGAGTCATGGAGTACATGCCACCTTAGCCCAGGCTGCCAAGTGTAGTAACCACAGCAAAGACCAACTCCTTTTGCTGACTCAGCCCAAGCTGAACCAAACTCCTCCCCACCACTGACTTTTAGCTGAGATGTTGTCACCTTGGAAACCAAACACTCTGACCCACCCACACTGGGGAAGCAGGGAAACAGGGAAATAGGTAAAGATGGCAACACTAGCGATTGTAATGACAGATGCCAGCATCTCACACTTGCTGAGTCTCTACTGTGGTCCAGGCATTTTTTAGACAATGTCTCATGAGATCATCCTAAAGAGTCTACAAAGTCAAGATCTCTTCTATCTCCAACTTACAGAGGTGGAAACTGAGGCTCCATATAGGAAAAAAAAAAAGAGGAGAAGGCACATAGTCTCCAGGGTTAAACTCACCAGGGGACTTAGTTTCTACATTTCTCCTTAGGAAGCCCATGGCTTTCAAGGACAAATCTACAATGCTGCAAGACCCAGGCCCTTCTTGCGATGGTGCCAATGGTGAGGAGTAGAGGAAATGACTGAGATGCACCCCTAGGTATCAGACAGAGCCTTAGGCACTGGACATCTGGGAACTCACTTATACTTCCTGGAAGCTTGCAGAAGCAACACCTGTAACGGTCACTCGGAGGAGGAGAAAACTAAGTGATCTGCCCCGGTTCATCCATCTAGAAAGTCCTGGATGTGGAGTTTGAGTCTAAATCTACATGGCTCCAGAACTCCAGACCAGTAGCCAAATACCCAAAGATTCCAGAGTGTTCCAGCCAACATGGAGAATGAGTCTGCATACTGTGTGGAGAGGCACCTTTTACTGGGGCTTTGGAACTAGCTGAGCCACCTTGTATGTCGGCCAGAGGGGTACTCCAAACCCTGTTCCAGGCTGGAATTCTGTAAATGCCACAAGTCAGGCTCTCATTTCCTGCTTGATCTCTCCCTCTCCCCCACCATATCACATAGAAGACAAATCTGCATCCTTCCACATGTGTGACGGGGGTGTTGGTGATGGAGCTGACGGAGGTGGGCAGTGGGTCAGGTGAAATCAACAAGCACCACTTCACAAGTTCTTAGTATAGGCCAAGTCACATGTAGATTTTTACAGAAGTATCCCTTTGGAATAACTCCTGAGAGACAATGACCACCAATCCTATTTTACAGGTTAGGAAACTGAGGCTTGGAAAGACCAGATGCTTGATCATCCAGCTGGTGTGCAGCTTGGCTTTAAACCTGAATCTCTGCTTCATGGACACCTTTTTCTTCCCACAGAGCCTGGAGTTGATCTTAGGGTCAGGAGCAGGAAGTAAGGTATCAAGAGATTCTGCCGGGCACTAGTGGCTCACGCCTATAACTCTAACTACTTAGGAAGATTAAGATCGGAGAATCACTGCTCAAAGCCAACCCAGGCAGGAAAGTCCATGAAACTCTTATCTCCAATTAACCACCAAAAAGCCACAAGTGGAGCTGTGACTCAAGTAGTAAAGGGCTAGCCTTGAGCAAAAACTTCTTGGAACAGTGCCCAAGCCCTGAGCCCAAGCCCCAAGACTGGCACCAAAATAATAATAATAATAACAATAACAACAACAATAATAATAATAGGATTCTGCATGCCTAAAGACAGAAGCCACTGCCTGGGAATGGGGAAAGGATAAAACGAAGAGTCCTGACCCAGACTTCAGTTTTAAGGTTTTCCACTAGCAACTCTTCCACGACTGTGCAGGCTCTGCAGAGACAGAGGATGGCTGAGCTGTCATGAAGGAGCTGGAGGTGGTGGAGGCCATCTGAGACCACCTCTTCCTAAATAGCCCTGCAGCATCTCCTTAGAAGCTAAGGCTGGATGCAAACCTCCTGGATGTCACTGCCCTGCAAGGCTCCCAACTGCCAACTGCCTCATTCTGGTGGTCCTGCTATGTCTCATCTTCCACATGGCAGCCTCACACTGGACCTGAGAGTCTTAAAGGCCACAGGAGGAAAGGAGATACTTCTTAAAGAGATTCTGGCAAATGGACTTGAATGAATGAATGAATGGATTTTGTGAGAATACAAAAGCATTTGTCTTTTCCATGCACCTTATACAGCCAGACATCTCATCCTTAAACTCCTTACCACATGGGAGGTTTTAGAAGTCTTTGTGCAAATGCCAACTTCTCAGAAAGGAAGTCTCAGTAGTCACTAAAGTCACCAAAGTGGTCACCTGGGCAAGTAGGGAATGACCTTAGGAAAAGGGAAGGGGCAGGCAAGGGTTCAGGGAATAGTGGGGTAGCCCAGGGCTGGTGGGACTATGGTCATGGAAAGACCACAGGAAGAAGAGGAAGGTACCCCGAGGCTAGTCTATTAAGGACAGGATCCCTCAAGATGTGAATTCTGGTCACACGCCAATAGATCTAAGGAGTGAAATTATACAGAGCTAGCTCTGAGCTAACACTCACTGCCTAATGGCTTTCACCAGAGCCCAAGAAAACCTGAGTCAATGCCTAAAATACCCAGGCTTGCCCCCGCCCCTCCTCTAACACTGAGGTATAGGGTATGAGAGTGAATGTAAGAGAGAGTAGAATATTTCTCAGAGCCATGATTGCCCTCAGTGGGCTTGCCCAACACTTGCAGGGTTGGGCAAGGGCATATGGAGAGATCTATGGTCCTCGTGTGGGCATAGCTCAAAATGCCAAGTCAAGCCACAACTGTTAATGAAAACATGTTGTTTCTTCCTTGTCTGACCAAGTTTTGACTGATCAGCTCTTGGAGCTCTAGGCTGCTATTTGATGGCCCAGAGGGAGTCTGACAGGCCTTGACCTCTATATCAATTCTCCTGCCCCTGGCTTCGTTAGCAGCATGAGAGGCCACTGACATGGAACATTATACAAGAAGGAACCAAGCAGGAGGCTCTTGTACATAGGAAGGGAACATCAGCTGACTGACCAGGGAAATCCAGAGTCTGAGTACCTAGAGCATGGTGTGAGTGGGAGGCAGAATTCTGGGCCCAGCAGGCCTTCCTGTCTCTGACTCATAGAGGAAGAGGAGCTGAACATTCCATTACCTGGAGCTAAGGATAAATCCGACCACCAATCCTGCTACTCACAGCCATGAGTTTTTGCATAAATGCACCTCCTTCACACATGAAGACAGTAATACCTGTATCATTGGTAGCTGGGATAATTCAGGATAACAGGAGTGGAGTGCTGGGCACTTGGTAGGTGCTCTATAAATGGGAATGGTGTCCAACCATTACACCCAAGGGCTGCTAAGAAGGGTCTTTGCCCACTGAAGACAGTTGGGGCTCCTAGCTTCTCCATCCTGGGTCCAAACGTGTATGCTGGCCCCAAACAAAACAAAGGCTACCCCAAGCCACGGTTAACTCCATTCCCAAAAGGTGGTTTCCTACAGCTACTGAGAATCTCACTCTTATTCCCCTGCCCCTCCTACACACCTCCCCAGAATGAAGGACCTACTCCTCCAGTACCTTCAGAGCTAAGCTTCAGCTGCCAGCTTTGGTAATCACCTCTGCCCAAGAGTCAGTGGCCTCACACAAGGCCACAGTCCTTTATGGCAGCTGGCATCTAGTGGCCGATCACACTGAAACAAAAAGTTACAGTACTCCAGACAAGACTGAGGGACCATCCCAGTTTTAGGCAAGCCAGTGGAGTTGACTGAGACTTGAATGAATTGACCTAGCCTTCCAGACTCTTCTGGAATTGTCCCATCTGTAGCCTCTACCCACTGTCTTTCTTCTGTCCTCTTTTCGGTCCTTCAGTCTATAGAGAATTAAACAAATGGGGCTTTCCTAAAGCAATATTTGTGTGCCTTTAGCACCTGATGTAGGGTCCCCCTTGGAGTCTTTGACGATCAAAAAGTTAGCTTCCATTGTTCCTTTCTGAAAGGAAATGCTCCATTCTCACAGTAAACCAAACCCAGAGTATTCAAGGTTGGCTCCATCATGTGCTATTACTGAGGCAGGACCGTTGAGCTGAATAGGGCCAACTCCAACCTCATCCTCCATGAGATGTACCTTCTCCTTGAGACCTTTGCTGACCCCTGAGGACCCTGCCTACTATCTTGGAGTCCCTTCAATCTCAGCTCATAGGAGTGGGGTATTACAACCCTTTGCTTCTTTCTTTGGGCTTCACCGATCAGCCAGGAGCATCTACATAAGACATTTGTATTGCACAATTTCCTGGTACTACAGTAGGAAACTCTACACAGAATGATGAAAACTGGCTCTGGGGCCCCCAGGAGAAATTACTCATACCCCTGAAGTCCTCCTTGCCTTCTCTGTGAGACCTGAGGGTAGCCCAGGGGCGCAGGGGGGAAAACACCCACTTCCTGGGTAGATTAAACTCAGCTCATTTTTTAGAAGAAGGTGGGGGGCAGGTTCTCATTATGTAGTAATGTTTCCTCTGCTGTCACATATGTATTTGATTTTTTACTAATAAAGCTGTGACTTGAAAGGTCCTTGAAGATTCTGGCTTCCCATCTTTCCAGCTCTGTTTGGGATTCTCAGAAGCGCATTCAAAGTAGGACCTTATTTCATTCACTTGGAATAGAATAACTTCAATTATAGAAGCTAAAAGGACATTAACTTTTAGGATATATCTGTAATAAACTGGGAGCTCCCGAAGGCAGGGCTTGTCTTTTGCTCTGTATTCCTGGCAGAGGAATACAGAGTAAGTGATTTTGGGTGAAAGAAACATATCTTGGAAGTGAGTCACTTGGGAGATGCAGCTAATGAAAGCCCCAGGGCCTTTTTCCACTTGTCCTGTGGCTTAATTGTTACTTAGGCCCTTGGGGTTTAGGATCACAGGGCAGGATGTAACATTTCTTCCCTATGAAATCTCTCATCTGGTTGGAAACAGCTTCTCTGGTCCTTTTAGCCAGCTCAGAATAACAACCCAACTCATGCTGGTGGCCCCAGATCCAGTTGCCAGGTGAGTGCCTGATTCCTGCAAATTGTGTGCAAACCTGACAACTGGAGTATCACACCAGCTGCCTGGCTGATACCGTGCATATCTGAGTAGAACAGTCCACATAGCTCTACAAGCTTCAGGTACACACAGCCCTGTACAGGCTAGACAAGAAGACACTGAGTAGGGAAACCCAAGCAGTCTATACCAGCCGCCACATCATACTAGTTTTGAGATTCCTAAACATTCTAACCAAGCAAGTTTCCAAAGGCTCATGTGTACCTGCAACCCTGAACTTATTTGAAGGGGGAAGGGAAGTTGGCAGCTGGAGGCTAAGAGCCACAACTTGTCTGGGACCCCATTCAGGAATGCTAATCCTCACCATCCAGTGAGAGATCTGTAGTAAGATAAAGTAAGTCTGTCAGCTATTTGCTTCTTTACTTGCTGGTTTCTTTACGTTTGAGTATGTATCTAGTAAAAGATTGGAAGGGGACAGCATATAGTTCTCTGCTGAAAATTAACTCTCCACCCTCCTATCCTGATTTTTTAAAAAAGGTTTACATTTACAACTAAAAAGATTCAGGTGCAATTTTCAACTATTCTGAAACCAGCAAGATACACCTGACTTTAATAGTTTTCGTAGATGAAATTGTAGATGTTTTTTTCTTTAGTTTAACTTATGAGAAAAGATTTATCTGATGCATTTTCTATTGACTTCCTCTTTAGTGGTTTTTGTCTCTCTTTGTTTGCCCATCTGTCTACTAATAAAATGTGAAATAATAAAAAAAAAATAGATGGCCAGTAAAGTCCAACCTCTGACTTCTAGTTCATTGTACTGGGCTCTGGCTACGCAGGTCAAAGTGGGACTTTGTTCCAGCCTGATTTCCTTCATCAGTCTCTTCTCAGGCTAAATTTCAGGACACCTGAGTCTAACATGTAGTCGATATTATTGAACAATAACAAAATGATAGCCTCATGTGACACATTTTAAATATTCCCCTCCCCCTTTTTTAAACCACAAAGAACATGAGGCTCAGGTCAGCATGGCATGTGACTTATCCAAGGCTACATTTATAGCAAACATTAAAGCCCAGGTCTGTCCAAGCCTAAAATCCATAGAGCTGGGCACAGGTGGCTCATGCCTGTAATCCTAGTTACTCAGGAAGCTGAGATCTAAGCATCATGGTTCAAAGTCAGCCCAAGCATTAAAGTCTGTGAGACTATAATTTCCAATAATAAAACACCAGAAAACCAGAAGTGACTCTGTGGCTCAAGTGGTAGAGCGCTTGCCTTGAGCTGAAGAGGTCAGGGACAGTGCCCAGGCCCAGAGTTTAAGCCCCAAGATTGACAAAACAGAACAAAACAAAAAACTCATAGAGTCATCACAAGTAATTGTTTAAAGCAGACAGCATGGCGTGTACCAGATGGACTCAACCATGTGTGAATGGTAATTCATAGCGGCCTCTTGCCTGGCAGGAGCCAGATGTGAGCACCCAATCTAGCTGCTTGCTCCTTCCAAGAGATCAACAAAGACCAAGGTTATGGGTTCAGAGGGAAAAATCTAGAACTTGGAAAGCAGCTGTGTGGCCTGGTACTGCTGACTCTTCCTTGAGACTAAATGTTCCAGAAGGTTCTGAAGAAAGCTTTTATGTTTCTGAGTAGCTTTCCCCTCCCAAAGCCACCCACAGCCTACCATCATCCCAGCAGCTGGTGCTGGGAAGATGTTAAGACAGGCTGCTATTTCTCAGTAATTCATTCAGAAAATATTAGCCAAGGGCCTACATGCTGGCACCCTCATCATTTCAAACCACCAGTCTGGGCCAGTGCAAACAGACAGACTTGGGGAGTTTCTGTGTTAATACTGGCACTAGGAATGCACGTAGACCCATGTCTGTTAAAACAACAACAACAACAACAAAACACCAGGGCATCAGAATCTTGGGGGTCATCCAAGTTCATGTCTCTTTGTGTCAAGGGCTGGGTGATATCAAAGGTCACAGAGTGTGTGGTAGATCTGGGATTTGAACTGGAGTCTTTGGACTGTTTCCACAATCGCAGAAATATCCACCTGCTTGTCTGCTCACCCACCTGTGGAGCTGAATTCAAAATAACTGGATGGGAGTTGAGCTAGAAGGATCAGTCAGGAGATCTCAGAAGAGATTACTGTGGGGGGGGGACGTGGAACAGGGCTGGGGAAGGGGAGGAGAAAAGGAGCAAACTAACATCTCCTAGAGGTGTGAGGGGGAAATTAGAGAAGAGGCTTCTTCATAACTCCTAGATGGGGGTGGGATGGGGGCGAGGGATGGGAACAGACTTCAGTATTAGCCCACGCCAACTATGAACATCCTAATCAGAAATGGAAATTCACTGGTATAACATCTCCTCCCCTTAGCCTAGCACTCAAGACCTCCATAGCCCAGCCCCAACTTGCCTCTCCATCCTTATCTCTCCTGATTTGCCTTTCAGCCAGCCAGCCAGCACTCCTCTCCTGAGATAATTACACACACACACACACACACACACACACACACACACACACACACACACACACCTGCCACAGGTGCATGCTACAACTCTTCCTATCCAGAGCCACGGAGCAACAAACAGCCACAGCCCACCACTCCTGAGTCTTCCCTAATCGGACCCTCCCTAAGCCTTTCCAGTCCTTGTTACCTCTCCTTCCCACTCCAATGATGTCCATAAATGATGGCAGCCCCCTTCACAAAGCCCGATTCCAGGGCCAAGTTCTCCATGGGCATCACTATATCAAGCCCCCCACCACCCTCCTAAGCTGAACCCCATTATTTACACTTGACAGATGAGAAAACTGAGGCTGGGAGGGTTGCCCAGATTCACACAATCAGAAGGCTGAACCAGGACTTCCAAGCCAAGACTAAGCTCTGTGTTACCAGCCCCGCCCTCAGCAGAGGCTTCATCTCCTGAGTTCCACTGTGGTCCTGTTGTGGGTACCTAGAGATCGCAGCTAACCACTGAGAGCTGGGGCCATGTGATGAATGGTACCTGTTGGGTACAAGTCTGTGGAGTACTTCTACCATATCCTTAAATCTCAGGCCTTCTCTAGGGCATTAGACATTCAAGGATTCAGTGTCTGTCCTCCATGTGTTTAGAAGACAGACGCACAAAAGATAAATTACTAAAAAAGCTTGGGAAGGGTCACTAACTCAACTACTATACCTAGCAAAGGGCCCTTCTAGCCAACTTCACCTAAAAGTTGGAACTGGTGACAGATGTGCTCAATTCGTCCCTAGGTACCCAGATTATTGCACACCACAGATACTCTGCGAGCATGGGTGTCAATAACCAAGTGAACAGGGCCAGTGGCAGCTCTAGAACATGTATCAAATTGGCCATATTGGGATGCTTTTAGATTCAACCAAATGCATAGAACAATGGAAAGGACTGGTGACAGCATGACAATGAGGACTTGGGGGGTAATTAGAGCTCCTGGCAGGTGGAAGTGGTAATTCACACAGCTAGGTGACCCCACTGAGCCAAGCACTATGCCTTACACTGAGAGGATCTGGATAGATATTAAGGATTAATGATAGAGCTCTCACTCTCTAGGGACAGTGTCTAAGGACAAGCAGTTCCTCAGACGGTCACTGAGGACATGGTGGATGTTGGATGGTATGTGCTAAGTCTCCCAATCTGTCTTCTGTGCATCATCTCCTTGCCTGCTGGAAAATACATTCTTCGCCCTTCTTGGGCTTCCGTGCCAATATGCTCAACCCTCCCCAGAATCACTTGCAAAGGTGCAGCTTCTTAATGTGAAAATAGTTCACCTCTGGATTATACTCCTTCCCCTTCCTCTTTCTGCCCACTTCCATCCTAGAGCTAGACATAGTGATGGGTCCACAAGGTAGCAAGGACCCCAGGTGAAGAGTTTTTACAGTCTCCTCTGAAGCCCGGGTCTGCTATCCTAGCTGTCTTCGAGCATTTGACAGTGACAGACTTGTCTCACAAGATGCCTAGAGGAGACCATGGACCCCAAAGCCTCCTCTGTCAGCTCCAACTTGGCTAACTTTCTTAGTGACAAAGAAAAATGCTTCCTTCCCTGGCAGCCTCTGTATATGGAAGAGCTCAACACCACCTGCTCTGTATGATGACCCTATGTAAACCTGGAGCATCATTCAACCCAAACCAAATGTCTATATGAAACAGAGCTGTGAACTCCAGCCAGAGAAGGTCCTGAGCTTTCCTCACCCCACTCTAAACTGTCACCCTGCTTTCCACTGACCTCCCTCAAGTCCCAAGCCAGAGCCATTGCATGGCTGGTATCCCAGTAGATGCAGAGGTTTCCAGAGCTGGGCCGATATCCCTAAACTCATCCCAACAAGGGTGATAGAACTGGGATGGTTTGGGCATCCCAGTAGCAAAGCCTCTGAGGAAGAAGCTAAGACCTTAGAGTGCTGCATCCTGACTCCTGATGGGCTTCTTCCCAGAGGCTATATGTTATCTGGAGCTTCTCCTTCCAGGCCAGGTGGGTAATCTGGCTGCCCAGTAGGAAGAAGGAAAGAGAGCTGAGTGGCTCCCTGTCCTCCCCTGGCCTCTCTTGCCCATTCTACCCTGTAATTCAGGATCTGTGCATCTGGAAGTCTCTGGCCAGTGGCTGAGGCCTCCCACTTCAAGGCCCAGACCAGATCTTGGCACTTAGAACCATATCCCAGAAAGACTATAGGCACTGACCACTGCAGCAAACAACCCCCCACAGGACAGGGGAGTTCTCTCCAGCAATGGCTTCTCTATGTCACTGATCCAGAATCTCTGTCCTCAAGAGGCAGGGGGTCTAGGTAACTGGCCTCAGGAAATCTAAGTCCTCTGTTCTTCCTGGGTCCCTGCCCCATAACCCAGAGTACTGGATGTAGGGTCACATTGCATCTGTCTGTCACATCCTAAACGTTTCTGGTGCTCCTTCAAGAGCCCTCTGTATCTCTACCTTCCTTCCTGCAGACCAGCAAAGGATGGAAGTTGCTCACCCAACCAGGTGCTCTAGATTTTGTCTTTATGCCTACTCATATGCCTATCACTGTCCAAGGTCCTGCCTTGATTTCCCTCTTCTGCTGGGGATTACAATCCTCCATTCTCAGTGAGCGTGGCAACGTCTCTTTCTGCTCCCCAGACTTGCCCAGGAGTCGTCTCCTTCTCCTCCCGAGTGTATTTCTATTCCCGCTCCTAGCCACCTTTGGGGAACAGGTAGCTCTCCCTCTTCCAAAGGCTCAGCACACTCCCCCCCCCCCCCCCCAACGTGCTCACCGCCACCATTCTTGTAGCAAAGGTAAGGGAAGCGCCACACATTGGCCAGGTCCACCGCAAAGCCCACCACCGACAGCAGGAAGTCGATCTTCTTGCCCCAGGTCTCCCGGGGCTGCGCGTCACCGCCCTGGGACGCCAGGAGGCACTGGACGCCGTTGCGCTGCTTCACCAGCAGCAGCTCGGCCGTTTTGCACGCCCGTAGGGGCTGCTCGGGGTCCGAGTCCGCCCCGCTGTTCTCGGGCTGCACCTGCGGATTCATCCGTGCCAGAAGCATGGGTGCGGCTGAACAGAAGAACTTCGGTGGTACTGGGGATCACGCCGGAGCTCTACTTATAAGAAGGGAAAAGAGGCGATCACCGGAGATCCGCCCTCCCCGCCCCAACCCAGGCCCCAGCTGGGGACACCGCGCACCAGGGTCATTAGGATCCGCATGCCAAAGGGGACTCTGGGTTTCCGGGAAAGGGAACGCGTTTTGTTGGGGGTGGGGTGGGTGGGGGGAATTGGCATGACATTGTGCTGCGCGGGACTGAGACGGAATCGGAAGTGGAGACCTCCTGGGGTTCTTTGGGGTGTCTCGGTGGAAGCCCACCCCCTGCCAATCTCCCCACCCCTAAACAGCGCAATTTGGGTACATGGAGACTGAAGTTTCCCAGGGGCCAGGACAAGGCCTGGGGACAGTTTGTCACCTTCTTCCCAGATGGAGTCCTGGCCACTTCCATCAACCCCAGCAGCCTTCAGTGGGCTTTAGTTGGGGAAGCGCAGCCGGGGACCTCCAGCGCCCTAGCCGGGTCCCGCGCGCAGGGCGCACTCACGTGTCAGGCAGCAAGGGGATCCCAGGAGCGGGCGCGGTTCGTGCGCTCTGCCAGCCTCGGGGCGCGGGACAGGGCTCCGCCGTGTGGCACTTAGGCGCAGGCAGAGGAGCTCTGGAGACGCAGGGCGGCCGGCTGGACACGGGCTGGCTGATTCTGGCCACTTCGTGGGGGGGTGGGGGGCGGGCTGGTAATGTAGCCTGCGCCCCAGGTAACGCGCCGATTGCATTAACCCAGCGCCCAGCCCGCTCTGTCTGGAGCCTGTTAGCGCTAATGGAGACTGACAGTGTGGCCAGGGATGGGCAGGGCGGGGGCTGCGGGGCTGAGGGAGCCTGGAGGCTTGAGTTCAAATTCTTCTCTTTTCTTCCCAAGGACATCAGGCGCTCTGACCTCTGACCAGGGAATGACAGCAACAGACTACCAAAACTGGAATCTGAGTCCCCGGACAAGACTGTGGGGAGTAACAACCCCCACCTCTGTGGTACCAGAGTTGTTGACCACCTCTGCCCACTTAAACTACCTGGTCAGAGGTTCTCCATCAACAAATGTGTGCTCTCTGCTCCTGCCAGGACAGCAAACGGTGCCATGGTGGCCCAGAGGCAATGAGATGGTTTTGTCTGGCTGGATCTGCAGGAGGAAAGGTCACAGCTCAGTATTTTAATGTACCTCTCTTATCAGCAGCAGACTAGAAGGACATTTGTGAACCCCCTTGATGTGAGAGGCCAAAGATAGGTAGTCATATATTTTGCTCATGCAATCATTCACCCTTTTACTCCTTCCATTAGTGCACAAAACATTCAACAATTCCCAAAGCCATACATGGAGTTTACATTCCATCCGGGAAGACAGGAAACAGGAAGCATAAGAAACAGGGATGGTGGATGGGAAGGTGATACGTGCTGCTGGGGGTGGTGGGGATGTAAATCACGGGAAGGGAATGCCAGTATGATTGTAGTTTGAATAGCAGAGATGACATGTGAAAACTTGAGCCACTTGGACCAGATAGTCATTCCCTCACTTAGGCAGGGAGTGGATTTTTGTCTGCCAGACAGAGGCTGATGGCCTAGTGCATGCTTCCACACAGCTGGCTAGGCAAGGAGATGGACAGTCACCACCACCCATCAGGGAGCCCCACACCAGGGTGTGAGGTCTGCTACAGTGTCAGATTATCTGATGGTGACCACAGGATTATGCAAGTTCCATAGATACTAAGTCGACAAGTAAGGGGTGTGGTAGGAGTCCCAGGAGACTTCAGAAAGCTGATGATGCCTAAGTGGGATTCATAGGAATTTGACTAAAGCCTAGCAACACTGATCTTACCATGTTTTCAACATTTCAGCCTCAAACCTACCCCAGAACCTTTACATTTGCTGTTTCCTCTGCCTGGGTTATTCAGGGTTTAGGCCAGAGACAGGAATCTAAAGTCAAAACCTAAACATTTCACTGTCACACCACCCCATTGAACCATGTGTACAAGCAAAATTTGTCAACCCTTGGACAAGCTTCATGAGAGGAGAGGCCTGGTCTGCCCACACACTGCAGCCTCCTCGTCCCCTGAAAACGTACCAGGCACCAATTAGTATGTGGAATTAATGAATGAATTGTTTAGATGTTTTTTAACCAGTGGGGCCAATATTTCAAATGTCCTCCAGGCAAGATTCAGAGAAAAGAAGAAGGAAGCCTAGAGGGTGGTATGTCTGTCCTGACCTCTGGGGACTGATGACAGGAGGCCGGAGATCAGGGAACCGGTAGAGCAAAGGTCCTGGGACAGGAGCTAGAAACTGTAGTCCCCATCCATCGAAGATGGTCTTCTTTGGACCATGGGCCATTGTGACAAGACTCAGGGGAAATTGCACCTTCACTCATCTTTCCAAGTTGCAGGTCAGGATGCTGTGGGAAGAGTCAGGGGTCCTACTGTTTGGAAGTGGAAGAGTGGAAAGGAGAAGCCAGGACTCTTGGCGTCCAACTTCCCTTTTCACCCATTATGTCTGGAGCTTCAGTATTGCAGGTACCCTCTGTTCCTCCAGTTGGTTATGATGCCCTGAGAATTTCACCCTCTGTGTAGCCCTATGACCCATTGAAGCCCCCCCCCACGATCCTTCTAGCCACATACTCATCACCAACTGCCACAGCTCTTTCTGGAATTCAAAGCCGATCCCCTCCTAAGTGCCTAAAACTCTACAGACACCAACACATTCCTGGGGTTTATGTGACCCTAGATTTCACGTAATTTTGTGTTCTTCGTTATACTTCCTTATATCTGCCAACTCTTCTACAATAAGCATTTGATACTTACGCAATCAGAAAAATACAACCCACAGTTTGAAAAAAAATCCTTTTGTTTTTACCAGACAATCACTAAACACCGTCAACAAGACAAGATTCTGCCTTCCTACTTAATCGTATCTTCCGTGACTCCAATTCTCTCATCGCTTTCCCTAAGCTTCTTTCCCATCTCCAAAATGTGCTTAATTCTGTAACAGCATGGGAGGACAATTACTATTCTCTGAAACTTATGCTAATACTTTTAGACAACAATGAATTTTTAAAAATGTTGCTCCTGTCTTGTCTACTTCAAGAACTTATCAAATTGTCTCATGTCACCTCCCCTGGGAAGCCTTCCCAGGTAACCACCTCACACAAGAAGAGAAAATCCTCGTTCATAAGGCTTTGTACATTTATCTAGTACCATTATATGAAACAGTGCCCACTGTATCTTGCTCCAAAGACAGCATGACAGCAATGTACACAAAGCAGAGCTAGAACATCTCATTCTCAGCCTAGATTTGGTGTCTTTGGTTGGGATTATTTTATGTTGGACTCTTCCAGAAGCAGAGTCTGAAGCAAAGATCTGAATGTGCAGTGTTTATTGAAGAGGGGGTCTTTGGATGCACCAGTGGGGGCTGGGGACTTGGAGGGGAAGGAAACCAACAGGGTGGATTGGGCGGAGTCCCTGTCACAGGCAATGGTGTCACCCTGTCTGGACCTCGGAGACACAGAACGGGTTCCACTTGAAAGACATGGAAGCTGACGTTTTGATCTACTGAGGTATGAAGTCCCCAACACTTCCAGCCTGCCTGATGTGGAGCGAGCAGAGAGACGCTGATAGGTAAGGTGCACACTGGTGGGCATGGTAGATGATGAAGGCTTAGGCAGTGTCTCCTGTAAGATTGGAGGAAGGCATTCCCCCATAAGTATCCTTACAGGACCAATCAGCAAGTCCTGAGAGTACTCTCCCCACCCCCCACCCCTGTCTCCTGTAGCTCTTTGGCATCTGGGGGACACGATGAGGACACTAGGCTGGGGCTGGTTGAAGGGGAAAGTGTCTTCTCCATCTCCGGCCCAGACTTTCTGCTCACAGTTCCAAGAGCCATGGGCCATGTGGCTTCTCTTGGTGCCCTGCATCCTGCCCCCTCCAGGTGGCCTGAGGGCAATTGGTGGGCAGGAGGAGGCTGGAGCATTATCTGAGCGAACATGGTCTCTGGGGAGGCGTCACTTCCACTTACCCAGGCACTTGGTGATACAGGCCATGGGATGAAAAGAGATAGCTGGTACTGTTAGTCCAGCTCTGGCCATCTCCCCACAGACATCAAGGCCCTGGCACACCGAGGCTGGGCTGGGATGCATCTGGAATCCGAGAGGCTAGGGCCTAAGGATTCTATCAGAGCCTTTACTTCTGGCACCAATCTGAAAAAGAGAGAGAAAGAGAAACCTGCCTGTTTCTGCCCTTCTTTCCCCTCCCCTCTTCCTCCCTTCCTTTTACTATCAGGGGCACAAAACCTGTGTTGCAGCTGACCTGCTCTTGGTTTGATCTTAATTGTGCTGCACTTACAAAACAGCATTAAAGTCCCTTTTGATATCAGACCCCCCCTTTATGAATTTGAATTTGTTTCTTTCAGAGTACTTTCCATTACCTGCCTCTGGGAGTTTTGGAGCTTCTGACTTACAAAGACGTGGCTCTGTCTTTACAATCTTTTCTGTTAAGTTCCAAAGTCAAGCAACCCCATCCACTGTTGCATCTCTGTGTGGACCACACGCAGAGGCTGGATGCCTCAGAATGAACAGCTCTCCATGTTAATAAAAGGTGTCTGAAGCCAGCCATGTCTAAAACAGCCCTCTGGGGTCTCCTTCCTGACTTAGACATGAGCCTGCTTCTTTACAGTCTTGTCTACGGCTGGCAGCAACAACTTAGTTCTGGTTCTCCAGGCCATCAACTTTGCAGGCAATCCTGACTCCTCTCTCTTATACTCCCATACCCATCTCTGAAGCCACCTCTGTGGGCTCTAAATCACATCACATCTCTGCACCTCGGAAAGGACTTAACCCGTTCCCGCCAAGATTCCTGTGACAGCCTCAAGTGGCCTCCTCAATTTCTCCCCCTTACCCTCTGAATCTTCAGTCTTACTGAACTTCCAGAAAGGGTTTTCAGAAACAAGTTCAGATCCTATCACCTTCTTCCTCTCTTATAGCTCCTGGATCATTTGGGACAAAGTTCAACGTACTCCCATGGCTGATCTGGATGAAGGACCATCCTTTTGTGGACTGCCCACCACAAGCCCAGGCCAGTCCTGCAACCTTTAGTCAGGCAGAGACAGAGGCTCTGGGAAAGAAAAGAACAAGGTGGTTTAGCAGAGCGGGCACCAGGTGGTGGTCAGAATCCCAGGCCATACCTTGGGCTCTGCAGTAGAAGCCAATTCTATCAGGAAGTGGATGCACCATGGAAAGCAAGGCGGTGCACATGTCAGGAGACGAGCTAGAAGGAAAAAGGAGAGGAGACCTTTCCCCTCCCCTCCATGAGGCCTCTTTGGGCCTGAGGGTTAGTGGAAACAACCAAGGGACAATTCATATTCATCTCCAAAACAGAAGGACTCACTGTCAGCTGACAGGTCAAGAACCAGGCTCTGGCTATCTGGGAATATGGGATCAGGATAGAAGCTCAGAAACCTTTAGGCTGAGTTGTATTATTAAAAGGCCAAGGGACTAGCCCTACATAATCAGCCTTTTTCAATTGAGTGTAAAATTCATCAAACCTAAGAAAAATGATATAAACATAAGGGAACACTTTTCAGTCTAAGTAATAATTAATATCATCATATGACTATCAAAGAATGTGTCTGGCTGTTCAGAACAAGAAGTCAAACACTTCTAGGTCCCTCTTCAGCCTGACTTTTCCTCTACATATCCCGTCACTCTCCATCCGCTTCTGGAGCTAACTACTACCTCAATCTAGCAATTGGCAATTCTTTCTTTTTCTGTAGTGACTTAGCACTTATGAATATATAACTCAAAGATACATTGGTTAGTTTCATTCTTTAGGAATTTCATATAAAAGGAATCACTCCAAAGGTACAGTTCTATCACTTCTTTGGCTCAATATGATTTTTTTTCTATGCTAGTCCTGGGGCTTGAACTCAGGGCCTGAGCACTGTCTCTGAGCTTTTTATGCTCAAAGCTAGCACTGTATCACTTGAGCCACAAGCTCTACTTCTGGCTTTTTGATGGTTAATTAGTTCTAAGAGTCTCAAAGACTTTTTCCTCCCAGGCTGGCTTCAAACCACAATAGTCAGTTCTCAGCCCCATGATTAGCTAGGATTACAGGCATGAGCCACTGGCATCTGGCTCAATATAATTTTCTTTTTTTATCAGTCATGGGGCTTAAAGTCAGGGTCTGGGCACTGTCCCTGAGATTTTTTCACTCAAGGCTAGTACCCTACCACTTAGAGCCACAGTGCCACTTCCTCAATATAATATATTTTTTTCTTTTTCTTTTTTTTGGCAGGGAGGGGGTCCAGTCATGGGGCCTGAACTCTGGGCCTGGGCACTGTCCCTCAGCTCTTCAGCTCAAGGCTAGCGTTCTACCACTTGAGCCACAGCACCACTTCCAGCTTTTCCTTTTTGCTTATGTGGTGCTGAGGAATCGAACCCAGGGCCTCATGCATGCAAGGTAAGCGCTCTACCACTGAGCCACCTTCCCAGCCCTCAATATAATATTTTTGAGATTGATCTATGATAATGGGTTTTACCATAGTTCACTGATTCCCACTGTTGTGTAGAGTTATTCTGTTAGAGTTTACTTAGTGCATGTGAGGACATTTGGATTTTTTTCATTGTTTTCAGATTAAGCTGTTTCTCCCTTTATACTTTGGTCTTCAGTCACAGATTTTTGTTGTTGTTGTTTGCTTTGTTTTTATGCCAGTATTGGGTCTTGAATTCAAGGCCTGGGTGCTGTCTCTGAGCTTCTTTGGTTAAGACTAGTACTCACTACTTGAGCAGCTTTTTGATGGTTGATTGGAGATAAGAATCTCACTAAGCTTTTCTGCTTGGGCTGTCTCCTGAGTAGCTAAGATTACAGGTATGAGCCACTAGTACCTATCTTTTTTTTTTTTTTTTTTTTAGTATGGAGTGTGAGGTAGGGATTTTACTCCATTATTTCATGTGACTAACAGAATAGCTTATCTTGGCCCAATCACTAAATAATTGCATCTCAGCTCTGATCTGCAAAGAATTCCCTATCTTAAAGTTTATTTGCATGGTTGGGCTTTTTCTGGGGTTTTTCTTCTGTTTTGTTGATCTATTTATCTATGCTAGAGCAATAGCATATTGGCTTAATCAACACTGTCCTAAAATAAAATTTCCTAAAGTGGAGCAAGATCCTCCAGTTCTTTTTCTTCTGGGCAGTCTTGGCAATATTTCTACCTAGAAATTTCAGACTTGTCTTACAAAGTTTTTATGAAAGATGACATTGCGATTTCAACTGTTTGTGTTCCATCTACAAATCCATTCAGCAAAACTGATATCCCTATATCATCCAGACTTCCCATTCAAGAACAAGTTCAACGTCTTCATGTATCTTATTGGTCTTGTTTGAAGAACAAAGCATTATAAATACAGTTTTAGGAGGATCTATAGGCTTCCACATGCAACTGGCCCCTGATGGTTAATGCCTGTAATCCTAGTTACTGAGGAGGCTGATATCTGAGGATTACTGTCCAAAGCCAGCCTGAGCAGGAAAGTCTATGAGACTCATATCTCCAATTAATCAGCAAAAAAGCCAAAAGTGATGCCAGGCACAGGTGGCTCATGCCTGTAATACCTCCCACTCAGGAGGCTGGGATCTGAGGATTAAGGTTCAAAGCCAGCTTGTACAGGAAAGTCCATAAGACTCTTATCTGCAATTATCTACCAGAAAACCAGAAATGGTGCTGTGGCTCAAAGTGGTAGAACGCTAACCTTGAGCAAAATTGCTCAGGGATAGTGCCCAGGGTCCTGAGTTCAAGCCCCAGGACCAACTAAAAAAAAAAAGCCAGAAGCGGAGGTATATCTCAAGTGGTAGAGACCCAGACTTGGCCAAAAAGTCAATGGAGAGCATGAGGCCCTGTATTTAAGCGTGTGCGTGTGTGGACCTGGAGGTCCAGATGGAGTCTTTGTAGTGGCTTTTGGCCCTGTTAGGATGCACATGGTAGCTGCTGGGGGCAGAAAGATGCTGTCTATTTTTCTTTGGTGGAATGTCTGTACTTTGGGGAAGGTGTAGAGCACCCAGAACTTAAAACAAAATTGTTTTAAGGCCCCCAACTTCTGAGTGCTCTATCTTGTTGTTTGAATCCCGAGCTCCCAAGCACTCGTCAGCTCTCCCAATATTGCGAGGAAAAAATTTTGACCTGTGGCAGTGGACGGCAAGAGAGGCCTTCGACCCTGCTAGTATGCACACAATAGCTGCACGTATGCACATGCGCGTGCACACACACACACACACACACACACACACACACACACTTACTACCTACAAGTGTCTGTGCATTCTCACTTTTTATCTCAGGAAACATTTCCAATGACTTCACCCACCATGCATTTGGGCCATGTGATCCAACCCCTGTCCCATTGTGGCTCTTTGATGCTTGCTCCTAGAAGACTTACCAAACGAGCTTTCCCTGCAACCTGGGGACTCAGAATGGTGTAGAGGCTAACAGCAAGGACTTAGGTGCCACACTGCTTGAATATTGATCCTGGATTCACCTCTGTCAGGAATCCTGACCATGTTCCCCTATTTCTCTGTGTCTCAATTTCCTCATTTGTAAAATGGCTACTAAATAAGTAAATATACACAGAGCACTTAAAACTGCACCTATATATCGTATGGGTTACTTGTCATTATTAAAATGGTAATTCCTCTGTCTGTAGAGCCAAGTCTTGCTAGGATTTTAAGTTAGGTTTGTCAGACTTCAAATTTCAAGACTAAGAAGAAATAACATATGTGGATTTTGAGTGTGACTTTTGAAGTTAAATAATTAAAAGCTGAGTTATTTGCCTACTGGATGACCTCCTCCCCCCTGTAAAATGGAGATGCTCTGAAGATGCTATTCAGATGCTCTGAAGGTCATGTTTATCCAGGCTCTGAGATGCCAGTAGCAAGTGTTACTGCTTATAACATATGTTTTCCCTGTTTTGCTACTCTCTTAATTCATCCGGTCTAGTAGACTATTGAAAGTATGTGACCTTGGGCCTCATTTCAGAAACTTGGATCCAGTGAGTCTGCAACGAAGGTCAGGAATTTGGTTAAAAAATAATTCAGTATCAATAACATACATTTCATAACCACTCAACCTAGGCTGAAAATGGCGTTAGCACTTCTCTTACTCAACCCAAATGTATCCCCTCTCTAATCCTGGTACGTCTTCTTTTTTGATCTGACCATACTTAGCTCTTTCTTGGCTGAGACTGATGTTGATACTTTAGGGACATGAAAGGATAAAAAACAAAAAAGCTTCATAGTCACTCTCCAGGCCTAAGAGACCAGCAGCATTGTAAAACTCTTAGAGCATGTATGTAGATGATCATAAGGATGGAGGCCTGAGCTGGACCCTCCTCAGCGTGATGGGCATGAGGTCTGAGCATGATGAAGTCTGGGCCTGGGGAATGCTGTGCTCAGTCTCAGCTGCACTCCTATCCAGGACCCTGAACCAATAATCTGCTTTGTAATGGTGGTATAAGCTCTAGGCCCCACTCCACAAATCAAACAGAACACCTGGCTAGGCGTGTTCTTGGGAGGCCTCATTCCTATTCTTCCTCCTCCATTCTTGAAGTCCCCAGATGTAAGCATTAGAGAATAGACAGGCGAGCCAGGGAGCAGGGGCCAGGAAACAGCATGCAGAGCCCCTGGAGGGTGAGTACCATCATCGTCTATGCTTAGTTGCTGACTTCTTACTTCCTTTACGTAACAAGAGGGCACAGAGCTCCTGGCTTCATACTACTTTGTCCCCTTGAGCTGATGCACGCTTCTGTTCCTCCTTTATCAAACAGGGCTCATTAATGGAATCCATTTCATAAGACAGCCATAAGGTTTAAATACATCAAAATGCATGAGCAGTGTTCAACAATGCAAAATAGACAGATAATGTTTGCTCGTAAGTGATGTGAAAGTCCTCTATTCACTAGGAAAACTCAATACCTGAGGTCTCACAGGTTAGTTGGGACCCTAAGAACTTAGCCTCTGGCCCCTGACATTTGGTCTGAGTCTCCTAAAGGAGGTTAGGTGGCCAAATCATACACTGAAGGAATGAGCCTAGGACAGGTAAACTTCTAGGAGGAAAAGGGGAAGACCTGGAGGTCCAGATGGAGTCTTTGTAGTGGTAGGTGGAGGAGAGGCCAGGGCATCAGGGAGAGGTGACCCCCTGTTTGTCTCAAGGAACCTGACAGACCCTCCAAGCACATCTTCCCATAAGGGACGTTGGTCAGATCTCCATTGCCACAGGGAGGTGGGGTGGTGAGTTGAACTCAGCTCTCATGCTGGACCCCACCAGTACTCTAGGACACAACTTTCCATGGGGAGGGCAGGGTGAAGACCAAGAACAGGTCTGCTGGATGTGACTGTAGACATGGGGTCACCAAGGCTGTGAAGGCTTTGCAGATAGACTCTGTGTGGATTGACAATGAGACTGATGCCCATAAATGTCCCCAGCTCACTGTAGCACAGGAGGGAGCTTAATGATTACAGGAAGCATGGCAGTGACGCCCTCCCAGGCTAGCAGAGAGTGACTGTCCTGCTTCTAGAAGCTTCCATGCTGAGCCTCAGAGTGAACACAAAAGAGTGGGTTCTCCCAGAGCTGGGCCCAATGACTGGGGTGGAGGTGCGGGGGATTGGAGGGTGGGAAGTTTGAAGGCGTTTCCTTAGAAGGAAACTTTTCTTCCAAGTTTTTCAAAATATGCAAATATCTTCTTCATTTTTTTTTCCTCCCTGTCTCCATCTACCACATCATGTGTCTCCATCTAGTTAGAGATGATGACAGTCTGGGCTTAGAGGGACCTCAAGGCTCTTTTCCTGAGGGCATGGCTTAAGGCTGCACAGGCCAGGGCTAAAATCACCTTGAAGTATTTAGGGTAAAAGCTCCTGGAAGGTACTGGTGAGGATGGAGCTATGGCCCTCTACCCCCATTCCACAGAGGGAAGTCTGGTCTGGGTTTTCTGTCCCATAGAATGTCAAACCAGAATTTCATAACCATTTCTTGTCCCCTACAATTATTTCAATTTCCTTCAATATATAGCAGGGGAGACTGGTATTTCCATTTATGATGGTGACCATTTCTTGCATTATTTCTTGCTTTTAACCTGAATTTTAAAATTGTGAAATATTGCATACACACAAAATGTAGAACATGGGCTAACAAACACCAGCTGGTGGCAAAGGTCAAAACATTAAGAACTTGACTAAAGCCTCTGTGGACCCCTTCTGCTCCTCTCACCACCTCTCTCAAGCCCCTATCCTTGGATAGCTCAGCTAATTCCCAATCAGGTCCCAATAATCAATAATCACTGATTATTCCCATCAGGCAATAATCAGTGACCTATTTCTATACATGGTATATGTCTAATAGCACATAATAGATAGTTGAAATACATATACATAATGTGTAAAGAGATAATAGATAGTTGAAATACATATACATAATGTATAAAGTGATAACAGCTTATTCTTAGGTATGGACAACACTGCATGTGTGTTAATATGTGTCTAATAAAACGTCAAATACATAGATGCATATATATACACTACTTACGCATATGTATACAACATACACCTAATACAACTATATATATATATATGATACATATTATGCATGCATGGATTAACATACACAGAAAAGTGAACTCATTGTAAGTACAATTTTTACAAGGTAAATACAACCAGGTGATCACACTCAGATCAGTAAAACTCAGATCAGCCCTCCAGAAGTCCCCACCATGCCCCCCTCCTGAGCAGCATCCCCTTCCTCCTGCCCAAAGGTAACTACTATTTTGACCTCCAATGGCATCCATCCATGTTACTTATCTAAATAATAGAAAGTATCATTTCCAAATGTTTAAAGTTTATACAAATGCTATCATTCTGCATAAATCCTTCTGTAAATGTTCTTGAGATTTGTCCATGTTGATACTTGAGTTTCCTTCCTAAAACAAATGGGCTTCACTAAGAAGAATGAGTTGATTGAAAAAGTAAACATCATGTACTCTTGGAGAAGTGGAGAATGTTACAGCAGGGATTAAGAAATCGCTCTACCTAACTCTATAGCCTTGTTACAGATTTGTAAACTGAGGCCAGAGAGTTAGAGGTGGATCTCGGATCATACCTAGCACACCAGGAACAAGGCTCCAGCAAGTGCCCAAGGACAGAGGTCTTTTCTATTACGCCAACCCCCCCATCCCCCACACCCCACAGTCATCGATATCAACTCTTGTTTCCTCCCCAAGGTTAGCTCTCAACCTTGAACTTCAGAGAATAAACTGTTTGTATTGTATCAACTATCTAAGAATTAAGCCTGGAGTTGGGGCAGGTTTGCGTTGGGGGGACCCGGTCCCACCAAGACAGCTGTCCAGCCTTCAAAGTTATGACAAGTCTTTCACTCGGCAGCCCACCTCGGTGACCTATATTTTAATGTGTGCTATTAGATTATTGCTAATGAGACATCTTAGGGATAAAAGAATTATGCTCGCTGCCCAGGCCATGGTAAAAGTACAATTGAATTAAAGGCTGAAATCGTTTAGGACTCTGCTAGACAACCTGTCCCCCAGGCTGGGCCCGAATGCAGATATTAAGCTTTGAAATTACACAGGAAAAAATAAGTATAATTGATCTAAGGTAACTTCACTCGTCTAAATTAAATAATGTGATTGTTACAGGCAGAAAGGCTTGGGAAGAGGAGCCGGACGGAAAACGCTCTCTATCTGCAAATAAAGTTAAAAGTCAAAGCCCTAGGGAATCGGCCTTCCCTGGCGAGCCCAGCACCAGCCCAGTGGCTCCTGAGATACCACTGGGCATCAGCAAGAAACGGTCCTAGGCCCACTATCACAGAACTCAGGTTTGCCAGGCCATTTGCATCATCCCCTTTCTGACACCTGAGTCCATTTCTGTTCCCAACTTCCTGCTCCCCAGCAGGCTGCCATCCTCAGGATTTGCTGGTTAGCAGAGATCCCTCTCTGGGTGGCTGATGAGCTGCAGCTTTAAAGCTCCAACCAAGCCCCACCCTCTGCAGTGTCAAAGGTCAGTGCCAGCTCACCCCTTTAGAGCAGACCTTCTCCTCTTCCCCACATGCCATGCCATTATTTGTCATTTGTCAGATTGTTTTTGCAGGGCTGCAGAAGACCTGAGCTTGTTTCTGTGAAGCTCCTTCCTTTGAGCCAAAGTGCACACCAACTCTTCCACTAAGTCAAGGTCAACTGAGGACAATACTACTCCTATGGGGTTCATGAAATGGCAGGAGTCCCTGTCGTCCACCTCTGCTCTGAGTCTGTTCTGGCCTTAGCAGGATACTTGTAAGGTCAGATATAGCAACTCATCTGTTGTACCCTGCCATCAAATGTTGCCTTGAAATACTTAGTCAAGCTGTTCACACCTGTAATCCTAGCTACTCAGGAGGCTAAGATCTGAGGATTGTGGTTCAAAGCCAGCCTGGATATGAAAGTCCATTGACACTCTGATCTTCAGTTAAGCGCCAAAAAATCCGCAAGTGGAACTGTGGCTCAAGTGTTAGAGTATTAGCCTTGAACAAAAAAAATTCAGGCATAATGCCCAGACCCTGAGTTCAAACGTCAGAACCAGGATGAACAACAACAACAACAAAAGAAACCCAGATAATTAAACCTTAAAAAAGGATTTTTATTAACTTTAAGTAGCTGTACAAAAGGGTTTTAGTTTAGTTGAAGAGTACAATGCATCTTGATCACTGTCATCCCTTCCATCATTTCCCCTCTTCTCTCCCAACACCATTCGTCCTCTCAATTTATCTTGTACCATTTTCACGTATGTACATTGAATATTATAACTATCTCTGCTCCTTCCTTTGATCTCACGATCCCTGCCCCCTTTCCCTTTGGTCTTACTTGCCTCTGACAACACGTTTCAGATTCCTGGTATTCATTTCATTAAACTGTAAGCTATTTAGCAGAGTTACACCATTGGAATTCTCCTTGCACGTATACTTTCAGTCACAATGTGTGTATATGAATGCATGTAGCCCTGTATATGTTTCCATATATGTTTATAATTTAAACCTTTTATGTGCTACTCTTTGATACTGAAAACTAACTGGAATATGTAGATAGACAAGATTTATTCACTTCCATCTTCTGCCTTGCTTTACTTCTCCCTCCACCCTTCCTCCTTCTTACAAAAGTATTTCTTGACTAACTACTTTGAGATATATTTGCAGTGATAAACAAGTCAGCTGAGGTTCCTTCTTAAACCCGAGCTGGGAGAAAGGTTTAAAAACAAACACGAAGAAGAAAAAGAAAAAAGCAAACAGAAGAAGGGTGTGAGGCTGAGCCAGGAAGTGCTCCCAGCCAGGTGGTCTGACACATGAGAGATGAAGGGATGAGTTTCCCACCCGTGTACATTGGGTGGAGTTGGGGACAGGGATAAGGGGCCTGTGCCAACCACAGGAGGCTGGTACAAAGTGAAGACATGGGCCGTGGCCTGATTTTATGAGAATTAGGGCTTTTCTTCTCAGCACAGTGAGGAAGACATTGAGGGTTTGTTGCTGAGGAATCCGATCAAGGTTGATGTTTTGTTTTTTTTTTAATTTCTTTATTGAGATTAAGTGATTGCATAAATTTCACAAGATTGTGGGATAATGATACTTAAGCTAGAGTGGCAAACGCTTTTTAACCTTCACAAAGCCAATTGTCATTATCATGGTCTATGAACTCTACAAACTTTGACAATACAACGATTTCTTCCAAACTGGGTGATATGTACATTTCTTTCCTTTTGCTTAGTGTAAGCTGTTCCCTCTTTCTCTCTCATTCCCTCCCAACTATTGTTGCCCTGAGTTGCTTAGTTCACTTTCACCAATGTCCTGTGCAGCTGATGGCCCCTCTGCTGTATTTTATTTCCTGTTTCCTTCTGATTCTGTGCCCTCCTCCTAGCTTCCCTCAGATGTGCACATGTATATACCATATGTGGCATCAAGAACATGGAGTCATCTAAAAACAATAACACAAATTAAGAAGAGGTTCTTTGTTTCTCGAGTCCTGTTTACTTTGTCATATCTCGTTGTGTTTTGAACTTAACATCCGCATATCAGGGAGACCATGTGCCATTTGTCTCTCTGCTCTCGGCTTACTTCACGCAACATGACTTGTTCTAGTTCCATCCATTTCCCTGCGAATGCCATTATTTTGTCCCTGCTAATGGCTGCATAATATTTCATTTTATATAGGTACTATAATTTATGGATTCATTCCTCTGTAGTGGGGCATCTGGGTTGTTTGCATATCCTGGCTATTGTGAGCAGTGCAGCAATAAACATGGAGGTGCATGTGTCCTTGTATCCTGGTTCCTGTTGCTTAGGGTAGATGCCTAGGAATGGCATGGCTGGGGCATAGGGAAGGTCTATATTTTGCTTTCTGAGGTACCTACAGACTGCTTTCCAGAGAGGTTGTATAAGTGTACATTCCCACCAGCAGTGTAATAGGGTTCCTCTTTCTCTGCATCCCCGCCAGCATTTGTCGTTGGCTGACTTTAGGATGTGGGCCATTCTGACTGGGGTAAGGTGGTATCTCAGGGTTGTATTTATTTGCATTTCTTTTATGGCCAGGGATGATGAACATTTCCACATGTGTTTCTTTGCCATTTTCACATTTTTATCTCTTCTTCTGAGAAGTCTCTCTTTAGCTCCCTTGCCCATTTAATGCCAATCAAGGTTTTGGGTTTTTTTTTTTAAGGATCTGGCTGAAGTTGGGTGCTAGTAATCATGCCTGTAATCCTAGCTACTCAGGAGGCTGATATCTGAAAACTGTGGTTTTAAGCTAACCTGGGCAGAAAATCCACGAGACTCTTATCTCCAATTAACTGGCAAAAAAGGCAGAAGTGGAGGTGTAGATCAAGTGGTCCAGCACTAACTCTGAGTGGGAAAAAAAAACTAAGAGGAAGACCCCAGGCCCTGAGTTCAGGCGCCAGTACTGGTGCTGGAAGAAGTAGTAGAAAAAGAAGAAAGGAGAAAGTGGAGGAGGGAGAAAGAGAAAGAAGGAAAAGAGAGAGGGAGAGAGAGAAAGGAAGGAAGGAAGGCAGGAAGAGAGAAAAGGAAGAAAGGAAGGAAGAAGGGAAAAAAGGAAGGAAGGAAGGAAGGAAGGAAGGAAAGGGAGGGAGATAGGAAGGGAAGAAGGAAGGAAGGAAGAAAGGAGGCAAGGAAGGAAAGGAGGGAGGGAGGGAGAGAGGAAGAGAAAGTTGTCTGTCTGCTTGGTTGCGGTGTTTGGAGAGGATGGGGCCAGGAGACTGGCTCAGGAGGATCTGAATGGCCCAAGAAGGATAGGGGGAAAAGAAGCAGTGAAGCTTTCCTTCCAGTTAGAAGAAGAAAGATGAGCAGAGAAAGAAAGAGTGGATGGAAGACCATTCGAAAGTCCACCACACAAGAACAATTCCTAACTCAGAAAATATACAAATATATAATTACCCAATAAATTGCTCTCCCTAAATTGCTATACAGATGATGCCTTGGCTCAGAAAACTTTATCTCATCCAGGCCTGTAGGGAGGCCATGTTGGGCCTTTCTCTGCCTTTCAAATTTGGACAAACAAGGTTCTTTCAAAGGCTGCTTTAACCTTGACCAGTCTGTGAACACGACAGGGCACGAATTTCCATTGTTCCCAAGCAGAACTCCAAACCTCACCCTGTAAACACAAAGGTGACTCAGTCTGAGGGACAGGAGAAATTACTTTTCCTCCAAAGCTGGTTATTGAGTCACTGAGTTACATACAAATTCCAGCAAATGATGTTTTTCAAAGCACAAGTGCAAGCTCTTACCTTTCCTGGTATGAACTTCTTTTTCTATTCATTCTGGAGAGGAAAATCTGGCTCAACTCCTGTACTCTTTAACCTCGATTCCCCATGGTGCTTTGGGCAGGGTTCACTCTTTGGACCTCAGCCTTCGCCTCTGTGCAATGGGTGAGAGGGTTACCAGCTCTTACTTCTGTTCTGATAACCTCCATTCGTACCATAGGGAGTACATCCACTGAGTAGTGGGGAGCACTGGGGTAGTGGGAAGCACCTCCAGTTGGGTCCTGGCAGGGATCAAATGAGAGGAGAGTCCGGGGCATGATTATATTTCCTCACTCTCCCTATTGTTTTGGTCACTGGGGTCTTTACAAAGTCATCATTACTTTCTAGTTGTCTAATTCTCTTTTCTTTTTTTCTCTCTTTCCTTGTTTGTTTTTAAACTTTTTCTGGTTACTCTCAGACTTTGAAAACAATTCATTGACTCATTTGACTTGTTAATTCTAGGCTCTCAGGTACAATCTGCTTCTTCTCTTCCTGTCTCTCAGAAGCCAGGCTTATCATTTAACTCTTCCCAGGCAGCCACAAATTAAGCCATTGTTAATTACCCACCTGTTACTTGTGCCTCTAAAGTACCATGCTTCTGGATCCTTCCACTCATCCTATTTCTTGTGATGAGACTCTTGTTTCCAGGAAAGAATTTTTTAAAAAATCTCAAAATTTTGCACATTTTCCTTTAAAGAGATTGTGAATCAGCTGGGCACCAGTGGCTTACATCTGTAATCTGTCCTTATGCAGGAGGCTGAGATCTGGAGGATTACAGTTCAAAGCCATCCTGAGTAGAAAAGTCCACTACACTCTATCTCACTACACTCTATCTCCAGCAAGGCTGGAGGCGTGGCTCGGGTAGCAAAGCATCAGTCAAGCAATGGCAAGGCCCTGAGTTGCAAGACTCTAGTACTGGAAAATAAAATTAAAAAATAATAAATCATGACCCTACATAGAGTAAGTCAGATGATCCTGACAAGGCTGTTACGAAGGATGTAACTTCAGGAATCACTCAAGGAATCATTCTCAAACTCTGGCCATTTGATATGTGCTCAGAAGCCACCATGACAATGTGCTTGCCACATCCAATGTCAAATGAAGGCAACTGTAGAGACCTCTGGTTAGTCTCAAGTTCTTTAGGTCAAGATCTGTTTAGGTCAGTAGCTTCTAACTGGCTGGCTCTGGGTTTAGCCTTTAATCCAGACAAAAGGAGTTGATACTCAACAAGTCTGCAGGTATCTGAGGATGGGAGGTGGGGAGTGACAGTCCCTCACCCCACCCCTTATCCCTACCATCACCCAGCTGGTTTCTGCCCTGTCAGGGACTCTCTGCTTCTACGGGTGTCTTAAAAGACACCGATTTCAAATCAAGGCTCCTGGAATTGCTTTTGGAATCCAGCATCTGCCAGGGACATCAAAGCTAATTGCTGGAGAGGCCATGGGGACACGTTTCATCCTTGCTTTGGCCATAGACTTTCTCGAGTTTCCTTTATCTGGTTTGCATCGATCTATCCCTGTTAAACACAAACAACACCTGCCCTGCCTGACCATTCTGAGAGTTCTGCCCCTTCTGTCTACCAGGGAAGGGCCATAACCACATGTGTTCACTGGGAAAGGTGCCTGAGGGTCACTAAGTATAGGTAGTGCCATACAGCCAGGTGTTCAAGGAGGGTCATAGGAGGAGTTACCTCCATGGTAAAGAAATCATCAGCCAGTGCTTGCGGGCCAGCTGGAGCCCCCAGTCATGTTTTATTTGAACTTCTTCAAGGCTTTGCAAAATCAAGAAGTCCCACATAAAAATATCTGGTCCTCCAGTTTCCCATTAAGCATCATCAGGAGCTCCATCTGACTACCTTGAGAAGGACTACTTTTAGAGAAGGTAGAAGTTATTTCCGTGGACTCTAGACTCCTTACTTCCTGCTTGTTTTGCCTTTCTGCCTGGCCTTTGAGATGCTTGAGAGTTTGTAAACCCCTGACAGTAACCCCTCCTCTAGGAGGGCACTGCCCAGTGGAAGTGCTGCTGTCTGGGAGTTATTACTCTGCACTTACACGAACATCTAGACTTTTCCTTAATCATGGCTAGTCATCCACCTGGATTCCTAGTTTTTTTCTGAGTGTTGGAAGCTGTTTCATGGCCAGGCCAAGCTCTTTTGACCTTCCTTGTCTTTGCATGTAGCTTTCCTTTCCAAGTTCTCTCTCTTAACACCTATCCTTCCTGGTCTGCTAAACAAACATCCATCCTCCAAGGACAACCTCCAACTCCTTCACATTTTTCCTCACTTTTTCCTCTTTCTCACAGAAAATAAGAAAAAAAATCCCCTCTCCTCGACCTACTTATATCCAGATGTAAAGTTGAGAGCAAATGACAAGAAATAAGACACATTGGACAAACCAGAACCAGACTCTAGGGAGATGTCACCTGGAGAGGGACACTCTCCTCTCATTCCTGAGCCTGGGCACCAGGACTGGCCCAGCTCAATACACCCTGCGTCCTGGGAAGCCTGGGCCCAGGGAGCCAGCATACTTCTACTGTGACTCAGAATGACATCACAACATAGCTTATTTGAGGTATACAGGCTCTTCAGTAACAGGCAATGTCTCCACTTTTTTACAAGAGGGGAGGGAACATCTACTCTTGCCATCTTCCTCTTGCCAGAGAAAGGAAATACATCATGAAATCATGGCCCCTGGTATGCTGCAGGGAGCAGCCATTGCTCTGAGCCTAGGCTAGACATGGCATTATTCCCCAGGTCAGACCTACTCTTTGTACTAAGTGGAAGCATTTGTTTCAGTACCCATGCATTGTCCTTCCAATAAGCCAGTGAGGAATCTCAGATGCAGGTATGACCATTTTTCCTTCCAAATATTAAAGAAGAGAAGTGGTTGGTCTTTTATTCACATTTTCTGTTTTGTTGATAGGTATTTTCCTGCCACAGATGATGAGATTAGAAAGATTTCTTATCCAGCCATCTTTTCTTCAACACCCATTGTATTCATCCACTTACTGATGCTATAACAAAACACCAGAGGCTGGCACTATATACAAAATGAGCTTCATATTCAACTCATAGCTTTGAAGGCTAAGAGTTCATGATCCGAACGCCCTCTCTGTACTAGCAGCTCATGTGGATGACATCATGGCAGGAGTGTGTGCAACAAGGAGAGGTCACATAGCAAGTCAGGAAACCAGAGAGATTCAGAGACCAGGCTTGCTCTATTTCTATACTTTTTTATTGTAAAAATACTGTACAGAGGGGTTACAGTTACATGAGCAAGGTAATGAGTACATTACCTATCAAGCATTGTTACCTCCTCCTTTATTTTTCCCCTACCATCCCTTCCCTCCCACCTCCACAACTACACTCCCCCCACCCTGCCTAAATTGAAAAGTTCATTTTTCAACATAGTGTCTTGTGCATCTCATTGTTGCAATGAGTCAACCTATATCCCTATTTAAGCATTTTGTTTTTTCCCTTCCCCTCCCAGGCTTGCTCTACTAATAACAATTTACAAAGAGAACTATACTAATCTTTTACATGAGTAGGGACCCCAATGGCCTAATTACCTCCTACTAGGCTCCACTTCTTAAAGGCCCCATTACTTGTCACTACCACCCAAGAAGTGAACCTCTGGGGAGCCCACCTACACTTTCTATAAACCATAGCACACACAAACAGGACCAGCCAGCCCTTCCCCTCTACCTCATTAAGAAGCAAAGGCTAGAAAACGAACTGGGTGAATGGATGCTCTCTGGCCTTATCTAGACAGGAAGTACCGAGTCTGGGGACATGTATGGTAATCTGTGGGATTGTCACGCCCAGGTCATGCAGGGTGACCTTGCTGTGTGGGAGAAATGGGGAATGCATCCCCCGAAGAAAAGGCTGTCAACTTCCTCGTGAGAGGAATGGTTGCTTCATCAGTCAATGGAATGAACTTCTTGTCCTTTCTTGGCACAAAAGTGTCAGGACCTCAGATTCTGGAAAGTGAGGAAAGATGCGGTGGTTGCTCACTAAGGGAGAATCTCCGACCAGAGGCTGCACCAAATATGCCAAAAAGAGATGGTCACTATGGTGGAGAGACCATGTGAACAACAAGGTCTCATGGCTGCTGTTGAAAGTTCATTCTCAGCCATGGGATTCCCCCCTTAAGGGCTACAGCTGTGAGGCACTAGGATTTGGGCACCCTCATGCTATGTGAGAAGTGAGCTCAGGAAGTAAGATTGGAGAAACAGCACACGTGAGCAGAAGAAGGAGGAAGGCTGGGATTAGAGCCTGTGTTGTGAGCAACAGGTGCACACTTCCTGCCAGGCTCTGGAAGACTTCACAGAGTGCCTCCAGCCTTGACCCTTGATTTAGGAGATGCTGCTCACAGGGTCAAAGCATTCATGGTCCAGGAGGACTCCCCACCTCCCCAGCCGCCTTGAGCAGGAAGCAGAAAGGTTCACTGCGCCCTCTTGAGGTTGTGTGCTGTCGGCAAAAGGTGAGTTGGAGCCTATGGAGAATTCTCCTTGGCAGTTAAAAGGGAAATTGAAGATGGGGGGAGTGGGTAGGAGGGAGTCATCAAAGAGATCTTCATTGTTGTGCATTATAATGGAAGAGAGAGCAGCCTGTGCAGTACTTCCTGCCCCAGCCCAGGCTGCATTACACCCAGCAAGGGGACCTGCAAAGGACCTGTGGTAGCTTCTCACCCTATCTCTACTTATTCTCAGAATAAGACTGAGTCACAGGGAAGGAGTGACAGAATAAACTTGGGGCCAAGAGTAAGTCGACAGGTTGAGGGTTTTCTGGAGCGACTCAGTCACCACAAGGCATGTGTTCCTGTCAAAGCTGTACAAGGGCACCGTATTTGGGCCAAGGGCTAACTGGCTTTAAACTGCAATTCTCTCGCCTATGCCTACCCACTTACAGCTGGGGTTGCAGGTATTGTTTGCCACCATGTCCATATTCTTGATTGAGATTAGATCTTGCTAATCTTTTGCCCAGACTATCCCTGAATCAGATGCATCTTTAATCTCTACTGCTGCAGTAGTTGGGATTACAGGTGTGAGCCATCTTGCTGGGATTGACCCTTCCTTTGAACAGCCTTCAATTCTAGCCGCACTGGCCTTCCTAATCCTCCATAGAAAGGCTTGTCCCTATCCAAGCAGCTCTGTGTCTCCTCCTCTTTGCTTGGAGACTCTCTCTTCTTCAGGCAAAAGCAGTGGGTTCACAGCAGTGAGTGCAAAGTCAAAACCAGCACCACCAAGGAATGAGCTGTGGAGAAAGATGTATTACCTGCAGTATAGGTGAGAAGAGAATAGACAATTATTTCTAAAATGATTTCACAAGGAAAGCATGGAGATTTTACTGAGGGATCCTCTGCCTATTCATATAGAAAAGCACTGTAGGGGTGGGCTCACTCTTGAGCAAGCTCAGTGGGAAGTCATAATTCAAGAAGGCAAGATGGTGGGCACATTTTCATGTGTGCTTATCTCCGGCTCATGGAACTGAAGTTCAAATGGCAGGGCCATGCTGGGGCCTGCTCAGTTTTCCCCATAGTTTCAGCCCTCAGTGTCATTAGTATTACTAAAGTTTAAGACTAAAGTCCAAGACCATACTCCCCACCTACCGGGAGTCTCTAGCACAGTGCTAGTTTCAACCACCTGGGATGACTGGTATGGGGTTCAGGATGCGACAGGATTCTGGGTTAAGCCATCAGGGAGTGAAGGATGCCACATGCTATCTAGTTGAACCTGATGCTCAGAGAGTGAGGGCACACACATCTATCCAATGGGGGCCTGAGGCCCCCCAGGGCTGTTGTTAACACTTGCTGCTCTGTCTGGGAAGAATATATTTATCGGAAGTACTGTATGAGTTCCCTCAGGCTGCTGGAACAAAGCTCCATAGAGAGGTAGCAGGTAAGATTCTGTCACAGTTCTGGAGGCAAAGCTCAAAGTCTGAAATCAAGCTGCTGGCAAGCTCTTGGCGCCCTCTGTGACCTGCGGGGATGCACTCACCATCTCCTGTCCCTAGATTTGAAGATGGTCTTTGTTCTTCCTTGGCTTGTGGCTGCCTTGCTCCAATCTCTGCCATCATCACCTGGTCATTTTCTGCCTGTTGTGTATCTGTGTCCAAATTTATCTTTTATTACAAGGATGCCAGTCATATTGGATTAAGACCACTCTAATGACCTCACCTTAGATGAGGTCACATTCCTGAGACAGTGGGGGTGTGTTAGGACTTCAACACACTTTTCAGGATGGGTACCGAGATTTATCTTTCACCTCCAGCCAGCCCGCACTGTGTCCAAGCTGATGGCCAAAGAATGGCACCACTGACAAAATCAGCTGAGCTGGTACCATGAACTAGTGGGGTGGGCAATGGGGCCATCATCCCCTTCTGTGTGCCCAGAGGTTCATTAAGGGATAAGGGTAGTGGTTGAGTCAAGGTACTGGCCTGCCATCCATCACCCACATTTCTTAATCCAGATTTGTATGTGTAATGCTACTCTGGAGGAATGGCCAAGGTGGGCCATTCCGCCCTGGGCTGTGGGTGGCTGGCTACTGTCACTTCAGGTCCCCGAGCATTGCCATGTTCTTCCTCTTCCTTATCATATATGTTTTGAGCAATTCCACGTGTCCACTAGAAGCTTTTTGGTGATTACTCCTCATCTGAAAGACCTCTGAGCTCTGGTGATGTTCCATTGGGTACAGTCTTGTCACAAGTCATACAACCTCAACCTCAGACCCATCACATTCCAGAGCGTCCCTACACAAAAGGGTATATTTTACATGACCATGAAGTGTTACAGGATCGGAGAGGTTTGTTCTCTCTTCATTCTCCATCTGTCTCTGCCTTTCTGTCTCTTACTTGCATATGCATGCACATATGTATACACACAAAGTCTGAACAGACAGTGATAAAAGTTCAGAACTAATTCATAGAAAAAGTTATGCTCTAATTGTACAGATGAGGAAAATGAGTCCAGGGAGGATGCAACATGACAAGAAATCATGTAAGTGGACCTTTACTATCCTGACACTGGCTCATTAGAGGCCTCGTAGGGGAAGGTGAACTGAGGCAGGGCAGATTTCTGAGAAGGGATGGAATTGGCTGGAGGATCTATACTACACTGTGGAGATTCTTTCCAGGCCTAGCACCAGTATGGGCCTCTCCTGAATGCAGCCCTTCCATCCTACAATGAGTACAGACAGAGATGTCTTGGCCCCAAGCCTGGTGATGTAGCTATTCGGTTATAAACAAGGCTTTTCCTCTTGCCCCAGAACATTAGGTCTCCCTCTCTAATTCTTAGTGTCCCCCCCTCCCCACCCTGGAGGCCCATGCGTCACAGCTGTCAGGCCATGGGGCTGGGCAACCTCCGCAGGAATTCATCCATAAACACACGGACAATGGCTCAGGAAGTGTAGGCCTTTGATGAGCTGAGGGGCCGGGCAACTGCGTTCCAGGCCACTCTGCCCCTTCTCCCCTCACGGGTGGTTTCTGGGTCCTCTCTTCTTTCATCTCATCACGTCACATCGATCCAAGGTCCCCAGGTTAACAAAGCTAGAATTATTGCTTCCTTTAGTCATGTGGAATTGGAGACTCCAGAGGACGCAAGTGGTATCATAATGGTTGTGTACCACTAACCTATAAGTTAGGGAACAGGGACTCCCAGGCTACCTTTCCCTGGGATCTCTGTCCCCAAAGTTGGAACCAAGCAGTTCACTGCCTCCCAGGAACTCAGTTTCCCCATTTGGACACACATTAGAGTCCCCAAAAGGCAGCCTCTTTTTAAATGGGAAAAATCCTAAGGATCATTAAAAGAAAACAAACAACATTCTTTGTCTCCCTTTTTCCAATGATCTGCTTAATCAGTGAATGGAGAAGGCAAGGACGCATATGGCTATTGTGAGCCAGCCCCAGCTAGCAAACAAAATCATCCAGCCCATGACTGATTGCTGGGTTCCTTCCCCCTCTGGTCACTCACAGATCATATTTAAATGACCCCAAAACTGCTCTCTATTAGCCAAACTGGTTAGCTAATGGATGCCCATAGTACAGGCATTACACGGTGATGGGAAAAACCTTGGCACTTTGTTTGTCTGTCTGTCTGGGATTTCTACTCTACTGGGGGTTGAACTCAGGATCTGACTATATTAGCCACATCTCCAACCCAATTTTGCCTTTATTATCTTTCAAATAGGATTTTGCCCCTTTTTCCCAGGGCCAGACTCTCACCAATATCCTCTTACCTAGTCCTTTCCCATAGCTTGGATTACAGAGTTGAGCCACCACACCAGGCATTTTGGTTGAAATGGTGGGGGAATCTTATGAGCTGTTCACCTAGTGTGATCTCAAACTCTAATCCTTCTAATTGCTACCTCTTGAGTAGTTTGGGCCATAGAGCATTCCACACAACCAGCCAGCCTTGGTTTTCTTTTTTGGGCATTTGTGGAGTTTGAAGTCAGCACTTTGTACTTGCTAAGCAAGTACTATTCTGCTGAAGCCACAACTCCTTAGGAATTTCTAGGAAGAAAAGCGTTGTACAATCACAAATCTACAAGTACAAATAAAAATCTAATAGATAGGATCTTGGTGGCATCATAGTGGAATAAAACACTTCTTTAATAGACTCATGAGTGAGAAGAATCTGAAGAGTACAGGAGAAACTTATTTTGGAAGAACTGAAAATAAAAGTACTGAGGACCCCAAGACAGAAACAGTCAGTTTAAAAGTCTGGTTAAAAAAAAAAAAAGCTGGGCACTGGCGACTCACATCTCTAATCCCAGCTACATGGGAAGCTGAGATCTGGGGATCACAGTTGGAAGCCAGCCTGGGCAGGAAAGTCCATGAGACTCTTACCTCCAATTAACCACCCCAAAGCCGGAAATGGAGCTGTGGTTCAAAGTGGTAGAGTACTAACTTTAAAGGCTCAGGGATAGCCTGCAGGCCCTGACTTCAAGACTCAAGACTGGCACCCAAACAAAGAATAAAAAGTAAAAGAGACATCTGATAAGAAAATTCCATCCAGCCAGAGAATACACATTCTTCTTAGAATCCCATGAAATTTTCTCCAAAATAGATTCTATTTTAGGACATCAAGCAAATCTTTGGGAGGGTAAGGGAAAGCATAGAAATGGAGGGACAAAGGGTGAACAAATGGATCAGTGGTACTTACTAGACATTATGTTGAAAATGAACTATATAACTTGTGGGTGGGATTAGGAGGGGGAAATAGAGTGAAGGAAGGGGTGACATTGTTTAAAAAGAGATGTACTCTTTACCTGACTTATGTAACTGTAACATCTCTGTAATCACCTTTATAGTCACATTAAAAAGTACATGACAAATATAATAAAATAGAAATAACCTCCTGCATTTTAACAGACTACAATGGAATAAAGTAGAAATCAATAGCAAAAAAAACCTCATAAAAATATCCAAACACATGGATATTGAACAATATACTACTGAGTGATAAAACAAATCTGAGAATAAAATAGAAATGAAATATAATGTCCAAGAACCATTGGACACAGCAATATGTTGCACTTCAAGCTCTCAGAAAATATATGAACAAGCCAAATCCTGAATTAGCATTTAGAAATAAATAATAGAAGTAAAATCAGGGCAGAAACTAATAAAAAATCAAGACTAAAAAACTATAATCAACGAATGCAATAAAAATTGGTTCTTTGGGTTTGGAGGCAAGGCTCAGGTGGTAGAGTGCCACCCAGTGAAAACAATTGTCAAATACAAAGTTTGAGTCCTGATCTCAGAAAAAAAAAATAGAAAAGAAAAATGTTGATTCTTTGAAAAGATAAACACACTTGGCAAACTTTTAGCTACAGTAACCAAAAGTAGGAGAGAGAAGACCCAAACTAATATATCTAGAAATATCACAACCAAGAGCAATGAAATTCAGGAGAATAAGGGGATATTTTGAAAACTTATATATTGGAATAAACTGTAAACTCTAGGCATGTTATTTTTCCATTTGTGTCCTCAACATTGTCCCTCAAATAGCTCCTTTGTTCCATGGCTAAGAAATGCTATAGTCTAGGTAAGACATGATCTTAAGATTCTGAATAGTTAGGGTGGTTGTCTTTTTTCTTTCTTCTGTAAAGTGTAGGAGACATACAGGTGGAAAGCATCTTTCATTGACACTGCTGAAAATCAGGCAAGTTTATTTTAAGGGTCACTTGCCTCTTTACCTTTCTTCCAGCCAAACTAGATCTGCCAGCTCTTTGCCTGAGGAGTTCATCTTCCTATCCCACTGGCAGAGAGGTCTTCTAATTCAACTCAGGCTACTTCTCTTTGTTTGTCTCCCCAAAGCTCCCCTTCATTGCCTTTTTCTTTTCTTTTGTTCTGTAAATTCAGCTTATACATCAGTGTGGTTTGACTATCCAATGTTGGGTGCCTTAAAGGTTTCCAGATTTCCCCCCATATTTTAGAATGTTTACACATACACAAAGAAATTTCTTGTGGATGAGCCCCAAGCATAGACACCAAATCCATTTAAGTTTCTGATATACACCCCCCACAGCCTGAAAGTAAAGATGTGTATTCTTGGTATGCCTGCAAAATGTCACAGCCACCTTTTCATATGAAGGTCAGGGGTGGAATTTTCCACATGTGACCCCCATGTCGGTGCTAAAAAGAAAATTTCAAATTTTTGTATTAGGGTTGTTCAACCCACATGACTTCCCCACTGGCCATCCTTTGAGGCTAGAGACAATTCCATCTGTTCACCATTGCATCCTGGTTGTGTACATTGGCTGGATGTGGTGTACTCCGTATGAAGTCAATTTAAGAAGCATAAAGAAATCTGTCCTGTGGCTCACTTCTAGTCCATCTTGGGATGGCACATCTCTATATTACAATTATAATTGCTGTGACTTTGTAATACAATTTATACGTGACTTGACAAGTTCTTCCATATCAAACACTTAAAATGTGTGTTTCCTATAGAGTTCTTTGCTCTTTTGTAGGCCCAAAGCTTTTTAGGCTCTGCTTATCAGCTCCGTACATTCCCCCCCTGCCACACAGTGACCACATCAGAAGGCTGCCTGGAATTTATGAGCGATCCAAGGGGGAACGTACATGTTAATCATGTGGAGTCAGCCTATACATTTAGTTATGTCTTCCTAGCTTTTTCTCAGAGCCTTCCCTTAATGTATTTTTATGTTTCAAAATTTTCTCAGTAATGCTCTTGGGAATCGATTTTAGATTCAGTCTCAAGTAGCTCTTTTGAACATTTCATTCTGCCCTGCTTGATCACCAATGTCTAGAACTGCAAGGCAATAATCTTGCTAACTCACTTGTTAATTCCAGTATCTTATCTGCATATTCCCTTAAACTGAGCCGAAGGCTTTTATCTTCCCTCTCCCATGGCCTGCCTTTTCTTGTCTTCCTGTGCCTTCTTAACCTCCACTACGGAGGGGGCAGGAACCAGGGCAGCAGATTCTTGTCTTCCTTCTGATTTTATAGGAATGCTTTCATAATGAGGGTTTTTACAAGTTACTGGTAGATAATCAAGTGAAATAAGTGTCTTCCTCTTTACATGGTCATGGTAAGTGAGGAATTCTATAAAACATGGTTTATAGAAAAATAAAATATCTTTAGGGAGTCAACTGGGATTACTATGGTTTAGATAGGTGTCCGCTCCCCCCAAAGCCTATGTGCTGTAGGCTTGGTCCCTGGCCTGGAGAACTAGTGGGGACAATGGAGCACCTAAGGAAGTTAGATCACTTGGGATATGTGGGGAATTGGGGTCCCAGCTCCTTCATGCTACCCTGTGTTCCCTGTCATGCTGCCTTACCACAGGACCAAAAGCATCTGGGCCAAAAGAGTTGGACCCTCCAAAACCCTGAGTAAAGATAAGCCTTTCCGCTAGGCGCTAGTGGATCATCTCTGGAATCTGAGCTACTCAGAAGGCTGAGATCTGAGGATGACGGTTCAAAGCCAGCCTGGGCAGCAAAGTCTGTGAGACTCTTTATCTCCAATTAATCACAGGAAAAGCCAAAAATGGCTCTGTGCCTTAAGTGGTAGAGCACTAGCCTTAAGCAAATAGGAGCTCAGGGACAGGGCCCACGCACAAGGTTCAAGTCCCATGAGCAGCAAAAAGAAAAACGAAAAGAAAGAAAACCCTTTTATTCTTTTTAAGTTGATTGATTGTCATAATACTTTGTTACTTAGCACAATGATGGTCCTGGGACTTTTACTTCCTGAAGTATACAATAACGTACTTTAGTGCAGAATAATAGCCCCCTAGATAGCACTTTCCTATTTCCTGAGCTCATTGAATAGGCTACTTTATGTGGCAAATGAGAGTTAAGGTTGTAGATAAAATTAAATAGAGTTGTCCTGACTTACCTAGGGGGACCCTTGAATGTGTAAAAAGCAGGCAAGGAAGTTAGGATGGCATGATGTGAGAACAATGCCATTGCCCTTGCAACCTTTGAAGATGGAGAAAAGGAGCTATGAGCCAAGAAATGTGGGCAGCAGCTAGGTGATGTAACAGACAACTACCACCACCACCAAACTCCTCAGAAAGAAGTGCAGTTTTGGCAACACCTTGATTTTAGCCCAGTGACTGCATAATGACTTGGACTATTTGAGCCATAATTTTGTGGTAAGAAATGGCAAGTGAGCTGGGCCCTGCTGGCTGAGGCCTGTAATCCCAGCTACTCAGGAGGCTGAAATCTGAGGATCTGAAGTCAGCCCAGGCAGAAAAGTCTATAAGACTTTTATCTCCAATTAAATGCCAAAAACAAAACAAAACCACCACCACAACAAAAACAGAAGTAGAGCTGTGGCTCAAGTAGTAGAGTATTAACCTTGAGACAAAAATCTCAGATAGTGCCCAGGCCCTGAGTTCAAACTCCAGTACTGGCACAAAAATAAAACAAGGAAATGGCATAAAAAACTAATACAATATGAACTTAGACACACAAAAATACTTTATAGTACTAAACCCTGTTGAATTCCTAGAATGAATCCAACTTGATCATAAATTAAGTTCTTCTGTGTTTTTATTAAATTTAATAGTTCAACCTATATTCATAAATGAAGTAGAATAATTATGCGTATTTTCATACTTCTGTATTAGGTTTTTGCATCAAGATTAGTTTCTTAGCTATGTACTACTGGTGGCTCATGCCTGTAATCCTAGCTACTCAGGAAGATGAGATGTGGACAGAAAAGTCCAAGACTCTTATCTCCAATTAACCACCAAAATACTGAAGTAGAGATGTAGCTCCAATGGTAGAACACCAGTCTTGAGGGGAAAAACAATAAGGGATAATACCTAGGAACTGAATTTAAGGCCCAGTACTGGCATGTGTACCAAAACATTATTTTCCTATTCTATTAAAATATATACATTACTAAATTATCTATTTATTGAATGTTTTAAATTTATAACACCACAGACAGATTATTTTATGGGATTAGTTCTAGGCCACTAAATTCTTACTATAATTGTAGTTATTCAAAATTTCTCCTCCTCCTCCTCCTCCTCCCTTCCCACCTTCCTTCCTTCTTCTTTTGTACTGGTCCTGGGATTGAACTCAGGTCTTGGGAACTTTCCCTGAACTTTTGTGCTCAAGGCTAGTGTTTTACCACTTTAAGTCACAGCTCCATTTCCAGCTCTTCTTTTTTTGGTTGTTAATTGGAGATAAGAATATTATGGGCTTTCCAGCTCTGGCTGGCTGTGATCTTCAGATCTTAGCATCCTGAATAGCTAGGATTATAGGCGTGAGCCACGGATGCTAGACTCTTCTATTTCAAGGATCTTAGAGTGTGGTGTGTGTGTGTGTGTGTGTGTGTGTGTGTGTCTGTGTGTGTGTGTGTGTGTGTGTGCGCGCGCGCGCGTGCGCATACGCGTGCATCCTGGGGCTTAAATTTAGGGTCTGGGCACTATTCCTTAGCCTTTTGCTCCAGGCTAACTACTACTTGAACCACAGCTAAACTTCAGCTTTTTGGCAGTTAATCGGGGTAAGAGTCTGACAGACTTTCTTGCTGGCTGGCTTCAAACCACAGCCCTCAGATCCGAAGCATGCTGTTTAGGATCACAGGCGTGAGTCACTGGCACCTGACTTGGACTTTTCTAATTTTACTAAACACTTATGTAGTCCAGGGTGGATATATATGTATTCATAGATACGATCAAGTTTTCATCTGCAGTTAGATTTTTCTTCTATTTGTTTTTATCATGTTCATCCAATCAACCTTTTCAAAAACATTGGCAGAGTGTGTCTGTAGAGTTCTAGGAGTTCTAAGATTTAAAATTTTTCCCTTAATATGTTGTTATGCCCACTTTTGTCTTCCTAAAATGTTTTCCCCCCAGAGGGTAATAAAATCACTCTTTTTTTGAAATAACTGTCGATTCAGAAGCAGCTTTGAGAAATAACAGAGAGATTGCTGGTCCCCCTTGCTAACATCCTGCAAGGTCACAATGGACGTCAGAGTCAGGACAACAGGCTGGCCCAGATACCTCCATCACAGGCTTTCTTGTGCTGCTGCTAAAAGCCTCTCCATCTCCTCCTCTCTTCCACCTTTATTCCCGTAGTCTCTGTAAAACACACATCTGCTCTCCATTTCCATACTTTTCTCCTTTCAATAACATTACATAAATGCGATCATTATGAACAGTTGTACATAGTGTGAGGTTGCCTCTTCTCAGGGGGGTACACTCTAGTCTTCTACAGATTCCTCCAGATTGCTGACTGTCCATAGCTTGTTCCTTTTCCTCCATGGTACAGATGTATCACAGTTCACCTGTTCACCCAGTGATGGATATTTGAGTCATTCTCAGTTTGTTTTTACTTCTGTGAATAAAGCTGCTATAAACAGTACTATGATGGAGCAGTCATTCAGCTGGATCTTATATTTATACAACACCATACTCTGTCAGTGCAGAAGATGTATTCCTTTGAGTGCGCATGGAACATTTCCCAGGTTGAAAGTAAACTGGGTTAGAAATGAATCTCAAAGCCTTTTAAAGCTGGGTGCTGGTGGCTCACACTTGTAATCCTAGCTACTCAGGAGGCTGATATCTGATGATTATGTTTTGAAGCCAGGCTGGGTAAGAAAGTCAGTGAGACTCTTATCTACAATTAACCACCCAAAAGTTGGAAGTGAAGCTGTGGCTCAAGTGTTAGCATACCAACATTGAGCTGAAATGCTAAGGGACATCATCCAGGCCCTAAATTCAAGCCCCAGGCACTGTACAAAAAAAATAAATCTACTATAGAACATTGTGTCTGAAGCCCAGGCCCAGACAGATAACATCTTCATATTGTTGCTTTGACAGAAGATGGGTTTCTTTCCAGCTCATTCTTTTATTGATAATGTAGCCCTTCAAAAGTCATTTTGTTCTTCTCCTCTGGGATCTTAGTTCCAAATCCCAACCTTATATAAAAACTGTATCTTTGGTCTCCTAAAGCTATAAGGCCTGGAAACCTTTTGGGGACTGAGGTTGGCAGATGTCTTCAGGGTGACTGCCAGTTTTGTACTCCTGGTTTGCACTCCCTTTCCTCTTTTGGCTGCTGGAGACAATCTTAGTATCTTATATACTCATCCACATGCTAAAAATATGTGTGGGGCATTCACTTCAGTATCTTCGTGGTATTGTGGCCAGAGTGTTCTCAGATTAGCTGGTTTCCATGTTTCTGGAACTTAAAGCCTGACGTGTAATTCTTTGGTTATTTTATGGGCTCAAATTACATTAGTCTGATAAAAAAAAAATCCCCATATTCAGGGCCAGAGAGCCTTGGGTTTAAATTGCAGCCCTGGTATTTGCTCATTATATAACTCTATGCAAGAACTAAAATCTCTTAGGGCCTTAAATTTATGTAGGAGTTCTGGAGAAAATAATTTCAGATTTTCAAGTTTTTCTCTCTTCTTATACCACATGAGACACAACCAAAAGAAAATGTTGTTACTCATACATGCATCAAATATTGAGTGTTTACTTTGTGTCCAGTACATCATCTAAGTGCTGGAAGCAAAAGGCAATAAAGTGTATTCACATATAAATAACGTTAGGTAAGCTTAACTGCAAAGTAAGGGAGCCAGTCTCCTTGAACTGCTCACTAGAGAGACCACCATCAATTGTCACACTCAGCCTCAAAGCAGAGTCAAAGGGAGGCAAACGTGTCATTCATCAATCTTGTCACCAAACACCAAGTGTGTCATTATCTTTCAACAGAACTGTTTAGAAGCCAGGCACTGGTGGCTCACACCTGTAATCCTAGCTAGTTAGTAGGCTGAGATCTAAGAATCGCAGCTCAAAGCCAGCCCAGGCAAGAAAGTCTGTGAAACTCTTATCTCCAATTAACCACCAGAAAACTGGAAGTGGCACTGTTGCTGAAAAAGGTAGAGAGTTAGCTCAGGAACAGTGCACAGGCCCTGAGTTCAAGCCCCATTACTGACAAAACAGCAATAACAACAAAAACCAACCAAACAAACAAAAAACATGAACTGTTTTGATTGAAACACTTATGGGCTATAGGTTTTAGGATCTGTAGTTCCTATTTCAAAGAGTAACTCCCTCCAAGTTAGCACCATAGTACGTTTAACTAATTTATGAGCTTCCTTCTTCACTTTAAGTCTTAGAAAATTGCCTCAGAAAATCATAGTGTGCTCTGCGGCAGCACTGAGAAGTGTGTATTATTTCACATGCATACCATGCCAAGTCCAGCTCTTTAAGAATCGTGGCTCCTGCTACTATGGGTAAAATCTGACTTTTCATTAGATCAAAGTCATGTTTGACATTTCATAAAGCTTAAATGCAAATAAAAACAGTCAAATTCATAAATATGAATAAAAACATATTCAATCCATGATATTAAAAAAGGGTATATTTAAGACAAAATGGCAAGATCAGAATTTTTCTTTAATTGCCAAGAATTTTATATACTGTTTGTTTATTCAGCAATGCAATCATAACATAGGAATATTACATTCAGAGAAGTGGAAGTAGAGTGCATAAAACATTGTTTTAAACCAGAAGAACAAAGAGGTCATTTTTAAGAACCTCACAGAAATCCTTTAATTTACAGTGCTACTCTTCTGTGATTAATCGGTTTAATAAGTGGTTATTTTTTCCATGATTAAAAAAAATCATGGTACCTGAGTATATATTCACTGCATATGACAAACATTATTATAAACATTACTTACTATAATGAATTACTTATGCAATTATTCCAGCTTCTCTCACACAATTTCTTAAATGCTTCAAGACATTAAAAAAACACACAAATAATTACACATACTTAAAGAGGAAATTTTCTGGTATTCAATGATCTAAATACATATTTACCCATTAAGTTAGAACACTAACTGCTAATAAGTAAAACAAGTTTAAAATAATAACTCTTGATTAGGTACAATCTCCAACTCTCTCATGAGCCTTTCCAATTTCAAAAATGACTTCAAAATACTAGCTTGAGGGTGAATCACTAATACATTCTGAAAGACAGACAAAACAAAGAGTTGGGTTCTTTGTTCAAAATCTCCAACATAAATGATACTAACAATATGCAATATGTAGGCATGAGACATAATAAAAGCAGCAAGTCAGGGAAATAATTGTTTGATCTAGACGGAAAAAGTTACTCTTGGATTCCTGCCAGGACCATAAATTATGGCCTTGACTTATTATGGTTTTTTGGGTTCCCTGGAGTTTAGTGATAGGTTGATTTCATGTAGATATTTTAGATCATCTCTAAAATTTGAGAGGACATGAAACAAAATTTCCTTCTGGATGGTAAAATATATTAATGCTACAACTATATAAATAGAACAAATCTGATTTACTTATTGGCCAGGTGCTACCTTCCGAACCATCCACTCAAATTAAATTTAATTGTGTGGCAAACAATTCATTTTCTCATTAGGCAATCAATGTCCCCTTCAATAAGGCAATTCCCACTTCGCCTCTGGCCACAGCATCAGTCATCTGTAAAACACAGCTCCAACCCTGTAGCTCATGTAAAACCATATGATTTCTGTAGTTTAAGAAAACCTGGAGTAGAGATACAAGTTAAAGAGAAATGAGTCCTGAGGGGTGCTGGTGGCTCATACTTATAATCCTAGCTTCTCAGGAGGCTGAGATTGGAGGATAGAGATTCAAAGCTAGCAGGGCAAAAAGTCTTTGAGTTTCTAATTAAGTAGCAAAATGACAGATGGGAGCTGTGGCTTAAGTGGTAGAGTGCCAGTTTGGGTTTTAAAAGCTGAGCAAGAGTGCAAAGCCCTAAGTTCAAGCACCAGGACCAGCATACAGAGAAAGAAGGGGAGGAGAGGTAGAAAGAGACAGAGAAACACAGAGAGAGGTGTGGGAGGGAAATACATGAATGCAAAACCTCATCTATGACTGGAGCCCTCCTTTCTAGATCCAGTGATCCAAGAAATCAAAGTTTAAACGGAAAAGGAAATCTGTGGAAATAAAAAGAAAACGGAAATGTTTCTCTCAGATTCTTATTTTCCCAGAAAGGGAAAGGATTAGAGAAAAATAATAATATTATTGTGTTTTTTTAAAAGAAGAAAGCGAATTTAAAAGTATATTTTAAAACTCTTTACAGTGTCAATTAATGCTGACCAGTAAATAACAAAACCGAGGTATTCCTTTGGTTATGCCAATTAAATTAGAAATATCCATTAAGAAATAAGCAGCATTATCCTCAGTAGACCAATACAGCATTATAGCAAGTGGAAAAGGAATATGACCAAATATGTGCAAATTAATAAAAGCATTTTTAGTAAGAAAATCTATCATTTTTACAATAAAAGCTTTCCATTTTAGACATTATTGCTCAACAGACATTTCAAATATGATCAACAAATGCCTGCATAATTTCAAGCCCACACCATTGTGTTCTTCATGGCAATATGACTTTCAGTCATCCTTTTTGTCTGATGGACTTTCTTCATGGCTCTCAGGACTGACTTTATTACTTGGAATGGAAGGAGCAGGCTGGGCTTCATTTGGCAGTGAGAATACATGACATGTCTGAAGGTCTAAGTATGTTGTGAATATCTTAGCATATTCCGGATGTTTTAAGGCAAAACTTTTGAATTCCTCTAGAAGGAGAGAGAAAAAAATCAAATAAATTGGGATGAATCTACTTTGCTCATGATGCAGAATACCAAACATTCCTGAACATACAATTATTGTGCAATTCTGTCACTCAGCTCCAACATGGCTAGTGGGAATGTAAATTGTAAGCTCACTTTGGAAGATGGGTTTTGCATTCACTAGTCCAGGTGACAATATGCCTATTCCAGGGTTCCTAAATTCCATCATGAGGTATGTCACCTAGGATGATTTGTGCCTAGTGCGTTCTGGAAATCAAGTATGAGAATGATCATAGCAACATTATTCATAATAAACAAAAATGGAAGTCTGTCAGGAATAGATGAATGATGGGATGAAGGTTATACAAGTGTTCACCTTATAAAACTTCACTGTGGGGGCTGGGAAGGTGGCTCAGTGGCAGAGGGCTTGCCTTGCATGCATGAGGCCCTGGGTTCGATTCCCCAGCACCACATAAGCAAAAAAAGCCGGAAGTGGCACTGTGGCTTAAGTGGTAGAGTGGTAGCCTTGAGCTGAAAAGCTGAGGGACAGTGCCCATGCCGAGTTCAGGCCCCACAACCGGACCCCAAAACATCACTGTGCTATAGATTAAAATCTTAAGTCCATTTGATGTTTTTAGCAATAGCTGTCTATGATGGCTTTTAAAATTATTTTAGATCTTAACTCTGCTATAGAAAGACCCAGTCTTGAAAAATTGAGCTGGGGGGAGGAGGGTTGAGTGGGGAGCCTGGGAAGGGGCTCAGTGACTTGCATGCATGAGGCCATGAGTTTGATTCCTCAGCACTACATAAGCAGAAAAAGCCAGAAGTGGCACTGTGGCTCAAGTGGTAGAGCGCTAGCCTTGAGCTGAAGAGCTCAGTGACAGAGTTCAGGCTCTATGACTGGCAAAAATAAAAAATAAAAAAAAAATTGAGCCGGGGTTTATAGTCAATAATGGCTAAAATAGTGTACATATTAATCATATCACAAAGCCTCTGAGGAGTAGACTGCTTTACATCTCAAATGTTTTAGATCAAGAGAGGAGATGGGTATAGAAGGCTGATCAGTATCAGGACTGAATGCCAAGTCTCCAGTAAGCTGGTGTTCTAAATACAGGATGCTGTTCTCAATTCTGAAGTGTGTGTGTTCTCTTCTACAGTGCTATGTCTATATGGGAAAGAAGACTTCTGGGACACTTTTGCAAGACAACTGAGCATGAGAGTTGATCTAGTGAAACCAAGGACTTTTGTTTCAACACAGTGCTTTTTTCAAAAGCTCAACTATTTCAATGGAAAATAGTACTAAGTGATTTATAGCTAACCTTACTGTTACCAATTTAAGTATTTTTAAAAGAAATATGCTTTAAAATAAAAACCTTCTATCTTTCTCTTTTCAGAATACACAGAATGTTTCCCATTGGTGAGAGACCTTCAGTGGTATTAAAGGGCTTGAGTTCAAGCCCCAATACCAGCACAAACAAACAATACCCCACTAGATTGGCAGTGGAGGGGAATCGATAATGGGAGAGGGAGACGTTCTGTATATCTTGAAAAGAAAAGGGTTGAAGTTTTTTTTTCTTTTTTAAAAGCATACTTCTCTAAAAAATCACAGAAAGGCTAGCTACAAATCACTTAGTATTATTTTCCAATGAAATAGTTGCTCCAGTTTTTCACCATTTGGTAGTTGAAATAGAGTATTTATGAGGGGAAAATAGTCAGAGGAGAATTAGTACTCATGGATTTATCAAGAGTCATGCCAGTACAAACACTTCCCTATTTTATCCTGCCTGTTTTTTAACTAACTCAATTGGTTAAGGGCCCCAGGCACTTAATTATCTTAAAGACAATATTAGGCAGCCACAATGACAGTAATTAAAGACAGGGTTTACTGTCTGTTCTTCCCATTCCATGAAAGTTAACTGGCTAAAACCCTTTGAATGCCAAGAGGGACAACCCTTCAGTCAGAGGAGAAGGTTAGAGGATAAAACCAGCCTGGTTTCCTTGACGAAGTTGAAGCTAAGGGAGGAAGGAACCACCTAGCCCTCTCCCCTGTGCATGCATGGAAACTAAATCATCCTCCTTCAGCCCTAGGAAACTTGTTCAGAAGACCAAGGTCCACCAGTCACTAATGGATGGACTCAAGATGGCACCACAGGATTTTGTCGTAATGGCCTTCCTCCCAAGGGCTGTTAGGAGGTGGTGAATGTTAAAGCTTACCTACATGACTACAATAGAACAGATAAAAATGATTAGTTATTACTGCTGGTCCATAGCCGGCTGTAGCTTCAACCCAACTTGCTCAGTGCTACTCAATGTTGCCTGGCCACACCATCAGCAAATACAGGAGACAACGGTAACAACTATACAGGCTCTAAAGCCAAACTGTCTTGGATTTCTTTCTTATTTTGGACACAGGTCATGTCGCTCATTATATAGCCAAGGCTGGTCTCAAACCCTCATAAATCCTCCTGCCTTCTCCCCTGAATGCCATGATTACAATTATTTCCTACCATGCCTGGCCTCTGCCTTGGATTTTGAATCCTTGCTTACATTCTTTACCTGGATGATCATAGGAAAGTTAACTTCTTTGTACTCAATCAAATAATGAGTACCCTTCTTGAAAAAAAAGGAAATATGGGTTAAATAGGCTTGTTGCAAAGAGTAAGTAAGTTCATATATACAAAATGTTCAGAGGAGTGCTTCATGCTCAAGTCCTCAATAATTAGCTCCTACTGCCATATAACAATACTGTTAGCACCACCACCTTCATTATTGCTATTATTTGTACTATTTAAGAGAAACATTTCTGTGTTTCAATTCATCATCTGGATGCCCTCTGTGTAAACCAAGAGCCAAACTGCCTACTCACCATAGGAAATAGAATCCCCTTGGGCAATTTCCTTGAAGAGACCAGAGACATCAAGGTCAGGCACCCCAAGAGAAGCCTGCAGGATGGTGGTAAACTCTTCTTCCATTATGTAGCCATCCTCATCGACATCAAAGAGCTGAAAGGAAAGACAAAATAAATGTGAGCTCCCCAGAGCATAGGTGGTATTGAATGATCTTAGATAATAAACTCTTTCATAATTCTAATGTCTACTGTGACTGTGGCTATTTGTGTGTGTGTGTGTGAGAGAGAGAGAGAGAGGGAGGGAGGGAGAGAGAGAAATCCTGTCCTGTTATAGTTTAGTGGAAGAAAGAAATATGACTCTCAAGAGGGATATCAAGAGTGAGTACAAAGGATCATGGGAGGGGAACATAATGAATCTTGCCCCAAATGAGGCTTGAATAAGCTATTTGGGAGCCTTCCTAGGGGAGCAGGGAACAGGTTGTGAGTTCTGAGAAGTCTCCTCAGCCCACTCCCTGGCCTCCCAACTAATTCCACTAAGGCACATGAGTCTGTCCTGTCACTTGCAACTAAAAAATTGAAGTACAAACCTTCTACCTCTAAAGGTCACTATGAAGGTGAAATAAAAAATAATAGGAAGTTAAATAGGAAGTGCTGGTGGCTCATGCCTGTAATCCTAGCTACTCAGGAAGCTGAGATCTGAGGATTGCAGTTCAAAGCCAGCCTGGGCGGGAAAGTCTGTGAGATGCTTATCTCCAGTTAACCACCAGAAAATTGGAAGTGGCGCTGTGACTCAAATGATAGAGCACTAGTCGAGCTGAAGAGCTCAGGGACAGCACCCAGGCCCAGAGTTCAAGATCCACAACCAAAAAAAAAAAGGAGAAAAATGAGAGAAGGGGTAACAAGTATGACAAGAAATGTACTTATTACCTTATGTAACTGTAACCCCTCTATACATCACCTTGACAATAAAAAAAAATGAAGTGGTAGCCAAGAGAAGAATGTATAGAATCCTATATAGTATAAAACATTAAATAAAAATTAAACATATGCAAAAGTATTCCTAAAAATATAAAAGACAACCCAGAAAGCATAAAGCTTATATTGGTTAAAAATACCAATGATAGTTGGACATGGTAGTGCATGAATATAATTCAAGTGCCTGGAGAGGCTGAGGCAGGAGAGCCATATGTTTAAAGAAAGAATAACCCAGGCTATATAGTGAGATTTTTGTCTTATAAAAGAAAACCTTAATTAATTAATGAAGGAATGAACACAGAGCATGACCTTTGCCTTACTGGAAAAAACTGCTATTTATAGATGTAAGTCTTCCTTTCTCCTTGCCTCCCATCCATCCTCAAACCAAGGTCGAGGCTAGACAAAATTCTCACGACTTCTTTAAAAACAGTAATTACTGTGATGGAGGAGGGGCAAGTTTTCTATCAAGTCTTTCATTGGTAAACCAAAAAGTGACTATTTGCTTAGCTAAACTTATCATTACACATGCAAACCCAAAACAGAAATATAAATGTCTAGATTGGAATAAGTTAGCTATGTGTGTAATTTTAGGTTGTATGATGAGTAAGTCTATAAAAAATGAAGATTTGAAACTTCTGAAACATTTCTGGCCCTTGTTTTATGACTTTCTGCTAAACATCAACTAGGTGGGCTCTTTATAAGCCTAGCTAACTCTGCTTAAGCCAACAAGATAACAAGTAAACTTGCGACTCTCTTACTGATGACAAAACACAAAAATGTCCCTGATACTATCATTGGTGGACTCTAAGGCAGGCAGGAGAAAGAACTCTGGACAAGAGAGGTCTCTAGAAAATGGAGAGAGATCACAGTGGTCTCCAAGACCATCAGGAAGGGGTCAGAGTGGGAAGCAGGGAGAAAAAAGTCCTCAGCATCCAAGCGGGAGAAAGGCAAAGAGATCACGTGACTGCACAAGAGGCAGAAGAATAGCTTGCAAGACCAGCAGATGAAGCTTCTGTTTAACTGGAGATGATATCAGCTTGAAACTCATTTACATGGACCTACTCCCCTACTCCCCTACTTCACTTTGCAATGTAGTCTTCCTGTTCCTCTGTGCCCCTGTAGGTAAGGAATGTCATCTGAAGCAGCACGATGCCAACTCTCCCAGTCACCATTGCTGTGAAAACGCCCTGATACTCTGGGAAGATGACACAGGGTAAGAACTTGAGATGTTTAGGACAAGGGTTCACCTGACTGCCCCTCTCCCCTCAACAAAATAAATCCTATCAGCCCAATGACCTTCAAGGATCTCTGACACATGGAATGAGAAATGAAAGCCAGATCAGACTTTTCCAGAGAGTGAATTAGGGTGAAGAGCAACAACTGGTGTTTATTTATAAACCTGACTCCAGGGCTTCAGACATGAAGCCAAAAAAGAAATAATTTTTAAGCTAATTTGCTCAATCACCTGTTTGTCAATCTTGCCAGGCAGCTCCCATTTTTGTTTAAATGGATGCTTGTGGTGGTGTTTGATTTTTTTTAAATTCTCAATTTAATAATGGACTTAATCACATTATTCCTGTTCATGTCACAGCGGGTCTACACGCTCCTGTGACAGGTCCACTGGCTTTTCAGATAATACACTTAGAGTCAACATTTGTTGACAGAGATGACTGGGAATGGGCAAGTGGGTCTGACAATACCTTAAATGCCACCTGGATGATCTCCTCTGTGTTGGCAGGGTTGCACAGCACAGCCAGGCCAATCACATACTCTCGGAAGTCGATGCTGCCATCATTGTTCTGTGAAAGGAAAGGAGAAATCAATCAGGAAAGCTGATGGTTAGGTCACTTTTAGCACACCACAAGGTGAGATACAAAGTATACTCAAAGCTCCACGCCCAGCACTGAACCTGTTGGGGAAAAGTTCTTACTGGTACAGAACAGCAAGCCAGGGGCCCGCCCTGGCTTGATGGAGAAGGAAGAGCGATATCTCTCCTTTTTAACAAATAACTAAACATCCTATCACTGAGGCCATTTAAAGTGGATCTTCACACACAGAGTGGGTTCTTGAGCTCAGCCTCCTCTGGGAGGCAGGATCTAAGACTTTCTTCCGCAGGGGGATCAAAACACTCACTCTAGCATTAAAGTGGTTCTGTTAGCACAGCCAACACCATGAAAGAGTCATGAGGAGTTTCTGAACAACCTTCCACTCACAGAATAGACAGGAAAGGAGAAAGGGCCAGTGGAGGCATTCATTCCAAGTTAATTCTTTTTGCTTCTGGCTTAAGATGCAGTCATCCAGGTTAGGTGGACAAAACTTGGGCAAGTACAGGAGCTCCTTGAAGGCATCAGGACCCAGAACATTCTGAACTTTATTTTAACTTTAATTATTTTTTAGATAGAGTTTCACTTGTGTCTGAGACTGACAGCAATCCTATTTACTGAGATCTCACACACTCACACACACACACATGCATCTGACACATTTATATGTGTGTGTGTGTGTGTGTGTGTGTGTGTGTGTGTGTGTGTGTGTGTGTGTGTGTGTATACCACCATGCCAGGCTTTTGATTGGTTAAGGAAGAGTACCACTTTTTCCCCAGGCCTGGTCTTGAACTGTGATCTTTCTATATCTGCTTCTAGAATAGCTGGGATTTTAAGTATGAGCCACCTACCACATCCAGCCTGAACTTTTAAGCCAAGGAAAATGAAGCATAGGAGTTTGTGCAACACAGGAGGCATTTCCTAATTGTACCATAAAAAAAGGATTTCTTGCACACTAATTATTCATCTAGACAGGAATACTGAAAGAATGCAAGAATAAGAAGTAGAGAGATGGACAGACAGAAGAGAGAAGAGAGAGATGTGGAAAAAGAGATGGAAACAGAGAGAAAGGAAAAGAGAAAGAATGCGTGTGAGGGAGAACAGAAGGAAGAGAGAGCAGAACTAAAAAGAGAAAGGAAAAAGTGCAGGAGAGAGCAAGAGGAGAGGGGAAGAAAAGAGGAAAAGAAAAGAGGAGGAGGGAAAGGAGACCATTGTAAACCAGCACAATGATTAGAAACTCAGATGTGAGAAGCATTTTGGCAGCAAATCTTTAAGGAATGAATTTCCAGATAAACCGTGAGCTAGTAACCACAAAGTGAATGCAATACATAAATTCTTAATGTGTCAATTTAACAAACCATGTTTGGCATCAACAAGAGCATGAAACCCCAAGTAGGATTAAGCAGCGATGCTTCCTTCCACCGAGGCTCCCTTCCAGGTAAGGACAGCATTCTTCACTTGGCTGTGCTTCCCATACCTAGCACATAGACACCTAGCACACAGCCTTTCTCTCATCATCCTTATCCACCATTCTTGACTCACAGATCCTTACTTTAAATATCTCTTTTAAACACCATGGCAATCATTCCTCACTGGGGTGTCATGGGTAAACTTGGGAAAGAGAGGTGCAGTCTGGGGGGCTCTTAATGTACTGTTTATATGCATGTTATTGGTGCATGATATGTACTGGGGTCTGAACTCAGCCTCACTTTGCTAGGCAGAGGTTCCATCACTTGAGCCATGTCTACAACCTTTGCTTTTGCTATTTTTCAGGTAGGGCCTTGGTTCTTTATTAGGGGGTGGGGATGGGCTGGCCTCAAATCACAATCTTCCACATCTCTGCCTCCTGAGCTGGTGAGATTACAGGTATAAACCACCAGGTTTGGCCCAGGATATTCACTTTTTAAGAGAAAAAAAATTGGTAGTTTTCATAAGCCTTTCAAATAATAAAGATTCAATAAAAAAAATCATGAATCACTTTCACCATATTACTTTACCTTCCTGGAGGGAGGAAATGAAAAGGAATAATAGTTTAATTTCACCTTTCCACCAGAGAAAATAGAAATGAAGATTTCAAGATTTCCCTAAAGCAGCAAGTTTTATTCCCAAGATTAAAAACTCAGGTCATCTGATTCCATCATTGTCTTGAAACTAGCCTGTAAGACAGTGTTTCCTGCTTCCTTTAATCAACTTTATGGAGGTGTAATTCATTTATTTATTTATTTTTTGGTCGGTCGTGGGGCTTGAACTCTAGGCCTGGGCGCTGTCCCTCAGCTCTTCAGCTCAAGGCGAGCGCTCTACCACTTGAGCTACAGCGCCACTTCTGGTTTTCTGGTGGTTTATTGGAGATAGGAGTCTCACAGTCTCTCCTACCCAGGCTGGCTTTGAACCGTGATCCTCAGATCTCAGCCTCCTGAGTAGCTAGGATTACAGGCGTGAGCCACCAGCGCTCGGCTTGGAGGTGTAATTTATATTCAGCAGGATGTCCCCTTCCATCTACAGTCTGACTGACTACTGGGTATACCAGGGAAAGCACCACCACCAGCTGCAGTCCATAGCCAAGAAGCCTCAGAGCAGAGAGGTGCTTAATGAAACATAGCTATGTTGTGCGACATAGACAAATTTCTTCTGTTTTTCATATTTGTGTGTGTGTATAGTAATAGGGCTTGAACTCAGGGCCTTGCACTTACTTACTGGCCAAGCACTCTACCAGCTGAGCCACACCTCCAAAGGTGTGGCTGTACCTGGCTTGTGCCTGGCCTGTCTTCCTCCCATCTATACCTCCTGAAGAGTTGGGATTCGTAAGTATGTACCACCAGACTCGGCTTATTTAAAGATAGAGTCCTACTAACTTATTTAGCTCAGGCTGGCCTCAAACCTAACCTTGATCTTCTCATTTCTGCTTCTGAGATAACTGGAATTGCCTACGTGGGCCACCATACCCCCACGGCAATTGGCCTTTTCCACTAAGAAATCTTAAATAGGAGTTCTAAAGAACTGATCTAAAAATGATGTGTGGACTCTAAAGTTACAATGACTGATTGGATGATTGGGAACCCTCCTTTGATTTTAGGTTGTGTCTTGCTTGTGAGACATCCAATGTTACCTATACCACCAAACCATCATAACTCATCATCATAACTCTATCTAGAGAAATGGAAGCAAGGAATTGCTTAGAGCCTTGTTGTAGATCCATGCCGTGAGCCTCAGTCCTTTCCCAGTGGTCAGCAGGGTCAGAAAAGAATGGCTGTGTGGGGCCATGGTGAATCCATGGCCTCCAGCATCTGTCAATCACTCAGCGAGATCACACTGGCTTCCAAGGTCAGAAGGAAGTTCTAGGTCACTTGTTCAAACACTGTCTGCTGGAAATGTCAGGAGGAATTCTCAGGTGCCAGTCTTCCGGAGCTGTTCCACAGGAGGATTTATTCATCATTTTTCATTTGGATTCAGATACTCTGTGTTTTAAGTCTAACAACATTTCAGGATATTATTTCTCAATATTGAACTCTCCAGTATAGGGACTCTTTCTCTTTTATGTTATCTCTGGTATAATATTATCTTTGCAGCTGGAAGATAATCAGCATTCTCCAAATCATTTTGAAAATGTTTACATCAAACAGAATTTGCTTGTCATCAGTCCACAACAAAAGACTCTTTGTCTTTGAAGACATTACAAATCCAATCAATCTTCAGTCATCCAAAAGTCAGGGAAGAAGTATTCTGTCCGCTTGTGTATTCTGATTAAGAGTTTATTTGTACTCATGTGCCTCAGAATATTGCCAGTTTTCTTGGGATTTAAGCTGTTTTAATATACTTGGCATTAAGTAAGTTCTTTCCTTTGTTTTTGTTCTTGTTTTTGGCAATACTAGGTTTTGAACTTGACCTGTGCTTACTAAGGAAGCACTCTACCATCTTAGCCATGCCTCCAACAAGGAAACATTTTGGAAAGCAAATTCTGAACGTTCAAGTTTGATGCATATTAAATATTAATACAAATGTTTAGTGGGGGGGGTGCCCGCACGCTTGCCAGTACTGGGGCTTGAACTCAGGTCTATATGTTCTTCAGGTCTACCAGCTCTTTAGGCTGGTTTTCTACCACTTGAACCATGCCTCTCCTTGAGGATTTTGCTAATTGGAGATGGAATTCCTTGGAGTATTCTGCTTGGGTTAGCTTTGAGCCTTGATCCTCGGATCTCAGTCTCCTGAGTGGCTAGGACTGTGGACAACTAGCCATTGGCACCTGGCTTTACAAGTATGTTTTAAGTGCTACTCCCCCAGATCTGGGCAGTCATACAATCCTACTATTTTTGAAAACACATGTGCTACTCAAAAATTCTTTAAAGCTGCCCTTGTAAATGATACTCAAATTTTGAATGTCTTTGTAAGTTGGCTACTCTTAGATGAAGCAAATATTTTCTTTTCCTGCGTTACTCAGGTGATAGAACTTAGTAGATTATATGAAGATAAACTTAGTTCCCAAAATTCTATGGGCTATTCTGAAATGTACAAGTGTGAGTGATATACCTTCACATATTTTATGAGGTTTAATTTATTCCACTGACTATATTTTTAGTGACAGAGATTCAACAAAGATCTTCATCTTAGACTATAAATAATTTTCCATACAGAGCTGTATACATTTTAAAAAGTTGTTGATTAACACTTCCAGTGACACTACAAATGTACTTTAAAAACATGAAATACTGAAGGACAATGAAGACATTTAACCAGGAGCTGGGTTCCTGGTTCTACACAATGCCAAAGATTCATCTACTTGGAGAAATCTAGACTGAGTGAATTTTCTACTATCCACTTCAGTAACTGAGGGTCTCAATTACAAACCCAAGGATACCAGGTAAGAACCGTGCATCTGCTCAGCATACTCTTCCACACACACACACTGGGAGAGTCATAGAAGCAGGTATTCCTCACCTTGAGAAATGGAGGAAACACTTCATACCATTCCTGGTGTGAGAGGATTGTTTTTCCTTTAATAAAACATTTGCAGTGTATTTGTTGCACACTGCCATTCCAACAACCATAAAGTGGAAAAGTTACATTATGAAGTTAACATTCTAACTCCTTTAAAAAAAACATCTTGGCAGCTTTCTCCCTTTCCTGGCTATTCTTCTACACCTATCTACGCCTATCAAGATTCTTGGATTTATTCTCTAACAGGGCAGCTGATATTAATGCATGCTCGCTGTCACCATCATAGGGTTATATAACCACACCTTGTCTAAGGAGCTTTCCAGACCAAGTGAAGTCACAAGTCCCCTGAGGAAAGTGGATGTGTTTTGTGTGCTTGCTTCACCTGAGAATTACAGGCCTATGGTGTTTCATAAATGTTCTGTGATGGCGATGGCAGGAAACACAGCAGCCTATGACAACCTCTCCCAATTTCACCTCGGATTTCTAACAGACCCTCAGAGATTCCCAACATGCAATTGCATCATTCCCACAGGTCACAACCTTCTTCTAAAGGAGTCCAAGAGGAAAGAAGAATTTATCTTGAAATTCAGGAAGATTCTTCAAAGTAGCCCGGAGCAGAGAACCCATACACACACACACACACACACACACACACACACACACACACACACACACACACGTGTGTGTGTGCATATATATATATATATATCATGTACACACATGTATACACATATACATATGCATGTATACATATATGTGTGTATATGTATGTATGTGTGTATGTACACACACACACACACACACACACACACACACACATACACACATCAGCAGAAGAGATGGAAACCAATTAATTAGTGGGTAGCTAGTTTCAGTGCAGGCTCTCCTGCTGAGTCTATTCATTTGGGGATCCTGGATCAACACTGCAAAACTAGGCCTGAAGTGGTGGTTGAAGTAGTCTGCATGTATGAAAAGAGAACAATTAAACCTGTTGTAATTACATTAAGAAGGTCGGGACAGGAGTGGAGGGGAAGAAGGGTGATGGGGATGAAAACAACTAACGTATGCTAATAAAAGAAATGATAACATCATACCAAGGGCTTTACCCAAGAAAGGTATGACCACTCCTGACTTCTTCCTGAACACTGCCGTGCGACCTCTCCTGCAGGGCCTCAGGTATGGCAGAGACAGGTCTGAAAGTTCTGGGTAGACAGCAGGGATGGGAAGGGTCATGGTATGAACTTGCAATCTCCAGGGTAGCTTAGGAACAGTCCTCTCTGTGCTCTCCTGCTGAAGAGGCTTCTTTTGCGTGGGACATGGTTACTAGTTTGCTCAAAAAATTCTCCCATGGAAGTAGCACTGTGGCTTAAGTGGTAGAATGCTAGCCTTGAGCTGAAGAGCTGAGGGACAGCACCCAGGCCTGGAGTTCAAGTCCCACAACTGACAAAACAAACGAACAAAGAAAATTCTCCTAGTTGGGCATCGGTGGCTCATGCCTGTAATCCTAGCTACTCAGGAACTGAGATCTGAGGATCACAGTTCAAAGCCAGCCCAAGCAGGAAAGTCCATGAGATGCTTTTTTTTTTTTTTTGGGGGGGGGGGGTCCGGTCGTGGGACCTGAACTCTGGGCCTGGGCACTGTCCCTCAGCTCTTCAGTTCAAGGCTAGCGCTCTACCACTTGAGTCACAGCGCCAGTTCTGGGTTTTTTCTTTTTTGCTTATGTGGTGCTGAGGAATAGAACCCAGGGCCTCAGGCATGCAAGCAAGCACTCTACCACTGAGCCAACTTTCCAGCCCCCGTGAGACTCATCTCCAATAACAACACCAGAAAACAGGAAGTGGCACTGTGGCTCCAGTGGTAGAGTGCTAGCCTTGAGCTGAAATGCTGAGGGACAGTGCCCAGGCCCAGAGTTCAAGATCCATGACTAACAAAAATAAATCAAAAAACAAAAATTCTCCCAATGATTCTGACTTGCAGCCAGGGCAGAGAAGAGTCAGTGCTATTTGTTTTCTAGGTTGGGCTATATTCCATTGAACTTATTATTATTTATATGTTTTTCTTTGTTTGCTTTCCCTGTCTACAGTTTCCAAAGATAAGCGCAAGAACGTTCCTTGCTCTGAGGTAGGGCAAGACATGACAAGAACTGGCCAGTGTTAGCTGGGCAGGTGTGGATTTGTGTGAAGTAAGCGTAAGAGAGATCCTTCTGATTCGTTAAGGCTGTCAAAGGTGCTTTTCAACTAGGGATAGATCTCAGGATTCCTCAATAGCCCATTCTCTTCACAAATTTACCAAAACAAAACAAAACTCACACCAAACAGCCAAGTGTTGGTGTTGCTACAGAATGGAAGGAAGAATTCTAGAATTAGAGATAGCTGCTCTGTCATTTAAAGCATGCTCTCCTTATATGAAATTGCCTAACTTCATATTTCTGAACCTAAACCTATATATAGTAAAGTAGGATTCCTAGAGAGCACTTTTCATGTTTCTTTATAATGGAAAGACCAGATATGAAATTATGAAAAAAACAGACTTTGAACCTATACACAGACACAGACACAGACACAAACACAGAAACAGACACACACACACACACACACACACACACACACACACACACAAAGTGCTTTCTTGATTTATTCCAGGATTTAATTATTTTCAACAAGTTGTTATTAACAAATAACAATCATAATAGACTTCTAACTCTTTGGAATTCATTCACCAAACAAGCAACAACTTTTGAAAACCTATTCCATTTGAACTCCACCCCATACCTGCTCATTATATCTAGAAGTCACTACAAATTCAGTATCTTAAAAAGCTGATATACAAACCATGCGGGATAGTTTTCATGAAAAATGTGCTTTAATTAAGCCACAAAGCATTGCACATGCTCAGAACTGTGCAGGGCTATGAGCACTGGCTGTGCGTGAGGTGTCTACAATGTAGCCAGCAAGGCAGGGTAAGGCTTCGGGGAGCCCAGGCCTCCAGTGGTGGTCCTGATGGCTCAGCATTCCCTTTAGGAATACATGGTGAGCTGCAGCCACTCTCGGATGGATACTTGAATCAGTCCATCTGCGTCTCTATCCAGAGATTTGAAGGCACGAAACATGGCATCCAAGCGGACCAGGCAGCTGATGAAGTTGTTAAAGTCCATCCTCCCCTCCTCGTCAGCATAGCGGCGGATGATCATTTGGTAAAGCTGTTCATTTAGCTGGAAGCCCGCTGCCTGCAGAGCCCCCCGCAGCTGAGCACTTCCCAGGTAGCCGGAACCGTCCCGATGGTACTGTTTATAGACACACTGCCATTTCTTGATGTTGTTCCACAGGTACTTAAACTCTTCGAAGCCCAGCTTCCCCGTGGTGTCACTGTCCATGACAGATACGATGCTCCGGCAGGTGTCAAGGCTAAAGCCGTCAGTCTTCAGATCCTTGTGCTTGGCCAGGACTTTGTTGAGGATGTGCATCAGGTCAGTGGCACCCACCTCCATGTCTGGTCCAGCCAGCTGGGCAAACTGGTGCCGGAACCACCTGACTTCCTCACTTTCAGAGGCCTCCACATTGGTGAAATGCTGCCGGGTGGGAGGAGGCTCTGGGGTGTACTGAGCTGCCGTGGCCTCGCTGATAAGATTGACGATTCCTCCAATGATCCCTCCGATATTTCCCCCTGTTCCCGCTCCCCTTCCACCTCTTTGCTGACCACCTCCTCCAAGAAGGCCTCCCAGAGCTTCTCCAAGGCCTTGATTTGCCCCTTCCAAGATAGCCTTTGCCAGGAACATGCTTCCACTTTCAGAAGCAAGCGGAAAAGCTGCGGAAATCCTGCAGATGGGAGGAAAAGCACCGAAAGAGAGCGCAAGTAGCTTACTACAACAGAACTGGCTTTTCTGAACCTGCTAGGAAGGCACCACGCCCAGGACTGGATGGTTCATCCTGAAGTTGCCAGAATTCCACCAGGTCCTAGCACCTGCCACCTTTGAGAGCTTCAAACAAAAAATGTTTTCCACTCTTCCAGCTAAATACTCATAAAGGATCCCCTACAACACATTAGAATAACAGTTCCAATAGAGAATGCCAAACAATACATTTCTGAATGCCCTTGCTTTCTTCACTCTCTCAGCACCTCAACAATGATGACATGTGTTTTTCCAGCAGAAGAAGTATGACTCAAAGAAGTCAGAGGCTTCTTTGGTAAGAAATACTTATTGTCGAGGGTTGAACTGAAGAATTTACCTCTTCCTTTAGAAGAAGATTATTGAGATCTGATGATCTTAACACAAACTTGCAAGGAGGATTTTTAACTTGCAGGTCCTACCTTCAGAAAAAACATGAGTCTGTGGTTCTGCTCTGGGGTCCATGATCAGTATCATTTGACTATTTTCTTTTTTTTTTGGGAGGGGGGAGGGGGTTCAGTGGTGGGGCCTGAACTATGGGCCTGGGCGCTGTCCCTCAGCTCTTCAGCTCAAGGTTAGTGCTCTACCACTTGAGCCACAGCGCCACTTCTGGCTTTTTTCTTTTTCTTCTTTTTTGCTTATGTGGTGCTGAGGAATCGAACCCAGGGCCTCGTGCATACAAGGCAAGCACTCTACCACTGAGCCACCTTCCCAGCCCCCATTTGACTATTTTCTGAGGTGTAACTCTCATATACAACTCTCATATTTATAGCTCCAAGAATTTCATCAACAGAACACAAACCTGAAACCAGAAGCCCCCTGAGTGCTTCTTTCCAATTACTCCCTTCTCCCATGGACAATGGATGCCCCAACATCTAACACCACACATTAACTTTTTTCATCATAGGTAAATGAAATAGAATAAACACCTTTTTCCTGGTTTTTTAATTTAAAATATGAAAGGTTTTAAATGATGATAAAAATACATTAAGCCTGCAAATTTGTCATCTTAATTATTTGCATTATTGTGAAAGCATTGCACTACCATTTTCAGAACCTTTTCTTTCTTTTTTTTTTCTTGTTCTTTTTATTTATTTATTTTTTGGGGGGTTCGGTCGTGGGGCTTGAACTCTGGGCCTGGGCGCTGTCCCTCAGCTGTTCAGCTCAAGGCTAGTGCTCTAACCACTTGAGCCACAGCACCACTTCCGGCTTTTTTCTTTTTTGCTTATGTGGTGCTGAGGAATCGAACCCAGGGCCTCAAGCATGCAAAGCAAGCACTCTACCACTGAGCCACCTTCCCAGACCCTTCAGAACCTTTTCATCTTCCCAAACTGACACTGACAAGGGGAGCTAAAGGTTATCAAGTATTCAAGAGATGGTAAGCTGAGAGTCTATTTCTGGGGATGGTAGGAAATAGAAAGACATCAATAAAATGGAACCAGGGATGGGTGGGGTTTTGAATTGTATGTGACAGAGCTTGTCTTACCGCTTGTTGCACCACTACTGACAAGTGACATGTGAAGCCTAGAGGTATGAACTTACTTTGGAAACGGTATGATTCTAGAACTGAGCTAGTAGCTGGTAGAGTCCAGGGACACAGGAGCAATGTCCTGTCTCCTTATGCCATACACAGGGGTTTGTGTGACACTCTAATGACTGACTTTATTTCTCACAGGCACGATGAAATGATGCCTTTGAACACCCAAGGATGAATGTCTCCCTTAACCACATAGAAAAAGACTGACAAAGGGGCTGATTTTCCTTTTAGGCGATCACAAGGTGCCTTAGACAGATTTAAATCTATTCACCTAAGGCTGAGAGGAAATCACCAGGTTTCTGTTTTTGTAATATTGTTAATTAACTTGATGATACCATCCACCATCATAAACAATATACCTCCCTTTGCCCATCCCAAATATTCTTTGTCTGCAGTTGAAAAATCCAATTCCTCTAACATTTTGTCTATGAAGAAGGAGGGCATTTGGCTAACCATTTCTCATAAAAGACTAGTAATAGATTAACAAGCCTTTTACTCTCTAGACTAATCCCAATGGTTATTTTATCCAGACAGCCTTAACTGCTGTCTGGGAGAGAACTCTATTGTCCAGATGTGGAGAAAAAAGGTTGGGGAATAGGCCACAGAGAAGGAAAAAGTCCCATTTGAGGGAGGAGTTGATAAACATAAACAGTGAACAACAATGCAGGAATGTCATTGGCAACAATATTCTAACAGTGTAAAGCGTAAGCAATCTAAGTGTGAAATAATCATGACGAGAGATAAATATAATATGCTATCTCTAGATGAAGAATCACTACCCAGTAGCAAAATGCAGTAAATTACTAACACCTACTAAACGGATGAACGTCAAACATAATAAGCAAGACAGAAAGAAGAGACCATAGAACTCATTTATACTATACATCCAGAAAAAGAAATCTACTGAGACAAAACATAGATTAGTAGTTATCTAAGGCTGCAAGGTTAAGTAAGTGACAGAAAAACATAATTAATGATACAAATGATCTAAAGCTGACTGATAATAATAACTGTATACCTTGTTAAGTTCATCAGAGAAAGATGAGTGAGTTACAGATATGAGAAATGTACCTCAAAAAAGCTATTTTTAAAGCCAACAATGACAGCTTGTAGGGACAAGATTACCAAACTAGAAATTTTAGTCCTAATCCTGCGATGAACTAACTATCAATCGAGCTATCACTGCCTCTTGCGAACTGGACTGGCCGCTTCCCACAAAAATAAAGGACAGGCAATCTGATAGCAAAGGTCCTGTGAGTTCTGTATTCTGGGAGTTTAGACATCCGTGTGCCAGGAAAGAGTGACAGTAGCTCATTCTAAACAGGGAGCTCAGTTTCCTTCCTGTGCTTATGCCTTTCTACTATACATTAATTTAATTATCTACATCTTGAGTCTGGTTTCACACATTTTAAAGCTATGCTTACTTACCCTCACTTTGACAAACTGCCTGAAGTTCAACCTGTCAACTATGTGTGTTTCTTCCAAATAGAATTCCAAGGTAGTGGAAATGAACCTGATCTAGCTCAACACAAAAGGATCTACAAGTTCTCACAACTGTAGAGGGGGACTTTCATCTGACTGCAATCTGATCTGGACCAGACTTTTGTAATTCACTGGAGATTTTAACCATGTGATGTTTGATGAAATCAGAAGTCTTTCTAGAGTTCATATAGATGTATCCATTTTTTCTTACAACCCTGGGCTGTCACTCTGTCACAGGGGGCAAGTAAATTGTCAGAGAATCTGTTTCCTACAGAACCCTGTTCTTGACATCTTTTTGCTCTTGGAGGAGACCAGTAAGTACCCACTTGCAGTAGTAAAGAGATTAAGCTTGAATTGTTGCAGTCTCCTTTCCTCTATTTGCTTCCCAGGTACACATGCATTAAAAAGCCAAAAGGAAAGCATGTTCATTCCCATGTCCAGTAACTCTCAGTTTAATAACACTCTGACAGAAAACATTCTGATGGGCTAAATGCGGGAGAGCTAGGTCAACCTGAGAACTGAAGGAAGATACGCTCAGCCACACAGGACCACTACACTTTCAGGACAATTTGAATAGAAAAGCTGATCTGTCTCACCCAGAAAGTTACAGCCTTCATCTGCAAATCCTATCACAGAAACTACAGAAATTATAGAAACAGATCCTGATGAACTAGGAAACACTTACATGAACTAGGAAACACTTACCAAAACTGAGATGAAACTTTAAAAGACAGATGTTATGCTTGATTCCCAACCACTTAAAACCCACTAGGTGTCATGTCCTAACTAGCATGCGCAGAAAACCTGCACAGGGCAGCGGTCTGCCTCCTCTTAACAGGAAGGGGCAGGCAGGGATGCTGGCTTGTTATTATTGGCACTCTAGACATCCACTTGAACTAAGACCAAGAACAGGGATACAGGGAGAACTTGGGATAAAGAAACACATTCATTCCGTATAATGAAGCAGTAATAAAAGATCCACAGAAGTTTACAATAGCCAAAAAGGCTGGGTTGCCAAAGTGCTGAAGCATACACAACTTTTTCCTGTCTAATATCTAAACAAAGGACCAAGTTAGGCCAGAAGAACTCAGTACTAGACAGCAAAAGTGGGAAAAATAACAGCAACCTGTCCATTTGTTTTTACGGCATGGAAATAGTAACTCCCTCAATTTGACGAGGCAAAGGTCTGTAACAGTTCTGATAAAGAGAGATGCAGAGTTCTTGCCAGACTATAGATGAGGATTGATAAGGCCATCTTCCTCTTTCCTTTCCTATTATCTTCGAAGATGCATGATAAACCACTAGTTAGAACTGTGGGAGGAGTTAACAAGAGATAGGCGGGTCAGTCAAAAACAAAGAGTCCTAGTGATCTGCTGTGGATCAGATGTGGAGCATCCCACAAATTAACCGTGGTCACTCTAAGCAACGCCTGCCATCGTTGATCAAGCCCTTAAACCTACCAGCATGCCTTGTTGTTTTGGAAGCAGGATCAGCAAACAACAGCTGGTGAACCCAATCCACACTGGCCAATGTTCTGTAAACAAAGTTTATTGTGACCAGCCAGGCCGCACGGTCCAGCAAACTTTCTATGCCTGCTTTTGTACTTTGATGACAGAGATGAATGCTTGCAACAGAGATCAGAGGTTCTGACAGGGAAAAGATATCCTGCATCTGGCCTTCTGGAGAAGATTCTGTCTAGTTCTAGTACTGAATGGATGTGCTGTTATGGTGAGAATGTCAGATGGTCACAGTACACTGACTGTATCATGAGATGCAGAATATGGCAGTAAGAGGTGACAGGCAGGTAATATGGAGGAGCAACAACTGCGTGGTGGCTGAAACACGTGGTGACTGTCTCACAGGTCAGAAGGTCAGAAGATTCCACTGTCCCAATAGCACACACGTCTGCTCAACAGGACAGTGCTTATGGAGGTTTGAATGAAAACTGATGCCACAGCCAGATATGACTATAGCTGTGAAAAAAACTGGCTCAGTCAGGTGGGATGGGCCATGCCGGTGATCCTAGCTACTCAAGAGACTGAGATCCAGAGTATCACAGTTCAAAGCCAGCCTGCACAGAATAATCTGTGAAACTCCATCACCAAATAATGAGCAAAAAACATGCATGATTAAAGGTGTGGCTCAAGTGGTAGAGTACCAGCAGAGCAACAATGAAACCCTGAGTTCAAACCCTAGTACCAGCAAAAAAAGAAAACAAAAACAAAAGCAAAACAAAAACACAACTGTCTGATAATTATTTCTGATTTAGTTAGTATTATTTTTATTTTTATCAAATGCTTTTAAATTCCTTCAAATCTGATTCCTAGTGAGCAAAGTCTAATATTTAATTTGAATGATAAATATGAAAAATACTGAGAAGACACCGTTTTAAACCCTTGTTTTAGTTCTAAACTCGAACTCATGTGGATATTTAACTCCTCCCCAATTACCCTCTGATCTGGGGAATTCAATACATATTTGTGAAAATAAAAAGCTAAATTAAACTCAAGAATGAAAGGGTCTTTTCCTCCTTTTTTGCCTCCCAATGATTTTGGAACTTTCCAGAGGAAGCTGGTACATATTGCCGTGCTTCAGATCATGAGTGACACATTCTTGCCATCAAGTATCTGAGGATCTATAGAACAAACTGCAACTAGCTATGTTTTTTAGGACAACTTGAGACAAAAGCCATTATGAAGCTTTCATAGACCAGCCAAAAACACGCTGGGAAGAAAGAGTAAGGGAATGGTGGAGAAAGTCATCTTTTCTCTATCCTTAAAATGACAGTCTGACAATGGTGTTATATTTGAGAAAAGACTGAAGGGGGTAAAGGAAGGAGAGAGGGAGATAGAGGAAAGGTGAATGGGAAGTCTTTTTTTTTTTTTTTTGCAGGGGGTGGGGGGGTCCAGTGGTGGGGCCTGAACAACTCTGGGCTTGGGCGCTGTACCTTAGCTCTTCAGCTCAAGGCTAGCGCTCTGCCACTTGAGCCACAGCACCACTTCTGGCTTTTTTCTTTTTGCTTATGTGGTGCTGAGGAATTGAACCCAGGGCCTTATGCATGCAAGGCAAGCACTCTACCACTGAGCCACCTTCCCAGCCCCTGAATGGGAAGTCTTATGGGAGGTTTGTATCATAGAAATTTATGGCCACCGAAAGAGCAACAGGAACACCCTACCCTTTTTTCTCTTTCCCACCCTTCCTTCCCTGCCCCCACCCCTCATTATGCACTGAATTTACCAAGATAAGAGAGAAACAAACTATAGAGCCGCTGAACTTCCTCGCTTTTCCCATCAAACATTCCCCAGCTAAATCACGTAGCTAGACTGGGAAAACAAGCCTGGCATGGAAGTGGGGAGGTGTCCAGGGTGGGGCAGCAATTACATAATTCAGCTTCACAAAACAGAAAGCCTCAGTACAGGCACAGACCTGCAGGTGTGTTAACAGTGGGAGGGAAGGAGAAAGAGATGGAGATCGAGTGCATTAGTTATTGATCTTAGACTATTTTCTCTCTATCTTCCAATAGGTCAAAGATCAAAAGAAAACCACTTTAGAGATGAGCTTAGGGGTCCTAGCTAAAGCTGCTAAGAAGGGAAGCAAACTCTCAGACAGAAATAACTGGGGAGCTTTCTAGGGGAGTCCCTGGAGGAACCATTCTCACAGCTTCCCCAGTGCCTGGGGACACTTGTCTTGCCTAGTTCAGAGTGAGTCAGTCTGGATAATTGATGGGTATTTCCATCCTTGCTCTACAGCAACAACCTTCTCCATTCCCAAACCTACTGTAGTTCCAAGTGCTATGGGAACTATTGAGGTTGGTGGCAGGTGTCATCAATCATTCACACAGAACTGATGTCCTTACCATCCTAGGACAGTTTGATTACCTGAAGGGCAGAGCAACCTCCATAGGAACTCTTTTTAATTTTGATTTATGATGCTGGTGAACATGAGCTCTAAGATGTGCTATAAATTTCCTCCTTTGTCTAGGTTTTGTGTCCTTTCTCATTTCTGTGTCTGCTGTCCTTGTTTGTACGTCCTAGCCATATTCCTTCCACAACTGGTTATGTAGACAGAGAAATTATACTGATCATGATGACTTGTATGGATTCTCAAGCCACAGCGAAAATTACTCTAGAAATCTCACAGAAGGACTTGTGATTTTAAAAGTGGAAAGTTACTTCTCATTTTCCAACTTGCATCGATACATCCAATAATTGAATTTTCCTCCCCTAAATCTTCCTTTCCTTTTTTACAGTACCAGACACCATGGCACTGACACATCGTAATTTGATGTGGGAGGGGAAATAATTTATATACCGTTACCAAAGCCTGAAGAGTGGCCCAGATATTACCTACAGGAGAACGTTGCTTAATGGAAGCACATTAAAGGATGTTATCAAAGTTAATCATTAGAAAGAAAAGTATGCTCTGGAAAAGAGAAGAGGCCCATCCTGCTGTCATCAAGATATAGTTTTCATTTTCCAGAGGAAATAGAGGACCTGGTCTTCTGGTACCAGTCAAGAGGAAACAAGCCTAGTTTAGCTTCTCTTTCCCAAATATGACTAATCTCTCAAAGCAAAATACAAAGAGAAACAAAAAAGAAAGGAAGAAAGGAAGAAAGGAAGAAGGGAGGAAGGAAGGAAGGAAGGAAGGAAGGAAGGAAGAAAGAAAGAAAGAAAGAAAGAGAGAGAGAGAAACTGGACAAGTTACCATAGCAGGATTAGTAATTTAAAAAAAGCAAAACTTGGAGAATGATCAGTTGGCAAAGCTGTGAGACCCTGGAGTTGAGAAGGCAACAGACCATCTTCAAATTGTTAAGATCAATTCTGAATCCTATACATGACAAAAATGTCCATTAGAAAAAAAATGCAAATTACAGTTATCTTTAGAAAAGGAAAAAGAAAGAAATCAAATCCTTAAATCTTTACCCAAATGAAACAAAAAGCCTACATTTATACAAAACCCATACCTGGATGCTCAGGTTATAGCTACCTGCAGAACTGCTTCCAGATGGACACCAATCAAATGTTCCTCAACTGAGGAATAGAAATGCTGATGGTGGTATGTCTACACACTGGGACTCTACTCAGTACTAAACAGGGAAAGGTAATGGAGACATAGACCACCCTGGAATCTCAAATGCCTGATGCTATGTGAAAGACACTAGAATGGAGACTCTAATACCACATGGTTGCACTGATCTGGCATCTGGAGCATGTGAACTCACAGGGATGCACAGCAGCTCCTGAACTGGCAGGACAGGGATGGAATGGATTTGACTACAAACACAAGGCTTCAAGGGATTGGATTTTTGCACAACAGCTATGTGTTGGTTGCCAGAGCAGTTTCATGCCTCTATGAATCGGCTGGAACTCAGAATTGTCAGAAAGGACTGAATTTTCCTGCCAATTTCACATGTCAAAAAAAAGCAAATAAAAAAATCAGAACTTTAAATCCTGATAACCTTTTTCTTAAGATAGCTTTTTGACCATTTTTTTCTAATTGCCAATACTTATATATTCACAAGCAGAAAACAGTTGAAAATAAAATCTACTTGTGATTCATACCTTCTGGAAGAAGTCCAGAAGCTATTAGAATAAAAAATGACCACACCTGCCATGCCATCAATGTACAAAACTTTATATAAATTCTGAGATCCTTACCAGTTATACAGACTTCTCCAATTCCAAATTACAGATGGGACTCTATGGTCACAGTATTTATTACCGGCCTAATAAATATTGCACTAACATTTGGAATAACTATGCACCATCATTACTGTTGCAATGCACACACATGCTATTACTAGTCTTCATACTAGGTGATTTAAAAAAATAAAATAATGCTACAAGCTCAGCCTTAATTCTTCTGATACCGACTTAACAAGTGTCTGCAATCACTTAGCGTATCGATCTATGCCCTGTGAGGACTGGCAGAGTCAAACTGTTAAAGGTTAAATTTTCACATACCCTGTCAAAGAGTGCAAAAAGTTGTCGCAGGACATCTGAAACAGGTAACTTCAAGTATTCTGCAAATTCTTCGATTCCAATTCTCCCTCCTTTGGAGGAACTTGCAATGGACGCATACTCATCCAGGTGTTTACGAATGCCATCCCAATCTAGTCTAAGCCAAGAATCATAAACACACATGATTAGCTTTTTACCACCCACCTGGACTGCTTAAAAGCACTGTTCTATTAATTTATCTGAAGGAAAAACATTGTGTAGGTTAAGATTAAAAAGGAGATGCAAAAGGGTTCTTAAAGAGACATACTGAACACATCTGCAAACATTTAATTTTTAAGAAGCATTTTCATATAATTGATAAATATATTGGAATACCAAAGGGAAAGAAAAGGAAGTCAGAAGAACAATGTGGTGGAATAAAAAGTTATTCATGAGAGGAAAATGAGATTATAAATTTTATCCCAAATGTTAATTTAGTAAGTAAGTAGTATTTATTGAGTTGCTACAAAAGAAGCTGTAAATCTTACTTTCAAAGAGCTTTTAGGCTGAAAAGTCACACTTCACAAAATATTACTACCTGGAGATTCATTAGACTATACACACTTCCTCCGGTACCAGTTATAATAAATAAATCAATCACAGTGGTGAAACACTAGAAAGTTCTACTGTAGCTTACATCATTTCTGACTCTGTCATATAAAAATTAAACAAGCCACATTTCTACATCTAATTTCAGCGTGTAGCTACATTTTTTAATCTATGGGCTACTGTGGATATAACACTAAATAAAACAAGAGCAAAGCATTTTACTATCTTGAAGGTAGAAATAATATTTTTATACCATTTATCAAAAATATGATATCTCATATATTATATTTCTTATATATTATATATTTATATAAAGTATATAAAATATGTAAGTATATTTATGCATAAACTTATATACATAAATTTATATATGTTTATTATACATATAAATATATATGTATATATAGTTTTTACTTGGGCCCACAGTAAGTCTGTGAAAGAGTAGAAAAAATGTGTTTCTTTGGCAAGAAAAGCCACAACCACTGGATTAAAAAAGTAACCATGCTCTTCCTAGACAGTGTCTAGGCCTTGAGTTCCTTTTGCTCAAGGCTAATGCTCTACCACCGGAGACATAGCTCTATTTCTCATTTTTTTTTGGTAATTAATTGGAGATAAGAGTCTCATGGACTTTCCTATCCTGGGTGACTTCAAACTGTGATTCTCAGATCTCTGTCTCCTGGGTAAATAGGATTACAGACATGAGCCATGGACAAAATTACTGTATTTTAACACTGAACTTGCATGCGGTGGCTTGTTCTGCATGAACTTCCTAGAAGAGACATCAAGATCCACTGAAGCTGTACACTCTGTACATTCCTACTAGCATTAAGAACAGAATGAACCTAGAACTTCTATACCAGGTAGCTAGATAGGAATGTTGCAAATAGTTCATTCCAAATCACAAAAGTACCAAGGGGTGTTTTCCTCTTTGGGAGAAATAAAAACAAGTACCCAGAAAATAAGAAAGGTAGATCTAGGGAAAGTATTTTAAAAAAGCATTGGTGGTCAGAATTATTATTGGAGCTTCTTCCATGTGAGGTATCTATCATATCATGCTAACCTTCTGGTAGCAAAGCAGGAGCACTAATCAACCATGGAGAGTCATGTCCAACAAGGAAGGCCATCTGTACCCATGTTCTCTGTCCCTTGCTTTCTTCCTGTGATCAAAGCATGCACAAATCCTCAACTGAACTGTTCTCAAAAAAATACTAAACCCAACAATAAAATGGGAGATAAGCTCCCAATCCTTGCTTTCCTAACAAACACCACAGGATCTGAGAATGGAACAATAATAAAGTGAGACAAAAGATGAGCTCCTTTGCTAAGACCAATCTAAAAGTATAGTAAGAAGACACTTACTTTAACTTACGGCTGATTTTGGTAAATTCCACCAGCCCAGCTTCCATGGGCAGTGTGAGCTGTCCAGCCGAAATCATGAGCCTGCAGTCCTCATACGTGTGGTCTGTCACTGGCACGCCCAGAGCGCTACAAGAATTAAGAGGGATAAAAATACAATGCTTCACAAAAGGTGATGATCTTTTTAAAGTTTGAACTGATTAACACAGAATAGTACATGGAAGAGCAGAGCTACTTTTTCAATCCAGTGGCTGTGGCTTTTGGTGCCAAAGAAACTCACTTTTCTACTCTTTCACAGACCTACTGTAGCCCAAGTAAAGCTTTTAACATCTCATGCTTCTGTGTATATAGCTGGGAAGTTTTGCAATACCTGGTATTGAAATCAAAGTCTCACACATGCTTGGCAAGTGTTCTACCACTTGAATCAAGCTCCTAGCCCTCATTTTGTGTTTTAACTAGAACAGTAATAATTGAGTCTCATGCAATCCAGTGATTTTGGTTCTAGACTTATGGATCTTGTATCAGCTGGGGACTTAGTGGCATTGGACCTAAGATTCACTCTTCTCATTGTACCTAGGAATAATTAGGTCACAAGGCAATACCTGGGTAGGTACAGGTACTGTTTAAAGGTAAGTGGCATTTGTACATGCACCCAAGCCACTACCATCTGCCTTCCCTTCCCTTTTGTAACTGGAGGACCCCTTGCTGCATGGCAATCTTTAAAATACTGAGACTAATGGGTACTGAGCTAATATTTCTTCCAAGCCTAACAGCATCCATATACAGTGCAAAGCCTCCCTCTTGCCTACCTCCCAGCTGCTCAGAGACTCAATAATAGTGAATTAGGTTTGGAAAATTCATGTATTAATAAGAAATGAACACACACATACACACACAGCACAAAGGAAAGGCTATGCAACACATGAAATGCTTTCCTTGTGACTCCTCTTCATTAAGTTTTATTAACAAGTGGAAATCATAAAATGATTTTCAATTTTATTTGACTGTGTTGAGTCATTGTTATAAGCACTAACTTCTGAATGAATGCGATTGGGATAACACCTGTTTTCCATCAAAAACAGGTTTTCTGGGCTATTTTTTTCTTTGATGAATAAATACATGGGTGTTAGACTATTTAAGAAGGAAAACAAAGCTTTAGAATATCTCAGGAATTACAACAATAACTCATGTCACTGGAACAGCTTGGGCTCTGGGACCAGGAAATGTGGAGCTGAACCTCAAAGCAGTCGCTAGTGTGGTACAGGGCCCTAAGCTACTCCTTCTTTCCCTTCTGGAGTTGTGAGGATGCTGGCTGGTGTAAGTAAAGAGCCAAGCATGCTACTCAGGAAATAGCTGCAAGTAGTAGTACCACCACCAGCTCCTCACTTCTGCTGGGCTCTTCATCATTTTCAACTACTTTTATCTCATATGTTCCTATTTTAGCCTCATAATAATTAAAACCATGAGAGGCCAGGCACTGGTGGCTCACACTTGTAATCCTAGCTACTCAAGAGGTTGAGGTCTGAGGGTCACAGTTTAAAGCCAGGTTGGGCAGGAAAGTCGGTGAGACTCTTATTTCCAATTAACCACCAGAAAACTGGAAGTAGAGCTGTGACTCTAAGTGGTAGAGTGCTAGGACTTAAGCAAAAAAAAAGAAAAAAGAAAAAGAAAGAAAGAAAAAAGAAAGGAAGAAATAGAAAGAAAGAAAAAGAAAAAGAAACAAACAACAAACCTCAGGGAGGGTACCCAGGCCCTGAGTTCAGGCCCAATGACCACCACCAACAAAAACAACAATACCAAAAAACGTAAGAGGCAAAGCAATCGTTTATAATTCCAAGACAAGAAGGAACTTTGGAGGGGTCTGTGTAGCAACTAAGATTCTCCTTGGCCAAGTAAAGCTCTGAAGCTATGAAGTTCTTGCTGAATTCAGGGTTCCTGCTGAATTTTCACTGAGAAGAAAACGCTAAAAGCCTGTTGGCTCCAGAGCTCCTGCAGGGGGCGACAAGGAGAAGCAGGCTTGGAGTAGGGTGGGGAGGGTACACCCAACATCTGGCAGACAGAAGGCTGTCTGGGGACTGGCATGATGTATAGCATTTCTCTGATTAGGATATTGGCCAGTTAAAACTCCTTTAAGTGCAGGAAAATGTTAAACTTACGTTTTTCAGTTTCTGAATACTAACGTTCTAGACATTCCTGCCTTGGGAAGCTGTTTCCCTTTTCTGTGTATCTGTCCCCTGCAAACTTGGACCGTTTTGGAAGCTGAAGGGAGAGAAAGGAGGCCCTAAGAGCTTCACACAGCTGTGTCCCACAGTTCCAGGCCAGCCTGGAGCCTACAAATGATCTCTTCTGCCTACAACTCTGGACCCCATCTTTCTGAGCAAGGCATATTTCCATTGGTTTGGGGCTGCATTTGGGAGAGCATTTTAGGTGATTTTATTGGCAGCGTCCCTATTTTACTTACCCAAATAAGTTGGGGAAGGAGACACTTAGGAAAAGGAGGAGAGAAGCCTTTAAGCAAGGTTAAGCTACTTTTTACCAATGATTTTCCAGTTACTTACTAGTTATAATGATGTACAGACACTTACTCTGCCATTAAACTCCGGACTCTACTGGCAAAAAGCACAGGATCTTTTTTCTCTTCATCGTTTGGTACTTGAACAGGCATAAACTGAAAGACAAATGCACCTTTCTATAACAGCCCTCCAGCCCAAGACATCAGTGTATAGACGGTCAATCAATCTGCAGAGTACTTTGTCATCTTTGAGTACAGGTGACTAAACAGAATAGAAAGAGATCTAGCCATGGACTCAGGAGATCTGCATGCAGGCCCTGGGTCTGCCTGTGTGCTAACTCTATTATAAGATCTTCTTAGGCTCCTCGACTCTGAACAAGGGTCCCTGTTGCTTGTCCTGTTTGTTGTGAGTTACATCAACAAGCTAAGGTCTGCAATTCTTTTTTTTTTTTTTTGGGGGGTCCGGTAGTGGGGCCTGAACTCTGGGCCTGGGTGCTGTCCCTCAGCTCTTCAGCTCAAGGCTAGTGCTCTACCACTTGAGCCACAGCACCACTTCCGGCTTTTTTCTTTTTGCTTATGTGGTGCTAAGGAATCGAACCCAGGGCCTCGAGCATGCAAGGCAAGCGCTCTACCACTGAGCCACCTTCCCAGCCCCTAAGGTCTGCAATTCTGAGGTTGCAAAGCTGTAGCTACTAATGCCTTTCTCTCACACCTGCATTTCCCCCTTTCATATCCCTTATATAAAAAATGTTTTTTTCTTTTCTCCTTTTTTGTATTTTATAGTATTATCTTTCTCTATCCATTTCAATGTCAACCATATTTTTACTATTTGATTGGACTTTATGTTTTAATCATTCTTCCTCATTTTTCTTTCCTCTTTTTTTTTTTTTTAAGTCAGCTTCCCAGTCTGTCAGCTCAGCTATGCAGAAGGCTGAGGTCGGGAGGTCTGTAATTCCAGGCCAATCTGGGTTTTAAAAAAAAGTTCATGAGACTCCACTTCAATAGAAAAAGCTGGGTGTTGTGGTTTGCATGCCATCCCAGCTATGAAGGAAACATAAATAGGAGGATTGCTGTCCAGACTATCTTCCCCCCGTCCTCCTTACCCCACCGCCTACTACAAGATACTGCCAAAGCAGGAGGTGGTACCTAGAGAAAAGGACAGTCATAACAGCTAATTCTTGCAGAGGATGCCCTAAGAAATGTTTGTATGTAACTAAAGACTTTTAGAGGAGTGCAATTTTGCTAATAGTTACTGCTTATTGAATTCTAAGTGTGTACCAGGTGCCATGCTGGTTTTATGAGCATCATTTCACTTAATTAAGTTTTTCTGTTTTTAATCATCAAGAATTAGGATTAAAATGGTCATCATGGAGGTGCATGCTTGTAACCTCGATTGCCCAAGAAGTAAATACTGGGAGAAGTTGGTACAAAACCAACTTAGGCACAAAGTTAGCAAAACCCTATCTCAACAAAATAAGCATAAATGGCTCATGTCTGTAATCTCAACTTTGTGGGAGACAGACACAGGTAAGAAGATTGAGGTGTGAAGTCAGTCCCAGGAAAAAGAATGAGCCTTATTCACAAAATAATGAAGTAAAAAGAGGGGCTGGGGTGTGATTCAAGTTTTGGTAAAATGCCTGCTTTACAACTGTTAAGCTCAAACTAACAAGAAAAGAAGGAAGGAAGGAAAGAAGGAAGAAAGGAAGGAAGGAAAGAAAGAAGGAAGGAAGAGAGGGAGGGAGGGAGGGAGGGAGAAAAGTTATATGATGTTCAAGGTATCATGGCCCAATTAATTCTATTCAACACATATTGCTTAAACACACATCTGTCACATGTCAGAGTTCAGATCTTGGGGATATGGCAGAGAATGCATGCACAGGAAGCCCTCCACACAGAAGAAGTGTGTCCCACAGTGAGAAACATTCAGCAGGAAGAGCTGGTACCCACGATCTGGGGCTTTATATGATTAGCTCTCAACACCTCCCTAATGCACGTTCTACCATGTCCATCTGCTAGACAAAGAATGGGCAGAAAGAAGTTAAACTATGGCCAAAGCCACACTTACACAGCAGTTATGATTTGAAAGAAAAAGAAAAGTCTGTGTAAGGAAATAAAAATCTCACATGCTCCAAACAGACTTGTTTCTAAATCTTGTTATTCAAGGGTACAGGTGACTCAGAGATGAAGCTGAAGCAAAGGAGATAAGAGCAGGCCCCAGGTTTTGGCAGTAACTTGAGTGGCAGGGTGTGGATGAGACTATGCAGGAAGCAGACCTAGGGACTCCTGCAATGGCTCCATGCCAGACCCCAAGAGGTGGGCCAGGAGAGGTGAGGGTGTACAGCCCAGCTGGGACGCAGGAGGCATTTCATGTGCTTTCACAATTCACGTTCATTTTATTAACTTCTCCAAGGGGACAGTGGGAAGAGCACTGGGTCCTGGCTCTGCTGTAAGGTCCCAAAAGTCATCTTGCCCCTAGGAACCTTCCACTCAACAGGGCAAAGGCCCTTTTCCATTGGATGCATTTAGCATCACTATCCTCAAGGTGGAGAAGAAACCACCACCAGGGGTCCCCATGTGACTTTAAAATCCCGAGCAATGCACGGTAAACAAGTACTGCTAAAAATTCCCTGCATCCTAATGTAGTAAATATATTTCCTATATTTACATAGTTTGAAATTCAAGGAAGAAAACATGAGGCTGAAATCAGTGTTGAGGAGATCTCTAAGAGAAATGTTTTAAGAAAGAAAAGCTTTTAAATTGCCAAATATTTCTCTGTGTGTATGTGTGTGTGTGTGTGTGTGTGTTAAAGCCAAATGGCCATTTATAGTTTTATAAGTCATAAAAGTACATGTGGGGAAACAAACTATTACTACAGTGTCAACCAAACACAGCACAATGAAATATGGATGGGCTTGGTTTCTATTTGTGCAGGAAATATTGCCTTTCCATCACTCTGGGATTAGACTGGCATTGTATTCTTGAGGAAATAAACTGCACTGAGAGTACAAAATAGTAAGAGCCCAGGACTCAACACTGTCGGGCCTCAGCGACCCCCTGCCTCCTGGAGAAGCAACATAATGTAAGTTCTAATCAAGACTCTCCTAGGTAAGACTGGCCTAGACACCTCATTGCCACCTTGCCCATCATTTGAGCTCCTAGCAGGAGCACATCTTCTACTTGGAAAGGAAAATCAAGCAAAGGGAGGAATGCATGACTGTTATTATTGTAATAGCCCCAACACACATTGAAATGCTCTAGGGACTTTCTGTTTTCTTTCACCTCCACCATCTCCCATCATCCTCTGTTCTCCTAGCAATAACCCAAGTGCTATCTTGATTCCCCAGGCCCTTCACCTGGCCACAGACATTGTCTTCAACACCACCTCAGCCATGGTACCCAACACATGACCCTAATGTCATCCTCTGGATTCTTCAGTTCCTGTCATTACGAATTAGGGCTTAACTCTCCCTCACTTGCTCTGGCACAGGCTTATGACATAGGAACAGCCTATGGCCCTCTGCCTGTCCAAATAGCTCAGACAGGAGGCAGGCATATCATTTGGCCTTTCTGTTGCCTACAATCTCTTACCTCTGCCACATTCACAGTAGCTACTCTCAATCCCCTTGGATTGAGAGCAGATCTCATCTGATCCTGCCTTCTCCTCCTGGGAGAGACCACAGAGCGATGCTAAAGGAAGTTACACCTGCTCCACGCTTCCAAGATGCAATTCCTTTTTTTACCTCACTCTGCCTGGCCTGCTGGCATGTACATCACTTTCAACTTCAGAGAGAGGGCAGCTATGGGGCTTTTGTTCCCTTTCCCTCTGCATCTGAGACTGAGCTCACAGATCCTATTCACCCAACACACATGCTCTCATCCCCTCACGGCCATATTCTACTCTGCCAGACTGTCCCAGGGAGAGAAGGCTGACACATCTGTCAACGAGCACCTAATTCATGCTTTGGGGTTCACAGTCCTCACCTCTGTAAAGTTTTCTTTAAGTAACTAACAATGTATTCTTAAAGAAATAAAAATCTTCTTTATAATTTCAATATAGTCTAAGTGCAGAGTGACCATGACAGCCACTCAGGCCCGAGGCCTTCAGGCTCCTTCCCACTTACTATATGGCAGCCTGCAAACTGCCATGCAGCTGAGGTATGCCACAGGCTAGACCATCTCAGGTCTATAGGCCAGCAGCCATAGGCTCTGCCATGCAGCTGAGGGAAGCCACAGGCTAGACCATCTCAGGTCTATAGGCCAGCAGCCATAGGCTTTGCCATACAGCCAAGGTATGTGATAGGCTAGACCATCTCGGTTTGGGTAAGCACACATTACATTGTTTGCATAAGGGTAAAATTGCCTAACTTTCTCTGAACACATCCCTGTGGTTAGGCAACGCATGACTGTATTTAGCCTTGCCTAAGCCAAAGGCTCTTTGAAGACTTAAAGAGTGGTATGGATGTCTGGATGTTGATTCTAACATTGTTGCCACAGTCCTTCCTTTCCCAAACCAGATATTCTTTTCAAATCAAGAAAACCCACTTGAACTGCTGAAGGCTGTGAACTGCCCACCTTAAAAGTACTTAAGTTATAATCCCAGCCACTAACAGATTACTATAAGTGTTGTAAAGGAATTTTTCTGAAGCAATATATACCTACAAGGTATAGATTCTAAAGTCAACATGCTCTGAAAGCATGCTGGTATGTATACACACTGTGAAGAAGAAAGCTGGCCTCAAGGTCAATGTGAAGGTCATGTTTCCATTCATAAACTAACTGCTGCCACATGGTGGTATTTGTTTGATTGAGCACTCACTGTCATGAAATAAACTAGCATATTCTGAATATGTCATATTTGATTCTTGTTTTTCAGGCTGGGGATGTTTGTTTGTTTGTTTGGCTAGTGCCACAGTTTAAACTCAAGGCTCAGGCTGAGGAGGTTGTTTGTTTGTTTGTTTGTCTAGTGCAAGAGTTTAAACTCAGGGCCTTGTGCTTGTTAGGTTTGCTTGCATGGCTGGCACTCTATCAGTTAAGCCTCACTTCCAGCACCAATATTTTGCTGGTTGTTTTGGAGCCTCTTGGACTTTTCTGCCTGGGCTGACTTTGAACCATGATCCTTCAGGTCTCAGCCTCCTGAGTAGCTAAAATGACAGGCATGAGCTACTGGTCCCACCTTACTAGCTACCTTATTCCCTGTGCTCCTGAGGTATGTGTTTATAAAGGCACATGTAGGAATGGCAAATTGATAAATGTAATCATTAAGCAGCATGTTAGAAACATACCATGATGCTATGTAATGATTAAGGAATAATTTTCAGCAGAGCTACCCTGTCAACATACTTGTTGCTCAAATCCATCCTTACTCAAAGATGCCAGAGTCCAATTGCATTGTGCAGGAAGTTTACAACTTACATTCTTTTTAAATCCAAGTGTCATGAAAATGGCAACTTTTTCAAAACAAGTCTCTATGGTGGGGAGGCAGGAGTTGAATGGAGAAAAGGCAGCAAGAAAATACCACTAAGCATTATTTATACACTCTAGATGTCTGATAAGGGTTTTGGTATGAAGGAGTTTCATTTCCATCGTATCTGAGAGATGTAAAATTCTAAGCTAAAGCAGTTACAGTACTAAGCTGTCTGATGACTCCCAAAACTGAGTGTCTAAAGACAATCCAAGTAAAGATCATCTTAAAAGCTATACCTAATACCACATTCGTGAGCAAGTCATCTTTGTGTGTGTGTGTGTGTGAGTGTGTGTGTGTGCCAATCCTGGGGCTTAAATTCGGGGCCTGGGTATTGTCCCTTAGCTTTTGCTCAAGGCTAGCATTTTATCACCTTAGTCACAGCTCCACAACTGGCTTTTTGCTGGTTAACTGGAGGTAAGAGTCTCATGGTCTTTCTTACTCTGGCTCCTCTCCTCCCAGTATCCTGAGTAGGCATGATTAGAGGCATGAACCACTAGCACCCAGTATTGAATAATGCATCTTGAACTAAATTTGACCAATAGTCAAGAAGTTTGGGACTAAGGGTATGCAGCTCATGGGTACAGGGCTTGCCTAGTAAGCATGAAGCATAGTACTACCAAAAAGAATTCAAAAATTTTGTTTACAATAGTAACAATGATTTCCATCAATTTATTAATTTTTTTTGCCAGTCCTGGGGCTTGAACTCAGTGCCTGGGCACTGTCCCTGAGCTTCTTTTGCTCTACCACTTGAGCCATAGCGGCACTTCTGACTTTTTCTGTTTATGTGGTACTGGGGATTTGAACCCAGGGCTTCATGCATGCTACGCAAGCACACTACCACCAAGCCACATTCCCAGCCCTGATTTCCATCAATGTTATAGTATAAGAGAAAAGAGGAGAATCTCAGATCAAGGCCCTGCTTTTCTGAGCCACAGTGTGGATAGTGCCTGAAGAACTGCTGAAATTCATTTTTTCAGTTACATTCCAATGGTAGAGAATTAAACTATTCAATTAATAAAGCAGTTAAGAGCTGATGTGGCACACATTTGTAATTTCAGCTATTTTGGAGGCAGAAGAAAGAGCATTGCACGTTAGAAGTCAGTTTGGGCAATTTAGAAAGTCCTTGTCTCAAAATAAAAAGGGCTAAGGATGTATCTCAGTGTAGAGTGCTTGCCCCGCACATGAGACCCTGGGTTCAATCCCCAATACTACAAAAACAAAATTAAATAAAATGCAATAACATTGTTAGGATTTGCACAAGAGAAAGACAACACCACAGATTTAAAATGCATATAATTAAAATAAGCATTCTGAATGAAAAGCCCCTCTATTTCCATCTTCCTGCCCTGAACCACAAACCTAACAATCAAATCCTGATGGATGCAACTATTTCCAACCAGCTGAAAGTCATTTTGTTTGTGAGATTAAGGAACAAAGAATACATTCTTGTCTTTGCCAGAAAGTACTACTCAAACAGATCTCAGAATCAGCTGGAAAAATGCAAGGATTGTAAGCTTAAAAATAAAAGGAAGGGTTGGGCACCAGTAGCTCACAGCTATTAGCCTAGCTGCTCAAGACACTGAGATCTGAGGATCGAGATTTGACACCAGCCTGGGCAGGAAAGTCTGTGAGAATCTTATCTCCAATTAACCACCCAAAAGTCAGAAGCTGAGCTGTGGCTCAAATGGAAGACAACTAATCTTGATAAAATAAGCTCATGGATAGTGCCCAGGCCCTGAGTTCAAGCCCTAATAAACAAACAAACTTGTAAATAAATAAATAGGAAGAAGGAGAAGAAGGGAAGGGAAGGGAAGGGAAGGAATCCCATGAGATGAAAAGGAGAGGTGTTGGCAGTTGTGGTAGCCAAGTAGCAAATGTCCTTCAGTTGTCATGCAGCTGGACCACAGAATGTTCTAAATAAAGCCCTATGGCAGTTCCAAGACTGCATGGACTGACTTACCTCCACTTCTACCTTTGTGAAGGGCTGGCAGAAAGTAAGCACACAGAGCTGGAGGCTGAGAAAAGAAAGAGGAGGACTTCTTACACAGGAACACAAGGTCACCCACTGCTGCCCTCTCCACATGGGTGCCCAGCACTTCCCATCAACACTTCCCATTTATAAACACCACACTGAAGCTGGAATGCTTCTTTGGCTCACACAATTCTTGCAATTCAAAAATTACATCATCGAGGGCACCAGAGAAGTCCTTGCTATATTGTGCTCATGAGTCAGAGCCACAGCTTGATAGACTCATCCCCAAGTTTCAAGTTTCCTTGACAACTTAGATCTTCAAGCCAGTGGCCTCAGAGAAACTTCCCCCAAACTGTTCTAAGGTTCATCAATGTGTTTAAAGGAAAATTACTGAGAACAATCCTACACTTCTAAACCTTCTAGGAATAATAATGGTAAAATATCAAGGAGCCTTTCCTTAAAAGACGGAACTGAATCAAAATGGTCTCGTACTAATAAATATTTTCCTTATGGAGAAATATTTTGAAAATTGCTAATTTCATTGTAAAGCTGGACCAAAGGTCTTTCTTTAAAGTTGTTAGCCAGCCCTTGAAAAGATCGTTTTTAAAATAGTTCTTCTCTTTGCAGTTCTCTAGCATATATTTACAGACCCTGGGTAGGATTGTTGCAAGATTTTTCAGTTCAATCTAATTAGACAATTGACCCAAAACTCAAGCAGACTAGATTAGTCTGTATGTTTAACAAAACAACCATGCAATCTCTTTTTGCTGCTTAGAAATCAAAATATAATTTGCCTATAAAAAAATATTTCTGGGCCAGGCGCCTGTAATCTTAGCAACTCAGAAGGCTGAGATCTGAAGATCCCAGTTCAAAGCCAGCCCAGTCAGAAAAGTCTATGAGACTCTTATCTATAATCAACTACCAAAAAGCCAGAAATGGCTGTGGCTCAAGTGGTACAGTATTAGACTTAAGCAAACAGCCCAGGGACTTTGAGTAACCATGTCCTGAATTCAAGACCCAGTACTGTCACACACAAAAATGTTATCTGAAGGGACTCTTAAGGAAGTTAGGAGTTTAAACAAGAAATTGAGCTAGAAGAATGAATTAAGGAAGTAAATTTAGTACTTCTAATTATGACCTATTATGTAGTAATTTTCAAGTATTCTATCTGAAATTCACTACTACTCCATGGTGCTAGAAGGGTGGGCCCAGAAATATAAATATATTTGGAAATATAAATATGTAACCCCAAATGTTCAGGCACTGCTGTTTCTAAAATAACCTGTTCTACTCATTCTCCCCACTACTTTTCTTATATAAAAGTCAAAAACTAGGAATTCACAATCAGTAGTGATAGGAAGTCTATATTAGAGTCAAATTAAAAAGGTGGTATCTTAGAGAATTAAAGATAATACACTATCTACATATCATTTTCAATTTGTTCTTTATTTGTTGCATTGTTCGCTTTACCTCAACTACCAAAGACCACAGCACAAGAGAAACACAAGTGTTTTTCACATGTGTTAACTTTCCATTCCACTCACTCTTAAGCTACCTATTCTGATTTCAATGTAACATTTCAAATGTGTATATACACATTCATGAGAAGAAGCTAGGTAATACTTTTGTTTTTTGTTCTCTGATTGTCAGTATTTTGTTCAATTGGGTGAAAGATATCCAAAGAAGGAATTGTGTTTGAAACTCACGACTTCCTTCTGCTTCTCAGAGATCACCCATGTCTGAGCTCTGTCTTTAACAGTATCAGAACTGGACAGGACCCGGGGAAAGGCCTCTAATCCACCCTTTAAGTGATTCTCCCAAAACTGACAAAGGTTTAATTTTTCTCCCCACGGGGGAAACTATGTAAAAGATCTTGAAGGGCAGATTCTCCACTTTCTGTTCTTTTCAAGGGTGGATTTCACTTTGGCTTGTTCAATAGTGAAACCATTTTTCTTCCTCCTCTCTGCTGTGTATATAGAAACTGCTAATTACTGCACTTTGAAAATCCAAGAGCAGAACCGAAATCGCGCAGTCCGTCATTTTCTCAACACATGTCAGACTCATCCCATTATTTCAGGATGGAAACATCAGCTAATCAGAAATGGAAGTGCGAAATTCAAGTTGAGTATGATGCAGACTTGTCTAAGACCCATCCAATGTGCCAATTGACTGGGAGACACCAGGGGTTCAAGGACAAGAGAGTAAAGATGTATGTAGAGATATAAGTTAGAAGATGTAAGACTCTGACTAGGTAACATTACTAAGGAATAAATGGTCTTTGGGTCCTTTATTAAAATAAAATGCACATGGACTAAGACTATAAACAAGTAACTTACAATGTAAATCCTTGCCATGTCCAGGTCACTGTGTCCTACAACAACCAAAGGACATAAGCTGTTAGCAGGAAAATAACCCATGCAACAATATTCTTATCTTAGTACTAGGATTCAGAGCACATTGAAAAGTAAAATGCACATATTATTATTCAGGTACAGTGAACTGATCTACAGATTCCTGAATTATCTGCACAGCAAAGATTTATTTTTCTATATCATTATCTTTTTATGGAAAAACTTGTTCTAAACGTTTAAGGAAACTATTGTATATGCTCAGTGATTTTCATGTCTAGAAGACTAATTTGCTTATAAAAATAAAAACAGAAACAAAAACAGTTAAGGGCTGGGTTAGGTGGCTCACAACTGTAATCCAGCGAATAAGAAAGCAGAGACAAATCAATTTTAAGACCACCTCTTACTAAAAAACAAAATAAACCCAAAGGAACCAGTCATGTGGGTCAAATGGTAAGGGCTCTGAGTTCAATCCCTAGTGTCACAAAAATGATTTAATAAAAATAAAACAGAGCTGGGCATGGTAGTTCATGCTTATAATCCTAGCTATTTAGGAGAAAAGGATCTAGATTCATGCCAGCCTGGGCAAGTTTGTAAGATACCTGTTTCAACTAAGAAACAACTGGGCACATTAGTATGCTTCTGTCATCCCTGCTACATCAGAAGCATAAACGGGAGGATGGAGGTTCAGGCTGGCTCCAGGCAAAAAGAAAAATAACAGAGGCAAAAAGGACTGCGGGCACGGTTTAAGTAGCAAAGTGTCTCCTATCAAGCACAAAGTCCTGAAATCAAATCCCAATGCCCCAACAGCAACAAAAACAAACGAATAAACAAAAACAGAATTCATCAATTCTCAAAAAAAAGAGGTTGGAAAAAATCAAGTTGCATATTTAATAAATTCAAACCTACAAATAAAGATATAAATAAAAGTCTGACAGATTTTATTCATTTCCAAAGCATCTACATCCACTGACTAGAAGTAAGAACTGACCAAGAATCTCATTTTTATTTTCTGGTATCTGTATTGGAGCTCAGGGCTTCCTTCTCTCACACAATTTGCTAGACTGGCATTCTACAACGTAAGCCAGCTTCACTCATTACTGGTTAATTGGACATGGAGTTTCTCAAACTTTTCTGCTCCAGCTAAATTCCAACTTCAGTCCTACAGATCTCAGCCTCCTGAATAGCTAAGATTACAGGCACGAGACTCCAGCATAGATAGCTTTATTTGAAAACATTCTGGACACTAGACAGCAAGTAGAATGAATCTGCCCAAATTGTTTCCAGCACTTTTCTATTCATTCCCTTCTTCAAATGTTAAAAGGGCTCCTTAAAGAATGTGTGCCACTTAGAATGGTGAAGTTCTCCCCATGGTAAAATTTTGCTCACCAATGTGTTGGGGTATCTGAGGAGGATGGGCTGCACCGGAACTCCTGGAATGAAGGCTCCTAGAACCACAGTGACATTTCACAGTGTCGTTTGCATGTGCATAAAACCAAGAGTCACATAAACATTCATTACAATAGTATAAAGTCACTAATAGTTTAACAGTCCACATATCATAAACTATTGGCTAAAGTGTTTACCCAAGTGAGGACTCTTAAATTAAGATTTAAGCAAAATATTAAATGCTGAGACTAAGCCACATAAGCATTTATTTATTTATTCGCTTGCGTTCACGTCCCAAATTATTCAACAAGATTTTTTAAGTAGTGACAAAAATCAATGCAAAGAGAAAATAAGAGTATCTGGATGAGACCAATTACTCAAAGCAAAACTGCTACACTGGCAGAAGTGAGACATAACTCAGACCCTGAGGACTCAGGCAGCCCATAGAAAAACCCTTAGTGTGTGCAGGAAAGCGGCATTCGGGTCTTGCGGTCTTCCCACTATGCAAAAGGGAGTGAGCCCAGGAATGCAACAACAGATTCCAATGGTGCAACTCCTTTGAACAATTAACTTCCAGTTTAACAAAATGAATACCGGGAAGCTGGAACATGGCGGGTGTGAGGTTAAGGGGAGAGGACAGAGAATAACGGAAGGGAGGGTGAGTGAATGCAGTCATTAGTCATCATATGCAATGCACATATGTGAAAATGGAAACAAGTAACTTCAGGGGGTGGAGAATGCTAAGGGTAACACTGATCAAGATGTGTTGGACTTACAAACTGACATGTTGAGTTGAAACCCCTTTGTACTATTATTTAAAGATAAGAAAACAATAAAAAAAAAGTTTTAAAAAGAAGGATAATGAATTAAGATTTCAAGGAGAGGAAAAGTAGGGAGGGAAGGAAAAGAGGAGGGGAAAGACTTTACAAAGGAGTTATTATACTAAAACAGAAAGCAAAGGAGAAAGTTCTGTGGGATCAAAATGTCAAAAATGTTTCATCAGGAAGAAAGGCTCAGAGCAAACTCTAGTTATTTTGTGTTATTTCTGTGTTACATTTTGTGTTTGTTATTTTGTGTTTTTCATCCAAAGTATTGGAGAACTCTTTCACATTACTTCGTTACAGTACATAATTTAATTCATCTCACCTGGTTTAAAAGTAATCAAACAGGACCGATTAGTACAAGTTCCTTCTGGGAAAACTAGTATCTTGGGAGAAAAGGAATAGATTTAATAGTTCAGTCTAATTAATAGATGACTTCCTTACACACTTTCTATGACTTCACAGACAGCTACTTTAAAAACCAAAATGATATAATGAGTTGACATTGGATTCTAATGGCTGATTATTCTATTCTCTAAGAGAAGCATAATTGGACCATTAAGACAATGAGAAAATAGGTTTAAACTTTGAACCAACAATATACTTTATTGATAAAAGATTCTAAATTTTTTCATAATGATGTTTTTGCTAATGATCTGTTTTTACTAAAGAAGACACAGAAAAGTATAAATCATGGTCCAGGCACGCACACCATGTACACTATGTATATATCAGTGCTCTGATAATCTCTTATGTTGCTGCAGATTTCCTGTGAAATGCCAACTTCTCCCACAGCAGAGATAAGAGACACCATAGGACCAACGCTGTGCACTTCCTGAACTCGCACGCAGAGCACAACTGAATATATTGGGTCTGTTTTGTTTTGTACGAGAAAGTGTAGCTGCTTTGAATGCATTCCTTGTGAAAGATACACGCTATGGCTAGTTTCCCCATTATCTAAGTAAGATAGCAACCTTTCAGCTTCTGAAGCTTTTAAAAAAAGTTAGTCACAAGTAAATTGCTAAGAACATAAAAGGAAGTCCCTGCAGTTACGGCAGTAAGCAATGTGTATTTCACAATAAATAAGAGGGGAAATATTATTGGGTGAAATGACTATAATCAGTTTATTTGTATTGTGAATTGCATCTTCCAATTTTTTGTTCTTGTTGGTTGTGAGGCTTGAACTCTGGCCCTGGGCACTGCCCCTCAGCTCTTCAGCTAAAGGCTAGCACTCTATCATTCTGGTTTTTTGGTGGTTAATTGGAGATAAGAATCGCACAGACTTTCCTGCCCGGGCTGGCTTTGAACTGTGATCCTCAGACCTCAGCCTCCTGAGTAACTAGGATTACAGGCATGAGCACCTGCACCCAGATGCATCTTCCAATTTTAAAAAAATGGGTCGCCTGGAACATTCATATACAATAACTAACCTGTTGTACTTAGTGGAAATCCAACATCTATATTACTACATTATAGGACTGAGTAGAGAGTAAAGTCTGACATCTCCGAGGGAAATTAGAAGCATCCTGCCAATAATTCTTTCAACAATTCTCCCCCAAGGGGGATTGCACAGTCAATGTCTGAATATCCTGAGGATTCCAAATCGTTCTACTTCTGGACAAAGGGAAAGTTCCCTCACAAGCTCAGCAAAGTAAATGGAAATCAACCTACTTGATACGTCTCATCTAGTAATCCTAGATCTATGTCTTGGATCCAAAGAGAAAAACCAAACTGTTGTAGCAAATGCCACCTTATCACAATCATTTATGAAATCATTGCTCACACGTCACCATTTCTAAAACCTTCTGGTCCTCCAATTCTTGGTACTGTGGCATCTACATGTCATCCTAGGCTCCCAGACCACAATGGGACTCTTAATCTACAATAGATCTCGTGTCTTCATCTGAGCAAAGAGAAGGATGCTTGTTAGAATCAGCCTGGCTTGCTGGGTAGTAAACATTGCCCTGCCTTACCCAGAGGAGACATTCTGGGCAAGCAGGTAGTAAAATAGCAAACCATGACAAAAGTTGCAGATGACTGTGATATGCTCCCTGGACTGCAAAGCACTGTCTACATGCATCTCCTCCAGAGACTGTACTTTTTATTTTTATTTTTTGGTCCAGTGCTGGGCGTTGAACACTGGGCCTGGCTGCTGTCCCTGAGCTCTTCAGCTCAAGGCGAGTGCTCTACTACTTGAGCCACAGTGCCACTACTGGTTTTCTGGTGGTTAATTAGAGATAAGACTCTCATGGACTTTCCTGCCTGGGCTGGTTTTGAATTGTGATCCTCAGATCTCAGGCTCCTGAGTAGCTAGGATTATAGGCATGAGCCACCAAAGTACAGAAACTGTACTTTGTTAAATGCAATTGAGTTCTACTATCTCCTACACTATAGTACATGAGATATTCATATTATCTAATGATAATTAAAGTCAAAGATGGAGAATCCCTTTTTATAGCAGAAAGTAAAATTTGCCTTGAAGAGTCTGATGAATAAAAAAAAAAAGAATGACACATTTCAGCCCATGGGAATATCGTGTGGGAAAGAAAATTTCTTTCTTTTTTTTAATTTGTGTGTGTATGTCCCAGTAATGGGGCTTGAACTTAGGTCCTGGGCACTGTCCCTGAGCTTCTTTTGCTTAAAGCTAGCACTCTACCACTTGAGCCATAATTCTACTTCTGGCTTTTTTGGTAATTAATTGGAAATAAGGAAGTGTCAGAGACTTTTCTGCCCAGACTGGCTTTGAACCATGATCCTCGGACCTCAGCCTCCTGATTAACTAGGATTACAGGTATGAATCACCAGCTCCTGCCAAGAACTTCCTACTATTCCCCAGTTCATCCCGCGTCCCACATCCTGCATCCATTATGCTAAAGATGCCTAGTGCAGGAAATATCTGTGGATCCAAATGAGCAAGTCCACAGAGGTACAAGACACTGCCAACAGAAGTCAACCAACAGCTGCTGAATTTTACCTGGGGCCATTCCCCTCCTGATGTGGCTCGCTTTATTATCTCATTGATTGTGTTTTTTCGAGAATCGGGATCTACACGGGACACCAACACTGGCTGCACAGCCCGTAACAGTCCTTTAAATAAACACAAAATCACAATCCAGTGAGTCATGTTTTGGCTAAAGCCACCATGGCAATAACACCAGATAAATTACAAATTATAAAACAAACTTTTTATGAAACATCAAAGTGATAGTAAATTAAAGATAACAAGCAAAAAAAAACCATTCCAACTCAAAGTTTACCAGCATTTAGATTCTAATTTTAAAAGAAAAGGTGGATATGTATACCTAAAATTATTTCATTTATTTAACCATCATAAGCAACAAGAATATGGAAAGCGGTTCCTGTAGTTCTCCCTCAACTGACATGGCACTTTGGAATATGTGATGAGATTTTCTTGTTTGATTTTAAGAAGACGTGAAAAATTGGGGAAATGAATTCATGGTACACATTAGTAAGAGACAATCACTATATATTTTACTGCAATTTTCAGCACAACAACAGTCTTCTAAACAGCTTCCTGGGACATGCAAGATCAACCTCAATTTACCAAAGATCTGTGGCTTTCCCACAATTTTTCAGAATAAAAGTCTCATTGCACAAAGCAATGGAATTACACACTGAAGATAAAGATCTGTCTTAGGAGAATGACAAGGCTGCATGATCTCTCCAGAGATGATTATCTGCCTTATTATCTCTCCAGAGCCACCAGATGACATTGAGAAACTTTTACCACCACTCTCCCATCACTCCCATCATAATAACCTTGGGACATCTGGGAGCCTGGAATCCGTTACTGGGAGACTGAGTCCCTTAGGGAAAGAGTAAAGCATCTGGTAGAAAAACATCGCCCTGGCTTCATTGTTGTCAATGGCAGAAACTACCTATTGTTCTATATCATAATTTTCAAAGACATATAGATCCTTCAGGCAGCTTTGGGGTATAATCATAAAGCAGGATAAAAATATGAGCTTAATACTCTGGAGAGAAATTCATAAGACAGCATGCACCTAGTGTTGGGGGGGGGGGTGTTTTGTTTTGTTGTTTTTGCCAGTTCTTTGGTTAAATTCTTTCTCAAGCCTGCTTAGGACATGGCAGGTAGTCTTCCTAGCTCTAAGTAATATGAACAAGTTAGAAAGTTTAGTGATACAAGTAAGCTTTAGAGAAAATGATAAAGCTACAGAGAAGGCCAGTGTTTGATTTATTATTATTATTATTATTATTTTGCTAGTCCTGGGGCTTGAACTCAGGGCTTAGGCACTGTCCCTGAGCTTATTTTGCTCAAGGCTAGCACTCTGCCACTTGAGCTACAGTGCCACTTCTGGCTTTTTCTGCTTATGTGGTATGGAGGAATTGAACCCAGGGCTTCATGCATGCTGGGCAAGCACTCTACCACTAACCCACATCCCCAGCCCTTGATTTATTTTTTGCTACAAATTCTTTCTTTCTATCCACTCACTCTTTCCATATAGTAGTTCATTATAATCAAAGGAAATAATATTTTAAACGTTCTATAGTTTTAAAAAGGATTACCAAAACCTATATTTGGCTGGATACAGTATCTCATGCCTGTAATCCTAACTAGGAGGCTGAGATCTGAGGGTTGTGTTTTGAAGCCAGCCCAGGCAAGAAAGTTCATGAGATTCTTATCTCTGATTAAGCACTAAAAGAGCCAAAAGTAGAGTGTGGTCCAAGGGGTAGAGTGCTAGCCTTGAGCAACAGAGCTTAGAGGCAGCATGCAGGCCCTGTGTTCAAGCCTCAGGTCTAGCACCAATACACACACACATAATGATAGTATACATTTTATAATATTATTACCATATATGCTATTATGTTTATATAATTTAATAAATATTACTATATATTAATACATTAATATATACATTAATATGTTATATAATATGTATTTATGTTGTATATAACAATATATAGTATAATATAAATATATGAAATATTATATATAAAACATTATGTATTATAAAATAAAACATATATAATATACAACTATTACATAATATAATCTTATGTAATATATGAGATATAATATATGATAACATATATTTAATATATATCATTAAGTATTTCTTTTAGTTGAAAGAACTATCTCATATATTACTTACATATGATATATAAATATATTGTATTTATATTTTACATTTATATTATGTGTTGTACAGTAGATAGTATATAATTATATTTATTATATTATTGTGTTATATGTTTATTATACTATATGGTATATATTGTCAATTATGCATTATATATATTTTTTTTAGTTGAAAGTATGACCATAGAAAGTACTTACTGCCAATCAGAGGGGTATATGCATTCTCATTGCGAGACACCAGGGAAGGTAATCCTGCCACAACACAAGCAATTCCGTCAAAGAATGTTGAATGAGGAGCGACAACAAAAATTGGTGCTTCCAAAGGACTGGCAATCTTTCCTTTCACAGTAACTAGAAATCCCATTGAGAAGAACAAGGCACGACCCAGAAACTTCAAAGCTGGGTGAGTAATTTTCCTACAAAAATAAATACAGAAAAAGACATAATTAGCTTCTGGAATTAAAGCTAGCTAGCTTTACTCTGAAATACAATGAGGAAACGCAAACATGCCAGAGAATGTCACTTAAAATAGGAGGGAAAAAGACTAACAGCTAACATTTTCCTGAAGCCAGGCACTATTCTAAATGCTTACCTATAATAATGTGGTTTATCTTTTTTCCAGTACCAGGGTCTGAACTCAGGAACTCGTACTTGCTCTCCTGGCACATTACCACTTAAATCATGCCTCCATCATGGCTTTTGGTTAGTTAATTGGAGATGGAGTCATCGAGGGTTGGTTTTCTGCTCAGGCTAACCTCAACCATGATTCTCCAGATCTCAGCCTCCTGAGTGGTTAGGATTACAGGGATGAGCCACTGGCATCTGGCTCCTCTATTAACTTGTAATTGACAGCCTAATGTGATGAAGTGCTCATGATGATACATGGTACTTATATTAAGTACTTCTTATCATCATATGTTTTCTAATTACTAAGTAGTACTTATTATTCTCATTTTGCAGATAAGAAAAACAAGGCACAAAAAAATAAGGCAAATTCTTGAGCACAAGAATGTATAGCAACTAAATGGACACATGATTTCAGAACCATAAAATGATAGAGGTGAATTTTCAATGTGCATCCCATGCTCAGACCATCCAAGCCCATAAACACAGTGCTGCCATCTTCCCACATTGGGAAGCCTGGTGCTGGATTATTTTAGGAACAAATTTTGGAACTAAATCTTATCTCCACTGTCATAGTGCTTAGATATCATCAAAAATTTCAGAAGTAAAACTGCCACCTGGTTTTCATGAAACACACACAAACACACACACACACACACACACACACACACACACACACGCACGCACGCACACACACACACACACACACACACTGAGAGGATGCTAGCATTTGGTGACTCACGTCAGTCCTCCAGAGGACTGTAGTTGGAAGTCACCCTAGGTAGAAAAGTCCTTGAGACTTCATCTCCAAAACAAGCAGCCAAAAAGCTGGGCCAGAGGCATGGCTCAAGTGTTAGAGTTCCAGCTAAGCCAGCAAGGAGAACAAGCTCAGGACCCTGAGTTCAAAACCTGGTCCTAGGGCTGGGAATGTGGTAGAGTGCTTGCCTTGCATGCATGAAGTCCTGGGTTGTATTCCTCCATACCACATATACAGGAAAAGCCGGAAGTGATGCTGTGGCTCAAGTGTAGTGCTAGCCTTGAGCAAAAGAAGCTCAGGGACAGTGTTCAGGCTCAAAGTTCAAGCCCCAGAACTGGCCAAAAAAAAAAAACACCTGGTCCTAGAAAAAAATGATTCTTCTACTACAGATTAATTAATCAAGCTGTGCAGGACATGTAAGACAAGTAAGACAAGTTCCTGATTTCATAAGCTCAAGAAAAACACTCTGAGACATTTACGTTCCTCCAGTGGAATGGTTATCTCAGTAAGTAAATAACACAAAGTTTGCCTGAAAAGTAAAATGACGTATGTGTGGTCCTCCCTCCCTATGTGTGGGAAATAGTCCCAGGAAGCCTGAGGGGTTCAGACAACTCTCAGATGCTCAAGTCTTTATATAGCATGATGAAACATTGCACATAACCCATATATCTCTTCCCGTAAACGTTAAACCATCTCTAGGTTACTTATGATAGCTAAGCCAATGAAATGCTGTGTGAGCATTGTTTAGAGAACAGTATCATTGGAAAATGCTTGTACATACTCAGTATAGATGTCATTTTATTTCTGAGTATCTGTGGTCTACAGTGGGTTAAATCTGAGGGTGTGAAACCTGTAGATAAGGAGGGCTGAGAATGTGTCACTCACCAGGTAACTAACAAGAACTTAAAAATACATTTCCAGTCAAGTGCCGGAGCCTTACACTTGTAATCCTAACAACTCAGGAGACAGAGATCTGAAGATCCAGGTTTAAAACAAGACATGGTAGAAAAAAGCCCCAGAAACTCTATCTCCAATTAACTAGCAAAACGCCAGACTGGGAGCATGGCTTAAGCAATAGCATGCCAGCTGTGAGCAAGAAAGCTGAGCAAGAGCTCAAGTCCCTGAGTTCAAGCCCCAGTATAGGTCCAAATAAATAAAAATAAAGTTAAAAAAATGGAGGTGGGGAATTCCACAGACTAAAAGGGACAGATGTCTCAGGTTTCTCTCCTATGCCAAATCTAGACGTTTGTGTGTGAGGAGGGGGGGGCGGGCAGGGAGAGGAAAGTAGAAGGGGGTTGTTTGGGTAGAGAAAGGGTTCCATCAGCAGGGGAAGAAGGGACAAGAGAATCTGATATGAGGTCCAAGGTGACTGTGATCAAAGTGTATCATATAAATGTATGAAAGTGTCACAACCAACCCCATAACTCAGAAGCTAGGTGCCGGTGGTTCATGCCTACTCAGGAATCTGAGATCTGAAGACCTCTGTTCGAAGCCAGCCCAGACGGGAAAGTCAGCCAGACTCTTATCTTCAACGGACCACCAAAAAGCTGGAAGTGGAGCTGTGCTCAAGTGGTAGAGCACTAGCCTTGTGAAAAGAAGCTCAGAGGGCTGGGAAGATGGCTCAGTGGTAGAGTGCTTGCCTTGCATGCATGAGGCCCTGGGCTCGATTCCTCAGCACCACATAAGCAAAAAAGAAAAAAGCCGGAAGTGGCGCTGTGGCTCAAGTGGTAGAGTGCTAGCCTTGAGCTGAAGAGCTGAGGGACAGCGCCCAGGCCCAGAGTTCAGGCCCCAAGATTGGTACACACACACACACACACACACACACACACACACACTCTCTCTCTCTCTCTCTCTCTTTCTCTCTCTCTCTCTCTGTTGCTCTGTCTCTCTGTCTCTGTGTCTGTCTGTCTCTCTCTCTCGTTCTCTCTCTCTCTATATATACGTATATACGTAAGACAGTACAATAAACAAGAACTTAAAGAGATTTAAATGAGCTTTCGGTCTCATCATTGTCTTAGCCATGGTGTAAAATGCAGTAAAGTATTCTCTGAGGAAGTTTCTGTGACTTTAATTTCACAAGAAGTAGAAATGACTCAGCACACACACTCGTGGCCGGAGGGAAGGTTTGCGCCTCCCTTCTTCCCCTTTCCTTTAGAGCTGAGAGCTCTGTTCATACAGGCAGGCACACAAAGGACTCCCATCTCCACACTTCTCATTTTTAAAAATCTATACATGGGTGGGGAACATCTGGGCTGTGGGCTACATAAAGGCCCATGAAATCATTTGACACAATATGGGACACATATGCTTCTCATTGGCTGCCTGAGCTGACAATTTTGTAAGGCCCACGGATGATGTCATAAACATCAGAATGGGCCATGACAGAAAAAAAGGTTCTACAGACCTGATGCACGGGTGCAGCTTCTTATACATCTGCTTCAAAACGCCGCCGCATATTCAGAATCATTAGCATTGCTCTTTAGATGTTTAGAAAACTGGCTAAAAGCCAGCTGCTGACAGCTCACACCTGTAATCCTAGCTACTTGGGAGGCTGAAAGCTGAGGGTCATGGTTTGAAGCCAGCCCTGGCAGGAAAGTCTATGACACTCTTATCTCCAACTAACCTGAAAAGAGCTGGATTTGGGGCTGGGCTTAAGTAGTAGAGTGCCAGCTTTGAGTAAAAATCCCAAGTAAATGCTGTAGGGCCTAAGTTTTAAGCCTCAGTACCAGCACACATATGTGCGCATGCACACACACACACACACACACACACACACACAAACACACACACACACACACACACATGCGTGCGCGTGTGCTAAAAAAAAATCTGGTGCCACATACTAACTTCAACATCTGTCTGAGAGGGGATGTACGAGAATAGTGCTTTAATTGACAAAAGTAGAACTTCTTCTTCTGCAACAAAAACAATAAAAACACAAACAAAAGGAAACTGTCCTTTTCTAATTTATTTTGTTTGCAGCACCCTTAGGCCATCCCTCTCATCATCTTCAATTTTCATAAGCACCTAATAACAGAATATTCTGCACACATGTTATATATAAAGGAATGAGTCAAGCAACCCTTGAATGTGGTTTCAACCACACACCCTTGAGTTCTAGAACAAAGCATTGTGTCATGCAAGGTCTGAGCATTCTCTGGGGCATTGACAGCATGGTCTATTTTCACGCTAACTCTGTTTCATACTAACATTTGCTCATCAAAATATGAAACAAATATTAAACCCCACATTTTTTTTAAAGCTTTCTTTTTTGGCATGGGCGAGGAGGTCTCTGGTATCAGGGCTTGAACTCAGGGCCTTCTGCTCTCACATGGCTTTTCCCTCTACCACTTGCATCACAGCATTTTGGCAGTAATTAGAAACAGGACTAGAGCCTGGGCTGGCTTTGAACTGCTACCATCAGATCTCAGCCTCCAGAGAGGCTAGGAGTACATATGTGAGCCATCAGAACCGGCTGTGTTAGAAACTTCCCAGAACAGTGTTTCTCAGAAAGTTTGAAGGATATATCCGCTTTAGTTATTTCTCTATATGAAGTCTCAGAGTATCTTTGCTCAGGAGGAGGGAGCCCTGGACAAATGGGAGCCACCATCTCCCTACTTATATATCCTGCATAGTTGAAAGCCAGGCACATTGCTGTACCACACTTACTTGTTATGATGGGGGTCACACTGCCTTTCAGTCTAGCTGGCCTGATTTTCCTGATCTCTACGTTCTAAATAAAGTGGTATTACAGGTATGAGTAGCCACACACTCAGTCTCTGTTCATTCTTGGTCTTTTCTCTGAAACCATCCATACTGGATAATGCTTGAGACTCAGTTCCATCCCTTCAGTGCTGACATTTAAAAACACTAAATTAAACTGATTAATACCTAAAGCATTGTTAATAATAATCACTAAGTAATTAACAAAAATTACATAATTAATCCACACAATTAACCCTCTGCAGAAAGCATGATACTACTATGGGGATACAAGAGTCAAGTAGGAAAGTTGAAGAAAAGCAACTTAGAAGATGCCATCTTTCCAGATATACTAACAGAGTATCCTTCAGGACTATCCATCATTTCCTTTTGTTCAACAACCCAAGAGTACAGAATCTTTTTTTTTTTTTTTTTTTTGCTGGTCCTATGGTTTAAACACAGGGCCTGGATGCTATCCCTGAGCTTCTTTTACTCAAGGCTAGGACTCTGCCACTTGAGCCACAGTGCCACTTCCAGCTTTTTCTGTTCATGTGGTAGTGAGGAATCAAACCCAGGGCTTCATGCATGCTCAGCAGGCAGTCTACCACAGAATCGTTTAACAAGGATTAGAACAGAAGGCAATCCGAATGTGATGTGCAGTTATTTCTACATAAATTAAAGCCAGTTTCATCTGTCAAAAAATGAATTATTAAAACTGAATGGGTGGATACTCAAGCTTATCATTGACTAAACCATCATAAACTATTTTTGAACTTGCATTTGGAGACAGTCCTCCCTTACCTCCTCCAGTCGGCTATTGGATGGGTCAGCTTTTCAGGGCAACACGCAGTAGCCACTGCAGCAAATGGCCATGCCAGTAATAAGACGAATGCCACCATCAAGGCACGCAGGGGAAGCAGGACGATTCCAAGAAGGAAAATCTGAAAGTCAAAGTAAGAAACAGATGCATGGCTGTGATTTTAACACAACATGCTATCAAGCAGAACTACGCAACAGGAATGTTTTATGCTAATCATGCATTCTCTCAAGGAAGAACTGAATGCTACCTTGTATCAGAAAAAGGCTTACATGCAAAGAAAAATCAGAAATGGCATCTGACCTCACAAAGCCTACTTCAGGCAAAAGGAAAGGGGAAGGAAGCCACACAACCATCTAATCTACGCATGGATAAAGGGGACTCGAGGATGTGGACGGGCATAGAAAAGGTGTGCCTGACTTGGTTAGCCAGGGACAGCTTCCTGAAGGAGCTGTTACCTGGATGGTCTTTGCAAGCAGATATTATCAGGGTAAGGAAGGGTGATTGCTTTGGAGGATACAAGTAGGAGGAAGAGTGTGAATGAAGATATGGGTGTGTGAAGAAGTAAAGGCACTGTTTTATTCACTTTTCAACCCTCTGAAACTAATAAGTGGATGAAGAAAAGAATACAAATAGCAATGGAAAGTACATAAATCAGAATAGCAAATAGTATGTGAAAGCTTATTACATGTCAGGTACTATAAGCATGTAATTTATTTAGTTCCTCCAACCTAATATTGTTTTACACAAAAGAAGTAACGACACAAGGATAAACTGAGTTGCTAAATAATGTTCTGTGGTTAGAAAGTGTCAGGACCAGAATCTGAACTCAGTTTCATTATAAAGGCTTAACTCATAGTCCTTATACTACCCTGCCTTTTAAATGAAATAAACAGTTGTTAACTGCAACACTGATGTTGTCTTCATTCTATAAGCCAATGATGCTACTCAAACAGGGTCTTCCTTTTATCTCAACTAGCTTTTATAAGAATCTGAGCATCATTCAATGACTTTCAAAAAATGTCAAAAATCTTCTAGTAATCTGATCTCAGCCATGGTCCTAGTGACTATAGTTTTAAAATAAGACTTGGAATCAGGAAATGTGTCCTCTAAAGTTTTCTCCTTCAATGTTGCTTTTGAAATGTATTCTAGATCCTTTGCATTTCCACTTAAGTTTAGAGTTGTCAATTTCCATGTAATCCACATAATCCTATTTAGATTTGTATAGGTTATTGTGGAAGAACTGTCATTATAATAATATTGATTCTTCCAACTCATAAATATGAGTTACCTTTCATTTTTGTAAGTCTTCGTTACTCTCAAAGAACTATTTTGTTGTTCCCAATGTAATAGGCTTGTGAGGTTGAAGTGAAATAGATTCCTAAGTATTTGATATTATTTTATTGCTATGCTACAAGTATTACTTATTTCATTTTATACTTGTTTGCTGGTAGGATATAGACATTTAGTTGATTTTCTTTCCTTTTTTTTTTTTTTTTTTGTTGTTGTTTTGTTGATCCTGGGGCTTAAACTCAAGGCCTGGGAACTATCCCTAAGCTTTTTCACTCAAGGCAAGTGCTCTACCACAGTGAACCACAACTCCACTTCTGTTTTTTTTTTTTTTTATGTTTTATTAGAGATAAGAGTCTGACAGATTTTCCTGCCTGAGCTGGCTTCAAACTGTGATCCTCAGATCTCAGCCTTCTAAGTAGCCAGGATTATAGGCATGAGCCTCCAGTGCCTGGCTCATTTCTTTTTGTTCAGACAAAAAGAACTGAGACTTGAACCAGGTATCTGACACATGCTTTCATTAAGTGGCTGGTGCTCAATAACCTAAGCCACATCTCTGACCCTATGAAGTTGATTTTTAAGTTTAGGTCTTATAGCTTATGACCTAGCCAAGTTGACATCTTAATTCAATAGCTGGATGCTCTGTAGATTCATTTGGAAGTTATTCCTATACAATCATGTTGTCTGTGAGTAAAGACAGTTATAGTTGTTGTTTTTCTTTCTAATCTAAAGCCTCCTGTTTACTTTTCTTATCATATTGTATTGGTTAGCACCACTATGCAATGTTAAATAGAAATGGCAAGCAAGGTACTTACATTGTTCTAATACTTGGGTATAGAGGTTCAATATTTCATCATTACATTCCTGTTTGTACTTTATAGATGCCCTGTATCACACTGAGCATTCCCTTTTATTCTTTCTTATCCTTAGTGGGCACTGAATGTGACCTCATTAGCCTCCTAAATTTTCATATGTACTGAGATGACTATGTTTTTTCCCCATATGTCTGGTGACAGGGTGAATTACACTGAAATTGAAATTTGTATATGTAAAGAATCCTTGTTTTCTAGAAATAAACCAAACTTTGGGTGTGAGACATGATCCTTTCTGAAAATGCTGTATTTTACTTGCTGGTATTTGGTTAAGAGTTCTCCTATCTCTGATCGTGAAAGCTATTGGTTCTTACTTTCTTTTCCTGTGTTGTCTTTTTCTGATTTTGGTATCATGCAATTCTAATTACATATAACTAGTTGGAAATTGTTCCATCCTTCTTTTCTTTTTGAAAGAACTTGGTTATGTGTCCTTGACATGTTCCTAAATGTCTGATTATTTATGTCATATAATCTTGGCAATCTTTCAACTGTGGATGCAGGTGTGAGGGTGCATATGGTATATATTAAAAATTCACACTCTTGCTAGGTCCTGGTAGCTCATGCCTGTAATCCTAGCTACTTTGGAGGCTGAGATCTGAGCATCATGTTGAAAGCCAGCCCAGGCAGGAAAAGTCCATGACGCTCTTTTCTCCAATTAATCACCAAAAAGCACGAAGTGGAGCTATGGCTTGAGTGGTAGAGTGCTAGCCTTGAGCAAAAAGCCCAGAGATAGCACCCAGACTCTGAGTTCAAGCCACAGGACCTGGGACTGGTGCATGGGCATGCACACCTATGCATGTGCACACAGAAATACACACACACACACACACACACACACACACACACACACACACACTTCACTCTTTCATAAAAGTCTGCTAATATTCTTGTGTATTTTTAGTTTTTAGTTGTTAATAATGTCCTCTTGGTAAGCATTATGTAATGACGTGTGCTTTCATTCCTGATGCTTGTGATCTTTATTTTCTCTAGTAATGGTAGGGATGTTATTAACCTATTCTACAAATATACTAACAAAAGGGTTAACTTCATTAATTTTCTTTGTGGTTTGTTTTCTCTTTTGTTGATTATTGCCCTTATATTCATTTCCTTTACTTAAGGGTGTGTGTGTGTGTGTGTGTGTGTGTGTGTATCTTTCATTATTGATGATTTCTAATATAATGTTTTGCAGTCAGAGAGCATGTGTGTAGTGTTTCAATCTTTGGAAAATTATTGGGATTTTTTACAGCTCAGCACTTAGTCTATTTTGATAAGCACAGTACGTATACTGAAAAGCAGATTCTGCAATTAGAGAGGGGTGGCTAGTGTTCCAAATGTCAATTCCATCAAGGTAATTATCGACATTGGTTGAATCTTCGATGCAGTTTCATTTTAATCTCTGGTTTCATCATCCTATTTTATTAAGTAAGTTAGTATCCTCAGTTATGTTAATATAGAGCTCTTCATTTTGTTTCATACTTTCAACGCTGCATAAACATTGTGCTAAGTTTTTTTCTTTTTTTTTTTTTTTGGGTCCGGTCGTGGGGCCTGAACTCTGGGCCTGGGCGCTGTCCCTCAGCTCTTCAGCTCAAGGCTAGCGCTCTACCACTTGAGCCACAGCGCTACTTCTGGCTTTTTTCTTTTTGCTTATGTGGTGCTGAGGAATCGAACCCAGGGCCTCGAGCATGCAAGGCAAGCGCTCTACCACTGAGCCACCTTCCCAGCCTGTGCTAAGATTTTCTAATTGATTGCCCTTTCTGTTTTACAAAACATCCCTCTTAATATAACACAACACATCTTGAATTCTATTTTATCTGTTGTGAATATAGTAAAATCAGCATTTTACTCTTAGGGTTTTCCTAGTAGATTTTCTTCCATTTTATCTACATTTATATTGAAATTTTCTGGGTCTTATATTTTATCTAGTTTGATATTGGCCTTTCAATTGGATGGTTTGGTTTGCATATACTTAATGTAATTATTGATGTTTTGGGGTACAGGCTTTTGGTTTTGCTATCTCTTTTCTGCATGTCTCATATGTTTATATTTCTCCATTTTTCCTTTTTCTGCTTTCTTTTAGGGGATGGGGAGGTGAAGGGCTGGAACAGTGTCTCCCAGGCTAGCCTTGAACTTGCAACATAGTCCAGGCTGGCCTCCTACTTCAGCCTCCCAAGAGCTGGGCTGCAGAGAGGATCTATATGTGGTCTGTAAAGTCCATTCAGTGACGTTTTCATTTCAAACATATTACTTTCAGTTTTAGCATGCCATTTGGTTCTCCTTTATGAAAGTTTCTCTTTCTCTTCAGGAGTTCCTGCCAAGTATTTACTTGTTATAATCATCTTCTTTTACATCCTTGAGCATGTTTAAAATAGCTCCCTCCAAAGAGCTACTTACAAACAAATTCCTACATACATTATTTTTCCATATACCTACTTCTGTAAATGATTAGCTCTCCTTTTTCTCTTGACCTAGGCCCATTACTTTATTTCTCTGAATTTCCATTATGTTTTTTAATTGCCCATTTTGAATACTATATTGCAGATACCTAGATTCTGTTACTTTCTTCTGAAGAGTGTTAATCTCCCCCATGCCCAGCAGGTAGATAAATTTCCAGTCAATTAATACCACTTGGTGGAGGTTTGGTTTTATATTTTGCTAGAAAATTGGGGGAGCAGGAGGAATCTGCTCCTAATCTGAGACTGAAGACTTAGTCCTAGGACACAGCTCTTCTCCTAGGACATTGTCTCTGTGAGGTTGTCTTGTAAAGTCCGGGGTGCTCACTGAGGTCCTCTTCCTTGGTGGGGCTCTAACTATAGTTGCCCTATTGTAAGTACCAGTCCAAATGTCCAGTCAGCTTCTTCATCCCTCTGTTGTTGCTTCCTCTAGGATCCTTGCAGGCTCCTGTGCTAATATACACTTTGAGGGTTGAACGAAGATGAGAGGAATTCACATACCAATTTGTGCTTAGCTTCTTACCCTGCATTCTGCCCTCTGTCTTATGTCCTCCTTTGCCCTCTGCCCTCTGCCCTCTGCCTCAACAGACTTAGGGCTTATGAGACCAAGAATCTGCTCCTATGTTGTCAAGAGAACTCTCAGGACAAAAAGAGGAGTAGAGAGAAATTTCACATAATAACGATAACATTCTTACAAGAAACAATTCCTCCTCAAGTTTCTGTCTTATTTTTTGCCATCCAGAGTGCCTTCATACAGATGTTGTACTTTGAGATTGTAACTTGTATGATTTAAACTTACAATGACTTTGGGATTATAATTTGCATGATTTAAGCTACTCCACTATGCCTGGGACCAAGACTTTCCCTAGTATATTTCACTTAAGAACTAGCTCATAAATCCAGTAAAGCCTTGCAATCATTCTCCTTCCTAACAAAAAGATATGTGATCAGACACCTAGGTAGTTCAGAACTTACACAAAGGTAATCTCAGACCGGTGTAACATTACTCGGAGCTCTATGTAGATGGCAGATGCATGTACAAGGGTAGTTGGTCTTTGTGGTACCATGGGGTTTTGAAAACGGGACTATGGGGAAGATGAGATAATACAGTCCCCAAGTCATTCTGGCAGATTATTAGCTGAGACTTTCTTCCAGGAAGATCTCATCACTAGAAAAAACAAGAAATAATCCTGACTGCTGAAAAGAACCACAGCATAGAACCTGGAAAGAGAGCTGGAGAGGGGCCTGGGTGCTATCCCTGAACTCTTTTGCTCAAGGTTAGCGCTCTATCACTTTGAACCGCAGCTCCACTTCTGGTTTTCTGGTGAGTAAATTACTCATGCTTTATCACCAGAGATGAGTACTATATTTTGTATGTTGTAGGCATGCAATAAAAAATTTAGTACAAATAACCCCACAGTTAGACCCTTACTTTCCATTTTATACTCTATATACTCTTTATCTACCACCAAGTGGTTGAATCTTAAATAGAAAAAAATAATAAGAAAAAGAGAGCAAAGCTAAAGCTAAACCTTATAATGAGATGCAAAAAAAGATAACTGTCCTTAGCCAAAGTATTGCTCATCATTCAAAATTCAAATTAAGTCTGAATTAATTACATGAAATCATACTTAAGTGACAAGATGCCAATATTTTAATTTGGATGACATACAATATTGTTTATAAACCAGGTCCATTCGATTTTCCTCTTTGCCCAGATCATTTAAGTCACTGAAAACTCTGTGGTGTCTTGTTATTATGTTTTTAAACTTTTTATAAAAGTATCCCTTCTTCTCTCTGCATCTTTTCTTTCCCTCCCCTCTCAAATGACCTGATCCCCTGTCCTCATTCTTTTTTTTTTTTTTTTGATTGGTCGAGGGGCTTGAACTCTGGGCTTGAGCACTGTCCCTGCACTCTTCAGCTCAAGGTGAGCGCTCTACCACTTGAGCCACAGCACCACTTTCCGTTTCCTAGTGGTCTATTGGAGATAAGAGTCTCACGGACTTTCCTACCCAGGCTGGCTTTGAACCACGATCCTCAGATCTCAGCCTCCTGAGTAGCTAGGATTACAGGCGTGAGCCACCGGTGCCGGGCATGTCCTTAATTCTTGAACCCACACCTTTGCTCCTTTCAGACGAAAGCCTTCCCCTCTCAGGCCCACAGCTTTTTTTCCTCCCTCTCAATCTAAGCAGTGAATTTTAAGAACAATGTGCAATTTGTAGACAATACTAGTTTTAAATATCAATATTAAGATCAACAAATAACACTTCTTTACATAGTGCCTCTATTTTAACCCCCATTTTAATTCTGTGGTACAATTACTCCAACTTAACCGATGAAACTGAATAGATAAGTAGTTCAAAAAGATGAACTGACATGGCCAAAGTCACACCATTAGTAAATGACTAGCTTTTCTAGCCACAACGTGGTACACCATTACAGATCGCCCTCAGAGCGTTCTTTGAAAGAGCTCTCTAAACAAAATTCACTGTAAGGGTAATAACAGATAGTTATACATGTGCCACTTGGGTCCTCCCTCCGAAGTATCAAGCGAAATGAATGTGTATACTTTCATTTGAGTGTAACCAATTTGACTAAGTTTAATCTTGAATCCTGGCCAGTGAATTTCAAAGTGTTTCAGGTGTCTCAAGAGAGAAAGACAGGAAGATCAGCTTTGAGAACTCTCAAGTTTCGTGACACTGAGCCTTTCAGCGCCCCTGATCTGCCTCTTCCTCTTCCCATGCTTTCTTTGACCAGACGCCTATCTTCCTCAGAGAGGAAGTCAACGTGACTGGACTGCTAATGGTAAAGGTACCCCTGCATGAGAGAAAAGGGAAGAGAGAGGACTCTTCTCGGTGCAGCCAGCGCGTTTTTAACCATGGAGGCCATCCGGACCACCTGTCATCCCTTGGAATCTCAGGATCGATTCCTGACTAAACACTGATTCCCACATCTCTCTTCCCTTGGATTCCGATTCCCCCAGCCTGGGTGCCTCGGCTCGGCTCCATCATTCCAGCCTTACCTGTTCCAAGTCCACACCTGGGCTCCCGAGCCTCCGCCCTCTCTGCACCCATCCCAGTCTGCCTCCTCTCCCTCCTCAAGGAAGAAAAACTAAAAGGGCCCAGCTCTTCCCTGCCCGGTCTAGGTCCGCTTCGGTGACACTCACACGAGCTCAAGCCAGGGTTCTGGGGGCCCCATCCCCGCTCGGACCCCCTCCGCTCGGGATCCCCTTCCCACCCGCCAAGTTCCTCCACCCTCAGACCTGCATCTCGGCCTCCTTCGGATTCGCAGCACTTCCAAAGCCCCCTCTCGGGTCAGATCCACGGCCCCTGGCTTCCCGGCCGCGGGTCCCGCGTGCACCACGCCCCTCACCTGCATCCGGACCGCGCGCGCACCCCGCGCGCCTCTCACCTGCATCCGGACCCCGCGCGCCCCGCGCCCCGCGCGCCCCGCGCGCCCCTCACCTGCATCCGGACCCCGCGCGCCCCGCGCCCCCCGCGCGCCTCTCACCTGCATCCGGACCCCGCGCGCCCCGCGCCCCGCGCGCCTCTCACCTGCATCCGGACCCCGCGCGCCCCGCGCCCCCCGCGCGCCTCTCACCTGCATCCGGACCCCGCGCGCCCCGCGCCCCCCGCGCGCCTCTCACCTGCATCCGGACCCCGCGCGCCCCGCGCCCCGCGCCCCCCGCGCGCCCCTCACCTGCATCCGGACCCCGCGCGCCCCGCGCGCCCCTCACCTGCACGCGCCGGGCCGCGTCGATCCGCGTCTGCTGCACGAAGGGGTTGGGCACGGACGGCGGGAAGAACGACGCCTGGCGCGGCACCATGGGGGGCCGCGGCCCCGGGTCGCCGACGCCCGCGCCCGGCACTGTGGCCGCAACCGCCGCCGCCTCGGCGCACCTGCTCATGGCTCAGCCGCGCGTGGGACCCGAGCAGAACGCGAGATGCACAGCGCGCGCGGGCGCCGCCTGGCCCCGCCACAGTCCCACTGAGGTCCCAGCCCTGGGAGCCGCTCCGGGGCCTCTGCGCACGCGCAGGTTACCTAGCCGCCCAGGGCTGGCGCCGGGTCCCTCAGCTCTAGCCCCACCCTCGGAAGTGCCTGCCGCGCCCGTTTGCTGGTGTGGCCACGCCCCCTTTGCAGGTGCGCGCTTTCCTTCAGGACAGTGAACCCCCTAGTGGACCTCAATATCCCTAACCCTGCAACGACAAAACACACCAGACAGCCTTCTCTGCTGTAGGGTCAGGAAAACCAAGAATGTCACTGCATTGTGCTGGTTCCGTGTCCAGTCGGCCTAATCTCAATCTTCCCGGGACCCAGTTTACCTAAATGAAGAGAAGTAGAACCTAGATCCGGGAGAGATTGACCAGTCAGGCTCTTCACACTAAGTGACTGAATTCGTGGAGGTTGGGCTTGGTATCTGTTTGACTTCTGTGTGTGCTTTCTTTTTGTGTAAACAACCACTTTGGTATTTGCAGCTGATAAAGGCATTGTTATCAGGAGTGAAGTCAGACTCGTGGAAAATTTATAGGCTGACAATGGGGAGATGGCTCCTCACAGGAAACCTGCACTGCTGCTACTACGAAAAGGACCAAAATAAATAAATAATAAATAAAAATGTGGCTTCCACTGCAGAGGAGGAACCCAACACCGAAAAGGGAAACAATGTAGGCAGTGTGGCTCCATTTCACCCTGAGGAAGTATTAGGGCCTGATGGGTAGGAAGCTGGGGAAGGGAGAAATAAGGGTTTTGCCAGGATCTGAAACCAGTTGATGGGGCCCTGAAGGAAGGGGACCGCTCATCTTTAGCGATCAGTCTGCTCAGAGCATGCGGAAGCCAGGACCCTCTGAAATGGGCTCTAGGACAGCTACTTCTCCAAATTTACCCACTACCAAATCCCAGAATCTTTCCATCCTGCCTCAGCCTAATTTACTTAACTTCGCTGAGCCTGTTGCCTCCTCTGAAAGATTATGCCTACCAATAGGATCGCAGCAATAATTAAGTCAAGCAATGCATGAGTAAATGTTCATAGAAAAGCACTCTAGAAACAGTATGTTGGGGATCAGATAGAATTTTCTCTCAGCATAACACAGAATTTCCAGTAGAAGTGTGGTACAGCCATGATAGAAGTTTCCCAGCCTTAGGAGTCTTCATAACCTTCGAAGATTGTCTACACTGTGGCTCTTTATTCAGACACCTGCCTTCCAGAGCCCTAGAACCAGAACCAGTGGGCAAGCTATAGAGAAAAGATGACTCAGTCCCAGGTATCACCCCACTTCCTTTCCCAGCTCTGCCAAAGCCCTGAAGGAATGGACCATCAGACTATCAGTAACAGGTACCTCTGAATAAACCTAGGTTTTAATTTCAAAGCAGGAGGGGACTAGAAGTAAGATGTATGACAGGAAGAAGCAAGCTCACATTATTCTCCCCCATGTGTCTACTTAGGGAGATTTCAGAGCAAGGTCATGCTGCTGTCAAGGATGCTGGGTAAGACTGAAGCCTTTGGTCAGCCTTGACCTTGACTCCAGTTGTTTTACCTCTGACCTTGACTCCAGTTCTGTTTTACCTAACAGCTCTCTGATGCTGGGCAAACCCTAGAAAACCACTAGGATTCTCTAGGCCTAGTCTCTTCATCAGTGAGATGCAGCTAACCACATTTTTCCTCCCAGTGGTACTAGAGATTGAACTCAGGGTCTCATATTTGCAAGGAAGGCTCTCCTTACTAATCGACCCATACCTCCTTGGTATAGGGTCTCACTTTATGTCTGGGCTAGGCTAGACTGCCCTCTTCCTACTTGTGCTTCTCCACATCACTGCAGACAACAGCTTCTCACCACTTCCCGCAGCTATCAGTTGAGATGGATTCTCATGAGCTTTTTCCTTTTTATGTTTCAGTACCTGGGCTTGAACTCAGGACTGAGCCTTTGCTTACCTTCTATCACTGGAGCCATACCTCCAGTTCCAAGTCTCATGAATCTTTATATCCAGGTTGGTGTCAAAACCATAGTCCTCCCACTCTCTAGCTACTAAGTAACTAGGATTACAGGCTTGGACTGCTACATCTGGCTCTAGAGCAACTTCTTAAGGGGATATAAAGGCTAAAAGTAAATGATGTATGCCAAGTATCTGGCACAGGGTAAGCCCAGCTAAGAAAAGGGGCCTGATGGACATGTACTGCTGTAGGACCATAATTAGAACTGCTAGAATTGTTAACGAAAAAAGAAAGAGATTCCAAGAAAGCAAATCTTGACCAGTTCCTGTAACTAAGGCAACAGGATTGACTACTGCTGTGTCCAGCTCTTCCCTACTGATGGATGGGAGGGGCTGATGGTCTCTAGCTGCTTATTTCGACATTATCTGTACCCTGCAGAGAGCAGGGAATCCATCTTTTAAGGTTTTCTCTTCTGGCTGGGGCGAGAAAAATGCCCTAAAACAGATGCCAAACCCTGCCACTCAATTAGTGTCTTTATTTACATGTGTTGCCATTTCCCATGGGGAACTGTGGAAGGGAGAGGCGGAGAGGGCTGCACATGGCTTGGGTTTCCTCCATCCAGTGGAGGAAGTGACTCTCCAGAGTGAACAAGGGAGCCATCCCTATGTGGGCTGAGATGTGTTGCGCGATGACTTCAGACAACCTGAGTCCTTCTGTCCGGGAAACGCCATAAAAATAAAAAGATCAAAAGACAAATAACAAAGTGCACACAAAGCAAACTGCTAATGTATGGAAGGTCCTAGGCAGCCAGCAAGTGAGAATCCAGGAGTTGGCCAATGCCACCTGGTTATGCCTGTATATCCCACTGCCCCTTGCTATTGGGCTATTGGGCCACCAGTGCCCTATTGAGACAGTCTCTGTTGGCTCCAAGGGTGCTGTGAGCCACAGAAGGTTGTGCAGGGAGGAAAGTCTGAAGTGGGGGCAGCACCAGGGCAGCCCGAAGCAGGGCTGCATTGAGAATCTGGAAACATCTTTTTGGGAGAGGCGGGAGCTCCAGGGAAGGAGCACCGGGGATCGGGTACAGTCAGCACCTTTCTTGGGCACAGGAAGGAGGAGCCACTCTCTGGAATCTTAAATTACCAGGTGAGGGTGAGAAGACTGGTTAACTATAGAGCTGAGGGCAGGATGCAAGGCCCCCTCCTTCCTTATCTGACCCTGGTACTCTGGGCCTGGTTTGTCAGGGGAATGGGGCAAGAAAAGGCCTGTGGTAGCCACGCCAGCTCAGCAGCCCAGCCAGTCCGACTTGATGCTTCCAAACTTCACGCTCTTCAGACTTCGGTTCTCCAACTTCAGATAATAAGCACCCTTGAAGAAGAAGCTGTGACCTAGGGACAGAGGAGAAAGAGAGCTGTGACCACCCCATCCTGACTTCCTAGCACACAGAAGGTTCTGGGGAGCCTGCAGATCTGCCTGGAATAGCAAAGAAGCTGAAGGGAAATCTATAAATCAGATCTCTTAGACTGTTTGCACTCACTCCTCTAAAACAAGGATAAACATACAACCTTTGAGGCTTGGGTGAGACTAAGTGAGGTTATAGATGCTGTTAGTGGTGAGGTTATAGTGCCGTTAGTAACAGTTCTGTACTTAGCACAATCACTGAGTCCAGCACTTTGCATACACCAGAGGTAGGAAATCAGCAGGCTTCTAGCCCTATCAACCCTACAGATGGCTTTTATTTTTACGTTTTAACATATAAACATCTGAAAATGTTACAGGACTTTACAGAACTCTGAGGGTTTTTTTTTCTTTTTGTGCTAGTCCTGGGACTTGAACTCAGGATCTGGGTGCTGTCCCTGAATTTTTGCGCTCAAGGCTAGCACTTTACCACTTTGAGCCACGGCTCCCTTCCTGGAGTTAATTAGTAGTGAACTGTAGATAAGAGTCTCATAGATTTCCTGCCCTACCCAGCTTTGGACCATGATCCTCAAATCTCAGCATCCTGAGTAGCTAGGATTATAAGTGTGAGCCACTAGTGCCCAGCTCTGGCTTCTTTTTAGTAACAATATACAGGGGTATGCAGGAAGATTAGGTCCTGATTATTTCAGAGGGTACTGAATCATCAGAAGCTGAGAAGCAAGTGCCCAATTAGTGAGCCTTGTACGCCCTATCTCATTACAAACCCCTCCATACCCTACCATCTTCTTACCTGGCTCCTAAATGCTTTGGACTTTGAATTTCTCCTGGCATATATGATCCTTTTTATTTAAAACCATGTATGTAGTAGGTGCTCAGTAGATGTTTGGTTGAAGATAATTCTTAACCTACCACCTGCTATGCGTTTTCTTGTCTTTGGCTTGCATATGTGAAACTTTTAGCCACTGGAGTTTGGAGCTCTGTGCTTTTAGCAGATGGTGGAGATTCAAAACAATCTTTGTGGGATCAGATTGAAATCTTTAAAAACACAAGTTGACCTCGTTTCCAGGGCCCTAGAGAGCTCTCAGCAACCTCCTCAGGAATATGGTTTTCAAATTCTGAATTCCATTCCTTAGAGATAATACTGGAGGTGGTTCACTCAGCAAAGGGGCCCAGAGCTGAGTGGAGAAGATTTGCCACACAAGCAACCGAGCCTGACAAAGTTTGCTTTGTCTCAAACAACCATCTTTCTGCTAATGGGAAGTGGTCTCAAGGCCTCCTGAAAACCCTATAGGGCCTGGATCAAGCCTCAGAACAAATTCAGGCACCAGGCCATGTTCTTCACCCTCTGGGGGCCTCCTGCCCCCTCCTCAGTCCTGGCTCCAGGCTCTGCAGCTGCAAGGGGCCTTTCTAGGTCTTACCGCCTTGGAGCCTGGTTTGGGTGAGCAGGGGCCAGAGGGTCTGGATGCCTTCCCAGCACTGGCTGAAAGGGCTGGTTTGTTTTCCGAGTGCAGCAGTGCCTGTCCTACACAATGAAGGAGTGTATGCAGGGGGGGGGGGGGGTCGGGGAGGTGGGACTGCTAGAAAGCAGAGAGAGGACTGGGTAGCTAGCTCACCACTGCCCTGAAGATCCACGACAGCATCCAGGTTATCAGGGATGGCATTCCAGGCATCTGCGATGAGCTTGGGAAAGCCAGGATCCATCTTCTTCTTCACCTCATTGTATCTGTAAGGGAAGGGACTCGGTGTACCTGCTGGTCTCCCTCATCGTGGAGTAGAGAGCCCAGATGATGACCCTGGGTGGGGCTGGGAAACTAGACCTAGCCTGTCAGGGAGGCCTATGGCAGTAGTGGGAGGGCCCAGAGTCCAACTTAGGTCTGACTCCCAACACCACTACTTACTAATTACATGATGTAGGGTAGCTGTGTACAAACAATCCTATGATTTCTGCCTGAGTATACATGCGCAGTGTCTGTTCCCATGTCTGGTCATTAGTATTCGGGAAATGTTAGTTCCTTGTAAACTCGGATCCCTGCTGAAGTCTAGGAGGCACTGGACCAGGCATCCAGGAACAGGGACCTGCCCGACAGATTTTTCTCTGTGTGGTTTGAACAAATGGTGACTGTTTCATCTGTCAAGGGGAGATGACAGGCTACAGCTGGAAGATGACAATGGCTGGGGGAATGAGGTTGCAATGCAGTATGGCAGGTATGAGCCCAAGGCCTGTGAGTCAGAGGGCAGCCTACCTGCCATCTCAGTCCTGCCTGCAGCTGCATGTTGGGAACCTGGGCACTCCCTTTAATTCAAGTAAATAACTTAGCTGGCATGCTTCCCCAGGCTCATGACACCTCTACTGTTTTATGTTATGTTTGGGAGAACATTTTATAGGAGATGAAATCGGGGTCTTTGCACTTGCTAAGCAGAACTCTGGCACTACAGCCAGACTCCAGTCCTTTGGCTTTTAGGTTGTTTATCAGATGAAGGCATTCCACTAACTTTTGCTCAGGCTGGCTTTGACCCGTGATCATCCTACTTCTTCCTTTTGAATAGCTAGGATTACAGATGTGCACTACCATGCCCAGCAGCTAAAAAAACCTTATATCCTATTGTCAGGATTCCTTGGCTTCTCTGTGTAGCCTCAATCTGTTCCTTACACTACAATTATTTAATGAGCTCTCACAAAGTACCTGTGGATCTTTTAGTAAACGACCAAATATGTCTGGACATATCTGGAAATGGCCAAGCTTTTCTTTTTGTAGTGCCTCCTAGCTGATTCTATTCTTCCTCATGGTCAGCCCTACCACTTCCACCATGGACCCTAACAGTAGCTTTTCCCGAGGCATCCTTCTATAGGGATCTGCCCTCAGCCCAACCTCCCCAGGAACTACCAAAAAAGCCTTCCTAACTCTAGTCAGATCAGAAAACTACTTGCAGAATCTCCTTCCTCACACTCAGGGCTGGCAGAATCATGTTTCCTGGCTTGAAACACCATACCCCCATATACCTCACCTCCACCAATCCCTTAGACAACATCATTCTGAATTATGATGGCACGGAGGAGATGTCATGGCTTTTCCTCATCCTACCCCAAGCAGGTAGGGGAGGACATCCCTCAATCACCCCTCTGTCGAAATGAGACTGGGCTCAGAGAAGGGAACTGACATGTTCTCAGGATGAACACAGTGTAGTGGTGTGATAGGGGCTCTGACAGGGATACGCTTCATCTCATGCCTGTCTCCATCATTTTGAACAGTGGTACCCCTAAGCTAACACACTGACTGCTCTAAAAGGCTTCATGAAGCTTCTCATCTGTAGCAGTAAGGGGTACAGTGTCGACCAGGTGTAAAAACACAGCCATTGGTATCCCAGATTTTCTACGAGTGTCCTTGACCCACTTTGGCTGCCACGTCCTTGATCTGCAAAGTGACCCTGATGACAGTATCTACCTTAGAAGAGAAATCCAGGTGACATGTGCAGCCTCAGCCTGGGGCTGGGCACAGCCTGTGGGGACAGTCACATTACTGATTCAAACGTGGGAGAGTCTGTCTCCTTCACTCCGCCGGAAGTTCCACAAGGGCAAAGCAGAACCATTGTCCATCTACTGTCTCCCCAGCACACAGCTCAGCGCCCAGCACAGAGAAGTTAAATATGCATGGGTAGACTCAGAGGGACACATTTATTCCTGTGTATACACACACGGGATCTGTGTGAGAGACAGTGACTGTCAAAGTCCTTCCCACACTGCAGGGGAGACACTTTTGAACCTAACATTGCCATTGCCATGGTTCTGCGATCTGGAGCCGTGGAGGGCCTGGGAGATCTGAGATGCCTTTCTCTGGGTGTGAGCATGCCCTGGGATGCTCTGGACTCTTGTGGGCAGAAGGCCTGCTCTGTAGTTTCCTGGATGACTGCTTTTCTTTCTTGAAGCTGGTGATATTCAATCAGCTTAGGCTGCTAAGTGGCTTAGCCATGTGTCCAGAATTCTACCTTGACACTAGCAGGCCTGGGACATAAGTAGCTTCTAAATCAGGGCAGTGGGAGGCGGGGTGGTGGCAAGAGGAGAGGAGTGGGAAGGACACAGGGGCTTGGGGGAAGCAGGAAGTTGGGGACAGCAGACTACGGCCTCAGTAGTGTCCTCTAAGTGCCCAGATGGAGAGGCGGCCACAGAAGGAACATGGACAGGAACGGCAGAAGGGAAAGGATGGAAAGACACTCTTCCTTCCGCTGGTTAAATGACTGTTGGGTACAATGGCAGGGCACTGGGAAGAGGCTAGAAGCAACTGTCATCCCCGCTCTATGCCAACACACAGAGTCACACAACTTATCCCTGTTAGTTCATTTCTCTGGGGCTCAGTTGCCTCGTCTGGAATGTGTGCAGAGTCAAGATTGAATCTCTGAGGTTTTGGCTGCCTCTCCCCAGAGGCTCCTGGGTAATGGGCTCTTGTCCATGGTCTCTCACAACTGAACCCCTCCCTTTAAATGGCCTAGAACAGAGCTACCTACTTCCCAACTTCTCTACCTGTCTGTGACCATTGTCAGTGGGCCTAATTTCAAGGCTGGTTGCTGTGAGCAGCCTTGTAGCCTCTCTCAGTTTTCTTCACGGAGTCTCCTCCAGTTCTAGCCTCCATTCCCTTCCATCTCCCTGACTCCACAGCATCAAGTACAGTACAGTGAAAGCTGGCTTGCCCTCTGAGAGCCTGAACACCAGGGGTCAAAGCCCAATCTTCCATTACCTGGCTGGGTGACTCTAAGCTAAGCACTTAACCTTCCTACAGCCAAGCATCCACCTGTGCAAAGGAGAAATGTAACAACTGTCCACAGAGACAGCCACTCTGCCTTTTCCAGCCCCTCTGCTATGAGTCTCCTGACAGATCAGCTTCAGAACCAAGAGGAAGGAATAAACAATTCTACCAGCAGTTAACAGTTTCTCAGAAGAGAGATCAGAGGAGAGCACCCACAGCTTACCAACCTCAAAGCCTGACCCAGGAGGCGTCAAGCTCTAGCATGTGCTGACCTACACAGACACCTATTCAGCCATCCTGCCTCCCAGCCTCCCTTACCTCCAGAATTTGTCTCCTGCGAAAATATATGTCTTCTTGTTCTTGCTCCAGTTAAAGGCAGCGTCCACTCGCTGGAGATCAGGGGGCAACCCCAGGCTGGTCAGAGGCTTGGGGTACCCTCGCTCCAGGGTACTGGCAGAATAGACCCAGTACTCATTCCCTGGAATGGGGGGGGGTGGGGAATAAAGCACAGAACGTGTTAGTGGCTGTGCTGAAGTGGCCAGGATTGTGGCCACCTGTTCACCATGGGATGGACGGAGAACACAGGAGCAGGCTGGCTGTGATACAACGTCCCATAAGGCAGTGGTATCTTCCCAGAGACCCACCTCACAGGGCTGGCTCTCAGCCACCTCTCACACCCTCAGAATAGCCTACTGATCTGTCTCTCCCTGAATATTCTGTTCCCAAAAGAGTATGGGGCTACATCCCAGAAAAGGTCAGCACATTGTATGTGTTCAAATAAATGTTGAATAGACAGCTTCCCAAAATCTAGCCACAAGCACCCTGCATGATCAATGATTTCTGATTTTTTCCCACTTCTAGAGACCCCAAAGAGTATTATAAACTTCCTATTTTTTAATTAGTTCATTTCTAAATCTTCAAAAACAAATTTCTTTATATATATATATATATATTTTGGGGGGTCCAGTCATGGGGCCTGAACTCTGGGGCTGGGCACTGTCCCTCAGCTCTTCAGCTCAAGGCTGGCACTCTACCACTTGAGCCACAGTGCCACTTCTGGCTTTTATCTTTTTGCTTATGTGGTGCTGAGGAATGGAACCCAGGGCCTCAGGCATGCAAGGCAAGCACTCTACCACTGAGTCACCTTCCCAGCCCCCAAAACAAATTTCTTAAACATTTATTTTGCTTATCTAAATACCTGTACTGAAAAATCTGCTTCTGTCCTGGTTTGAAATTTCACTCATCATAATTAATAACCTCTGTTAAAATAAGGTTATGTGAAATTTTAAAGTTTCAAGTTCAAATTTTAAACCTTTTAAACTTTTTTATGGTTCTTGGGCTTGAATTCAAGGTCTGGGTGCTGTCTCTGGGCTTCTTTGCCTCTTCAGCTCAAGGCTAGCACTCTACCACTTGAGCCACAGTGCCACTTCCTGCTTTTTCTGTGTATGTGGTACTGAGGAATTGAACCCAGGGCTTCATGCATGCCAGGCAAGCACTCTCTCACTAAGCCACATTCCCAATTTTTTAATGTTTTAAAAGTTAAAATTTAAGTGTTTTTAATTTACAATCTTTAAAAAGCAATTAATTTATTCAAAATGCTAACTAAAATACCAGGCATAGTGGCTTATGACTGTAATTTCATTTATATGTGAAATGTAAGTAGGAGAATCTTAGTCTGAAGCTGGTTCTGGGGAAAAAACACAAGAACTTAATTGAAAAATAACAAAAGTAAAAACAGCTGGAAGAGTTGCTTAGTTGGCAGAGCTTCTGACTTGCAAGCATGAAGCCCTGAGTTCAACCCCAGTACCACCAAATCAATTTTGTTTTCCTTTAACTAAAGCAACAAGAATTGCTGATGAAAAACTCTAACTTGGAGAAGATGTTTTAGGAATATGTGAATACTAAAAGGAGAATTTTGGTTTTCTTCAGCAAAAACAAATCAGAAGACTGATCAAAGCAGAAAAAGGGAAATATTTCCTCTGTGGGTTGAGCTATTATTTGGTGCTGAACATCTAGCCCAATCTCCATACAGCCCATGCTTTGGGCACTGGTGTTGCAAGGGTGGATCCCTAAAAGACAAGAGTGCCCACAAGTGGCTCAGAACTGCAGTTTGGCCAGGCAGAGCCCAGCGAGAGCCAGCAGGACAGTCCCACACACCTGCAAAGAACACGGCCTTCTCCTCCTGAGGGGCTTCGTACACAGCATCAATCTTTTCTGGGAGCTCAGGCCAGAATGTGGCCACCAGCAGGGGGCCCATGGGCTTCTCCCCTGGTGTCGTTGTCCCTGTCCGCCAAATGAACCTGGGGACAGGAAAGAGACACAGGAAACCACACCTTGAGTCACTCTACAACTCTAACCACCCACCCTAAGCCCACCCCGAAAGATCCAAGTGATGTGAGAAGGGAGATGAAATTTGGAGGAGTTTGAAGAAGGATGGAGAAAGGGCAGAGTTCCCCCTTGCTCCTCATTTACATCTCTACCAGGAAAGCCTGCTCTGATTACTTCTGTCTACATTGTATTCTCTCTCCTCTAAGTCTCTCAAAATCATCAGTATTGGAGCAGCAACTTGCTAGTGGGTTAAATATACCCACTCTGTGTCAAGCATTGTTCTAAGCAATGCACTCATCTGCTACTTATAACTGCTCCATTTGATGGCTTGGAATATTAGCCCCAGTTTAGAGACACAGAAACAGAGGCACGAAGAACAACCTCGCTCATTTGTTGATGATCACACCACCTGCACATAGTAGGCTTAGAATTCCAACTCCAGAATGCATTCCCTTAACCACACTCTGAATGGATGAATGGCTGGCTGGATAACGGATGACTGACGGATCAATAAGGAACAATGGATTGATGATGAGTAGGTGGGTGAACTGATGATGGACAGATGAAAGTAGGGATAGAGGGATGGGTCTTTTAATGAGATTCTTGACACTGTTGGCCATTAGGCATGGGGCTATGGCATTAGCACAAGTCTCAGTCCTTGATCAAATGAGTGGGCCCTTCTCATGTTGTAGCTTGATAATTCAGCCAATCTCCACCTAGAACAATTTGGCCATTTGCAGTCAAGGTCAATGGGACAATGGGAGACTGGCTTCAATTTCCCCCAGTCCTTTCTTCCATCCTACTTTAGAAATTGTCTTGTCTTTTGTGGCGCTGTGACCCTACAGTCCACCCTTTAGAGTAGACATTGGGCTTGGCCATGTGATCTGCTTTAGCTCCTGAAATGTTCTTAGACACAATACAAATAGAAGCTTTTAATGTGCTTGTGTGGTTTAATTTGGTCGCTTACACTGTCACCTGCCATGAGTCCCCACAACCCTAGGAGAAGGAGAACTGGGCAGTGTCCCCTGTCCCCGACTGCATCCAGAAGCCTGGATTCCTAGTAGACCCACAGAATATGAAAAAGCCAAAGAAACATGTTAGGAAGTCAGCCAGAGAAGACCCACAGGAAACTAAAACCCCCAATGGGGTCTTCAGGCCACGAGAACAACAGAGAAGGGGCAGAGGACAAGAGGAAGGACACACAGCCAGCTCCTGAGCTTACCGGTCTTTGAAGAAGAAGATCTCACCACGGATCTGAGAGATGCCATCAAAGATAATGTCCTTTTCGCAGAGTTCAGGAGTGACAGGTCCCAGCGTGGGTGTGGGGCCAGTGCCCACATCAACGTCGGTGTCAGGAGAGGCTCCTAGGGAAGGGGAACACCAGGCCTTAAGATTCTCCCCAGCTCCTAGGTTCTCCTAGGGCTGCCCACCCAACGTGTTATAGTCAGAAGGAAGAGCCTTCAGACTTCACGTAAGTTCAGTAACAAAGATGCCTGGGCTCGGACAGGAGTGAGGAGAAAACACAGTATTATAATCCCTCTTTCTGTGTGAGTGCTCCTCACAGATGCGCCCTGGATCCAACACCACTCTATCCCCAGCTTTACCATTCTCATTGCACAGATAACAGGCTAAGAAATGTGGATCACCCAAAAGCTTCAACCCCAAGTTTCAGTTCTTCTGCCCACAAAAGCCAGGGCAATCAAGAGGTCTCTCATCTGACCAGCTATATGGTATGGAACCCCTCAAGGGTCATTCCTGCATCCTGGGAGGTAAAGACTTCCTCAGTCTCTTGCAGAGGAGGCAGAGCGTGAATTAGATTCTTTCTGTGTTCCTGGGTTTCCCAACACAAGCCTCTGTGCCACTCTGTGTCTGTCCTAGGACTTACTCAGGGCCTAGGCAGTCTCTGAGTCTTTGTGTTCAAGGCTAATGCTTTATCACTTTGAACCCTAGTATGACTTTTTGATTTTGATGCTTAATGAGCGGTAACTATCACTATTCTGAGTGGTCTAAATGCCAGTAGGACTACTGCAGAAGTGCTTTCTTTATAAAGAAATGTACTGCCGGGTGCTATTGGCTCACATCTATAATCCTAGTTCCTCAGGAAGCTAATATCTGAGTACCACGGTTCAATGCCAGCCAAGCAGGAAGGTCTGTGAGACTCTTACCTCCAATTAACCATCAGAAAACCAGAAGTGGTGCTGTGGCTCAAAGTGGTAGAGTGTTAGCCTTAAGCAAAAGAGCTCAAGGACAGTACCCAGGCCTTGAGTTCAAGCACCCCAACTGACAAGAGAAATGGACTGACTTTTCACTCTAGTCTCACTGCAAGCATCAGTAATAAACACAGCATTGGCTCCAGGAATTTGCTCTCACATTACATATTAAAATAAAAGAGGAGACTTTTCTCCTGTCTTAGCAAGGTTTACCCCCACGCCATGGAAAATCCTGCCTTGTAGTCAGCCACCTCTCCTATACCCTAAACCCCACCTGGTTGCTTTACCCTGGGTGACCTTGAGCCAGAAAGGTGACCTTCCTCAGGACTGTTGACTTATCTAGATATGGAGAGCTCTAGAAATGGGAGACAAGAGGGAAGGCCAGGGTCATGCCAGCATCTCCTTGGAGCATTGCTCCAAGGCCCGGATCGCCATTCCTGCCTGCCTCCTTCTCTTGTCTCTGGCATTCCAGGCTACAGGGCCTTCAATGGTTCCCGCTCCCTGGGCCTCCCCAGGGCCCCTCGGAGCTGGGGTTTACCGTAGAGCTCCTGGATGCCCTTGATGTCATCGTGGGACAGGCGGAAGTTCTTGGTGTAGGTGTAAATGGGCGCCATCAGAGCCCCTGGGTCTTGCGAGTGCTCCAGTCCCATGGCGTGGCCAAACTCATGAGCTGCCACCAGGAACAGGCTGTACCCTGGAGGCCACCGCAGGGACAGGGCAGAAGACAGGAGAGAGAGGACATGAGTTGGGACGTGGCTCCAATGAGGGACACCTGGGGATACCTACCCCCTCATCCCCAGTGGGGTTAAACCATGGGGATTGGCACATGTGTGGCTTTTTCCTCATCCTGGGAATTCTGGGATTGATGCACTATGCCTGTTGCTTTTAAGTAGAGTTAAGTCTCTTTCCCCTTCCCAGAGCAGGCAGCCATGTCTTAAAAGAGAAAGAATAGAAACATCTGACAGTCCACTTCCCAAGGCTCCATTTGTTAAAAATCCAGCTTCCTGGCTGTCTGTGTCTCTCTATAAATAAAAGAAGAAACCTGCTTCTCAGGGTCTCCAAAGAGGTAAGGGACAGGCTGGTGGCATGGCTCCAACACTTCTGTCCTCCAGGAAAACTTAAAAACTATCCCTACTTGGACTGGATGTGTAGGCTCAGCCACAGGCAGCAGACAAACTCCACATCACGCACCTTCAGTGGACTGAATTATGGCTTTCCAGAAAAGACAGGCGCTGGTGGCCCATGCCTACTGTAATCTAAGCAACTCAGGAGACTGAGTCCTAGAAGATTGCAGATTGGAGCTGACTCGATCAAAAAAGGTGGCTAAGTACCATCTCCAAAAAGTAACCAGCAAAAAGCAGGCCTATAGGAAGTATGGCTTACATGGTAGAATGCTAGCATCGTAAGCTTGAGGACCTGAGTTCAAACCCCAGTAAAAGAAAAAAAAAAAAAAAATTCAAGTCTTAGCTCCAGGTATAAGGTCTTTTGCAGATGCAATTCAGATGGAAGTTAAATAGATGACATACTAGAGTGGGCCCTCAATCCAATATGACAAACATGCTTTTAAGAAAGGAGGCATAAAAATAAGGCACAGATAGAGGGAGGAGGAAACAGGAGCCTATAGGAGCAGCACAGCCCTATTAACATCTGGATTGTAGCTCTCCAGAAGCAGGAAGGGGTCACTTCTTGTTGTAAGCCACCAGTCCAGCAGGCAAAGGAAACGAATATCCGTTCTATGTAAAGGAGCCTAAAACCAAGGTGGCGTTCACCACATTCATCTGAATGTGCATAAACCTAAAAATAGCATGGAGAAAAGGCTGACCTCATCCTGGCAGGCCCTGGGCTGCCCCTCACCTGACCATCGATTGCCTGAGACCTTTAAGCCTAATGTCCCTGGGCCTTACAGACAAGAGGGTGCCCACATGTGTGTGTGGCTAAGGACACTGGCCACAGTAAGTTCCTGAGCCATCCTGGTTACTCCCTTAGCCAATTCAAAGCCTGGAGGGCAGAGAGTAGGCCTAGTGATTGTGTCATGGGCATCCAGCACAGATGAGGAATCCCTGTTCTCCTGGGCAGATGACAGAGCTGATGGGTTGGGTTAGCGTAGGGCTCAGTGTTGGGTTATTTCTTGCTCCCTCTCACCCACTGCCTGCCCAGATACTTGAGGGCATCTCTGTATCAGGGTAAGACTAAAGCAAAGGGCACATTTTTGTAGTAACAGCTTGCCAGGAGAAGCACCTACAGTGCAAACATGGAAACCAGGAGGGTGTGTCCACCTAGGATTGGGGTATATGGATGTATTTTGGAGTTGTAGCCCTGCCTGCATGGGTAGTATCAAAGCAGGGCCCCTGTACTCACTGATGCTGGGCAGGGTCTCTGCTTGATGGGCAGGTCTGTGGGGTACTCTGTCCCTGCCTCTGTGTGTGTGTGTGTGTGTGTGTGTGTGTGTGTGTGAGTGTATGAGCTGGAGGTGGGAGGAGCCTCAAAGCTTCCAAGCAGATGTGGGATGTATCCCTCACCTCTGTCCAAAGCCCAGGTGCTATACCTTGATCCGGGCAGAAGCCCCATTTCCGGTCATCATCGTAGGTGGAAGTGGTCCCACACCACAACTTCCCATCGCTGCGGCCGGCGCTGGTGCAGCTCTCGTGTTTGTTGCCCAGGAAGGTGAAGGGGAAGACGCAGGGGGCACCTTCTGAGTTCCCACCCACGGTGGACATGGCTGTGGGAAGAGGGATGCGGGTTAAGCGGCAGCACAGGAACCACTGCCACCATCTGTAAGGGTGCAATGGTGACAACCTACACTTGCTCAGTACCTGCTCCATCCTGGCACCGAATGAAGCGTTTTCACACACACACACACACACACACACACACACACACACACACACACACACACACGAGTAACCCTGCATGCACCATCCAGGCCACCTACTTCCACTGTGTCGGGGAAACTGAGGCAGGCTTGCAGAGATTATGAAGTCTAAAAGCTGAGGCTGAAACCCAGTGTCCTGTGGCTGAGGTGAGGGACCAGGCACCCCGGTGCTGGGTGTGGAGGAGAAAAGGGGGGCTGGAAGGGGCAGGGGTTGTCTGTCAGGCATTAGGATGGAGGGTCCTACAGGACAGGGGAGGTGGCACCGCCTACCAGTCTCGGGGCAGAAGCCATACTTCTTGTCACGATCATAGTCTTCAGTGGTGCCACACCAGCGGTAGCCATCCGTGCGGCCTTCAGTGGTGCAGCTGTTGTAGGAAGTACCCTGGAAGCGGAAGGGGAACTTGCAGGGCTGTCCGTCCGCATTGCCACCCATGGTGAACAGAGCTGGGATGAGAAGAGGGGGGGGGGGGGGAAGATGGCACTGAGCGAGGGCTGGCTGGCCACCTGCTTACACTGGTCAACGTATGGCCCCGCTAAAATATCAGAACATGTTCCATTGGTTGGTAAGGGCTGCTTCTCTGAGCTCCTGGAGGAGGCCTGCTTCCTAGCCCACCTGGATCCTCCCCTGGGACCCTGGGGAGACCATCCGGCCTGAAATCACACACAGCAGGGACCCCCAGATCCCTGCCCCAGTCCCTGTCCACTCTGCCTGGTCATTGCTCACACCAATGGGATTGCTCAAAATAGTATCATGAGAAGACCTGCAAAGTCTCCCTTGTGTTACCCAGGGAAACTGAGGCTCAGAGAAAGCTGCTTCCAGAACTGCTTGCGGTCAAATAAATGAGGGTAAGAGAAGGTTGTAGCTGAAAACTTCAAATCCTCTCTCTCTCTCTCTCTCCCTCTCTCTCCCAGGATCATTTCAGGACACCCTGCTTAGATTTCTGGAAGAGGACAGGAGGGGAGAATAGGAGAAGAGGAGAAGGGAGGGGCAGGAGGTATCTCTGAGGGACCTTTCAAATACACATTCCAGGACCCTTTGACCTGTCCAGGTCAGGAGTCGGGACTAGAGACAGCTTGGGGAAGAAGGGAGAAAAGATCTAGCTGGTCTGTCTTATGTTCCCCCCCCCCAACCCCCGTTCCCCTGTCCCCTCACCCACCCCAAATACAAAATGGTTCATCTCTGGAATTGCCAACTAGCAAAACCACAAGTACGTAACAAGGACCATCTGTGCAGGACGGCGCCAGAGGTGACCTCACCAGCCCTGTTAACTCCACCACAGCCAGCATGGAGCCCAGGACCTGGCCTTTCACCAGGACACGAGGCCCCTCTCCTAACTGCTCTGTCCTTCCCCCAGCAAGAGACTTAGTCCTGGAGTGCCAGGAACCATGGGCCAAGGATGAGACAAAACTGAGTCCAGAGACCTTGGTGACTTCCAAGTGGGGAGAAGAAAGGCATGAACTTCAACCAAGGCCACACTCCTTCCCTGGCCTCCCATCAGCTGCCACCCAGGAAGCTGCTCCTCTGGGACCCACTCCTGGATCCCAGTCTTCCCAGGAGGAGAAGGAACAGGCATGACTGAGCGGTCAGGAGGGGCTGAGTAATGAGCACCCACACTGCAGCCCAAACAAATGCGTGCAGTACGCAGTGGGTGCGTACTTATACCTGGCCAATGGCCAACAGCCAATGTCAGGGAAACAAACCTTCCAAACTTACAAAATGTAACTGTTTCCACACCTCCTCTCAGTGCACACTGTTCCCATCACAGGGGCTGACTTCCAGAAGGGTGATGACCTCTAACTCCCTACTGGGAAATGCAAGATACAGGAAACACTTTCATCTAAGACTTCTGACTTACTGATGGTCAATAGCTGAAAGGCTTACTCAATACCAAGTTCAGCTTCCGTAAGAAAAGCATAAACAGGGTTAGGAATGCAGCTGAGGGTAGTCTTGCATGCCTGGGGCCTTGGGCTCATCCCAGCATCAAACCCAAAGCGTAAACAGGAAGGTATTATTAAGCCTTTGTTTCTTTCCTTGATGCCCCATGTTCAGTTGCAATAGGGACAAGAGAGGGTAACAAATATACACAATTACTGCCTAAAAGATGGGAGACTCAGGGGGCTGGGAAGGTGGCTCAGTGGTAGAGCACTTGCCTTGCTTGCTTGAGGCCCTGGGTTCGATTCCTCAGCACCACATAAGCAAAAAGAAAAAGGCCGGAAGTGGCGCTGTGGCTCAAGTGATAGAGCGCTAGCCTTGAGCTGAAGAGCTGAGGGACAGTGCCCAGGCCCAGAGTTCAGGCCCCACGACTGGACCCAAAAAAAAAAAGATGGGAGACTCTTTAATCTAGAGAGACTGAAGGGCTTTTATGAGTTGAGGCAGAAGGTATTAAGATTTTTTTTTAATGCTTTTTCTCCCATTCTTCTTAAATTCTTCTTGGCTTGATTTCTAGATAGCCATCAGATATCAGGATGCAATCTTGTACAAAGCTCTTATACTAGTATTTTATGATGGATTGACTATAAATTGTGTCAGGGACATTTTTTTAAAAAAAATTAAACTTTTATTGCCCTGGATGGTAGAAATCTCTGAAAAAAACAAAGTTGCAAACATTGTGAAACACACAAATACTGAGAGGAGTCTGGTGCCTCTATTGTAAACAGAAGGATAAACACCCAAGTTAGACAGCCTGGAGCACAAAAGACAGAGCCCTGAGAGGCTGGTGGCCTTGCTCCCATGACCTCTCTCTCTAGCATTCTCTCTCTCTCTTTCTCTCTCACTCTCTCTCTTGTGCATGTGCATGCGTGCGCACACACACACACGCACATGCACTCGCATGCACACTCACCACTAATGTTGCCATCAGGATCAGTACAAGGGCTGGAATTCCCCAGCCAAGTGGGGTACTAGTTTGGGCTAAATCCTGCCTCTCCTTCCCACTGACTTTCTATCCATACCCAGACTTCTCTTCCTGCCCTTGAAATCTTGATCTTGGTTGAAGAATACAAAGTGGTCCTAAAGAGAGCCATTGGGCATTTTAATAATTCTCAGTTCATTTCATATATGTTAGAAAAAAAAAAATCAACAACACCTCAAACCCATGGTTTCACCAGCATTCCTGATAACGGTGAGATGCAAAAGGACCAAGTCACTTAAGTAAATAGGAAGGAAGTGACCTTTAAGTCAAAAAAGTCCACATCCACAATGGTGGTGCTGTAAGTAACCTCATGGCTGTTTTATCTGTATCCCATGAAAGTGATAAAAACTGCCTAGCTGTCCATTTCCAGGATGTGTCTTGCCACCATGTGACGTGTGGCTAGCACAGTGGCTGAGGGTCAGGCACGGCTGGGCCCTGGGCGATGCTGGCCTGTGATGGGTGGAGGATGCGGGTGTGGTGGGAGCCCAAGGAGGCTCAGAGACTAGGAGAGAAAATGGAGGCCAGGGCCATGCTCACCTTCGTGGGGACAAAAGCCGTACTTGCCATCCTTGTCGAAGTTGTAGGTAGTGGAGCACCAGAGGAAGCCATCTTTGCGGCCGGTGTCGGTGCAGCTGTTGTATTCCCGACCATTGAACAGGAAGGGGAACTTACAGTACTCGCCATCTGCATTCCCATACTTCACACGGACCACTGTGGGGCACACGAGGGTGGGCTCTGAGCGCCCTAGGCCTCTCTTCAGGGACTAGGATGCTGTTCCACCCAGGGGAGCGACTTCCCATCCCCTTCCCATCACCCTGGTCCCATAGAGCAGGTAGAAGGGCTCAACACTGGCAGCGAGGGGAGCCAGGGTCTGTGTGGCTGTGGGATCAGGAAGGTAGGAGCAGGAGAGGAGAGGCTGAGTCATGCCGAAGGTACTCTCTTACCTTGCCCTTCCCCCAGAGTCCAGAGTTCATCATCATCGAAGTGAGAGTCTCCTCCAACACCAGTTCCTGGAGCAAAGGCATGAGCCAGGAGCCCATCCTTGCCATCGAAGGGGTATCCATCTCCATGTTCTGAAAACACACTGGGGCTCAGCTTCCAACCATGGTGGCTGTTCCCAGAAACCCATAGCCCGATTCCTGTCCCCTTTCCCATCTTATTGGAGTTGTCCAGGAGGGAAGGCAGGGAGTCAGTGGAGATTTTCTGATTGATCATTACAGTCCTGTGGCTTACACTGTCCCTCAGGTTCACATGCTCCATCTGTCTGCACTTCACCTGTACTGTCTACACCGCTACTCACATCTCTACGGTGTCTATTCCACCTACCTCTTGTCAATACCGCCGACCAGCTTCCCTGACCTAAGCCTCACTATCATCCACACCCACCACGCTACTCCTTAAGTCTACTGTGCTATGAGGCCTGACCACCTACTCTCCTGTCTACATTGCTTCCTGGGCCTCCGCCCTCTACCCTCATTGCCATACTACACCACCTACCTCCGTGTCTATGTTCCTGCCAGCATTCACAACAGGCTGGACATGGTGGCCCAGGATCTGTGCCCCTTCCTATCATGTCTACACTGCTTCAAGTGTGTCTGACCCATTCACTCTCCTGTCATAGATCCTCAGGGTCTACCCATTAGCCAGCAGAACTTTCTGTGATGACACACATACACTTTGTGTGGCTGTTAAGCAATTAGAAAGTGGCCAATGTGACTGAGAAATTGAGTGTGTGTGTGTGTGTGTGTGTGTGTGTGTGTGTGTGTGTGTGTGTGTGTGTGTGTGTGTGTTGCCAGTACTGGAGCTTGAACTCAAGGCATAGCAATCTTGGCTATTTTCTCAAGGCTGACACTCTACCACTTAAGCCACAACCCCTTTACGGGCTTTTTGGTGGTTAATTGGAGATAAGAGTCTCACAGAGCTGGGCACCGGTGGCTCACGCCTGTAATATTAGCTACTCAGGAGGCTGAGATCTGAGGATAGTGGTTCAAAGCCAGCCCGGGCAGGAAAGTCCGTGAAACTCTTATCTCCAATAAACCACCAGAAAACCGGAAGTGGCGCTGTAGCTCAAGTGGTAGCGTGCTAGCCTTGAGCTGAAGAGCTGAGGGACAGTGCTCAGGCCCAGAGTTCAAGTCCCACAACTGACAAAAAAAAAAAAAGTCTCATGGACTTTTTTATTTACCTTGGCTGGCTTTGAACTTTGATCCTTAGATCTTGGTCTCCTGAGCACTGAAGATTACAGGTGTGAGCCACCAGCACTCAGCTTAGAAACTGATTTAAACAGGCATGCACACTTAGTGGCCCCCATTTGGAACAGTAGGCTTCTCACTTCAAGTCTGCACTTCCTCCAGGTCACACCATAGCACATCCTCGGCCCTCACATCTACTCTCTCCACTGGAACCTGCTGCCCCTGTCTAAGCCACCAACAGTGTCTATACTCACTACTCTAGGCATGTCTCTCTAATATCCATACAATCCCTACCAGCACCTCTTCTGCTTACCCCAGCGACCAAAGTTAATCATGATGTCAGCCTCTCCGTCATGGATGCGAGCAAACCGTAGAGGGGTTACATCACTCCACACTTGGAAGGCCCGAGCAAAGGCATCATCTACCGTCTCTGGGTCGAGGTCAGGTGTGTAGCCAATGATCCTAGAGAAGACAAAAATGCATGTGATTGTGCACGCATGCATATAAATGTACTTGAACAATATACAAGAGTATGTGTGTGTGTGCAATGCAATTGGAGTATGTGTGAAAAGTGTGCATGAGCATTGCATGGGTTGCAGGTGAGCATGCACGCATGTTTGTGCAGGTATGTGTGCATGGTGAGCATAGCCCATCGAGAAGAGCTCTTCCAGAATGCCTTCAGCTTTCATGGAATGTTAGACCCAGCCAATATTCTCAGCTCTCACTTCAGTCTGGCATGGGGAGGAGGGGAAGGTGTCAAGAAAGGGGAATAAGCAGTGCATTATGGAGCAGGACAGAGACTTTACCCTTGGAATCTAGTATCAGTTATGCAGAGCAGAGCACTTAGCCCAATTATAACTGCTACAACTTTATAATATAAGCATCCAATTAGCAACCAATCAAGCTTCCTCTGCCTGCTCCAACAACCCACCTAACAATAACCATAGCTGACATTTATTGTGCTCTTGGCTATATGCTGATCATTATGGAAAACCTTTATTTCTATTCGAACATCCTACAAGGAAGAAAATTTTAGCCCCAATTTGCGGACTGGAAAGCCAATGCTGAGAGTGCTGACAAGCAAGAAGCCCAATGCTCCATGGTTAGGGAGAGTGGGACTCAAGTCCAGCTCTGTCTGCCTCCATTCACCAAACTCCTACAGATGTCCAGTTGTCCAGAGTGGGGCCAAGGCAAGGCATTGGGTGAGTCATGTCCCTCCCCCCCAGCCAGGCCCCAGCACCTGTATGTGAGTTGGTTCTTGTCCCACTTGGGCTTTCGGGGGAAGAAGTTGTAGTTGGCCACATCTGGGTTACCGCAGCGTGGCTTCCGCATGGTCTCAATGGTGTTCTGATCAAGTTCACCTGTCTGGGGCAGCCCAAAGAACTTCTGCATCTTCTTGAGGGTGTCCTTCAGCACAAACAGGTTACAGCTCTCCTTGGGGCAGCCGTAGTAGGTGTTCAGGTATTGCTGGAAGGAACAAATGCAGACTAAGGACTCGCAATGGAAGGGCACAGCATTGACTAAAGTTGGCTGCTATATCCTGTCCCCACACAACCCCTAATCCACACAGGATAGAATGAATCTAGGAGTCGTCTTAGGCTCCCAAACCAGTTCTGTCTTCCACTAGCTGAGAAACATAGTTACCCTGTCAGTACACGTTAACTTATTTATTGCCCATGATAACTCAAAGTGCATATAAAAATTATTACTGCCTACTGAGGGAGAAACTGAAGCACAGATAGGTTGAGAAATGATCTAGATTAGACACTGGAACTGTAGCTCCAGAGCCCAGGCTAGAGCCATAGTGCTCCAACATCCTTCCCTTTACTGCTGTGGTTGCATTTAGCCACCCAGCAGCTGGGGAGGTTGCTTGGCTTATTTGTTGCTTCAAAGGTTGTGTATATGAGCTCTGGCAGCAGACCTAGGTCCAAATCCTGGCTCTGCCATTTCTTTTTGTTGCTGCTGTTTTGTCAGTCCTGGGGCTTAAACTCTGGGCCTGAGTGCTATCCCTGAGCTCCTTTTTTGCTCAAGGCTAGCATTCTACCACTTGAGCCACAATGCCACTTCAGTTTTTTTTCTGAGGCAGCCCAGACTGACTTCAAATCATAATCCTCAAATCTCAGCCTCCTGATTAGCTAAGATTACAGGCATGAGCCACAGGCACCTGGCTGGTCCTGCCATTTCTATAAAGTGTTCCAGTCCTCCAAGGGCTCTTGTCCAAAATGGGACCAAAATCAAATACATCCTTGTAGGTAGGACATCAGCCAACCAACTTGATTTATTCATTACAGCATGTATTGTTTTGGTACCTTCCATGTAGCTAGGTTCAATTCCCAATGCAGGAAAGCTGAGGGGTCCCAAAGAAGCACAGTGTTAAATAAGAGAAAAGAGCTGTATTGGAATGCTGAGAGGAGCCAGATCACATGATTGAAGCCCCAGACTTGTTAGGGGTAGTCAGGAAAGGCAGAAAAGTGGATATAAAATATAGTGACAATAGCTTATGTTGATTATCAAGTGCCAGGCACCCTTCCAAGTGTCTAAGATTACCCTCAGATAGGTATCATTATTACCCATTATTTACCAGTAATATTACCATTACCCACTATTTGCAGAAGAAAGTAAAGCAGTTGCTCCAGGTTGACAACCCTGAACGGTTGGTGCTCTTACTCTGGGATTTGAGGCCAAATAATTGAAATATGAAACCCCCTCCCTCCTCCTTAAGCCCCTAATGTGAGGTCTGTAGGCAACAATGGATTTCCTCAGGCTGTAGAGGGGGGGTAGGGGGGGAACACTCAGGTGACAAAACTACAAAACTCCACTTTCCCTGCCAACGCCCCCCCCCCCCATTACTATGACAGATCCTTGGAAATAAGTGGGTCCCTCAGCCTGTCCAGAGATCTCCCAATCCATCTAGCCACAAAGTAAGCGGGCAGGCCTGGGTTCTGTAGTGAAGGGGTCCCTGGAGAACCCTGGAGCCAGGTTCTGGACAGGCTGGGGACAATGCTGGCTGGAGGGAACTGGATTTCTAGAGTGGATGAAGCCATGAAGATGAGGCGGCCTAGGATCTGGCAGCACATCTTTGAGGGTACAGCTTTTCAGTGGCCTCTCGGCCTGGCTTATGCAACACTGCGGGCCGGGCCGGGCCAGGCCAGGGTTTCCCTCAGAGTCAGGCGTGCATGCTGCGCCTCCTTCTCAAAACAACATCTGAACCTCAGCCCTGGAGCCTGGCCCAGGAGGGAGGAGGGCTCTCTGGCCGCTGGCCGACCCCAGACCAGGCTCAGTCCGCCCCCGCCCCACGCGCCAGGGCCTTCCTGGTCCTGCCCCTGCCTCTCTCTCCTCGTCCTCAGACAGTTCTTAGGAAGTTCGAGGAAACTTTCCGGGGCTCACCCTTGACCTGCTGACCAGCTTGCACATTAAGCCGGTTTGGAAAAGATGAGCTTTCTGCTTTCCCTCCTTGGCTCCAAGTCCTGGTCCCCTCCAGCTGCTTACTGAGGGCCCCTCTCCAGATGAGTGCCAGAGGTTCCCAAAAGTTTGCCAAGCTTTTCTCTGCACAGCCTCATACGTGGAAAAGTTTATGCAAGTGATGGGCTGAAGCCCCGGCCTCCCCTTCCCCAAGTCCCTACTGTGAAGAGACCCCTTAAGTTGTTTGCCTAAAGGCCTGTGGGTTCTCTAGTTCAGGAATCCGATGCCAGCTCTCCAGATGTGTCCAAAGGTCTTTTACAAAGCTCTCCATTTACCAAATCCCCCAGACCCTGCACAAGGTCCTCCTTATTCACCCAAATGCCTTCCCCTACCTTGGCCAAAGCACCCCGTGGGCTCAGTGGGTCTTCCGAAGTTTGCCAAGTTGTTTATCCAAGCACAGACTCCTTCCCTCCACTTACAGAAAACGATCTCCGCCTGCCCCCGCCCCACATCGGCCTGCAAGCCCCCATCCCTGCCCCGGAGGTGTTGAGGAAGCCCCGTCCCCACGCCATGTGCCCCAACAAGGACGGCAGTGGCCCCGTCCTTCTCCAAAGTTGGTCTGAACTTGGCTCGCTGAAGCAGCCAGCGTAGCAACTCACCACCGCCAGCTCTTTGTCCGTTTTGGGGGCGACATCGCCGGGGAACTTGATGATGGGAGAAGGCGCGGTGGCGGCGCGGCCCAACAGGCACCCCAAAACGCAGAGGGCGCGCAGGGCGCGCGCCAGCGTTCCGCGGGCCACGGGCGCCTCCATGGCCGCGCTGCGGGGCTCTGCGCCTCTCTCGCGGGGGTCGGCGGCTCGGTGCTGGGGGGGCCCCCCGCGGTGGCCTTCGCCGCCTGCCTGGCGCTGGCTCTGAGCTCGGCGCCCGCCGCGTCCCAAGGATCCCGCTGGCTGGGTGGCGGGGACTCGACGGGGCTCAGCGGCTCATGGTGGGCGCCCGCGCTCCAGTCGCTCCCCGGCAGGTCCCGGCGATCCCTTTGTATATTTCCAGCCCCAGCCGCCGCCGGAGGAAGTCTGCGGGCAGCGGAAACAAGGGCGGGGGGGAGGGGGGAGCCGCCAGATGTGGCCGGTTGGGCCGGAGGGCGCCGACGGCTCCGCCCTCCCCACGTGCCCCCCTCCCACCCCTGCCTCGGGCCCTCCCTCTCCTTTCTTCTCGGATTTCTGTCTCCACCTTCTTCCCCCACCTCCAGCGACCCCAGGCCTCTAGCCTGGCCTCACTAGCCTGGCCTGGAGCCCCCTCCACACACACACTCCAGGCACACAGCCGAGGACGCCCCGCGGGCTGGCCTGGACAGAGTGATTTCGGGAAAGCAGTACTTGGAGGGTCGGCCTGGGGTGAGGACCTCTGCGCGCTCCCTGGGTCAGAGGGCAGGGCTGGGAGAGCGGTGGTCAGAAACACATGATCAGGAGCTTTGATGCATGGTTGGTCTGAGATTTTAGATTCCTGGCCTTGGAGAGCCTTGGAGATAGAGGTGAGATGGAGAGAGACTGAGAGGGCTACCAAAGGGAGTATCTGGTGGACTTCCTTCCTGCCCTCCTCCTCTTCCTTCTTCCTTCCACCTATCTACCATCCTTTCCTTCTGTCCCTTCCCTCCCTCCCTTCCTTTTTTTCTTCCCTTAGTCCTTGTTACCTTCCCTCTTCCCTTCCTTCCTCCCTACTTCTATTCCTGCCTTCCTTCATCCCTGCTTCTATTCCTTTTATTGTCTTCCTTTCTTCTTTCCCCCTCCCTCTCTTCCTTCCTTCCTTCTTTCCTTCCTTCCTTCCTTCCTTCTTACTTTTCTTCCTTCCTTTTCTCCCTCCATCCTTCACTTTCTTCCTTTATCCCTTCTTCCCTCCCTCTTCCTTCTGTTCTTCTCTACCTCTCTTCTTTCCTTCCTTTGTTTCCTCCTCCACCCCCCTCTTTCTCCCTCCTTCCTCCCTTTCTCCTCCCTCTTTCTCCCTCCCTCCCTTCCTCCCTTCCTGTGAGGAACACAACATTCAGGGTATCTTTCCCTTAAGAATGGCCCCTCCTTCCCTCAGGAACAACCAGTAGGTGGGATGTGGGGGACCTCATCCTCTAACTTAGTAAAGGCATTCTAGTCTGGGAAGGATTCTTGGAAGAGGTGATCTCTGGGCTGACCCTTGGGGAGCTAAAGAGGGGGTGCGCTTGGGGGAAGTGTTTGCAGCCCGAGGCTCTGGGAGAGGAAGCTCTCTCTACCTGAAAGGTGAGGGAGATGGATGGAAGGCCAGGTCAGTAGGGACAGCTGGGAAGGGGGGAGATGAGCCTGGGGTCCTCAGGGACCAATATGAAGCATAAGGTCATGGGGCTGAGAGAATCAGCAGCAATTTGACCTTGGGGCAGGGGACTGTCTATTCTCAGACACTAAAATCTCTGCAGTGCAGATCTGGTCTCCATGGACTTCAGGCAAGTATGGGCTTGCCCGGCAGGCTGTGGCTGGCTGGCTAGTCAGTGGAGAGTGGAACCTCTTGGGAAGGACCTGGCCCCACAGGAGGGAGCTGAACCTCCCAGTGAGAAGCTTTGGATGTCTGGGGGAGGGTACATCCGAAGTCAGGTGGGGAGGGGGACAGTCTTGAGCCCCATTTGGCTCAAGGCCATGTCTTGTGGACAGCTAGAAAGCCAAGTTGGAGAGCAAAAAGCAGGGAGTGAAAATGGAAAAAGTTATCTCACTAAAAGCTGGGTTGCAAACTCGTGGCCTTTTGTGGGCTGAATCCAGCCTGAACAGCATTTTGAAATTTGGGAAGCTTTATGTAAAAATCAGACATTCTGGTTTTCTTAAAATAAAAGAAAAAAAAAATCCCTCAAATCTGGCAACACTGAGTGCCAGTTCCCACATGACCCCCGCCAGCTGCCTTGAAGTGGCTGCTCCATTTGGGTGAAGTTTGCCACTGTCCCCACCTCTCTCCAGTGCCTGCTATGGAACTCGCTTCTGTCACTTTGGGCTGGTTTGCATCACTTGCCTGGTTAGAGTTTTGACCTTTTCTGGAAAGGTTTTCTAAGACATAGAGCTTAAACAACACCACATCATTCGGACTCCTTGGCAGAACACAAGCAGCTTTGCCTGCGCCTCTTCTCAACCTTGGCAATTCGCCATTCCAAGGGCACTGGTGTCCAGAGGGTGTGTTGTTCTCATTTAGAAAAGACAATAGGTACAGACAAAGCACTCCAGGAGAAGAGGCTTCCATGGCCCATAGAGCAGTGACAGTGGCCACGCATCCCAGCTTCAAAGGGAGCAAGGGCAGGATCTAGTGGTAAATATGGTTTGTGAAAAGCAAACTAATAAATCACTGAGACCTAGAGATAGGTTTGTTACTACAGCATCATTCAGACAATCCATACACAGAAAAAGACACAGCCAAGAAATGGGTAGACGCAGCACTGAGAAACACATTGAGTCCTAACCTCATGATATGTCCTCTTTTGGAAATAAAGTCTGTCAGTATAATCAAGCTAAGATGAGCTCCTTTTAGCAGAAGCCTGACTTTTCCCAGTAACTGGAGTTCTCAGAAGATGATGAAAATTTGGACATGGAAGAAACCCATGTGACTAAAGAGACAGAGATTGGAGCAATGCAGCTGCCAAACCAGGAATACTCCTGTGAAGTCTTCAAGCAGAGCATCGCCCTGTGCATGCATTAATTTGAGCATCCTGCCTCTGGTATTGTACCAGCTTGAATGTCAATTGTTTGAAGCCATCTAGTTTGTTCACAGTGCTTTGCTACTGAAGCCCCGGTAAAGGACCCAGGCACTCATTCAAGAAGTATCATCATCATCACTGGTAGTACCAGGGCTTCAACTAGGGCCTTCTGCTCTTATTCAGCTTTCTTGCTCACTTTCCTACTTGAGCCATGCCTTCCAGATTAGCTTTTTGCTAGTTAATTGGATGTGAAGTCTGGAAGACGTTTCTGCTTCATTTGTCTTCAAGCTGTGACCAGATGCAGGTAAAGAGTTGTGAAGTTTTCCTCTAAAAGTAGAGACTCTTAAGATCCTTGACTTCAATCACAGAATAGGAATTTCTGGACTAGTCACGATGGTAAGGAAACTTGGCAGAGCTTTATTGACTAGGCAGATAAGCAAGCAACAAGCAAGTTGGGCATGCAAGCTAACAGACATGCAGTATGGGCTCTCTAAAGGAGAGTCACACAGCTCTTTGTCCCCCAGGGTGTTTGTATAATAAGGGCAGGGGGTCTGACTTAAAGACAGGAAAAGATAGGTGTTTATCTGTGCTCTCAATCACTCTTGGTGCTGTTATACTTTCTAAGTTCCTGGATCTTATTTACCATTCTGGCTATTTATGTTTGGGGTCTTCCCTTTCATTACTTTGGGGGAGCATTTCTCTCAGGAAGGGTTACATCCTGCCAAACATATGTTCATTTTTGGGGTGAGAATTTTTGTCTCTCAGGAAGGAATGCATCCTGTTATCTCTCTTTGGAGCACAGATAGTGCTTTTTTTTTTAACTATCTTGTATCTGAGTTGCCTTTACCAGACTTCATTTTCCCTAATTTATCCTGCCTCATTTTCCTCTAAAATGACTTTGGTCCCTTAATCTTAAGGGAAGTAGATGGATGTGTATTATAAAGGTTACTGAAAGGAGACCATGTGTTTCAGGCAGAAGAATTTATTGGGAGAGCCGAACTGCGGACCTGCACCAGATGTAGGTATGCAGAGAAGGGTAGAGTAGCATGCAGCATGTAGAGAGAGGGCCAGACATAGGAGATTGTATGGAGAATGTGCAGCTGGCAGTGGTAAAGGTGAGAGGTCCAACATGGGACTCCTTTGGCAGTTTGGGTTCCAGGAGGGGCAGCCAGGAGGTGGATTGACCCTCGGAAAGAGAAGTGGAGGGGATCCAGCAACTAGATGTAAAGGCTGTGGAAAGGAGAACAACACACAGTTCAAGTGAAAGAGAGTGTGCCAGTTACCTGGCTTACAGCTGCTGGGCAGGGCCTTCTAGGGGAGTGCTCCAAGCACTGAAGAGTACAAAGGGAAGGGGCTGTTTTTCCTGGGAAGACTAACATTCAGCCTTTTGATAGCTATAAAAGGGTGCTGACTTTCTCTGGCCACTTCGCCACTTCCTCCTGACAAGGGACATTAACATTAGGGGTAGAAGGCAGGGATGTTTTCAGATCCAGGAGAAGGCAGCAGCAACAGTTCCTTGGTGGGAAATGTGCATATATATCTTTGGATAAAATCTGAAAGAAGTCTTATGAGGCAGGGCTGAACAATAAGAAAAGAAAAAAAAAAAACATTATTAGAGGGCCTACAAACAGCAGAGGGAAGTGCAGTCATCTGTTCAGGGATGACTTGGCTAGTTCCTGTCTCCTGTGTTCTAGGCAGCCCTGGAGGTGTTGCATCAAGTCCCTGACTACTCCTGACTGATGAACATCTGGTGATGAGTAGGGAAGAGCATGGTGGACTGGTTAAGAACAACCAATCAGAAGCTTGGGCTGGTTAAGGGCCCAGTGGGAGGCCTTGATCATTTCCTGTATGATATTTGTCTGGACTATAAAGTATGAGTGGGAGAGAAATAGCAGATAATGGATATAAATTCCTGCCCAGTTAGAAGATGGACAGATATGGGCATTAGAAAGGCATGCTTATGAGCTATTTTCTCTTGACCTCCTGGCTCTGGTTTGTTTTGAAAGGGAAAGCACAAAGTGACTCCATTTAGGATCTGACACTATCCCCTCTTATCTGGGAAGTTTTTTTCCAACTGCCTCTGGGTGGACCCTTGTTGTCAGGAATAGCTCTGTCCGGGTGGGTCTAGGCATGTTCCAGTTGACTGATGGCATGTTCCACATTGGAGGGAGGTGTGTGACTGACATATTAAATGAGAGCTTTTGCCGGAAGAACCTTTCTTATTTCTAATTGAAGTGACAATAGATCAATAGAAATAATTTCTTTTTATTGGTCATGGGGTCTGAACTCTGGGCCTGGGTGCTGTCCCACAGCTCTTCAGCTCAAGGCTAGTGCTCTACCACTAAGCCACAGCACCACTTCCGGTTTTTTCTGCTTATGTGGTGCTGAGGAATTGAACCCAGGGCCTCATGCATGCAAGGCAAGCACTCTACCACTGACCCACCTTCCCAGCCCCCAGAAATAATTATTTTTAAGCAGGGCTTACCTGGCATTTGTTAAGAACAGAAGTTAAATTTGACCAATAAACATGTGTACAAATTATCCCTCTGTGAGTCTGAATGTAAATGCTGCAGAGGATCCAATCTGTAATAATAGAACTCAGTAGTGGTCATGATGGCAGATTTGAGACAGCAACTGATTAAACAATCTGAATATAGCATATTACAATACTAATTAAGTTAGAAATGACTGTCAGCTCTGTATCCAAGGCAGTTTACATATCATCCCAGCAAGAAGAAGAGGCCTTGTGGACCCAACAGGACAGAGCTAGTTCTGGCAACAAGGGTCCACCCAGAGGCAGTTGGAAAAAACTTCCCAGATAAGAGGGGATAGTGTCAGATCCTAAATGGAGTCACTTTGTGCTTTCCCTTTCAAAACAAACCAGAGCCAGGAGGTCAAGAGAAAATAGCTCATAAGCATGCCTTTTCTAATGCCCATATCTGTCCATCTTCTAACTGGGCAGGAATTTATATCCATTATCTGCTATTTCTCTCCCACTCATACTTTATAGTCCAGACAAATATCATACAGGAAATGATCAAGGCCTCCCACTGGGCCCTTAACCAGCCCAAGCTTCTGATTGGTTGTTCTTAACCAGTCCACCATGCTCTTCCCTACTCATCACCAGATGTTCATCAGTCAGGAGTAGTCAGGGACTTGATGCAACACCTCCAGGGCTGCCTAGAACACAGGAGACAGGAACTAGCCAAGTCATCCCTGAACAGATGACTGCATTTCCCTCTGCTGTTTGTAGGCCCTCTAATAATGTTTTTTTTTTCTTTTCTTATTGTTCAGCCCTGCCTCATAAGACTTCTTTCAGATTTTATCCAAAGATATATATGCACATTTCCCACCAAGGAACTGTTGCTGCTGCCTTCTCCTGGATCTGAAAACATCCCTGCCTTCTACCCCTAATGTTAATGTCCCTTGTCAGGAGGAAGTGGCGAAGTGGCCAGAGGAAGTCAGCACCCTTTTATAGCTATCAAAAGGCTGAATGTTAGTCTTCCCAGGAAAAACAGCCCCTTCCCTTTGTACTCTTCAGTGCTTGGAGCACTCCCCTAGAAGGCCCTGCCCAGCAGCTGTAAGCCAGGTAACTGGCACACCTGAAGGCAGTGGGAGGTCCCAAGGCTCTGAGGTTACTTCTGCATCCACTGTAGCCACACCTCCTCCTCACCTTTCCCTATATAATCTCTCTGCACCATTGGTTGAGCTTGTACATGCTACGTCTTATGCTGTGCACATCTGCATTTGATGCAGGCTCTGCACACCCACATCTGGTGTAGGCTGGTTATTTGAGTCTCCTAATAGACTCCCTTCTGCTTGAACTGCATGGTGGTCTCCTTTCTCCAACCCTTACAAATATTTCCTGTATTTTCTTTAAGATTGAATTTTTGAAATCCTGGCAGCTGTTTATCATGTCTCATTTTTCCTAATTGACCTTGCCTCAAAACCACAATCCCCTAGCTCTCACCCTCCTGAGTAGCTAGGATTATAAGCAAGAACCACCACTGCCCAATTTAGGAATACTTTATTGAGCATTTTTCAGGGTCCTGGGCTTCAAGAGAATTAGCGTAGAGTTCATATTGTTCAGAAGACAGAGTTGTTATCTGAGTCCTAGACCAGAGGCCACAAGACTGAGTCAACCACTTGCCACCTCAAGAGTCCACTGAGGAGATACAGGGACTAGGCCAAAAGAAAAAAAATTATAGTGTGACATGAATGAGAGAGAGAAGGGGTGACTGTTAGGTAGATAGGGATTCAAAAGTGGTAAACAAAACAAGTAACAGATAACATGGTGCTTCTTGCTCCAATAATGCCTCAGGCTTCTGCTCAAATGCTTCCCATAATGCTGTGCATTCCCACTAAAATGCTTCTTCCCATGATGCCTTGGGTGTCCACTCAACCAATGAAAAGAGCCAGGTGAGACATGCACCAGCCATCAACCAAACAGTGCAGAGCTTAGGGGAGGAGCTATGGGAAAGGCCCAGACTATAAATGCTGTTCTCTGTCAGGACTCCATTGGACTCCTCTTTGGGCCTCTCTCTGGCAGACAGCTTTCCTTTCCTTTGCAATAAATTAACTCTATATGGACTGCTTTCCTGCCTTTCAATTATTTAATGAGCAGAGAAAACAAATCCTTAGGACTCACACCCTAAGCCGGGTCCTTAGGGTGCTGATAAGAATGTCAGGATTTTACAAGGATGGAAGAAAAGCCAGTACTGGAACATCCACAGTCATGCTGTCTTGGAGAAACCATGGTCTGGCTGATAGTGTCTGGGGCCTAGTTCAGCAGGGGGGCTCCCCTTGCTGGGGGTGGGGGGCAGCTTGCTCCCTGTAGAGCGGCAGGCTTCCATCTGGTTCTAGAGGCAGCCTTCAGTGCTTGCTGTGCTTAGAGTCTGACCAAAGCTGGGAAGGAGTAGAAAAAGCAGGCCAGAGAGACAATGTGGTGTTAAGACCATACAGGGCTCTTGTTCAAAATGGCAGTGCAATCCCCTACACAGAGAAGTCAGGGCTTGGGGAGGTCTTCCCCAGACCCGGACCTGCTTTCAGTAGCTGTGCCTTGGTTTACCCATGGGGAATCAACTGTCCACAACTCTGGGTCTGTGGCCTGCCTCCTGGCCCCACCATGGCTGCTGACCCACACCTGAATGAAAAACAGGTCTAAATCCCCTGGTGGTGGGGGACTGAGAAGCAGAAGAGAGCTCCTTCTGGAGGCTTTGCCTGGGGCCACCCAGGGGCACCTGCCCTTCTCCCTGGGAATGAGCTTGGCCTGAGGTAGAGTGGAAACTCTGGAGGCCAGAGGATGCCTAAGCTTAGAGTCAAACAAAGAAAATAAAGCAACCAAAGTGTGTGTGTATGTGTGTGTGTGTGTGTGTGTGTGTGTGTGTGTGTGTGTAAAGGGAGGGGAAGCCCCAGCCTAAACTTTTGCTGCAGCTTGTTTAGATTAAGTTTCTGTCACTTGCCACTTGAGTCCTACCTGACCCAGTGGGATGCCCAGAGGAGCCAGGGCAGGTCTGACCTTTTGCCTCAGGCCCTGCCCTCCTTTCTTCTGATCCCAGGTTCATTGGAAGAGCCCTTGCAGGGGTCCCGAAGGGTGCCAGGCATGCTGCTCTCTGGGAGTGGTGGCCAGGCCTTCCCCAGGGCTGGGGTGTCCTAGGTAGATGAGGGTTTCTAGCCTGGATCCCAGCCCTGGTCCTCCCAAGTCAGGAGTTGCAGCCTCTAGAGGCACTGCCAAATGCTGGCTCCTAGGGTGGAACTCAGCCATCAGCAATGGCTGAAGGCCTCTGAGACCCCACCGGTGGTGCTCTCCTCTGGTCAGGAGCCCAGGGTGAGGGGTGACCTCTCTCCTTCCCTCCCTCCAGCAGGAGGAAGGGTGGAAAAGCACTCACTGACAAGGCACATGGTGGCACCCTGGCAAAGTCAAGAGTGCTGGGGAGCCAGGGTCAGAGGCACGAGGATTGTGCAGAGCTGGGCTTCAAGGCAGCAGCCAGAGAGACTCCATTCTGCTCCTCCCTCTCTGATCTCCTGCGGGCTACCAGTGGGCTGACCCCAGCTCCAAGCCACTGGCTGGACATACTAAGGAAGGGAGATAGGGAAGCATCTGGGGGCAGACACCGCCTGGAGGACTCCTCCTCTCCCAGCACCCCAACCCCCATGGCTCGTTAAGCCTGGGCCTCTCTGCCCTTCCCTGTGTGGTTTGGAGGTGCTCTCTGGGTCTTCTTTCTCTTCTTCTCCTTCTCCTTCTCCTTCTATTTCTCCTTCTCCTTCTTCTTGTGCTTGAACTCAAGGCCTGGGTGCTATCACTGAGCTCTTTTGCTCAAGGCTAGCTCTCTATCACTTGAGCCACAGCTTCACTTCTGGCTTTTTGGTGGTTAATTGGAGGTAAGAATCTCACTGACTTTCTTGCCAGGGCTGGCATCAAAGATCTGAGATCCTCAGATCTCAGCCTCCTGAGAAGCTAGGATTACAATGGTGAGCCATCTCACCTGGCATCTGTGGGGCCTTCTCTTTAAGAAAGAATTGCTTAAATGCTGCTGTCTCCTTGAAATCCTTTTTGATTGTCCATCCCCACAAAGGATTTGCTCGTGTGTTATTTCATTTCTGGTAGCTATAGTTATTTCAAAAACGATCTCGTTACTTTAATTCCTTACTTCTTTATTGACTCTCATGCTAGAATGAATGTCACCTGTGTCCCCAGTACCAAGAATTGAGTTTCACCAGTCAAAGGTGCTCATTAAGTATTTGTTAGCTCAATAAATGGTTGAGTTAATGAATGATTCTCCTCTAAACGTGGGGAGATGGAAGGACCAGCCTAGTAACTGGAGGTGTTGAAGGCAGGGTAGTCCCCAGGGTGGAAGGAAGAATCTCAGGGAATGGGCATGGGAGCCCATGGCAGTCTCTATGTATGAGTTCATGGTGAGGTAAGCAGAAGACAGCATCTTGGAGACCCTGGATCCAGCCATGCCTGAAACAAACCCAGCCTTGGATTTTCCAGCTTAGTGAGCTTTTCCTTAAAAAACAGTTTCACCAGAGGTACATCAAGGTGCCTGCATCATTGGTGGGATGTCCAGGACAGGTCACCCCTGCACGCCCCCTGGAAGGGCAAGAGTAGAGAGTTGCCACCAAGCCAGGCAGAGAACCCATTTCCTGTTCTCCTCGGGGTTGAGCTTCCTCCCTGGGCCTCACGAGGCAGGCAGCGCGGTGTCAAAGTGAGCATGGGCTCCATGGGGCAGCAGGTGCCACTGGTCGGGATTCTTCAGGCTGACCTTCTTGTAGTATGGGAGGCCACATGTGGTGGAGGATGAGAGTCCAGGCCCAAGGTGAGATGCTCAGGCAAGTGGAGGCCACAAACCAAAGACCAGTCAGCACCAGTGGCCAGTGCTGCCCCCCTGTGGCATAACATTCATGCTGGAAGGGAGACGGACTGCAAGCACTGCACCAGGCCGGGGCTGGGAGCTGTTCCCAGGGGATTCTCTGAAGAGGGCGTGGCCCCAGCATGCTGCTTCCTGGTTGAGGAGTCAGCGGTGGGGAGACTGACCCGCTTGAGGCCATGGACTTCCCTCAGCACCAGATTCATGGGGTTCTCTGGTTCTACAGTCCTTGCACTCTGCCCTCCAAAGTCATCCTAGTGAGATGGGGAAACTGAGGCACAGAGGACCAGAGCCTGGGCCAGGCAGTAAGGGAAAGATATCTCAAGAGGTTGCTTTAGAGCCAGAACCTGGGGCAGTACTTCCCCCGCCCCCCTCCCCCATTCCTCCCAATGAACCTGGGGATACTAGAAGTGAGCCTAGAAGAAGTGAGCTCAGAGAGGTTAAGCTGCTTCACTAAGGACACAGCAAATCAGTACAGTGCTCGGTTCTTTCTCTTATTTAATCAGTCATGGGGCTTGAACTTGGGGCCTGGGTACTGTCCCTGAGCTTTTTCTCTCAAGGCTAGTACACTACCACTTAAAGCCACAGCCCCACTTCTGGTTTTCTGGTGGTTAATTGAAGATAAGAGTCTCACAGACTTTCTGGCCTGGGTTGACTCTGAAGCATGATCCTTAGATCTCAGCCTCCTGAGTAGCTAGGATTGTAGGCGGGAGCCACCAGTGTGGGGCCAGGACTGGGTTCTTTTCCTTAAAGATGCTGCTAAATCATTGGCTGCTGGATCTTCTGTCCTCCCAGCTCCCTTGGCCTCTCTGCCTTCTGCCTCCCTGCAGCCCAGTATCCTGCTGCCCCTCATGGCCTGTAGGCTTCTCTGGGCCCAGTGGCCAATCCAGGGCTCAAAATTCGCCACCTGAAAGCCCTCCTTGATTCAGAGCCCTTGATGCATCTCCCACTGTGACTTCCAGTGTGATTTGGTGTGACTTCTGATGTGGTTATTGTGTCAGATGACCCCAGGAGTCAGGCCACCCGGTTATATCCGTGCCTAAACACACAACACCATGTCTGACATGCATACAGTCAACACTCAGTAACTGATGATGCATTACCCATCAGTCCAGTGTGTGAACACCTACTGGGTGCAAGGCCTCTCACCGGGAGCAGGTGCCAAGCCCACAGCCATATGGAGCTCTGTGGGTGTGGGGTTGATGTCCACCACTCGCCTTGGCGACAAAGCTTCTTCCAGGGGTCTTAGAAACAAGTGGAGATCCACAGGAGTGCATCCTCAGCACCAATTCTCTAAGACACAGGCAGGCTGCACCATCTGGTGGCCACTGATGGAGCAGCAACCCTGGGGCTCGGAACAACCTGGGTCCGACGTTTCTCCGGCCTCGTAGCTCCATCTAGTGGTGGAAGTGCACACTCACACTCTGCCAGGTTGGACTCCACCTTAGAGCAAGAGTCAGTTTGCATCCTTAGAATTTAATTCCAAACGCACAGTCTTCACTCTGGGGAAGTTTGTATTTTGGGACGCATGTCCCAGGTAGCTCCAGGACAAATGAACCCTCTTCTCATGAACGGAGGCACTTCAGATTGAGCTCTCTTTTCTGATTTAAAGAGAAAGGGGGTCCTCGGCATGGGACCTGCTGGCTGTGGGTCACTCAGCGTTCCTATTTGTCTGTTATAGCTGACGCCCGCCTTTCCTTTGGGCTGCAGTGAAGGTAGGATCGGGTGCTCACCTGTCAATCACACCTGACAAGTTTACCGTAATAACAGTTTGAATTTGCTATGATATTGTCAGGTTCTCCTCAAAGCACTTCATATGTGCTGGTCCCTCAGATCCTCCAAACATACCCTGAGAAGGAGTTTGCACAGTTCTCCCTTTACATATTAGGCAAGTGAGGCACAGAGAGGTGAAGAAACTCACCCGAGGCTGCACAATGAGTGATCTAGGAAATCTGCCTGGGGTCAGCCTCGTGAACCAAGCATGCAGGGCTCATCGGCTGTCTCTCTGGGCATCCTTGGCCAAGGCACGGGCTCTCTCTCTCTCTCTCTCTCTCTCTCTCTCTGTCTGTCTGTTTCTGTCTCTCTGTCTCTGTCTCTCCCTCCCCCTCTCTCTATCTCCCCTCTCTCTCTCCCCCCCTCTCTCCCTGTTTATTTGTTGGTAGATGTTTTGGAAGCCTTGTACAGGGCACAGGAAATGGAGCCGTGAGTGTGGTTTGTTCTCTCGTGGTGCTTACCTGTCAATAGGAAGAGGCAGGCTCTACCCATAAATGGAACAAATGGGATGGTTTTAGATGGAAGATCCATGGAGAATGCACCGAGATTATCTGATGGGGGGAAATTGAGAATTCGTGATTGAGGAGGGCTTCTTGGAGGAGGCGACTTTAGATCTGAGACACGGAAGAAAGGGAAGAAAGGGAATCACACACGTGCAGAACCCGGGAGGGGGCAGGGAAGGAGTTCCACATGAAGAGAACAGCAAGTGTAAAGGCCCTGAGGTGGGAGCAGCCCCACTGTCGTTGAGGACGGGAGCGAAAGCCATTGTGGCAGAAGCCGGGTGGGTGGAGGCGTCTGTGGGTCACCTAGCATGGCCCCTCCAAAACTGCCCTCTTCTGAAACCTTGTGGGTCCTTGAGGTCTTAGCCTTCCTTCGCCCTGTTACCCTGCAAGGGCGGGGCTATAACCCAAGCTCAGCCAGTGGGAGCTTGCAGGGTCTTGACTGACATACGTATAGATGGATCTCCCAGCCTTGTGTTCCCACCGGGGTGTCTGTCCCAACTGTCTGGCTTTGCCACCGGCCTTGACATTCTTCCCATCAGCCCCCTTTGGCTTAGATAGCCTGAGTTGGCTTCTGGGGCCCTAACATCCCAAGGCCCCAGAGAGGTGAAAGGTGATGCATTTGGGATGGGCAGCAGGTCAGCAGGTGCACTGAGGCAGGCCTGGCTGCTGGCAAGAACCTTGGCCTCCCTGGGCTCCTCCAGCAGGCCATGGAGGTGGTTTTCTGTCCCTGAGCCTTTGTTCCCACCCCCCATGCAATCTGCCTAAAGAATCAATGTGAAGGAAGGAGGGGGCAGTCAGGGCATCTGTGGGGGGGGGGCAGCTAGGGGTCAAGCCCAGCCGGGGTCACCAAGTGCCTCTTCTTGGATTCAGAAGCATCAGAAACACCAGAGCCAGCTGGTGACCCCAATCCCTGCACCCAGCAACAAGCACTGGGTCCTGATTTTCTAAGAATCTGTCAATCTCTTCCTGTAAGTACCGGCTGATCCTTTCCCTGCCTGGCCGTGCCACGTGTGCCTGGTGCTCATGCCAGGGCCTGAGCTCAGGCCCTCAAGGGCTCGGAGATCTTGCTTGCTTTTTTTGCTCTCATCTTTGGTGCTCTACCACTTGAGCCATCCCTCCAATCCAGCACTTTTGCTGGTTATTTGGAGATAAGAGTCTCATGGATTTGTCTGCTGAGGCTGGTTCCAAACTTGGTTCCTGAGAAACTTATAAACGTAAAACCATTGGTATCCTGATGGGGCGTTGACTGTGTGTGTGTGTGTGTGTGTGTGTGTGTGTGTGTGTGTGTGTGTTGTGTGCGCGCATGCAAGCACACGCAAGGCCTGGACACTATCCCTTAGGTTTTTTTTGTTTTTGTTTCTATTGCTCAAGGTTAGCACTTTACCATGTGAATCACAGTTTCACTTCTGGCTTTTTTGGTGGTTTCTTGGAGATAGGAGTTTCATGGACTCTCCTGCCTGGGCTGGCTTTGACCCATGATCCTCAGATCTCAGCTCCTGAGTTGCTAAGATTACAGGCGTGAGCCACCAGAATGCTGCTGGGTGTTAGCCTTTAATAAGTATATCCCTTCATCCATTCAAAGGACACTTGCTATGTCAGGTCAGGTTATCTTCCCTGTTTGACAGATGAGGAAACTGAGGCACGTGGCAGCAAATAGCACGTGGCGACAAATAGCACATGCAATGTCACAGCTGCCACGTGACTCAAGGTGAGAGCTGGGGTTTGAACTGAGGCCTTCATCTTACAGACTGCATGAGGGAACAGCTTCTAGAAGAATCTTGGTAAGGAGCCAGGCCATCCTAGGCAGAGTCTGTGTGTCTTGGCGTAAGCCTCTGCTATGAGGCAGCCGCAGAAGGCACTAAGGTAACTCTTAGCCTTTTGGGTCTTGGATAAGGGAAGCCAGGTTTGAGGAAATGCCCCATATGGGGCTCCACAGCCTTACTGGCTGGGCTCTTGCGTGGAGACATAGTAACAGTGAGGCAGGAGCCCAGCATGGCCCCAGCTTCCCGGGGGGGGGGGGTACAGAGCCCTCAGCAGGAGGGTGGGGAGCAGCCTCTGTTAGGGGAGGGGAAGAAGCCACCACTGGATCAGCCAGAGGGAAGGACTGAGGGGGGAGATGTCCAGGACCCAGGACCAGGCCACCCAGGCTGCTCTCTGCCCTTTTGCCCTCGTTTCTGGGCAGCCTGCATGGCTCTTGTCCCTCTATAGCTTGTCTGTGCCTCTCATGCATCCGTCTGCCCAGGCCCACCCCAGCCACCTCCCAGTCCCCCCAGTGGTCCCTCCATGTCCCTCTTGCGATGCCTGGGGGTGGAATTGTGGATCTGGTTCCATTGTGGCCTGCAAGGGAGAGAAAGGAGATGGTCTTAGAAGACCAGGGGAAGGAAGCAGCCACCAGCCATCCTTTTACCTGTAAGAGCCACAAATGGCAAGGCCAAGGTCAACCTGCTGGGGCTTGGTCTAGCAGGAGAGCCTGTCCTGGAGGCCAGCTGGAAAGGAGTGCCTCAGTTTCCCCAGATAGATATCTCCACTAAGACATTGTTATGAGAGACTCTGGTGAGGCAATGCATAGAACATTCTTAGTAGGGAGCCATCACCAACACCAGATGTCCAGCAAGTACTGCCCGCCTGGACAAAGCTAGCTCAGAGGGGAGAGCGCCACAGCACCCTCTTCAGGAGACAATGATAATTGTATGCTTCGTTCATTCCCGCTTCTGAATCTTGTTGCAGGAATGGGAGAGAAGGTTTCAAACCTGCCCACAAAGTACTACCTGAAATGATCGCCGTTCAGGGATCAGCAGACAGAGATTAGTTGCCTGTCTCTGTCTCACAAACAAATTAATGGAGCGGTTAGCTTTCCGTGCAAAATAACGGTTCTTGTCGAAAGGATTATACGTACTAAATCCAGCTAGACTAGGAGGTGAGTGTGTGTGTGTGTGTGTGTGTGTGTGTGTTTCAAGCAGAGAAGCGGTAGTCATACATCTACAACTAATAAATTGGGCCCTTTAATCCCATCGCAGTAAGCCTTTGAAATATAATTCCTCTTTTCAGACCCACAGAACATAACTTTTCATAATTAAAATTCTCCAGCACACATTACTCCTTCTAATTAAATTCTCATTTTTTTTTTAAAAGGAAGAAATCTGAAGCTTGTTTTGTGGATTATCTATCCGGGCAATGCTGTGATGGTAACAGTACTGTATAATCTGTTGAATACGTTTGGTTAGTTTGGGGATAAGAAACATATCTTCCACAATTGATCAGAAGCTAGGATGAAGGAAATGCATGCTATTTCTCAGCAGTGGGCTTAAACCAAGGCCGAGCAAAGCCAGACATGCCTTGTGTTTCTCCTCCTCCCCTGAAAGGGAACACTCCTGCCTCCCCCAATTACCACCTGAAAGGCGAATGTTCAATTACTTGAAAAGACACAAATGTCAAATTATGGTTGAATTATCTGCTGGAGATGACACACAGAGTCATAAATTACACAGAGCAGTTGACTGAAGGCCCTGGCTGGGTGATCAGAAAACAAGATCCTAAAAGGCCCCACATCACTAAACCATGCACAAGGTATGCACATATGCGCAGTCTTAGAGGCCAAGGAAGGAGATGTATCCAGAGTCTAGGGGAACCTTGAAATCAGAGCCAGACACAGAGGAAGCAGGCATTTGTGGCCTCTCAGCAGCATTCTGAGTTCTGGGTACAGAACTAAAGAGTTGTATTGTGATCTTTGCAAACTCTAGACACACACACAAGCTAATTCTTCATTGCTTAGCCCACGGTTGAGGCTGGGTGCACTCATGAGTGAGTGTGTTCTTGACTTAGGCCTCAAAAAGTGAATGCTTCCTCACAGATGAGATTTCTAGAATGGTAGAGAAGACGCTGACCCCCCATGCCACCCTCAGCAAGAATGCTCTTCCAGATTTGTTCCTTGTCCTGAGGCCCAGGAAATTGGAGTTTCTATGACCTGAAAGGGGAAACTTGAATGAGAAGTCAAACACAAGGACCAGGCACAGTAGATCATATCTGTCATCCACTTGAGAGGCAGAAAGTGGGAGGATCATGCCATGAGGCCCTTTGGGCAAAAAGGGAGTGAGACTCCACTTCTATAAGCAAGCTATGTGTGGTATGGTGATTCCTGCCTGCCATCCCAGCTACCATCCCAGCTACCCAGGAGGGATAGGTAGGAGGATCTGGATTGGACGAGGCCAAAACCAAAAACCAAATTGAAACCAAATCAAAACCAAACCAAGAAAACAAAGCAAAACAAAACAAAACAAACAAAAACCCCAGCAACCTGTTTGAAAAATAAAGCCAAAAGGACTAGGTGCGTGTTGTACGTGGCAAAGTGCTCACAAGTTGGAGATCCTGAGTTCAATCCCCAGTATTGTCACACACACAAAGTAGGAGGAAGAAGAGAAGAGATGATCACTGTGGTGGACTACCGCCTGATAAAGACTCTGCAGCCCATGGTGTGGGAAGAAGGGAGGGTTAATGCTCAGGATCACATGCAGGTTAGAGGCTAAGGTATGTCTAAACAACTTAACTCTGATCAATGGCCTGTGTTTTAAAAATATCCACATAATGTTATTTTAAACGATCTTTTCCCCAGTCTGAAGACAAGAATAGGAACAAAAATAAAGCTGGACAAGAGGTTAGATGCGGTATTAGATTTATATCTGTCCCTATCACATTATTTTGCACCTGGAGGCATTGATGAATATGCAATCGATGGATGAGTGCACCGATAAACATGTAGATGAGAGGCTGGATGAGTAAATACAAGAATGGAGAGAAGGATGGATAGGCAGATGGATGGATGGACGGATGGATGGATGGATGAATGGGTGGTTGTATGGTGAATAAATGGAGGAATAAATGGCTGGTAGGTGGGTAGATTAGCAGATGGATGGATGGTGGATAGATGGATGGATGGATGGATGGTGGATGGATGGATGGATAGATAGACGGATGATGGTTGAGTGATAGATGAAAGGATGGATGGTAGGTGGGTAGGTAAATGGATGGCTAGAAGGTGGATGAATGGATAGCTGGTGGGTGGATGAACGGATGGATACTGGTTGAATGGATACTGGAGGAATGGATGGCTGGTAGGTGGGTGGATGATGGGTGGATGGATGAACACATGCATGTGTGGATTGAGAGACAGATATTGAAATAGAAGACAGGACAAGGCTTGACAGCCCCTTAGCAGGACTGAGGCTAGAGTTCACGCACATACCGGCGTCACTTCTGTTATCATAGGGTTAACCCAGGGAAAGTTTTTAACATTTACTGTGTCACCAGTTACAAACTCGACAGACCTTACAGCTTAAAAATGCAGATTTCTGGTTCTTTTTGGAAAAAGTCAGGAGACATGAGCTCACCTTCCACATGTAAACCCTGTTGAAGCCGAGCCCCTCCAAGGCCTCCCTTCACCCACAGTTAGATCTCCTGTCTGGCCCTGGAGGCCTTTGCGTTTACCACTGCAGAGCTGAAGAAAACCGTGGCCTCTCTAGTTACTCAGCATTCTGTGCTAGGCTCACCTGAGGCTGGTGTTTTTCACCCCTCCATCCTTCTACCCCACCTGTTGGCAGCTCCAGGCTATGCCTCAGTCTCCCTCCAGCCTGAGCTGGAGACAGAGAGGCCTTCACAGGTTTTTGCAGCCTACTCCCTCCAGATTTCCTGGGGAGGCAGGGGTCTGGTCCATAGCCTGGACAGGAGCTCTGGCGGGCAGAAGAGAAGGGGGCTGGGGTGTCTCTTCTGAGGGATCCCACAGGCAGCTGGAAAGGAAGCAGCAGCCAGCCTTCTGGAAGTGAGGAGGAACTGCTTTCGGGGGGAATGTCCCCCTGCACTTTTGTATTTCATTGACATTTTAATTAAGACTGGAACCCTCTTTGGGGACCGGTGCTGTGCCGTGGAAATCACTTTAATATGCTGCCCTAGTATAAAGCTGGGGATGAATGGAAGCCTGAGTTTCTCCTCTGTGCCCCGGTTCTTAGCGATGCCCGTTCACAACGCATTACGACGGTTAAGACGGTTTTAGGAGTTTCTACTGGCTAAATGCAGCCATATCAAATTATAATTTTGCTCAGAGGATTTTGCTGTAAGAAGATTACAGAGCACCCAGGCCTTGGCCTGTGGGGACCAGGGTCCCCAGAATACCTTGATCTTATAAAGCAGATCCAGAAGTGGGGATGGCTGCTTGCAGGGGCGAGGTGAGCTCTGGAGGAGAGTGAGGTGAGAGTTTGCTGCTGCTAGCCTGGCCTCCACCTTGGAGGATGTACTGAGCTGCATCTGGGCATACGAGGAACTCTATTCCACGTGAAAACTTCAACTCTTACGACACAAGCTTGTGCTTACAAGGCGGGCAGGTCTTGTTTTGTTATTCCATTGTATTTCTCTTTTCTTAGAATCTGAATACTGAAGATAGTCAAGAAGTACACCGTGTGAAATATTCTCACCATACTCTACATTCATTATTTTCTGTTTGACGTTCTTTTCTGGTGTGTGTGTGTGTGTGTGTGTGTGTGTGTGTGTGTGTGTGTGTGTGTGTGTGTGTGTGTGTGTGTGTGTGTGTGTGATTCTTGTTATTTAACAACATCTTCTATCTGTATCATCTCAACTTGGCCCAAAATGACTCAAGTGATCTGATCAGTGTGCAGTCATTATATCACTTCCACGTAAGGAAATACCTAAAGGAGGTGCCGCCATGATCTGGGGAAGAGAAGACCCATTGGATAAACATTTTGGGGAAAGTGGGTATTCGTCTGGAGAAACTACTTCCACCAAAATCAATTTCTAAATGGATCAATGTTTCCCTGTGTCCAAACATTACAAAAGAATTTAAAAAAATATGGAGACACTTGAAAATAATCTCAGAATGGAACTTTTCAAATTATGAATGAAATACCAGAAGTCAATATCGCCACAAATAATTCTTTAAAAATTATTTTGGTATTATAAAGATGATGTACAGAATGGTTACAGTTACACAAGGCAGGTAATGAGTACATTTTTTACCATAAATAAAATCTTCATTAAACTGTATAGCCCCCCCTACCAAATATCAATGCTAAAGGCTAATTAAAGGTGGGAAATATTTGTAGCTCATACCCTCCAATGGCGAAGTTACTAAATATGTAAAGAGTTCCTGTAAATCAATAATAAAATGAAGCAGAAAAATGTGCTCAGACTATGGACAGGTAATTCATGGAAAGTGACATAGTGTTTTTATTGATCTGCTTGGTAAATATCACAGTTGGACAAGAGATTGCATTTAGGAGTGATATTCTTGAACTTAATTTTTATCATCAGTGGTGGTTAGTCCTTTGTTACTAGTCCAAGAGCCAATACTTTTGGAATAAATATACTTAAATTAACAAGAACTATTCTCCTTTTTCTTTTCTCCTCTGCCCTCCAAGCGCCTCACAAACTCTGGCCTAAGAAAACTAACACATGGTAGTAGCTCAATAAATAGTGTTGAGTGAATGAATGAAAGAATGAAAGAATGAATGAATGCATGGGACTCAACCTGAAGGGGAATCAGGAAGAACCACTTCTGACTGCCTTTGTCAAGAGTAGACGCTGGAAGTCTAGTCTTCCTGATTTCAGAAAGAGTGTACAAGGATGAGCCATTTGGGCCAGAGGGCAGCAGGAGATGGTTAGACCTAGCCATCTACTTTTGGACCAGCTCCTTAGATTCTTTGAGTCTCTGTTTCCTGGTCAGTAAAATAAAAGTCATGATAGGTCCCTTCTAAGAGATGGGTACGTACTCATTGAATGGAAGAGAGAACTCTTGTTCACAAGAGAGACTGATGGAAGTGGAGGGCAGGAGAAGAGGTTGCTAGTGGTGGAATGATAGCATTGGGGATGAAGGAAGAAGGAAGAACTGGGAATAGAAATATTAGAGGTGGGCTGGGAAGGTGGCTCAGTGGTAGAGCACTTGCCTTGCATGCCTGAGGCCCTGGGTTCGATTCCTCAGCACCACATAAGCAAAAGAAAAAATCCGGAAGTGGCCCTGTGGCTCAAGTGGTAGGGCACTAGCCTTGAGCTTAAGAGCTGAGGGACAGCGCCCAGGCCCAGAGTTCAGGTCCCACGACCGGACCCAAAAAAAAAAAAAAAAAGAAATATTAGAGGTGTGTGTATTAGTTCATTTCCAGTTGCTGTAACAAGACACAGCTGGTGCTTATTTTTTAAAAAAAGAGCTTACGCAGCTCATCATTTTCATCATTTCACAACAATACCATGGGAACTGAGGGAGGGAGGTGTTACATGGTGGGGCAGGAAGCCAGATTTAGGGATAAGGCTCTATCTTTCATAACAGTCCCATTGGAGGAAACAAGCTCATCCCTGGACCCCAGCATCAGATCCTTCCCAAGGGATCACTGGCACCTCCCACTAGTTCTCATCTCTCTCTCTCTCTCTTTTTTAAAATTTTATTGTGAAAATACCGTACAGAGGGGTTACAATTACATGGGCAAGGTAATGAGTACATTTCTTATCAAGCATTGTTGCCTCCTCCTTTGTTTCCCCTTACCATCCCTTCCCATTTTCCCCTCCTCCATCCCCCCCTCTCTCTCCCCTCCCCCCTGCACCAAAGCTGTAAAGTTTGTTTTTCGACATAACATCTTGTACATCTCATTGTTGCAGTGGGTCCACCTGTATCCCTATTTACACGATTTGTTTTTTTCCCTTTCTCTCCACAAATTATAACAGCATCAAATACAGTGAAAACAGGGATTATAATGTGGGGGGGGGACATACAAAGCAACAAGGAAATATCTTATAAATAAGTTAGAAACAATTGCAAGAAAGCAAAAACATTTGAATCCTTATCTTGGGGTTCATTTTGCTTAACATCAATTTATCTGACCATTTCTGCTTGTCTCAGACATATACTAGTTATTGCAAATAAGGGAAACCATGGGACCTATGTTTCTTTGGGCCTGGCTTCCTTCACTTAATATAATTTTTCCAGGTCTTTCCATTTCCTAACAAATGGGGCAATGTCTGATGGAGGCATAGAATTCCATTGTGTATAGATACCAGTTCCCCAGCCTCATAATACCTTCTACACTGGAGACCAAACTTCTGATACACAAACCTTGAGGAGGGGGAGGAAGTGGAAGCCATGAGCAACCCACAGCAGATGGGTAAAGAGTAGAGCTTGGTCTGTACATTGTTTAAAGAGTGGTGGCCTGGGTGCTCGTGACATATCCTGGGGGCTGGGTGACCTGAGGCCTCTCTGGTTTTCCCTCCTAAGCTGTCAGATCCAGTCATGTGTGTGGCATACATATATATGAACATTTATCAGTAAAATTTCAAACGAGGCCTCGGGTTCTATCTCGTCTATAGTTTGTACCGCCTCTGATATATCTCTGATAGATGTTTCTCTGGTGATGGAGGAGGGAGTGGGACTCGGTGTTCTCATCTGTAAATGAGAATTTTTTCCTCCTCATTACACTCAAGGGTTTCTTGTTTGCTTTACTTTTAAAGAAGTAAATGAGGCAGCAAAGGATGAGAAAGTCATATGAGTCAGAATGAGCACATTAATATTAGTAACTATCAGGGTTTGTTGAATTCAGGATTTGGTTCTTGCTTAGAAATTCCAATTCAGTGGCTGGGAATGTGGCTCAGTGGCAGAGCACTTGCCTTGCATGCATGAGGCCCTGGGTTCGATTCCTCAGCACCACATAAGCAAAAAGAAAAAAGCCAGAAGTGGTGCTGTGGCTCAGGTGGTAAAGCGCTAGCCTTGAGCTGAAGAGCTGAGGGACAGTGCCCAGGCCCAGAGTTCAGGTCCCACGACCGGACCCCAAAAAAAAAAAAAAGAAATTCCAATTCAATCCGGCATGGGTGGCTCATGCTTGTAGTCCTACTATAACTGTAATTACTATACTGTAATCATACCTACTAGGGAGGCTGAGGTCTGGAGGATTCAAGTGTGAAACCAGCAAAATAAGTTCATAAAACTCTACCACCAATTAACTAGCAAAAAACTGGGCTGGAGGTGTGGTTCCAGGAGTAGAGTACCAGATGAACAAGAAGCCGAGTGAGTGAGAGGCCCCGAATTCAACCCCTAGAACTGGTACACACACACACACACACCACACACACACACAGAGCCAATACCTTGGTGCTTTTATTGACCATTCACATGCTCTATCCAGCACAGTACTAAACTCATAGCAATAACAGCAATGGCCGGTATTGACTTCCAATTCTACACTAGTCTCAGTAAAGGAAGGCTTGTCTGGGGATGGGGTAGTCACTTCAGACAAGCAAGTTGATGGCAGCTGTGGTGTGGCAGAGACATGCTGTGTGACTTTGCCAGGCCCCACTTCCTCTCTTCCTTCTCCCATCAGCCCTTCTGACTCACCAGGGTGGCAGACACCTGTGGTTTTACCCTCCTTCAATCATCTCCTTTAAAATCAGGTCCAGGTAGGTTGGGCTCAAGAAGACTCCATGGTCCCAAGTGGGCATGTACCCTTGAACGCTGTGAGTGGCTCCAGGATGGGAAGGGGACCCCATGAGAGGCTCCATTGAGACCTTTGGGCCAGAAGAGAAGACATTTCCCCTGGGATCTGTCCTAGAAACATGAGGGCTGATGAAATTCCTGGCAGCCTTTTTGTTACCATGAGACAATCATCTGTCTGAGGATGAGACCAACACAGCCAAAAGCAGCAGGACAAAGAAACTAAATCTTGGGGGTGCTGGCAGAGTACTTCGATCTAAGTAATCCTGATTAGCTTGGAGATAAGAGTCTCACAGACTTTCCTTCCCCCCGGCTGGTTTTAAACTGCCATCCTCAGATCTCAGCCTCTTGAGTAGCTAGGATTACAGGTGTGAGCCACCAGCACCCCACTTATCATTTTCTTAAATCAGAGAATTTCTTAATACTGAAGTTCATCTAACTCCCCAGGGTTCTAGATTAAGCTTTGCAGACTTGTAGTAGTTTTTGCTCAAAGCCTGTTTGATGAGATGCAAAATGCTACATCTCTGGTTTTCTGCAAGAGTCCAAGGCCTGGTCTAGCTGCACAGAGTTGTTCCTATGCCTCTCTGAGGTGACCAGCCATCCACTAAGCTGTCTCCACCTCTGACGGGACCTACCCTCTGCATCTGGTCTGGTCCCCCCTGAAATTGACTTGTCTTTCTGCATCAGCCAAAAGAAGAGGGACGTTGTCAGGCCTTTCTACACAAGATGACAGGGCGGTGACCAGCTAGGGCCACCTTAGTATTGGCATTCAAGGTGGTATCTCTGTCTCTCTCTGACCTACTGTTCATCATCTCCCACCTGTGAACACATTTCCCTTGGTCTCTGTTGGCAGGGGTGGTCCCAGGGCTTCCTTCTGATGCCACAGTCTGTGGATGCGCAAGTTCCTTCTAGAAAATTCTATTGCACGTTACCTATGCACATCCTCTCTTGTACTTTGCCCCTTCATCTCCGGATTGCTTATCATGCCTAATGCAATGTGAACACTTGCTATCTATATTGTTGAGGGAATCGTGACAAGAGAAAAACTGCCCATGTGCAATCATTCCTGATGCCGTTGTTAGCTAATGTTTTCAATCCATGGTTGGCTGAGTCTGGATGTGGAACCCACAGAGACACAGGGCCCACTGTACTCACAGTAGCTGCCAAGCTCCTACCCTTCCCACAAAAGCCCTAGAAGAGGATGCTCTATCCCTTTCCAGATGAAGAATCAGAGGGTCCAACATGCCCTGGGTCTCACTCAGGGCCACATTCTTATGAAGAACTGGGCTGGGCAGAACTCCTGGTGAATAAGCCAGGTAACCCCTGACCAATCCAGTTATGAGAGGAGGCAGGTGGAGAGGGATAAAAGGAAGAGATCGAGCATCCAGGAATCCCACCGTTAGAAGAAACAGGGCGCAGGGTCCAGACACACAGTAGGCCCAAAGGGGAAAAGAGGTTATGACAGTGGTTTGGGGTATCAAACCTGGGAGCTGGTATGTTAACCTTGGGCCTTAATTTACCATCCCTTCCCTGGGTCTACTGCAGCCTCTTGCATAGCCAGAGAGAGGGAAGTTCAGGTTCCACTCGAGGGGGCTCCCTCCCCGGCCCTCCACAACCTTCCTTGGACACTCTTACCACCTCATTTCCCCTCTTGGAATTGGACAAGTAAAATATCAGCCCTACTATGTGTGTGTCAGGGGGTCGTGTTTGGGCCAGAGAGAGGGTTAAACTGTCACCAGAGAGATAATGAGAGGGACAGAATCCTAGATAAAAAAAGATCTGGGGTTTCAGGCAAGAGTTAAAAGTGGAAATAAGTAAACAAACAAATAAACACATAAGATTTAAAAGGTCCTGCAAAATAAGAGAGGATGTGGGCCCCTGGCATACCCGACTCAACTTCTTCATAAAGTAGCGGGCTTTGTGTGAGCAGATGCATTTGGTTTTCCTATGAGGCTTCCATGATTAAATTATCAGAACCCAAGCTCAAAAGCAGGCTTCCTGCATATTTTCCCCCTCATGTCTCCCCCGTGTCCCCCTTGGCACTTCCTGCACACGAGGTACAGGCATTATCTTCGAAGCTTTAGTTTAAATGTCCAACACATCTTATTAATGAAAGTAATAAGCGGTTGTTTATTATATGTCATAATGGGGAATATGACTATTTAATATAAATCTGACATTTAAATTCCACTTCGTTCTGAGATGTGGACCATATCAAGGCATAACTCTTTTACCCTGGAGTGAAAACTCCCCTGGTCTGCATTTTAAAGCATTGAAGTTTTCAAAGTAATCAGGTTCCCTTTTTTTCCCCCTCTCTCTTTCTCTTTCTTTCTTTTTTTTCCTTCCAGAGGAACCAAATTGTGAAGACATCTGTTCTGTTATTAATTTCACATAAATCTTAAGCTCCTCAAGGCCAGAAATGAGGCTTCATTCACGTCGAATTAATGAAACATGATTGTAAGTCCCTTGCATAGAAATGCTGTCACAGGGCTCTGAGCTGCTTATAAGCACTGAGCAATCTCCGAAACTGCCAGGGGACAGTCACTTGAAATCCGCCCTCCCCCAATCCCCCTCCCCACCTTCCCCCCCATAAAAACAATATCTGAAAATATCACAACACTAACTATATCCTGAAAGATTAATAGCAGATGAACATTTCTGGGAAATGAATCAGACTTTCTCAGTAAGGGATACAAAGATCTCCAGCAAAAGCAGATTGCACAATTCAAGAGCTCTTTGGATACAGTTTAATAACAGCCTCTGATACACCCACCAGGAACGGGAGTTGGGAGGTGTCCTAGGATTTCTTACAGGGATCTCTTTGGGAGGGGGGATGTTGGAGAATGTGATGGATGTGACATAGATTTTAAACCACTGCAAATCCTGACTGGCCAAAGCATCATGCATACATTAAGTATGTGGAAGAATGTGTGTGTGCGTGCATGTGTGCACAAATCTATGTGCAAATGGGTGCATGCGTATGAACACGTGTAGGGCATCTGTGAGGTTGTATATGAATGGGGTGAAAAGGCTTGGGTTGCAAGTTGTGTTTGGGTGTCTGATAGGATGTGTACCTGTGAGAGTATGTGTCTAGGAATATGAGTGCATTTGTGTGTGAGTCGGGGAGTGGGAAAGTGTCTGTGCATGTTTGCACAGACCGATGTGGAAGATGAAGACAGGTTTGAATCACTCCACTGGAGACATCTTAACCAGCAGTCCGACATTACCTTATGCTCCTTGGATCTATTCTTGGAACAGGCCTTGCTCTTTATATTATTAAGTGACCAACATGTCCAGCAGGAAGATTATCTACAGGAAAGGCTGGCAGAGAGAGCCTGAGATTTCTTAATCAAACTTTCAAGTGTTATTTTTGGCCTTCTGTTGAACTGGGACCACCCTTCCCTGAAAAAAAGGAATCTGCATATGATATTTACATCTCAAATCTTCAGAGCCTCATTAGCTTTGATAGTTATTTATTTATTTGCAAAAAAAGGAATTGAAATCAAACAGAGAGAGGCACAAATGCAAAACCTTTGAATGTGGTGCAAAAGTAATTAAAACAGACAGTTGATGGGTAGAGCTGAATACAATAGATTTCAGGGGGAAAAATGACAATGAAACTAATTAGAATCTGAGGAGAAAACTCTTTCCTTGTTTGGTGATCCAGAATTGGTGATTAATAAATCATAACTATTGATAGTTGGGGGGGGGAGGAAGAATTTTAACCCTTGTTTTTCTAGCAGCTTCCTTCTTCATTTTCTTAGCCATTGATCTTCCAAAGTAAGCCAATCAAATTGTGGGATATTGTATTTTATTATGCTTGGGAGGGAAATGGTTTGGTTTCTACCAGCAGCTAGTTAGTCCTTACCAAGCATCTTCCAACTAGTACACAGGCAATTGGATGAAAGGGATGCTTTTGGGGAAAAAATAATCCTTCTAGTAGCCCCTCAAAGCCACAGTACATGGAGATGGCCTTGTTTAGATAAGTCAGTAAATTATACCAGATTTCAGTTTCCTCCACAAGGAGGACAGTCTTCAGGATTCTTAAAAACCTGTAAATTAGTGTTTGTAACTTATAAGGGAAGTGGAAAATGGTAGGAAAGATAGAGAGCTTTGCTGTGTACCTAGACTCTTCCTTGTAAATGGCATACCTGTACATTCATCCATTTATTCTGTGTGTGTACGGGGGGTGAGAGGTGGGGCAGATCCTGTGCCACACAATTTTGTACATTTCTCTAAAGCATTACATAAAACACAGGAACTGAGCCGATCAGAAAGAACATGGACAAACCACTAGAACAGCATCCTGAATGCCCTTGGCTGGGCCAAGTATTCACATTGAATGTGGAAATGTGAAGGACTGGAGTGGGGAGGGGGAAGGACTAGGGGATGCAGGTGGCTGCTGGAATGGACCTGGGAAACTATCTATTAACTGGCCTGGGAAATGCTTTCTTTTTTACAATGACCATACAGCACGTATCATCAGATATGTCTGAGTATTAGCTCCGGTTTTCAGTCACTCCATTCTGCAGAGAACCATAACTAAGGCTCTCTGGAAAGTCAAGTAACTTTTTCCAGGTCAATTTTCCAAAAAAGGCCTTCAGGCAGGCCTGAGTGGGAAGTCACTTTACATCTCCAAAGTTCATGTTTTTTTTAACATTATTCTGACTGTGATGTTGCCTCCATAGATCCCAGGCTGGCACAGCACTTCTTTACCAAGCTATGATGACTACAGATGCCAGAATCCACTTTGACTGATGGGGGGAGGGGGTCAGGGAGATGGGGAGGCAAGGTCCCAGATTTAACACATAACCATACAAGACATTCAGACGGCTGGAGGTATGGCTTAAGTGGCAGAGTATCTGCCTAACAAGCATGAGGCTCTGAGTTCAATCCCCAGTACCACTAAAGAGAACCCTCAAATAAAACAAAAATAAAACATTCACATTTGAACTTCAGATAAACAACAAATAATAAATGTGTGTTTAGCATACTCCATGGGACATACTCATATAAAAATTATTCATTGTTCTAATATCACTGGACATCTTGTAGTTTTATCCAGCAACCCCAAGGAGAATATTAAGGACTACTAAAGCACATAAAATACCAAGACATTTTGCTGGGCACTGGTGGTTCACACCTGTAATCCTAGCTACTCAGGAGGCTGAGATCTGAGGACAATTCAAAACTATCCTAGACAGGAAAGTCTATGAGACTCTTATGTCCAATTAACCACCAGAAAACCAGGAAGGGGCATTGTGGCTCAAAGTGGTAGCCTGCTAGCCTTGCACAAAAGACCTCAGGGATAGAGTTCAAGCCTCATTACAAACAGTTAATAAATAATAAAAATAAACAATTTTGATCTGTGGAAACACTTTATTTTCTATGATCCCCTTTTTCAAAGCCAATATCCGACCTCAGTAGCTTCTTGATTCGAAAGCCATAGACTGCTAGAATGTGATGTTATCTCAGCCAAGCTCCCTGGCTCACTTTTTCCCCTCTGTCTATCCTCTCTCCACCCCAAAAGGCAACACCAGGGCACTGGTCTTGTGGCTTGGCTTTGAAGCTGGAGAAACATAGTCCATGAAGCATGACCTCCTCTCAGCGCACGTGGAAACCATTCTCTTCCCGAAGGTCTTCATGGTTAGCCTGCTGCAAGTTCCCTGGCTTTCCAGCTGCAGTGGTAATTTCTAGAGCACCCCAAACCTTGCCCAGATGGCATTTATTACAACACATTGCTTTTGAAAGGAAAACTGCATCTTAATTACAGGTTGGCCATCCAAAGCCTGTTTGCAAATGAGAAAAATTAAGCAACTACTATGAGCAAGAGAGCCTTTTGCCCCTGTTACTTATGCTCTCGCTGTCTGTGGAGACATGTTGACGGTTTCCTGTGTTTCAGGCTGTGCTTTGTTGCACAACAAATACAAATGAGCTGTGAGACCAAGCAGAATAGCTGAAATAGCTTTCAGAGCAAAAGAGGCCCTGTCTTCTATTTTAATCACTCCCTCTCACAGGCTGCTGCCCAAACGCAGTGCTGGGGTGCGGGCTGAGAGGAGGGTGTTGAGGATTCCCATATCAATGCAGGATCCTCGCTACTGGGTCAGTACCTGGGACCAGGTAGAAGCTGGGAGAATCTGGCCTTTCTCTCACCTTTACACCAAGAAAGAAATAATTTGGTGGAGAACAGAAATAATCTTTCTCTGGAGCTGGTTCTTAACTTGGGTTGCACAGAGCAGAAACTCCCAGAGAGTTTATAGAAAGAATTCTATAAGAAGAACATGTATATTCATATATACGCATGATTTTTGCTAACTTCCATTCTGAATATTAGCAGCATATCTAAAGTTTCTCAGCATGACATGGAACATCTGTATCAACAGAAATCCCAGATGTTTTCATATCACATTCTAGCTATAATATGATATATTAAAACCGACTCATTACTATCTAGAAATTATAATGACTACTAGGCTTATCTCTATATCTGGTTATTTAATAAAGCACATATGCCACTCTATCCATTTAAACAATTTAGATCAGTGTTTTTTTTATTTGTTCATTCATCTATTTATTTATTTTTGTATCAGTGCTGGGGCTTAAACTCAGGGCCTTGTACACTCAACTTAGCTTGCATGCCCTTGGCCTTTGTCACTCAAGGATGGTGATTTTCCTCTGGAGCCACACCTCTACTTTTGACTTTTTGCTAGTTAGTCTTATAGACTTTTCTGCCTGGGCCAGCTTCCAACCGTGATCCTCAGATCTCAGCCTCCTGAGTGGATGGGTTATGGCAGGAAATCATGAGCCACTGTTGAATGAGGTCAGAGCTCCAATTTTCCAGAGGCCAAAAAAAAAATCCCGAGAGTTCTGGAGATGAATGGTAACGGCAGCCACATGGCACTGTGGATTTCTTCCGGCCCTGGAACTGTGCATTTTGCAATAGCTGAGATGGCAAATTTTAGGTCATGTGTGTGTTATCACAATGTTCAGAAGTCCGTGGGAACCATTTGGACGTTTCCATACAATGCTGGAAAATCATGCATGCTACTCTATAAAGGAGTTCACAGGCCTCACATGAGAGCCCCATGACATACACTGAGCTAAGACCTTCAATTCAAGGATAGTTGTCTAACCTGCTACATGCTGCAGCTGTTCAGGTTGGTTCGGCAGGAGGAAGCTGCATCTCTCCAGGGACTAGCTCCAAGGCCTGGTCCCTGTGGCCCTGTCCAATTTCCAGGGCTTACCAGGGGATACAGTCCTCATATTCCTCTAAGCATCGCCCTTCAGCCCCTCCCTGGTATCCACCCAGCCACACGGTGCAGCCAGGAAACAGTGGAGCAATCCTGATGCTGTGAAAGTGTCACTGACACCGGAAAAGAATGGGCAGGAGAGCAAGAAAGTGCAAGCCGGTGATGGAGAGGAGCCTTGGTTTCCTCATCTGAAAAATGGGGACAATGAAGTGTATCTTGAGGTGTGGCTGGTGTTGGGAGGAAGCTAACGTCCTTCTCCTCCTCTATCCTATCTATATAAGAGTACACGTGTGTGAATGTGGCTTTTTTTTAAGTAAAAATGGGGAAAGGTGTGCAATGACGTAAGTCCATGGGACATTTATCACACAACAATAAATGGTACTTTTGAGACAAGCAAGTAACAGGTAGCTGGAATCCTCTTGTGCTTCAACCAACCTCACCAGAAGCTGTAGTCAGCCCTCCTCCCGACACAAGAGAGTGTCACCTGACATTTACCAAAGAGACCCTCCAGTTGAGCAGCCTATAATTGCACCAATGGAGCTTTATGCCTTTGAGTCAGGCATTGATCTCTCTTTCCATGGCTTCCCCAAAGATGCACAAGTCACATCTGTGCAGAGATGAGTGGACGCAGAGCAGAAGTGCATAGTGCATGCAGGGCCTTCTTTCAATGGATATTCCTAGATGGAAAGGGAGATGGGGGCGAGGGACAGGACTTACCACAGGGAGAAGCTTCTCCCTCACACACAGCTGAATGGGGATCCCAAGTCTCCTAACATGCCCTCCAGGGGAGGGAGAGGCATGCCAAGCCCACAGATACAAAGGCCAAAGACCATCATTCCTGTGGCGCGTGACTGTGCGTCAGCTTCCTCTGCACTGGCCTCTTATCTCCTGTGGGCGGAAAGGCAAGGCTGATGGGAGACCAGATTGCAGTCCAGCCTCGGCTGCTTCTCATCGCCCTAAACCACTTCCTCCGGCTGTCTTGAGCTCAGCACATCTGGCAACCTGGTGGGATTTGGCTTACTGAGCAGAGAAAACACAAACACAGATACCCTCATGGGTGTGCGTGAGATTCAAAAGCACGTGAGGTGGTGATGGGAATTCTGACTTGTCTTGTGACCCTGAACAGGTCATCTCCATTCTGGGACTTCATTTCCTGGACTGTGCAATTGTGCAGGGCAGTCAAGCCTTGCTGATGTCTAAGAAATCATGATAATATTGATGCTGCTCTTCTATTAAAAAAATGCAGATGGAAAAGGAATGCAGAGAGAAATATTTGGGAATGTGATTGCCCCTTGAAGCCCTTTTCTACAGGGCCATCTAACTAGACACATAGGAACCACTGGCAGCCAGAGACAGAGCTGCTGGGTGCCAGAGGCTCACTCACACCTGTCATCCTAGATATTCTCGAGGCTGAGATCTGAGGATCATGATTCAAAGACATTACAGGAAGGAAAGTTTGTGAGACTCATATCTCCAACCAACAACCAACAAGCTGGAAGTGGAACTGTGGCTCAAGTGGTAGAACGCCATCCTTGAGCAAGAAAGCTAAAGGACAGCACCTAGGCGCTACAGTATCAACATACACACAAACACACACACACACACACACACACACACACACACACACACACACACACACACACACACAGGAGCAGAGCTGTGTGAACTTAAGAGCCATATATTCTTGTCTCAAATTATTGAGCTAGATTTGAATCCATATATGTCAAAGATATATGTATGGTCTTGTTTATTTGGTACAATGTGATTTTTTTAAAATAACAATGGATAGTTAATAGCAAGCTTCCTGGTGATATTTGTAATACCCCTTTGTCTGTAGAAAAACATAGATTTCTATGCTTGGAGGCTTTGTTCTACTGGAAAGATGTCTGGGTGTCTGAGGCAGACAAGAAGGTGACCCTACTGGAAGGACTGCTATCTTAGGTGACCAGTATGGACCCCTAAACATCAACCAACCTGACCTTGGCTGGGCACAAGGCCTGATGGGTGGCTGGCTGAGCCTTGGTGGAAGTAGCTGCCTGGCCCTTCTGAAGCAAGAGTCAGGCAGCCAGGGCTGCAGCCCACATGCTTCCCAGAAACGCCCAGCCTCCCAGTTGATCCAAGTTTCCTGCAGAACCTCGTAGCACCTACTGCCGACTGTGGCTTTTCCCTCTCTGCTGCCCTGGGCCTTTTTCCCATGTGTGACATGGCTTTCCCTTTCTTCCTTTCAGGGAGTCTCCATGCTCTGTGCTGGTGAAAGGGTTTTGACTTTGCAAAATGACTTTGCAGAAGGGATTTTCCCTCTGGAACTTTCCAGACTCTACCTAGCTAGCTCATTTTCATGCTTGCTGTGTCATATGGACCCCCTCATCCCCTACCTGAGGGGTCAGAGGGGCACATTCAGAGAAGGCTTCCAGAGGCTGGATCAGAGTTTTACAGCTAAAAAAAAAAAAGTGGCAAGGGAGATAGAAAGCTGGGGCAGCTGCAGAGGTAGGGAGGGCGAGTCTGTTCCTGGTGGTCGCCAATATGCCATGCCTGTGAGCGTGTTTGTCGGGGAGTGTTGGTGAATGGTGGAGAGGGAGGAAGGACAGATGGCCCAGGGCTCATGGGCTGTGATTACCCAGCTCCACTTTGCCCCCATGTCAGTGAAAACCACTGGAGGACTAATACCAGAGAATGACGGCATCAGATGTCAATTTTGCCAGTAGCAATTGATCCATTTGGAAGAGGGGAGAGAAGAGGAACAGAAAGAAGACAAAGTCCACCTGGTGGATGAAAAGGCTGAACGGAGTCGGGGGTGGCAGGCTAGAGCAGTGGGCAAAAAGCTGACTTGGATTCACTTCTGTGAATCCATGTGTAGCATGAAGAAGAGGTGGAGTTCGAGTTGTCACCAAAATATCAGGTATCCTGGGTAGTCAGATAGTGGAGGAGGAAAAATGGGGAAAATGGATGAGTGTGGGTGTATATGTCGATATGTCACTAATATGCAAAACAGAGATGCAGTATTGGCTCTCCCAGGATCTCTTTGTACAGCCCATAGACAATAAAGATTTATGTGGGGCTGGGAAGGTGGCTCAGTGGTAGAGCGATTGCCTTGCATGCATGAGGCCCTGGGTTTGAGTCCTTAGCACCACATAAGCAAAAAAGAAAAAAGCCGGAAGTGGCACTGTGGCTCAAGTGGTAGAGTGCTAGCCTTGAGCTGATGAGCTGAGGGACAGCGCCCAGGCCCAGAGTTCAGGCCCCATGACCGGACCCCCTCAAAAAAATTTATGTGACTGATGTGCTGAGCATTGGGTACAAGTGTGCTTTGGCATCCAAGAAGAACTATATCCTACTGTCTTTTGAGGTCTGGCTGGAATGGCATCTTATCCATCCAGCGCTACTAACTTCTCTGCCATCCCTTTCTTCATATTCTTGTCTCTTAGCAGCCCCTGTTCTGTGGACCTCGAGTTCAACATTAATGTTCTCTCTTTCTCTCCCCCACCCCTTTCGCTTTTCCCTTTATGACAGGCACACTGATTTAATCTTTATATCACCCAACTGACCCATTGTTTAATATGCTGAAGAAAAGTACATAATATTGCTTCTATACTCTCACTGGCAGAGATAAAAGCACAGGGAAATTCACAGGCTCTTCTCAGATCACGCAACAACCTTAAACCAGATCCCTTTTAAGGGCATCTCTCCAGCTTGGAATTTTCCAACAGACTCACGTCTCATTTTTCCAAAGCATGCATTTCCCCCCCATGTAGTTCGTTATCAATTCCAGTTCGCATGGAAGCTGGGAGATTTCAAGAGTAGAACTGAGGTCCTTGCTTCTTTTGAGAGCCGGAAGATCTGAAGTCATTGGACGGACTCCTCTTCCAGCTCTGATACACATTCCTCAACTCCCCAAGCTTCTTCCACCCCCCCCTCCCCAGGTGAGAAGACAGTCGCTAGGTAGTATGACATGTGCTCTACTGGTCTTCTGTGGAGGAGGGTTAGTGTGTGGTCATGGCTTTAAGAAACATGGCATCCCAATGAGGCCGGATTGGTCTGGTATTTGGAGAAGAATGAGCAAGGGCATATTTCTTTATGAAAGTAATAGTGATTCTTATGTGCCATCTTTCTTTTGTTATTTTACTTCATTTTAGGGGGTATTAGGGATTGAACATGGGGCTTCACACATGCTCCACACTCCCGGGGCCTATGTGCTGTCTTTATGGTATAAATAACTCTGGTTTCACCACACACACACACACACACACACACACACACACTGATTTTCTCCAATCTCCTTCCTTACTCTCCCAGTGCAGTAGCCCACCTTATCCAATGGGAAGACCCAAGACTCCATTGGATGCCTGAACTCTATGCCATACCTGTGACATCAGTGAGCATCTCCAAATATTTATGGAAAGACTATGGAGAACAAATGCATGAGCAAGTCCATCTCTTCCTAGGTTCGGGCAGCAGCTTGTTCTCTGCTGGTGACTGCAGTTCTGTTTGCCCAAACCAGAGCTGCAAACCCTCAGATGGTCAAGGTTTCTAGCAGAGACCTTGGAGTTCATCTTGGAACTCTTGCTTAGCTAATAGGTTCTCCAGGTCAATTCTCATTTTACAGTATACATTTATCTGGCCAAGACATCTTATCAGAATCAGTTCTACAAACAAAAAAACTAATATTACTTTCTCTGAATAGGAAGGTCAGTATGAAAATAAACAGGAAATAAAGAAACCAGGCATGAAATTGAGTCAGATTCTGTTGCCTGCTGAAGGATACAAGCCTGCCTGCCTCCTCCTTCACCATTATAAAGAGAACGTTGGAAATACATACTGGAAAGGCACAAAAGACACATTAGCACTACACTGAGACTTTCTCTTTAAGGAAGCAGAGGCTAAAAAGAGATTCCAAGTGATTCCTTTCTCCCTTGAAATATTTATTGTTGTTGTTATTATTATTATTATTTATTTTGCCATCATTCAGGGTCTAGGCTCTGTTCCTGAGCTTTTTTGCTCAGGGCTAGTGCTTTACCACTTGAGTCACAATTCTACTTCTGGCTTTTTGGTGGTGAATTGAAGATAAGAGACCCATGGACTTTTCTGCCCGGGCCAACTTCAATCTGTGATCCTCGGACCTTAGCCTCCTGAGTAGCTAGGATTACAGATGTGAGCCACCCACAGCCAGCTTAATGTAAATACATAATGCCACATTCTTACATGTCACCAAATTCTATCCCTTTGGTGCCCAACTATTCGCGGTCCTCATTCGATCTCTGGCTAACTCTTTTAACCTCCTTATTTTATAAAGTGGAGTCCCACAGAGAAGGGTACACCCAACTATTCATCAACGCTCTCTTGTAACTTCTATCTATTGAACACTTCTTCTATGAACCAAATGTAGTGGCATGAGCCAAACACGGACAACCCCAGCAAACAGGAGGCTCCCATTGCAAGGGCAGAAGGACTGTGGGTCCCCCGCCCCGCTTTCCACCCCCAGTGCAATGCCCTACACTTGTTCCTTTCCATCTGGCAGAAGAAGTTTTTATAAACACATCCCACTCCCCACCCTCCCACTGCCACCAGCATGAGTAACCTGGGCCCTCAATGTTCTGTTAGCATCTTTTCATTTTAAGAAAGCGACGACATTTTCACCCCATCCTGGGCTCCACTTCCCTGCTCCATGCACTTCGAGAGTGCTGCTAATTTCAGAGTCTGGCTGCCAGACCCAGACGTCAAAACAACTACCTTTCATCTCAGGTTTGAAACACAGAAAACCTTCAATATTGGGAACAGATAGGCTGGGAGGTGGGTTCATATCTCTCAGCAAGATTGCTGTAACTTAACTCTTCCCACTCGATCAAGGCTTTCTCTCTGTCTCCTAGGCATTTTAATACAAATGTTCCTTTCATTTGACTGATTGAAGGTCTCCAACCTGCAATAAATGAAACATCTGATCCCCTTGAATCCAAATCACTTTTTTTCTTTGATTTTCCTTTTACTTCTATTTCTTCATCCTTTGTTCTGTAGCTCGAGTCAAATTTCCCTTTAGAAATTGAAAGAATGTGTGTGGGGTTTTCCTGTCCCCCCTCAACCCCCACTCCCCTGCCGCCAGCTTTTATATTTTTTTTCAGCCAAGCTTCAGTGCAACTGCTGGCTCACGGATGAGGATATTAAGATTGAATGCAATGGAAGACCATGTAGCCATGTTCCACTGTGTGCCTTCCAAGTGTGGGCGATGACTGTACAAATTAGCCTCTGTGGAACTGGTCACTGAAGCTGGCCTTTCCAGTCACCCCTAGCCTACAGTGAAAATATAGACAGAAGATCTTTTCCCCTGCTGAAAGAGCTGTTACCTATGCACAAAGGCCTTCATGTTTAGCTTCTAGCTGTGGAATTGAGCATTGAATTGCTTTTATAATGGCTTACACACAGGTTATTCAGTCTTCAGTTCCAAGCAGTGGGCAAGAAAGAACTGTTTCTGGAATGACCAGCTCATACACATCAGGCACTTCAAAAAGGTCTGGAAGACAATGGTGACATCTGCTGTATGTTCTCTTCTCCGGCTGTGCTATGTACACTTAACTAGGACATTGATTTACTGTGTGGTCATGAACTTCCTTCTGCAGTGTTGAAGTCATAGGGAACAGAGCTGATGAGTACATGCGAGTAAAGCCATCTTCCTCCTTGAATGGGTAAGAAGGTTTGCTCTTGGGGTGGTTGGGTGTCAGGAAGTGTATTCATCCATATTCTGTCATTGTGATAGAATATCTTAAAAAGAGGAAGGACTTATTGTGATTCATGGTTGACTGCCTTCATGGCTCTGAAGCCTCCAGTGAGACAGAACATCATGGCAGAAGGCATGGAGGAGGAAAGTTGCTCACCTCATGACAACCAGGCAACAGAGAGAGCCAGTCATGAGGGACAAGAAGCAAGATGTTATGTTTCAAAGACAGGCTGTCCCCTGCAGTGACTTATTGCTTCCAATCACACTGTACCTCCTAAGAGCCCATTTAGCTATGAACTCACCAATGGATTAATTCATCAATGAAGTTAGCAGACTTGGGATCTAGTTACCTCTCAATGGTGCCACCAGCTGAGGACCAAGCCTAACCCATGAGCCTGTGGTGAACACTTCACATGAAAATCACAACAGGAAGCCACCAGAGGAGCATGTTGTCTGAATAGTCTTAATAGTTGTTGTCTGCTGTAGTCTGAATGTTTGGGCTCCCCAAATTTGTATGTGGGGAATACTAATCCTCAATGTCATGGTGTCAAGAGATGGGGCTTTTGAAAGAGGACTAAGTCACTAAATTCCCTTATAAATGGAGCCAGGGGAGCTTGTTCGTCCCTGCCACCATGATGAGAATGTGTCAACAATGTACCATCTTTGAGAATCAGGCCCTCACCCCATACCAAATCTGCTATTACCTTGATTTTGGACTTCTAAGTCTCCAAAATTGCAAGAGTTAAATTTTTGCTGTCTATTAGTTATTAATATTATGTTTAATATTTTGTTACAGCAGCATGAACAAAACTAAGATATGCTTCCTCACTTTTGCCCTACCCCTATTTAGAATTGTTCATCAGACTTTCTGAGCCCAGGTACAGTCCTTCGCCTTAAGGAACGCTTTACCAGTGACCTATCATCAGACCCTTGTCTCTCATTCACCCACCTATGGTTGGTAGTCAGCCTCTTAGATTCCTTACAAGTGCCTCTGTCTCCTGGAATGCACACCCTGAATAGCTTCTTCCATGTTCTACTAGTGTTAGCTGTGTGACAAAAATGGTTAAATATCTCCTCTGAGAGTGACTGTGGTTCTCATTTTCTATGATTATTCTGTCTCTCCCTCCCTCCCTCCCTCCCTGCCTCCCTTCCTTCCCTCCCTCCCTCCCTCCCTCCCTCCCTCCCTCCCTCCCTCCCTCCCTTCTTTCCTTCCTTCCTTCCTTCCTTCCTTCTTTTGGTTCTGGGACTTGAACTCTAGGCCTAGGTGCTATCCCTAAGCTTTGGAGCTCAAGACCAGCACTCTACCACTTGAACTACAGTTCCACTTCTGGCTTTTTTTTTGGTAGTTTTAGTGGAGGTAAGTATCTCATGTACTCTCCTATCTAGGCTAACTTTGAACTATGATCCTTAGATCTCAGCCTCCTGAGTATCTAGGATTACAGACACCAGTGGCAGGCTTGGGCTATGGATTTTCTAGCTCCCATCAAGCCTTTAGACAACTTAAGCCCTGGCTCAAATGTGACTATGGTCTTGTTAGAAATCCAGCACCATCTAGCAAAGCTGCTCCTAGGTTCTGACCCTCAGAAACAACATAAGTTATTACTTATCGTTAACTTGGGGTATATTTTATGTAGTGCTAGGTAGTGAAGACACAGAGTAAGCTCACCCCAAAGCTCTCTGTGTTATTCTTTGAGAAAGATGTGTGACAGAAAGTGTGTGTGTTTTCAGCTCTTCCTTCATAAAAGAAGATCTCTAGCTATTACATGGATACTAGGTTGTTGGGATTTCTTACATTATGTTTCTCAGCTTCCCTTGCAGCTAGATGTGGCAATACTCTGGTTTGTAGGCATCTAGGGAAGTGGAATGTCCAACTTCTGAGGATGTCTATAATTAGGAGATGAATTTCTCTCTCCATCTTCCTCCCTCCTACAGTTTGGAACAGAGCTACAGAAGCTAGCTCGAACCATTTAGTAATACAGTACATCAAGGTAGAACCAAGTCTTTACATTAAGAGTGCCAGTTCAATCCTAGAACTCCAGTCTGTCACTTTTACATGAAGAAGAAGTAAATTCTAGCTTGCTGTTTTTTGCAGCTAACCTGAATCTGGAATCTAATCTTAAATCAGTGTGACTTCTAAACAATGGTTACATCTCATACTGTGGGTGATAGATGCCCAAAGGGAGATTGGCACTGACTCTGTGATCCTCTGACCTTGTGTGTATGGGGGGGGGGGTCCTAGGACTTGAACTCAGGGCCTGGGTGCTGTCCCTGTGATTTCAAGCTCAAGGCTAGGATGGTATCATGTGAGTCACAGTTGTACTTCTTGATTTTTGGGGGGTAGTTAACCGGAAATAAGAGTCTCATAGGCTTTCCTGCTTGGGATGACTTACAACTGTGATCCTCAGATCTCAACCTTCTGAGTTGCTAGAATTACAGTCGTGAGCCACTAGTGCCTAACTGATCCAGTGATCTTGAAACACCAAAGCAGACAAAGCAGGAGAGAAAGCTTTAGTTCCATCTTTGACCTTGTGACATTCTGATGGCTCTTGTTGAAAGCCTCTGCAGTCAGGGAAGATGATACCACGCAGTAGGCAAGGAGGGGCAGGTGTTCTTCTCTTCAGGAGACACAAATGGGTGCAGCAGGAAGGCAGGTATGGGGTTTCTGGCAAGGCTCCTTCCTGGGAGAAAGGACTGAGGACATAGCTGAAGTGGTAGAAAGCCTGCCTAGCGTGAGTAATGATGTGAGTTCAAATCCTAGTACCATCAAATATAAAAGAAAAAAGTTAATGTGGTGTCCAAATACAGTGCAGACAGGAGGGGGCAAGGGGGTGCAGCTCTCTGTAATTGGTGATGGGCCAGATTTTTAACACAGAGTCCTGAGTTTTGCTACTGCAGGCTGGCTATGTGGTTTGGAAAGAAAGTGGTGTGTCAACCACTATGAATGCCAGTGCCACACTGGCATTACACTGTGCTTTACTTCTGTGGCCAGCCCAGACATTTCCCGGTTTGAGGGCTTTTCTGCCTGCTGGATCCCCCTTAGCCCATGTCCTCCTGCCCAAGGCAGACCAGAAGGATCCCCCAAGGATGGCCTCCACCCTGAGAGGATGGGAGCTGATGTATGTATGCATAGTCCCATTCTTCCATCCTGCAAGGAGCCAGCCCTGGGGCTCATGCTCGCTTAAGACCCCCTGGAGATCTGTCTGTGGTGGGAGCTCCCTCAATACCATTCTGGTTTCCATTTCCTCTCCGTGTCACTTCCCCACTCCCTGTCACTGCTGAGGGAGAGTTCCTGCTCCCAAGGGTACCACTCACCCTCATAGCCTTCCCAGGGTCAGCTTCAGAGAGTGCATGTGTGTGTGTGTGTGTGTGTGGGGGGGGGGGGGCTGGGGGTCCTCAAATCCAAAGAGATACCTCTAAAGCTTTGGGCTGGATCAACTAGGACTCGGTAGGTACCACTTATTGGGGGCAAGAGAGACCTGGATGGCAAGATGGGGTAAGTTGGGCTGGGAATGTAGCTTAGTGGTGGCATGCTTGCCTAGCATGCATGAAGCCCTGGATTCAATTTTTCGGTTTCACATAAACAGAAAAAGCCAAAAGTGGTACTGTATGTAGCTCAAGTGGTATTGTGCTAACCTTGAGCCAAAGAAGCTCAAGGACAGTGTCCAGGCCCTAAATTCAAGCCCCAAGACTCGGGAAAAAGCTGGGGAGGTAAGTAACAAGCCTAGAAATGGGCCATATTGGGTTTGAGATGTCTGCTGGTCACCTAAGCCTGGTTGGTGAGTGGCCAGGTAGAAATACCAATCCAGAGAACTGATAGTAGATGTTGGGCTGAGAAATAGACATGAACCCAGAGCATATCAGTTTATTATATATTAACAGCCAGAGATCTAGTGAGCTGACACTATGGAGTTCTGTGCCTGAGCTAGGCTGGCACTGGCACTGGGATCCTTCCCTTCTTAAGCCTCTCAAGTATCTAGGACTGTAGGGGGAGCCACCAGTGCCCGGCTTCACCATAATTTCTGTCCTCCCTTCTTTCTTTCTTTCTTTCTTTCTTTTTCTTTCTTTCTTTCTTTCTTTCTTTCTTTCTTTCTTTCTTTCTTTCTTTCTTTCTTTCTTTCTTTCTTTCTTTCTTTCTTTCTTTCTTTCTTTCTTTCTCTTTCTTCCTTCCCTCCCTCCCTCCCTCCTTTCTTTCTCTTTCTTCCTTCCCTCTCTCCCTCCCTCCTTCCCTCCTTCCTTTCTTTCTTTCCTTCTTTTTCTCTTTTTTGTCAGTTGTGGAGCTTGAACTCAGGGCCTGGGCACTGTCCCTGAGCATTTTTGCCCAAGGCTAAAGCTCTACCACTTTGAGCCACAGCACCACTTGGTTTCTGAGTGGTTAATTGGAGATAAGATTCTCACGGGGACTTTTCTTCCCAGGCTGGCTTTGAGCTTCAGTCCTCAGATCTCAGCCTCTTATCATCCTTTCTTGCGTGCCCATACTCTCCCATGCCTGAGCAGTTACCCCTTCTTGGCACTTGTCACAAATACTTGCGTTGAACTCAGGATATTTCCAGGCCTGGTGCTTCTGATGGTGAAAGGGATTGGCCAGTCATTCCATCCTGGCTTGGCAGGCAGGCATTCAGTCACCCCAGCTCAAGTATGTGGGAGGGTAGGGTGGAGGCTTTATGTTCCTACCTGAATGGAGCCTCACTTAGCCAGGGACGGTCCCCTGTTGCTCTATCCTTTGGAAGCTCAGCCCTGGGCTCTTTAACATGCCCTGCAGTTCATTTAAAAAGGTTTCTTTGTCCAGAGCTCTCTCAAACAACAATCGCCCCTCTCTTCCTTCTCCATTTCCCTTCTTCGTTTTTCATCTCTGGATCTGTTTCAAGCGTGATTGGAAACCTGCTGTTGTGCGTTTGCATGGAGAGGCGAGGCCGGCTCAAATCCTCCTGCTAGATCTGTGCAGGAAGGCCAACATCAAAAGACCCTGTGCCGGCTCCCCACGCGGCCCTGATCTTCCTGTAGAAAGTGCAGAGGAAATTGAGGCCTGCGCTTCCCATTCGCAGATCCTATCGAGTCAGTTTTCCCCTCTACTTAATTTGTAGCTGGAGTCATACGGGCGCAGCAGTGGTGAGTGTAGAGGAAGGTCGGGAGTGGGAGCGAAAGCAGCCACGTGCAAAGCTGACAAAAATGGAAGGACAGGAAAATGAGGCCAAGGGAAGAGCCAGCACAGCTTAAGGTCACCACTGGTCAGAAGGGTGGAGAGCCCTGTGGGGCATTAACCCGGAGTGAAAATGGCCTCCCCGGGGCTTAGAGGCCTCCTTCTATGCAACTGTCAAATGAGGAGCTGGGGTGGAGGGGTGTTACAGGTCTGTTACTCTCTGATTATGTGCCCAGTTCTTGGCCTTGGAGGGGCTGGGAAGGTGGCTCAGGGGTAGAGTGCTTGCTTTGCCTGCATGAGGCCCTGGGTTCGATTCCTCAGTACCACATAAGCAGAAAAAGCCTGGTGATGTGGCTCAAGTGGTAGAGCACTAGCCTTGAGCTAAAGAGCTGAGGGACAGCACCCAGGCCCAGAGTTCAGGCCCCAGAATGGACAAAAAAAACAAAAACAAAAACAAAACTGGCCTTGGAGCCAGGTGCCCATGGTGGCTCATGCCTATAATCTTAGCTACTCAGGAGGCTGACATCTGGAGGACTAAGGTTGAAAGCCACACCTAGGAAGAAAAGTCCAAGAGATTCTATTTGCCATTAACTAGTAAAAAGCTAGATTGGAGTTGTGGGCACCCGTTGAATGAAGACAGCTGAGCACGTGTGAAGTCCAGATCTTACAAGTGTCCAAAAATAAATTAAATTGTAATTAGAATGTCTATCTTTCTGTCTATCTGGTTGGCTGGCTGGCCTCGACCAGGTTACTTAATCATGGATCTCTTTTTCCTAAACTCTGTGGTGGGGACCATGAGGTGACTCACTTAGGATACTCACCAAAGCATTATTAAAATGCAGCTCCTGCCTGTGCCCTCTGGTGCACGCGGCGAGAGCCCAGGGACTGAGTTTGATGTATTTATCCTGGCAGGTGTTTTAAGCATTATGAGCCATATATGGTCTCTGTTGCATATTTTTTTCCAACCATGTAGAAATGTAAAAGAAATTCTTATCCTGTGGAACACACACCAATGTGTAATGAGCTGGAGTTGGCCTCTGAGATAGTTTGCCCCTCCCAACCATAGAGACAGACTACTTGGATTCAAATCTCTAGCTGTGTGGTTTGGGGCAAGTCATTTAGCCTCTCTGATCATTTACCCGACGGGGATTCTGAGTAATGTCCTGCTCCTAGTGATACTCAAGGATTACACACAGGTATTCAGCATGGTGCAGGATGCATACAGTTGTCGCTTATTAGTGGTTATTTTTATGGTTACTTGTTGGTAGCTGGGGAATTTGCCATCTGTCTGGGTAGGAACTTGCTTAGGGACAGAGATTTGGTTTTCTTGCCACAGAATCCAGAAGGAAGAGATATCTGAGCTCTGCATCCAGGACGTCTCTGGACTCTCCAGATTCACTCAGGCATTCATTTGTTTATTCATCCCAGCACAACTACTTAGGGAAAGGCTGCTGCATGCCAGCAGGCGCTGGTGGCTCATAACTGTAATGCTAGCTGCTGAGGAGGCTGAGATCTGAGGACTGCGGTTTGAAGTCAGCATGGGCAGGAACGTGTGTTGGACTCTTCTCACCAATTAACCACTCAGAAACATGGAAATGGAACTGTGGCTTAAAGTAGTAGAGAACTAGCACCTGCCTTGAGCAAAAGAGTTCAGGGACAGTGCCCGGGACCTCAGTGAAGCTCCATAATAAAACAAAAAACAAAAATAGTTGGATGTAAAACCAAGCACATTCTCCATGACAAGGAGTTCAAGTGTTTGGGGGGAAAGTCACATGACCTATACCCAATATGTCAGAGTACTGAGCTAGAAAATGCTACAGCAGAGTGTTTTTTGTTTGTTTGTTTGTTTGTTTGTTTTTTATAGAAAGGAACAGAAGGGTCCTCTGGGAAAAGGTCACATGAATAGCAACCTTCAAGAAGGGTGTGAATTGGTCATCTGGATATTTAGAAAAGCAGAAGTCCAAGTGCAGGCAGCAGTCCGTGCAAAGGCCCTGAGATTGGCTTGTATTTGGTCTATTACTTCAGCAACACAGGGAGACCAGAACTATGGTGCTCAGGAGAGAAGAGAGCAGAAGGGTCAGAGGCACAAGGAACTGGGGTAGGAGTGCGGAGGGAATTTTACTCTGTAGGCCATTGTAAGGTCTTTCCCGTCCAAGGACGCTGGGTAGGTGGCCACTCTCTCGGCTCATTCCCATTGGTTCTCCCATGCAGCTCAGTCAGCAGCAGCTGCAGCACCAGACACCATCAACACAAAACCAAGTGAAGTAAGATAGTTGTGACAAATAAATATCAAAATGCCTCTGAGCTTTGGGATTGGCTGGAGGGCAGGAGGCTTGATGGGACTCCTGGCTGTAATGTTGGAGCAATGTAAAGTTAGAACGAAGACTAGACTCAAGGAACACAGATGCCTGGACCTAGTTCATGGCAAGGTATACATCAGTCCTGAGCAATGGATCCTCAAAGCAGCCTCTTCCACAAGGCAGAATGTGAAAGAGGACCAGAACAGAGTACAATCAGAAGCCAGCCTGGAACTGGCCAAACAGGCTGGGCTGGACAGTCTGGAGGGTTCTTATAGTAAAGTGCATGGAAGTGGAGGGTATTTCACTTGTTGGATTCTTTCCATGACTCAAGTAGGCCTCTTCCTTTTGCTGAGTCTCGCTTTCCCAGGCCTCCCTCCCCACAGCATCCCCACTCCAGCCCCTTGAAAGTGTGGATGTGGTTTATCCACACGTGGGAATCTAGAGCATTGAAACCTGTTCAAATTGTTCAGGGACATAGGGGGAAGGAGAGAAATGGAGGGGGTGAGGTGGATCAGGATGGGAATGGCACAATGAAACCCTCCTTGTACAATTCATGTACGCTAGTAAAAATAGATCTCGCTTTCTGAGAAAAGAAAAGGGAGCCTTGGGGGGCAGCTTCCTGGTTCTGATTTGGGCTGAGTACATCTCAGAGTCTTCTTTCACATTGCTCCTTGTCATCCTTCACTAACAGCCCTCTCTATGTGACTCGTCCTCAGAGCAGCCTGTCCCCCTGCGTGACTGACCCTGGTCATATGGTCACTTCTTTCTTACCATTCCCCTAGCTCTTATTGCCCATCTCTACTGGCGCTAGGATGTGCACAGTGAACAGTCGCTAGAGCTATGAGGTCCATGCTCATCCAGTCTTAGGGTTAGAGGTGGCATCAAGAAACTCAAATTATCCAACAGCGTTCTAGAAAGAAAAGATCTGGCTTTCCATCTCCTAAGTATGTTTCCGCTTCCTGCATCTCTTGCAATGAAGAAAATTACTTTAGAGGTGTATAATGCTTGTGGTTTCCATCTAACTCCTATATAGATCAAGTTCCCTGCAGCCTCTCCACGACTGCTGCTTCATGAGGGGGCACAGGTGCCACCATGAGCAGGAGTGTGGTTGGAGGAGAGTCCGTGGGAAGCGGGTTCCTGGCCCAGAAGCAGGGTGTGGGCAGGCAGGGGCAGCAGGCATTGCACCACGGCTGTGCCCGGTGTTCTCCAAGGTCGATTCTCCAAGAGATGGCCTCACCTGGAGCATCCACAGGGGTAACCCTGGGAGCAAACCACTCAACAGCGGGCAAAGCAGAGCAGCCACTCAGAGGGCTCCGTGGATAAGCCTCCTTCTCAACGTCATAAACAAGAGCACCTTAAAGGGGAACTAAACCAAGATGTGCTTCCAACAGTGGAAGCGGAGTCATCTCCAGGTGGCAAACTATAAAGGTCCATTTTGGAAGCTGTCCCCCAACACATGTCTGCAGTGGCAAGTCACTTATAAGGTCATTTCTAGAAAACAAAGCAGACACATTTCCCTGTACCTTAAGCAGCAGGCTCCTCCTATTCCCTTTACTGGGCGATCTTAAGCCTGGATAATCCACAAGCCACTTGAGGACTTTTGCCTATAGGCCTTCTCCTGGCCAGTCCATAGTACTAAGATGTCTTCTTCCTCTTTACCATACTATCCTTTTCCTCCTTATTCTCTTCCACCATTTATTGATTGTAGTTAAAATACCCAACATTGAATGATTACAATAGCAAAAGTGAAATGTGGGGGTTGATAGGATTAAGAGGATAGCTCCCCAGTTTTCAGTTAGCTTCCCAGTCACCTAGACATTTTCATTTGAGATACTGCTGTACACAAATACTAGTGATCAAGAGTGTGTGCTTCTGTGTGTGTTTCTATGTGTGTGTGTGTGTGTGTGTTTATGTGTGCATGTGTATTGGGATGGAGGGCTGGATGCCCTCTCACTTGCGTGATGAATTGTCTCAGCCTCATCTGTTCACTTACTTACAAATGTTGAGACCTCTAGACTCTTCAGTCTGTCCCCCTTAAAGATGCTGTAGTCTTTTGGGAGAATGGTAGTAGGGCTTTTGACCCAGGGCCTTTGTAACTCAGGTACTCTGCCACTTGAGCTACACCTTTATTTCCTTTAGTTTCAGTATAGTTTTCAGATAGAGTCTTTCACTGTTTTGCTCTGTGAGTATGATTCTCCTTCTTACACCTCCTCTGTAGCTCAGATTATAGTTGTAATCCTACCATGCCCAGCTTTGAGATTCTATACTTTAAAAAATTATTTTGTTGTAAAGAGATATACAGAGGAGTTGCAGTTACATAAGTTGGGTAATAAATACATTGTTGAACAGTGTCACCTCTTCCCTTGTTTTTCCTAGTTTTTTCCTTCCCAGTCCCCGTCCCTGACAAGTTGTATAGTCCATTTTCAACACAGTGTCTGAATTAGTTCACTCTTTGTCCCACCATTTCTATGCTTCCCCTTCCCCTCCTCAAATCAGATGAACTTACATACAAGACAAAAGAAACAGGAGTCAAAAAGTTACAAAAGGGGGAGAAACCTACAAAAAGTAAAGGAAAAACCTCTTGTTTCCATTTCTTAGAGTTCATTTTGATAAATATCATTTTATATGATCACATGCACATAGCTATTGAGCCTACGTGATCCTCTCCTAAGAATATCCTCCTTTGACCTCACTGTGTAAATGTTTAGAGTCCTGTTCAATCATGTCCATTGGGTTTACCTGTAGCTTTATAGGTACGTTCTAATTACCACAACTGAGGGAAACCTCGCAACCTATGTTTCTTTGCGTCTGGCTTACTTCACTTAATATCATCAGAACAACATTCAGATTTCACTTCACCCCAGTTAGAATAGACATTATCAAGAAAACTAACAATAACAGATGCTGGTGAGGATGTGGCCAAAAGGGAAGGCTACTACACTGTTGGTGGGAATGTAAACTTGTTCAACCACTCTGGAAAGCAGTATGGAAATTCCTCAAAAGACTAAACATACAGCTACCCTATGACCCAGCAATCCCACTCCCGGGCACTTATCCAACAGAACACAAATAAGGCCACCCTAAAGTGACCAGCCCAACCATGTTTATTGCAGCATTGTTTATCACAGCCAGCCTATAGAATCAACCCAGATGCCTGTCTGTGGATATTGCACAATTCGTAAAGATTCTATCCTCTTGATGTTTTAATGCTTTTTAGGTGTTATCTTTGGTAGTTCCTTGTGGCCATGCTTGTCCGCAGGTTTCACTGCTGAATTGACACGAGGGCTTTCTGATTCTGGCTCATTCTCCAATTCACTGCAATTACTCTCTGCTCTTACCAGGAGTTAAATATTCCTGTCATGGCTTGACCCCGTTGAACGTGTCTGATGGCAGTATCATAAAACAATGGCCAGGCAGTTTAATTGAATCTTTTCTGTTTAACGTGCACACCGGCTTGAGAGGCAGAATACTAATGTCTAGCACTTGTAGACACCTTTCCTGTTCGAAGCCCCATACTTGTGCTTCGTGGACTCGCTTTCCTTCGGTCTCACCAGATCTCATCAGATGGAATTTGGAGGGAACAGGGAAAGCAGGAGGCTCATCTGGAATGCTAAGAGTGATGGGAATTTGGTTGCAAAGAGTACTTGGGGCTTAGTTGCCAGCTAAGCCCCTCCTTCCCAGTCTTCATGGTGTCTCTGTGAGTCAGTTCCCACCATTGTCACAAACACCTGAGAAAACATTATAAGGAAGGATCTATATTAGAAGTTTCAGTCCATAGTCCTGGGCTCCATTGCTTCTGGCCTGTGGTGAGGCCAAGCATCATGACAGGGAGCATGGGGTGGACAGAAGGTAAAGAGGAAGAAGAGACAGCAAACAGGATGCATCATTCCCTAGCAATCTACTTCCTCTCACTTAGTCCCACCTACCTGCCACCACCTACTGATACTGCTGTCATATTGAGAAGCCATCAAGATTTCAATCCATCGGCTAAGTTAGAGCCCTAAGGACTGAATCACTTCTCCCAAGTCTACCGGGGATAACAAAGCTCCACAGGGGATTCACACTATCACCACATCTCCTTGTATGTCCTGAGGTTTGGCTCCACCCATCTCCCTGTCCTCATTCCCATCTCCCTTCCTTATCTCTCACATCATTTTCTACCCATCCACCTCCCTGCTCTTCCAGCACCATCTTACTTTAACCTCAGGCCCTTTGCTCTTCCCTCTGGCTGGAATGCTCTTCTCTAGGAATTTTTATGATAACTGTGGAAAGCCACATCTCCAGAAAAAGTCTTTCCTATTGAAAGTAGAATCTGCCCTTTTTGATTTCCATACTGCTTTTAATTTTTAATTGTCTATTACGGTTTTGATAAAGGCATGATATATATATATATATATATATATATATATATAAACAATGAATACCTTTTTGTTGTTGTTTTTGTTGTTGTTGATGTTGTTTTTGTTGTTGTTCTAGTCCTGGGCTGGAACTCAGAGCTTAGATGTTGTCCATAAATTTTTTTCTAAAGGCTAGTGTCCTAAGAAACAGTGAACCATAACTCCACTTCTGGGGTGTTTGGTGCTCAATTGGAGTCAAGGGTCTTATGGACTTTCTTGCCTGGGCTTGCTTTGAGCCCTGATCCTCAGATTTCAGTTTCCAGGCTAGGATTACAGGCATGAGCCATCATCACCTGACAAAATACCTATTATTAACTATGGTGTCAACAAATTGTCACCAAGAAAAATACCAATAGATTTAGCTCAACTGATTTTTTTCTTTTCTTTTTCTTTCTTTCTTTCTTTCTTTCTTTTTTTTTTTTTTTTGCCAGTCGTGGGGTTTGAACTCCAGGCCTAGATGCTGTCCCTCAGCTCTTCAACTCAAGGCAAGCACTCTACCACTTGAGCCACAGGGCCACTTCTAGTTTTCTGGTGGTTTATTGGAGATAAGAGTCTCACGGACTTTCCTGCCTGGGCTGGCTTTGAACCATGATCCTCAGATCTCAGCCTCCTGAGTAGCTAAGATTATAAGCATGAGTCACTGGTACAGGCCTGATTTTTATTTGTTTTGCCAATCCTAGGGCTTGAACTCAGGGCCTGGGCACTGTCCTTGGCCTTCTTTTGCTCAAGGACATTTGAGCCACAGCACGACTTTCAGTTTTTGCATGGTTAATTAGTGATGAATCTCACAGGCTTTCTTGCCTGAGCTGGCTTTGAACCATTATTCTTAGTTCTCAGCCTCTTGAGTAGCTAGGATTACAGGTATTAATCACCAGCACCAGGTTTTCAATCAGTGTTTTAATGGTAACACATATTTTTTCATTTCTATGTGTATAGGAAAGATCACCTTTCAAAATTCAATGTATTCTCCCTTCTCCATTTATTTATTCGCCATTTCTCCCTGTCTTTCTCCAGCAGTCCAGGTTAGCTGAATATACTATGTGTGCTCATGACAACTTTATTAAATCATTAGCTTGAGGTGGTGGAAAGTTGATGTTCTTTGATTTTTGTCCTTCATGTGTTGTGGATTTCCTATAAAGTTAGTTCCCAAGAAAACAAAGCCTGAATTTCACAAATTTCTGAGATTATTGGGACCAGGTCTTCTTCACAAGCTACAAGTCTATAAATATTTCCAATCTTCATGTAGTAATTACATTTTGGTCTGGATTCACACGTGTTTTTCTGATTCCATCACGTACATGTTGGGGTGTACATATTTTTCTCTTCTCTCTTTTTTCTTCTTCAGAAAAGCACATAAAATACAAATCTCTGAACTTCAAAGTAGCAACAGAGGAGTTAGAGTTCTAAATATTCTCTGATTTGGACCGCTGTTCCCCTCGCACGAAACCAACCCTTCATCAAAGTGGTTTGCTTCAATCAGGGATGTACCAGTGAGCTATAAATTATAAATCAGATCTTCTGTTGAACATGGGAAATGGGAGCTCTGGGGTGGCTCGCACCCCGACAGATGGACTCCAGGTAGTTTCATGTATTTTTCGTTGCTTATGTTTTGCTTCTAATGTCATTTTCAAAGATTCCATCATTAACTTCAGAGGCGCCCGGGCAGGGAACTTTCAACAGCTAAATATGGGTTTGGGCAGAGGTTCTAGTAGTTAATCGAGGCATGGTGACTGAGGAAAGACAAACAAGATGGCCCAAGGGACAGGTGGGAGGGACAGGGCTTGGGTCTTTCTGTCCTGGGTGGAGAACGAAGTGGGAGGGAATGCAGGAGTGAGCAATGAGACCTTACTAAACTTGTCTGCAAACCTAGGCAAATCCGAAGCCTCCATTTCTCCTTTAGACTCTGGACCAGAGCTGGGCTGCTTCATGTCAATCCTACTATTGGGACTGCTCTATGTTGGGATGCTATTATCACAGACTGTATGATTTTAAAATAACAGGAGCTTAATCTCTTGCTAAGGAATGGTGTCCAAAATCTAGGCACTGCTGGGTCAAGCAAGGCCACCATCCTGGGGGGCACAAAGTAAGATGGCTTCCTGCCTTTTCTGCTTCCAGTGGCCCACTGGCTGCTTAAGGTAGCGTCTCTCCCATCTCTGCCTCATTATTACAAGGTCCTCTCTGTGTCCTTCCCTCTCCTCACGCAGTAACCTGTCACTGGACTGAGGATACACCTTAAATCTAAGACCACTAATTTCATCTTGAGATCACTCACTAATTATATCCTCCAACACTCTACTTCCAAACAAAACCACTTCCCTCAGGATGGAGAAGAGTTTGAGTCCCCTCAATGCCCTGAGTGACTCTACTGCACTGAGTTTTTGATACTTCCTGCCAAGACTCTGAACCCTCTTTCCATCTAGCATCAAAGGTGCTAATGGCTGGCACAGTGCAGCACCATGGGACCCTTTCCCACCTCTGGACAAGACTGGTAGACCCAGGGCCCTGTCAGCTTCCAGCATCCTGACCCAGTAGACGAGGAAGATGCTGAGCATTGAGGAATTCAGTTGAGGACCAAGACGAGTTAGACTCAGGAGGAGGGAAAGGAGTTAGGGTGGGATAGAGATTGTGCTGAGGGTAGGGTGGGTACAGGAATAGTTTAGTTTCCAAGCTGGAATTCATGACTGTTTCAGTCCTATCTCATCAATGAGGTTACAGTTTAAAATATTGCTCTTAGCGTATTTATTTTATCAGTGCCTTGGTAGCTTAAATGAAAAAGAAAACAACAAAGAAAGGAAAGGAAAGCAGAAAAAAGAATTAATACTTGCTGCTGAGATAAAATGAGAATCAGCAGGTGGTGTCGATAACATTTTTTCCCATTCCTCCTTTCTCTGGGCTAATTGAATGTGCTGATTTATCTCCTATCCACAGCTCTTATCTACTCATGCATTCCTCCAAGCTGTTTATTCCACAGATATCTATTGAGACGTTACTGGGTGTCAGCTCCTTGGCTAGGGACCAAGTAGATCTGATGTGATCTATTCTCATAAGAAACTCACAATTGCATGAGGAGAAAGGGCTGATGTGTGTACTGTCCCAGCCAGCCCCAAGATGGCTGAAAAAGATCCATCAGCTGTAGGAAATGACTTGCCTGTTTCTCTTTGTCATCCTTCATCCTTTCATTCCAGCATCCTCCTGAGCCGTTTGAGTTCCTTCCTCATTCTCAGCTCCATAGTGGCTCTCTGAGCGAGGTGGGCAATGGGTACCCTTGTCTTCCTCTAGTACGTGAGGAAGCAAGGGCCCAGAAGAAGGGGCAAGCACTTGGATGGTTGGTCAGGGCTGGATTGGATACCATGTGGTCAGATGGTCTGTAGTTCAAAGACATTGAATCACCTATTTCTACAGCCAAAGTGGTATATTCATACATGGAATGCCATTCAGCCTTTAAAAAAAAAGGGAATCTTGACACCCTGGGATGATCTTTGTGGAAGAAGCCAGTCACAAAGGGATGACTATGTGACTCCACCTACAAAGGTAGGTAATCAAACTCAGGGACAGAGAGCAGACAGCGGTATCTAAGTAGCTGTGAGGGGAAATAGGTTTACTGTTTGAGAATTCAGAGTTTCAAGTTGGGAAGACAAAGGAAGATGTAGAGGTGGAGGGTAGTGATGGCCTCATGGCACTAAAACACATTTAATGCCATCATGCTGGATCTTCCAAGATGGTTAAAGTGATCAGTTTTGTGCTACATATATTGTGTCACAAAGAGCAAAACTGCACACTTTAATTCAGTTCTCAGGGAATGCTGATTTCTGGAATGTACTATCTGAGTCACATAGACTTTTAAAAAATTATTCATTCTGGTTGACTAACTGATACCGTTTATGTTGACTGCTTTTGCTTCAAACCAAATCAATTAAAGAATCAGAAGCACTGGGCAGACAACTGCTTCCTGAAGACCCCTCCAGACCCTCCCTGCTCTGATGTGTGTGGATGGATGAATGGGTCTTAAGTTCTGGGCCACAGCCTTAACAGACTTCTTAGACTCCTGCATGCCACTTGGGCATGATTAATAATGTCAGTGTCCTTTCCAGCAGGATCTACAGCCAGAAGTGGGAAGACAAGTGAATAGTTTGGCAGTTGGGGAGGAGGGTGTTAAAGAAACCAGTTCTACAGGGTATCTGTTACTCAGAGAGAGGTTTAAAAAAAAAAGGAGTGAGAAGGCCCTTTCAAATCAGATGACAGCCTGCCTGGTTGAATCACAAGAATGGTGGGCCAGGTGAGTGACAGGAATTTCTTCCAATGTGCTTGAGCGGAACAGGAACACTCTGGGCAGCTGTGTTAATAGGTTGTTAATGATTGATGCGAGAACTTTTATGTCCCCAAATGAAAGGCCAGAATCAGGAACTAGGCTTTGGTAGAGATGGTTGCCCAGTCCTTGTTGCCTTGAAAAAGACAGAGTTTTAAAACATTTATGTTTCTCTGCGCTTGAGCCGGGCTCCACAACAGCTCATGGAGGAATGAAACAATCTCGTCTGGTGCTGGCTTTCCTTTCTTCTTTCACTCAGACATTAAAAATACAGCAGGCTAAAAGGAGAAAATAAAATTTCAAAGATCCTTCTAGATGGCAGGCACAGAGACAGGTGAGCTGTGGAGTTTGCTAAACAGATAAAGCCGGTCAGTAGGAGATGGTCTGTCCATTCTTTGGACACAGGGGCTTGAGTCTGCCTCACCTCCCCACAGCCTCTTTGCTGGAGTCCTCACATCTGGACCTCCTGCACCTGCTGCCTGTTACCTGGGTTGGAGCTTTTATGCAATATATCAAAGAGACGTTGAATTTTTCTGGGTTACTCCAAGAAGAAGAAGGAAAAATAAAGGCTTTCCTCTGTATTCTGGATCCAACTGAGCTGATAGTGGTTTGGATACTTAGATAACATATATTTATGGATGCATAATCTAAATGCAGGAGATACACAAATCGTAAACATGCCTTTTTTCTGTATGCGTGTTAGTTCTTTAAATGAGCTCGCTAACTCAACACATCCACATCACCCCCATCTACGTCAATAAACCAAACATTAGTTTGTTCTTGTCGTGCCTGAAGACTGAAGGTATTTCTTTGGAACTTGCTTCCTGGGGCAAAGGAAAAGCCACTAACAGGTATACTGGAGAGAGCAGGTCCTTTTGGGCTCCTCATGCTCATCTTCTGCATGGCTTCCCATTGGCTAAAGCCACAGGCTAAGGGAAGCAGAGATGTGGTGTGCGGGAGTCTGTCCCCTGGTAGAGGGGGTGAGACAGTGGCAAATGAACAATATCCAGAACCTATTTGACAGATAAGCAACTATTGATTATTGCTGGGGTGAGCAATATACCCTCATTCCCTGGGACAATTCCTGTTTGTACTTTGTACATAGTTTCACTCTCAAAGGAACTTGGTACCTGAGTGGATTTAGGTTATGGTGGGTGGAATAGTCAGCCCTTTCTGAGGAACCAGAGCCAATAGATTATACCACAGGCATATGGAAAGAAATGTATTATAAATGGCTGACTCGCAGGATCAGAGGCTAAATATCTAAGGATCTGCATCTGAAAGACTCTGGGGTATAGCTCAGCCCCACCTGAAGGTCTGAGAACCCACCACGTTATCTAAAATAGTTCCCTTACTTAAAGTCAACTGATTAGGGACTGGAATCACACCTAAAAATGCTTTCACAGTAACACCTAGTTTCTTGTTTGATTAAATAACTGGAGAGTAGTCATAGCCTTATCAGGTTGGCCCTTAAAACGGACTATCACAGAAAGGTATAGAGTGGCTTCAAGGACAAAGGGAAAAAGCACATGGAAATGACTAAGGATTGTTCTAGAAACCCAAATAGCAGGAGCATAGGGAAAGCTTCTACTGGGAGTCACCTTTGGGAAGAACTGTTGCAATGAATTTTGATCTCACATCATTTCTGCTCAAGGTAGCAATTCCTGGGTCAATGATAGCTTCTACGCCACCCTCCTGAATTCCATATGCATATTTCCTCTCTCATCAACCAGGACACTGAAAGTATTGGCTCGTTTTCCCTATCCTAACACACATTCTAAATTGCTCCTGAGTTCCTGAAGGCTCCCTGTTCTCAGTCTTCAGGTGGGGCTGAGCAACACCACCAGCGTCTTGTCTTTCAGATGCAGATACTTAGCCTCTTAGCCTCTCTTGTCCCGGAAGTCAATCGTTTACAATACATTTCTTTCCTCACCTGGTCATAGCCTAAGTTCATTGAGATAAGTATTGAGCTCCTAATGAAGTATGTTCTGGATATGGTGGGTATGGCTGTATCCTACCTTCCTAGAGCTTGCATTCCAATGGGAAGACAGAGGATACAGAAGAGAGGTGAGAAAGACATCTGTGTTTTGGAAGAAGAGAGAAACAGAAAAAAAAAACAGGAAGGCGTGGCATGGTGAAGTAGCAGTCTTGAGTGAGCTGATTAGGGAGGAGCTTGGAGAAGCTCAGGGTTGGGTGAAGACTTGAAGAAGGTGAGATGAGCTGTACTTGTAACTGGGAAGAAAGGGTTCCAAGGCCGCAGCAGCAAAGCACAATGGCATCAGGATGTGCAAGGTGTGTTTGAGGGTACTGAGGTGCCTAGTAATAAGCTTGGGCAGGCAAGAGTGGCGGGGAGGGGCCTAGAAGGGGAGGCCTGAGGAGAGAGTCTACTAGGGCCTTACTGATCATAATACAAAGATTTAGCATTTTTCTCTGAGAGAGTTGGGAGTCAAGGAAGAGTTCAGAGCAAGGAGTGGCATGGTCAGACTTATTCAGCAGGAGCATTTGGCCTCTGTGTAAAGAACAGAATACAGAAACGAGGGTAAGTGGGCAGAGAGCCCTGTGAGGAGACTAGAATGATGCAGTAACCCCAGAAACGCCAGGTCTTCAGACCAGAGTTATCCCACGACCCACCTAACACCATCTTCCCAATGTGCTATTGTGCTCTATGTGCTGTGCTTGCAGAACTGCAATTTAAATATTTAAGTAGGCTGGGAGCTGGTGGTTCACACCATACTCTGGAGGCTGAGATCTGAGGATCACAGTTTGTAAAGCCAGCCTGGATAGGAAAGTCCAAGAGATTCTTCAATTAACCAAACAAAAAGATGCAAGCAGACGTCTGGCTCAAGTGGTAAAGTGGCAGCCTGGAGTGAAAACGCTAAAAGAGACATCACCCAGAACCTGAATTCAAGCCCAAGTTCTGGCATATGCATGCACACACACACACACACACACACACACAATTAAATTGCATGCAACAGATGAGCAAGGCCATTACTATTCAATTCTAGGAGGAGGACTCTGAGTGTGGGCTGGCCTTCAGGGTCTCTGTGGTCTTCTAGCAACCAAGGAGATGGCAATACCAGTATAAGCTTGCAGCTGAGGACAAAGAGGCTTTGAGCTATAGTTAGAAATAAATAAATGGGAAAAAAATGAGCGAGTTGTTCTAAAAGCTTTAAGGAAGGGTAAAACGACACTGAGATAGGTATTGAGGAAATGGGAAAATCTAAGAAAGTCTGTTGGCCAAGGGTTTTACCATGGGTTGCAGAAGCAGCCCGTGTAAAAGCCCTGAGGCAAGAACATGTCCCAGACTGGTAGAACCCAGGAAAAGAGTTTGATTCTTCTGTAACCAGGTCCTTCTCTTCCTTTGCATGCATCTTGCCTTAGCTCCAGTTCAACTGTTTTGTTCTTTGGGGTAGAATGTGGAGCTATATCTTAATTGCTCTATATTTAGCATTGTTTAAAAAAAATCTACAATTTAAAAACCACCAAGGGCTGGGCTGGTAATTCAGCTTCCATGGTCTATTTAATCTTTGGCCTTCACCACTAGCCAGCCCACCAAAGTGACAGCGTGTGCCAGCCGTGATGGAAGTGTTTATTAGCAGAACATCTGCTCCCCCCAAAGCTGGCCTGGGTCCTGTGGTTGAACCCCATATCAAATTCCCAGGTCCCTCAGTTTAGTTTCCTATGGAGAGAGGCCAAGAGCAGAGCAGCTGGGGCAGAGAGGACAGGGGGTGGCGAATGGAATCTTTGTATACCGGATTGATTCAGCTCTGGGGGCTGTGCTAGTGACAAGCCACATGATTCCTTCTCTCTAGGCCTTAGTTTCCTCAGCTGTCAAATGGACTGGATTATATGAGGAGCCCAGAAACAGAGACAGATTTATTCAGTGCCAGTGTGACTGCCCGTGTGCACCGCACTGAGGGGCTGAGTCACAATGTGTCTGATCCCACATTCATACGACAAGTTTGCACAAGGTGTGCCTAGTTGCATTGGTTGGGAGAGCAAGAATTCAAAATAGCTGGTTGTCAATGCTCACTCTTGTAACCCTAGCTACTCAGGTAGCTAAGATTTGAGGATTGCATTGCTGTTTGAAGCAGCCTGAGCAGAAAACTTCATGGGACTTTTATCTCCAATGAACCACCAAAAACTCAGAAATGAAGGTGTAGTTCATGTGGTAGAGCACCAGTCTTGAACAAAAAAAGCCAAGCAAGCTCAAAGCTCTGAGTTCAGCACAAACACACACACACACACACACACAGAATTAGAGATAACCTAAAATGTCCATCAAGAGGGGCTGGTTGCGTAAATCATGGCAGATCTTACAAGGAAGTCCTCTGCAGAGAAGGAGATCAACCTCTGTATATAAATAAGATACAATTTTGACAAAGTACAGCTCTCTAAAACAAAATATTGTGCATATCTATGATTTTCAAAAAGGTCATGATTGGGCTAGGGTGTGGCTCAATTGATAGAGCACCTGTCCAGCAAGCAAGAGTATGTGAATTCAAACCCCAGTAATGAAAAAAAAAACCTCACAAAAATGTACTTAAAAACAAGGCTTTCACAAATCTTAAAAAGGTGGTGATGTGAGGTATTTACAAATACATGTTATATCTCTAGAAAAAGACCAGAAAAGTGATAAGCAACATTGCCCTGAGATGCTTTAGGTCAGGATACAAGGTCCTTCTGGATTGCAGGAAGCTCTCTTTATCCTTGATCTACACTGTCAACATTTAAATAAAATTTTCAGAGGTTCTAATTGCCTACAGAACCAGATAAGCAACATAAGTGAGTGAAAGAGGCTGGAGGGAAAAATCAAAGGGAGCCCTGGGGATACTGGTGAACTACAGTGTTCCAGTCCACTCAGAGTGACAGATGTCACTCACACGCATTCAGCTGTGACCATGGGACAAGGGGCCAGTGTAACCATACCTGACATCTCCAGAGAAATGGAAATTCCTAATTTAATGCAAGCTTGTCTCAAGCTTAAGTGTCGGTAATGAATTAAAATGGTTACAAATGAAACCGAACTGACTGTAAACCAAAGATACCTGGGGTTGGTGCTGCCTGGTGATTTTTATGTTTGCTTTCAGCTTTGTGAATCCCCTGCCTGGGACACTCATGGGCATTGTGGATATTTTGGTGCTACACAAAGGGTCCTTTTTCGAATTGCTAAAGTGACTGAAGGTGGTGGCCCCCAGCAGCTACCATGCAAATGAGAATAGCTCTGCCCTTGGGGAAGCCTGAGATGCTTGGCTGGAAGCTAGTCTGCGATGCTCTGAAAATGGCAGGGCATGGGGAACATTGGTATTGCCACAAAGACCCAAAGCCTGGCTCTCATCTCTTGCTGTCAACACAGCCTCCAACATGCTGCTACACTGCTTGTCCTGAGGTCAGGTGCTGGTGGCTCATGTGTAGAGGGTTAGCTACTCAAGAGGCTGAGATCCGGAGGATCAGGGCTTGAAGTTAACCAGGGCAAAAAATCTTACAAGACTCTATCTCCAAAATGACCAGCAAAAAGCAGGACTGGAGGCACGGTTCAAGTGGTAAGAGTGTCAGACAAGCAAGCACAAAACCCCAAGTTCAAACCCTGGCACTGCTAAATGCCAACAAACAGAAAGGAATTATGCTTGAGCCCCAAAGGAGGGGGGGCATTGTTTTTCATCTTTGAAATGATTTAACCGAGAAAAATGTTCTAACTAGGAGAGTAAAGAAAACTACAACTGAAGAGAAATTAATCTTAAGTCAATTATTCATGTACAAATACCTCAATACACTTTCCTTGTCTTCATGTATACAGCAATGAGTGAAAGTCTTTCTGTATTGTTGGCATTGTGGACAACACAAGAAAGATGTGAGAATTGAGCAGGTGATAAATAATGTATTAAAAAGCAATTATTTATTTCTCGCACTGAATGGTCAGTAGCTGCCTGTTTTCCTTTGGACGGGCCTGTTTCTTAGACTATAGATCTCAAAGTAAGAATAGTTGCAACACTAAAACCAGCCTTCCTGCATCAGAAAACCAATGACGGGAAGCTTGGCCCGGCTGGCTGAGAGGCAAGCTGGCCAGAGATCCCACTGGGGAAGGTGATTATCTATTCACACATACTCCCCTGAACTGCCTGGAAGAGAAGCCTCAAAGACACACTTGAAAGGTGATTGGATGGGTGGAATGCATCTGCTCGGCGAGGGAGACCCTTGTAATGTTTCCCCAATTACAGGCCTGCCGCCAGACTGAAGTCTGAAGTCAGAGCGAGTCTTTGTATAAAACACAGGCAAGTTAACACAAAGCTGGAAGCACTCTGTGCTGGCTGATTGAGTCCACTCTACTCTTTAGCAGAACTTGAGGGGGAGATGGTCTCTTCCAGGTTCACTAGGGAACTACAGCAGGGCTCCTCCCAGCCTCTGCCGGCCTCTCCTTCCTCCTGCCCAGCCTGTTCTCTGGGATCACAGGAGGAGCTGTGGACTGTGGTATGTTTGCAAGGGTCAACCTGCCATGCCCTAGGCTCCATTTATAAGTCAGGGGAATAAATGAGGAACTGAGATGCAGAAGGAGAAAGAGGCCAATTCAGGATTTGACTCCAGGATCTATTATGTCCGATGTCCAGATTCTTTCCACCATGGCAAACTCCTGGGCTTCCCATTACTCAGAGGTGAGGTGCAGGGAGTTACTTACGCTCCTCTTAAGGTACACAAGGTCTCGAGTATCCTTTCTCTTCCTCTCTCTGCCAGCATTTCACCTGTAGCACTGAGGATACCCTGAGCCACCTGAGATGCTCCTGGAACCCCTCACAGAGGCTCTTTTCCTGAACCCTAACCCCACTCCAAATCTTGCTTGTGGCTTGCAATGAACTCCAGGAGGCCTAACATTTGGTGTTGGTGTATAGATCTGCTAGGGTCTATGGCTTACAATGGGCTTCTTTGTTTCTGCCTCTGCCTTTGTCTTCATGGACAGCATCTGTAGCAACATCCCTTTTCCCTTAGGGTTTCTGTTTAACTACTATATTCTAGTTGGTCTGGAAGAAGTGAGCTGCTTTGGCACTACTTGTCCTTTCTCTCTAAACTCTATGATCTTTCATGTGTGATACAAACGGGGCCTCACATTCACTGCTAAGGCTCTCAACATCCTTACTGGAGATAATAAACACTGAGAACAGTGTTTTCAACTTGTAAAATAAGCTTCATCATTATGAATATTTGCATGTTTTGCATTTTCCTCTAGTGCATTTTGCCCTTCAAATATCCTAGGGAAAATATGTAGGCCTGGGAAAACAGGAACCTATAAATGCTGAGTGACTTACTTAAGGGAGGAAACAGAACTAGAGGCTGGAGAGGGGAGAGGGTCTCCAACTTCATAAGCACTTGCTTTTTCATTAGATTATAGGGTCTCTTTAACAATCCTTCTGGTTTCATTCTCAGAGAAATCATAATTTTAATAACAGATTCAACAAGCTCTTGGTGAGTTTCTTGCATCAGGAAAAGATTCAAAGACCCAGACTGGCTCCAGAGAGCCAGAGTTTATTAGTTCCAGGCCAAGAAATATAGCTACAGTAGGAGCTCAGGGAGGAGGTAGGATGAGCCAGGGCTTGGCTCAGGGGTAGCTGGACCATCCACCCCTACTACTCTGAGGGACCAACAGCTAGGCAACCCTAAATGTGATGATCAGCTCAGCTCTTCTTTGACTCAGTTTTTTCATCTGTTAAAGGCTATCTCCCAGCTGGGTGCCGGTGACTCACTCCTGTAATCCTAGCTGCTCAGGGCAGCTGTGATCTCAGGATCACTGTTCAAAGGCAGCTCAGACAAGAAAGTCAATTATATTCTTACCTCCAACTAATCACAGAAAACCAGAAGTGGTGCTGTGGTTCAGAGTGGTAGAGTGCTAGCCTTGAGCAAAAGAGCTCAGCTCAGTTCAAGCCTCATGACCAACAGAAAAGAAAAAAAAAAGACTTTCTCCCTCTTAGGGATGTATTGAGATCTAAAAGATTTTCAAGTGCTTAGAACCATGCCCAGTAAGTAGAACTGTGTTCTGCTACAGTCTATAGTGTACTAGGCATGTGTTAGGTACTGGGCCTATAGGAAGAGATCAGGGAGGTCTATGAGAGAGAGAAGAGGGAGGGAGGGAGGGATGGAAGAAGAAAGGAAGGAAAGAAGGAAGGAAGGAAGAAAGAAAGGAAAAAAGGAAGGAGGGAAGGAAGGAAGGAAAGAAGGAAGGAAGGAAGGAAGGAAGGAAGGAAGGAAGGAAGGAAAGGGCAGAGAAAGAGGAGGGGAGGATAGGGGAGGGGAAGACAAAGAGAAGGAAAGGCAAGATAAGACACTGTTGACCTGGAGCTGGTATGCATTAAACAAAACCCTCCTGTAGCCAAGCAGCTCAGTGTGAGAACCACTTGTCTGCAGAAGTCTATGGTTTCTCCTGGCCTGTGGGATTTCAGTTTTCTCCTGAACTCCCCTACCTTTGGAAGGCACTGAAGCTTTCTTCTATCTGCCGTTCTCCAGATCATCCTTGGCAGCAGGTCTCCTTGTGAATCGCTTTTCTGTGTGGAGCCATTGCCTCATGGAGAGCTGGAGGAGCTTGTGTGGCTGAGTCCTGAGTCCTCTCCACGGTCCTGGGGCCTCGGGTCCATGCATGCCAGGAGAAGGAAAAGAACTAATTTTCTCTCCTAACATTAATAATCACTGACTCTTTGTACTTTCCCATCTTTCTGGTGCTGTTTGTTTTCTTTGCATACTAATATGTCCCTGAGCTTCAATCTGAGAGGGAGCAAGTGTGGGTGGCAGCAGGAACATCCAGCCACATTCAGAGGCGGCCTGGCATGATCCAGATGAAACCGGAACCCTGCTGGCCCCCTCCGCTTGCCCCAGACATCCAGGAGACTTTGGCTCTTTGTTTTCCAAAGATTACAGGATTAGAATAACTGGTCACCCTGTCCCAGAATATCACCAGCTGTATGGCTGAGCTGGGCTGGATTTGGAGCCAGTGGTAGGAGAGAGGCAGAGAATTTAGGGCCAGGCCAGCATGTGAGGGTGAGTCTTTATTCCTATGTTGTCCAAGCCAGGCAAGGCAGTTTTGGATCCTAAGAAGCTTTTCAGAGCTTTGGACTCTGGCCTTCACGAACTGGAATTCAGAGTCACTGCGTTTGAATTTTTCGAGACTCATATTTCTGGGAGGCCCTTTAAATACACTCATAATATATCAACACTTTCAAAGGCAGTGGTTCTGAAATTTGAGTATGTATCAGAAACTCCCAGGCATTTTAAAACACAGGCCTATCTTCCCAATCTTTATTCACCTAGGAAGTTCCATGGTGATGTTTAGACTACTGGTCCAGAGACCCCCATCTTGAGATCCATTACTCTAAGCAAACAGACTTAAAACTCAACAAGTATTAGCTCTTCATGATACACTTAAGACATACTTGCCAATCCTAGTGGAAATTGAATCAGGAAAACCTTGGATCTGTCCTGACCATGCTTCACCAGCTCTGGCCCTAGGCAAGATACAAACCCTCTCAGAATCATACTTCTTTTATCCGGAAATTGAAAACAAGAAGCCCAGCCCAACTTCCCTCACCAGGTATGGGAGAGGGGGCTCCAATGATCTTGGGTGGACATGTGCTTTGAAAATCTGGGAAAGGATTTGAGTGTTAAAAACTTGTTTTCATAAAGTGTCTATTTTACCTATCAATCCATCTATCATCTATCTTCTATCGTCTATCTATATCTATCATTTATCTTTTATCATCTATGTCTATCTATCTATCATTTATCTATCTATCATCTATGACAAAAGCACTTGTAACTTCCTAAGTCTCTGAGAACTCCTTCAGCCTGAGGAATGAGTTTATTTGGGTGTCATAGGCAAACTCTTCAAAATAATATCAACCTTTGGATCTTTACGTAGATTGCTTTTCAGTCTATTCTGGGGATAATTTGAAGATCATAATTGATTACACTTTTCAAAAAAGGTTGTGGGCTTGGGCCGGGTACCAGTGGTACTTGCCTGTGATCCTAGATACTCAGGAGACTGAGACCTGAAAAAAATCACATTTGGGGCCAGAATGAGTGCAAAAGTTCTCTAGACTTCATTTCCAAGATAACCAGCAAGAGGCAGAGCTGAAGTTATGGCTCAAGTGGTAGAGTACCAGCTGAGAAAATGAAAATCCCAGTACCACCACCATAAAAAAATTGTTGACTTAGAAAATAACTTACAGCCAGGAAGAACTCAATTAGTCCAAAGCAATAGACAGATGCTTCAATCCTTTCCACACAGCCAGACTTGACTTCCTAAATCTCTAGGCTTCCTTGCCTGCACAATGAATGCAAACTCTCCTATGGTTGGCTCTTGATTTCTTTTTTTATTATAAACAGAAATTCCATTCTTCTGTTGGCACATCCCACAGCCATGCTGGGCAAAACTAAGAGATTTTTTTTCCTCCTCTATTGTCCAAGCTTGTCTACAATATCAAACTTAAGGCCTGAGCAGATTTGGCAGAGTATCTGGCAGTCTGACAAGCTGTTATGATAACCACAGGACTGAAGTAGAGCTCCAAGATATGTTGAGTGCCTCCTTCCTCTGATCTGCTCCTATAAGCACAAAGTCCCTGGTCTCTCCTCAATGCCACTCCCCCCGCCCCACACACACACAAAATCTGGTGTTTAAATTGAATGATTGTTTTAATACAATTTATGCCTTCACTGCCTACCTACTCTCAAGAATAGTATACATTTTATATGGGCCAGGTATAAAAATATCTACAGCCAGATTGATTATAATTATAATATAGGTTCAATATCATCCCCCAACTCTTGGCTGTGGAGTGGGTCACTTAATCAAAGCAAAGAGAAAGAAAATGGGAACCTTTTGATCCTTGTGTTGTATGCCTCCAAATATCAGGTGTCCCATCTCTTTATCATTAGCCAGACCTTCAAAGATGAATGATGTAATCTTATACAACCCAGGTGAGCAGAAGACCTTGAGAGCGGTGGCAAGAGGGCGGGAGTAGAAATAACTAAGTAGTCATAGAACCAGGACATCTTCCATCTAGAAGACAGTCAAGTTTACCTCCCATGTTTTATAAATGAGAAACCTTGGGTCAAAAAATCCACAAGGATATAACCATGTCCATTTGGATTTCTGTGAAAGAATACTAGAATTGGGAGGGTCCTTCAGGTCAACTAGCTGTCCTACTCATTCAAAGGAGCCAGGGGCGGCAATCACTGTCTCTACTACAGAAATCTCTCCTGTGACAAGACTGCTCAGTTCTGGCAGCTGGGAGCATTACTAACCATTATTTTAAAACTATCTTCCCCTGGTTTTCTAGTTCTAGCCCTGGAGCTCCCACAACTAAACCAGTCCTTCCCAAGACTGCCATTGTTGTGACTAATGGAGACCACTCCTCAATCGTGATTCCTTTGTGTCTTTTTCCTTCTCCCAAACAAATGTGTGTCTTGCCTTCTCCGGTTCTGTGCGAGTCTCTCAGCACCTAACCATTCCACTCACAGCTGTTCTTATTCTTCTTAGAAATGTGTTACTATAAACTAAATGCAGACTTCTTGGGATGATTAACTGGATTGTGTCTTTTCTAATGAAGAATTCTTGTCTGTCCATTTCTCCTAAGCTCACAATGACTCTCTTCAGAATTAGTAATCTAGAGTGTCTCTGGTTGTAAGTGACTATAGACTTAATCCTAACAAGTTTAAATAAAAGGAGGTACCTCAAATAAACCACAAAGTCAAGGGACTACTACTTCAGGTATGGTTAGAGCCAAAACCTGCCTGAGGTAGGAATCTATACAGGTACTTGTTCAGCTTTCCAATGTGTAGGTACTTTTCCCTTCAAAATAAATACTGGCCCTGTCAAACCTGAGTCCTCAAAAATCTAAGTCCATGGGAATCAAAGAGAATTGCCCTCTGTGTGAATTTACCAGGGTTGGTGTATTCAAGTACTACCAAAGGAGTGGCCTAGACAACCAACAGAAAGGGACGTCTCTCGAGACGTCTAAAGTCAAGGCGTCAGCAAGATTGGCTGTGGGAACATCAGATCCAGTCTTCTCTGGTGCCTGGTGATTTGCTGACCTGCAGTGTTTCTTGGCATAGAAGAGTGTGGCTCCAGTCAGTCTCTGCCATTGCCTTCACATGCTGGTCTCCCTATGTGTGTCTAATTTCCCCTGTTGAGTAAGTACACCACTCCTAATGTGTTAGGGGCCCATCATTCTCCAATATGGTTCCAGATTAACCAATTAGAGCAGCAACAAGACTATGTCCAAGTAAGGTTATATTTGGAGGTGGCAGGGAGGGGGGTGGACAGTGAGCTTCAATGCATGAATTTGTGTGGGAGGAGGACATACTTACTTCAACCTCTCTTTCATAACAGCATGAACAAAACCTTCCACAGTAGCACTTGATGCGTTCTATAAAGCACTAACCTGTCCTTCCATTAGTCCCTGTGAGGTGTGTGTCACTGATGAGGTCAACATCTCCCTAACTGCGGGAGTTGCTGGTGGAGCGGAAGCTGGTAGAGAAGGACAGGCATCTCTAGAGAAAGGAAGGAGGTGCTATTCAGAGAAGTGGCAAGATCTGCAGCCATGAGGAAATGAAAAGGATGAGTCTGACTCTCTCTTCTCAAAACAAAGTCATTGCTTGTTTGCGGCAAATCAAGAGAAAGTTGAGCAGTCAAACCGCTTCTGATCCTTCCAAGGCATCACGGTCCCTGCCTGCTTCAGTTCCTTGGTGTTTTGCATTCATTTCTCCTTGTATGGGGAGATTAAAACAATAGCTTCTGGTGATCATTCCACATATTATTGATTAAAATCCTTGCCCGAAGACCTTTCGTCTCACTTTTCAGCATGCTATGATTTACCTTTCTTTGGACTTTCTGTAACATATGATTAATACTGATCTGTGGAATCCCGGTGAGATGGAGCTGGGTGTCAGGTACGATTTGTCAGCTTGGAAGTATAGATTATTTTATGTGTCTCGAACTTTGTGGCCAAGGGAACACAGCTCTTGATTGTTAAATCTATTCACACTTTCCCCTGGGCTATGAAATGCCAGAAACATTAAATAGCCCACTTAATACATAAACTCAATCTGTATGCTTGGCTATTTTGTTTTTAATTTTTCTTCCCTTTCCTGGCTGCTCACATGAAATGGGATCAAAGAAAAAAAAATTATTCTCACTGGATTTTGTTAAAATATTAATAGGTTAGGGTTGACTGGCTAAATTGAATATCTTTGCTGATCTCCCTTGCATGTTTAACTTGTGCTTAGGAAAATATGTTTCCTAGGTGATAACCTTTTATATACCAGCCTGACTTCATTGAAATGCATGGAGATAAAAATATGTCACGCTCGGTGGCTGTGCTATTCTTGTGTGGCGCTGTGATTATTCAGATGGTAATTGACCCCCACCTGTAGACAGCTCCGATTCTGTAGTCAATCATTTCATTTGATGTTAAAATATGTGAAAGTACAATTATATAATTTACATTACAAATCATGCTGAATGCCAGGGGTCTCTGAACTGGGGACAAATGCAAAGCAAGAGGGCTGCGGGAGAGAACTCTGGTCGATAAATGAAGTGAATTACACCGGGTGAGGGGTTCAACTTCTCTTATTTGTGTCCGCAACAAGAGCTTTTGTGTGTGTGTCATTGAGAGAGGGCCTCTGGTCTTCTCTTTACACCACAAATGGCAGCGTTTCAGATGCCTTTCTCAGGACGGCTCTCCCTTTCCCAGCCAAGAATTGCTCTTCACCGCCTCTCATTAGGTAAAGAAGCCAAGGGCTTGGGGAGGCCAGCAGGGGAAAGCCCAGCTGCTAAAGTCACTGGAATGGCATCGGGTCTGGAAGACCGCTGTTGCTACGCCATGTGGAATCTAACATAGCCTTGCATGTTGCCAAACTCCGGATCACCACCAACGTTGTGAAACTTGTCTTCTAACATTAGCAGCCATGACTATTATCTGTCTTGCTTTTAACCTGTGCCCAGAGCTGGGTTAAACATTTTATATTATAGGAGGCAACTTAAAAAAATGCTTTGGCCAGGTCTTGTAAATTAACTGAAAGTCCCCCAACTCTCTATCTATGCCCTTGAATCTGAGCTATTCTCTGCTGCGGTCAACTTTGCAATTGCCTTGGGTTCCAAGCATCTTGTGCGAAAGGTAAACTAGCCCTAAAAGAGACAATGCCTTCATCTCATCACCTTAAAGAAAATAGCTGAAAACTAAGGAGATCATCTTGTTCCTGTTACGTTCCAGTAATAGAATGGTAACTTTTCTCTGAATTTCTTGCAGAGATGGAGGCTGAGCTAAAGCTCAACCAGGCCACACCTGTGACTTGGAACTGCTTTAATTATGCACACCCAACACATATCCTTCCCTGCCCCCAATTCTCCCTATTTAACCTGAAGCCAATATCTGTACCCCTGAAGATGGCTGAAGACATACTCAAGTGCCATCTTCCCTTGGCTGCCATGTAATTAACCCACTTTCTCTACATTTCACCATCTTTTTAGTGGGCATATGGGGGAAAGTGGCAGGATCCAACTTGGGACTCATCGACATTACACCTGGAATCTAAAACCTTTGTTTTGATATCACTTTATCTAGTTAATCCCCACGAGGCAGGCTTGTTATCATGCATTCCCTTCTAGTAGAAGAGAATGATGACTGGGCTGTTCAAAGACCAACTGGTGAGAAGGTGGCAAACAGCAGACTTGCTGACAGCCTGGGCCGGCATCGCATGGGGCCATCGCATGGCTTCCAGAATGGGTGGAATATTGGCTCTGGTACACGAAGGAAACACCAATCCTCCTGACGTGATTCTCAGTGCCAAGTAATATGGATATCTAATCCACCTAAATCTTGGATTATATTGGGCACTCTGCCCTGCTGGCAAAGAGGTATTGCTTTGCAATTTCATTCTGGCAGACATTGTGAAGAACACGGGACAAATTGTGTCACCTGATGCTGAAGGAGGATGCTCACCTTCCTGATGGCTGCTGTAGCCCACCATCCTCTCCTCTTCTTTACTTAGAACCATAGACACACACCTCTGACTTTCAGTCCCTGTGCTGTTTTCTGTCAGCTGTTGAAATCTTTGCTTGCCTCAGTCTGCACATCTGTCAGTGAAATGAACAAGAATACATGCCTAGAATACTTCCTGGTCCTCAGGTGGTCACATCTGTGATCCTACCTACGCAGGAATTTGAGAACTAGGGTTTCACTTTGGGTCAGAAAAGTCTATGAGATTCTGTCTCCAAAATAATGAACAAAAACCTGAGCTAAAAGCATGGCTCAGGTGGTAGAGCACCAGCCATGAGCAAGTAAGCTGAGAGTGAGTGAGGGACTGAATTCAAACCCTGGGATGAGCAAAAGAACTAGAAGAGTTAAAATGTAAAGCACCAAGAACAGTGTCTGATGTTAGGGTAAAACAAAATTTTTGGTAATAAACCGAAGGGAAACATATAACTACTAGTTATTATTTTAAATTCTGTTCTCAGATCCCAGGGGATGGGATAAATCCTAAGTCTGGCTTCAAATACTTCCACAGATCTTTCTACTGTCTCTTTCATTTAAAAACTACCAGAAGCCCTATGCTCTGCTGATTGAAGAACTTAAATTTTTTTTATTTTGTCCAGAGACAGTAGAGTTCAGTGGTTAAGTGCACAGGCCTGGATTCTAATCCCAGTTCTGCCATCCTCTTCATGTATCTCAACTTTCTCACCTGTAAAATAGAAATAATAATCGAGTTTACCTTATTAGAGAGATTAGAACCATTATGTGAAAGTTTAGCCCAGGGCTTGGTACCTTAAATGGTAACTAATGGACTCATTGTTGTTACTAGAGTCAAAATTATACGTTAGGTAAAAGTCATCCAACCTGAGTACTGAGTACTAAGTACTGAGTACTGGACCAAAGAAGAAGCAGACACATCCCTGTCACGACTCTGGGATGACAGTCAGGAGCTCCCAGGACTAGCAATCATTAAATACAGAGCTAGGGATGTGGAGGCTGACCAACCAACCCTGATGATCAGAAACCCCAGCTGCAGAAATTGTCCATTTGGTGAATGAGTCAGACGCTCTGGCCAGGGAAAATTTCCCAGGCATTTTCTGGAGACTCATTTTGCTAGTGAATTGAGACATTATCTTTAATTAAAGTGGCAATCTGCCCCCATGAGCTCCTCATCCCTAGATGCTTAAATAATGGCCTCTGTTTTGTCCCCTCCCTGTCTTTCTTCCTTCCATTAATTTCAAGCCCATGGAGGGCCAGTTTACTAAATTGGTTTTAATGGAAATTTAGCCAACATGCATAATAATGAAATGTAAAATTATTCCTTAGCTAATGAGCAGCCAGTGGCTTTGGGGTTAATCACTGGTGGCTGCTGGTGTCAGCTTATTTACACTGAGATAGAAGTGTGTCTCATCTCCTTACTAGCACTTTCCTTATACTCTACTCTTGATCTTGAGTCATTTTTTTTTAACTGTCACACCCATCTTGGACCCATTTGAATCAATTCTTTACCAAGTTAATCTTGAATGGCTTTGTAGTTTTTCTTTAAAAATAGAAAACAACTCCGCCCCCACCCCTGTTATCTTCAGATTGTACTGTGAAGGAAGTATTAAAACTATAGTAGTGATAGCATTGCATGCGAACAGCATGATTTTATTCTGGGGACAGCCATAGGCATTGTGTGAGTAAAGTTTAGGGTTTGATAGCACACATTACCATAGATTGGGTGGTTTAAAGAGAAGACATTTATTTCCTCATATTTCTGGAAGCAGAGACATGTCTGATTAAGATGCTAGAGGATCGGTGTCTGGTGAGGGCATTCTTATATCCTCACATGAAGGAGTAGGTCCTTGATGTCTTGTAAATACGCTCATCTACTCCTGAGGGCTCCATCCTTATTACCTAATCAATTCCTAAACTCTGCCTCCAATCTTGTCACCCGAGGGCGTAGGATTTTAACACATACTTGGAGCAGGGAAAACATTTCAGTTCCTATCACACACAGAAATACCTTCTTCAATGGTCTTTATACCTATTTAGTGGTCACTTTGGCCAGCCGTGATTCAAAAGGGTTTTCACATCAGCCTTGGCTGACAATGGCCTCAGGACAGCTGCTCCTCTAGTTCTGGGCAGAGGTGGAAGGGCAGGTGGGAAGAGACTGTTGACCTCCAGATGCTCGGCAACCTTCTCTAGGACTCAGCACTGCCATTTGAAAAGGGGGTGTTAGGTAGTTAGCATGGTGCTATCTACACTGTGGCAGTCCTTCTGGAGTTAACTATTATGGGATGGGAAGATTGATATGTAGAGAGAGCTGTTCATCCAAGTGGTTATTTTGTTCTGTTTTGCTTTTTTAATAGATAGGTTCCCTGAGTGAGATCATATTTGTTTTTTTTAAAGGACAAGAGGAGGCATTACATTCCTTTTCCTTCCTTAGGATGACTGTTATTTTTCAGCAATGAAATGGATTTGTGTTGGTGGATATATAGAGAAATTAGAAACCCTCTGTTAGTAGGAATATAAAATAGGATAGCCGTTATGAAAAAACAGTATATTTCCTCCAGAAGTTAAACACAGAATTGCCGTGCAATCTAGTATATACTCAAAATTTTAAAGCAGGGATTTGGAGATACATTTGTATGCCCACCTTCATAATAGTAGTACTCATAAAAGACAAAAAGTGAATGCAATCTCATTCATCAACAAACACTTAGGAACTGGCATGCACAAGCAGAGAAATAGTGTTTACACTTGAAAAGGAGGAAAATTCAGGGCCAGATGTGGTGGGACATGCGTGCAGTCTCAACTACTAGGGAGGCAGAGGTAGTAGAATTACTGGCCAAGGCAGCCCAAGTAAAAGCAGTAGACCCTATCGGAAAAGCAAGCCAAACAAACAAAAGGACTGGATGTTTGCTCAAGTGGTAGCATGCTTATCTTGGGTTCAGTCCCCAATGCCACACACACACACACACACACACACATACACACATTTTTTAAGGAAAGGAAATGCTTACACATACTATACCATCAATGAACCTGGAGGAAATTGTACTAAGTGCAATAAGCCAGTCGTAAAAGGACAAATACTATTATGATTCCTCTTAGATGAGGTTCTAAAAACAGACAAACCATAGACTCAGAAAGTAGAATGGTGGTTGCCAGGGGATGGGGAAAAATAAGAATTATTACTTAATAGGTCCGGTTTTGTAAGATGAAGAGAATACTCGGATGGATGGATGACTGGATGGATGGGACAATAGCATAGTATTTAGTGCCAGTGAACTGTACATGAAAATGTTTTAAGATGTTAAATTTTATGTATGTATAATTTATGATACTTTTTTTTAATCTCTCAGGGAGAGTTTTTGATTAGGTGCGGCTTGGAGTCTGGGGATAAAATATTTCCAAGAGGATTCCAAATGACCCTAATGATGAGTCACTATTTCTTCCTGTGATAATGCTCTCAGAGTCTAGAACTCTGTATGTTGTACATATCTTCCTCCATCTATAGAAAACAGAAAGCTTTCCCCCCAACTCTGGCCATATGGTGGCTGCAGCAAGATTTGAATATCAGGACTACTGGATCCCACATTCTCCTCATTTATTTCCCTCACTTATTGTACCCAGGAGGAAAGGTCTAAACCAAACTCTACAGCAAAGTGTAAAGTTCTTGCATGTGATTCTACTCTGGAAACATCTTTGGATGAGTAGCAGCAATGATGATATTCATTGAAAAACTGAGGACACGAGGTCAAACTCAAGAGGCAAAGGCCATTGTCACAAAAGTCATAGGGTCACAGTGTTGAACAAGACCAGCAGTGGCACAACTTTCCAATATGGTAGACCAACAAATTTGTGTTATGGTTGGGAAACTGAGCCCAGAGAAGTCATGAGTTTGACCCAAGTTCATATATACTGTGAGTCCCATGTACCAACTGAGATCAGTTTAATCTGTTGCAAGTGACTACAAACCCAATACGCACTAGCTTAAGCAGAAATGATCATTTAATTTTTTTTATTTTTTATTTTTTTGGGTCAGGTCGTGGAGCCTGAACTCTGGGTCTGGACACTGTCCCTCAGCTCTTCAGCTCAAGGCTAGCGCTCTACCACTTGAGCCACAGCGCCACTTCCGGCTTTTTTCTTTTTGCTTATGTGGTGCTGAGGAATCAAACCCAGGGCCTCATGCATGCAAGGCAAGCACTATACCACTGAGCCACCTTCCCAGCCCAGAAATGATAACTTAAATGTTTAAAAGAGAAGTTAGAGTTTTAATGTAGTAGAAAAGAACATGTAGCATTTCTCGAGTACATAGGTGAAAGCTCATTGGTTCTGATGAGGTTGCCTATCCATCTCTGGGCCAATCACAGGAGATCAGGGGAATGTGCTGTTCTGATTGGTTCCCAGCCTGAAAGCACATACTAGAATCAACTCAAGCAGAGTGCAAGGTTCTCCTAGGGGCTGGGAAAGTTTTTGTTGTTGTTGTTTGGTTGGTTTTTTGTCTGTTATGGAGCTTGAATTGTGAGCCTGGGCGCTGTCCCTGAGGTCTTCAGTTTAAGGTGAGTGCTCTACCACTTGAGCAGCAGCACCACTTCCAGTTTTCTGGAGAGTCTCACAGACTTTTCTACCCGGGTTGGCTTTGATTTGATCCTCGACCAACAGATCTCAGTCTCCTGAGTAGCTAGGATTACAGGTTTGCACTGGCATCTGGCTTGAAAGTCTTATATTTGATCTGCATGTTGAAACACAAGGACCCCTGGAGGGCATCATGCTCTATATGAGTTCTCTGGAAGTTATGCAGCTATTTATTTACTGGACAAGCTGGAGTTGAGTAAGATTTATCTCACCTTGACAACTATGTATGTTTATCTTTGGATGAATTCTCCAAAGGAATTTCAGTGGCCACCATGAACACTTCCAACCCATTTTATGCTGAGACTTCCCAATGTTTCCCTCAAAGGGAAGATTAATACAGAAATAGACAGGGAAAGCACTACCTACCTCATGATTCAGAGAAAGTCACAGACTGGCTTATGAAGGTCAGACCTCAGTCCTGAATGTCTTGCTGACTCACTCTGGAACAAATTGTCTTTCATTCTGGATTTTACCAGTACTTCAGTTCAGAAAAGGGGCTGGAAAAAGGCTGGCACTGGTGGCTCATGCCTGTAATCCTACCTACTCAGGAGGCTAAAATCTTAGGATTGTGGTTCAAAGCCAGCCTGGGCAAGAAAGTCTGTGAGACTCGTATCTCCAATAAACTAATCAGAAAGTCAGAAGTGACTTGAGCTGATGAGCTGAGGTACAGCACCCAGGCCCAGAATTCAAGTCCCATAACTGACAAAAAAGGAGGGGGGGTAGGGACTGCATGATCTCCTAGGTTTCTCTTCGGTGCTAAGTGTCTATGAATTAATGTTAGGACTGATGTCAAAATGAAAGGAGGCAGTTAATAATATGTTCTTACAGAGTTTAGTGTGTCTAAATTCTCAGCTCTACTACTGACTGACTGCACAGCTGGAAGTTACTTAAGTTCTTCTAAAGAATGGGACAGTAACCTCATTAGTCCTAATAATCCTACCTCAACAGGCTAAATGCCAATATGGGAAATACTTAGCACAGTATAGTACTAGGTAAGTTATTGCTGTATCAGTTAGGTCATATTGGAGCCTGCCATAGATGATGGGTACGGTGTTTGGGTTGTCTGCACCATGAAGGTTGAGGGAAAGGTTAAGTGGTAATAATAGGCTAAAAACAAAACAAAACTGGGTCTTTTTTGTTTTTTGGGGTTTTTTTGGTGCCAGGCCTGGGGCCTGGGCACTGTCCCTGAGTTTTTGTTTTTGTTTTCTTGCTCAAGGCTAGTGTGCTACCACTTAAGCTGCAGCTCTACTTCTGACTTTTTGGTGGTTAATTGGAGATAAGGGTTTCCTTCCCAGGCTGGCTTTGAATTATGATCATCAGATCTCAGCCACCTGAGTAGCTAGGATTACAGGCAGGAGCCCTTGGCACCTAGCTTTAATTTTTTTTTTTTTAAAGTAGATTGGCTTCTAAGGGTAGATATTTATATTAGCTTTTTTTTTTTAACTTGGAAAATACTAGTATATTGAGAATGAAGTCCTGATTTATTTCTCAGGCTTTAAGAGTACTTTCTAAAATTTCAGAAAGTGAATTTAGCATTGATCACCCATTCCAGCTGTACCCATCGTGGAATGTACTAGATGGCCAAATGAAGACACATTCTGGGTTGCATCAAAGGGTAAATCTCCCCTTGAGGGGGAAGTTTGCAGCACAGTGGTAGATTATCTGGAAGATATTTCTTAGGCTAAGAGCTGGGATTTCTTGAAATGACCCATCCCAGCAGCTTCTGTCTTCTCCCATAATGCTCTGCTTCAAAGTATGGCTGCCTTGAATCTCTTTGAACTTGTGGAAGGGAAGGGTCTGAAGAAGCCCTGAGTAAGTGTCCATCGAACTCACCTAATACTCTGAATCATCCAGCATGCTTTCACAAAGGGCATGACTACTGAGACACATCCTTCGAGATTCTAATTGAGTAACTTCCACTCAGAAACAGGGAATCTGAATATTGTGTAGCATAGTAGATGAGTTTAAGGTCTGTCTAGCCCAAGTCACTGTTTGCCTTCCTTTTTCTGCCTCCTTATAACTTAAAGGAAACACTGAACATTGAATCTCAAAGATAAGAAGACATTTTTTCAATGGTGTAAAAATAGTTCTTGAACTCACCTACCTTTTCAAACACAGTGTGCCCTTTGCTTTAAAAAGCTTCGTGCTGGGGCAGCCCATTAAAAGGCTAACCATTCCCCAGTCCCTCTCGACCTTGACATGGAGAAGTTCTTTCTCTTGTATCACCTTCAGCACAAGCATTGTCATCTTCCTTGGGCATTGTCTTCACAGACCCTCCCCCAGAGACCTCTGCCAAAAAGATCCGCATGTTAGTTCAGGGAGAGGAGCAATAATGTTCCTGGGAGGAAAAATCCTCCTAAAATTGTAATAGCAAAACATCAACATCTAAATATACCCACCATGATGAGTCTTCTATTTTTGAACTATTATATTCACTGGAGAATCCAGAGTTCTTAGTGTACTAAGCTGGGCTGAAATTAGACTACAGATATTAAAAGCAATTAATGTTCTGCTTTTTATGTTTGTGTATTTAAGTTTCACTGTACAGTCAGTTAAAAGGCCTTCAGAAGAGATCCCGAGAATCATTTTCAATCAGCAGAATGAAAGCTGTTGCCTTTTGTGATCTGGCTAATAAACGACGTGTCAACTCTCTCCTGTGTCTCTGTGTTCTATTCATTAACTGCTGTGGCTCTAAATGAAATAACGGCAAACTGTTCCACCTCTGAGCCCGTTTGTTTAAAATCTGCAAACCTTTATTATTAACACTATTTAATTATGAGAATGTCTGCCACAGAGAATTCCAAATCCACCCTCTCCTTTCATCATTAGTAACAGGGCAAAAACGAAACACTTCCCACAATGAAGGGTTCATATCTCAGGCTTATATAGAAGCTGCTTAAAGGCTACCCTTAGAAAAATCAATTTTATTAAAGTCCTTCAAGCACTAAAGGGACTTGCATGCAACTAAGCAATTTTAAAAACATGTCCACGAGCCGTGACTTTTTGATTCATGTTTTTAGTGGGGTTATTTTTGAGTCTTTCCAATATGGTCTCCTTCAGTGGGGTCAAAAGTGATTTAGAGTTGGGGCAGGCAGGAAGAAGGAAACATGTCCTTACCTCAATTTCCATCAGACTTGGGGGTTTGGAACAGGCTGTGCTGAAAAGATGTGTGACAGCCTGAAGAATTCACGCAGGTGGGAGAAAGGAGGCAGAGGCAGGGGAGGGAGCAAGGAAAGGCATCTTTTTTCTACTTTCCATTTCACTCTAAACTCTGTAACACAACAACTCTTGGGCAGCATAAAGTAAGGAAAGGTATACCAAGTAGATATATTTCATCACAATGAATGCATGAAAAGACTTTTATTCTCTTTAAGTAGTTATATAAAGGGATTTCAATTCAAAATAACATTTTAAATTGTTTAAATTAATAGTTAAGGATTGTTCTAAGCAACCCACCAGAGTGGGCTCCGAAGGTTGCACGAACCATCTTTGCATTCCCGTATTCTATTAAGCTTTTCAGAATCATGTTTTATTTGCTTATTTGTTTGCCAGTTTCAGGTTTGAACCCAGGCCCTTCCAATTTCCCATGGCTTTCTTGCTTTCTAATGCTCTACCACTCGAGCCATACCTCCATCCCAGTTTTTTGGTGGGTTAATTGCAGATGGAATCTCATGGACTTTTCCTAGGCTGGCTTTGATCCTTGACCCTCTGGATCTCGGCCTCCTGACTAACAGGGAGTGAGCCACCAGTACTTGGAAGAATCAGATTTGTTCAAATCCCTTGTTTGGCAATTCACTGCCTGCCTCCCTACAGTCTATGCTACTGCTTGCTTTTTTGTGTTTTTCTTTCAGTTGTGGGGCTTGAACTCTGGGCCTGGACACTGTCCCTGAGCTCTTCAGCTCAAGGCTCACAGACTTTCCTGGTTGGGCTGGCTGGATTACAGGCATGAGCCGCTGGCACACGGCTACAGCTTGCTTTTGTCTTTGAACTTACCTGTTGTTGTTTTTTTTTCCTGTAGCTTCTTCTGTCTTTTCCCCTTTGAAAAGTCTTTAGATTGTTGAGGGCAGATCCGGAACCCATTTCCTAGAACCATGAAGCCATTTATTTGACCTTTCATTGCTGCCTGACTTGCCTCTTGATGCTGTCTGCCACTGCTCCATCCTTTTGGAAACTCTGGCAGGATGAGGCTTAGGTCCTTTGGGTGTCCAGAAGTCCTTGGTCAGAGCTGAGGTTCCAAATGGTTGATGAGCCTTGACAATGTATGGGTCCCTCTGCTTTCTTAGTATGTGAGTAGACGGTCACATAGAGTTGAAGAACAGGCTTCCACTCCAAATGGCTGAGTCTAGATCCTGGGCTTGCCTGTTCTGAGCTGAGCGGTCTTCACAAGGTGGAGGCCTTGTGTGATTCCGGTCCTTAACCTGGTGTGGAGTTGTGGGGAGGAGGCTGAGCTTTGCCCAGCACACCAGCCTTGTTTGAAGGTAGACTTTGCTGCATTTCTGTGTCTCCTTGGGCTTTGGCTCCTTCTTGAACAAAATGGGGATGGTCAAATCCCTTCTGTAGTGTGGCCCCTGGGTCATTTACATAAGTTCTATAAATGGGCTCTGGTAATGACAGGCACATGGTGGCTAATGTTTGCAGGGTGGGTTGGGGTTCAAGGTTCCTGTGTAGTTTAGGTTTCAAGGTAAAAGCAGAGTAGAAAAGCCAGGGTATTTTGAGGCTGACTCTATGGGTTTACCAAAGACCTTTCACATCTCAATTTTATCATCTTTGAAATGGGTACACTTTGTACTGGTGCTCAACGTTACTGTACATCCAACATAAAATAATAGAGCTACAAGGAATATGTAAGCACTCTGCAAATTACTCAAGATCTATCTAAAAAAGAAGGAAGGAAGGAAGGAAGGAAGGAAGGAAGGAAGGAAGGAAGGAAGGAAGGAAGGAAGGAGGGAGGGAGGGAGGGAGGGAAAGAAGGAAGGAAGGAAGGAAGGAAGGAAGGAAGGAAGGAAGGAAGGAAGGAAGGAAGGAAGGAAGGAAAGGTATACCAAGTGGATATATTTCATCATAATAAATGCATGAAAGGACTTTTATTCTCTAGGAAGGAAGCCTAGGAAGGAAGGAAGGAAGGAAGGAAGGAAGGAAGGAAGGAAGGAAGGAAGGAAGGAAGGAAGGAAGGAAGGAAGGAAGGAAGGAAGGAAGGAAGGAAAGATATGAGGAGGTCTTGATGCTGACCCAGTACCTACCTCTGTAATGAAGAGTTGGATGATCCAAATCCTTGCCTCTAACCTTAGCCAAGTAATAAACTGAATGGTGTAATAAGAGATTTCTATAGAGCTGGCACTCTAGCCAAGGCAGGCACTTTGCAGGGTAAGCCATTAATTTGTAGAAACAGCTGCTGGGAAAGGCATTATTCTACTCCTTGCTTACAGATGGGGAAAACAAGGATCAGAGAGGGGAGGTGATTTGCTCAATGCCACACAGCCAGTGGGACAGAGCTGTGCTTGAAACCCAGGCTGTCTTCTTCTTTGCTACTGGCAAACTATTTCCCTGTTCTGGGTCTCCTTTTCTGGCTTTCTTTTCTCAAGATGAGCATGTACTTTTACCCTGAATCCTCCTTAGATCCTGGAAGGTTCTAGGGATACAGGGGCAGAGGAGGAAAGGTATTTTAGAAATAGGGTCAGGCAAAGCCAAGAGATGCTGGACTCTATTTTCATGAAAACCCAAAGATTTTTGGTTGTCAGATTATTGATACAATTATATAAAGTTCCCTTCTTGTTTTGAACATTTCAGGTAAAACCCCCACCCCATCCCTGGTCTGTTCCATCTTATTTTTCAGTTTTGTATTTATGTCTTTAATGAGACAAATTTATTTGGTTAGAGAGAAAGAGGGAGAGAGAAAAAGAGGTAATGCTCTAACCTTGCATGTTATAAATAGTTCATCAGGTCCATCCCTTACAATTTCATTAAGCCATTATTAATTTCCTGACTTTATTGGAAATACCTCCTTTATCACACAAATGACATATGTAAATTTGACTTTGTTTCAAACCTTGTTTTAATCTCACGGTGTCTTCCTGCTTGTGTTTCAGATACCACAATTGCTGTTGCTAGTTGAAAACAAATCAATACCTAATGCCCGCCTGTTAATAACGTCCCAGATGGAGAGCATTGTCAAAGGCAGCACGGACTCCTTAACACCCGGGCTTTGAGCGGTGGGCAGCGCTCCATCGGAGCAGCTCAGTGGTCTTTCTCGGCTGTCAGTGAAAACACAGTGCTTGCCAATGAGTCATTGGACTTGTTCTCCAAATGGCTGGTGGGAAAATTTGACGAACAAGTTCAGGGGAATTTTTCACAGAGACTTAAGCGGGGGCTCTCACAGAGCTCTGTCCTCCATGTGTACCTAGTGTTGGCCATGCTGGGCCAAAGCAACTGCTTTTGTGCATGGAAAAGTCCTTGTGGTCCTGGGAATGTTTGGTTCTGAACCTCAACCTTAGTGCTCTGGGTGTCCTTTCTGGAGCAGATACACAAGGGAATTGCTGAGTCCTCTTGGGGTTGGGAGCCACTGGAAGCAATATGACATGCAAGGATGCAACTTGACCTTGAACTCACAACCATTCTCCTGCCTCAGTCTCCTAAGTGCAGGAAGCATTGGGATGGATTATAGACATCCATCATCACATAGCCATCATTTCTTTCTTTCTTTTTTTCTTTTTTTTTTTTTTGAGTAACTTTGGACCAATCATTGATTGCTCCGACCCATTTCTTTTCTTCTTTTGTGAACTGGAAATAATTCCAACCCATCTTTTATGACTATGAAGATGGAGTACAGGGACGAATGTGTGAGCATAATACTTCTGACATAGCCTTTTAAACAAATGATAGTTATGAGTACTAACACTGGATCCTGATTCTTTTTGTAGATAAAATGTTGAATACCAGATTGTTTTCCCCCTTCTACTTATCAATCTGGAAAGAAGTCTGATGGGTCAGTGGCCTTCCAAAAGTTGTTGAGAGATATGGAATCCTTCAAGCACCAATAATGAAGAATGAGTTGGGTAGAGACTGGTTCCTAAAAGCTACGTGGTGAGTGTTATTTGTGTAGTGGGAGTTTTCTATGAGAGAAGAGGGCAGTGGAGATGGAGACGCTCTACTTTATAGCAGCATCTTTCCTGTCTTCATTATGTGGCCAATTCCAGGATAGACTCCACCTCCTGGAGAGAGAGTCTTGTGCTAGGGAGCAATGGATTTCCATATTCCCTTGGGAACCTTTTTGCTATACCAAGAGATGATGAGATGAAATGTCATTGTAAATCCATCAAAATAATCATCGCCTCTCCCTCTCTTCACTGTGAATACTTCCATTCTCTTTGAACTTGCTGAGTTCCTACAGAGAAAGGTCTTGTCAAGTTCAGCATGACCTCTGTGTGGTGAAATCCCACCCTGAAGTGGCAAACTTCATCGAACTCGACCTCTCCTCTGTGTCTGCTGTGCAGAGCTGATCATCATCCCCTTCGGAAAGTGAGGGTCTTCCTCACCCCTCAGCTGCTGTGACATCACACATCCCTGGATCCTCATCTCATCTCCGTGGAAACCCTTTCTTAACTGGAGGTCTTCGGTTATCTTCTGTTATCCCCAACCATAAATACTGAAGCATCCCTGGGCCGAGTCCTCACCTCTTCCTTTCCTCTGCTCATCTTTCCTCCCTTCCTCTCTTCATTCTTGCCTTCTGTGCTTGCATCCTAGCCTTTGATTTCGCTTCTCCTCTTACTATCCATCCACTCTCACGGATGTTAACTCCCATCAATATGCATCTCCAGAGGAGGCTTGTATCTTACATGTCAGCTAATCTATTGAATTGTCTACTCAACATCTCCACATAGGTGTCTCACGGGCACCTCAAACTTCTAAGACTCCCAAGCCAAATTCCTACTGATCTAGGGCCTCGTGACCACGATCATTCTTTAGCACTTAGCAATGATAAAGTGGCTCCTGCTTTCATTCTTGCCGCCTTCTTTTGTAGAACTAAGATTCTGAATTGTCCTGCCAAATTTAACTCTTCTCAGGTTGCTTTCCAAGCCAACCCTCTGATGGCTTCTTTCTCGTACTTGAAAGGGAAAAAAACCAAATCCTTATAATGACTTCTATAAATGATCATTCTCATCTTCCCTCTTTTACTCCCATCCACTGTCTCCTTCCCTTAGCCTGCTCTCTACACACTTGCATCCCTTTGGCTCCCGTCTCAGGACCTTTGTGCTTGTTGTCCTCTCTGCCTAGATTGCTCTTCCATCGGATTTACACGCGGGTAAACCTTCTTGCTCTCAAGTCTCTGCTCAGATGTCATCAAGGCCATCTTTGACCACCATTTGTAAACCACCTTTGTCTTCCTTGACCTCTCTGTACTGTTCAGTCCCCCCCTCCCTTTTTTGTAGTTTATCAGAATGTATTTCTCATCCTACTGAATGCAGGTGGACCCTGAGGTATGTGCCACCATGTCTACTACCATATATTTTCCGAGCAAATAGAGCTGTCTATGCTTATAAATAAATATTCGTTGAGTGACAGAATAAATGAACAAACAAAGCCTAGCAAGAACAGATTCCTAGGAAGATGCTGTCTGCCCAGTTCTTCTTCCTGCTGGGGTGGGAGGGATACTCACAGTCCCCAATCCAAGGACTTGCTACAGCTGCCACATCTCCAAGGGGCACAGAAGAGAGCAGAGCATGCTCTGTGGCCCCCGACCCCATCCGTCCCTGGGCCCCCGAGGCCTTGATCCTTGCTATAGACTGGCAGGCATTTTGGACAAGAGTTCCTACAAAGGAGGTAGAGCCATTTGACAAAGGAGACCAAAGCCACGCTGGCTGCTGCCCTGAACTGCCGAGTCTGCTGTCCTCGGTTTGTAGAGGATTTGTCTGGACTGATTTCCTCCGGGGAAACAGTAATGAGTGTCAGCGATTACTCTTTCAAGTCAAAACACTATCTTTATCACAGGGCGCTCAGGCACTGGCTCTGAGCGGCTGGTGGGAGGAGAGACAGTCCAGAACTCAGAACTCGAGCGTTGTGGCTTCAGGATGCCTTAGAGGCCTGGAGCAGGATAGGGTTGGGAGGAGGCTCCAGGCTTTGTGGGATCCCATCTTGAGATATAAGACCATCCTGGAGCTGGGAGCTTGGGGAAGCAAGCCAAGCCACACAGGGCTGGTTTTACGCTTTTAGTTCTGAGATAGGAATCATGGGGGAAAATTCTCTGCATTTGTGGAATCATAAATTTTTTAAAGTCTCTTGGCTCCACTTTTAAATTTAGTGCCTGAATAAAATGTTGGCTTAAGCTCCATATTCGATTATTAAAAACCATCCGAAGGCCTGGGAGACGAGTGTTTATACATCTGCCTGCTCATTTGAAGACACACGCACATCAAAACGTGGCTCTCTCAGGCATGGGGCTTCATGGAAGGAGGGTCCAGGGGCCCCAGGGCCATGGTGAGTAAATTAGGGAATTGCATTTCCAAGGTCTTTACTTAAACTCTTGTTTTGCCATATGAATTTGTAAGCATTCATCTGATTGATTTGTTTCACCTTGATTTTTTTAGGACACCTGTGAATGCATACATACCAATATGTGAAAGAAGGCAAAGCCTTTAATTAAATGATGAAAAGGCATGTAATTCATTAAAGGAAGATAAAAATGATAGTAACAGACCCTATGGGAGTGCAAAGCAGGGGGTCAAAGGCGACCTGAAATTGATACGTCATTTTTGTTTCTTTTTAGATCTCTATTCCTTACTGTTTTTACTCAAGGCTGGTGCTCTACAATGTAAACCACAGCTCCATTTCTGGCATTTTGGTGGTTAATTGGAGATAAGTCTCATGGACTTTTCTGCCCAGGCTGGCTTTGAACGGCCATTCTTAGATCTCGGCCCCTCCTGAATAGCTACAATTACAAGTCTGAGCTGCCAGTGCCTGGCTAATTGTGGTTATTCTTAAGGAAGCACTTGATCCTACCAGACAATCTAGAACCTAGAGAAAAATAATGCAAATCTGAACAGGCAAATGAGTGTATTTGTCCCACCCAGAGCTGACTTTCAGCATGTGGAAGGATCTGTGTCAGGAAGACACTCTTGACATTTCCAAGTCTCTTGCTGAGCATTCCTGTGAGTGTTTCTTTTATACACAGGGCAATAGTTTTGGATTCATGGCCAAACTGATGAGAGATCCTTTCCTCTAAATAAAAATCAACCATAAAATACTCTGGGGAGTAACATGTTAAAAGTGTCCATTTTGGCCACTTTAAAAACATTTTTCAACCATCTGCACATTTTATTTTTGGTGGATTATGGGTCATAAGAGTCCCGGGCATGATAAATATTTACCCAAATGGTGAGAGAGGAGGAAAAGCATTAACAGAAAAAGGAGAGGCAGAAGATGCTGAGAAAAGAAAATTTCTAGTTTCTCTCTTAAAGGAGCGTTAGTGAAAACTCAGCTTCCTCCCAATGGCTCCATTAGATCTACAAAAATGCTAAAAACACCTGCAGCTAGGCATGGTTGACACAGTATGATAGATTCTTTTTTTTTTTAGAAGTAAAGCTTACCAACAGTGAATCTGAATTTTGGAAACTTTTTCCATGAACTGAACTCTAACAAACAGCAACAAAGCACACATTACAAAATGGAAAAACACATGCCATTAACTGGAAAAAATATATATTTTTAATGTTAAATGATTCTCACGGTAACACCCCCAGATAAGAATGTGTAGTAGAATGTGTAGGTGTCTTTTTTCAGATTGCCCCAAGGTATCATAAGTTTTCCAGAGAGCACGATTGTTTTATTAAGGACATGAAAGGTCAATCAATCCAGCTTCAACTTTAAAAAGAACAAACAGGGCTTTGAGGGGTGTTTTGTGCCTATAATCCCAGCCACAAAGGAGGTGGAGGTCGGAGGATTGTGGTCTAAGGTTGGCCCCAGACAAAAGCAACAAGGCCCTACCTGGAAAATAAAGCAGAAATGAAAGAACTAGGAATGTGGCTTTCGTTGTAAAACTCCTACCCAGAAAGCCCAAGGCCCCGAGTTCAAACCTCAGTACCACCAAATAAAAGAAAAGGAAGACTTGAACAGGGGACTTGTGGGTGAAGAAGAAGAGAGTTCACCGGCAGCACAATTACTTTGCAGAACTAACCAAGAAAAGACCTTGGCACCAGCCCCAACCCTGGGGCCTCCTAAAGCTCCCAAGGACCCTGCTTGGGGCTGCTGCAAGAGCAAGCATTACCTGCTCCCTGATCTATCTGGCCCACTTAGAAGGTGATAACATGAGGACCAGGCAAGGTCTGGGGGTGGAAGGCACTCAGGGCCAACACCCTACCAGCATCTCTTCAATTTCTTGCTTTGAGCGTTGACTTTATCATTGTTATTTATCTCCATAGCAACTCAACCCTTTCTGTGTTTGCAAAGCCAAGTCACAATGAGAAAGACTTGACTCAAATATGAGTATCCTTGTGCTAAAGTGGATTCATAACTCTGGGTCAGCAGGGGTGTGCAGGGCCCCTGGTCCCAACTCACCTGATCCCTCCATCTTCTCAAGGAGGTCTTTCCCCTTTAATGCTTCCTCCGTGGGAGGTTGATCACCCCCTCCTAACATTTGAACTCTAAGAATCTTTCATACAGCCAGCACCTGTATAGTGACTCACCCCTGTAATCCTAACTACTCAGGATCACAGTTCAAAGCCAGCTTGGGTAGGAAACTCTGTGAGGCTTTTATCTCCAATTAATCACTAAAAAAAAAAAAAAAAAGCTGGACATGGAGGTATGGCTCAAGTGATTGAGTGCCAGTCTTGAGCAAAAGAGCTAAAGGACAGTGTCTAGGCCCTGAGTTCAAGCCTCAGTATTGCACCCTCCACTAAGATCCTTCCTCCAAGGCCTGGTTTTTGTGGGGCTCCCAGGAGGCTAAGCGGTCCTATCTCCCTGGAGTCATCTTCGGCGTGTCTTTTTGTGTTTTCAGTCCCTAGGCTCACTGAGCTCGCCGGTGGAAAATAAGACTCTTGTGCCTAATGGTTTGGATGAAAGTTTCTTGCAAAGAATCCTGACTTTCATTGGCTTGACCCAGATTTCCTGCGGAGGCCGGCAGGGAGAGCTGAGGCCACAAATTTAGTGATGCTCAGGCTGGTCAGGTGTGAGTCAAATCTCTACCAGGAGGTGGCGCTGGAGTCAACTTCTCCTGAAACACAGTAGCCCAAGAAGGCGAATCGCTCAGAGGAAAATGGAAGCTTTGGTCTTAGGAGGGAGAGATCATGGAAGCTGGTCTTCCAGCTGGTCTTCCAAGGGCAGACAGAGCAGGTGAAAAGCCCAATGCAGGACTGAAGAGTCCTGGCTTCTGATCCAGGTGGCTGACACAGGCGAGTCTTGGAAGGTTCTTGCAGAGCTCAGGAATGATTAGGTGGGCTGCTTGTCCGGCTCAGGAATCTTTTGTAAACACAGATCGAGTCAGCCTCCCCTTTGGGCTTTTGCTAAAAGCTTTTTCTCACAGCGTCCCTCGCTTTAGCACCACCAGTCAGGGCTTTCGGGTTGTCACCACATTGTTCAGAAGGGAAGTGGATTCTGACACTTAAATTAGGTTGCTTTAAAAAAAGAATGAAAACAACTAGCTGTTCTCCCTTTCCTTCTTTCTTCCCCCTACTTTGTTCAAAGATAATATTCCTGCTCTGGGACTCATGAGAGCCTTTGGGTGCTAGGCACACATCGTGGGGACGGGCAATGAGTAGCAGGCAGGCCCCAGAGAGAATCCTTGTTAGAAAGCAGCTGGCTCAGGGGCTCAGGAAGCGCTCTAATGAGAAGTGAATACAGCCCAGATGGTCAAAAAATAGGGGTCCTAGGAGAGTGGCTCCTGCCCCTGTGGAAATCTATTTGGGGAACAGGATAAACATGACTGAGATCCCTTAATCACCAAGGACAGAATGTTAGGGTCTGACAGACATCACACCTAGAATCTATATCTCCAACATTGCCACAACACTAACCAAAATAAAATCTGGGGGGAAATATCTCCACATATACAATTGCAGCATTAGCATCTCAATTATATTACATTCTTTTACAAATGTTTCAGCCAAGGCAAATATCCCAATAGGAAAATAGTTCACAGCCTGAATTAAGGATGCATTTTAAATCGATGAGTTGTTGTATTTGAGGCCTATTTAAGAAGGTAAGGTGTTTGTTTGTTTGTTTGTTTTGTCTATGTTTTGGTGGTGGGGATGAAGCCCAGGGCCTTGAATAAGCTAGGTGAGCACTTTGCTTCTGAACTAGGCCACAGCCTTTAAGATAAAGGTATTCCAATTGGGATCACACACTCTTCACAGTGCTCAGGAGGGGATAAGGGGTCCATTGCTTTGCTGGTGGTTTTTTTTGGGGGGGTGGGGAGAAATTTCTATCATAGACTTCAAAAATATACATGGCTATTGATCCAGTTCATATTTAGGATTTATCCAAAGATATCAGAAAGATGCATGAAGATTTATAGAGAAGAGTAATCACTGGAACTTTAATGTACTAGCAGAAAGTTGACAAACTGGTGTTTCCATTATTCAGAGAGTGGTTAAAAGAGTTACAGAAAGCAATATTTTGGAATAATATGATTATGTGAGAAATATTTATTTACTTTATATTTATAGGTAAGTTATGAAATGGCACATAGATATATGTACATGTGTATCTATGTACATATATTGCACATATACTATGCACATTTACATACAGATATATGCTTGTTGGAAAAAGATTAGAAAGAATAGCCTGAATATTAATTATGGTTATCTCTGAATTTGGTATGATTAGTGATTTTTGGATAAATTTTTCTCTATTTTCTATGATTGCAAAAATTATGCTGGCCATAGCTACTCTGTGTGTGTGTGTGTGTGTGTGTGTGTGTGTGTGTGTGTGTGTGTGTATGTGTGTGTATGCCAGTTCTGGGACTTGAACTCAGGGCTTGGGAGCTGTCCCTGAGCTTTTTTTGCTCCTGGCTATTGCTCTACTGAGCGAGCCATAGCTCCACTTCCAGATTCTTGGTGATTAATTAGAGATAAGTGTCATAGATTTTCCTGCTGGGCTAGCTTCAAACTGTAATTCATAGATCTCAGCCTCCTGAGTAGGATTAAGGCACGAGCCACTAGTGCTCAGCTCATGGCTACTCTTTATTAAGGATTGATCATATACTAGGCACTGCACAATTTCGGTTGTTTTCTGCTATTGGGGATTGAACTCAGGGCTTCATTTACCATTAAGCTAAGTTCCTCCAACTACAATCCTCAAGATCTCCACCTCCTGAGTAATTGGAATGAAAGGGGTAAGTCACCTTGTATACTTGTTTTTTTAGAGTATGCCGTAGTTCTTCACACGAATATGTTGTAAGATGGCGTTATAACTATACCTCCTGTACAGATGAGGAAAACAGGAAGTGTGGTCACTCAAAGCCCATGCCCCGCTTCTAGCCCATGCCTTTTGACACAGGAGGCCAGAATTAGGGTCTGGTTAAGAGTCAGCCTGGCATGGAGCTGGCATGGAGAGGGGAGGTCAAAGGAATGGGAGAGCCCTCCACCTGTGGCAACTTTGGGCACATTGCTTACTCTCTCTGGACCTTAATTTCCAGTTTCCCTGATGCGCCATGATTCTGCTCATGAAAGAGTAGAATCGCCATAGCTCAGGGACATTCCCGGGATTGGGATAACAGAAGCCTTTTTTTCTTCAAGTCTTCAGCAGAATGTCTAAGTGTACTTGAAAATCCTCAGAGCCCTCTGATGTACAAATGATGGAAGTGTGCGTTCATTCATTTGTGCGTTCATTCCTACAGCTTGGTTTCCGTGGGTCCTATTCACTTGTGTGTTCTCATCTGGCCTCCCACAAAGGATCTGCTGGGTAACCATGAAGTGACTTTTTGAATTCTGGAGAAAAATCACCCTTCATTTGATCACAAGTGAGTTTAATCACCTCCCATGCCTCTCCCCTTTTAGAGAATCTGTTGAACAGGAAGTGACCTCTGTTGGCACCACCCCTTCAGATGATATTGACTTTGTGCGTATCCAGCCTGGTCTTGATCCATTACTGGGGTCCATGCATGGTTACCATGGCTGTATAAATTGGGGTGGGAGAAGAGAAATCTGGACAGAAGTTGTCCCAGGGGAGATACATACCCCAAGCAAGCAGGGGGGTGTGCAAGCCCCATGCTCAACCCCCTTTAGCACCTTAGTGAAACTAGGAATGATATAGAGTTGGTTCTCCATAGACATTTGGCAAGCAAATAATTATTTCAAGAAGCATCACCGAGGTCTACCTAGAAGAGCTGGGCTATGAGACAAACCCTAGACACCAAACAGCGGGTGTGGGCCCCCTTGCCTGCTTCCTGTTTTTTCCATCCAGCCGTACACCTTTTCCCAGGATGACCTCATCTATGCATGTGCTCAATTTCAGTGACTATCTTTGCTCAAGCCTCTCACCATGTCCCTGCCGTCCCCTCCCTTTGTCCCTTCTCAGCTGTCCTATTTCTGGTGCTTAATTACAGCCCTGCCATGCAGACAATGACTATGCCATCATTCTCAAAAGACGATTGTGTCTGCTCGCTCTTTTGTCTGAAGCAGAAAGACAGTGAGCCCTTCCTCATCATCAAAGGGCACTGTGTTAGTTAGAAACCATTTCAGAAAGCATTCGTTTTTGAGGGATGCTGACTGCCACCTGCTTGTGAAGGCCCAAAGGGTCCATGCAGCTTCCGATCTACTCTAAGCAGGATGCCTTATTAAATTGATTACAGTGGTTAGACCTGATATCCCCCTGCTCCTCCCTCCTCCATCCCTCCCTCCCTATTAAACAAGTTTTGTTTTATTTGGTGGCTCTTTGTGTGTGTGCATGTGTGTGTGTGTGTGTGTGTGTGTTTGTGTGTGTTCATGACACAAACAGAACTTTCTCCCACCAAGAGCAAACTTAGACTCTGACTAGTCTGTGTGGGAAGGGTGCACAGTTTGTGTGTTCAGCCCGAGATGACCCCTTGGGAGGCAGACACTGTACATACATGTAAAGGACCTGGGGCATACTCTTTCCTAGGCCCTTCAAAGCTGTTCAGGACTGGCCATGAAGGAAATCATTGTGTCCAAAAGGGGTGTGTGGGGGGGGGGGGGGAAACATACAACTGAAAATAAATCTTATATCTAAGACTAGAAAAATATTCCCATTTTATTTATTTATTTTTGTCAGTTGTGGGACTTGAACTCAGAGTCTGTGCTATCCCTGAGCTCTTTTGGTTTACCACTTTGAGCCACAGCTCTACTTCTAGATTTTGAAGGGTTAATTGGAGATAAGAGTCTCATGGACTTTCCTGCCTGGGATGGCTTTGAACTGCAGTCCTCAGATCTCAGCATCCTGAGTAGCTAGGATTACAGGCGTGAGCCATCAGCACTGGGCTAAATATTTCCATTTTAAAAGTCAGCAGTCAGACATTTCATGTCTCATGTGACATGGAGTATGTGTTGTATATCTGATACTGAAATACAAACACTGTCTATTTGGTATTTTACAAGAGGATACAGGTGGAGTCCTGTCCAGCCAGTGGGCAACTCTTGAGAGTCCTTTGGCAATAAGGATTACATTTCTCTCCTCTTTCCCCAAATGCCACCCAGAATGCACTAAGAGGAAGCTTTTGCAGTAGTACGGGAGAGCGTCTTTTCCCTTCTTCATAAATGGGAGAAGTTAAACGCCCCCTGGCAAGAGGAAGATTTAAGAATTAAGATGATGAAAACTTATAAAATCTTTCCAACAGGACGGTAATTGCAGTGATAATCCCCTTTGTTATAGAAGCTACTGTATTATGGGTGACCTTGACTTCCATTATGTACTGCTACCTTTAGCTGGGAATCTATAACTCAGGGGACCATTAATTATCTTGCCATAAGTGCTGGCCAGCATGGGGGACTTTCAGGAAGTGAAGCTCCTTCACTGCTTGCTGGATGGCGTTATCAGTGATTATAGTTCGGCAGCCCATGGTCCAAGCCCCGAGATTATTCCTGCCTTGGATCCAATCACCTCAAACTTTTCTGATCACCCTGACCTCGAGCTGTGGCTTCCTCCAGCTGGTAAAATAAAATTGTGTATACATCCAGTTTAAACACTTCTATTTTACTGCCAATCATATTAATGGAATATGGAGTTTGGTGAAGATAAAACATTGTACTTTCAAATATTTCCTTTTCCCTCCTTGGGGAATATTTTCCCCCTGTTTCCAGTCTTGGCTCGTGGAATGATATATTGTCATCTTCCATCATTTGTTATCATCAGTATGAGAGCATTAATAATCCTTGATTCAGCTCAATAAATGTTGAATAATACTCCCTTGACACAAAGAAGAGGGTTTTTTAAAAATGAAATTAAAGGAAGGTATTTCATTTGACATCTTTTTAATTTTTTTTTGTCTTAAAAGGGCCTAGATCTGTGTTTTAAGTACTCAGCATCCGCTGGAAATTTAATCCTCCGATTTTAATCTCCAGTTACAACCAAACAACTATTGGAAGAACTTCTCAGCAGTCTTGCAGTCCTCAAAGCCAAATTTCCACGCCCCCCCATGCCCTAATTGAATTTAGGGGTCCGTTATGTTTTGCATAGGCCTCCACCCCACATCAATGGTGTGCATTCAAAAAAGAGACTTACGATTAGGATCAGATAAATATGGGCTGCAAATGTGCTGATTTACCCCAGCTTGTAAAACAAAACAATTTACGTAGACAATTTAAACATTCTTTCTAGTTTTTCATAAACCACATCCCTTGGGTGTATAATTGAGATTTCCTTGCCACCCAGAAGATGGGGAGATAGTCCCCTGGGCCTGGTCCCCTCCTGCCTGCCTGCTGGAGGGAGCAGCTTCCTGACCTGCCCAGTGTAGGCCTTGGGAGCTTGTCACATGCTGGACCCTGCAGGCGACGCTAGGGAGCAGGCTGACACCAGGATTATGGATGCCCTGCAGAAAGCAAAAGAGGCAGAAGGGGAGCTGGGTCGCTGGCTTCCTTACTGAGAAGAGAAAAGGGAGCGAAGTCAGTAGAAGAAGGAGGTCAGGCTTTATGCTCAAAAGCTCTGCCAGCCTAGCCCACACTGGCTGCCAGGATCCCTAAAGAAACACAAGAGCAGCCCAGGAGGTGGATTGACTGGGAGGAGGGTGCTCTTTTTCCACTTTGATTCTTCTGTAGCTGGGTCAGGGTGGGTGGGGGAGCAGTTGCTGATCTTTGCCATAGGCCAGGTTGTGGATCTGTCCAAGGACCTGAAACCTCCTTCACCCATCAAAGGACCTGGTAGTAAGCTGTCCCATCCTAATTGTCTATGTGTAGAGGAATGGAGAGAGAAGATGGGGAAGGGAAGAGGGAGAAAAAAATAGAAGAGAGAGGAAAAGGGAGAAGGCAGAAGGGAAGGAAGGAAAGAAGGAAAAGAGGAAGGGAGGAAGGAAGGAAGGAAGGGGAGAGAGAGAGAGGAGAGGAGAAAAGAAGGTTGAAAAGGAGGAAGGGGGAGAGGAGAGGAAGAAGAAGAAGAAAGGAAGAAAGGCAAAAGCAAGTCATTTGGTGGTGAAATGTACCACAATTAAGAGGGATGAATGAGCTTATCAGATAGCATAAGCAGGGGATACTACACAGGGCTCATGAGCCCCATATAAAGCCATATGCCTTTGGCAAGAAGGATGCCCACAGCCTTTAGTCCAGATACCAGGGAAGGAGAAAGGAGAAAGGAGCATGAAGGTGAGCAAAGACAAATGTGTGTTTTATGCTCATTGTTTCACTACACATTATTTTTGGTCTTTTTTTTTTCGTACTGGGCATGGAACCCAGGATGTTGTACTTGATAGGCAAGTGCTTTGCTACTGAACTACATCCCAGCCCTACATGTGGTCTTTACTACAATTCTCCAAGGTAAATATGACTTGAGAACTTAGGAGCTTTGCTTTCTTTCTTTTCTTTTTTTTGTATTTGAAGTAATGTTTTTCTAAGAAAAAAATAGTTGAAATAATGAATGTGCAAACCACTTTGAACACAGCCTAGGCTTCAGGTCGAAGCATCACGTCAGAATCCAGCTCAAAACTTGTGGAAGTCAGTCACCTTTATAATTTTAAATTGCACCATTTGGGTGTAATTGAGTCTCTTTTCTACCCTGCCCATCTCCTTTTAGTCAAATTAAACTTATTGATTAGAGCCCATTAGTATGTAATGGATTGTTAATTTGACTCTTTTTACAAATCATATTTATCTGCACCAATAAAATATTTGGATTTAATATTCATCCGTCACATTTATGGTGATGTTGATTGAGGGCCAAGCAATCTGAGGGGAAAGCGGACACCTCGCCCTTTATTCAGTAAAGGAAATCTACAATTAGCTCTATAAACTCTTCCAAATGGGGAAAAGTTAAATATCAGAATGAAATAAGAGGACAGAAAAGCAACCCCTCCTTTTCTTTTTTTGCAAACTTGAGAGAACTCCTATACAGTGTTTTATGATCTTTAATAAATGGACCAGCCCTGCTATAATGGTTATTTTAAATGTGGCTTGAAAATCCTGGGCAGGAACAAATAACAGATTTTTGGTAAGCATCAGCTGAGCTTGTTGCTTCTTACACTGCTTTCCCTGTCAAGAAAAAAATAGAGCCTAAAGAAAGATCAAATCCTGCCTCTTGTTGTTCATGGAAGGCACTTAGCAGATGGTTGTTTAAAGGAAAAGCATAAATATGTTTTCTGTGTATTTCAAGTCTATTTGAAGTGAATGTTGTAGGTTATATACCTTCCAGAGTTCGGGGCACAAATCCTGAAAACTGCTAGCCTTTATCAAGGGTCTGTTCTCTGCCAGGTTCTTGGACTGATGTTAAAGATATTTAACATCTGCTTGAGCATCAGGCTGAGAGCCGCAAACCAAGATCACTGCTAAGCTTGACTGCTGCACCTCCTATGTTTTCTGGCCTGCCTTTCCCTTGAACAGGAAATGTGCCATCTAAATACATCTAATGCTCAGTGCTAGGAGTTGTAATCTTGACTACGTTGACAATGTGCTTACTTTCTTCTTAACTTTAAAATGTTTATTTTTGTATTTACGTCAGACTAAATGTATATCATTTTATTTTTGTTATTTTTGCTTTCTTGGTTAGATTTTTGCAAGCTACCTCAAACCGTTTTTTTTTTTTTTTTTTTTTTTGGTGTGGGGGGGCAGCAGGCTATATATTTTCAATAAAAAATAAATACATGTTTTTCCTGATCCTGGCCAAATCTCATTACAAAGAGAACCAAGGTACCTGCAGAATTCTTTTGTTACTCAGGGGGCTGTCTATCAATATTGCATAAAGTAAGCACAGAATTCCTTTTACGATTGCAAGGATTTTGGCTTCAAGGTGCTAGAAAGAGAGCCAATCTGTGAAAGCAAAATTTCTTTTTGCAAGATAGCAACAAAAGTGTCTCGCATTGCCAGTAATGGGCTATGACAATATTGGGTCCCCAATCTTTGCAGACAAAAGAGGTTGACATTAACAACCCAGCAAACAACTTTCGTGGGTTTTTTTTTGTTTCTGTTTTGTTTTGTTTGAGATTCATCTTCGATGGATAGCTATATGTAGCCTTATTGTCAAGTTCATGTTGCAGAGCTCAGGAAATTTCCAGTTGTAACTTATCAGCCATCTATCAGGAAGCAAGATGCTTTAAACATGACTTGTTTAAACTCCCCGCAGTTATCTGCTGTGATTGTATGTTCTTAAACTCCTGTGAAATTACCTAATTTTTGAAACTGTGATCTTTATTTTTAAAAAATATTGAATACCACCATAATTTTTTCCTAGTAGCAAACCAGTCCCCTCTGTAAGAAATCATTATTCTAGATTCTAGAAGAGTCCATATTAAACCAGGATGTGGAGAGAGAGAGGAAATAGAGTAAGCACATCATAAGCACACGGCTAAAAGTCATGTAGTAATTCTTTTCTGTTCGATTTTCAGGGAGAGATTTTCACACAAATATGTCTTCTCTGTGACGGAACGGTTAATATTCCAGAGAACAAGGGAAAGATTCCTTTTTTTTGGTTTGTTTCTTTACATAGACCTCACAAAATACTTATTCTTTGGTTGCATAGTAAATTAAAGGACTGGAAGTGACCTTACACACTCACCAAGTTTCTTCCAACTATCACCAGGCTGCTTTCTCATATGTGGGCCATGGATAATAATATTATTAGGATTCATTGTGTGTGGAGCAATTGTGCTATCATTTTAGTTGTTATAGGAATTGAGCAATAAGGCAAAAGCATGTATAAAATAATGTAATGATTTATACCCTAAATTGTAGTCCTTCAGGAAAAGCTGTTTTATAAACCACACAATATTTGGCCTCTAAGATATTTAGCACAGCCTAAGGTACTAAATACTATGAGATTTATAAATATATTTTTTAGCAGTTAAATTACTGTAGCTTTGGAAATCACCTATAGTCTGTGAGACTTGAGGTTGGAACTTGTTTTTTCCTTTTAGAACTTGAATGCTCTTCAGTCTGGTGGACGCACAAGTTGGGCGCTTACTGGCAGATCAGAAGGATTTAACTTAATTCCGCCATAATGAATTAATTCTCTCAGTGACACTGTTTTCATTAGAGATTTAATGACATCACCTTCGCCAAGATGCAGGAATGCACCACCTGGAGTGACCCTGAACTGTCTAAAAACTAATGTAGAGAAATGCTGTTGCTTGATATCTATGAATATTCCAGCTGCAGCTCTGGGTCCAGGGAACATCTATTATTTTGAGTAGCTGAGTTAAAAACAAAACCCCTCACACTAGGGAGGAAATTGGATTCTACATTTTCTTAAAGCAATCTTTAGGACTTTTATTTTACAAAACATGAAATGAAGAAGAAGAAGGAGGAGGAGGAAGAGGAGAAAGAGCAAAGCCCAAGTGTTGCTTTTTGTTTGCATATGTCAGAATTATTATTTTTATGTTAAAAGCATCGAAGGAAAGAGATGCAATCAGAGTCATAATTCAGGATCCAGGTTTCACCAGCTAAGAAAAATGGGGAATGGGTGTAAAAAAAATATTCATGCTGCATTTTTCTACCAGTGTGTTTGATTTCCTTTTGGATCTGTTTATTTTGTGGAATTAGAGGGATGATGCATCCTATTTTTTATAGGCTTGTATTGTTACCCCAGGAATGTTTGGGCAGACGCAAAATTAGAAACAAATTTTCGTGTGTTCTCCAGTGCCCTTCGGGGTCTGAAGGGACAAAGTCTGGTGGTTTGTCATCAAAGTTCCAGGAAGCCACAACAAAACGAAGCTTAGGAACCAAATTGCTCAAAATGGGAAAGAAATGAAAAAAAAAAAAAAAAAAAAAGAAGTACAGCAGATGCTTCTAGACTAAAGTGGAAGCCATGGGAAGAAAGGACCACCAGCCAGGCTAATTGGTCTTGAACAATGGATGTTTACATGAAGAGAGCAGAGAGAGCCCTATTTCTCTCCAGTTCTGTCCTATAGACATTTTTTTCTGGGATTTGAAATTGCTAATTGTAGACACAAAGACACACTTGGCCTAATTTGGCCGCCTCCGCGGAGTCACGGGTGTCCCTGCGTGTCTGGGACGTGTGCAGATGGCTCCTGCTGACTGCAATACAATTGGGAAACACAAATCCTCTATTTGTTTTTCCAGACTATTGAAAGGGGATGCTTGTCAGTGCTCTGGGTGTTGAAATGAGAAATGTGATGCTTAGGGTTGGGGGGGGGGTAGTTTTTGGGGTTTTTTTGTTGTTGGTGGCGGTGGTGGTGATGGTGGTTTTTGTTTTTTGTTTTTTTGGTTTTTTTTTTTTTTTTTTTTTTTTTAGAAATATCCCTTATGCTTAGAGACCAGTAACACTGGCAATTTTGGTGATGAGAAAATTCAGGCAATCAATACTAGTATCAGCTCTGAATTAGTGGCTGCTTTCAGCAAAACAGATAGAATTTCTGATTTCTGTTTGTAAACAGAACTCTTGCTTTAATCAGTTAAGGACTTAAAAACACTGATTTCCAAACATCATTTAAGTACTGCTATATCCAAGTATCCCCTATTATTGCTAGCATTTACCTATTTTTTTCTAAACAGACTTAATTTTTTTATATGCACATCTGTTATTGTCATGTTGATCATCCACAGAGAACTGTATGAGAACACATTAGAAAGAAGAGAATACTTCGGAGGCCTCTCCCACCATTTAAGCTACAGACTTACTTTTAAGAGACAAAATAAAATCAAATACTGGTGGCTCATGCCTATAATCCTAACTATTCAGTAGACTGATAGGTAAAGATCAAAGTTCAAAGCCAGCTGAGGCAGAAAAGTCTGTGAGACACTTATGTCCAATTAGCCACCAAAAAGCCAGAGTGGAGCTGTGGCTCAAGTGGTAGAGTGACAGCTCTGGGGGAAAAAAGACAAGTAAGAGCATGAGGACCTGAGTTCAAACATTAGTCCTAACACTAAATAAAGACATAAACAAATATTACTTGTTTATTTCTTTTCATAAGGAAATTTACATCACCTGCATAAAGAGAAATAAATACATATCGCCTAACACCAGTACAAAATAATCATCAAATGTAATAATTGTTGCTGGTCTAAGACTCTCTGAGTTCCAGTGGATTGTTCTGTGTCAGAAAGGCCTAAAGATAGAGGATTACTGGTACAGCACATCTCTCTGAAAAGCAGAAGGGCAGTTAAAAAAAAAAAAAGAAAGAAAAGAAAAAAGAACTAAAGGATTGTACTTCACTCAAATGCTTACAGAGCCTGCAGCTCCTGGCTGGACCCAGAACCAGTTTTGCCCTCAAGGTGCTATGTCTATTGAATGAGAAAAAATTCACCTGTTAGATCTGATCATATGTGTCTATATTATTTTTTTTCTGGAACTTACATCCTGGTAGGCTGCTTGCCCATCTACCATTTCTGGAGAGTTTAGGTGTAGGCACTGTATGCCATTTTTCTCCTGGGCTGCCATATTTCCTTCTATGGTAATCGCACTTTCCAGATTTGCAAACTAAGGCCAAGCAAAGTCCCTTCAGCCAAAATCCCACAGGTAATAACACAACTCAGGCCGACTACATGGTGTAGGAGGTCTTAATGTGTGTATTTTACAACAAATAATACTCATTTGAGATCAGTGTTCCATTGCATGCCTAATACATTCCTCTTCTGAGAAAGCACCTGCTTTCTCTATTGGCTAGCTACAGCCAGAGTAATGCTGCATAATGAGCCATGGCTAAACTCCATGGCTTAGAATAGCCATCACTTATTATTGCTTATTATACAGCTGTGGACCGACGGCAGAGACTCAGTTCCAGGCCTTTGCTGCTAACATGGCTGCTCTCCAGATGTCTCCTTCATCCTTCTCCTGGAACCAGTGGACTAGGCAGGACATAATCTCCTAAAGCAATGGCAGACCAGTATAGGACACTCCTCACTTCCCAAGTGTGACAACTTCACAAGTACATTTCAGGACCCAACCCATCACGACTACATCTCATTGGTCAGAGCAAGACTCCAGGCTGAGTCCAACGATACGGGACCTATCCAACGAAATAATATGGGAGAACTTCCCTAATCTTGGGGAAGAGGGATGGACATCTTTCTCCAGAGAAGATAGATAAACTCTAAAAAGGATTTTTAGAAAGGATTCTCACTATGTCATATTATAGTCAAAGCACAGTACTAGAAAAGAATTTTCTTAAAAATCTACAAAAGAAAATAGCCAGGTCATATTTAAGGGCAACCCATTAAAGTAACCACAAACTTCTTGTTAGAAATTGTATTGGTCTGATAGATATAGAATGATGTATTTTAAGTCTTAAAAGAAAATAACTGCTACCGAGATTTCTGGGCCCAGCAAGGCTCTTGTTGAAGATCATAGGAGAAATAAAGATCTCCTAAGACAAACAAAAACTAAGGGAATTCATGACCACAAGACCAGGCTTATAAAGATGTTTGTGGAAATCCTAAACCCACACATGGAAGAAATATCATTCCCTTCCTTATTGCATGTGAAAGTATTCATCCCACTCCAGGAGTAGATATACAAATAATAAACAGAAGAGAACATGCAATACAGTAAGCCATTAAACCATGAAAATGGGAATGAGGGGAAGAAATGAACAAAGAGTATTCAAAACAACTAGAAGAAAGATCAACAAAATGACAGACACTAATCCATACCTTTCATTAATAACTCTAAATGTAAATGCGCCTCATTCTCCACTTAAAACCTATTGACTGAAATGAAGGATTAAAATAAAGACCAAACAATATTCTGCCTCTCAGAAGCTCATCTCACCCATAAACCACTTCAGACTGAATGAGAAAATGATATTTCAAACAGAACCAAGCATGATTAGCTACACTTATACTTAATAAAATAGACTTAGAGACAAAAACAAGAAATTGTAAGAAGTGATCTAGAAGTAAGTAATGACCAAAGGATTGAGTCATTGAGAATTATTATAATACAATAGCTTATAGGCTGATGCCTGGTTTCTTGGGAGACTAAAATTGGGAGGATTTTAGTTTGAGGCTAGCCCATGCAAACATTCAAGAGACCAATAACTTAGCATGGGGATGCATGCCTGTCTTCTCAGCTGTGGTGGGAAGCATAAACAGGAGAATCACGGTCCAGCCAAGCCTGGGCAAAGAATAGGACCTATATGAAAATAACTAGAGCATAAAGATCTGGAGCCATGGCTCAAGTGGTAGAGCACTTGCCCAGCAAGCTTGATGCCTTGAGTTTAAACTGCATTACTGTTCCACTAAAAGAATATATAATAATTATAAATCTATACATATTGAAACATCTAATCTTACAGAACAAATGCTATTTGACCTAAGATAGGAGAGATAGGCTTTATTATAGTAATAATGAGAATTTCAATATTCCATTCTCACCTACAGGTAGAGATCATGTAAATGTTTCTCATCTCCTCAAAAAATCAAAGACACAGCAAACTACTCTGTAGAGCAAATGGACTCACTCAATTGGTGTTTACAGAACATTGTATCAACAGCTGTGGAATATATATTCTTTGCACTACATGCAACTTTTTCTAGAATCAGCCACTTATTAGGCCACAAAACAAATCATAACAAATTCAGAACTGAAACTGTATCCTGTGTATTTTCTGATCACAGGGGAATAAAATTAAAAGCCAAAGCAATAGAACATTTTCTTTGCTCTATCTCTGTCTCTGCCTGTCTCTGTCTGTCTGTCTGTCTGTCTGTCTGCCTCTCTTTCTCTCTCTCTCTCTCCAGTTCAATCCCCAACTCAAACCAAACCACACTGGAAAAAAAAAATAAAGAAAAGAAAACACAAAGCATATGGAAAGCAACAGGTAAAAGTCAAAATAAAAGAAAGTCCAGAAGAGGGAGAACAAGAGAAAAGGTTGACTTCTTAAATTTAAATTTTAATCAACATAATGTTTATACTTACTTACTGAATACAATATTACAATGTGCTGCATGTATAAAATATGTAGGAGTCAAGTGAGGTAATTACCCTTTTTAATTCCTCACATACAATCATTTCTACATCTTGGAAACCTTATCTAGTTCTATTTTAACTCTCTTGTGCTACTAAACATCAGAACTACTACTCCTGGCTGAGTTTTTATGTACAAGTATTTCTTTCAGATGTAATTATTTCATTTCCTTGGCATAAATACCCAAGCAGTGATATGGAAATTCTATTTTCAGTTTTTGAAGAAGATCTCCATAATGACTTGTGTTCATCACTTTCCATTATTATGACAAAAATACCGAGGAAACAACTTAAAGGTTGACTCAGGTTTCACAGTTGTAGTCCATGATCACTTGGATTCATTGCCTCCAGGCAGAAGGGCATGGAAGATTCTTACCTTAGGTCAACCAGAAAGCAGAGAAGGCAGAAGCCAGTCTTCCCTGGTGCGTCTGTCTCCCCTTCCTCCCTCCTCTCCTCTTCCTCTCCAGTAGACAGGGCCTAGCCTATTAGACAGTACCACTCACATTTAAGAGAGGTCCATCACCTCTGTAAACCCTCCCCTAAACATTCAGAAGTGACCTTTTCTAATCTTCTAGGTGTCTCAATCCAATCAAATGGGCAATTCAGATTTACCTTCCCATGGCTGTACAATTCACATTCCCACCACCTGTACAGAGTTCCCCATGCTTCACATCCTCAACAGCACCTTTAATTTTTATCTTTTTTGCAAGAGGTCTTCCAACTGGAGTGAGAAAACATCTCAGTGTGGTTTTGATTCACATTTCCTTGACCACCAGTGAGGTGAACATTTTTCTTATGCTTGTGGACTATTTGTAAATCTTCTTTTGAAAAATAACCAGATTACTTGTCTTTTTTATATTACACTGACTTGCTTTACTGCTGTTGAATTGTTTGAGTTCTTTGTATGTTCCATTAACCTCTTGTCAGATGAATAGTTCACAAGTGTTTTCTCCATTCTGTCAGTTGTACTCTGGGTGTGTGTGTGTGTGTGTGTGTGTGTGTGTTAGGAATTGAACTCAGGACCTTGTACATAGTAGGCAGGCTTTTACCCCCACCTTCTTTTTCCCTCCCCCCACCCCATACCTGACTCCTATGGATTATTTCCTTTGCTGAGCACTTACTAGTTTGGTTTAATACCATCAGTTTAGTTTTGATTTTGTTGTCTGTTTTAAGACCTATATTGAATTCTTCCTTTTAGTAGTCATAGTTTCAGGTCTTACATTTAGTTTTTTGATTCATTCTAAATTGGGTTTTTGTATGTGGTAAAAGATAGATGTTGAGCTTCATTCTTCTGCATGAGCATGTACAATTTTTCCATCCCATCCACGGAAGATATGGCCTTTTCCCCCCAATATATGTTCTTGTTGACTTTGTCAAAAATCAGTTGGTTATAAATACATGAGTTAATTTCTATATTTTTCTCTTCTGTCCTGTTGGTTTACTTTTATGCCCGTACCAAGCTGTTTTAATTACTGCAGCTTTGTAATACAGCTTTGACATATCTTAAATTTTTTTTAATCAATCACTCTCTCTAGTTCTGGACCAGGACTGTACTGAAATTTTCTAATATGTTTTTAAGTATAGTAGTGTTAATGTCCTTTTTTAAAGAAAAAATTTAGACTTTGACTATTTGTGAATTGTTTTACTATTTATAAGATCCTTGAGGGCTGGGAAGGTGGTTCAGTGGTAGAGCACTTGCCTTGCATGCCTGAGGCCCTGGGTTCGATTCCTCAGCACCACATAAGCAAAAAGAAAAAGCCAGAAGTGGTGCTGTGGCTCAAGTGGTAGAGCGCTAGCCTTGAGCTGAAGAGCTGAGGGACAGCGCCCAGGCCCAGAGTTCAGGCCCCATGACCGGACCCCCCAAAAAAAAAAAAAAGATCCTTGAATAAGGATACAGGATTCCATATCATTTTCATATCTTCATTCATGCTTAAAAACAGCTTGTATGAAACCTTTAATAATCTTCTCTTTTAAAAGTCTTTAAAAAATCTACCTTTTCTTTGAATAAAATGAGGCTAGCAATATGAGGACCCCTTTACAGGTGGGAAGACCTGAGATGCAGTGAGAGAAGCAGAACTTGGGCACACTCACATAGTTTACACAGGAACATAAATACTCCTAGGACTCAAAACCAAGTTCTCTGGCTCTTTGCACTGGCCTCAGAGAAGTATACACAAATAAATGAGCTTAGAGAAGGGAGGGCAAATATATTATCAGTGGTATGGAGGACCCAAAACAAATTAGCCAACCTGAATTCACACAGAATCTAGGTGAAGACTGTCTTACAGTCCACATGTGAAATAAAGTTGCCTTTCTACCTATAATGGCAATTCTCACTTTCCTTAGGTTAGTCTCTGTCCTTATAGAGGGCTTTGGGACAGTCTGTCCCATAAAGTAACCTCTTGTTAATATTATATATGCAGTACAGCCACACTGCAGCTTTGAGCTTTTTTTTAAAGATTACATTAAAAAAAAAAAGCTGAGACTTTGATCTTGTGTTTTAAATCTGGATGGTATAAAAAGGTAGAATTTCCTCTTAAATATTCTAATGATTTTTTGCTATGCAAATTATAATTGTTCCTTAGCAACAGAATAAATAAGTGTTTTCTCCTCTAATTCTGTGTATGCCCGTTTAGAAAAGGCATACAATAAGTTAATTACAGAGGGGCTGGGGAGGGGGATTTATAAATGTCATATTAACATTCTACTTGCTTTGGTAACACTCAAAGACTTTAAAATAAGTCTAAGCCATTTCTGTTTTGGTTGACTCATTCATTGTGAAAACTTTTTTCTAATCAGTATTTAGAATATAATAATAATAATATGGAATAAAATGATACATGATGTCTTTGATTGAAACTTCTTTTTTTTTTTCAGTCATGTTGCTTGAACTCTGGGCTTGGGTCCTGTGCTCTTCAGCTCAAGGTGAGCACTCTACCACTTGAGCCACAGCACCACTTCCAGTTTTCTGGTAGTTAGTTGGAGACAAGAGTCTCACAGACTTTCCTGCTCGGGCTGGCTTTGAACCGTGATCCTCAGATCTCAGCCTCCTGAGTAGCTAGGATTACAGGCATGAGCCACCAATGCCCAGCTGCAACTTTTTTTGTTTTTGTTTTGGCAGTGCTGGGGCTTGAACTTGGAGCCTTGTGCTTGCTAAGAAGGTACTCTACCACTCAAGCCATGACCCTAATTCTTATATCATTAGTTATTTTTGAAAATAAGGTCTCACTTTAGGATTGGGTGATAGCCCTCCTACTTTTAATTCTCTGTGCTGCTGGAGATGAAAAATTCATACCACTGTGCTAGACACTGCACATCCTCTATAACTAGGATAACAGGTGCGTGCAACTGAGTCCAGCCATTGGTTGAAATGCAGTCTGGAAAACTTGTATATTAGGCTGATTTTGAACTTGTATACCTCAGTCTTTGCCCCCCAGGTAGCTAGGATTACAGGGTTGAGTCATCACCTTTGGCTTGATTACAATTTCTAATTACACATGTGCCTGTAAGTGCAAGGAATTCCAGGCATTGTTAGAATCCCAGTGTGTTGAAGTGAATACTGTGATACTCTTATTCCTGGAGAACTTGAGTTTGCAGTGTACATACCCAGAATCAAGGGTCTGTACTTGGCTGTTTCTACTCAAACTCCAAACTCCTAATTAGTATAGACTGTTTAAACAACAGAAATCTATTTACTCACAGTTTTGGAGGGGGGAAAATCCAAAATGAGGTATAAGCATGGTTGATTTCTAGGAAAGCCTCTCTTCCTGGTTTGTAGACAGCCACCTTCTTGTATTTGCAGACAGAGGAGAAGAGGAAGGACAGAAGGCTGGAGGAGGAAGCAAACTCTCAGTGTCTCTTCTGAGGGCACTAAATTCAACAGGAGGACCTCACCCTCATAATCTCATCTGGCCCCGATCACATCCGAAAACTTCTATCACCAAACATCATCACTCTGGGCAGGGTAGACTTCAGCTTATAAGCACTAAATCCGTAGGAGTCCCATACTCTACCATTCTCCTCTCATTCCAAGATCAGCCCCTGCACTTCTTAAATAGCATAGTCTTTGGTGTCTCTTAAAAAGGGTTTGTTTCTAGCTCTGTCTGTTTTCTATCAATCTTGATTTCTACTTTTACCCCTCTGTACCTTCACCTAACCACAGGTGAACTGATTTGTATTACATGCATCATGAACTACTCTTTTTATTGACTTGAACTCAATACCTTGAGCTTGTTCAGTTTGCTTACTTGGTTGGTAGTATATATCAGTTGAGTCATGTCTCTCCAGTCAAACTTTTTGCTGGTTAATAGGAGATAAAGTCTCCCAGACTTTTCTGTCCAGACTAGCTTTGAACTGTGATCCTTCAGATCTTAGCTTCCTGAGCAGCGGGATTATAGATATGAGTCACTGGCATATGGCTCAGGAACTGTTCTTGGGGAGGGAAAGAAGCAGCAGCATACTGAGGGAAAGAATTCTACAATATCAGCATAGATTTTCAGATTAAATGAGCAACACCAATTAATTCATTAAAATAACAATCTGATCTTGGACTGGAAGATGAGTGCTACAGGATGTGGCAAAAAAAAAAAAGAAAGAAAGAAAACCATTCTGTCATCAGGTAATGTCAGATAAGGACAATTTTCCTAGATTTATGATGTTTATGTCCTGTGATATATCTAAGTCAAAAATTCTTGCTTAAAAAGTGCAATTAGTACACTCAAGCTACCAAAGTCCGAGCTTAGCAATGCCATGGAGCATGGGCTGTTCCCCTCCTACCTACATGGTGACCATGACTTTCAGTCACTGCTGCTATCCAGACCACTAGTGCGTCTTATTGCTGCAGGAAAGATTAAAGCTCAACATTCAATACCAGGGATCACTTCTACTCAGTATGTATCACTTTCATCTTACCATAAAGTCAAAACATCCTAAATCAAGCCATCATATGTCACAAAATGTAAGTCCACTGTCAGTGTCTACAAGCACATCCCCAGAGAAGCTTAATTTGCCATAAGGGAGATAGGACCTCCAGAGATAAACATTGATGCCAGTTCAGTAAAGCTGTCAGGATCAGCCAGGTGCCAGTCACTCATGCCTGTCATCCTAGCTACTCAGGAGGCTGAGAACTAGCAGGTATTCTGTTTCATTGGCTACAATAAAGCCAAACTTATATAGGGTAGGAGGAGGCTTAGAAAGCCTCCATGCTGGAAAGCTAGCCAGGACAAAGGAGGCAGGGCATGCAGCTGACTGGCAGTCAGTCATGACCAGCACACTGGTGCTGCAGTATGCTGCCCAGTCTTGTCTCCTCAGTAAGCCCAGTGAAGTACATGCACACTGTGTTCTGTGGTTAGGGGCAAAGGCTTGCTCCTGGGCATGTTCCTTTACAGTCTTTGGTGGCCCTGATCACAGTAGAGATGGATGTCGGAGCCGTATCCCTTTAGTAGACTGACTCCAAGGCTCACTCTGCACTGTTATCCATTGGCTTCCAGTAGGACTGAGCCCCAGTTGTTCACAGAGGTAGGTAACACCTTCAACTGAACTGGCATTGCTTTTCTACCCATCCAGCACTGTATTTCCTGGGGTCATCCTACACATATGCCACTTGGTAGTGCAGTTCTGTCTCAGGGTTAACTTTTGGGAACATCCAGCCTAAAACACCAGTTATGAAGATCTCTACCTTCACCTTTTGAGCTTATGGAAGGGACATAATGAGCTTACCTAGGTAGACCAGTTGTCAGAACAATGAAAAAACGGTTTGTACAAACATGTTCTGAGCTACAAGGTATAGAATACACACCGGGGTAACTTGGACTAAAAACACAATGTATTCTTCCTATTCTTTGAAACTCACAAAATGGACAGTCCTTCCCTCATACCCACACAAACCACCAGCTTAGATTCCATTGATGTCATTTTGTCCATGCTTGCCAAGGACTGGAGAGTCCTTCACCAGAGATTCCTTCCTTTGACAGGTGAAAATTGCTAAAGTGGTACTTTTCCTCCATCTCAGCTAAGAGCCTTGCTTTTATGGCTATTACTGTGCTAGGATTCCAATTAGCTCTATTCTTTAAAGATGGGGTATGTATGACAAAATTGCCTACATTGTTGCATTATAGTCTTCAATAATCGGCATGTTGACAAAGACAAACAGTTAATTCTTTGTCAAAGGTACTCAGCACACATCTCTGGGGACTGACTGCCTCAAAATTTTACTCCAGCTTCCATGTCTTCACAGAAGAAAAAGGCACCTCAGTGCATTGAATACAATCACCTTAATGAAGTTGGGCTTTTAAAACATAAGATGCAAAGTCATCTGTTTCTATGCAGTTGAAACTCCCATCTAATATTACTTCAGGTTTCTTGCCTGTTGGTTTTATTTGTTTTTTCCTTGACCTACAAGCTAGGAAACTATAATCCTCTTCTTTCCACTCTTGTCTCTTTCTTGATGCTTTTCTTCTGACCTCCTGAAGTATATCCATGAGATATTTGTGTTGGCTGGCATCTACTCTACTTCTTCCTCTTCCTCATCCCCTTCTTTACTCTCCTCTTTTTCTTTAGTGATACTGGAGTTTCAGTTTAGGTACTGAGGGTTTAATTGAGCTACATGCTTAGCCTTATTTATGTATTGCTATTTATTTATTTTGCAGGTAATGGTGCTTGAACTCAGGGCCTGGCACTGTCCCTGAGCCTCTTTGTGCTCAAAGCTAGCACGCTGTCACTTGAGCTACAGCACCACTTCCAGCTTTTTCTGAGTAGTTTACTGGAGATAAGAGCATCATGGACTTTTCTGACCAAAGACTTAATTGCTGGGCTAAAGACTGAACGCTTACCTTGCTGGCTTTGATCTGTGATCCTCAGATCTCAGCCTCTTGGGTAGCTAGGATTACAGGCGTGAGCCACCAGCAACCAGCTGCTTTTTGGTTACTTTTCAAGTAAGGTTTTACCTGTTTTACCAGGGCTAACCTTGGACCTTGATTCTCCTACCTACGTCCTCCTGTGTAGCTGGAATTATAGGTGTGAATCACCACACCAGTTTATTAAGATGAGATCTTGGTAATTTTCTGTCCTTGTTTACCTTAAACCTTGATCATCCCAGTCTCTGCCTCTCAAATAGTTGAGATTATAAGGTGAATCACCATGCCTCTCCTTATTTTCTCTTCTTCTGACAAAAGCAGTTGTGTTGGATGTTATCCCATTTGCCTTTCCCAGATCCTTTCTTTTTTTGGGGGGGGGGGTCCGGTCATGGGCCTGAACTCTGGGCCTGGGCACTGTCCCTCAGCTCTTCAGCTCAAGGCTAGCACTACCACTTGAGCCACAGCACCACTTCCAGCTTTTTTCTTTTTGCTTATGTGGTGCTGAGGAATCGAACCCAGGGCCTCATGCATGCAAGACAAGCACTCTACTACTGAGCCACCTTCCCAGCCCCCCAGATCCTTCCTTTGCAGTCTCTGTGTGCCTGGAGGGTGATCTCCATGGACTCCACTACCAGGTGTTCTTGCTCACTGGATTTCTGTTGGAAAGTACTGGAAAGATTGTGGAGGACAAAAGAGAAATTCATGCCCTGACAACCTTCCAGAAGAGTGTCTGGAAGCGACCTTTTCCTCTCCTCCCTACTACAGCTCTTGTCCAGGCAGCTGCATCTACATGCCTCAAATTTTACCAATAACTCCTCTCTTCATTCCTTCAAAGACAGGTGACAATGGCTCCTGGCCATTACCATTCTCTGAGCACACACCCCTGTAAATCATGTCTTCCTCGACACCTCTGCTGCCTGCTGGCTGAGGCACTGCCTATAACTGTTTTAGGAGGCTCCCTTCTCCTACTTGGTGGGAATAGGGGGATGTTTAAACATGGGGACTTACCTCTCTTTAGCCAAGGTGAGGATGATATTGAAGAGTATGTGCTCAAGAAAGTCTGGATTCTCTATCTCTGAGTTTCCAACCAAAGGCTGAGCAGTCACCAGATCCAGTCCACTCAGAGCTAGGGAAGCTGAGGTGCAGCTGGTTTTGCTCAGAGGGCTGCCTGAGGATGGGGGACACTGGCTAGGTCTTTGTCAGAGAAGACAGAAACTTCTATTCTGTTAAAGAATAAGATTTTGGGAAGTGGCGCTGTGGCTCAAGTGGTAGAGCGCTCGTCTTGAGCTAAAGAGTACAGGGACAGTGCCGAAGCCCAGAGTTCAAGCCCCACGACCGACCAAAAAAAAAAAAAAAAACCGGGCGCTGGTGGCTCACGCTTGTAATCCTAGTTACTCAGGAGGCTGAGATCTGAGGATCTCGGTTCAAAGCCAGCCCGGGCAGGAGAGACTGTGAGACTCCTATCTCCAATAAACCACCAGAAAACCAGAGGTGGCGCTGTAGCTCAAGTGGTAGAGTGCTTGCCTTGAGCTGAAGAGCTGAGGGACAGCGCCCAGGCCCAGAGTTCAAGCCCCACGGCCGACCAAAAAAAAAACAAAGAATAAGATTTTGGTGATTACTGGGAGACAGATTTATTCAGATAACATTAGATTTTAGTGCTAATCAATATAGTTAAACTTGTTAAGTAAGAAGAATGCATTGTGTGTTACTTGTGAAATTGAAAGAAGTCTTCAAAGAAAGACTGCACACAAAAAAAGTTGAAGGACAATTATGTGGTCAGAATTCTATGTGAGTGACGTTGGATGATTTCTCCCTGTCTCTGAAAGTGCTGCATGGAGTCTTGCTGTGTAACACCCAGAAGAAGAAAAAAAAAACCCACTTTCCATTCCTGTTGAAGGGCTGGAGAGTAGTCAAGGGAGTCAAAGTGCAGTTCTAACTCCTGACTGATCGCATTGCCTGCAGAATCTCCAGTCCACTGCTTACCTTCCTGAACCTCAGCCTCCTGACCTACAGGAAAACTATTAAACCAGAGATTCGGCGTTTGTGTTGATTGGTGGGCTATGGGGCGGGGGAGAGGGCCATGTTGGGGATGGAATGAAAAGCTGGAACTGGTCCATAGGGGAAGTAGAATTGTGATACAGGTAACCCAGGACTCAGCTGATTTCAAGGAAGCTAGAATGGCTTCTAGAGTTGTCCCAGTTGGGGAAAAGTGGCCAAGTCCTTGTGGTTGCCTCCCAGTAGACCAGCCTTGGACTGGGAGCTTCCCTGGGGTTTTCCTAGGGAAGGTTTGACTTTGACAACTAAAAGCCAGCAGTTAGGGGAGAAGCCATTTCCTAGTCCTGGGCAGGTCTTGCACTGCATCCTAACATTGATGGCTGCATAGATGGCTAGGGGAAAAATACAATCAAGATCTTGAATCTGAAAGGGTTCATCCACTGCAGAGATGGTTTAAATATGCACCGGACACATACCCAAACCAGAAACACTTCTACCCTGCAAAAATATGTACCATTATTATTTGTTGACTTGAACACATTTTTCTAAAAATGCAGGTTTTAAAATAAAAATTCATGTAAACTGAAAATTACTGCTCAGCTGTATGATTCCCTCCCCTCTCTCTTCCATTTCTTTGTCTCTCTGTCTCTGTGTTGGTGTCTGTCTCTCTTCTCTCTTTTGGTCTCTCTCTCTCTCTCTCTCCCTTCTCTCTCTCTCTCTCCTGCCTTTTCTCATGCATATTACTGGACTCCATTTCCTAATATTTGCATAGGGATTCTGCACCAATGTAACCAGAGGTTGTATTATAACCTTTTTTTTCTTATCAAGTCTATATAAAGCTTTTATAGCAAAGATGTGAAAGTAAGCACATATATTATATAAATAAACTTTTCACTCATGTTTGACATACACACTATTCTAGAGAGGAGGAATTTCTAGGTCATTGACCCCCTTTTAAATAGTTGGATGAAAACTAAGGGTATCCTCTCCCCAGAATACTGTATGCATGCCCAGCTCTGCAGACAGCTTTGAAGGATTCAGAACATTCCCTCAATCTGCTTGTGGACCCCATAGTGTCTTTGATTTGCTCTGCAATGTCTATAAAGTTCTCTTCCTCAGTCCTTTTTCTATTTTTTCCTATTCTTCTCTTCTGTCCTCTTTCTCATTCACTCACTTTTCCAACATGGGATTTGGGGTGTTTATCTTGTCTTCATAGCCAAGAAGGGACACAGGAAAAGGTGAACGAAGTGGACTCGGCTCTCCCACAAATCCCTTCCTGTCTCTTCCTTTCACCCTGTGTCATTGTCCCCCACTGATGTTACCTGTGGGCACCCCTCATTCCTTTCTTTGTGGCTCACACCTCTAGAAATCTCATCTGCAGCTCTGCCTTGTCTGACCATCCGGATTCTGTAAACCATCAGAATCACAAAAGAGGCCTCTCTCTCTCCACTAGATTTATAGATTGGCAAAGCCATTTCATAAAAAATGATTAATGATAATTAACATTTTAACTTCAGGCCATTTAATGGCACCTGACAAAGGGGTCAAGTGAAACCCATGGGTCTCATATGTCACAGCTATGAGATGGAGCTGAAGAGTGGCTGAGAATTAGATGAAGGGGATCTGAAATGGAGAGACTCCCTGTTCTTTCTTCTACCCACAGGAAAAGGAGACCAGAGAGAACCCAGATTAGAAGTCTGTGGGCTTCAATGCAGAAATATGTTTGGGAATTCTGGTTTGTAACAAACATGTCCACAATATCCACCCCCCTACTTCCTGCCTTCCTTGATCAGCCTTCTATACAATGGAGCACACTCACCGCACATCCACCGCAAACACATCTGGTGTTAGGGACTTTGTTCTCAGAAGTTTCTAATCTGGTGGTCACTCTCTGCTGGCTCTGAGCTAATCCTCCCAAAGGCATTCTCTTTCTGTCCTTATCTGACTTCCTCACCCCAAATGTGGGCTTCATGTCTGCTCCTCTCCCACCTGTTCCCTCCCTTTCCTTTTTGCTCTCTGAAAGTTTATCAGTTACCCTTTGGTAATGCCCCCTCTGGTTCTGCCTTGCCCCCATGCTCCCCCAATACCTCTTTCCTTCTCCCAGCACTTCTTTCTTGACACCCCAGAGTCCCTTCCTCCTCCCAGAGCCCCTGTCTGGTCCCTCAGGTTCCCTTTCTTCACCTCAGTGTTCCTCTCTTACTCCTGTACCTCCTTCTTGTCTCCTAGGACTGTGTCCCTGCCCATACAATCCCCTTCCTGAGAGCAGCCTCACTTCTCTGCTCTGAGGCTGAAAAAAAAAACCAAAAACAAAAAAAACAGCCAACACCATAAACAGCTGAGCAAGCATGAGATGAGAACCAATATGTTTCAGAAATGGAAGCAAGTCTTGCCAGGAAGATTCATGTGATGAACGATCAACAGAAGACATTGCGTTCTGGATCTGGGTCTGTGGAAAGTGGGAGCTTGTGCTGAAATAGTAGCTGGTAATGAGAAAAGAGCTCACTCTTGGTGAGGGAGAAGGCCACTTCCCCGAAAAGCATTATAGCAGAATTAGAGATTATTAGCGCATGCCCAGATCCCAGCATCTGGGAGGTGGCTCAACTGATAAGAGTCAGGACATCACAGTGAGGGTGATGCAGGAGAAACGGAGAACTAACCAGAACAAGGACATGGGTGGCCAGCTGAAGCTGTTGTTCATTTTTCCAGGGAGCCTAACCTTAGTTGAACAAGCTCATGACCAACCTCTGTTCAGTGCATGTATCCCTCCTGCAGTGACACTTACCTCTCACTACCTCCTTTTTCCTTACTGTCGCCCCATGAGGTAAATTTTATTGCTGTCCTGTTTTACTTAAAAAGAAAGTGGGGCTCAGAGAGATTAAGGAACTTGCTCACCATCACCTGGGACCAACTACATGACCCTGAGGCAGAAACAGGAACCCACCTTGTTTTGCTCCTCATGTCCACAATCTTCCTCAGAACATCAAGCTCTTGGCCATTAGAATGTGTCACCAAGGCCAGACAGGAAGAGAAGGGCAGACCTAAGTAGCGGGGTATCATAAAACATATCCAAGGGCTCCAAAAAGTTATTTAAATACACAAAAATGCCAAGTGCTGGTGCCTCACACCTGTAATGATAACTACTTAGGTGGCTGAGATCTGAGGATCACGGTTCAAAGCCAGCCTAGGCAGGAAAAGTCCATGAGACTCTTATCTCCAATTAACCAACAGAAACCAGAAGTGGAACTATAATTCAAAATGACAGAGTGCTGACCCTGAGTGAAAAAGCTCAGAGGGCAGTGCCCAGCCTTGAATTCAAGACCCATGGTGGACAAAAAAACAAAACAAAACAAAACCCACAAAAATGAATTTTCTGACAGTAAAAGCAGTGCAAGTTTGCCTGTGGCCTCCATCTTAAAGGTGGAATGAGGAATGCAGAGAGGTTTATGGAGATGTGGGAGGCAATAAGGAGTTCTCTTCTGTTAGGCCTAGGTGCTCTTTGCCCCTTGCGTGGCCTCCCAGTGTCAGTAGTTGTTGTCACCCGTGGCTAGGTCACTCCTTTGGTACTTAGAGATTCTCTTTATGCACTTAAAAGGCATCATTAGTACCGAGTGGCCATTAAAGCAGTCTTGCTATTCAGACTGATTTTCTGAAGCAAATGTGGAGGAAACATGTGGAGGGCTGAAGTCATTAGCTTCGACCACAGGACTGACCATGAGCGATGGTGCCATTAATCTTGCTAAGGGGAAGTGTGAGCAATTCATAAAATCTGCTTGGTGAGGTTTCTCTCTAAATGGACACCTGATCAGATGACCCTGTGTCTTTGCTCTAGGTAAGAAGGACACATGGGAGCTGTGATATCCACTTGGCACAATGAGTGGTGGGGACCTAGCAGGGATTCTAGGCCTATGGGAGGCAGTTAGGAAACAGGGCTGGGAGAGTAACCACAGCTGATATTTCCTAGAATCCTTCCAGTGCACCAAACACAGTCTTTAATGCTTCCCACGTTCTTTTCCTGGTCCCCATGACAGTACTATGGGGCAGTCTGTCCATTAGACTCCATTTTCTCAGAGTAAAGGGAAAACAAATCCTGAGGTAGGGGGAAGCATGGTGGGGAAAGGGGAATGGATCAAAGAGAAGAGTAAGACTTGTTGCTTCTTGAGGCCAATTCCAAAAGGTACATGGAAGCTAGGCACTGGTGGTTCACACCTGCAATCCTAGCTACTCAGGAAGTTGAGAGCTAAGGATCGTGTTTCAAAGCCAGCCCAGGTGGGAAAAGTCCATGAGACTCTTATTTCTAACTAACCACTTCCAGAAAGCTGGAAGTGACACTGGAGCTCAAAGTGATAGAGCGCTAGCCTTAAGCAAAAAGAGCTCAGGGACAGTGCTCAGACCCTTAGTTCAACCCCCAAGACCAACTCCTCCCCCCCCCAAAAAAAAATATTACATGGAAAAAGGATTTGGTTCACAAAAGAAAAAAAAAACCTTTTTAATACTCTGACTGGAGCTATGTCAGATGGCAGCTGGAAAGAAGAACTCTTCACATCCTCCCTACCTGCCACACACACACACAACCAGTGCTTTCTTTTGCTTCAGATAACGTCTTTCCCTCCTGGTGTTGGCTTTGCCCAAATGTGTATAGGTCCTTCACTGCAAGCTCTTGTTTGGGGACAGAATTCTCTTGCACAGTAAGGATGTGTTTAATCTAGGAATCTTAAATTGTCTTCAGTGGCTGGGAGAGGGAGTTAGTTATTCTTTTAGGTTTTCTCCTTCAATAACAACCAGCTTGAGTTTTGGGGATGTGGGATGAGGTGGAGTGTTGAACCAGATGAGAAGACTGAATATGAACCTAGGTGAAATCCAGAAGGAAATATGTTTACACCTGTTCCAGAGACAGGATTTACTCTGTGGCCCACAGCAGGGATTCTGCAGCTAAGCGCTTGAGTCTGGTCACCAGAGATTTAGCCACAGGAGTCTGATCAGAGAGCCATCAGCTTGCCTGGGGAGCTTGTTCTGTGGGGCAGATCTCTCAACCCAAGAGGTATGATTCTTTTGTTATGGGTTGCCTTTGGTGGTAGCAATCCAAGAGCTACATCTTGGTTTGGGATGTAGCTCAGTGGCATCAGAACAAAACACTTGCCTAGCAAGTGCAACAATCTGGGTTCCATCCCTCATACTAAAAAAAGAAAGGACACATAAATAGTTTTTTAAAATATCAAGAGCGCTCTTTTTCTCTCTCTGTTCGTTTCTAGCTCTTGCTCTTCTTTTCTAGCTCTCTTGCTCTTCTTTTCTAGCTCTCTTGCTCTTGCTCTTCTAGCTCTCTTGCTCTTGCTCTTCTTTTCTAGCTCTCTCTGCTCTCTCTCTGCTCTAGCTCTTTCCTCTCTCTTTCCCAGCCACGTGGAGTGCCAACCTTGCCTGGTCCCAGCAGGTCTACTGAATAAACCTACCCCTTACCTGAATACCACGTGCATGCTGGTGCTGTTCTTACTCGGCTACCTCTTTTTAAAAAAAAAAAATAAATAAATAAAAAATAAAATAAAATATCAAGAGCTACATCTCCCTAAATATTGACTCGGCTTGTCTCAGAGAAGAAGGACTATGATAGTAAGAGATGCTCTCTGCCCGCATGTGGGAGGTGAGTCCAGGAAACACCAGAAATCCTGGCCCATTGGACACTCATTAAAAGAAAGAAGAGCAGTCCAGGATTCCAGAACTTGAAATAGTAAGTTCACGGGGTCTCAGAAACATATGCTTTGCATAAGCAAATAAAAAAGCCTTAAAAAAATAGAATGCATTAGCAGGAGAGTTGAAGGATCCATCTTCCTCTGAGCCTGGCCTCCTTGACTTGATAGCAGGAAATCTGACATGGTATTGACCTCCCCCAGCCCATTGCCTCATTCATAGCTGGACATACTCCTAAATAGAACCCAGTGCTTCTTCAAATAACTAGGCATTTAAAGAACAGGAGACAGTGGAGCTGGGAAGGTGGCTCAGTGGTAGAGCGCTTGCGTTGCATGCATGAGGCCCTGGGTTTGATTCCCCAGCACCACATAAGCAAAGAGAAAAAAAAGCCTGAAGTGGCGCTGCGGCTCAAGTGGTAGAGCGCTAGCCTTGAGTTTAAGAGCTGAGGGACAGCGCCCAGGCCCAGAGTTCAGGCCCCACGACCGGACCCAAAAACAAAACAAAACAAAACAAAAAAAAAACAGGAGGCAGGAGATTAAATTTTGTGCTGGAGAGAGGGCCCAAATTCATATTGGAACCTAAGCCCCACCCAGTGTGATTCTATTTGAAGGTACAGCCCTGGGGAAGTGACTAGATTACAAGTAAGGAGCACCTCCCTCCGTGGGATTAGAGACCTTAGAGAAGAGGCCCCAGAGAATTCCCTCATCCCTTCCACCACTTGGGGATACAATTTAAAACAATATAAAAGTGCAGCCCAGAAACTAGGAAAGGACCATCACCAGACATTAACTCTGCCTGTGCTTTGATGTTGAACTTCCCAGCCTCCAGGACTGTGAGAAATCAATTTCTATTGCTTATACTCCCGCGGCCTCCAGACTGCAGAAATGTGTTAGAACATCTGAATGGGCATGCCGTTGAGTCTGATAAATTGTAAAGGCTCCAGGAGTTCTGATGATCACAAACGGGTGGTTGAATCTTGAAATTACATCCAATCACACAGATTGCCTAGTGAGTGGGTGCACACTTAGTGATGCCTGGCATACGAAGGATGAATAAACAATGAAGATCCTGGGTGGAGAGGGGTTACCCTGTGCAGATCCCCCTCTTCTCCAGAGGCTGGATTTCCTAGCCGAGGGAAAGGGCACCTCAGCCATCAGGGAGTTTGGAGATCCTAACCTCAAGCTGAGCTTTGTACCTTTTGCTGGATCTCTTAGTTGTCCAGCTGTTGCTGGGTACCAGAGGCTCAGCTGAGGAAAGCTGGGCCCCATTCTCCCTCCCCTTGTTCTGGTGTTTAATCAAAACTGTATTCAAAATATGATTGTGGGAGATTATATTGGGAGATTTGCAGGAGGCTCTCAGTGGGGGCAACAGATTGTGGCTGGGGGCCTAAGGCTGGCTGGGATAATCGCCGGCTCAGACAGGCCATTCCCAGGCCCTTCCCAGGGAGCTCTTCACCAGCTCGGGGAAGAGACCTTGAACACCAGGATGAAAAACTGGATGATCTTAAGTGTTTCACAGCTGGGGAGCTAAGAAAGGGTGAGCATGCAATCTCCATAACAAGGGAGTCCTGCAACTGAGCAAGCGGTAAAGCAGCTTTCTGCTTCCAGACTCTGAGACTCGGCACTCCTCCCTGCCAGCAGTCAGTCTCTGGCCAGCCAGACTCAGAACTTCAGGACAATCCCGGGCCGCAGGCTCCTGCTTTGGGTTTGGAGCTAGCTTCCAACGGGTAGATGGTGGGGTTGGAGACAGGAAGGCCAGGCAAGCCAGCCAGGCAACTCTGCTTTCCAAATGTGAAGGAAAGATTCCCCCCACCCCCAACCCCCTTCTGGATTCTTTTCCCTGCTTAGGATCTTGGAGTTAGAAGGCTCCAAAATGGGCGTCAGTATCCCATCTCCACCTGCTGACTCTGTAATGCTAAGTGCCGCTCTTCCCTCCATTCTTCACAGGAGACTCTCTAACCAAGCCCCTGCCATCTCCACTGTCTCCGGAGGGCATCTACCTGCCTCCCCAAGAGGGGAGTGAAGTTGAGCGAGCCTTGAAAGAAACCTCTAGCTAATGCTCTTTATTACAAGCATTAATCCCACAAAGCCGACTGGAAATAATGTTTATCTTTTCACAGTTTAATTTTCTGGACCCTAAGCCTCAGGTCAGTGAAGGCCACTGGAGGGTCCCGGGGGAGTCTGGGTATATGTGTGTGTGGAGGGAGGGGGAGGGACCAGCTGTTGCCTAGGAGCCACACAGAGCAGGGAGGGGTCTCCTCAGGAGGTGGGGGAGGTAGGAAGAAGAAACTGCAAAGGTCATTAGCCCCTAATGGAAAGCTGGGGCATGTGTCTATTACTGACCTTTGAGATACCCCCCTCCTCTGGAACCTCCCACTGGGCCTCAGTTTTCCCACCTGGTGAAGAGGTTTGCAGGGTGGGGGTGGTTGTAATTCATGATCTTTAACAATCCTTCCAACCCTGCTGGGTTCTTTTTTGTAGAAAACAAAGTGGGATGGGATAGGGTGATTGGGTGCTCCTTCTTAGTCCCTTGACTTCCTCCTCCAGCCTTCCCCAAGTGCCACTCTACCAAGACAGGGGACTCTTTTTGCCCCTGACTTCAGTCTCTCATGGCTTGGCTGATTTGGAACTTGTCACCTTCAGGGCAGGTCTGGCTGTGCTGCCTTCTCCTTCAACAGCCCCCACCCCAAGAGGCTCCCCTCTAGGCACTGTTCTGAGTCCCTCCTCCCCTGTGGGCCCCACTGCCTTCCCACCCAGGCTGAAGGTGAAAGTCCTTAGAGCCAGAATTCAAACTCAAGCAACCTCATTGGCCTGTAGCTGTCATCCAGACGTGCAGTGGACATCTTTAAACTGCTCACACTCACTTCTATGCCAGACACTCCTTACACGAGGGACAAAGTCCCCTTCCCTGCCAAAGGTTGGCCTGTGCGAGGAGAATTTGCTGACACTGAGATTAAATGAAAGAGTGTCCCTTGTCATTGTATGTTGACCTCTCAGGTTGTCCAATTTCCAAAGTTTCCAATGGGCGCCCCAAAGGATAGCCAAGATTATCTTCAACTTGCTCACCCCCATTCGTTTACAATTCTAATGGGGAACTAAAACAATACTGCCCCAGACAAACATCCTAACTCCCCACTACCAACCACCACCTCCTGGCAACACCAATCAGCAGGGGTTTCAGCCTGGACTTGTAGCTTGGTGTGCAACTTGTGGTTGCTAAACTACCAGAGCCAAAATTTTGCCAGTTTCACTCCCATCTACTAAAAAGGTCCGCAGTCCACTTTGCCTTCCATCCTTCCCTCCATTGACCTCTCCAAGTGCCCCTGGCACAGACAGACAGCACAGCTTGGGTTCAATCTGATTGTTTTTTAAAGATACAAAGGGTGGGCCAGGAAGACGACGCATGTGGTCTTTAGGGGCCAGATCTGGTAGGATGTTACAGAGTGAAGGACGGGGGAGGGAAGGGATGAGTTGGAGTAGATAGTGCAGGCCCTTTAATCAGGGTCAGGAGGAAGAATGAGAAGAGTGGGCATGCTGGCTCAGCCTTCTCACTTGACCTTCCCCTAGGTGCCCTGCTACCTCCGTGAGTCTGATTAGGTATCTGCCTGCCTGCCACTCTCCAGCTCTGCGTGCAAGGACAGCTGCTAGGAGAGTTTTTGTAGGTTTGTCATGTAGGCAAAGTGACAACTCCTGGTCCCTGTCAAGGTCTCCCAGCTTCTTGGGTAGAGGTGAATGGGGGGGAAAGGGGGCCCATTTCCAAGTTCTTCTGCAAATCACAGCCGTTGCGCTAACCTGCTGAGAGAGGAAAGGTTGATTAAAACCCGAAGGCCACTTGGTAGCAATTCCTAGGAAATCAAAGGTCAGTCAGGCTCTCACCGGAAGGGAAGCAAAGGGCTAGAGGCAATTTGCCAGGCAGAGGTAAAGCTTGGACCACTTAAGTGTAAATTCACATAACAATGTAACTCAATTTTCTAAACCAGTAGCTAATCCTGAGAGAAATTACTACAAAGGACTGAATCTGGCAGTAATTGCTGGAGGCTGCCAAATGCTGGGAGAAGGTCCCTAGGTGGGGTGAAATTCCCTTCCACTAGACCCCTAACACTGATCGAACCCTACTTGGAAAGGAGCTCTGGGGGAGAAGGTGGGGTGAGGATCTCTAGGGCTAGGACCAACCTTAGTTAGCTTCCAAGTTGTTGGATGCACGGGGGTATCTACACTGTCCCACGGGGCTTTTGTGGGGCCACAGACAGGCTAAAGAACTGACTTTCAGCCTACCCTTCAGATGACTCTAGAAGCCCTGGACCTGTGCAGCCCTAGAGAGCTTGGTACCAATGTCTTCTCGGAAGGAAAGTTAGAGGGATGTGCAGACACATACCTGCTGGGCCATGCCCGATCAAGGCTGTCCCTCTCTGCAAAGACTACTATTGCTGTGATGTGGTTTTAAAACGAGAGATTGGAGACTAAAATTTGACCAAGTGTTGCGGAACCCAGGACCAAACCGGGCTCCCACTGTGTTATGGCTGGGCTGGGGGCGGGGGCGGCGTCTTTTGGAGGGTACGCCTAGCACGGGTGGGGGCCCACTACCTTCCGCTCCGGAGGGGTACTGGCACGGCACTGCCGGTTCTCTCCGCCTTGGGCACGGGGCACAGTTCATTGGCAGCCCCGCGAGCGCAAACGTGGAGTTCCCAAAGGCTTTGGCTACGAGGGCCGACTCTTCGCATGCGGAGTCTCTGGAAAATACGGGGCGCCTAGCAGAGCCTGGAGGTTGCCCCCGAATCAAATGACCCTCAGGACTTCGTATCCTGGGCCGGGTTGAAGGTACACCTCCCACCGCTGTGGCTGCCGCGGTGTGCGCCAAAGACCAGATGCGCGGTTTCTCGCCACTAGGACAACGCATAAGCATCGTGGGGCCCCCAGGCTCGGCCGCCGCGAGGAAGTCAGCTTCTTCTGACCCCGGGGGTTCACTGAAGCGGAAGCCGGGCGCTGGCAGGCCGCATTCCCTGCTCTCCAACCGGCTCTGTCGAGCAGCCGCGGCGCAGGGCGCAGGCAGAGGCGGTGCGCCTTTCTGGAACTCAGCCAGTCGGTCCGCAGCTGTGGCCGCCACCGCCTCCTCTTCTTCGGCTTCCTCCTCTTCGTCCTCTTCTTCCAAGTCTTCCAGATCACTCAGTCGAAGCCCCTGGGCCTCGTGGCTAACAGCAGCGTCTGCAGGAAATCAAGAGCAAGTGAGAAAAGCGCCAGGACCCCAGGGAAATCCAAGCCAGGGGCCAACCCTGAGAAGCTTTTAGCGAGAAGTGCTTGGCACTCTGGGGAGTTCTCTACATAATTCACCAGTCTTGCCACTCCCTCCCTTACACTCCAGCTCCTGAGACGGCTGCCTGCCGGCCAGCCTGCCAGCCCGGGGGAAAGAATTCCCCTGCCGACTGCTGGGCTCTTGGAAGTTAAGTCCACTCGGGTACAGCCACAGCGAAGCCAAGGAACGGCTTCGCACTTTGCAGGCTGGAGTCAGGATTGGGGAAAAGGCTTCAGGCAACTCCAACGCCCACAGGTGTATGCTGTTCGATAATTAACGTCAGCCAAGTTCCTGAGTGATAACCTAGAGGCATCTAGGTATTGGATATATAAGGAATGAGCCGCAGTAAGACACCCTCCAGTGAAAAGAATGTGCTAGAGGGGGGCGGGGCACATGCTCTCATAACGATGAGTATGGTAGACACCTAAAACAGATGTTTTCCTAGAAAAGAACTGAGAAGCTAATTCAGCTTGAATGAGAAGGTGACTATTTGAAACTAAGAGGAAGTTGGTCCTGTGGGAAACTTTTAAGTAGTGTGAAGGGAATGGGCAAAAGTCCTGGGGTGTGCATCTGCTGTGTGTGCGTAGGTATAACAGTAGTATCTTCCAGAAAATCTAACCCCCAAGCACGCAGATTTGGGAGGCTTTGGATCACACTGCTGGACGACTTCTATCAGCCACCTGCCAGGCGCGTGGTAAATGCTGTGGTTGGTTACCTTTGATGTCACCATTAAGGCAGTCCAGTGACTCTGGGACCTCGGACTTCCTCTCCTCTCCACCTTTATTCTTGGGAGCCCAGGTCATTTTATTCTCTTTCTTGAGGCGCCGGCGTGCGTTGGCGAACCAGGTGGACACCTGGGTGAGGGTCATCTTAGTGATGATGGCCAGCATGATCTTCTCGCCCTTGGTGGGGTAGGGGTTCTTTCGGTGCTCGTTGAGCCAGGCCTTGAGGGTGCTGGTGGTCTCCCGGGTAGCGTTCTTTCGGCGACCTGCACTGCTCAACTCTACCCCACCATACCTATAACGGAAAACTCCGGCTCAGGTTCTAGGCTGGGAACAAGGTGCTCCAGGCAGGGGACCATCTGCAGCCTGAAAGTGTGGTTTTTGCCCTGCCCCCTGCCCCTTCCCATCCAGGCTATGGGCAAGCATGTGTGGGCAAGCCACCCAGGTACCCCACTCCTCACCGGTCATACTGGTACTGCCCCAACGTTGGCTCGTAAGGATAGTAGGCTCCTGGTTGGGCCAAGCTGGGTGTAAAACTCCCTGCCGTCTCCTTAAATTCATACTGTGGATTCTGGTGGGAGACAAAGAGAACTGAGCAAGATACAGAGGAAAAGGGTGCAGGGAAAAGATTGAAGTTGAGCCTGGTTCACATTCAGGTACCACCACTTACACTGGCTGTGAGAGATCTGCAGATCTCTTTAACAACTCTGTGCCTCAGTGTCTCTCTGGGTAAAATGCAGGTGGCAATAATACCTAGGGTTTATTGAAGAAGACTGCACTGGTAGAGAGCTTGGGGGAATCTATGTCTGCGATATAAGCGGTAAAACACATTAGCTAAGCTGATTACTTTCTACCCCACCCCCCAGCCTGGGAGTTCCCCAGCTTCATTCCCCTGTCCAGGGCTATCCTAGAGAAGGGGCTGAACTTCTCCAACTTCAAATCCCCATCTGTAAATTGAGAATAGTTAAAGACTTACATGCCAGAATTGATAAAAACACAAATGTTTTGTAAACAGTAGGGAATTCTGCAGACTGTAAAGTTATGTACAGTTGAAAATTTTCATGAGTTGTCGATTCTTGATTTACCCTGGGGTGAATCACCTGTGGATTTTACCTGCTGCTGCCCCTCCCCCCCAAATACTCCAGGTGTTCCAGCAAGCAGCCCCTGCCTTTCCACTGGGACATACTCACCAGGGCCCCATACAGCGGAGTGGGCTCTGGGCCATAGGGCAGGTACCCAGAGTAGCTCTGGGCCGCTGCGTATGGAGCTCCGTAGATGCCCAAGGCAGCGCCCAGCTCAGGCCGGGCACTGCCCAGCAGCCGACTGTCATAGGGGGTGCAGCAAAGAGCAGACGTGGGACTGGAGCCTGAGGTCACATCAGAGGCAGAGCGAGAGGCTGATTCGCAGCAAGTGGCGCTGGAACTTGCCGACACCAGAAACTAGAGGGACAGAAAAGGGGTCACCAAAGGTTAGGCACCCCCTGCCTTTCACTGGCAGGAGTCAGAGGGGAGCCAGAAGGAGCCTGCCTGCTCCCTTCTTCCTGCTGCATTAACCAACAGCTGCAGAGTGCTGAGCATTCTGGGAGGGGAACTTTCCATCACAATTTACCCAAACTGCTCTGACAGGTCTCTATACCATTGTAAAAGCACCAGAGTCCAGACCAACCAAACCAGTTCAAACAAGAATTACAGACCAAATGACTGTCTTCTTTCTGGCTCATCCCCACCCCACCCTCACCCCACAAAGGCAGGAATTATCACCAACACTTCATTCCTATTCATATCCAAGAACCAGAAAGAGTTGATAGATGTGTGTCCAGGATCACACAGCCTGGGTCAAAGGTCGAACTGGCACAAGAGCCCAGGAAAATACACTTGGCTCTCTGTTGGTGAAACCAGAGAACCGTGGTTCTCCCAGAATTCTCCCAGAACACTCTTGTCACTGGCCAACACCTTAACCCTATTTCGGAAGGAAGGAAGGAAGTAGATAGAAGAGGGTCCTTTGGATGCGCCAAAGATCAAGTGAGATTAAGAAGCGAGGTCATCAGATGAGCTATCCAGAGAGAGAGAGGGACAGGGCTCAACACTCAAGGTCTCCACCCCGCCCCCCCAAGAGTCTTGTCCACCTTAGACATCTATACAGAGATCCCACCCACCGCTTTGAGTATGGTGACAGTGCCCACGCGTGGATCACACCATTTCCAGCATGCAATTGGGAGCTGACACTTCTCAGTCATTGACTGAGGGCGTTAAAGGAGGTTGGGGGGGGGGGGTCTTCTCTCCCTCTGACTTCCCACGGGTCAGGGGCACGGGGAGGACGAAGCTCAGCGGGAGGCGCGCGCGTGGAACCTCCTGGGTAGACACGCGCACTGGGCACCCCCCCCTCCACCCAGTCTGCGGGTATTTCTCACCGAGGCACTACTTACCTGGGACGTGCCGCCGTAAGGGTGTCCAAAGTGTGGGAAGGACATAGCGCTTGGCTGTCGGTCCTGATGGGTCTCCTAGTTCTCTTACAAGGTCCGCACTCCACCGCGAGATTCTGAGCCCCGGGCCGGGTGACGACACCTTTCCTTACACTGCTGCGAGTGTCCAGCGCCCGTTCGTCGGTTCGCCGGGCGCAACTGGAGGCAGAGCTGAGGGCAGCCTAGCTGCCAAGCCCTGCGCTCCTAAAGGCGCCCCTCCGGCCCGTGGGGTCCAGAAGACAGAAGGGCCCATGGATGGGCAGGGGAAGGAAGAAAGCGCGGCTTTTCCAAAAGCGCGCGGTGGCGAGGTGAGGTGCGGCGCGGGGCTGTGAGGCTCCCGAGGTGTCCCCGTCCAAGGTGGCCAGAGGCTCAATGTGACGTCACGGTAATCCCGGGCTGCCAGAAGGAACCCCGGGCCCCGAGGCCCCGGGCCACCAAGTGTGCCAAGTGCAGCCAGCCCGTGTGTACGCGCGCGCGATCTCACCTACACGCACGTTTGCTCGGGGAGGTTTTGTGTAGTGGATGAGGATCGTCAAAGATCCTGACCCTCTCTCCAGCGTTAGATCCGACCTCCTTTTGCCTCAAGCTCATAGGCGCGAGCGAGCGCGCGCGCACACACACACACACACGTATACACACAGAGACCCTCTCCAAATTACCCGGGAGAAGCGGGAGCAACGCCTCCCTCCGCGCAGCGCAAGGCCCAGGGCGCAGCGCGCTCGCCTCCTCCTCCCCTGCGGCCCCGAGGAGGCGAGAGGCAATCGGGAAGGCGAGGGAGGAGAGAATACAAAAGAAGAGACCTGGAGAAAAGTGGGGGAGAAAGGCAAGAGGGAGAAGGAGGAGGGGGAAAGGAGAAAGAGAGGAGGAATCCGAGCGCACCGAGACGCGCTCGGGGGGTGGGGGAGGGAGCCGGGGTGGGCGAAGGCTGGGCGGAGGCTGAGGGCTGGCAGGTGGAGGAGAGCCGCCCGAGGCTCCGGGGAGAAGCCTCCTGCCCTCCTCCTCCACCTGGCCGCTGTAGCAAAGTTTTTTTTCTCCCACCAGGCCCCGCGCTCTTGGGAACAGCTCAAGGCAGCGTCGGTGGACCCACTGGGGTTGCCCATCTTTGTCTTTTGGGGGAATCGGGCTCGGGTCTCAGGCTCCCCCAAGACTCTGTGGCTAATTCCAGCTTCCTAAACTTTAGCCTTTGCCTGATCCTTGATCCTGGGGTTGGGGTGGGTGTGGGAGTGGGGGGGGGGTTCTCTGCAGCTGCTTCGCCCTCCACTAGGACGAAAAACATCCCTCTCCAGGCCAAGGTTCAGGCCTGTTAGGATGTAAACGAGCCCCTCCAAGTCTGACCCTTGGCACCTGCAGACTAGGAGCTCAGACCTCTGGGCTTCTCTGCAGACTAGGCTGTGCTGCCCGGCGCGTGCGAGGCCTGCGGTGTCTGCCTGGGAGCCCCGGAGAGTGAAGAAGGCGTCAAGGCCCGGCTGCAGACACTGTGTTCTGCTGGGGGTGGCGCTGGCGAGCCGCAGTGGAGAGCTCTGGGAGGGAGGCCCATCCCCTGCGCTCCGCCTGGACACCGGGCTGGGCCCAGGGGTGTGACTCCCTCTATCCTATTCCAGGAATCCTCGAAAGGGCACTAATGGGCCAAGGGGTGGTGATGGTGGTGGTAGTGCCTGCTGATAATCAGAAAGAGGCTGAGTCCTCTAAGCTGGTCCCTGGATAGGGGACTTCCAGGTTGGGAGAGCTGCTGATCCTGCACACATGAAAGGTCAGTCCCTAGACCTTGGCATGTCCCTCTGGGCGTCTCCAAATCCCCAACAGGGACTACCAGACATGCAAGGGAAGGTGTTGTCTTCCACAAGCTGCTGCTGCCTGTATCTGGTAGAGCTTGCAGCCTGTAAACCTCAGTCTTTTTTGCATTCACAGGGTCACATGGTGTTTGATACTTTATAAAACGCACCCCCCCTTCCCGCAACTCCTCCAGGAATAGTGAGGGTTGATTCAAGGGTCGAATTGTATTTTTGAATTAAAACACAAGATATGTTGGCCAGAGAGATACTAGACCTTCTTGCCAGGAGGAGGGAGTTGAGGGATGTGTGTGTGAGCTCCTGGCCTGGGCCAGCTGACCCCCGGCACCTTACAGAGGGACAACTAGTAAGATCCAGAGCCAATGACCTCTTTAGAATGACATCTCCAGTACACTCCCCTCCTCTTTTTTTCCTTCACAAATTGTACAATATTTTCCAGGACCTTAAAGAGGCCACAGATCTCAGAAAACTCGGGTCTCAGGGATTACTAGCTCTAGAAACTGTATTCTCAATACTAGCAAACCCAGCTGCTGTTGACTTGGAGAAAATTCCCTTTCAACCTGGTGAACTCATAGTTAGAGAAAAGAATTATGCTTGTATTGCCAAGACTGACTGAGTGATAAAAATTCACAGTAATAAATAGATTTCTTGATATTTCAAAATGCTCTTTGGAGTCATCCACCCATTTGTAGCTTGGAGACATATAAGCCTTTTTTTTTTTTAAAGTAAGAATCGGAAAGTATTCATTAAATTAGTCCTTTGGGGAAGATTACTACTAATTAATTAATTGCAAACATTTCCAGAGGGAAGGTATGTCAATTGTAAAGTAATAAAATTAGATAGTTGAAATACTTACTCAGCAACTTTGATTACTCATTTGTTCCTTTGCAGAATTTTTTTTTATGACAGAAAAATGGAGATGGTGGTGGAGAAAAAGCATTAGCCTTGTCCCTTGGTGATATGGTTGCAAACGACTGTATAGGATTTATTGATTTCCAGCTGATTTATAAGACCTCTGTGGTATCACTGCTGTGTGCCGGGGCACCAAGCCTCCTTCTTGTCTTTGCTTTATGATTACAGAAACACAGCAAGAAAAAGAAGAAAACACAAAAAGGTTAAAGAAAATTACATCAGAAAGTGAGACAGTGAGAGTATATGTACATTTTTTTTCTCTTTCTGTGCAAGTGGAAAATAAACCAACAGAAGAGCATGCTTTATGGTAAGGGTGCTTTTCTGTTGTCTTCAAAGTTGCTTTGCAGTTTCAGTGGCTTATTATCAGAATGTCTCCCAGGGAGGAAGGCCTGTCCTGGCTTCTCCATGTTTCCACTCTTAGGAGGCCCTGATGAATATTTTCTGCTTAGAAAGAGGCAGAACCACACCCATGCTCCCTATGTAGATGACGTTTGATTGCTACCACTTTGAGCTTTGGATGGGATTTCCTTTAAAAAAAAAAATGCTCTTCTCAGGATTTTAGGACCCTTGTAACAAAACAAAGCCAGGAAATTGCAGAAATCTCAGGTGTAAAGGCTTTTCTTAGGAAGTTGGGCTCAGAAATGCTTCTGTGGAATTTGCTTCCTCTTTCTTCCCAGGTTCTCACTTCCACAGCCTGGTGCTCTGGGCACCTCCATCTTCTCCGTTTGCTTTTCATTGCTTTGTTCAAGGCTGATTAATTTGGTTTCGGGAGAAATTTCCCCAGTTGTATATGTTTGCACATAGAATTTTATTGAAGCAAGTATCAGATATTGACCCTCTGAGCTAGATTTAAGGGAATCATCCCTCTGAATGTACTTTTGAACAAATAATATACATTCCTTTGTTGTCTTCTGCAACCTGTCTGATGGTTCCTCTAGCTGCTCATTAAAACTTATGCAAAACAAAGCAAACAAAAGCCTACTTACAGCACCAAGAGCCCTAACCCACATTGTTTACTTGATGTATTATTACTTTGTGTTAAATGCACTGAAGTTCCTGAGGAGGCAGAGAGAGGGAAGTGTGTTCCACAAGGAGCTTCTGGGAGGGTCTACCAAAAAAAAAAAAAAAAAAAAAAAAGGAAAAGGGGAAACAACAGATCATACTGCATTATTATGAGTTAAAAACACTCTGATTCCTAAAAACAGAAGTGATCTATAAAAACAGAAGGAGGGGAGAGAGAAATACCTAGAAACATGACAATCTCCCCTCCCCCCATCTGCTTCAAACCTCTGGAATTATAGTGGAGTGATTGAGTAGATCAGCACAATAAACAGAGTTGAAAATGTGCTAAGTTATCTTTTTTTCTTTTTGAAGTATGGAGTTTCCTAAGCGACTATTTTTTGAACAGAGAAGAATGAAATTTCCTGCAATCTATGCATGAATGAACAAGTGCATCTGGACAGATGCATCCATAATTTATACTGATCAGTCACCACAGGTCGCCCCGAGTAAAGCCGAAATGAACACTAATTGTTTTGACGGAAGTAGTGTGCTCCGCATCTGATGCTGAGATGTGGCCAGTCCCTGCCTTGCTGGAATACATATTGTTACCAGGAGCCCTGGCATCAGGAAGGAGAAATAAAAAGGCAACAATTCCCAGACGAAGGTGTCAATGTGGCTTGTCAGGAAGGTGGCAAAGAGAAGAAAAGAATTAACTTTTTCAAGATTAAAGCACTAAATAAGACTGAATGTACAGACCCTGGTTTGTCCTAGTGGTACCTGAGATTAGTGTTAAAACCGATTGTTTCAGCTGGGCAATGATGACTCACACCTGTAATCCTAGCTACTCAGGAGGCCGAGATCTGAGGATTTCGATTTGAAGCCAGCCTGGGCAGAAAAGTCCCGTGAGACTCTTATTTCCAATTAGCTACTCAAAAACTGGAAGTGGAGCTGTGGCTCAAAGTAGTACAGTGCTAGCCTTGAGCAAAAAGAGCTCAGGGACAGTACCCAAGAGCTCTATTCAAGCCCCAACTGACAAAAACAAAACAAAACAAAAAAACCCCCAACAACCACCAAAAAAAATCCCAATAGTTTCATAATAGCAAAATTCCTTTACATTATATTAAGTGCTTGGGAGATTTCTGCTTTAGCTCATGAAAAGCTCCTGGTAAACCTGGTGTTGGCAGCTTACACCTGTAATCCTAGCTACCCAAGAAGCGGTGGTCTAAGGATTGTGGTTCAAAGCCAACCTGGGCAGCAAAGTCTGTGAGAGATTCTTATCTCCAATTAACCACCAAAAAGCCAGAAGTGGAGCTGTGGCTCAAAATGTAGAGTACTAGCCTTGAGGGGAATAAAAAGAAAAAAAGCTCACAAACAGCTTTTAGCCTTGAGTTCAAGTCCTAAAACCAACAGAACAACAACAAAAGCTTGTGGAAATCAGGCACGGCTGGCTCATGCCTGAAATCCTAGCTACTCAAGAGCCTAATAATTGAGGATTATAATTTGAGGCCAGCCTGAGCAGGAAAGCCTATGAGACTCTTACCTCCAATGAACCAGAAAAAAGCCAAAAGTGGAGTTGTGGCTCAAGTGATATTGCATTAACCTTGAGCAAAAAGCTAAGGGACAGACCCCAGGACCTGAGTTCAAGCTACAGTACTGGTATTATAAATAAAATAAGTGAAATGAAAAGCTTATGCTAAGACTATTGAGAGGTGTGAAGCAAGTTGAAGCAGATGACAGAGAAGGGACCAGATTTCCCACCTCCTGCTTTGGGGTCTCTGCAAGATGCTATTTCAAAGCCATCCAAAGCCAGCCCCAGCCCTGAGCTCTTTGTCAGTCCAGACGAACTGCATGAATTCACTTTTCAATGAATCACATCTAGTGTAATTAGGGAACTATGTGAAGGAATGCCACTGTGAGCAAATGAGGTCAGAGTCTCTTTCTTTGCTTTCCAATCAATCTGTGTTATGAAAGAGCTTAGGTAATAATTTGTGAGTTCTAGAAACTTGATGTGGACCATTCAGTAATTGGCAGATCCAGCTGTGACTGAGTATCTAAAAGCAGAAACAGCAACCAAACCAAACAAAATAAAAATCTTAAAAAAAATTCATGCTGGCTTATAGAAACAGTAGTATCTGGGCACTGGTGGCTCATGCCTGTAATCCTAGCTACTCAAGAGGATGAGATATGAGGAGGGAGGCTTGAAACCAGCCTGGGCAGGAAAGTTCATGAGACTCCAATTTCCAATTAACCATCAAACTCCAGAAGTGGAGCTGTGGCTCAAGTTGTAGAGCACTAGCCTTGAGCAAAAAAGCTCAGGGGCAGCACCCAGGCCCCAAGGACTGGTACCAAAACAAATAAGCAAAACCAAAACAAAACAAAAATAACAAAACAAAATCAGTAAAACTGATTTGTGGCACATGCTTGTAATCCTAGCTGTCTTCTCAGGGGATCATGAGATCTGAAGATGATGGTTTGAAACCAGCCTGGGCAGGGAAAATCTGTGAGACTCTTACCTCCAATTAACCATCCAGAAGTTAGAAGTAGAGCTATCATTTAAGTGATAGAGGACCAGACTTGAGCAAAAACAAAAATAATGCTCAGGAACAGTGCCCAGGCCCTGAGATCAAGCCTCAGGGATAATACAAACAAGACAAAACAGAACAAAGCAAACAAAAAGGGATAGGTAGCATTTAGTTATTGACTATGTTTAGGAAGAGAGAGCTTTTGGAAGCTGTGTCCTTTGTATCAGTGAGCTGGGCGTTTGCAGCTTTCATGCCTCACATTCAGAGCAGGTTTTATGTACAGCAATTCTTGATTATTTTTTATATTGTGAATGATGACATCTTTCTAATGATAGGCTCTAGGCATCCCATGTGTTTTTGAGGAATCAAGGTTTAATGTAAACAACAGATGTATGGATTTGAAAACCAGGAGCCAGAGTCACATTCCCACTTCTGGCTCTGCTGATTAATTGGAGGTTAAGAGTCTCTTGGATTTGTCTGTCTAGGCTAGCTTCAAACTGGGTTCTTCAGAGCTTCTCTTTTGACTAGCTAGGATTACAGGTGTGAGCCACTGGTATTCAGCTAAGGAGCCAGGGTTTGAAGGCCAAAGTCTTGGGAACAAAACACATTGCTTAGGAACAAGGACAATACTATAAAGACAGGTGGGGGCAAGATGGCATGTCTTTGAGTGACTAGAGCGGGAACAGAGTCATGTATAGATGTGGGAATGGCTCCAATTACAGTAGGGCCTGGGCATTTTTGCCTATAATGTCTCAGCGGAATGGGTGCAAATGTGCAGTTCTTAACAATGATGACTCCTCCTTCTTGAGCCAAAAGGATTTCACTGTCATAGATGTTAGGCCTTCAATGAAGATACGAGTGACTTGAAGCCTCAGACACTGCCATCTGATGAGTGGTCCACTCCCCATTATGCCCTGGCACTAAGATTTCTCCATTTTGAAAGGTGAGCAGTAGATGTGGACCCGGGCCTTCTCAGGCGCTGCCATCTGGGACTCGCTACTTTAGGGAAGTTGTGATGTCACAGGCTGGCCAAGATAATTTATGACAATTCTTCACAAATCAATAAAAATGTGGGAAGTATATCATTCTTAAAGGGAAAAAAGAGGGAGAGAGAAACACACATGACATGCCCATTAAGGGCATAGCCGTTCTAATACCTGCCTGTCTGCTAGGACCACAATTAAAAACATTCTGACAATAAATCTTCTTGCCGTCTCTTTTAATGCTTTTAACTTTCCTGAAGGTTCAAATTGGTATCCCAAAAATGTGCCAGGACTTTCACAAGGTATTTTATAGACTCATAAATAAATAGGGCAATTAATCTATGCTGTATTTCTTTCATATTTGATGACAATTTATTATGGCATTCACCCATTCGGTGCACAAAAACTCTAATGCACTTAAAATCGGATTTCGAACCAAACATTTTATGGGAAAATATAGTATTGATCATCCATTTAAAGATATCGTGAAGATGATTCATAACCTGCTATAAAAAAAGATCTCAGGAGGATCTTACAAATGAGCAGGATGGTTGAAGAGTCTAGTTATAAAGCCAGAGCTATTGGATCTGCCTCTCTTGTTTTCGTCATCTGTCTTTGAGTTTTTCCAGCACTGATTACTTTTGCATGTTGCTATATTATAAGAAAAATCCCCTTCCGTGACATTTTTCATAGTGACAGAAGTGGTGGGATTTCACAGCCAATTTTTTTTTTTCCAGCTGCAATTTTCTGCCAACCTTCTGACTGCAGAAAGAGCTGCAAGGGCCGTTGACATTTCTGTACTCTGGGGCCCATGCTCTTGGATGGTCCCCTGTGCCAGTGTTGATTGTTGGCAAACTGTGGCAGTCCTATACAATCTCACACCACTGATGTGGACTGGAGGTTCTAGAAGTGCTCAAACATCCTTTGTGATCTGTTATGTCATCAGCTGTGAGAAGAGGAGAATCCCAGGTCACTGGCCTTTCTATTTAGGTAGCACACAGCCCCTCTGAGAAGAAAGTCACACACAAGCCATTCATTCAGCAAACACTGAGTATCAGCTATGAATGCCAGACTTGGTTCTAAGCGATAAAGATCCAGGCCTGAACCTAAGTATACTTTTTCCCTCATGTAGGCTATGTTCTAATGAGTGATATACTCTTAAATCATGCCAGGAACAGTTATCTAGTAAAATAATAATTTACAAAAGAGATCTAATATTTATTGCATATGCAAAAGTCTCTAACTATGAGATCATTTGTTCTTTCTTTTCTTGTCTGTCCTTCTGTCCTCCTGTCCTGTCTGTACTTCTGTCTTTCAGAATGACTTTCTGTCTTTTACCTGTCTGCGTGTCTTTCTTTACTTCTGTCTTTCTGTTCATCCCTCTGTCTTTCTGTCTTTTTCTCTGTCTTACTGTCTGTCTGTCTGATGCGCTCTTTTTGTGACCTTTCACTCAGTCTTTTATTGTTCGTTGAGCACTTGCTATGGAAAAACACTGAGCTAGGCTGGGGGCCTACTGTCCCACATGACAACTCAAATCTGCTATCATACTGACCTGAAAGGTGAATGTTGTTTGTTTCCTTTTATAGAAGTCAGAAGAAGAGAACTTCTATTGTGTAGCATAGTACTGCCAGTCCGGAGTGTGAGCTTAGGCCGCTGGCTTCAAAGTCAGGAAAACAACATATTTCAGATTAAATATTTAATTGCCAACATGATGTGGTTTCAAGACATAACTATCTCACCTAATATGTAGTTGATCAAGCTGCTTTGTTCCTTTTATATCAGGAGATCAACTTCCCCTAACCTTTTATGTCTCTATGTGATACTGATTGGCTTACGGAGAGGAGAGAGGGAATAGGGCCAGAGTGGAATTTCGGGATGTCAGTCGCTTAGTTATTTCAAATCTGTGCACGTTATTTGCTATACAACCAACCGGCTCATACTTTTCCCTCTTGTATTCTCCCAGCTTCTCTGAGTTCTTATTCTGTCTTCAGATGAGCAACACAAGTTCAGAAGGATTAAGCCATTGGCTCAGGGCACATAACTGATCTGCATCAGAGATTACCCAGGAGACTTTGGGTGTTTGAATTCTTGCCTGGGCCTCTTACAGGCTTCAATACCTTTTGCAAGAAAGCACAAAGGCCTTAAGAGAGGTCTGACCTTGGAGTTACGAACAGGCTTTAGGTGATAGCCTGGCAGTTCTTCCCATCTCTGGAAGGGACACTTTACTTTTCCAATTTTCTTTTGCAATTGAATTTCCTCTGGTAGATTTAAAGCCTGCATTCCTCCACTTGTCAGGCTACCTGACAGCGTTTCCAGTGCCCAAAGCAGCAGATAGGCACCAGGCTAAGTAAGAGGTGTTTAAAGACCACCGGAGATTCACCAACAGGTCCTCCTGAGCTAACAGACAATTCTGAACCCTCATGCTCCGAACAAAGCATCTTATAGAGAGATTGTCCAGGTTCGGTCCAGACATATCTGCAGAGACAGAAACATTGAGAATAATGTCTATCTTGTGGCTGGATGAAAATGAACTGAACAAAGACAGCATGAAATACATGAGTGGGATTAGACTGTCAGTGCAGGCCAGGAAGCATAAACCATTTCCTGCGTCACTATAAGGCTGGAGGGCAGGGACAGAGCAAAGGAGAACCTGTGATGATAATTATGAAATATAAATTTATATACACATGAAGGGAAGGCTGACAGTGGATGTGGACCCCTCAAACTCCTCTTACACTGCAGGGATATGGAAAAAGTAGTATGGGGATTAGGGTATCTTTTTTTTTTTGCTTTGGGACTAATTTATTACTTTCGATTATGCAGTTTGGGGAGAAATGGAAAACGTAAAGTGGGTTATTTCTCTGTGGAAGTGGACCATGAGTACTGGGAGGGTTTTGCCATTGGCCAGAAACATGGGTAGTGGAAAAGGAGAAAGCCAAGATCAAAGGGAGCTAGCACAATTTGAGACCAAACTCCAGTTTAACCATTCACGGCCTGGGAGGGTTTGGACAAGCCTATTGCGCTGCCCTCCAGGAGCTTCCGTGTACTTGTTTGCAAAGTGGAGACACAGAGCTCAGGGATCTGCAGAAGCCCCTTGGACTTACATACACATAGAGATCCATTGTACTTCCTTTCCCGCATTCTAAAGCTCTTCTGCTACCCTCCAAGTATAAACTTTCTGGAAAGTTCTTTTAACCACATATGGCACATCAGAATCTTTTTTTTTTTTTTTTTGTCGGCCGTGGGGCTTGAACTCTGGGCCTGGGCGCTGTCCCTCAGCTCTTCAGCTCAAGGCGAGCACTCTACCACTTGAGCTACAGCGCCACTTCCGGTTTTCTGGTGGTTTATTGGAGATAGGAGTCTCACGGTCTCTCCTGCCCCTGCTGGCTTTGAACCGCGATCCTCAGATCTCAGCCTCCTGAGTAGCTAGGATTACAGGCGGGAGCCACCAGCGCCCGGCCATCAGAATCTTTAGAAGGCAGAGATACCTAGTCTTACTCTCTGGGACTCTGAGCAAGCTTGCAAAGGGGCCCAGACATCTCTACTTGAGAAAAACGCCAAATTTTCTCAAGAATTAGCACGTGCACATGGGAAATAGACATGGTAGACAAGAGATGAGCCTAACTGATAGAGAGCTGCCCCTGCTTGCTGCTTACTGAGGAAAGCTTATTGTCCTCTGAGCAGCCATATGCAGGCATGGACACCTCCTCCTGCCTTCCTAGCTCTGTTTGTGCTGGGGTGGAGGAGCATGTCATGTGGCTCAATTCTAGACAAAAGAAGAGTTCCTGGAAAGCATGTATTTCTATGACAAAAGAGGACAGAAATGAACCCCAACATCATGCCTAAGGCTGTAGAAATCATTCATTCATTTGTCCATTGATTCATCCATTCACCCAACAAGCATTCATTGTACACAGACTCTGGACCAGGTAGGGTCTCAAGATGCTGTAACATGACCATAAACAAAACTGGCCCTGTCCTCAAGAGCTCACGTTACAGAGAAAAGAGACAACAACCAGGTGTCCAGGTAAAATGTGCAGGTAGCAGGTGAAGATGTATTCCATGGAGGAGAAAATAAAAGTGAACAAGCCAGCTAACGTAAGCACAGAGCCAAGATATTGTGTAAAAGTAGCCCTGATACAAGAGCTACCAATAAACCACTACTTCTGGACTCCTAACTATGTAAGACAAATAAACTGGTTTTGTTTAAGTCTCTGTTAATTTGGTTTCCTATTACTTACAGCTGAGTGAATTCCTAAGACAGTGTATAGGGGCACAAAGAGACAAATGAGTCATCTGATCATTTCATTCCCACTCCCAGAGGCACGGGCTCCTAACAGTTTCTTGGCTGCCTTCCAGAAATGTTCTATGTTAATACGAGCCATATAAATATAAGCTACATATACAATGTTTCTCCCCATCTTGCCTTCTCTCCCTCCCTCCCCCTTTCCTCTCTCCTCCTCCTCCTCCTCCTCTGTCTCTATGTCTCTGTCTCTCTGTCTCTGTCTCTGTCTCTGTCTCTCTCTCTCTCTCACACACACACACAACGGTATAGCTTGGTTGGGATCCTGGATGTGGCTAGTCATAATCATACAGCCTAATCACTCACCAATTTTGTTTTCTTAAAGTGCTTGGTCTCTATGCTTCCATTTTCTCATCAGTAAAATGGGCATAATAAGCATACTATGCAGATTTCCTATGATTAACTAAGTCTATATAAAACATATAGTACTGTCCCCAGAGCATTACAAATACTCAGACATATTAGTGATTTTATACACAGTGAGCATTGTTCTATGATTTCCTTGCCACATAGCAATGTGCTTGTATACCTTTCCAACATGCACAAAGACACCCCTCTTCTTGAAACTTGTGTAGTATTCCTCAGTGAGGAGACCATAGGTGAATTTTTTTTCTCTGCATGCCCTTAGGGCATTTTAGTAAGCGTCTCGATGCAGGCCATGCTGTTAAAGGGCTTCTGCATACCCCAAAGATGGCCTAGGGCAGAAAGGAGACTCAGCTGAGATGGGAATTTTCTTCTTGCTGTCCTTGACATTGCACACTTCCTCATCTCCCACGCTCTCACCCCACTTAACACTGTTTCCTGTACGTACATCCAGGCTTCAGGCTATGCCCAGGGGAGTACCTATGATACTCTTTCCTGCAACATTTGGTAGCTAATGCTTTCTATAGTTTTCTCCCATGAGATCACAGCTACTCTTTTAGGATAGATTTTAAAAAGGATAAAGGTGGTTCCAGTATGATGGCGTATGCCTGCCGTGCTATTCATGCTACTCAGAAAGCAGCGGTTGGAAGATCTCAGTCTTGAGGCTGGTCCAGACAAAAGTGTAAGATACCATCTGAAAAAACAGACAGAAAACAAAAGGACGAGAATGTGGCTCAACTGGTAGAGTATTTGCCTCGCAAGACCCTGAGTTCCAACCTCATACCACAACACACACAAAGAGTAAACAAAATGCCAGGCTCTGTTGGCTCATGCCTGTAATTCTAACTACACAGGAGGCTGAGACCTGAGGATCACAGTTTGAAGCTAGCTGGGCCAGACAAATCTGAGACTCTTACTCCAATTAACCACCCAAAAGCCGGAAGTGAAATTGTGGCTTACTTGATTGAAAAAGCTAAGAAACAGAGCCCAGGTCCTGAGTTCCAAGTCCCAGTACTGGCACCAAAACAAACAAATAAACAACTGGGTCTTATTTGTACTGAAGCATATGATAGCTGATTTAGAGGCATTTTTTTTCTAGGAAAGAAAGAGGTATTTAAACAACAAATAATGTCAAATGTCAAAGTCAAATATTAAAGGCATGAAACAGGGCATGTTAAGTGCAACACAGAGAATAAACAGAGGGTGTCACTAATCATGCCTTCAAAGATCAAGACATGATCTGGCTGAGACTGACCAGTTGGGTTTCTAATCAGAGGAGCAGCACATTGTGCAGTAGAGGAAATCTCCTATGCAAAGGCACCAGGTAAGACATTTAAGAATCATCATAGTAAGACAGAAGGATCGGTAGGGGTGGACCAGGAAAGGTGAATTGAAAAGTCACTGAATAGCATCAGGCTTGGGCTCCTATGCCGTCTCATGCATTTCAGTGTGGACGGGATGTGAAGCCGTCTACAATTTTACATTTTACCTGACCACCGCCCAGCTCTGCCATTGTGCAGGGACTTCATGAGACATTGCACAGTTAGGGGAGGGACCAGAAAAAGCAGGTCACAGGCAGTAGGAAACCAAATTCAGAGATCTCTCCAGAGTCTTGTGTATGCTATGAAGACTTGAACTCCAACAAGTCTATCTCAGTTTTGTTTTGTGGGCTTTGTTTTGTTTTGTTTTTGCTGCCAGTCTTTGGGTTTGAACTTAGGACTTGGGTAAAATCCCTGAACTTTTGTGTTCAAGGCTAATGCACTACCACTTGAACCATAGCTCTACTTCTGGCTTTTCTTTTCATTGTTAACTGGAGATAGGAGGGTCAAGGGCTTTCCTGCCCAGGCTGGGTTTGAACTGTGAGCTTCAGATCTCAGTCTCCTAAGTAGCTAAGGATTACAGGTGTGAGCCAATGGTGCCGGGCAAGTCTATCCATTTTTTAAAATGTCATGTTCTGGAGAGAAAGAGAGGCTAATTGGGTTTTTTAAAGTCTAGGATCTTTGTGGTTAAACCAATCAGCTGTGACTAGAGAATGATTCAGGTAATGGTCCAAACATGGCACGGAAGTTTGGTGGAGGGACTGTGTGCTGTGAGTCAGAAGATCCCTCCCCCAAGCCAGTATGACACATTGTGATTTGCCAGTCCTTGGAAAGAGTAAACAAGGATAATCTCCAAGAATAAAGCAAAGCAGCCCTCTACTCAAAGCATGGAATGGGAGCAGTTAGAGCTACCTTCTTGGACTCAAGCCCTAAGAAGCTCGGACTTCATAATTTACGAAGGCAACAGGGAGGGAGCCAAGGAATCCATTCAGCACACAAGAAATATTTCAAGTAAGGCACAAGGGAACTGGGGCAGGTCTTAGACAAGATGGATTTACATTCGGCAATAAAAATCCCAACTCCAGTAACCTTTGCACTTAGGTCTGGATTTTGTCTGGGTCATAAAGCTTTTATAAGTGTTTAAGAGCATGAACCCTCTGTAAGGATTGGAATTTTTCTTGCCTTCTCCCCTTGGAGATTGGGGCAGCCTCCTACCTTCTGTTCTCTTGGTATGAGAACCCTGTCTTGAGTATGTTTCAGTTTGGCCCATAGATGGTCTTGACCTAATGATATGTACTTGACCTTGTTCCTGAATTTCCAGTGCCCTCACTTATAAAAGAAAACATTTAATCCATAATATATCTGAAAGTTTTGTGAACTAACAAGTGAGCAACTATAATTAGTTGAGGATCCCGGAGTTTAGACTTGGAGGTGGAGAACCTACACTTTGGTTTGGGGAAGTTTTCTCACTTGTCTATATCTCAGTTTCCTCCTCTGTAAAACGGAGACAATAGTGTCTTGTCTCTCTTGTGAGGGCTAAATGACAACCCATGTAAGTGTTTTGTCATGTGACAATTGTCTTCAGCCCCCACAGAGGTGTCCATAAAGTAAAATGAACCATTGGTGGTGCCTATCTCCAGGGAACCCTAGCTAGAGTCTTTGGTGGTGATAGGTAATTCTAGTGTTCATCTACATCTTCATTTCTTCCTAGGATACTGGAGATGGCACTCCCAAGCCCCCTTACAATGGGACAAGGCCACGTTACTAGTTTGGAACACAGAAATATGAGCAATGTAAATTATTTCCAAGTTAACTCATATAGAAAAGTCTTTGTGTGACTTGATAATTACCAATTTTTCTTGCTTGTGAAAATGCATGGGACTACTCTGCATGTTTGAGTCACTGCGTAGAAGACATTTGGCTTTGAGATTCTCAAATGTGCATCAAATTGTATAAATGATAAGCCACTGAGATTTGGGAGATACTTGCTGTGGCAGTTCATTGTAGCCTATTTTGGCTAATAGACTGTTATATTGTGTACTTGCCTATATGATTTTGGGAAACCCATCAAATTTCTCTGAGCCTTAAAAACATAGACTCCTAAGGTTGGTTGTTGAATAACAAAATCCATGTAAGATGTTTAGCATAGGGTTTGGTATATGGAATATGCCAGATAGATGGTGCAGCACTGATAGCAATGATGATGGAAATGATGATGGTGATGATGATGACGGTAATGATGATGGTGATGATGATGGCAATGGTAATGATGGTGATGATGATAATGGCAATAGCGATTATGACTATAATGATAATCATATAGAAGCTTGATGTGGTTATGAGATACAAAATCATATGCTCTATATCTTGTGTATGTGTTTTTAATTCTTTTGGTATTGCTGTTGTTGTTGTTGGTGGTGGTGGTGATGGTAGTAATGGGCCTAGGCGTTATCCCTGAGTCATTTTGCTCAAAACTAGCACTCCACCACTTTGATCCACAGCTCCACTTCTGGCTTTCTGGTTGTTAAGTGAAGATAAGTATCAGACTTTCCTGCCTAGGCTGGCTTAGAACCATGATCCTCAGATCTCAGTCTCCTGAGTAGCTAGGATTACAGGCATGAACCACTGGCACCTGGCATGATTTTAACTCTTGTGAATTGAGTTGTATTTGAAAATTTGCTCTGGTTTAAACTTTTCTCATATAAGCAGGTGGGTTTAAGTAGAAAAATCCAGATGGTCTCTAGCTTTGGACAGTGACATGTGAGATAGATAGATAGATAGATAGATAGATAGATAGATAGATAGATAGATAGATAGATAGATAGATAGATAGATAGATAGATAGATAGAAAGATAGAAAGATAGATAGAAAGATAGACAGACAGAGCTATATACACACATACACATTAGTACTGATCTAAAAGGATAAATACAATACCATTGGTCTCATTTAGAAAACTATTGATTAGAAAGTTTGGAGTCAACAATGTACATTTCTACTCAGTGTAATGAATTATGCTTCTTCATTTAACAAGAATATGAAGTCAGGTGTCTTGCCAAGTATTGGCATTATAGGAATAAATTTGACCACCTTGCATCCTTCAAGATCAGATGGCCCATTAAACATTTATAATTATTACTTTGAGATACTATATGCTTTATCTCTCCACCCTAAATTCCATCATTGCTAGTTTTGTATAAAATTGTTGACATCTGTTACCACAGGTTTCTCATCTTTAAAAGGGGGGATAATTGTCATAATGTTATGAGAACTAATTACAATACACATAACATCCATTGCACAGAATTTACAATGCCAATAAATACTACTAATTCTTATGTTTCCATGCTTCCAGTCTGGCATTTTGCTGATTGATTGGAAATAAAGTCTTTGGACTTTTCTGCCCAGGCTGGCTTCAAACCACAATCTTCCAGATACCCAGCAACTCTTACTTTTCTTGAAGGCAGAGATACTACATTATTCTGACTTCCCAATGCTTGAATCAAAGAATGTGATCCATGGGTATTTATGAAATGGAATGCAGAAAAATTATATTCAACAAGAAAGCACTTTAATGGATTTTGAGGTATTGATATATTTTTAATTCACTGTACATTTATACAGAAACTTCCATGTAATGGGTGCATTTTAAGTAAAATGAATTATTTTGCTTCGGTCATATAATTCACTGTACATTTATACAGAAACTTCCATGTAATGGGTGCATTTTAAGTAAAATGGATTATTTTGTTTCGGTCATATAATTATGCTGTTCATATTTTTTTAAATTCTTAACCAGTCATTATTATTTGGGTAAGGTCTCTTCTTGATAATGTTATTTCCAACTTTATTTTTTTGTGGTAATGGGGCTTGCACTCAGGGCCCTGATGCTGTCCCTGAGCATTTCTGCTCAAGGCTAGTGCTCTATCACTTTGGGCCACGGTTCCAGTTCCAGTTTTCTAGTGGCTAATTGGAGATAAGAGTCTCAGGGACTTTTCTGCCCTGGCTGGCTTTAAACCTTGATCCTCAGATCTCAGGCTTCTGAGTAGCTAGGATTACAGATGTGATCCACCATTGCCCAACCTCTAACTTTTTAAAACAAATTCTGTCCCTTTTCTTCTTTCCATAACTAGAATATGGATGGTATGTAAAACAGATAGTCTGTTTTGTATGTCTTTTATTTGTGAAATTGAATTGTACTGAAAGTTTTGAGCTCTTACTTTCTCACAATGCCCTCTATTTTTTTTTTTTACTTTGCCCCTAATTCTTTACATATGCCTCATTTATTGTTTCTCACGACAGCATACTATTCCAAGAAGTCACTTTTAATTAACCAGAAAATTGGATTTAGCAGAGCACCTTTATTCCCAGCCAAGCCTATTACACTAGAAATGCTGTCTTCATTTTGTGCTGGGTACAACAGTCATTAAATTATGATCTTATGATGCCATTATAGCAATAAAAAGAGCACATGCCCACTTACCCACGTTGAGAATTACAGTAGGAAGAATTAACAGCAAGTTCTTTGATTTGATGATTTTCTGATCTGTGCACATGCACACGGATGCTTCTGGTCACACTGCACTCTGCTGTGTTTTAAATAAACAGTCCAATTTACATAATTGAAGTGAGCCTCCATGGTGCATGAAAACATAAACTCATGGCTGTGATGTCAATTAGAACAATTCATAAAAAAAACAGCCTTAAGTTTAGAGGCAGACAATCTATATGCAAGTTTGGGCTCTGCCTCTGAGTGATTTCAGTCAAGCCGTTTAACCTCTTTCGTGAGGTAATACACAGAGTTACCATGAAGCTTGGATGACATAGCAATCGGACATACTTTCGCTTTATTTTGTTTCAAATGTGGAATTCTAAGGCTGCAGAGAGTCAGTGTTTGAGTGCCTGCTCCGAGGTGGCTCTTGCCTGGTTTGTGTCCATGCAAGACATTACTAATGGAGCTTGACACAGTTTCCTGATCCTTTTCAACTTAACACTCCAGGAAGTCATTACCAACTGATTACAGCTGGCCTATTGCTTCTTCCTTGGCCAAATACCATATCATCATCATCTTCTTCTTCTCCTTCTTCTTCTCCTTCTCCTTCTCCTTCTCCTTCTCCTTCTCCTTCTCCTTCTCCTTCTTCTTCTTCTTCTTCTTCTTCTTCTTCTTCTTCTTCTTCTTCTTCTTCTTCTTCTTCTTCTTCTTCTTCTTTTTCTCCTCCTCCTCCTCTTCCTTCTCCTTCTCCCCCTATTCCCCATCTCCCCCTCTGGGAATTGAAACCAGGGCCTTGCATATCTTAGGCAATAACTCTACTACTGAACTATATCCCCAGCCCTATTTTGACATAGGATCTCACCAAGTTTTCCAGACTGGGATTGAATTTACAATTCTTTTACCTCATCTTCCTTGTAGTTGGGATTATAGGCAAGCATCATCACATTCAGCATATTAAAGGTGAGGAAATTATGGTTTCAGGAGATAACTGGCTCAAGTTAGACTAATGTGGATCACTGCAGTATAAGTCAGCCTGTATTTTCTGCAAGGGTATTAAGGTCTGAGTGCTTGGCACTCTCTTTGGTTCACTCTGTGGTTATGATACTGGCTTTTGTGGTGCCAGGAGGAAAAGAGGCACATAGGGATTTGAATTCCAAACCCAAGGGTAAGGGCAAGGGCAAGAGCCTTTTGTAAGTCAGGGTGCTCACAGCTTACAAATTCAGAGCCACAGTTACCATTATGATTGACTAAAGGCAGCCTTCTATCTGGGAGAGTGTGGGGACCTCCATGGAAGAGGCAGAACATACCCTTCCAAGAAAGACAAACCTATAGTTGGATGTGGCTCCCTATTTCCTCTCTGTGTGGTGCTTTAAACATGGGACTTAATGTCGCTAGACTTCAGTTTGCTCTTCTGAAATTGACATCAGCATTTTGGGGCTGGGGAGCAGAAGCCTTGTCAGAAGTTACAGGAACAAGAGCAAGGCCTGTATCATTGAAACAGACAAAGGTGAGGTCCTACAGAGCTGCTCAAGACAGAGCCAAGTAGATGCCAAGAAACTGGCCATCACTGTCCCAAGCCTTGATAAGCAGGGATGAACAGCTCTGCTTATTCCTGCTGGGCCCCCTCGGGGTGACACACTGGAGCTGTAGTTCCTAGAGTAGCTTCACATTAGATCCACATGGGGAGTTTTCACATAGTACACTCCCTAGGCCTACCCTTAATCAAGTCAGTAACTCTAGGGATGTGGCTCAGAAATCAGTATTTTTGATTTCTAGCACTGGGGTTTGAACTCAGAGTCTCACACTTACCTTTTCAGATGGTGCTCTACCACTTGAGCGGTGCCCTTAGACCAGCTTTCTTGCTGATGATTTGACTATCTGGGCTGGCTTTGAACCTTGACCTTCCAGGCCTCAGCCTCCTGAGTCTTTACGATTATAGGCATGAATCACTAGTACACAGCTAGGAGCCAATAGGTTTTAGAGCTCCCTGACAGTGTGGCGACCAGGGTGAGGTGAATGACTGCCTCAGTTGCAGATTTTAAGGAGGTTCATACTCTCAGGTGCTGCCCTTGACTTGCAGGACCCTGACTATGAGAGCCCCTTTCAGTGCTGCATCTCCTGAGTACCCGACCAGGCTCACCCTAGTCCCACCTCCACTCCACAAGTGAGTCCCAGGGTCAGTCAATGTGTTTGAAATTCCAATGATGAACTTACAGAAAGTATTTCACGATTCACAGAAGTGGCACCCAAAGCTACTCTCCTGTCTGGCCCTGTCTGTCTTTACCAACCTATGCTTGCCTAAGCCTTCCTAGCAAAGGGAAGCAGACTCAGACTTGCACGTCTGCGGAATGGTTAGCAGAGGCAGGGTCCTATGGGGTCCTCTAGTGAACAGGAACCACTCGCTCGCTCTCTTAAGTGTACCACTTAGTATATTTTTCTCCCTTGACTTTCTCAGGGGAATCCTCTAAATCCCAGTGACTTACTAAGATTTCCTTCCAAATAACTCGGGGCTTTCTGCAAGAAGGGCCTGCTTTAATGAAAACAAAACAAAATAAAGCAAAACAGAAGCGAAAAAGACCCACCCCTCTCTCTCATAGCCCATGCTGGTGACCTAACTTTGTTCTGTTATGAAACAGTGCTAAAGTAGTGGCCATGTTTCTGCATTTTTATCCCTTCTGTGGGCACTTTCAGTATCAGTGAAAGGGTAGGGGGTTCTGTAGGTTGGTTCCATGGGCCCCCTCCTCCTCGCCCTCAGTGATCTACTTTCTCCACTGTTCAGGGAAGGATCCTTCTGCCAGAATGACACCTTGCACACAGTAGGTATGCAGGTGACATTTCTTACAATAAAGATAAAAACCCCATGGCACTAAAAATTGGGCCCTCTTAGCCTGCAAAGAGCCTGAGCTCCGCCCCCCCCCCCCCCCCCCCCCCCCCCCCCCCCCCCCCGCCGCCCCAACCCTGCCCCAGCTAAGAAAAGATACTGACCACAGTGCAAAGAGCTGAGCCTCAGAAGTGAGAGCCTGCACCTAGCAGGTGAGAAGATGCAGAGCAGGGTAGGTGGGTGGCTGTGTAGGCCTTGGCCTGCAGCAAGGATGGCCAGGAGGCCCCTCCTCCTTTCTCCTCCCCAATGGTCTGGGGAAGGGGGAAGGGTTTGGGGCAGGTGAAGGGAGAGTTGGAGGAGGAAAAGAACTATGCCATCTGACTCTGTCTGAGGACACGTGTCTATGAACCAGGCCTACAATTCAGCCTTGCGAAGCAACCAAAATCTTTCTTTTATTAAAATGCTTTGTGCTCTAGGATCCCAGGGAGTTAAACTGATCTGTCTCGGAGAACGTGTTTGCCTTCAGCGGCACTATTAGATACTTTGTCTCCTCTAAAATAATACTAAGAGATGGGCTTTATGTCTGTCTGCTTCTTCTATATTGCAATTTGCAGAAACTGGGCCAGGCATTGGGCCCTTCTGGGCAGGGCTTTGAGGTACCTAGACTCAGGACTAAGCCACCTCCCCATAACTCCTAAGTACTTTACAGGCAGGACCCAACAAACACTTGGGATATTTACCAAATCAGCTGAAAATACAGTGGCTTACCTCTAGAAAAAGAGTGTCTTAGGCTCCATCTTGGAGGGTGTAACTGATGCTATCTCAGTCTACCTAACAGCACTGATCTAGGAGGAAAGATTTTATCTAGATCATTTATTTATAAAGAAAATAGTGTCTGCCACCACTTCCTGACGGTTTGTGCTAATCAGCCTTGCTTTTCTTACTGTTCAAGCCCATTAGCATGAGGAAGATAAAATACATACATTTGATGATTGATTCCTGGGCACCTTCTGGTTTTACAAGGAAAAGGTGGGTAAGAGGAATAAAAAATATCCAGATGACAAATCTTATCTCCCTTCATGGGCTGTGTGGGTCTTTTTTTGTGTGGGAGCTTGTGAAGATGTCTCAGAACACTGGTATCCTCCACAGACTCCAAATTGCCAACAGCTATGTGGGCCAGATAGGTATTTCTAACTCAAGAATCAACCAGAAGAACTGTGTTTAAATCTGCATGAACGATGGGACTTGGGGTAATAATTGTGAACGATCAACAGCTCTCTTTTCCCCCAAATTTGAGGAACCGCCTGAGCCCTTGCACTTTGCCATTTAAATCTCTCTGCTTGAGTTGTCACAAAGACCCTTTGAACGTTATTCTGAAAAGCCGCAGGCGTAAATGTATGCACTCTTATGTGTCTTATTTTAGGCCTCGCCAACGAAGTATACCAAAGGCAAATTTATGTTTAGAACTATCAATAAAACATAACGGACAGCCTGCTAAATTAGTAATCATGAGAGAGGAGGGGAAAAAAAAAACTTACCCAGTTCCCTTTCAATTTCTCTCTCCCTCTCTCCTTTTTAATACTACAAGGTAACTTTTAAAGTATTTGGCTTTGGTGGCAGGGCAGTCTCCTAAGACAACGTGTACTTAAATTATCTCAGAGGTACTTCAAGGCCTTCTTTGTGGAGCGGGGTACCAAGGGTGAAATAAACTGAAAGCGAATCATGGTTTTAAATTAAATGTCTTTAAGGACTGCTGAGGGTCTTCACATCAGAATCCATCTTGAAAGACAAGAGTATAGAGAAAGATAGTGTTTGCTGTGGTTGTTAGTAATTTACATAAAGAGGGAGTTCGCTAGGGTGTTTCAAAGCTCCGTCTCCACTGCACACACACCTCAAATCACACATGAAACTCTTTAGCCAAGAGGAGGAACGCTCACCATCTTTCCGCACACCTGGGCATTTTCTGAAGGGAACAGAAAGAGCCAAGTTAGATGCTTCCCAGGCAGGGCTGAGGACAAAGCTCTTTCCCTGGTACCCAGCAGGCAGCCTGCAGACAGGCGTCTGGGTGTGGTTTCTTTCTTGGTGCCTCAATCATTTGCAAGAAGTCGGTGGGCTAGAAAACAGACAATTAACTCTCTGCACTGGTAGAGCTGGAAGGCCCTGGAGATCAGTCAGCAGAATGGTTTTGATTTTCTCTCTAGCCTCAGAACTCATTCTTCCCTCGAAATATTATGCAGAATTTTGATTATGAAAGAAGATAAAAGCAAACTCTGGTTAAGGTGGGGCTGGGGAGGAGGGGGGTCTAAAATCCCACCCACTGAGCCCCTGACTCTCTTTCCCCCCTAAGATAACTTCTATGGGTGCTTCTGGACTCTGTTGAGTATCCTGTTATGACTGATGTGTCTCAGCTTGACATACTGCTTTATTCATGGATGGAATCACAGCTCAGAGAGGGCAAGTGCTGCACCCAGCATCACACAGCTTGCTGAGGGCAGAGATAAACCAGTAATGTCTGGTGGGGGCGTGGTACGGTACTGCTCTGGAGGTTCAAAAACAGATAACCAACAATCCTTGGGCACCAATGCTCACATCTGTAATCCTAGCTATGCAGGAAGCTGAGATCTGTGGATCTTGAAGCCAGCCTGGTAAAAAAGTCCTAAGACTCTACTCCCCAACAACCACCAAAAAGCAAGAAGTAGAGGTGGGATTTGAGTGGTAGAACAAAAAAAGGCACAGCACTAAGGCTCTGAATGTAAGCTCCAGCAATCACACACACACACACACACACACACACACACACACACACACACACACTGTCAGATAAGTGCATTATTGGTTCCACTTGGCCCACAATATGATTGTCTAACCTTAAAATATCTGTTGGTTTTTACCTTTCTCATCTCTTGCTTTTCTTTATTAGTAATAATCAAAATATTTATCATGAAACAAATTAACAAAAGATGAATAACCCTAGTTTCATCTCCGCTTTTGGTTTTCTTAGCTTTTTTCCAGATGGGGTCTCCCTAGGTAACTCAGGTTGGCTTGGGACTCATAATCCTCCTGTTTCTCCCTTATGAGGGTTGGGATTACAGTTGTGTGTCACCATGCCTGGCTCTATCACTTCTTTTATTTTATATTTATTTGTTCCAGTCCTGGGGCTTGAACTCAGGGGCTAGGTAGTATCTTTTAGCTTAATTTATTATTTATTTATTTGCTCAAGGCTAGCTACCTGCTCTACCACTTGAACCACAGCTCTACTTCTAGTTTTTTTTTGGTAATTAATTGGAGAGAAGAATCATATGAACTACCCTGTCTGGGCTTGCTTTGAAGTCTGATCTTCAGGTTTCAGGTTCCTGAGTAGCTAGGATTACAGTCATAAGCCACCAATGCCTGACTCATTTTGTTTTTAAATGATGGTGCTTGCCATGTGTATTTTCATTTAATTATAACTCTAGGGGGGAACTGAGACTTTAGCTAATACCAGACACCTATGGTTTTGCAGGTATAGTGTCCCCCAATGATTCCATTCTCTATAGCAGGTTATATGAACAGGAGTGGCTCGTTTTTGTTTTTTTTTTTTTTTTTCTGGTCATGGGGCCTGAACTCTGGTCCTGGGCACTGTCCCTCAGCTCTTCAGCTCAAGGCTAGCACTCTACCACTTGAGCCACAGTGCCACTTCAGGCATTTTCTGCTTATCTGGTACTGAGGAGTTGAACCCAGGGCCTCATGCATGCAAGGCTAGAACTCTACCACTGAGCCACCTTCGCAGCCTCTGGCTTTTATAGAACCCATCTGCTGACCTCAGGTTACCAGCTTGGGCACTGAATGGAACCCAAGCTATGCAACACAAGAGCTATAATTCAGCCATATGCCCAATCAAGAGGGACCCTCACCAGCAATAAGAGAACAAATCCTACCTACCAACAGGAAGCGCAAGGTGGAGAGAATTCACATCCAGAGCCTTGTAGCCTGTCCACTCACTGCCCTGGGCTTACCCTTCCTTCAATTAAACATCACAAACAGGACACACTGCAGGCTAGAGGCGGAGAGCTTTTTAGACAGCCCTTTTTTTTGAGGGAGCGGGTTGCCAGTCTTAGGGCTTGAATTTAGGGACTGGGCATTATCCCTAAGCTTCTTTTAGTTCAAGGCAAGCACTCTGCCACATGAGTCAGAGCTCCACTTCTGGTTTTCTGGTGGTTAATTGGAGATCAGAGTCTCATGGCCTTTCTTGCCTGGGCTAGCTTCAAACTATGATCCTCAGATCTCAGCCTCCTGAATGGTAGCTAGGATTATAGGTGTGAGCCCATAATCCCAAAATAGGCACCTGGCCTGTTTTGGTTAGTTTTGAGGTAGAGTCTCCTCTTTATGCCCAGGCTGGGCTGTGATCTTTCTATGTAACTTCCCTTGGTCACTGGGGATGAAATGCATGTGTTCCTGTGCCCGGCCATTGTGCTTTCCCAGTGCTGAGATGTCAGAGGCTCTTGGTTGAGTTGGAGGCTTATGGACTTGTCTGTCCTGGTTGGCCGGCCTCCAGTCATGATGGCCCATTTCTGCCTCCTTAGTAGCTAGGATGATAGGTGTGAGCCACCGCGCCCAGCCAGTCTTATTTGTCTCTTTTCTTTCATGTGAGTTAGGGATATTCCTCCGGTGGACATTCTTTCCCTACTTTCACTTGGTCCTGACTTGTTCCCACTTCTCATGAGACCTGCGATTCAGGCTCCTGCTGGGCAGTTTGATGTTGAACCTAACACTTTGTGGTTCCACATGCACAGTGCCAAGCCCCAGGGAGAGAAAGGCTGTGAGTAGAGTCTGGCTTCTGCCCTTCCAGAACCCACAGAGCTGCATTGGAAAGTGTCTCACGAAACTGTTTTATGTGCTCTCGTCAGATATGCTAGAATCTTCACCCTCTAGTATTGTGTGGCTTTTAAATTTGCTGAGGGGAGGCGGAGGGGGGGAGGGGGAGGAGATGTGTGGCTACACTCCCAGCATGCATCTTTCCACCAACTCTGGATTTTGGAGCCCTGATCCGTAGCAGAATATGAATGAGATCATTTAAATCAGTCAGTCATCTGCTGGCCCTGGTGTTGGCTCAGGCATGTCTGTGTGACTTCAGCTGCTCGGTCATGTTAATTCTTGAGTTTTTGTGCATGCTGAGACAAAGATGTCTACTTCTGATCTTGAACAAAGAAGCAAGAAGCTCTCCAGTTAGTGAAAGCTGCCCCATGGAACTTGGATGAGAAAAGTTGCCTCAGGTTGAAGTCACCTCCTACCAAAAAGAATAGAGACATCAGGACAGAGAAGTCCAGTCCTGGTAAAACCATTGGGCACCTGGATCATTCCTCACCTGGAGGCCTCCCCAGGCCCTCCTATGGAATTTAAGGTCCCCAAAGCCAATGTGAGTCAGAAGTGCATTGAAACTCAAAGCTCACAGCTTGGGTGGCTCAGTGGCCATTATTGGCGGGTAAAGAAACCTCTGTGTCCCTGTAAGCTATCCTTAATTCTCGAATTAATTGGGAAGAAATAACACATTGAAATAATGTATGGATGCTGGGAACTGTGCTTAGCGGGCACTTCCTGCTCATTTCTCTCTGCTGGGCAGATGTGACTTCTCATGGAGTGATTCACAGCCTCACAAAGGGGTGACTCGAAGAAGCAGATGTACAGACTGTGTCACTAGCTGAAGGCCCCATGATAGAACTGGCAAATGGAAGAGGTGAAGTTAGATTCAGGCATCAAACACTATGGATCAGATTTGTGTGTGTGTGTGTGTGTGTGTGTGTGTGTGTGTGTGTGTGTGTGTGTGTGCCTGTACTGAGGCTTGAACTCAGGGCCTCATGTTCTCACTTAGCTTTTCTGCTCAAGGCTGGCACTCTGCCACTTGAGCCACAACTCCACTTCTGGCTTTTTGCTGGTTAGTTGGTGACAAAAATCTCATGGGCTTCTTTCCTTCCCAGGCTGGCTTTGATCTGATCCTCAGATCTCAACCTCCTGAGTAGCTAGGATTATAGGTGTGGGCTACTAGCACCAGACATTTGGAGTAGATTTTAAAAATTCTTTCTTATTTTTTTTCCTTCCAACAAGCTCCTTTCGTGCAAAACCACACTCCTGTGAGTTCTGAAGAGCTGGGACAACGTATGTTGTTTATGGTTATTTACAGTCTGAGGCATAGAGTATGAATGAAAGCAAGAATGAATGAATGACCTCCAGGAGCCCACCCTGCCCCAGGGTTCTCGGAATTCTGCCTTCTGCTCTTTGCCTAATGAGGGCTTCCATCAGCATTTCTTACATGAAGGGCAAGTCCTCTTCTCCTCTTCTGAACTAATACTTGCTCCTCGGCTGTCCCCCACTAATGAGAGGACACAGCCCAAGGGGGACTGTGTCTCCAGGCTAATTATTTTTCTAGCTGCTCTGGCCATACAATTCAAAAATATGCAGGTTATGGTGGGTGTTTTACATCTCTCTGCCTTTGCCCTTGTCAGCTTCCAAAGGTGGAAAGCCATGGCCCAATGGGCTGGTCTTTCCAAGGTCAGCCTGATGGCAAACAAACTTAATTGAGCTGGAATTACATATGTGGAATTATATATATATATATATATATATATATATATATATATATGCATGTGTGTATATATATATTTAAGTATATATATATATTTCCCTTTGCTTGATGTGCAGGTGACAATACTTAAAATATCCACATGCCTTAATACTTTTAAATTCAGTTGTTTGCTGATCAGCAGCAGCTACTTAAATTGACCAATCTATCTTGCCCAGCTGGAGATCAAGGGATCAGCACTTAATTTCATTCCCTGAATAAAGAATTTTTTTTATATCCACATGGAAATATCAGAACATGAAAGGTTAAATCAATATGGAGTTTTACATTGCTTAAAGGGCACTTGCATCAAAGCAGCTCTGAATGCAATTCACTTGTTTAATGAATTTTTTATGCTTATTTAATGAATTTCACAAAGGTTTGGTGTTTTTCATAAAATGGATAAGGACTTCCAGTTTTATGAAATAATAAAAATGGAACCGAAGTTATGAAATGAGCAATCTCATTAGTTAGGCATGATATATTCATATGAAAATGTACATGTCTCTGTTATTGCCTGGCCACCGTTATACGAACAGTGAGTTGTTATAATAGCATGGCAAATATTCCTCTAGTTAAGATATCAAGAAGTGACAGGAGGAAAAGTGCATTTTCTCTCCGTTTCTAATAATGACATAATTAATGCTCATTTAAAATAATTACCTGGGCATTGTTTCCCAAGAGCTGGAGGCCTCCCTCAGTGGGGAATGTATTCAGAGATACTTTTGAACTCCAGTAACTCAAATAATGTCCCCTGCTTTTTAATTATTTGTTGAGGTGCCAGCGATGCCCTCGATTCTGCCTTTCCATTTCAATGTGTTGGTGCACTGAATATATACAACCAGATCTGTCAAGTACAGAAAAACCTATCTTTTGCCTGATGGATAGAAAAAGAGAGAGAGAGAGAGAGACAGAGATACAGAAAGAGAAACAGAGTGACAGAGAAAGTCAGATGACAGAAAGACAGAGGGAAAGGCAGGAGTCAGAGAGCAGACCCAGAGAGAAAAAGTATCAGAATGAGAGAAAGACAGAGACAGGCAGGCAGAGAGCCAGAGAGAGGTAAGGAAAGAGGGACAGAGTGCCAGAAAGAGAGATAGAGACAAAGAGAGTCACCCTCTTCCTGCGATTTGTTTTTGGATTTGATGTTTATTTGTTGAACAATCTGAGTGTGGTGAATTGGCTCAGGGATCTAAACTAGTGACCCTTTCTTGATGTTCAGCGGTCAGAAAGCTCAACTTGTTAGCAATTTGAGCTTTGAAGCGTAAATCTAGGCCTTCCAACTATTTGACCGTGAGCAAATTACTTTACCTCTCTGAACCTCATCTGTAAAATAGGGTGATGGGTGGGTTCCGTGTCACAGGGATGAGGACATGGTTAACTCAGCTTGTGCAGGTAACGCGCAGGGTGCAGCGGCTCCTTAGGTGAGCACACACAATTCCCGCCATTGGCATTGGTGAGAAGCTGCTCCTGGGGTTTGCTGAACGCACTGCGCAGGTGTGTCTGAGCAGAGACCAAAGAGGCGGTGCTGGAGAGACTCCTGGCTACTCATTTCTCTCTGTTTCTATTCCAGAGGAATAGAATTCCTCCAACATTCAGTGCCACCAACGCAACCTAACATTCCAGTGTCACCAAGGAGACAAAATGTCAGATGAGCATTTTGATGAACATGTTCGGGGGCACATAATGTGTACTGTACCCTAAGAGAAGAGGAAAGAAAAGCTCTTCTAAGAAAAACTTCCATGCACAATAGGTTTGTTAGAGCAACATGATTCAGTCATTAGGAAATTTCTTTACCAATAAAACTCCTCTACCTATACAGAAAGCTTACAAGGATTCCATAAGTAGCTGTACCTGCTAATCCCTGAGGACATTTTTTTTGGACAGGAGGTTGAGATAATTTCACTAGATATAGAAGATAGGTGGCATTATGGTTAGCAAATTGGTCCGCAGGATTAGAACTGGTTCTGTTCTAACTGGGTCAGCTGTGTGGTCCCCTACAGGTCACTCAGTCTCTGTGAACAGCAATTTCCTTATCTTTCATCTTTCAAATGGAAGATGGCCTACTAAATTTGCTGACATGTAAGACAGATTTCCCCTTCTTTCCTCCAGCAGCAAAATTAAACTTCAAATCCAATGTGCCCATATTCCAGGTGGAACCAAGATTTGGAGAGAAATAATGGAACGTGCTACCCCCTGGTGGTGGAGTCAGGTAATACAAAACTTCACAGCCTCACGAGGTGCCTTTGCCTTTTGGAAGGTTTGGTCTGGTTCCTTATTTACTCTATGATCTCTATAATTTCTTTTCTTTTCTTTTCTTTCTTTTCTTTCTTTCTTTCTCTTTCTTTCTTTCTTTCTTTCTTTCTTTCTTTCTTTCTCTCTCTCTCTCTCTCTCTCTCTCTTTCTTTCTTTCTTTGATTTCTTGCTTGCTTGCTTGATTTCTTGCTTGCTTGCGTTCTTGCTTCCTTGCTTTTCTTGCTTTCTTTCCTGCTTTCTTTTCTTTCTTTCTTTCTGCACTGTGGGTTGAAGCCAGGACCTCAGCATGCATGTGTACACTCTATTACTGAACTGCATCTCCAGCTCTAATTCATTAATTTTTACATTAAAAAAATTAAAAACCAACATTGGTTAGAATGGGAGTTCCTTATGCTATTTTCCTAGTTGCCTGTGGATCTCACATAGGTCTCTGGGTATACGCACACAGCTGGGCCTCCCTACTCTGCACATTTGGGTTTTGTTTTGTTTTTAGATTCAACCAAGAATTGATGAGTTTTTTTCAGTTCCATCTTTGAGATCTTTATGAAGGTCCTTTGTATGATGGCTAGCCTTCTTATGTGGTCCCTGTTTATTTAAAGCCCTGTTCTGATCACCCAGCAGGCTCAGCCAGGGACCTCTTCCCCCAGCCCCGTCCCCCCCGTCCCCAGCTTTCAGGGTGAGGAGGGCCTGGCATGGGTGTAATGAAATGGTCTCTTGTTTATCTGATTTCTCCATGGAGGGAAGCCCTGTTCTGAAGCTTTGTAGGAGGGAGGGTCAGATTCTCAACCCAGGTGGGAAAATGAGGGGAGATTACCTATCACATGATATGCCTGCACTCACAGTTGTGGTTTCCTCTCTGCAGCTCTGAAAGGGACATGACCATCTTGTCCCTTTATGTTTTAAAGATGACCAGACTAGTAGGTAATTCACCTGCCCCACTTGCCTCCACCTCCCACAGTGGCTGTGCGGGTCGGGGCACAGCCGAGGGTCTCTGTGCTCACCTGTCCCCTCAGCTCCCCCATTGACAAACCCTGCTGTCTCCAGTTACAAATCTTCCTGAACACTGACCATGTCCCCTCTACCTGCTGCCCTGGCATAAGGCAGAATGAGGCGTGTGTGTGTGTGTGTGTGTGTGTGTGTGTGTGTGTGTGCGTGTGTGTGTGTGTGTTGCCATCTTTTTTTTTTTTTACATTTTTTTAAATTGTCAAAGTGATGTACAAAGGGGTTACAGCTACATAAGTAAGGTAACAAGTACATTTCTTGTCAAACTTGTTACCCCTTCCCTCATTTTTCTCCTACTTTACCTCCCCCCACCCTCCTCACCCCCAAGTTATACAGATCATGTTGTTGTTTTTTAAGGTACTATATGAATATTTTGTTTCTTTTGTATGTTCTTCCCCCTATGGTATAGTCCATGTTGTCACTGTATTTGATTTGGGTTCTCTGGTATTGTATGTATGATTATTTGAATTAGAGAAGGAAAGGGAAACAACAGAATGGTGAGACAAAGAGCCAATGCAACAGTGATATACACAAGACAATATGTTGGACATGATCTGCCATCTTTTAAAAGTCAGGAGCTAACCAGGCTCTGGTGGGTCACTCCTGTAATCCTAGCTACTCAGGAGCCTGAGACCTGAAGATCAAGGTTAGAGGCAGAACATTTACCATGAGACTCATTTCCAATTAACCACTCAAAATACGGAAGTGGCGCTATGGCTCAAGTGGTAGAGCAACTAGCTGGAGCACAAAGAGGCTCAAGGACAGCGCTGATGTCCTGAGCTCAAGCTCCATGACTGAGACAAAAAATAGTAAGGAGCCCACACATTATTCCTTTAAATATTACCACCAAATCACCCAATATCTATGTAGCCTTAACCTACGCTTACATTTTCCTTCATTATCTGTCCATAGTTTACCCACATTATATTTTTCTCCTCATATTTATCTTGCTTTCTATCTAAATATCTACCATCTATCACCTTTCTGCTTCCTTTCTTTCATTCCTTCATCTTTTTAACTATTTCTTTTTTTAAAAATATTCCTCTTTTAAAATATCTGTGAAGGGCTGGGAAGGTAGCTCAGTGGTAGAGCGCTTGCCTCACATGCATGAAGGCCTGGGTTCGATTCCTCAGCACCACGTAAGCAGAAAAGGCCAGAAGTGGTGCTGTGATTCTAGTGGTAGAGCGCTAGCCTTGAGCTGAAGAGCTGAGGGACAGCGCCCCGGCCCAGAGTTCAGGCCCCACAACCGACAAGAATAAAAAATAAATAAAATAAAATAAAATAAAATAAAATATCTATGAAGGCTAGAATTTTAAGAAATATTTCCAACCAAACAAATATTTCACTTGCAAAATATTGGTAGGTCTATTTCAGAATTAATGATTAAACTATTGTCAACATTCTGTGATTTTTTTAAAAGAAAGTGTCAGCCATAAGATTTTTAAATAAGACAATCATAGTACACTCTAAAACATCAAATTTTTATAACTGCATTTGCTGTTATCTAGTGGCGAAAATGATACATACATACTCTCTCTCTCTCTCTCTCTCTCTCTCTCTCTCTCTCTCTCTCTATATATATATATATATATCTGTATTCTATGTTACTTCAGAATGAGGTTTTTTTAAAAAAATATTTTATTGTAAAGATGCTGTACAGAGGGGTTACCGTTCCATGAGCAAGGTAATGAGTACCTTTCTTATTGAGGATGGTTACCCCTCCTTTGTTTTTCTCCTACCATCCCTTCCCTTCCCCACCTCCTGCAGTCCTCCCCGACCCCAAAGTTATGAAGCTCATTTCTAACATAGTGTCTTGTGAGTCTGCAAGCCAGACAGTGTTCTACCTCTGCTCAAACTCCATCTCATCAGAGTGACGTTCTCCACACCCTGCTATTAATTTCCACTCTGCCTGGATTCCACGTCTACCCTTTTCCTTGGGCGGACTCCGAAGGCCTCCCTGCCTGTCCTGACTCCCTTCCCCAGTGACCTGAAGGCTGTCTTTTCCAAGAGGCCTTTCTTGGCTGCTCCCTAACCACCTTCTTTTCCTTTGTGGTGTCTAGAACACCCAGCACAGCATGTTCACACAGTTCCAGCGGGCACCCAGGGTCACAGCCTGCTGCCAAGAACAGTCAGACAGCAGAGGAAGGGTGCGTGAATGAGCAACATGTCAAAGGTCCTTCATGAAAGGTGTGTTTATTTACTTACTTATTTATTTTTCCTTGAAGATTGAACTCAGAGTCTCTCATTCTTTGCCAAGCAAATGCTCTGCCATTGAAGCCACATCCCCAGTGTTGAAAAAAAAAATTCTTCTAGTTTACTTTATGCAGAGAGTCTCATACATTTGTACAGATTATCCTTGGACTTTGCTCTTCCTGCCTTCATCTCCATCTTTTGAGTAGCTGGGATTATAAGAGTGTACTACCATGCCAGGCCCTAGGTGATTCTTTCTTAATAATAAAATAATATAAAATTTTTAAAAATGCCCAAACACAAACAAAAACCATCAAATCTTTGAGCTTTCTCTGCCGCTCATCTCATTTATCTTCTATGATCTCAGAAGCTCGTGTCAAGGAGATTCCCAGTTAACTGAGAGGTTATGGTACGTCCCACTTGGTATGTTGATCAAGCATCTCTCTGGACTTAGCTACTCAAGGCTCAGAGGCCCAAAAGGAGACAAGAGGCGGCCGGTGCCCTTCCTGTGCGAGGGACAGACATATGAGCATTCATAACCCAGGCCAGGATGAAGAGCCAGTTAAGCAGAGCTGACAGGCATTTGCTCGGGGCCAGGAGTGTCCGTTACACCAGCTCTTGCTCGGTCCAATTTATCACAACCACTATTACTAATCTAATAATAATAATAACCTCTACTAGCTCTGCCTTCTTTTGTATCAAAGGCTTATTTTTCTACTGCCAAAATTAATGATAGAAGAAAACCACCCCATCGGAATTAAAAGCAGTTGTGCCTGCCGAAGGTTTAGAGGGGCAGGGGGCTCTTTCCTGGGAGGGTGGGGGCTTCTGACTCTTTCTTTGAGGACCCAGTTCTCCCCGCTTAGTCCCCATCCCCCAACTCCGCCGGGACCTCCTCTCCCTTCCTAGCATCCCAGCATATGCAAAAATCAAAGTCACATTGGGGCTGTCTCTATCAGCTTTACCATTTAATGCTTAACATCTGGGAGGGAAAATGTCCCGCAGGTTTTTAAAATAAATGAAGACATGCATTCCAGGTTTGCGGTGGGGATTGCAGACAGGACTGGCACTCTCCATGTTGCCCAAGCTGAGCCATCCAAGGTGCCCAGGCCACCCACAGAAGGCCTCCAGCGGGAAGCCCTTGGCTGCTTCGCGACTCATGGTCCCTGTGTCTTGGAGGGCTGTCCTGGACCGGCATCTCCTCGCCCCACTTTGTCATGTTCTGTTAGCCTTGGGTCCAAGTCATCTCCCTTGTCAAGTGAATTAAGGGCATCAGGGGGCCGTGGGAGACTTTAGGGCAGAGGTTGAGATCAACTATAGGAAGGAGAGTTAGTGTGGTGTTGTGACTCACTCATCAGTAATGTGGACACGTTGTACTTCAATGTCACAGGTGGCAGTGCCCTTTGGTCAGTCAAAACTGAGAAGGCGTGAAGTGGGCATGGGTTGTAATAGGTAGTACTTTTTCTCTCCCACACTTGCAGTTTTGCTTTTTTTCCAGTCCTGGGGCTTGCACTCAGGGCCTGGGCACTGTCTCTGAGCTTCTTTTGCTCAAGGCTAGCACTTTACCACTTGAGCCACAGTGCCACTTCTGGATTTTTCTGTTTATGTGGTACTGAGGAATTGAACCCAGGGTTTCATGCATGCTAGGCAAGCACTCTACCACTGAGCCACCTTCCCAGCCTGAGTTTTGCTTTTCAAAAAAATTTTAAATTTAATTTTATGTTTTTGGTGCTGGTACTGCAGCTTTAACTCAGGGCCTAGGTGCTGTCCCTCAGCTTTCTTGATTAAGGCTAGCGCTCAACCACTTGAATCACACCTTCACTTCTGGATTAACAAGCATGAGTCACAGGCACCTGGTTCAATAGTTCTATTTTAGTCATTGGTGTTCCTTCCTTGCTGGACTTCATTTACAGATTAATTCAATCATAAGTGCTTATGCAGAGAAAAAAGCGTAGAATAGACATGGCTTGGTACAATCCAGTTTCTGAAGGCCATCGGGGTCTGAGGGGCGCATGCCCTCGTTAGGGAGGGAGTTGCATTGGATGTATACATTTTATGAGTGACAGGGCTTATGAAGGCAGGAAGGTTTCCTTCATCTCAGAGAACCCTTAGCTCCAGCAGCTGCTGCTGGAATTCCCTGGGCCCCAGCAGGGGTCCGGATTTTCATGCTATATAGCGGCCTCCTCCAAATAGAGATGAAAGCCCTAAAGGCTGCCACTGTAGGCAATAAAAGCAGTCTCTACAAGCTTCATTCTGATACTCAACCCCTAAGAATACACACTTCAATGATATCCGGGAATAAATTCGCTCTGTTAAGTGATGTGCCCAGCTTTGTTACAAAGAAACTTCATAGTTGTGTATGTTTGCGATTGTGAGAAACCTTTTTATAAATACACGCTGAGCCTATGTATGGATATGTGGCTAGTTTAGAAGGTGGGGTGAGACTCCTTTGCCTATGTCTGATTCCTACAAGCATAACATCTTCCCTGCTGCTTAAATGAGCAGTTGTAGTGTATTAAAAATTGCTGCCAAGTTTTAGATGCTTCTCCCAGCCCCAGACTGGTCAGTTTCTCTCCATCTGGTGTCTGGGCTATACTCATACTGTGCTGAGACACAACATCCATTGCCATGTGTCCTTTTGGAGACTGGCAGTTTTTCCCTTCCTTCTTCCCAAGTCTGGAGCCTTCATGTAAGAGCACAAGGAGCTAGCTCAACAGACCACATGGAGAGCTGCTGACAAAGGAGAGGTCTGGCTGACACAGCCTCTCAACACGGGGCCAGAGACCCCAGGAACCATCTTGACTCTACAGACTGGCAGCTGCCAGCTGGATACCCTGAGGAGACCCACCTGTAATCGCAGGAGCAGTGGAGGTGCTGCTCACCTGAGGTCTACCCACGTTCCTTGCAAGTCAAAACCACAACACCAAATAATGACTGGGTAGTTACCTCGTAAGCCATGAAAACGACAGGAACGTAGGTTGGGCAGACCGCCCTGCAGATAATTGCCATTTGCCCTACACAGCAAATACTCTTATTTATTTTATTCTGACTTGCATACATACATCAATGTCAATATACTGAATTTTCAGAATGCAAAAAAATACAAAAGAGAAATGAGTTTCTACTTAAAGGTTGTCACTGGCTGTCTTTATGTCTTGTTCTTCGCTTTAAAAAACAACGGAACTCAGACTAGGTTTAGTGGGATGTAATCTGCTTTTATCACTTACTACAATGTGGACATCCGACCCTGTCTTGGGGTTTTCTTCAATGTGTTAGGGAGTGCTGTGATTTATGAGATTCCCCAGCATCTGACTATCTGATTCAAATGATTTCTCATTGTTTGAATAGTTGGTTTCAAAATTTGCTGTATGATCATTTTTATAGCTATTATACAGGTAGTGTACAGAGAGGTTATAGTTATTAAGTCAAGTAAACAGTACATTTCTTTTTGGACAATGTCACCCCTTCCCTCACTCTCTCACTGGTTTTTTCCTCTGTATGATAATTATTGTGGCAATCAATATTATGTACATATATTGGTTCTGTTTTCTGATGATGATGATGATGATTTTATTTATTTATTTTGTTGGTCATGGGGCTTGAACTCTGGGCCTGGGTGCTGTTCCTCAGCTCTTCAGCTCAAGGTGAGCGCTCTACCACTTGAGCGATAGCACCACTTCCGGTTTTCTGGTGGTTAATTGGAGATAAGAGTCTCATGGACTTTCCTGCCCGGGTTGGCTTTGAACTGCAATCCTCAGATCTCAGCCTCCTGAGTAGCTAGGATTACAGGCGTGAGCCACAGGCACCCAGCCTGATAATTATGTTTTTGGATGCATATTAACAAATAAGATTTTTTTGTCATAAAGTATACATTTCTCTGGCTTTTGAACTTCCACAAGTCTTTGATTGAAATGATTTTTCTAATAACACTGAGAATGTTGGAGATAATATTATTGCTTGAATAAAACTTCCTTCCTTTTTAGGCTGTAATTTTTTTTTCAGCACTGCCAGATGCTATACTAACAACTAGCAACTAATGAAAACGTACAGTTATTACTCTTAATTTACAAAAAGAGGAAAGCAAGACTCACAGAGGTTAAAATCACACATGAACTTGAACTGAGGCATATTTGTGTGTATGCTTATAACTCTTCTAACACAATTAATCATTTTAGGATTTGCTTTCCTTTTTTGAGACAGAGTGTCATTATGCACACCAGACTGGGACCAAAACTGTCCATTCTTCTGCATCTACCTTCTGAATGGTGGGATTACAGGAGTATACCACCATACCTGCCTCATGGTGCTTTTGTTTTTTACCCCTGATACTAGGATTTGAACTCAAGGCCTCACACTTTCTTGGTTTGCTTGCTCCCCTGGGGGCTCTACCACTTGAGCTGCACTTCTGGCTCAACTTTTTGTTGATTATTTCTGAAGTCTAAAGGGTTTTCCTGACTAAGCTGGGTATGTTTCTTTGATTTTCCAGATCTGATCTCAATCTCTTGTGTAGCTAAGATTACAGGTGTGAGCCACAGGTACCTATTATCTTATGCACCTTCATATATAGAAAAAAGAAACAAGATCACGCTAACAAATCACAATTTCAAATGTAAAATGTGGCAGTTGGGGTGTGACTCCTTCACAGGCTCATGTTGGAGGCATGGTGGTCAGTGTGGCAGTATTTAAGGGGAGGAGCCTTGTGAGAGGTCCTTAAGTCAATCAAAGCTGTGACCTGGAAAGGATGCTGGGACTGCAGTCTCTGTGGCTCCCGGGAAGCAATGTATTCTCTTCCTCACACACCCAGCACTGCCATGGTACAGTACAGACAAGAGAGCCCTCACCCTGGGCTCAACCCCATGGGGCTGCCTTTGTGAGCTAAACCTATTTTTCTTAAAAATAAGTTGTTGGTGGGAGTGTAAACTTGTTCAAACACTTTGGAAAGCAGTATGGAGGTTCCTCAAAAGACTCCACATAGAGCTCCCCTATGACCCAGCAATCCCACTTTTGGGCATTTATCCAAATGATCACAAATAAGACCATACTAAAGCTACCAGCATGACTATGTTTATTGCAGCATTATTTACCATAGCTAAGATATGGAACCAACCCAGAAGCCCCTCAGTAGATAAATGGATCAAGAAAATGTCACACACACACACACACACACACACACACACACACACACACAATGGAATTCTATGCCTCCATCAGAAAGAATGACATTGCCCCATTTGTTAGGAAATGGAAAGACTTGGAAAAAATGATATTAAGTGAAGTAAGCCAGGCCCAAAGAAACATAGGTCCATCCCATGGTTTCCCTTATTTGCAATAACTAGTATATGTCTGAGTCAAGCAGAAAAGGTCAGGTAAGTTGATGTTAGGTGAAATGAACCCCAAGAACAGTACTCAGGTGGTTTTTCTTTCTTGCTATTGTTTCTAACATATTTATAAGGTGATTTTTTTGTTGCTTTGTGTGTCCCTCCCCCAGATTATAACCCCTGTTTTCACTGTATTTGATGTTGTTATAATTTGTGGAGGGGAAGGGAAAAAACAAATGGTTTGAATAGGGATCCAGGTTGACCCATTGCAACAATGAAATGTACAAGATGCTATGCCCCCAGACAAAACAGATAAATCAAGTCATGTTGTGAGGTGCACCTTTGTGCCCCCACACCTATGCCCAGACACACTCTAACTTACACTCCACGAGGCAACTCTAACTAGGGGTACAATCCACTTCCTCACTAACTATGGATGCTGAAGTCTACAGACAGAAAAAGATTTACCTAGGTCACACAGCAACTAGTTAATAGATTAGCCATGTCTTAAATTCAGCTTATCAATCTAAGAAGTCAAATTTAAAAAGCCCACCTTTTTATTAAGAAACATTTCATAAGTATAGACATTGAGAAAAGGTGTGATAGATTTCTCCTATCTAGCTACAGCTTCACTGTTAACAGAGGTGTGGGAATTTCTCTTCCCAGAAATGTGCCTGGGGTGGACAGGATGAGAACCTGGGGCAGAGACACACGTGGCTGCGTGCTAGAGCGTCTGGTAGAGGCTGGGGCTGGGAGGTGGGGCTGGGAGGAACTGTCTGTCACTTTCCTTGTTCTAATAGTTTACTGTTAGGAATTCAAGCCCATTCTTGAACACCTTGGACTCCTTGAAGGGATATTTTAGAACCATAGTGCTAACAATCCTCTTTACTTTGGTGGATTCTTTTAGCTTTTCTACCTATATGATTATTGTATTCACTACATTTGCATGGTGGTGACTTAACAGGACTAAGTTCAAGGAGGAAAGAATTTATTTTGGCTCATGATGTCAGAGGTGTCAGTCTACCATGATGGGAAGGGCATGGCAGAGCAGATCACATCATGGCAGATGGGGGGAAAAAAAGCAGAGAAATATCTAACATCCCCACCTAGCAACTGCCTTCCTCCAAGCAGGCCTACTTTTTCACCAACTCCCATCTAGCCTGAATCCATCAAGGGACTAACTCATTCATTAGACCCAAGCCCTCAAGATCTGCTCATCTCTGGAAATTCCTTCCAGACACACCCCAGAGGTATGTCTCCTACAGCTACCTCAATCCAATCACATTGACATTCAAGATTAGCTACCCTAATTCTGATTATTGTGAATAAAGCTACAGTTTCACTTCCAATCTGTGTAACTTATTTTAATATATAGGGTAAAGCCCACCAAGACAAGGGTTACAGTGAGGATTTCTCTTGTTGTCAATCTTAGAGGAGGAGGAGTTTTTACTATTAAGTATAATTGTAGATGTACATTGTGTAGATATCCCTTAAGATTTCTATTCATACTTTACTACATGTTTATTATGCATTGGTGGTGAACTTTCTCCAGTGTTTTCTCTAAATTTATTTAAGTTATCATACAAATTCTTTTTTCTTCATTCTGAATGACTGTGATTTCAAATGTTAAATCAACCTTGCATTCCTAAAATAAGCTCTTACTTCATCATATTAGTTTAGATATTGCTGGAATCACCTGCTAATATTTCACTAAGAATATCTGTATTGATGTGCATTAGGGATATTATTACATTTGTATGGCTTGAGTATGGGAAATGTTGGTCACATAAACTGAGTTGGGCAATAGTCCTTCTAGTTACTAAAGAATTTGCAAAATTGCTTATTTCCTCTTTAATAGTTTGGGAAATCAATTGGTAAAACCACTTGGTACTGAAGTTCTTTTATGAGGTGGGTTATAAATGAAGAAATGGAAATATGTTTAATAGATACAGAGACATTCATATAATCTCTTTGATCCTGTATATCATTTTATTAAGTGGCATTTTTCAAGGAATGTGTTTATTTCATCTGAATTGTTAAGTTTCAGCATAAAGTTATTAGCGTATTCCAACATTAGTTTTAATGTCTGTAGGATCTTAGTGATATACTTTTTTCTTACAAATATTAGTAACTTATCTTCTTTGCTTTTTTTTTTTTCCCATTTCTGATGCTTGAACCCCAGGCCTGGGCACTCTCTCTGACCTTCTTTGTGCTCAAAGCTAGTGCTCTACCACTTGAGCCACAGCACCATTCTGGCTTTTTCTGAGTAGTTTATTGGAGATAAGAGTCTCACAGACTTCTCTCCCTGGGCTGGCTTTGAACCGTGATCCCCAGATCTCAGCTTCCTGAGTAGCTAGGATTACAGAGGTGAGCCATGGGCACCTTGTTTCTTTGTTTGTTTTTTTGTCACTGGTATCAGTACACTTTCATTTCTTTCTATTTATTTTGGGATTTTTAAAAAATTATTTCTTAGTTTCTTAAAATACAAACCTGAGGCCTTTCTCTTTTTCTAATAAAAGCTGGATATTTTCCTCTAAATTCCACTTTAGTTGTTGGCCTCAAAATTTTATATGTTGGATGCTCGTCACCATTTAATTCAAACTATTTTCTAATTTTTCTCCTAATAACTTTCCGACTCATAAGTTATTTAGAAGGTGGGTTTTACTTTCCATATATCTGGGAATTTTTCTAGATATACTTTGTTACTTATTAATTCTCCTTCCTGATTTGTGTCTAGAAAGTTCACCTAGAGCTAAAGTTGGGGTGGGCTCTCCTCCAATTATCTCCTTGTATATTTTTCTTCCATCAGGAATAGCAGAATGAAGAGTCAGGCACTAGTGGCTCATGTCTGTAACCTTAGCTACTCAGAGGGCAGAGATCTGAGGATCATGGTTCAAAGCCAGCCCAAGCAGAAAAGTCTGTGAGATTCTTATCTCCAATTAACCACCAGAAAACTGAAAGTGGCACTATGGCTCAAAGTGGTAGAGCATTAGCCTTGAGCAAAGAGCTCAGGGACAACACTCAGTCCCTGAGTTCAAGCCCTACAACTGCCAAAAAAAAAAAAAAAAAAAAGAATAACAAACAGATAAATCATAGAATCCACTCACATTCTATTGTCAGTTAAAAAATGAAAATGCTTTCAGTATAAATAGATCTTATTGTATGGATATAATTACATTAAAATTTTATCCATTGCTTATCTGCAGTTCATATTTAATTGAGTGTTCTTCAGTTTCATATGCAGTGACACACAGTTCTGCACTGTCCACTGGCTGGTATTGGGAAGTTGTTGATTCAAGTAGTGTCTTTGTACTTTCCCAGTTGATAACATGAGGGGAAAAGCCTGGCAAAGTCTGGAACCAGCTATTCACTATTCTTTTACTCCAAGAAGCTGAGCCTTGTGCTTCTTCTGAAGGTAGGTGGCCTTGAGCTTTGAAGACCCCAAGAATCTCTTACTGGACCATCTCTATCCAACACTGATCAAGCCTGTGTGCTAATTCATTTAGAACAGTATGCCTGGGCTGGGAAGGTGGTTCAGTGGTAGAGTGCTTGCCTTGCATGCATGAGGACCTGGGTTCGATTCCTCAGCACCACATAAGCAAAAAAAAAAGCCGAAGTGGCGCTGTGGCTCAAGTGGTAGAGCACTAGCCTTGAGCTGAAGAGCTGAGGGACAGCACCCAGGCCCAGAGTTCAGGCTCCACCAAAAAACAAAAACAAAAACAAAAACAAACCAGTATGCCCATAAGATATACCAGGAGAAAAGGCTTCCTGGCCAAATATATGTGGGCAATGGTGCACTCTGACTTTGAATGTAATCTCACACTGCCTAGTCTTGCACTTAATATTCTAGAAAGTTCTTCCTAGTGAAACCTCATTTTGTTCAATTCAATAGTTATTTTTCCTTCTTACATGACACTCTGAAAGATACAATTTTCACTGGCAACAAGAATACTAAAATGTGACTTGTAAGAATGTCTTCAGAAAATTCATCTCATTTGTATCCACTAAATGATATAAAAATTTACTTTTCCCTAAAAGATTTTTTTTGCCAATGTTTTAACACATTAATGGAATTGCATTCACAGAATGACATATTCAAGTGACATATTCCTCCTTCTGGGTGGTTTGAGTTTACTTGCTTTTCTTGCTCTTGCCTGGAGCTCTACCACTTCATCCATACCTCCAGCCTGGCCTTTGGCTGGAGCCTCATGAACTTTGTTCCCAGGCTTTTCTCAGACTTTTGAGTAGCTAGAATTACAGGTTTGAGCCACTGGCATCCAATTTGAAGTTTCCCCTTCCTTCCTTCCTTCCTTCCTTCCTTCCTTCCTTCCTTCCTTCCTTCCTTCCTTCCTTCCTTCCTTCCTTCCTTCCTTCCTTTCTTTTTCTTTCTTTCCTCCTTCTTCCCTTCCTTCTGAAATATAGTAAAAGTTTTCCCCCTTCTACCCCCAACTTTTATTTGTTTCCTGTGTGCCCCAAGATGTTTTTGTTTGCATGGGCAAATAGGTGTGATTAGTACTGAGCATGTTTGCAGCTCAGGGGCTAATGCACCTGCCTAGCAAGCAATGTAGGCCCTGAGCTCAATCTCCAGTGTTGGGGAGGGGAGTAGTTTTCTTTTTCCTACTTTTTAATAAAATTCAATACCTCGATTTTTTTTCCATTTAAAATGTTTTGGCAATCTTTGTATGCCAGTACCTAGAAAATAAATTCTGAGAATTCAAATTACTGTGTCAGAGGTTTTCTGTGTTGTTAATGATAATAAATAGTGCCAATTTAGCCTCTAAACATTGTGCAATTATTTTCATAATAGATTTACACAACTTCTGGATACCTTTCAATCTGATAAGTGAAAACAGTAGCCCAATGTGCTTCTTATGAAAGTCACTTTAATTTCCCTTGTCTATTTTGTGGTTTGTAAGCCTGGACTTTTACTTATCTGTTTCTATAGATAGTTGTTGCTTATATATTTTTCCTTTCCTTTTGGGGCCTTGCAAATTAAAAAAATAATTTTTATCAAATGTGTTCATCCTAACTTTTATGACATCTTGGTTTTGAGTCAAACTTAGAAAGATCTTTGCCCAAGAAGTCATTTTCCACTGTTTTCTTTTAGACCTTTTATGATTTAATTATTATAACTTAAATATTTAATCAAAGTTCCATTTTTTTAGGTGCAAACTAACTTTAAAAAATTACTTCAATTACTTGGTTATTGTTTTTCTTTCAGTTCGTTGTGGAATTGTTCCAAGTTTGTATATTGGATGTTCATTGTTTCTCTAATAACTTGAAATGTGGTAGCAGCAATAAGTCAGAGTAGAACAAATTCAGCTGATTCATCTTTTCTGTATAAAATAAGTGACTTGCTGTCTACCTGCTCTCAACTTGCAAACAGAGGTTGAGAGTCTCCTCTCTGGGGTTATCTACCAACCCCCAAGATCTTCTATTTTCCTCAAGATCTTTTACTTATATATTAGATTTTTAGTCATGAGACAGAAAACTATAGTAATATAAATTCACCAGCTTATTAAAAGACAGTTGAATCCAAAATATGTATTATATAAATAAATATATATATAATCAAATTGGTAAATTAAGATCACCTAATCTCATGCTTAGATTTTACAATTTGCATTTGCTTTGATGTGTGGTCCTCCCCAAGTACTGACTTCCTTCCTTCCTTCCTTCTTTCCTTCCTTCCTTCCTTTTTTCCTTCCTTCCTTCTTCCCTCCCTCCCTCCATTCCTCCTTTTGTTTGTCCTATTTATTCATTGACTTCTTTGTTAGTTTTTTCTGAGTTTTTGAGGGAAGGTTCACTATGTAGTCCAGGCTGGTCTGAACTTGAAATCTTCTCCTTTGGCCTCCCAAGGTGTTAAGACTATAGGCATGGGTTACCACACTGGCATTTACAGGGTCTGGACAAGGGTGGAGCTGGAAAATGGCCCAAGCTGTTGGTCTTTCATCTTAAGGCTCTTGCTCATGACACTTACCTTTCGATATTCAAATCTCAAAATCTCAGGAGGCATCAGTGGCTCAGGATGTCTGGCTTCCAAACATCTACTTTGAAACTCAAAAGTTGACAGTAATTTTGTCTTTTCCTCTTGAACCCTGAGGTCAGCCACCCCAAACGCCAGTCACTGCTGTCAGAGCGTTGGGGAAGCTGATAGTGGCAAAAAATACTGACCAAGGAGGCCAGGGCCAATATCTCAACTTCTGGCTTTACTCCCACAGGGCTATGTTGCTGAACATGGTACACAGGAAGTACTTTCCATCCTTTGAAGTTCTGTTTGAAGTGTGAAGGCTGTGTGACCACTCTGTACTTGGAGCCTCAGTTTCCCCATCTGCATTGAGTACTTCCCAGTGACCCTATGCGAATTTGAGTACACTGCAAAGACAAAACTACCCAGTACTCCTAAAAGCAGTAGACACATGTAAGGCATTCCAATTATCTACGTTCTCCTCAAAAACATTTACCAAGGCCCCTGTGTTCCAAACACCCTTCCTAGGCATCTGCTCTCCCACATAACAAATCCCTCTTTGAGATGGTTTTAATTGCTCCTTAGCTTCCTTTTCAGACCTCATTGATTTCTGATCCCAGCAGCAACAAAGGGAGCTTTGATTGCCCAGGTTCATTTCTGGAAATTAAATTTCCATTTTCAACACTAATGCTACTGTAATTCGCAGTGGTTTCTCTCCCTTTTGATTGTGTCTGACAGCGACCAGCCTATCAGCGTAAGTGGCCGAATCCGCCTATGTAAATGCGCGGCATGAAAAGACATTTGTGAGAAGGCGAGGGAAAGAAAAACATTTAAAGTAGGAAATAGAGCAGTTATTGGATCCCACACCACGGTTAATAGTGGATGGAAAGCAAACAGTTGCCGCTTCTGGGACGTCAAGCATTTCAGCCCGGCCGACACGTCTCTTGTTTTTGGAAGGAAATCAGTAATAGTCGCTGCACTTGGGAAGCCTTCAGTTTGCATTCTTTATGGCCTCCAGGGAGGACAGGGTTTCTGGTTTCAAATCTGTTCAGTTTTTTTTTTCTTTAAAAGACCCATTTTGTTCAGAAACCCAAACAAAAATTAACATATTAAGAATATATGCAGGTCACGCCTTGGGCCTCTGGGCTCCAAGATTTCATCAAGTTTGGCTTGCAAAGCATCAGTGGGTTCCCCAGAACTGGGGTGGGACTGAGTCACTTTGGCTTAATTATGTAAAATCTCTTTAAAAGTCTCCCCCATATACACACATTTATGAAGGATTGTGTGGATAAAGTCTGGCAGAAGGCCACAGATACTTGATAGGTAACTGAGCTTGGGTGGTGAGTAATGTTGAGGTTTAATGTTCTTTTTCTTGTTTATCTGTGTTCTCTAAATTTTCTACAAGAATATGGCAGGGAAGTGGGGAAAAACAGGCCATAGTAAATGACCAAAGTGAATAGTTTTGCTTCTTTATTTTGTTCCAGATGCCCAGGTCATGAGCAGAATCAGCCTTAACTCAATTCCAATGAATAAATACAGAGGAGCTGCAAGGTGTTAACACTGCTCCTCCCATCATTGTGAGAGGGTTCTGTACCATCTCAAGAGTGAAGGGACATGGGAGGCTGGTGAAGGTAAAAGAAGACATTAAGAAAAGTAGAAAAGGCTTCCTCATACAAACACAGGTGCCTTACTTTCATACAACTGCATGTAGAAGATATGCCTCCTGTTTATTCGGTGAAATCCTGACACTTCATAGTTGGTGCTGGACTCATGGCATTGTACCATCTTGCTGTTTGAACTTAGACAAATCAGTTCCAACTTGTGTGTGGACATTGGCGGGATCAGGATTTGACTCAGGAATGGGGATCTATCCAAGAACAAGAGTGAATCAAACCAACTCTTTAGGGCTTGAAAACAACCTGCAACAGAGCCATCTCATCATTAATTCCCTCCCTCCCTCCCTCCCTCCCTCCCTCCTTCCCTTCCTTCCTTCCTTCCTTCCTTCCTTCCTTCCTTCCTTCCTTCTTTCCTTCCTTCCTTCCTTCCTTCCTTCCTTCCTTCCTTCCTTCCTCCTCCCTCCCTCCCTTCCTCCCTCCCTCCCTTCCTCCCTCCCTCCCTTCCTTCCTTCCTTCCATTCTTCCATCCTTCCTTCCATCCTTCTTTTCATATTGATAGTACTGGATATTGAACTTAGGGCTTCATGTTTTCCAGGCAGATACTCTACTCCTTGAGCCTCCAGCTCTCAAATAATTCTTTTTCTCCTCCTCCTCCTCCTCCTCCTTCTCTTCTCTTCCTCTTCCTCCTCCTCCTCTCTCTCCTCTCACTCTCCCCTGTCCCTCTCCTCTTCCCCTTCTCCTCCCCTTCCCCCTTCCCCTCCTCCTCCTCCTTCATCTTTGTCTTCATCTTCTTCCTTCTCCTTTCCTTCTCCTCCTCTTCCTCCTCCTTCTTCATCTTTGTCTTTGTCTTCTTCCTTCTCCTTTTCCTTCTCCTCCTCTTCCTTTCTCTTCTTCCTTTTCTTCTTCATCTTCTTTTTCTTTTTCTTTGGCTTTTTTTCCTCTTCTTCCCTCACTTACTTCTTTTCTTTCTCTTCCTCTTCTTCTTCTCCTTCCTCTTCACTCCCCTCCCCAACTGCCCCTGTAGCTTCCGCAGTGTTGTCTGCATCTGTGGGTGTTGTGAGCGGATGACTAGAAGGCTGGAGTAACAAACGTGTCCAGCTAAGGGTGACCTCAGAGGCAGATGGGTGGAGGTCAATTCAGCTCTAATAAGACCCTTCATTTAGCAATTTTAACTTCAAAGAGACCAAACAGTGTGCATTTTGTGTGTGGGGGAATTCTACACCAGTTGTTATTTTCCATTCCTTCTAGCTTACTCCAGAAGGGCTCAGTGAAAATAAGTATTAGTGAATTTGACATCAGGGAAGAATTCCAATTGAGTTCCAATCAGGTCAGGCTGATTCAGCCAAATACTTTTTTTTTTTTTAAATTAAGATGATGTGGTCAGAGCCTCTGGAATGAGCAAGTTAACTGAAACAGCTTGGTGGTCAGAGGAGGAAAACAAACTCATCTCTGCAAAGCCTGAAAGAGCTGGGTCACACACTTCGGCTTGGTGAGCAGGGACCTAGAAGGCAATTCCACTCCCAACTTTGTTGCCAGAATGCTGTGTGGCCTTGAGCGAATAATATCTCTCAGAGTCTTAGTTTCTTCATGTATAATAGAGAAAGGGTTTGGGACTCCAAAACAACTTACCTTGAGCCCCAAAGTCTCAGAGATGATATGTGGGGTGGGAAGGGTACAGCTGAGCCTGTGGGGTTCTGATGCCCCCATCTGCATTTACAAGGCCCTCTAGTGATTGAGATCTGGGCTCTCAGCCCAGCCAGGTTCCTCCCTGTAGAGGGCTGAGCCACCTGGTTGCAGCAGGCCCTGGGGGTCTGAGCAGGAGAGAGCAAGCGAGAGCTGGGACTCACTCCAGGCCCCACTATGCAGCTGCCTAAATATTATGCCTCCAAATTCTTCCCCAGCTGTCCTGCTCTGGTTGGTCATAATTAAGAGGGGGCTCTTATTCTGCCTCTGACTTTCTGTGGGTTCACTCCCTCCCTTTACCTCAAGAGTCAATCCCCAAGTGTGGTTGTGGCTCGTGTCTGGGTTTACTTGGACTTTATTTTATTAGTATAATAGTAGTCGTAATATTCACATATTAATCATAATAATGAGTATAGTCCTGTGTTTACAAACCACTTCATCTTTTAAAAAGCACTTTTGTTTTTACTTATATTAACCCATCCCCTGACAGAAAATCCATCCTCTTCTACCTACTCTTCCTTGTTTTCTTTAATTGCAAATGTAAGTTGCAGTTATAGCTCATTGAAAACACCAACTCGGAACCCAGGCTGCTATGGTTTGGTTCTTGGCTCTATCACTTTCTAGCTGTGTGGCCAAGAGCAAGTCACTTACTCCTCTTGAATCTGTTTCCTAATATGTAAGCTGAGGAGAACACAGCACATCCATCCTCAGTGATGTAGAACGGAATCATGCCTGAGATGTACTTCTTGTTGGAGAAATACTTGCTCCTATTTTTTTCTAAGACACCATTAAGCAATTAGGAAACAAATAATAGCAATAGAGGAAAGCCTAGCATCTGCTTTCTGTCACCTATGAATTCTCAATAGAGGTTCTATCACCCCCCCAAAAGAATAAAATGTGGTCTTGGGGGCTGAAAATCTTTCCCTCCCCTCCCCTCCTCTTTTTCCCTTCCTTCCCCTTCTTTTCTGCTGTAGGGCCCTCCTTCACATCTTCCCTCCCTCCCTCCCTCCCTCCCACCTTCCCTCCCTCCCTCCCTCCCTTCCTTCCTTCCTTCCTTCCTTCCTTCCTTCCTTCCTTCCTTCCTTCCTTCCTTCCTTCCTTCCTTCCTTCCTTCCTCTCTCCCTCCCTCTCTGATTTCCTATATAAAACAGAGATGCACCAAATGTATTCCCAGAGCCCCCAGAGCCCCCAGAGCTCTGGTTTCAGACTTGGGTGCCAGTGGTAACTGAGGGGCTTTGAATGAAAGAGTGAAACCCTGCTCAAATCCCTCTCCTAGGGAGAGGCTCCCGTGTGTCATTCCAGACCCTTGCACAGTTTCTACCTGTTTCCTTATGCCGCACACTTTCTGTGCTCTGCAATAAGTGCTTTCTTCCTCCCACTGGGCTTCAGGGTACAGGGGTGCAAGGGGTGCCAAGTTGGATGTGATGCCACGTGAGGGTGTTCGGAAGGGCTGTAGTGCCATGTGCCCTCTAGTCCACGATCAGATTCCTGAAAGGAAATCCAACTGTACTTTGGAAGTTTTCATAGCTTCTACCAAATCACTGACTCTCGATCTTCACAAGAATTCCCAGAGGCCTGGCATGCACAGCCCAGAGGAAGCAGCCTAACAGGTTGAGCCTGCCATCTGCTGGTTCTGCTGGGCCCAGTGGCCAGTGGTTTCCTTTTCCTTGGGGGCTCGCTATTGGAAGGTCTCCAAGGTGACCCTGCCACCGCAGCTTCCCAGGCCTGCCTAGCCTTGCAGCTTGGGGCAGATGGGGTCTCAGGTTCTGAGAAGCTTGAAAGAGTCATGTGAGGGTGGCAACTCCAGCTGGGAGCCAGGCTAGGACTCCAGAGACCCTGGCCCACCCCAGGGGAGCATCATAGCCTCCTGACCCTTTTCCCTTACCCATCATATTCCCTGCACCCCAGAGACCCTTGCAAGGGAACCCTGGTTTTCTTCTATGAGCTCCTTAAACTCCAAACTCTACCACTTTGCATCAAACATTGCCACCTATTTCATGGATCTGTAGACTCCTCCTAAAGAGCTCAGGGTGCCTTTGACATGGTCCCAATCACCACTGTGGTTCCAATGCAGCTCCTGAAGGAATAAGTCTAGGATGCCAGGGGTCTGCCTGTCTAACAAGCTCTTAGGCCTGGAGAGGGGTGGAGTGGCTAAGGGATCCCAAACATGATGGAGGCTAGCAGCATGGGCCAGTCTCCCTCTCCCTTCCACTACCTTCCTTCCTCCTCCAGGGAAGGACACAGATTGCCTGGAGGACACAGCTTCTGACCCCTGAGTTCTGAGAGGAATCAAGGGCTAGAAGGCTCAGGCTTCTCTTACTCTTCTAGAAAGAGCAGCTTTGATTTCATTAGGGGGGTAGGGGGTCCCTGGACGAGCAGGGAAATGTACACATTCACCCTGCCCCAACACACACACACACACACACACACACACATATGCATTCACACCTACACACACGCACAGGCACACACACACACACACACACACACACACACACACACACACACACACACACACTCTCTCTCTCTCTCTACAATGACTCTGTAGCAGTCTGCTTTCAGATCCTTAGCTTACATTCGCAGAGAACTCCAGTAGGCCATTTCAAGCCTTCTGGTCCCTGTGGCTGCCCTAGGGTTGCCTGAGGTTCTGAATGGGACAAGATGGAAACCCAGGCCTCTGGGAATTGGAACAATAGCCAACCTCAGGTGAGGGCCTGGGTCCCAGGGGGTGTTCAAAACCCTTTGCAAGTGGGGGCCTCATTTTTTCCCCTCCCCTCCTTTTATTCTCAAAATAAGCAGATTGGTTGATGCAGTTTCAGGGAGCTTCCAGTTTCCAGAAGGAAATGGAAGGGATGAGAGATTCCGTGATGAACCCAAAAGCTGTGAGCTATGAGAGTTGGCACCAGGGCCACATCCCTGCTATGCTGCAGGATGGGGTATAAGAAGAGGAGGGGGAGAAGGAAGGGAGAGGGGAGGAAGAGCTGGTGACTGTAAAAGGTAAGGCAGCTCCAGTCAGAGACAGAGGCGCCTTCCTTCGCCAGGTTCATGTGTGGTGTGAGTTGTCTCTCACCTAGAGGAAACCATGAAAAGCTCTGGTCTCTTCCAGCTGCTGTCCTGAACTTCAGCCTGCAGAGGAAGGCAGAGCCTCTACCCAGGAGCCCAGTGGCTTCTCAACCCCAACACTACATGCCCCCATTCATCCTGAGGCCTTTGCAGCTGCTGTCCCTATGCACCCATTTACTTCCATAGGTACCTTCTGCAAGGTACCGTCTTGGAGCCCCTGCAGAAAGTCTTGATGGTTCATAGTACCATACTCAACTTGTTCCCCCTTAACTGACCTTGAACTGCAAACCTCCCTATCTCTGTCTCTTGAGTTAGCTGGGAGTATGGACATTCACCATTGTGCCTGGCTTTTTGTCCCCCCTAGCAACCAAAAATTATTACATAACATAGGAGTTTCTGACATCTAGATCTATGGATGCAACAGAAAGTTAAAAAACAAACAAATGTGTGTGTCAATATTAGCCATGGCTACCCATAGGAGAGTCTTGATGACTGTGGCTAGTCCTGTGAGCCATCTATTGCTGAGGTAGGCATGGGAAAAGGGGGAGGTATGGAGAAGCATGGAACAGAGATGCCTCATCTCTCTCTGCCTCCATCATGGAGTTGAAGTCACTTTTGAGAGAAGGGGTATTATTTCCAATACAGCCTGACTTTTTATTCCACCCGGTCCTTGAATGAATTGGATGAGGCCCACTTATATTAGCATGGGTGACCTGCTTTACCCGGTCTACTGATTCCTACCTTAATCTCATGCAGACTCTCATAGACACACCTGGAGTAACATTCTACAACTATCTGGGCACCCTATGGCCCAGTCAAGTTGACACAGAAAATCAATATCACAACGGTGAACACCACAGTGAGTGCAGCTGTTTAGTTCACTGGGCAATGATTTTCTAAGAGCCAGGGAATCAGGCCCCTGATGAGATGACTGTTGAAACTGGGAGGAGGAAATATCTCGGAGAAATGGCCAGGCACATGAACAGAGCCTGCTGATGGACAGACAGTCCAAGAATATGCAAAACACTGTGTTCTGAGGTGTGGAAGTAGCAGGTTGAGGTAAAAGCTGGGTAGGTGCCATTAGCCAAATTATTTCAAACCAATGACCTTGTTTAAGGAGCTTGAGATAATGGCAAAGTCTTTAGCAGGGAGCTCATCATCCTGATTTGTTCTGATTTGTCTGCTGTCCTACATAATATGCTCTTGATCCCCCAGACATGTCTCAATTTTGAGGATGAATTGTGCTGTCACCTGTACTCTGCGTAGGTTTTGTTTGTATGGATAACGGGGTCCTAAATGTGAGGGAGATGGTATACCAGTAATGAGCATCCTGCTGCTGAGATTGGACACTGTTCTTGAGTCCTGCTGCCTGTCACGCCCTCAGCCACAGCAGATGGTTCCTATGAGGATGGATCAGACACAGGGCTGGGGGTGTGGGAGGGGAGGCCCGAGACTCAGGGCTGAGGAGGTTCTAGGCATGACCACCCAGGGACCTCTGCTCTGAGAAGGTGGGACTTTAGGAAGGTCAGGATGGCACAGGGGATTAGAGGTTCTGAGCAGTAAGCCAAGCCTCTGGACCCCCAGTACTTCCTAAAGAGGTTTTGTTGTGGTTGTTGTATTTTTTTAAAATCAGGAGCTGTTGCTTCGGGCAGCACTTCACCAGGTATTCGATGTTAATGAATGAACAGTCATAGTATACCTGGTCCTCTGCTGGCCCCTCACTCCCCTGCCATCTATTGTTCACATAGCCAGCTATTCTATACTTGGCCTTAGTCATAGCCAGCGAAAGAAATGTATTACTTTATTTCTGAAGAGTTAGCATTTTTTTCTAAAAGAGAAATTTGAGGTTCATAGCAGAACTGAAGAGGAAGCACAAGTTTCCATGAACTCCCAGCCTTTGTCCCTTATCAGAGGGGACACTTGTTATAGACAATGTGTGCACCCACACACCAGGAGTCCAGAGATGACATGGGGTTCACCCTTGGTGCTGTTCATTTGGATAAAGCATGGTGGCATTATAATATCACAAGGAATTGTTCTACTGACTACCAGATCCTCTGGGCTTTGCCTGTCGATCCTGTCACCCCTGTCCCCTGAGAGCTATCTATCTCTTTACCTATTCTGGGGTTTTGTCTTTTCTATGACTGCAGTTCTTCAGTGTCTTTCACTTGGTAAATGAGCAACTTAGCTATCCGCATGGTCTTTTCCTGGCTTGGTAACTCATTTCTATTTAGTGCTGAGTAATATTTCACTGTTTGGACCACTGTTTATTTATCCATTCACCTATGGAGAAATAGCTTGGTTGCTTCCCAAGAGAGCAGTTAAAAATAGAAAGTGGAGAAGTCTCTGTGCTTTTTTTTTTTTTTTTTTTTTGGTTGTGGGGCTTGAACTCTGGGCCTGGGCGCTGTCCCTCAGCTCTTCAGCTCAAGGTGGGCGCTCTACCACTTGAGCTACAGCGCCACTTCCGGTTTTCTAGTGGTTTATTGGAGATAAGAGTTTCACGGACTTTCCTGCCCAGGCTGGCTTTGAACCGCGATCCTCAGATCTCAGCCTCCTGAGTAGCTAGGATTACAGGCGTGAGCCACCGGCGCCCAGCTAGTCTCTGTGCTTTCAACATGGTCCTGCTTCCATTTCCCAGTCCAGCCTCCAGGCCTTTCATAATGGCCTACGCACTAGCTCTGACCCCTGGCCACCTTCCTTCTTGTTAGTGGAAAAAGCTAAGAGAACATGCCCCCACCTACTGGGAAAAAATCCTGTGGCATATGTGTGTGTGTGTGTGTGTGTGTGTGTGTGTGTGTGTGCAAGGATAAACCCAATACGCAGAAAGTATGGGGCAGAACTTTTGCTCAGAAGAAGATAGGCTCACTCATAAAGTGGTGAATTTTCTGTCATTGGATATATGTAAAGAAGAGAAGGATGACAGAGATATTCTAGAAAGAAGTAAAACAATTACATGTGGTCTTACTCAGAAGGCTGAGAAGCAGCAATACAAAAGTTTCAATTGACTGAAATTTCAGACTCATTTTAATGGATTATTCTAAAAGGGAAGAAGTTTGCTTGTAGGTCTGACAAATTCCTTTTTCCCTTAGTCTTTTCCAAGAGAAGAGAATATAAACTAATTCCAGGCTAATGAAAAGCCTGAATCCCAAGGAACTCACACCAGCCTGGTTCACCCCCAGAACATTGCTCTCCATACAGAGTAGAAAAGGTCATCCTCAGCAAAGCCCTAGGTAGTCATCTTACTGAGGATAAAGAAGTCACAGAGCTTCCCAGGGTCACAGTGATGGATCAGAGTTGGAAATCAGGCAGTGGGGTCTAGAACCCCGCCAGCCATGAACCTTTAGCCTGGAAGCTAAAGCTTTCAGATCTCTTCCTGTTGGTCAGATTGCTTCTCACTGAGCTCCAAGCCCCCTGCATGAATGGGCTCATTTCATCACTTTGAGGACCAGGGCTAGAAAGCTCTCCTCTGTGGACTGTGCTTTCTCATCTGTTTTCAGCCTCTGTGAAGACCTGAGCTGGGTCACAGGAGGCCGGGAGACAGGTGTGGCTGAGGCTGACTCCAAAGCACACCTCCCCCCCCCCCCCCCCCCATCAAGGATGAATGCCTACTCCTCTAGATTTCACTTCAATTTCTAATTCCTTGGTTAAGTCCGACTTGGCTTCTCCTGGTGTGTTAGTCAGGTTAGGCCCAGTTACACTGCAGTAACAATCTCACAACCTCAAGGTATTTTCCTTGTGTGCCTAGTACGCGGCAGGTCCTGCCCCTCCATGTGTTAAGGTCAGGTTATTCCTAGGTAGTGCCTTTTTCTTCTCAACACATGAACATGCATGGAACAGGAAGCTTGAGAATCATGGAGAGGAATTTTAAAGACTCCTGTATTCTTCCCTTTCATTGGTCAAAAACAATCAAATGATCCCTAGAGTTAGGTATTTGGTCTCCTGAAGGCTTGGGTAGAAGTGGAGACTTAGATATGGAAGAACACTGGTGTGTTTGTTGGTTTTTCATTGTTGTGACTAAAATATCTGACAACAACCACTTCTTCTTCTTCTTCTTCTTCTTCTTCTTCTTCTTCTCCTCCTCCTCCTCCTCCTCCTCCTCCTCCTCCTCCTCCTCCTCCTCCTCCTCCTCCTCCTCCTCCTCCTCCTCCTCCTCCTCCTCCTCCTCCTTTGCCTTCTCCCCCTCCTCCCCTTCTTCCTCCTCCTTCTCCTCCTTTTCCTTATTGACAGTCATAGGGCTTGAACTCTGTGCCTGGACTCTGTCCCTGAGTTCCTTTTGCTCAAGGCTAGTGTTCTATCACTTGAGCCACAGCTCCACTACTTTTGGCTTTTTCTGGGATTGATTGGAGATTAAAATCTCACAGACTTTCCTGCCCAGGCAAGCTTCAAACTGTCATCCTGATCTCAGCCTTCTGAGTAGTTAGGATTATAGGCATGAGCCATGGGCACCTGACTTCTTCTGCACTTCCTATGGACACTTCTTGTGGATAGGAGGAGGATGGTACAGGAAGGGGTAGGGATAATTATACTCCCCAAGGATCCACCACAATGACCTACTTCCTCCAGCTAGAACCTCACCATCTAAAGTCTCGAGATCCTTCACAAATAGCACCACCAGCTGTGCACCAACCTTTCAATAATGTACCTCTTAGGGGACACTTTCTATCCAGATTGTAATAATTAGCAATGTATGCCATATTAAACCCATCTCCCATTGCCCTGATATCAACATGCCCCTTACATACATTGGATCAATGTTAAATTATAAATTTGTAGTATTATATGCCAGATGTCTATTCTTTCCCCAATCTCCACTTAGAAAGCAACTTCATGAAGCAAGAACCATGTTGATATTTGCCTATTAATGAATGGGTAGATAAATGGGTGTATGGATGGATGAATTTAAGAATGGACGAGTAGGTGGCTGGCTGGCTGGCTGGCTGAATGGGCAGATGGATGAATGAGGGCACAGTGTCTTTGTTCATTTCTGTGACTAACACTGAATGACATGTAGAATAGAAGGCTGTTTAGTTCTTGATTCTGCACACAGGGAGACTAAGAACATGGCACCAGCGTCAATTTGGTCTTATGGTGCATCCTAACCAGGAGTAAGGCATCAGACTTGGAGACAGAGCAAATTGATACCTCAGGCTTCCTCCTATAAAGCTGCCAACTCCACCATGGGGACCCTACCTTCATGACCTCCTCTAATCCCAGCCTCCTAAAGACCTTACCTCCAATGACCGTTGACATAGAAACGACAGGATTAAGTTTCCTACGAGTGAACTTGGCTGTATACATTCATATTTGGAGTGGAATACATACACACCACACTGGGGATGACATATGGGATGGCAACTTGTTCTAGAAATCTCTAGAAAGTTCTATCCTCCATCACGGGAGTTCACCGAGGCCTGGAAGAGGTCAGATGACTTCACTAATGTCAACACAGCTGAGAAGGGATGGATTTGAACTCAGCGTCTGCCTTCCAGTCTGGATGGACTCCTCCTCATCAAAAGTGGCAAAAGCTCAGTAGAAACAAAGACACAAAGGAGGCAGGTAACTAGGAAGCTCCATATGTTCGTCTCAAGGTTTTCACCACCCCTTCATTCCACATCTGCGGGCTCTCTGGCTCCTTACTCTGCCTCTTCTAGCAGGCTCCGTCAGGAAAGGACTCCAAGTTCAGTGTCGAAAGCCAGGCTCCTGCTAACCAAAGATGGTTGACAAATGGTCTTTGAACAAACTTCTCATGAAAAGTTGGGCTAGTTTCACAAGTACATAAAATAACAACAGAATCAAAGACATAAACAAGAGCAAGCCTGTAATCGTCACCAAGCGGGCAGGCGTGGGGGAAGAAGGAAGGCAGCTTCTGAGGCCTTGGCTCCTCCTGTTTTCTTTGCAGACCTTCCATCGTTCCATCGCTCGGGCCATCTGTTCCTTGTTGTGGGTGGTTAAGTGAAATGGGCTGCCAATACAAATAGCCCCACTTGAGGTTTGTTTGCATAAATTGTTTTGAAAGCTTCATGACGAATTTTCAGGATTACTTGCAGTGCTAGGGATCTCAGCGGAGGCGGAAATATAAATTTAGCCCTGCCAGTTGGGATCTATTAATTTGCTCGCAGCAGCTCACCCCCAAACTCTATTGCTGAACTGGCTGGGTGACCCTGGGCAGGTGAATTCAGCTCTCTGCTCTTTAATTCCCTCATCGGCTTGGTAGGCAGAGTAGTAGCCTCTTGGTGGGATTATAAATTTGAAACAAGATGATATATATCAAGTGCTTACCACAGGGATGTATGTGGATTAAATAGAAGAAATGAGTGTTTTCCCGAAATAAAGGGAAGGGTGGCCCTAGAAGGTACTCAGAGATTGATAGCCCCAGTTGCAGCCCAGCTGGGTGGGTGGCTGACTGGGTGACTTTGGAAAAGTTGTGTTGTGTGTGTGTGTTTTCTTTCTCTTTCTCTCTCTGATCGTCAGGTCTTCAATTTGGAGAAGAAAGGTGAATGGCAGAACATGACAGCTCCATAGCCACCTACTAGAAGCCCACACCCCAGTCTGTCCTTGGCGACAGGACACCATAGTTGCCCCCTTAGTTGAATCCTGGTGGCATGTGTCCAGCTGGGAGGGACAGAAGGCAGGGCAGCGGGAAGGAGCTGTTGTGACATCTCACCCAGAACAGGACCTGCAGCTTTCACCCTGGGGGAATCTCTGATCCCAGAGGTTGATTCTTTTAGAGCTAAAGGAAGAAAGAGACAAAGACAGGAGTGAGGGGGGACACAAAGCACGTGACTGGGAAGGATGGAGAGAGAAACAGAGGCAGAGAGAGAAGGCAGAAGAGGAAGAGCTCAAGGGCCCCCATAGTTCTCTAAGCCCAGTGGGACCGGAAGTGCAGTCCTGTTCATCCATCCCTAGCTCTGCAAACCCGCCCCTCCCCTCTCACGATGATGATCTTGTCCTGGGCACAGCTGCCCAGCAGACCCCGGCCTGGCATGCTGGCAGGACCTTCCGGGCTCCAGGGACCTGTTCCATCCTTTCATCTTCCTGTCCTGAAAACTCATCTTGCAAGGCAGGCCAGGAGCTGCCCAGATGGAGTGAGGACTGGAGCCCATGGCCACGCCAACTGAAGCATTTCTACCGATGACAGTTAAATTGTCCGGGCCTCTGTTCTTCATTTACTTCACAGACGTGAGAGTCGTCCGGCGACCTCCCCCAAATGAAAGCCAGCTGCCCATCCGTGTGCTGAGTGCCTCACTCACTTCAGACGTCTTCTGACGTTCAACTCAAAACCTGCCCTCTGCCTTGACAAGTGATAGCACTCAACTCTGTTTTATGGTATGATTTCACCCAAGTCTAGAGTCTTCACTTACCCGAAGCTAATGGGCGAAAGCTGGAGCCATTTGCTAGAACAAGCTCTCTTTCGAGCGAGGGAGCAGAGTGGGCTGCATATATAAAACACACAGCAGGTCTCCAGCGCTTCTTACCAAACAACAGGCGGCTGGCATCGTATTGCCTGTGCCCTACTGTCACAAGACACATTTGGAGCTTGCTTTCCCACCAGGCGCCATACACAGCTAGCTACTGTCCAGGCCTTCTGCCATTGGATGAATGTTCAGTGAGCTTCAACTGTAAGCCTTTGAGAGATATGAAGTTGGAAAGCACGCCCCCAAGGAGATGACCTTCTCATAGGGGATCCCAGGGGGAGTTTGAAGTAAAAAGGGCTCTGGGTCTGAATAGAGGACCAGGGCCTAAAGGTTCAAGTGCTCCATAGTGAAGTTGACTTTGAGGGTAAAACTTCAAGTTGAGGATGGACCCAGAGCCCCGCTTCGCATCCAGTGGTTCTTTGGCCCTCTAGGGGACCCCTGACAACGTCTAGAGCTATTTTTAGTCATCAAAACTGGGAGGAAGGGCATGAGGGATTCAGTGACTCATTCTATAGAGCACAGGACTCTTTCCTACAACAAAGAATACTCTGATCTGAATGATCAGGAGTGTGGCTGTTGTGAAATCTCGCATTAGATAGAAGGAAATGGGTCTGAGACATGGATGGCCAGGTATCTAGGTTGAGTTGCGTAGGTTGTGCACTGACCGGCTGACTGACTCTGATAGGTGCTAATTACATTACAGCTGATAAAAATAAGCCTTCTTGAGTTGTGCCCTGAAGGTGGAGGGCTTGAAGGCAGGACAGACTGCTGACTTTGCTGAGGACTGAAGAGGGCATGGGAACAGAAAGGAGGGAAAAGTTGGAGTTAGGCCTGAGGTTTAGGCTGTTGTTTTATGAACAGCAAGGAGGGTTGGAGGCTCTGGGTAATGAGAAGGAAAGATCTGAACTGTTCTTCAAAAAGGCTTAAAGGTCAGGAATGTCATTCAGTTTAGTGTCACTATAGGTAGAGAGAGGGGAAGAAGGGAGAGAGATTGTAAGAACAGTCAGAGCCGGACAGGTCCTGTGTAGCCCGTGGGACTGGAGATGACTCACTGGGAGATGCTGTGGGTAGAACAATGGGGCAGATGGAAGCCTGGGATTTTCTTCCAGTCCAGGGCCAAGTCTCTAAGTCCCTCTTGAATTGAGTCCAAGTGGAACATAATTGGAACTCTCTTTCCTTTGTCCAATCTGCTCGGAGCCTCTGTTTCTGAATCACATGACAAGGAGATATGAGATAACACGGGATATTTACACTGGTGAGGATCAGGAGACCCAGTCGCCTCTCTGGATGCTCATCCCTATTGTATATTTTCTCTGACTGTGAATTTCCAGCTTGGTCTTCTAGAGTTAGTGACTTACTGAATTAGACCCACTGGACACAAGCTGGCCTTCCTTCCTGTACCTGGTGTGTTCAGAGCCCAGCCCCAGGATTCCTTTCACTCAATTTGGAAATAACTATGGAGACCATCTATCCAGTTTTAGCTCCACAAAAATAGAGTTATACCCAATAAATACAACAAACCAGAGAGAGAGAGAGAGAGAGAGAGAGAGAGAGAGAGAGAGAGAGGTAAATTAATTTGGACACAGTGATTTGAAAGAACTTAGAATAATCTATAGGAGGGAAATGACAAATAGATGTTTCCAGAAAATATCAGTGGAAGTCACAATCACCATGCAAATACTGTTCCCCCGGCAGATAAGGAAAAGGCATTCATCTGTTGCGGGTGAGTTTGCAGGCAGCGGGAGAATGATGCTGGGCTTCCCAGTTATGGGTGAGGATGGCAGAGACTTAATCTCCTACTAAATAAACACTTCTCAGTCGATTTGAGTGAATGGCTGGAATACAAACCAACTGGCCAAAGCTATCAATCATTATTAAAACCCACTGTCCACAGGTTTCTGGAAACTAATGGTGATTGGATTCCGTGATAGAGGCAGGCTGTGATGCAGGATTTAGCATTTTCTCATGATTGGTAAGGGCCTGTCCTATTGGGGCCTCCTCCGCTAGGCCTCAACACTTCTGTATCTCATTTAAATCTACCCAGGGTGAGTTCCTGGGCCTCAGGGTGCTCTCCTTTGAATGAATCTTACCAGGATTTTGAAGAGAAGTTGATTCCAGGATCTGCCCCACCAACCCCTCCAAAGAAGGGCTCCCTCTAGTCAAACCTTGTATGGCCCCACCCTTAGCCCATATCTAGAATGACCACTGGGTGTCGCTGTGCCACTGGGCTGAACCTCAGTGAGCATTTATCTGGCTGTTAAAAAAAACCCTGCCTCTTAAAGAAAGCAGTGGAACAACTAGTTGGGTAACTACCCAGAAGGGGCCTTAATTATACTGTTTACTGTGGCTGGAGGAGGGGTATTTTACATGACTAACTTTCCCATGCTAAGACATTTTCTATCTAGTTTGCCATTTATGAAAAAGGAGAAGAAAAATGAGAGAGATGGAATGAACATTCCAGGCCTTAATCTTTCAACATGTGATACTTTGATATGCTGTGTGGTTGTGTTATAGAATTATGAAGAATGGGATTTTGTCTCTCTTTACTTTCTCTCTACCTCCTTTCTCCTCCATTCTTATCTCATCCCCTTGTTCTTCCTCTTCCTTCCTTCTTTCCTTCCTTCCTTTTCTTTTCCTTCCTTCCTTCCTTCCTTCCTTCCTTCCTTCCTTCCTTCCTTTCTTTCTTTCTTTCTTTCTCTTTTTCTCTCTTTCTTTCACTCTCTCTCCTTCTTTTCTTCTTTCTCACTTTCTTCCTGACAGCTCCTCTTCAGCTCTCCCCCCTTCCAAGAGCCACAGAAAAATATTTTTCAAATGAACACAGGCAAGGAAGTGTCACTGGGTGATGGATTGCTCACTCTGCCTCAGCTTTTGATAATTAAGTTCTACTCTTCACAGACGAAGGCTATTCTGCCAAACCCAAAATACCCTGGAAAATGTAAAATTAGAACCTTATGAGAAAAAAAAAAAGATTAAAAGAGCTAAATATATATGTGTGTAGTTTGGCTAAGGGGTAGCTGGGGTAGGGTGGGGCGAGGAGCGGGAATGGGACTTGATGACTGCCTAGTAATCTCCATGGGAACACGTGGCAAGTAGAGGGAGGGGTAAATACATTGGGAAAAGATGGAGTGAGGAGGAAGAGATGAACAAATAAAAAAGAAGAACTTTGAGGATAAACATCACACATTCTTGACAGGAGCTGGCACCTCAATTAAAGTAGAACCCTCCAGGAGTGGGAATAAAGATTCCAAGCCTTCAGATAGCTCATATGCTACCTAAACACAGGCAGGAAGTATTATGTAAAGACAGGAAGTCCCGCCTTATTTCTCACAGGTGGGGTAGATTTTCCTTATAGTTCTGATTTCTGAGACTACAAATCTTTCTGGAAGGATCTCCAGGTCACACGCTGTTATATATAGTTTGCTTAACTGGCATGTTCAGTTCCTGATGACTAGATCTGCACCAGCAGCTGGAGAATTGACGTGGCTACTCTGTGAGACCTGGCCCAGGTCAAGGAGAGGTTGTACCAGCCTGAAGGTGGCATCCTCAGCCCCAGGGTGGCTTGAAGGCCACCATTTTGTCTCCCTACAGTCGATACTAGAACACCCAGCTCTGGATCCAGCCTGTTCTTCCGCCATGGAGTGACACTACAGGCCACAGCAAGCACTAGCAATTGCTGAGTGATTGATTAAAAAAGACTGCAAAAGATACTTTAAAAGCAAATTCCCTTTGCTCCGTGTAATGATACCATGGGAGGGAGAAAAAGGCCAACAACTCATGTGGCCATTACAGTTTTGGCAGAAAGCACCTTCCTAGTTGGCTCACTCAAGTGGGCAGGAGCCAGATTTCATAAACCAGTTCTATCTCCAGGACTCCTGGTGTTCATTTGATCACCCTGAAAGCCGGATCCTTATCTACCCCAGTAATTTATCTCTTTGGAAGGAGAAAGTATGGGCAAAGATAGATGCAACTGATAAACGCTCTTTCCCAATGTACAATCAGCCTCAGTGAAAACGTACAAGTGCTGCGGATGGGGTGTGAAATTGATATTTGAAGCTGCCCCACCAGGGCTGGTTCTCCTGCCTCACCACTGAGAGACACTTAAGGAGTGCAATGGGAAATTACTTTCTCAAGTCTGCAAGGAGGGTGAGGGAATGAAGGGAAAGGGGCATGGGCAGGCCAGGCCTGACTGCTCTTCTCTCTGCCAAGAAGCTCATGGATTTGGCTTTAGACTTTTTCCCCCCAATCCAGAAGCAAGCCTGACCTTAAGGGCAGCCTGGCCTGACCCTGGGCTGAAGGGGAGAGAGATAACTTGAACCTGCGCTTTGTCACACTTCTTCCTCTTTGAGGTGGCTTGGTGGGAACCCAGAGATAAAAAATGGGAACTAACTTCCTCCATGAGGCAGGAAAACAAGTGGAGGAAAAGGACTTCCTGCTCCCTCCTGCCCTCATGATAAGGCTGATAGGCTGGTTCTGCCTGCTGCACGCTGATTATGACTACTGATGAACGTCTCCTGATTGGCATTCTGCTCAACAGCACCCAGCATGGGTAGCATTCTTACCCCTGTTATTTGCCCAGTGAGCTTTGCATGGGGTCTGATTAGTCAAAGGTGAGCAGCATTCACATAATCTGGGGTCACTTTATGTCCACTCTGTGATCCAGCATGCTACATCTTTCTTTGGCAATAGAGATGTTTTCCTTGGATTCAGGAAGAGCGGGCTACTAATATCATTCTTAATATGGTTTGTGTTTTAATTAAGCCTTAGAATAAACACAAAGGCCACTCAGGGATCCGAAGCCCATGTGGCCTCCAGGCCCTTCATTGGTAAAGAGGAAAATAATAAAAGTACTCGCTAAAGAAGGATCTCGAAAGAACCCAATTAACCACTCAACCCATACACACACCCATGTAAAGCTGAAAACCATACTGGGTCTAAAGCAAGTACTCAACACTTCTGAGCTAATATTAGGATGCTGTTTCGCATTTTCATTCTTGTCACTTCACAAATCAGGGCCAGATTATGAACTGTCAAGGCACTAAGTATTGAAAACAAGATGATGAGACTATAGGAACTGGGCCAGAAGAAATGGCTTCTTGCCACACTGAAAGCAATATGGCAGTCCTTCTTCAACACTGATGTGTGTACATATGCAAACACACATACACATAATATACAGACGCACATATACAAACATCTACATACACATATACACAGACATACACAGACATATATACAGATACACGCACACATGCATGCATATATATATATATATATATACACACATGCACACATATACATACATCTAATGCACCCACAAATTCACAGTGTTATATATTCTGGTGTTCAGAGCTTGAGGGTAATCTGGAGGTCTATTTCTGGAAAAATAGAGAATGCCCACCATGGAGAAACATCCAGGAGTTAGAAGCAATAAAATCAGTTATGTACAGGCCAGTGGAATTAGAGGTTTAATGCATGGTGTTAGGTTTAAAAAGTAAGAAACACAATAAGATAGGCTATGCCTTTGGGTAAATTAAATATACATATGAACAAAAATACCTATTAGGTGAGGCTATTAAAATGAGGAAATGCACATTAAAATGGTCATTTATATAGCCAGGCATTGGTAGCTCATGCCTGACATCCTCGCTCTCAGGAGGCTGAGCTCTGAGGATCATGGTTCAATGCCAGCTTAGACAGGAAAGTCTGTGAGACTCTTATCTCCAATTAACCACCAGAAACTGAAAGTGGTGCTATTGCTCAAAGTGGTAGATCACTAGCCTTGAGTAAAAGAGCTCAGGTGCTGAGTTCAAGTCCCACAACTGACCAAAAAAAGAAAAAAAAAGGAAAAAGAAGATGGGGCTGGGAAGGTGGCTCAGTGGTAGAGCGCTTGCCTTGCATGCCTGAGGCCCTGGGTTCGATTCCTCAGTACCATATAAGCAGGAAAAAAAGCCAGAAGTGGTGTTATGGGTCAAGTGGTAGCGCACTAGCCTTGAGCCGAAGAGCTGAGGGACAGCGCCCAGGCCAGAGCTCAGGCCCCATGACTGGAAACCCCCCCACAAAAAAAAAAGAAAAAAGAAGAATGATTGCCTATGGGAAAAGAGGAAAATGAGGTGGAGAGGGAAGTTAAAGCACCTAATGAAATAACCAAATAGGAGCAATAGATGAGGTCCTGTCCTTACTGTCAACAGCAGGCTACCATGACACTGAGGACAAAATGACCCCAGCATTCTGCACCTGAAGTCCAAAAAGAGTTTGCTTACCTCTGCATGTTATTAGAAGTGAGCAGAGTAGGAAGAATGATAGAAGGGGTGAAGCTGGTCAAGAAGCACTGTACTAACAAACAACACATTGCATCGAAACTCCCTCGTACATCTTCATTTAAGCAGAATAAAAAAATGGAAAAAAGTGAATATTCATATGTTATGCACACACATTACATACATAAGATATACTTACTAATCTATAAAATAAGTGTACAGAAGTTTAACAAAACTATGATTTCCCCCCTCACTTAAAAATACTTTTTTGTTTTGACATAATTTTAGATTTTCATAAAAGTTACAAAAGAGTCCCTATATATCCAGCTTCTCCTAATGTCAGCATCTTATAGGACTATGGGACATTGTCAGATGCCAGAAACTCACATTGGGTTGAGTGTGGTGGCTCATGCCTGTAATCCTACTTAGGAGGTAGTGTCAAGATGATCTTCAATTCATGGCCAAACCAAGCAAAGATAGCGAGAACTGATCTCAAAACACGGCTTTGAGATCATGGCTCAAGTGGTAGAGCACTTGCCTAGCATGTTCTAGGCCCTGACTTCAGTCCCTAGAATCATACACACACAGTGAAAAAGAACTCACATTCATATGTTACTGCGAACTAACTTCCAGGCTGTTAGAACTTTAGGATTTTGCTGCTAATGTGAAAGCAGTATGTTGTAGTACATTTCCTTGTTTCTCCCTCAATCGTAATCTCTTTTGGCAATATTGGGCATTTGAACTCGGGATTTCATGCTTTGTAGGCAGGTGCTCCATTGCTTGAACCACACCCCAGACCTTCTTGCTCTGCTTTTTTTTAGTTGGATCTTTTTACCTGGGTTACCTTGGGCTTCAGGCCTCTATCTATGCTTCCCAGGCTTCTATCTATGCTGGATGACAGGCACACACCCCACTATGCCCAGGACTTCAGCTGAGATGGGTCCTCATAAACTTTCTTTGCCTCACCTGATCTCTGCCTTCTGATTAACTAGGATTACAGGTGTGAGCCACTGGCGCCTGGCTGGTCTGGTCTCTCCATCTGTGACAATTTTTTCTCAGGCTCTTGTTTTGTACAACCTAGGCAGCTTTGAGAAGTATCTGGCAGGTGTTCTGTAGAATGCCTCTGACTGGGTCAGACTGAGATGTAGACAGGGGTAATGGTTTGGGGGAAAAAATTAAAAAGGGAGATGCCCATCCTGTCCCTTTATATTGGAATGTATGACACCAGTATCACTGCTCTTTGGTGCTGCTGACCTTCACCACCTGGTTAAGGTGGCATCTGCCAGGCTTAATGCAAAGCTGATACGTTTGCCTTGTTTCCCTGTAGACTTTGGAAGGAATGACTAAGTCCAGCCCAGACTCAAGGAGAGACTATATGATCCACTTCTTGGGGAGAGATTTAGCTACATAGATTTCTGAATGCATTTTTGAAAATTGTGGCAAAACACACATAACATGAAAGTTACCATCTTATTATTATTATCATTTTATTTAATATATATTTTTATTGTAAAGATACTATACAGAGGGGTTACAGTTACATGAGCAAGGTAATGAGCCCATTTCCTATCTAGCATAATTACACCCTCCTTTATATTTCCCCTACCATCGCTTTCCTCCCCACCTCCCCAACTCCTCCCTCCCCTCTTTTACCCCTCCCCCTACCACAAAGTTGTAAAGTTCATTTTCAACATAATGTCTTGCACATCTCATTGTTACAATGGGTCATCCCGTATCCTTATTTTTTAGCATTTTATTATTTCCCTTCCCCTCCCCAAATTAGAAAAATGCATATACAAGATGCAGGGCACCAGGTTCAACAGGGGTTGAACCATGGGGGAAGAACATACAAAAGAAACAAAAAAAATTACATAGTACATTATAAGTACATTAGGAAGAATAGTAACAAAGATAAAACCTCTTGTGTCCCTATCTTGGGAGTTATTATCATTTTTAAATGTACAATTCTCTGGCACATTTAAAAAATAGCTTTGTCTTGGTGCCAGTGGCTCATACCTGTAATCCTACCTACTCAGGAGGCTGAGATTGGAGGATCTCCGTTCAAAGCCAGCCCGGGCAGGAAAAGTCACAAGACTCTACCAAAAATGCCAGAAATGGAGCTGTGGTAGAGTACTAGCCTTGAGTAAAAAAGCCCAAGGAAAGCACCCAGGCTCTAAGTTGAAACCCTAGGACTGGCACCTGTGTATTTGTGTGTGGGTGTGTGTGTGCGTGTGCATGCACACCCACACACACATGCTTGAAAATACAGTTTACATCCTATAAATTCTCTCCTTTTAGAGTATTGTAATTAGGTTTTAGCCTCTTCACAGGATTTCACAACCATCAACACTGGACATTTTCAGATTCCCTAAATGAAACAGTGGCATCATTACCATGACATACTCTGCCACCCCCACAGGACCCCTCTATCCTTGCCCACCACACATATACCCTGAGCCTTATAGAGATCTGCCTAATGGACTCAGACCAGTTGTTGTCTAGAGTGGACCTCTCACTTAGCCTAACATTTTCAGAGTTCATCTGTGTGTTGATATGTATAGCCTCTTCTCTATTCCAGTCTTTCCTGTTGAAGAGTAGCATTCTGTTTACAGAGCACTCTCTCTATCCACTCACAGTTCGTAGACACTTGGGTTGTTCCACTGTTTGGCTATTCTGAGCAGTGCTGCTATGAATATTCTCATCCATATTTATTTTTCTGTGTGTGGGAACATATGTTTTCACTTCTCCACGGTATATACATAGAGGAAGAATTGCTGGGTCATAGGATTCCTCTCTGTTTAACATTTGAGGAACTGCCCAACTGGTTTTCAAAGCGGTTTCCCTGTGTTACGTGTTCCAGCTTTCCGTGTGTGAGGTTCCTGATTTCTCCACATGCTTGTCGCTATCTGTACTTTTGATGATCATCCTCCTGGCAGTGATTCTCATTTGCATTTCTCCACAGGCTAAAAATGTGGAGCATGGTTTCATGTGTTTCTGGGTGATTTGCATACCATTCGGATAAATATCTACTCAAATTGTTGGTCCATCTCAAAGAGCTGGCTGGGTTTGTTTTTTTTTGTTTTGTTTTTTTTTGTCAGTCATGAAGCCTGAACTCTGGGCCTGGGTGCTGTCCCTCAGCTCAAGGCTAGCACTCTACCACTGAGCCACAGCACCACTTCTGGCTTTTTTCTTATGTGGTGCTGAGGAATCAAACCCAGGGCCTTATGCATGCAAGGCAAGCACTCTGCCACTGAGCCACCTTCCCAGCCCCTGTCTTCTTTTTTTTTAATTTTTGAGTGCTTTGTATATTTGAGATCGTAGTCCTCATTAGCTGAATATTTTGTAAAGTACTTTCCCATTTGTGGATTCTGTTTTCACAGTCTTAATAATATTTATACTACAAAAGCTTTTAATTTTGATGGCTTCAATTCATTAATTTTTTGGTTGTGTTTGGGCTTGTGATTAGATATCTTACATAAGAAAAAAAAGAGTGATGGCTTCTGTATTCACATTGAATATTCTGATTCATTTGAGTTAACCTTTCTCTATGGCACAAGGAAGGGTTACAATTTCCTCCTACAGGCAGGAAAGGACTCACTTTTACCCTATTGAGTAGTGTTAATACCATTGAACTTCTGATATATTAATATGTTTCAAGAAAAGAAACGAATGTCCCTCTTCATCTTCATTAAACCCAAGGTATCCAGTCAAACACCCAAGCGATACTGTTTAATGGAAAGAATGTAAGTGGAGTTCAAGGCCATGCTCAGGCCCAGGGATGGGAGCATGCCATGTTTGGCCAAGCATGCCAGTTAGAGCGGAATGGTGGTAGAAGACACAAGAAGGATATTGGTTAAAGTGGCCTGGAGACATCATGGTGGAGGCAAATTGTACATCTCAGTCCAGTTCAGGCTATAGAGGTGAACTTTAGATTGAACTGAATGCCCGGAAGGAAAGTAGCACAGTTACAAAACAGTCCTGGTGGTAGCCAAAGGTGTGCTGGGCTTACTCATGAATTCAGGTAGCTCAGGCTAGGCCTGATTGTGGTGCACAAGTCCTGGCGGAGGTGGAAGTAATTTCAACTTCGGTCACAGAATGCATATCTCTCAGTCAGTCCCCCGTCCTTCCAGGATTCTAAAGTGACTTCGTGGTGAATGCTGAGAGGGCTCAGACCAAAGACCAGTGTAAAATGGAGGCGGGGTGTCAAGTTTTTCTTCTGCTTTTAGGTGACTTTAGGCCATTTGCAGGCCTGACAGATAAATCATTGGTTTTTCCTCAAAAGCATATTTTTAAGTACCTGCTATTAAACGAGTTGCTTTGGAGAAAGAGGTGTCAAACAGACTTGAACTTGCTACCAACCTCTACCCTCATTGGCTGTGAGACTTTCTCTGTCTGGATCCTCCTTTGACTTCTTTTCAACTTGTCTTTTTTTTTTTTAACCAGTCTTGGGGCTTGAACTCAGGGCCTGGGCCTGAACTTCTTTTTGCTCAGGCTAGTGATCTACCACTCAAGCCCTAGTGCCACTTCCAGCCTTTTCTGAATAGTTTATTGGAGATAAGAATCTCATGGTCTTTCCTGCCCAGTCTAGCTTTGAACAGTAATCCTCAGATCTCAGCCTCTTGAGGAGCTAGGATTATAGGCATGAGCCACTGGTGTCTGGCTTCACCTTGTGTTTTTAATCTGAGAAATGGAGTTGAGATCTTTTTGCCTCGTGCAAGTTTGATAGCAGACTGAAGGAGGAGGCTCTAGCCTAGTGCTTATAAAATCGGAGGTGAAATGATTCGTGTCAGTGATCCACAGGCACGAATCAAATTCTACTGTATATTAGTAAGATTGCCCTGTTGTCACCAATTGCTGCATAACACAGAAACTCCGGATATTGTAGTAGCTTAAAACAACAAACATTGATTTACTCATTGATCCCTGGGAGTTGCAGCATGGTTTGTTTAAGCTCAGTCCATAACTTACAGGCTGGGATTGAAGTGCAGGGTTGAGGCTGAAGCCGTCTGAAGGCCTGGCAGGGCAATGTGCCTATTTGCAGGCTCACTGATGTGGTAGGGTTGGTGGGGTTCAGGTTTTTCCAGCCTGCCTGGCAGAGGCTGCCCTCAGCTCCTCACCCTACAAGGCCCTTCATGGGACATCTCATCACAGAGCAGCTTGCTTTATTAGCTCAAGTGGGGAGAATCCAGGAGCATGAGCAAGTCTTCCATTACCTGAGAAGTAGACATGTTTGCACATTCTGTTACATGCATATCAGTTTCTATGTCTAATAAGGAAAGGTATCAAGAATGACACGGCTGCCAAGAGATGGGATTATTGATAATTATGCAAGAGCGGGGCCTACACTGTCATGCCAGGGCAGCAGACACAAGGCCTTGTACTGTTAGAGCTTAGGGCAGTATCTTGCACATAGAAGACTTTCAGTCTTCTGGAAACATATGTTTTTTTTGTTGTTTCCAGAAGAATTATTGAGCCAAGCTGCTTTGTATCATCGCTAGGAATTTGATTCTGTGAATATTCAGGTAACTAAAAATCCTATCCCTGGTTCAAGATGTCTAAGTAGGTGAGTGCTAGCCACTTGCCTGTTCTATCCCCTGCCCTTCTCCTTAAAACTACATTTCCCAGGATCCCTTACCAGCTGGCTTGTGGTTGATGAAGCCTGGAGGGAAGGGAAGGGAGGATAGCTGGGCATTGTTCTACCTAGCTAGGCTCCTGCGGTGACTAGCTTCTCTAATGGGCTCTGTGGTTCCAGCTCTTACCTGGACAGTCACTGATCCAGGCTTCCAGGCCTGCAGCTGCCATCTTTGAGCTGCCTTGCCTTGCTCTGCTTCTCTTCTGTTTACCATCTTTGTATCTAACTCTGTGCCATGGAACCTGCTTTCCAAAGCAGACCCTGAGCTGTGAATCCTCCTTTGAAGATACAGGGCATCCTAGTTCCTTTGGTAATGTAATTGCATTAGCAACTAATCCTCTGAGTGGCTGAAGAGGTAGTAGATTATGTCCTCAATTAGTGCAGTCACTCAGCTTGGGACAGGAACTCATCTAAGGTGACACAACAGGCCAGAGGTGGCCAGACCTTACCCCAAAGACCACAGCCTTCACTTGTAGGCCTCTGACAGACATCAGACCAATTTCTTCCCAGCTCCTGGAGTACTTCTATGCCTTTGTGATCTCTTACGGAATCCCCTGGCTAGCCTCCCACCCAGCAGTGGCTGCTTGTCAACCTTGGGTCAAGATGAGCTCCATGATGGTCACCATACCCGTTCTGCCCAGCAGAGGATGAGGAGGGGGCTGGTTGTTGACCTGTGCCCTGCGCTCAGAGCCATGCCTTCCCAAAGGAGGACAGAGTACCTTTAAAAATAATTCATTTTCCTAAAGAGAGCACATAGTTTTCTAAATTTCTCCAAGACATAATGTATCAATTAGCAGCAGCTCTAGTCAGCAATGCTTTGTGATAGGAGTCATAAGCCCTTCCCTGAGAAAAATGGACATGCATACAACAGGAGGCCTGATCTCAGAGGTTCCCAGGCCTCTCTATCAGTCATTGGAACACCCAGCCAGGGTCCTAAGAATCCAGCTGAATAGTGACATTCTGTGGAACATTCCAGAGTTTTCCCAATGCCTGTCATCACCTTGAAATGCTTTCGACCTCTCCCACCACTTCCATGATAGATTTCATGATATGTTCCCAACAAACTGATTTCCTCTATTTCAACTTCATGGAAAGGAGCACTCGGTGTCAACACCCCCATACATGACATCACAGGCTCTGTGAAATGGTGAAGAGCTTGGCCAGGCTTCCGGATCTGAATTCCTCTGGTTCTACTTCTTAATTACCTTGTATCTTTGAGTAAGGTGCTTGACTTCTCTGTGCCCTGGTTTTCACCCATAAAACAAGGCTAGTAAGATGACTTCTGCAAGACAGTGGTGAAGACTGAGTAAGTTCCTGTCTGGAAAGGCGTTTAAATAGGGTCTGAGCCTTACTAAGCCCCTGACAAACACTATTATCCTAATGCAGGTACTGTTTTTCCATTACATTCTTAAATAGACCCAAACTAATAAAAATATGAGGGCGATCCCAAATCATCCTGTGAGCTGCTAACCCTACACTTAGGGGAATGCTACTGGGACTGGTCGTGACCTTGGCAGGGAAAGCATGGGCATGAGCATTGTGGCAGAGAAGCAGGAAATCCCAAGGAGGAGATAAACAAAGGTCCCTGGCCTCAGGAAGATCCAGCAAGGGCATCTGAGGGTGTGTTTGCTTCTGGATTACAGTGACAGCACCATAAGGAAAAGCAGACTCTTATTTTTCCTGCTCCATGCCACCTTCCAGAGAGGCCAGGAAACACATCCGCCCCATCTGGTGAGGATGCTGCTGGGGCCCTCATTAGTTCCTCTCCCAATTGCAATCCACATGGAGTCGCTAGAGGAAGAAGAATGCTGGTGTTCGAGGCCCCAAATCTCCTGCCTAAGTGGCTCAAGGTGGGGAGGATTTGGGCCAGGCCTAGGGGAGCATAGTTTGCAATTCTTTTTGCTGTTTCCTGCACCTTCTCTTGAGGCCCCTCATTTTGCTCTAGGGAGTTTCATCCTAAGTTCACTTTCTGCTCCTGTACTTCAGAATTTCAAGGGGGGAGAAGCCTGTTACCTGGGCCAAACCCTCCAGCTCTTGCTATCTTCTTGCGGTGATAATGGAAAATGGCAACATCTGGATCGGGCACTTGGTCTCAAAACATCAGTCAGTGGACTCAGCGGGAGAAGCATAGTAGCCAAGATTTATTGAAGAAAAAGATAAGCAGAGCTCCTGCTAGACAGGAAGGGTGTGGAGGGAAGGCACCACCTGGGGTTCCTTGTGCAGGGGTTAATGAGGTGTCTCTAGGAGAGAAAGTAATTAATCTCAAGACCATTGGACACCCAAGGGACATTTCAGTCCCCAGACCCACAGGCTCCACACAGCCTGCATGAGCTCTCCATGTATCCTTTAGGCCTTGGACTGGATACCTGTTCTGGTGCTCATCTCTGGGATCCAATCAGCTTGTTCATGTGCAAGTCTTCCAGAGGTAATGGGCCATGACAGGATGCCCTTCAGCGCAAGTCTGTGGTGATGTCATTCAGAACAACTATAGGAGGGGCCTTTGCTCCGACTGCTTAGACAGGTTCTCAGTAGGATCAACCAGAGCCAAGATGACTCAACCTTGAATTCTCTCCTGAGTGACTAAAGAAGAGGTCTCTCTTCTTCTCAGCTGGGATCGGAAATATATGAACCTGAAACTTCCAAGGGTCTAAAGATGGAGCCAGCTATGGAATACAGGATCTAGAGCTGGTCCCTGCAGATAATGTTTGAGCCTAAATCAATCATACCATGCCTATAGTCCACTTTTCTCCCAGATTTCTCTTTTGCAAGCAAAAAGATCTTCAGACTCACCTTGGGGGAAAAAAACCCATCCATCTCATTAAATATGAAGTTGGAGAGTAGAGGATGAGTCTGATAAGGTGTGGCTAGGGGCTGTTGGCTAGAGCGACTTTAGCATAGGAAGTCAATGCTGGCTGTGTTGTAATTCCATGGAAGTAATTATGGTCAGCAGGTATGTGGATGACACCTTCACCTAGATGGCCAGCCAGCCTCAGTCATGGGTGTCTTTTGTAAATGACAGTCCTGTACATTCAAGCAGAGCTCTTCAACTTACAAGATGCCTTCAATCATGTCTCTGTTGATGTTCCTAGAGCATCCCTGGGAGGGAATCTGGATAGCAATTAGACTTCTAGTTTTTATATGGGCAAACAGTTTTAAAAGCAAAGGCTTCTGCCCAAGACATAGCTGTGATTAGTAACAGAGTCAGGGCCTGCACCTGTGTTCTCATGCTATGAATCCACTGAGCTTAACTCCTCAGTAGGGAAATTAAGGATCCTGTGTCAGGAGGACAGCACGGTGAACCAGAGGCAGACTCTAAGCTCAGAGGATCAACTTCAAGTTCCAGATGGACTTTACAATCTTGGGTACTCTTTTTTTTCTTTTGTGCCTTGGTTTTTGTTTTTTGTGTTCCAGTTTTGTCTTTTGTGCCCCATCTGTTCACAGAGGATGGTGATGGCATTTTCCAACCATACAAATACCATGCCCTTTGGACACTGTTGCAGGAGTAAAAGAAACAATCCATATGATGAATCTACTGGACCAATACTGCATCAGAAAACCTCAGGCTTGGAAGAAGACTGGTAGAAACAATTCCTGCAGGTTAGAGGATGGAAGGTAACTCTTGACATCTCCACTTCATGTAGAGGTTGATATTCCAGACTGACTTGGAGTCAAAGATAATTTGTAATTGGGACAGAAAGAGAGAGAGAGAGGAAGAGAGAGGGGGGAGGGAGAGAGGGAAGGAGAGAGAGGGAGAGAGAGAGAGGAGGTCTTGGTGGAGTGTGATATGGGGGGGCTAAGCCCCTAGGATAATGATGGGGAGGTTTGTCACTGTGGCTGTGTCTTTCACCAGGGCAGTGATTCTCAAACACCTGTGTCTCACACCTGTAATCCCAGCTATGAAGATTGAGAGAGAGGATCATGGTCTGAGGCTGGCATTAAGCAAAAGCAAAAGTCCCTATTTGAAAAATAAATCCAAAAAGGGTTGGGATGCGGCTTGTGATAGAGCACCTGCCTAGCAAGTGTAAGTCCTGGAATTCAAAGTCTAGTACCACCATCAAAGAAAACCAAAACCAAAGCAAGAACAAAAAAGCAATCTCCCTACCTATATAAACAGCACACCACACACACACACACACACACACACACACACACACACACACACACACATATACACTCCTGGGTCTCTCCCCTACTCCTTTAGAATTCTGGTTCAGTGGGCCCCCCAAATTTGCTGCCAGACTGGGGATCACACTTTGAGAAACATTGCTTTAGAGCTTCTCAGGGGATTCCTTATGTGGCCTAGAAATTTGGGGGTTGGGATTACTTTTCCACTGACTTCTACTCTAATTTATTTTCTGGTCCTAGGGCTTGAGCTAAGGGCCTGGGTACTGACCAGTTTTTGTGCTTGAGGCTAGCATTCTATCACTCGAGCCATAGCTCTACTTCTGGCCTTTTTGGTATTTTATTGGTGATAAGAATCTTATGGACTTCCCTGCCTGGGCTGGCTTTGAACTATGATTCTTAGATCTCAGCCTCCTGAGTAGCTAGGATTAAAGCTTGAGCCACTGGAGCCTGGTGAGATAATATATTGTTTCTCAAGTTGATCTTTAAGAGGTGTTTTGATTCTGCATTTCTAACTCACCTCACTTCATACTACATGTCAGGGGAGAGGGAGTGTTTATGTGTCATGTTATTAATGCAAATTCTCATCTTGAGGAAGAGTATCTCACCTAAGCTTGCTTCAGTGGGAGACCCTGCTCTCTAAGTGTTGCTGATCCTTACTTAGGAGACATTATCCTTCCCTGCCAAGGTCACACCCTGGAAAACACGTTTATGGTTGCTGGGGTTTGCAGCAAAGCCCAAGTAATACTAGTGAACACTGGCCTTATGGGAGGTGGCAAGACTGGGCAATATCTTAACCAATGCCAGCTCGTCCAAGCTGCTTGTAGTCACATGAGGTCAGTGCTGTGCTATCCCCATTTTACAGTTGAGGACACCAAGCCTGAGGAAGGGTAGATTACATGCACAAGGACTTACAGAGGGTACCTCCAGGACCTTGATTCCAGAGACCATGGCCTGTGTTGATTTCCAGTCCCATCTATTCATAAAAATTTCACAAAGGAATACTGCGTTTCACTTGAAAAACTGATTTCTGAGTCCCATCACCTATCAGGAGGATGCTGAGACAGGTTGCTTTATTTCCACTTCACGGATGAACCTGTGTGAAGGGCATTTCCCTCATGCATAGACACATGAGTAAGTGAGGCTGGGCTGGGGTCCTGTGCAGGTACTGCTGGGTCAACCTGATGACTTTAACATTGACTAGACTTCCTGGACTTTACCAGGGGGCTGCGGTGTGGCTTTCAACAGAACATTTATAAAGAGAATACTGGATTCTCTCTGAGTAAGAGCCAGGAATATCTTTGAAGATGGTAAAAAAATTGAAATATTATCATGCATCATAATGATTCTAACAACAATTAAAACACCAATAAGAAAGCCAACAGCATACAGGGTACCTATTTATAGGATCCCACACGATCTCTCAACTTCATAGTGTTGGTGTTTAGAGATCTAGGGATCAATGAACCAAGGCTGAGTTATTTGGTGGTTTTTCTAAGATCACTGATCTAACTCATATACCTGTGCTGGGATTCAACCCCCCTTTGCAGATTCCCTGCACTTAGCTCCAAGCTCTGCTGTTTCCCTCTGTTCAAGACTTCCAACATCATCCCAGCCACCAGGACATCTGCTACACATACCATGGGCCCTCTTCACTCCGTTCCAAGCAGTTCCACCTCCTGCCCATCAATCCTCATTACTGCCCCTGTGGTGGTACCTCTTCATAAATCTTTAACTACTTGGCACCGATTATAATGCAATAAAAGGATCAGAATATAAATTGATTGGTTACATTTATTATTGTTGAAATGATGAGAGAGAAGAGAAAGTTCATAAAACATTTAAATATTTCTTTTCTCTCAAGGACTGTGATTAGAAGAAAGCTCTTCCTCCTTACCCCAGTGAAGTATTTTTTTCACCCCAGGGTGAGGCACAACTGGCAGCATCTGGTAGCCGCCATTGCTCCATCTGTTGACTCTACTGTGTTCTGAAGTGAGTTCTCATTTCTCTAGGGTCTCTACTGGTTTAGGAAGGCGTTGCTCAGATTTCAAATTTAAGCCAAATCAAAAAATAGTTAATTTGAAAGCTTTGGAGCAGTCTGCAACAATCCATTTTTGGGGGGTTTCTATAACAAAATACTCAACACTGGGTGATTTTATAAAGAAGTTTCCTTAGATCACACCCTTCAATATTGCCAAATTGGGACCAAGCTTCCAACACATAAACTCTTGGAAACACACCATCTCCAAACCATAGAAGCATTTCTTGGCACCTGTGTCAGCTATCCATTGTCAGAAGAGTGCTGGACAACAAATCACTTAATGCACAACTGTGTTTAAAACAAACATCTGATTATGGCTGATGAGTCTTGGGCTAGCCATTAGGCTAGTGTCAGCTGGGTAGTGCTTCAGTTCTTCTGTAGGATCTCCTATAGTTGTGGGGCTAGCTGCAGGTCTGTTGATCTAGAATGACCTTGGCTGGGCAGGCTGAGTGGCTGGCTCAGCTGTGTTCTGTGTGTCTAATCTCCAACAGGAGAAAGCTGGGGATATCTTCAGGCAGAGGCTGAGGAACAGGGGCACACCCCGAAGTGCTCAGGAATACAGACCTGGAAATGCCTTGTCAACATCTACAGGGTCAGGTGCTTCATTCCCAAAGAACTCTCAGGGTCCAGCTCAGAGTCAAAGGTAGGACTCAACATCCCACCTGAGGGGAAGGACACTGTGAAGTCACACAGGGATGGGTGAGAATGCAGAAAGGGACAACATCCAAAAGCAGGAAGGAGAGACAGGATTCTGTGGATCAGGAATCAGAACCAGAAGCCATCACAAGATGGCTACTGTTCCTTGTAAGGCACATGATGTCTCCTTTATACAGCATTCTGGGCAACTTCTTCCATCTTCCCTCTCTATATATAATGCCTTTGCCCACATTATCTGTGTCTTTGCTGGACATCACCACTCTGGCTTTTCATGGTCTTCAACCTGTGTGGACTAAAGATACTTCTAGTGACTAGTTGTCTACAAAGATTGGTGACTAGCAGGTGCATGATACTGAATGGAAGGAAAGAGGTGAGTCATATAGGTTAAACATAGCCACATCAAGCACTATCCCAATTACATCCTGACTTCATTTTTCCACATACAACAGACTCATTTCAGCTTCTTGGAACATGCCTGTGTGTTGGGATTCCTTATTTAAACCTGTTCCTTTTCTTCCTTTTGAAGCCTGGTCAATTGTATCATCACTTACTCATCTGCACTGCCTACAATTTACCATCACCATCATTCTTCTTATCCCCTCCTTTATCCAACCATCACCAAACCTAGCAAACACTACAACCAAAACACTGGTCAAACACATTCTCTTCTTCCTGCAAGACTACCATTCCTACTATCTGAGTCTGTGTGAATCAGCTTTCCATCCCTGTAACAATATACCTGAGAGCAATCAAGTTAAAGCAGGAAAGGTGCTTTCTGGCTCATGGTAACAGAGAAATCAGTCTATGGTTGGTTGGATGTGTTGCTTTTAAGCTTGTGGTGAGACAGTCCATCATGGTGGGTAGCACAGGATGGACCAATGCTGCTCGCCTCATGGTGACTAGGTATAGTGGGAGCTCCTTTTGTAGCAAAACTTCAAACCCATTAAGCTAGGAATCCATCAATGTATCAATCCATTGATGAGCTCAAGGTCCTCTGAACCTGGCTGCACTGGAAATAGAACCTTCAATAAATGAATCTTTATTCAAACCATAACAAGTTCCAAGTCCAATCCTCTCATGATGGTCTTGGGGGCTTCTCTGAAGCTCTTAGTGGCTCCCTATTACTTCCCATCCCTTGTGACTTTTTATCTTCTCCATAGCTTCTACTACTACCTGAATCACCTATGGTATATCACCATACTTTAGAAGGTGAATCCTCCAAGGACAGGGGACTTAACCTATGTGGACTAGGGATATTTCTAATGACTAGTTGTCTATAAGGATTGATGACTAGCAGGTACTTGATACTGAATGGAAGCAAAGAGGTGAGTCATATAAGCAGCTCTCAGAATTGTACAGAGGGAATCTCTGAAGGATATTGACTATAGTCACACCGATGCTTAATCCAGGTACAGACCCCAGGGCCATGAGGCTATGAGGCCATGAAGCCAGTTTCCTGAGCAATGAACTCCATGGGCAGATAGACTGTGCTGAAACCTACTTATGAACAGTAAGGATGCTTTTGTCAGTGGTACCGCTGGCCCCACAATTAGTATGGAAGCCAGTCTTCTAATTCAATCAACAAAGCAATCCCAGCAGGCCCTTGCCTTAGAATTCATTTGTCAGCAGTTAGATCTATAGAATGACAGCCCACCAAGAGTCACTGTAAACACTTGAAAGCAAAAAAAGCTGCATCCACATTAGAGTGATTCTTTCATTCTGACTTCTTCATGCTCTACTCCCAAGTTTATTGTAAAGTTTATTTGTGAGGTTTAGTTTTCTGCTTCCCAGAAGGACCAAATATAGCATACATGCAAGGTGCATTTCCAGGGAAGAGGAGAGATTTCAAAGAAAGATCAATACAACTTCATAGTCTCCCTTGAGAAAAAAGGATCCCAAGCTCTGATGGGGGGTCCTCTTGGCCCTCCAAGTGGCTGAAGGGAGAGCAGTTTCTAAGCCCCTTTATGGTCACAGGAGGGTGCACTTTGAATCCCAGGTCTTTGGTCAAAAGCTTTTTGTTTCCTCTGTTGCTTCCTTCTCCAAAGGTGCATTCCTGTTCACATTTTCCCTAGTGCAAGGGATAGAGAGGGAAAAAGGAGTTGTCAGGGGGAACAGGGATTGCTCATCTCCAAGCAAAGTGGATTCTTATGATTCTTACCCCATGCCAGACAGCACTTTCAGCATTTCCTATGAAGTACTCCATCTTTGAATGTAGTGATCATTTAGCACCCCCACTTACAGATAAAGAGCTGGAGCCATGAAGTTAAGTAACTTGCTTAAGGGCAGCATCCACCCTTGGCTTCTTGGTCCAGGCTACTGACTACTGCACTATTCTTGCCCTCTGTAGGCCAGGACCCTGGAGCTTTGTCACCTCTCACCTCAGGTTGCCTACAGCAAGGGTCAACAGCCCAGTCTCATGGACAATATGAGAGGTCCCCAGGAGGCTCCAGGAGGGTCTCCCAAGCTGGTCACAAAAAGTGACTAAAACAAGATGAGAACCTAATATCTCCATGGAGTGGGGCAGAGAAGAATATATTAGATTTGGAGAAAATGCATTTTGCCAAAGATCTCATTACCTTCCTTACCACAAGTAACCAAAGCTCCCTGGCAATTTTTTCAGAAACAGTCTTGGTTGTCTTCATTCCCATGGAACTTCTGGAAACCTTTGCTCTCTGCATGCTCTGGGCGGTACTGTAATTCAATAATAATCAGAAGTTTGTGAGTGGTGGGCTCTCACTCCAAAACTCAGTTTTTTTTTTTCTGCAAGTGAATGATTTGAACCATTGTCCTGGCTCTTCTGTGCTCACCTGTCCCTCTCACACAAACTACTTGGGAAGGAAGAAACTGTAAGAGCTTCATCCTTGGAGGACATGGATGCTCTTGATTTCTTCAGCTCTCCATTGTGAAGAAAACATTTGCAAGCAATTTGTTCTTCTCAGACTATGACACGTCTATAATCATGGCAGTAATCCTTCTTGGCTTCTGTACCCAGATTTGATAGTGTAACAAACTATTCCCCAATTTTCTCTCTTCTTTTGTTTCACTTTGTACCTGTCAATGACCCCAGAGCCCCAGTACTCCATCCCCAAACAAAGTTTCCTGAGGTTCTTGGAGCTCAGTATAGATTTTGCTTATTGGTGCCATCGTGTCCTTATTTGTAAAGTAAGGATAATTGTCATCATGTCTTATGGTTACTATTAAATGTCTAATATGAATAGAACAATGAATAAGAGTGCTTGGCTAATCCTGAGCATTCAGTAATTATTGGCTATAATTACATTACTTGTAACAGCTAGTTGGGTTCACAGTAATGCTGTGTAACAAATACCACAAAAATTCAGTGGCATGTCCTAATCAGTTATTTCTCATTATTTGATTGACTGGAGGCTGGCCAGTCTAGTCAGGCACACTTAGTCATCTGCGGATGGGCTGGGGCTCACTTCTAGGCTGGGCATGACTGGGATGCAGTGTACCTAATGAGATGTGCTTCATGCTGGCAGGAAAAAGAAACACAGGCCCTGGAAGCCATTACAGAGGTTGCTATACAATCTTGTCTACCTTCTTTAACAGGCCAAACACAACATACAGAGTAGGGAACTTTTGATCAGAACTCCATAGCCATGTGGGAAGGACATGGGCACAGGGAGGGTGAATTGGGCCTCTTGATCAATTGTATCGAGTATCACCATGACTGTTTCATTTAAATGCAGACTCGGAATCAAAATCTTCAAGGTGAGAGCTGTGAACCCACACCTCCCACATTTCTCCCAGCTGACTGTGATGTAGCAGAGTTGGTTGTGATGTAACAGAGCAGGTTAGGGAATCCTCCTTTGGTGTGTCAATCTCTGATCCAAAGAATTATCAAAGACTCCGAAGAAACAAATCAGAGTCATGGGCCTCTCTCCTGGAGCCTTAGAATCAGGATTTTGACAAGTGTTCTACCAGGATTTCCAGTGACTGGGAAGTTAGAAAGTATCTTTCAAATGCAGCATGCTTGGGTTAGCTTTGTTGTTCTTGTTTTTGGGTTTGAGGTCCAAGGCAGAGGGAGGAGAAATGGCTTGAGAAAGGTCACCTAGAAAGAAGGCTCTGCCTGGGATGGAATTCAGGTGAGCTAGCTCCCACCTGACTAAATACCATTCTCAATGCACCCAACTGATGAAACACAGTTTCTACATACACCTCAATCAGGTTGCCACAGAGCCCCAGTGGCATTCACAGTTATATTTGGTCACTCTGACCTTGGCCTACAATGGCCTCTGATTTTCAGTCTATTTGGAACAAAGAACCCCAGCAGTCTACGTTCAGCATGAGATGGTGCCTGCCTTGAGGACTTGTCAAGGGGTTGTGGGAACTTGGTAAATGTGCTGCTCACTGTTCTATAGGGAAGAACTCCTTGGCAATCAGCTGAAAAATTTATGGGCTGGCTGAGTTGTGTGGAACCCTTTGCCTGAGGCAATGCCTTTTCTAGGTGAGGGGCACCAAGTGAGGTCGTTTTGGCCTAATGTTGGCTATGGAAGAGCTGTTTTCATAGCAGAGTGGCCCTGGAATTGACCATGTCTCTACTGGTAGTCCTGTTTCACAGGTATTCTTATAACCCAAACTCCAAAACTGAATTGGGCCTGCAACAGGGATCGCAGGTGAGGATGGTAGTGTGCAAGGGAAAGACCTGAACCCTGGTAACAATGCAGAAGAGGAAATGGGAGAAACTGAGGAGTATATAAAAAGGGCATGCTTTTTAAAAAGAAGTGTTGGTGACAGAAGTGTGGGAGATGCCTCCACATTTAAATCACCTTTTCCTATTGATTAAGGTAAATACTTTACTGATGGTGTTAATCAATACCCCTATAAATCCCCGACGTGTGACAGCTTTACTATGTATTTAATGTTTCTGTCTTTAATTGAGTTACGTCCCCCTCAGCCCAAAATGATGAACTGAAAGTTAGAAATCATGTTGGCTCTGACTAAAATGGGGAATATTTGTGTGTGTGTGTGTGTGTGGGTGTGTGTGTGTATAATTCAAAGTACTAAACCCTCTGAGCTTCAGTGGGTAAATTCAGCTTGGTTGCCAGCAGTCAGCTGATTGGGCCTCAAGTACTCACCAGAGATGGGAGATCTGTTGCTGTTGCTGTGTCTATGGCAAAGCCATGAAGTTGCACCTGAGACCTGCTATAAACATTTCAATGCCTAGAAGGTTTTCTAGAAGAAAACCTTCCAGAACTTTCCATGATACCCAGGGTTCGTCATTCTAACATTGGTGTTAGAAGCTGATTGTCCCTTGTACCACCCTCCTTCTGAGCTGCCACTCGCTGATTGATTTGCCTACTTAGTTAGCTGGGTATAAATATCTACTTGTCAATCACTCCATTATGCTAAGTGCCCAGCCAGGCCTGAGTGGTGATTTACATTCTTCTGTGGACAGCTCTGGTCTGCCTGGCAGCTGTGCTGTGTGCACAATAGGCAGAACAGGGTGCTACTGACTGAGAGCCATACCTAGACCTCTGTAGAACTAACACTGTCCTGACATCTGAAGGATGAGATGATGTCTCAGAGCTCCTGGGCACCCAAGCCCTACTCAGGGGTAACCTTCAATCAATCTCAGAATCCAGAGAATTTACTTCTTCCTACAGGGCAGAAGGATAGCCAGCTGTGGTCCTCAGCTGTTGGCCACTTTGCCCCCCAGGGTCACTGGGGATATCTAGATATTTTTGACTGTCAATGAGTGTGTTCCTGGCCTCTAGTGGACAGAAGCAAGAAATGTTGCTGGACAGCTTAACATGTACTGGATAGCACCCCCCCCCCCACACACACAAGAATTATCCAGTCTACAATGCTGATAATGTGGCTGTTGCCAAACTGAAATCTCTGAGATAGAGTATTAAGCATCACTGGGGATTAGGCAGCTCAAAGGAACACCGGCAGGCCTGTGAAGATTGTTTTTAAGCTACTTTTGGAAACACGGGAGTTTAGGGGAGGGGTGAACATGAACAGCTGGTCAGAAGAGCCCAGATCGAGATGCATTGTACATAAGCTGACATGTTGAATTGAAACCTCTTTGGACAACGACTTAAAGATAATAATAACAATAATAAAAGAAGAAGAGCCCAAAGCAGTCTTCTATAATCCCATAATCTGTATTTACAGAGTTAGAGTATGAAGCTCAGATTGGAGGCTGACTTGCTCAAGTTGGTGGACAATATGGAATGGAAATCTGTCTTCCTAGCACATTCAGATTAATCCACATCCTGGACAGGAAGACATTTTCAGTGATTAGCTGGCTCTGGCTCTCTAGAAGGCTTGAACCAAAGGATCACCTGAGTCCAGCTGGGAGGAGTGCTGAGATAGATTCATGATGTCTGCTGTAGACACATACAGGAAGAGAGCAGAGCGATTGATATAACATATTTACTACTTTTGTACATGATCATTTTTTTGGGGGGGGAGGTCCGGTCGTGGGGCCTGAACTCTGGGCCTGGGCGCTGTCCCTCAGCTCTTCAGCTCAAGGCTAGCGCTCTACCACTTGAGCCACAGTGCCACTTCCGGCTTTTTTCTTTTTGCTTATGTGGTGCTGAGGAATCGAACCCAGGGCCTCATGCATGCAAGGCAAGCACTCTACCACTGAGCCACCTTCCCAGCCCTACGTAACCATTTTTTAACCCCAATTGTCTACAGAAAAATCTATTTAAGGAAAAAACTTAAATATGCAGAATTTTGCTAAGCTAAATAAATGTTTTTTTTTTCTGATTGCTTTAAAATATTTGACTATTGTTGGATAATAACCAATGCATATGTGGTAATTTTTTTGCACATGAATGACTATTTCCCAAGAACTTTTTTTTAGATAAATGAAGTAGTGACTGGCTTAATGGTTATGAAAATTATTAAGTTCCTGGATGTAATTATTGTTAAATTTCTTTCAGAAAAATAATGATTCTGGGTTAAGCTTTTATTAACCCAGAAATGTGAGAGCTAGTTTCTCTAAATTTTTCAAAAAGAATTTTTTGAGAAATATTACTAGAACAATAGAAGAGGGTAATCTGACTAAATTGTAATATATGCCCATGTGAAATACAATTCTGACACCTTTGTACAATTAATATACATTAAAAAATGAAAGAAGAGGCTCATGCCTATAATCCTAGCTACCCAGGAGGCTGAGATCTGAGGATCATGGTTCAAAGCTAGCCCAGGCAGGAAAATCTATTAGACTCTTATCTCCATAAACCACTCAGAAAACCAGAAGTGGCACTGTGGCTCAAGGGTAGAACGCTAGCCTTGAGCTGAAGAGCTGAGGGACAGTGCCCAGGCCCAGAGTTCAAGCCCCATGACCAACAAAGGAAAAAAAGTGAAAGAAGAAAAAAAAGGGACAGGAGAGTAAACTAGATTCTGTTAGAGGGTGGGTACCAGCAGGAGAGAGTGAGAAAAGACATGGTAAATGCGAATGGATACGTTCCAAGTACTTTATATGCATATATGAAAATGAAACAATGAAATGTGTTGAAACTTTTAGGGACATGATAAGGGAGAGTGGTCAGGGGGCAAGGTTGAGGCAACACATTGGCTATATGTTTGGAAATGTCACAATGATGTCATTTTGTATAACTAATACATACTAAAATATGTTTAAAAAAATAAAAGGCTAGGGTTTTTGCTTTTGTTTTTGTGCCAGTACTGGGGCTTGAACTCAGGGACAGGATGTTGTCCTTTAGCTTTTTTGCTCAAGGTTAATACTTTGCCACTTGAGTCACAGCTCCATTTCCGGCTTACTTGGAAATAAGTGTCTGGTGGGTTTTCCTACCCAAAGGTTATCTTTGAACCTTGATCTTCAGATCTCAGCTTTGTGTGGAACCTGGAATATAGCAGTGAGCCCCTTGCACCTGGCTGCAAATATCTTTTTTTTTTTTTTTTTGTCGGTCATGGGGCTTGAACTCTGGGCCTGGGCGCTGTCCCTCAGCTCTTCAGCTCAAAGCGAGCACTCTACCACTTGAGCTACAGCGCCACTTCCGGTTTTCTGGTGGTTTATTGGAGATAGGAGTCTCACGGTCTCTCCTGCCTGGGCTGGCTTTGAACCGCGATCCTCAGATCTCAGCCTCCTGAGTAGCTAGGATTACAGGCGTGAGCCACCAGCGCCCGGCTCAAATATCTATTTTTTAAAGACTTGCATTATCAGTGTGAGAAAGAGAAAAAGCCTTCTTTTCTATCTAAGTAGGCTGCTTAGAAGTTCCTGCTTTTACCAGTTGGCTTGACTCTTATTGATTATTCTGCTAAGATGATATCAGCATGTACTGCAAAGGAAAAGAGGAACTGCTTTGGGATAAGAAAGGATTTTTGAACTGTAAGGTTTTGTCTTAACCTCAGAAGACACATTTCAAAAAAATATAGTAGAGTTCATGTGTTTTGAGATTGCTTGTGTACTGTTAGTTTTATTTCAAAGTCTTTTAATGGTCACCTTAAGTAAATACATTTTACCTTCTTCAAACAGCCAATCACAAGCAGATTGTGAACCTGAGCTCAGCCAATCTGAGCAGAGAGGCAGGGCCTGCTGAGTTAGGGATAAACAGCTAGCAGTCTGCCTGCTTTGTGTTCTTGCTTGCCAGATCTTTGGTTGATGGTGCACCCTTCTAGAGAAGTCAATTTTGCCTTGCTGAGACAATTATTTGTTTTTGTTCTATTGGTATGCCTCTGATGGTTCTTGCAGAGTATATAACAATAAATGTGGTTAAACTTAAAAAAAAGGATACAATTATTTGCATTTTTTATGTATGAGTTATTTATGTCATCTATTAATTTTTCTCTTTAGAGTATTTAGTCTTTTCTAAGATTAGTATATTAGTTATAAATAGTTCCCCTAGTTTACTGTTTGATTAAATATATATATGTATATATGTAGGTGTTACAATAGTAAATCCTAATACATTCAAGTCAAATGCTTTTTTTTCTTTTTATTTAGGTTTTTACTCCATCACTTCTTATATTAGTCTTACATGTCATTCCTTCCCTGTCTTTAACCAAACATAAGTATAATTTCTATATATGTATATGTAGTGAGGTTTTAATTTTAATCACACAAGTACAAATATACATAATTTCTTTCACTTCTTAGAGTTTTTTTTTAAAGTATTTAGCAGTTGAAGTTTATTATAGAGTAAGAGAGTGATGTTTTTCACATGTAATATTTAGTCAGTATTTGATCACTGTGGTTTTCATGGGCTGATCTCGCTCTTTTTTTGACACAATGCCATCCTATATTGGCTTCTTATACTTAACAGGGCTTGTTTGTGGGTAAGTTGCAACTTCATGTTTTTCTGCAAGTATCTGTATTAACTAATACTACTCACCCAAATTTTAAGCTAGCCAGACTCCAGGAATGTGGTGAAATTACTTGTCATTACAAATAGTGATTACATTACCTGGTCTCTGACATGCTTTGGTCAATGAAACGTGAGCAAACATGATATGATCTTTTCTGTGGTAACACTTTTGTTTCTCAGTGAAAATTACCCAGAACTCTCCTGTCCCTTAGTCCCTACCATCTCCAAGAGCTAGTGGAAGAAATAGAGCAGAGGTCCTGGGCAGTGTGTAACACATAGAATGCAAGACATAGTCTTTGTTTATTAGATACTTATGTTTGGGGTTGTTCGTTATTGCAGCAGAACTGAGTGTGTGCTGACTGAGATATATACCAATGTTTAAATTGGATGAATTTTAATACATTGGTTGGTTCAGTAAGTCAGTCTTGTATATTTATTGCAAATATTCTCAAATATTTTATGAGTACTGTTGTTTTATGTTATTGTTTCAGAAGGATTTTCTGGCTGGTTTTGGCAACTACTAAAGAAAACATTTTATTTTGCACATTTGTTCTGAATTCAACTACTTTACTGGATTTGACTTATTTCTAAAAATTGTTCTTTTTTTAGGTTTTTAATTTCAAAATTTTTATTTCTCAAATGTCATTTATGTATTCTAATTTGAACAACTCACTTTTTTGACATAGAAATATGACTAAATTAAATTAGATAAACTCTTTTTCAGCTATTAATTTGGAAGTATAACTTATAGAGTATTAGGTGTTCTTTAAAAGCAGATTCTTTCATTTTTAACTTCTTATGGGAAAAAATATAATGAATTTATATGTATACATCTAACTTTAAATGTTCTCAACATATGACCACTCATGTTTTATGTAAACCATTTCTACCCCTTATACACTTACACTTCCCACTGAAGAATTTTTTTTTTTTTTGCCAGTCCTGGGTCTTGAACTCAGGGCCTAGGTGCTGTCACTGAGTTTCTTTTTGCTCAAGTCTAGCACTCTACCACTTGAGCCACAGTGCCACTTCAGGCTTTTTCTGTGTATGTGGTACTAAAGAATTAAACCCAGGGTTTCATGCTTGCTAGGCAAGAACTCTATCACTGAGCCACATTCCTAGCCCTGAGATTTCATTTTTTAAAAATGTTTTATTGTTATTTTAGAAATGATAACGCAGAGGAGTTGCATTTACATATGTTAGGTAATAAGTACGTTTCCTTTCATACAGTGTCATCTGTTCCCTCATTCTCTCCCATTCCCTCCCTCCCATCTCCACACGGGAATTGCATAGTTCACGTTCATCAATGTGCAGTGAGTTTCACTGCTGTACTTTTTCACCCTTTATCCTCAGATTCTGTGTGCTCTCTCAGATGTGCATCTGAATACAGTGTATACAAGGTAAAGAATACGGAGTTACCAGAAAAAGAAATAAACGAATTAAGAAAAAGGTCCTTTGTTGTTCTATCATTGGCATTCATTTCCACATGCATATTATTTTATATATATATAAATATAAATATATATATGTGATTTTCTCCTAAGACTATCCTGTTTTGGTTTTATTGTATGTGAGTATCTAGAATCCTGTGTAATTTATTATATCCCAGTGCATGTTAGATCTAACTTCCGCATATCAGAGAGAATATGTGCCATTTTTCTCTCTGATTGTGGCTTACCTCACTTAACATGATACTCCATCCATTTCCTTACAGATGACATTATTTTTATTCTTTCTAATGGCTGTGTAAAATTCCATTGTATATAGGTACCACATTTTTTGGATCTATTTATCTATTACAAGGCATCTGGGTTGTTTCCATATCTTGGCTATTGTGAGTAGTGTGGCAATGAACATGGATACGCAGGTGTCCTTGTATCTTGGCTCATGATGCTTAGGGTAGATGCCTAGGAGTGGTATGGCTGGGTCATAAGGAAGGTCTATGTTTAGTTTTTTAAGGAACCTCCAGACTGCTTCCCAGAGTGGTTGTAGTAGTTTACACTCCCACTGGCAGTGCAATAGGGTTCCTTCCCCCCCACATCCTGCCAGCATTTGTTTACGTTAAAATTCAAAATATTGGCCAATCTAACTGTGGTAAGATGGTAGCTCAGGGTTGCTTTGATTTGCATTTCCTTTATGTCCAGGGGTGACAAGCATTTCCTCATGTGTTTCTTAGCCATTCTTACATCTTCTTTTGAGAAGTCTGTTCTTGGCTCCCTTGACCATTTAGTAATTGGTGTATTAAGTTTGGCAGGGGTTCGTTTCTTGAACTCCTTGTATATATTGGGATATTATCCACTGAAGAATTCTTAAATCACACAAAATCCTGTCATTTTACCTCAGAAGCATTTCATATATTCAATTTCTAAAAAGTAAGCATGACTTTTTCATTTAAAATGTTTCCAAGTGGTATTTGTTATGTTACATACCTGTGTGGCTACTCCCATCTGGTTTCATTCTTCTTTTTTATTTTTTTGGGGGGGTCTGGTCGTGGGGCCTGAACTCTGGCCCTCAGCTTTGTCCCTCAGCTCTTCAGCTCAAGGCTAGCACTCTACCATTTGAGCCACAGCTCCACTTCCGGCTTTTTTCTTTTTGCTTATGTGGTGCTGAGGAATCGAACCCAGGGCCTCATGCATGCAAGGCAAGCGCTCTACCACTGAGCCACCTTCCCAGCCCCTCTTTTTAAAAATTTTACATTTATTTATTTATTTGAATTTGGGGCCTGAGCTCTGTTCCTGTGCTTTTGTGATCAAGGCTAGTGCTTACCATTTGAGTCACAGCTCCCCTTCTGGCTTTTTGGTGGTTAAGTGGAAATTAGAATCTCATGGTCGTTTTGTGCCCTGGTTGGCTTCAAACTTAGATCCTCAGATTTCAGCCTTCTTGAGTAGTTAGAATTACAAATACAAGCTACCATCACATGGTTTACCTTTCTTTTCAATTCTTTATACGATGGTTTATACAATGAAACTTTAAAAAGTTACCTACTTGTTTCTTCATATACTCTAGGTAGAACAAATGCTATTTGTGATTTTCTTATCTCTAGTCAGCTCTGATTGAGGCTTGAACTTCCTGTGAAATACTGATTCCTTTACAGTCCCTAAACAGGCACAGAAGCAGGATGCATACCCTTGACCATGATGCCAGGGTAAAGAGCTAGGTTTTAACTAGATACAATACTTACTGACCTAATGGGCTAGCAGGCTCCTCTCTGGGTTATTAAGAGCTGGATTTTGAATTTGATCAGATTCCCTTGGAGTATCTACCAAAATAATTGTACATTTTTATTGTTTGGTTTCTGGATGCGACATTCTGTTTTAATGGATGCTACTAATATTAAATCATTGTTTAACTCCTCAGACAAGTCGTGATTAGGATCATATTTTGTTTATTCTGTTTTATGTTTTAACAAACAACTGGCTTCAATTTGTTAAGGTGTTTTTTTTAATTTAGAAAAATGCTTGCATCTACAGTTACAAGTGAGATTGGTTATACATTTCTTAGTTATCTTTATTGTGTATTGCTATGCTATAAAATGAATCAGAAGGGCTTTAAAAATTACTTTAAAGCTTATTAGTGTGGAACTAATTTGCCTCCTGAAAGTGTGAAAATATTTATGGTTAGATAGTCTAGCCCTAGTGACTTTTGCCAGGGTAACATTTTTAAAGTTTTTGAAATATCTTAAATTAATTTTGAACAATCACTTTTTCTTAGAAACTCCATTTCACTTCAATTTTTCAGGAAATTTTACTTAACATTTAAAGTTATAAAAGGTAGTTTTAACTTTTGATTTGATTATAAAAGAGAAATGTGTTACTTTTAGAACACTTGAAAAACAGCAAACTAAATTTTTAAAAATCACATATATTTCAAGTTCTTTTCAAAATTTAAGTCTATAAACTTTATTTGGTTAGCTAGCTCACCATTTTGCTTAGTAAAACATTGAACACTTTCTGTCACTGGTTTCTATGTAGTTTTAAGCACTGTATGTTTTACTACATTGATACATCATAGCATACCTACATAGTTATTTTTCTTGTGAAAAGAGAAAGCCCCTCAAGAAGAAAGCCAGCTATGTGCCAAAGAGGAGAGGAGAAAAGAGAAGAGGGAAGGAGAGGGGAGGAGAAGGGAGTTAACATTAGGATGGGATGTAGGTTATCGGGGAACATTACCACAAAGCCCTTCTAACACATTGTAGCTCCACAGATCCTTGCCACACTTACCTAGAGTTGGCTGAAAGACCTGAGTGCCTGTGTGTGTGTGTGTGTGTGTGTGTGTCTGTCTGTAGGTCCTTGGGGAGTCAGCAGTAACATGAGCTGGAATTTGTGGGTACTTAGCAGAGTTGTTACATATACATGTTTACATATTTATTGTTTCTTTTCTCACTGTATAATTTTAGACATCAAATTGTTGAATGAGAGATTGCAAATACCATAAGGCGTTTTGTTCCTTGAAAGCAAACCAGTTTGCGTGCTTCTCTAAAAATTTAACATTTTGGTCAATTGAATGAATTAATTGTGGCATGGGGATTTTGCCAGGCAGCACATTACCTCTCTAGAGCCACATCCCCATCCCTTTTGCTTTTAGTTTGTTTTTAGATTGGATCTCATGTGTTGGCCCAGGCGAGCCTCAGACAGGAACCCTTTTACATCTGCCTCCCAAGTATTTAGGATTAGAGTGGCTTGTTTTTGAGGCAGGATTTTACTATCTTTTGCCTGGTAGCTCCTAACATGATCCTCTCCTTTCTGCCTTCTGAATAGCTTGGATTGTAGAAGTGAGCCACCACATATGGGTTAAGGCTAGCTATTATCTGTCCAGTATTTGTCTCCTTGGTTTATTTTTCGTTTTTATTATTGCTGAGGTTAAACATCCTTCCACCCACACAGTGACCATTTGTATATTTTGTTCTCTGAGTTATCTATCAGATCTCATCCCCACCTTCTACTGGGCATTCATATTATTCTTACTGATTTAGAAGATTTGAAAACCACAGACACTGAATATTTTTTTCTGAGATGGTCATATGCTTTTGATTTTTACTTTTCTGTGGGTGCAGAAGCTTTTCTTGTGTATGTATTCTGTTAATCTTTGCCTTTATTTTTATACCTGGAAAGGACTTTCATTATTTTGCTTTAAAAACTTCTCTTGTTACATTTCTCTCTTATTTCTACTTTTATTTGAATTTACTCTTGTTTTCCATTTTATTGCTAGATTTTCCAGAGCACAGTCTGTTTTCTTAAGGCATCAAGGGACTAACTCATACATTTATGCTAGACTCTTTAATTCTTTTTTTTGGTTGTTTTTATCTGCTTAATTTATAATCCAACTTTCATTACATTTGCTTTGCTGCTCATTTGTTAACTTCTTAAAGCAAAATTTAATTAATTTGTTTCTAATCCTTCTTGTTTAATAATAAAATAATTTATTGCTTTACATTTCTTTCTTTCTTTCTTTTTTTTGCTATGTCTAGTTTTGGCAGTGGTTCAGGGGCTATAAGAAAGGATTGTTGTTTTTTTTCCATATTTTATTATTTTCTAAATAGTCTGTAGCAGAGGGTTTTATTTCCCTTTTGACTCAATAACTATTTATGGGAATTTTTTACTTAGTTATTTGTTATCCAAGTTCCTATCCTATTTCTTTGTGATATTGGGAATGTTTTGATTTATTTTTGTTCTATGGGGAAATTTTGCCTGTGAACTTTTCTTTTCTCTCAAGATTTTCTTGATAGTGCAGTACAAGGTAGATTTTGGTGATATTCTATTAACACTTGAAAAAGAATCTATTAGAAACAAAACTGGCTCTTTAGTCTTATTGACTAGATTATTCAAGTTTTTTGAATAGGTTACATTGTTCACATTTACTTGATATCTTGAAGGTTTCAAAGTGCATGAACTTCTCCACTTCTGTCAATTCCTCTAAAGTAGTTAAAGATGCTAAAGGTTCATAAAATCTGTTTTGTCTTTGTCAGAGATTTCATTTCTATCCTGATAAAATGGCATTCTTCATTTAAAAACTCAAATTATAATTTGTTTTTATTGCCATTATTTGACTCTATCCTGCCTTTCTTTTTTGTCCATATATATTTTATTGTAAAAATACTTTACAGAGGGGTTACAGTTACATGAGTTGGGTAATGAGCATATTTCCTATCAAGCATTGTTACCCCTCCTTTTGTTTTTCCCCTACCATCCCTTCTCTTCCCACCCTTCCAACTCTTCCCTCCCCCCTCCCTAAGTTAGTTTTCAACATAGTGTCTTGTACATCTCATTGTTACAATGGGTCAACCTTATTTCAGCCTTTTGTTCTATCTCTTTCCCTCCCCAAATTATAAAAATGCATATACAAGATTCAGGACACTGAAATCAGATTCAGTGAAAACAGGGGTTATACCATGGGGGAAGAACATACAAAAGAAACAAAAGAATCACGTAGTGCATTATAAGTACATTAAAAACAACACTAAGATGCCTTTCTTAAACTCTCTGCTCCACCTTCTCCAGGCATGATTCATTGCAGAATGCAGTCAGAGTTTCCCTTTCCGGTCACCTAGGAGACTTTGGGTGTCAGGGTGAGCCACAGCTGCATCTGGGCACTGATGGCAGCCCATGGTATGCATTTAGAGGCCTGAAGGGCACATTGAGATGGAGTCCTTGTCAGGAAAAGACAAAGCCATTCATAAGGATAGCTAGCTTGCAAAGACACAGAGAAGAAGAGGGAGGAGAGGAGAAGAGAGGCGGAGAGGAGAGGGGAGGAGACGGGTAGGGAAGTGGAAAGGAGAAATGGGGAGCCAAAATGGTATCCTCTTCCTTTTGATTGGATATTTTGGAGAATCTTCCTGTCTCTGAATCTTTAGAGCTTGATTTTAGCTAGCAGATACCAAATTCTAAGCCTGGGAAAACAAAGAAGGCAAAGCCACTGGTGAATAAAGGAAGGCACTTCCTCATAAAGCAGCGTTCTAGGGATGATATAGTTAAAGATAGTTCTTCCTGTTTCTTCAACCATCAATCAATGGTCACCAGAGTGGAAGGTTCTAGAAGCTTTCAAGAGCTTCCTTCTAGCCACCACTCCTAATTACACCACATTCACCACATGTCCATGTCTTTACTTGTGCTGTAGCCTCTACCTGGCGTGAATTCCTTTCCTCCCCTTGCCCAGCAGTTTGTACACTTGGCCAAGTCCTGCATCTCCCAAGGCACAGTCAAGGGTCACATCTTCCCTAAGCTTTGCTCCTGCATTTTCTTCCCTCTTCTGTATACCCTGGGATCCTGACCAGGTTGTATAGAGCTCATGATGATCTCTTCTAGCTGGTTCTTACTTGCCATCATCTCTTCGATAGAACCCAAGTTCCCAAAAATGAAACCTGACTTTTTCATGTTTAGATCCTTGCCATTGACAAGGCTGTAGCCTATTGTGTGCCATACAATGAGCTACCCATCCCATACTGTATGGCATATAGTAGTATGGCATATAGTATACACACACACACACACACACACAGTGTATGTATGGAAGGGATTACCACTACTCCTGTGTATTTGGTAATTGAGCTGCCCCAGGTCTCATCACATTGATGTCAGAAGGAGCTCTCAATATAGAAGATGTTAAATTTCCCAGTGTACTTTTTGGCCACTGGCTGATGCACAGCATAATGTTGACTCTCATTCTATGAGGCTGCCACTTCTGTTTCTGGGGAGCCCTCAGGTATGATCTATACAACAGGATCAGTGGTGTATCAGGCAGGACAGGTGTAACAAATCACAGAAGGCCTGAGATCTAGAATATTCCCCCTAGGCTTGGAAAAGTGTTGGTTTCTAGTTTGATGCTATTGCAAGGTGGTAGATTCCTCAGTGGTGGGTTCAGTAAGAGGCCCTTGAAAGGGATTGTGGGAAGCTGATCTCTTCCTTTTTTTGCTTCCTGGCTACCATGATAGGAGCTGGTTGATCCACCGCACAGTTCCAATGAAACAATAGAGCCAAATAAAGCAACATAGTGAGCTAAAACAAACCTTTCATCTTTTTAAGTTGATTGTCTTGGGTATTGTGTATTTTTCTGTTACAGTGACAGAATTCTGAGGGACACATCCAGTTTCCTAATAAGTAACACAGGGAAAATAGTAATATTTACTGTATGTCATGTGAAAGCCAGTGCCAGCTGGTGGTTATAAGTAATGCAGTTATCATCACCCTTAGGAATGAAGATAGATTGCCATTATGTACCTGCATTGCAAAGGATTCTGAGGGCTTTCTGGTCTCAGATAAAAAAAATGCTATTGAAAGAAAAAATATGCTAATTTGTTGGCCAAATATTAGCTGGCCTGGCTATGGGGCAGTAGAAAAATAGACAAGGTTTTATTGAACAGGATACTGCAGAAGTACGTTCGGACAGTTTTTAGAGTTTAATTCCCTGGAGAGGCCAATGAATGTCATTCTAATGCCTCAAAGTAGAATTGACTCTGTGTGTGCATGTGTGTGTGTATGTGTGTGTGTACACATGTGTGTGTGTGCATTCATACATCACAGCTACATGCAGCACATTGAACAATGACAAAAATACCTTCCATGTTGTAGCTCATTTTCTTTCTCCTTATCTAGGCTCCCTGCCAACTTCCTTTGTAGCCAATGATGGGTTAAATGTGGAGAGATTATCCAGCTCATTCTGCATATGAACATTTCCATGTTAATAGAACAGTTAAGGGAAAATGCTCTCTGGCAATTGATTGTATAAATATTTTATCTGGAATAAGTGGCCAGGATGAAGGTCTCTTGAAGATGTTCCCTGAGAGCTGGGGTGAAGGATAAAATTAGGGCAGTCTTGTGGAAGAAATAAGACACAACAGGGAGTTACAAACACTTGAGCCAAAGTGTAAAGAAAAAAAAAATAAAACGGTCCCCTTGCCTCTGCAGCCCACAGCCTGGGCCGATTAAATCCATAATGGAATGAGTAAGTTTGGGCCGCATAAATTTGTCTTCCTTCCCCAGGAATCCTGCCCACCGCCTGGCTAGATTAATGGCCAGGAGCCTCGCACATAATGAAGTGTGCTACCCTGGCACCCGCTCATGAATTTATTATGGTGTCCACAATTGGGCTGGATGGTGAAGACATCTTTATAAATCCTGCATTTAGCGCTGCCGAGATGAGCACTTCACTCCTAATGGTGAGCCTGATTTATCACCAGGGGCTCTGCTCCTCAGCCAGGCCCCTCCCCAGCACTCGGAGAAGGAAATACAGGTCATCTTGCTGATGGAAATGAAATGTGAAGGTAATTAGAGGATGGCAAATGGAGATGGGAGAGGGGCAGCTTGGACATTTTAAATATGTTGGTCATCTTTTTCCTTGGAGCAATTATATCAGGCTGATTTATTTTTACAGTTTATAATCACTTAACTACCTGTGGCTGGGGGATTTTTCCCCCCTCTTTAACCTCAAGCTTTGGAGACAGAGACAGGCTTCTGATTTCTCTTTCTTAGGAGGGGAATTGATTTCTAGCACCTCGGATCCTGAGTTTCTCTGTAGCATCTCAGCTAGAGCAGTTGGCTGCTGGGGGCACCCTGGGCCATCCCTCTGTGGCATACTAAGTTATGAATCACCTTCCACAGCTTTCAGCATCCATTTCTAGGTGAACATGAGAAAATATCCCAGAGGCCAGCCATGACAAATAGAACAGAAGGGTGAAGATTGGTGTCAGATGGTCACCGATTCTAATATTGCCTTCTCTACTTCCTAACTAGATAACTGAATATCTTCCCCTACCTCTCCAAGCTTCACTTTCCCTATCCATAAAGTGGGTGCACTAATAGCATTAACCTCAGGATATGGTGAAGATGCAATACGGAAATGTCTGCAAAGTCTTCTCATGGTGCCTGGTGCAGAGTAGCCGCACAGAAATGATAAATGATTGGAAATAGGTCACACAATAGCTAGATGAATGCATTACATTTGAGAATGATGTTTGAAGTCTAGACTGAATGTCTTCCCTTGCCACGGGTCTGCTCTCATAATGGGGGAAGTTGTGGAGCAAAAGGTCCCAGTTCAGAGCTTCAGGATTGGCAAGGTTGGGTGGTGTACCATTGTGAGGGGGCATTTCTTAGAGAAGCAGAGCTTCGTCTACACAAGAAACACAATATACACAGCGATTTTCTGTGTCCTATCTTATTTAAGTTTCCCTGGAATGAATGGGATGGGTAATTTGCAGGTGAGAGGATGGAGTTAGGGCAAAGGGGCATGCAGGAGGGAGCACCGACTCAGCCAGGCCTCTGATGCAAACCTAGATTTGAATCCTGCAAGGTTAGTTGATGGTCCTTTCACCATGTAAGACTAGACATATTAGAGGAACACTTGGTTCCCATTTAATGTAGTTATGAATAAAACTGTTTGAATATTGGATTGAGATATAGTCTAAGTAGTCTCTCTCTCCCTATTTCTGTGTATTTGTGTATACACGTGTACATATGTGTATATGTGTGTTTGTACAATCTTCAGATGCTTTATAGTTTTCTCTTTGTCTTTGGTTTTTAGCATTTTATTAATGTGTGTGTTTCTTTCATTCAATTCCACTTAATATAGTACATCTTGAGTGCATGCGCGTGTGCGCGCGCACACACACACACACACACACACTGACTTTTATAGGTCTGGCAAGTTCTCAGCAATTTTCTTTCTAAATACTGCCTTATCTCTATTATTATTTTTTACCCTTTCTGGGGATTTTCTGAATATACACTTTCCAGTCACTCAATCCTCTTTTCAGCTATGTCTAATTTCATGCTAATTGCATCTGTTTAGTTCTTAATAAAATATATAGTTATTGTGTTCTCCACTTCTGAGATTTCCACTGATTTGTTAAATATAGGCTTTGGATCTCTGGTCCAATTCTACAATTTCTAGTTCTGGTTTCCATAGTCCTATTTTATGGAGCTGCTCATGGGGTCCCCTTCTAACAGCTATGAAGAATGAAGGCTCTCTGCCTTGGTCAAGCCTTAAAATGAACACAGCACCTTCCCCCGACCCCCTAGCTCAACCACACTCTCAGAAGAGACCTAGGACGCACATGTCCTGGCTAGCCACTGCTGAGGCCTGACTCTCAGATGCTACATGTTTGCAGTTTCCTATTGCTCAGTCTTGGAGTCATTGGTTAAGGACAATGGATAATTAATACTAAGAGATTTAGAAAGGTTCACATAGAGATAAGTTGGCCAAATAGGATTAAGTTGGATACTCGGGTAAGGTCCGTAACAGGAGGGGAGGAATGACCAAACCCTGAATATTAAAAAAAATTCAACTTAGAAATGAGAGCATGTTCATTATAGGGACTGAAGTTGGGGCCAGAAGAAGAGGAGGGCTCACCAGCTAGTGTCTGGTTCCTTAGAACATGACTGTTAATAGAAGCATAATTTAGGCTTGGCCCAGGTTAGCATTGTGTTCTGCAGCACAGGAAGGGTGTGAAGGCCCAGGGATGGGGCAGATGAGTAGCCTTCGGCAGGGCAGGGGAAGGCAGACCTTGTAGGTGTCAAACACAAACTTTTAAGAGCTTTGTATGGTCATTCTGGACAACTGCTATTGCTACATAAGACATGAATACAAAGGAGGAGGGTATGGAGAACTCCCACTGTTTCTATTCTTCAGCAGCTTTCCTGGGGGTCTGCACATAGTTTGGAATGCTCGGATGGAGAATCCCAAGTCAGCTGACAGTAGACACTAGAAGAGCGCAGTGCTGCTCCAGTGAGCAGTGAGTGCTGCCCTTGGCTGAGACTTCCACTGTCTTTATCCAATCTCAACAGACGTGCCACACTGGTTCATGGAGGGGCTTACATCCTCAAGGCCCTTAAAGCTTGGCAGTGCTTTTGTGGGCACGCTTTTCAGTAAGCCCAAGGACTCCATCCAGGACCCGCGTCCAACTGGATTACCTTCTGGCTTCTACCCCTCTTTTCCTCCCCCAATGGAGCCTCATATCATATGTAAGCACCGGACCTCATTCTCACTCAGACAGGAGGAACAAACCCAAAGCCACACTCTGAACTTAGATTACTTCTGTTGGGTCTCACTCTCCTGGGTAACAGGTAGAGCCTTGGGAACAGTGTGGTCTGCCTAGGCACAGCCCAAAGCCAGAAAGAGGGCTCTTCTTATTGGCTACTGCCCGCTTGAGACCTTGATGAGGGCTTGTTCTCAATTCCCTCTGCCTAGCACCTCCCCACTGCAAGATTCCTATCATGGTCCTTCTCCATACTCCAGGGCTCTGCTTTCCATTTAGGTGCTGGGGGACTAGTAGGTTGCTGCATGGGGAAATTCATGTATGTACAGATGTACAGAAGGGGGCTTTCCAGAGATGTGCAGGAAGTTGTGTGCTCAGGAAAAACTCAAGCCAGCACTAGTGGCTCACTTCTGTAATCCTAGCTACTCAGGATGTGTTATGTGAAGGATCTCGGCTGAAAGCCAGTTATGATAGCAGAAATGTCCATGAGATTCTATTCTCAAAATAACCAGAAAAGAGTAGGACTGGAGGTGTGGCTCAAGTAACAGAGCACCAACTGAGTGAGTAAACCCAGCAAGTACAAAGCTCTGAGTTTAAACCTCAGTGAAGAAAAGAATAGGGGCTGGGAAGGTAGCTCAGTGGTAGAGTGCTTGCTTTCCATGCATGAGGCCCTGGGTTCGATTCCTCAGCCCCACATAAGCAGAAAAAGCTGGAAGTGGCGCTGTGGCTCAAGCGGTAGAGCATTAGTCTTGAGCTGAAGAGATAAGGGACAGTGCCCAGGCCCAGAGTTCAGGCCCCATGACCAACAACAACAACAAAATCTTGGGCTGGGAAGGTGGCTCAGTGGTAGAGTGTTTGCCTTGCATGCATGAGGCCCTGGGTTCAATTCCTCAGCACTACATAAGCAGAAAAAGGTGGAAGTGGTGCTGTGGCTCAAGTGGTAGAGTGCTAGCCTTGAGCTGAGAAGCTCAGGGACAGTGCCCAGGCCCAGAGTTCAGGCCCCACACCCAACTAAAATAAAATAAATAAAATAAAAGGAATAACTTGATTGTGTCCACACTGTTCAACCCTAGGTAACCTTGAACCCTCTGGCAGGAGACCCTGGCGCCAAGCCCACTGCTTTTCCAACTCTGAGCAATCCTTTCTCTTGAGTCTTATATTTTTCATTTGGCAATGACAGGATTAATCCAGATGAATTATTTCCCTCCCTCCCTTTCCTCTTTCCTTCCTTCCTCCCTCCCTCCCTCCCTCCCTCCCTCCCTCCCTTCCTTTCTCGCTCCCTCCCTCCCTCCCTCCCTCCCTCCCTACAATTGCTTGGCTGGTGCTTAACCTCTTGAGCCATGTGTCCAGCTCCTTTTTGCACTGATTATTTTTGGAGTAGGTTTTGCTTTATGCTCAGGTTGACTTGAACTGTGATCCTCCTACTTGTGCTTCTCTGTGTTTCTGGAGATGACAGTATGTTCTACCATACCCAGCAATTGATTGAGATGGAGCTTCACAAATTTATATGTGGGCTGGCCCAAAATGCAATCCCCTCAGCTGATACCTCTTAAGTGACTAAGATTACAAACTGAAACCACTGTGCCTGGCTGACACCAGTTATTTTCAATGAAATCTTACATGATGTCTTAAGAATGGAAGTATACAGGCCCCAAAAAGATTTTTTATCTTTGAGACAGGAGAATTCTAAAATGGTCCTCATGATCTTCACTCACTGGGCAGCCCACTTGTATAATTGTTTCTGAGTACAAATGGAACCTGTGAGTTGCTTCCAGCTAATCATACAAAGTGGTAAAAGGAGAAGGAGACTTGAATTTGGATGTAATTCAAGGCTCTAATCAGATGACTCTGAGTTAAAAGGGGGAGATGATGATGGGTGGGCATTGTCTAATTAAGCAACTTCTTAAGAGACGGGAATCAGCAGCAAGCCTACATGAAAGCACATGGCCATGTTGTGGACTGCCCACGGAGGGCTCCTGTGACTGGGACTTGGGAAAGGAGCACTTGGAGCTCAGAGCAATCTTTGGCAAACAGCCGATGAGAAAACAGAAACCTCAGTCCTGCAGGAATCTGGATCCTGCCCACAATAAGTTTGGAAGAACTAGAGTGAGAGGCCACCACGGCTGTGGTCAACCCCTTGATTTCTGTCCGTGAGACTCTGAGCAGAAACCCCAATGCTGACAGCTCCAGAGCATGAGCTACAGAAACAGATGTGAATGTGTGTAGTTCCAGAACATGTGCAGAATGGGGTCATGTGGCAGGAAGTGCAAGTACAGTTCTTCATGTTTTTAACAATCTGGGGAGAGGGGGTGCTTTCTGCCAGATTCCTTGCCCTTCTTCAGTTGGCATACCTTGTGTGATGGATTCCTTCCCCATTTAACATGAAAGGTCATGGGTGACAGTGGCAAAATCTTTATTTTCATCTCACATCTAGTTTTGTCTTAAGTGTTGTTAAGAATATCAAAATTCTTTCCAATACAGAGTTATTTCAGTTTGCAAATTCTGGGCACCCTTCCATGGCAGAGAGCTGGAAAGAGAGACTCATCCTGCATTGTCTTAGGACAATGTTGGCTGGCAGTGAGTGCAGCGATCCACTGTTCCCAGGTGGAATGCATGGGGTATCCAACATCAACATCGCGAGAGTTCTAGCAACTTTTCTTTGGAAATTACAGTTTCAAAAATAATAGCAGAAACAAGCAAATGAAATGCTACACTTAAAAACTAAAATTCCTAGCTGGGCACTGATAACTCACACCTGTAATCCTAGCTACTCAGAAGTCTGTGTTCCGAGGGTCACACTTCAAAGCCAGCCAAGCCAGGAAAGTCCATGAGAATCTTATCTCCAGAGAACCACCAGAAAACTCAAAGTGGTGGAGCACAAGCCTTGAGCAAAAAGAGCTCCGGGACAGTGCCCAGGTCCTGAGTTCAAGCCTTATGACTGACTGAAAATAAATAAAAGAAAATTCCTGAAAGAACTTCTAAGAACACCATTCTCAGAATGGGCAGTTTATCCAATGACCTGTAGCTGCACATTTTTTATGGATCTGGAATGACTTGGCTTTGGTGTGCCTGACCTCACTACACAGAACATTAGAAGGATGTAAACATTAATGCACACATGTGATCATGCACTACTTAACCCAGGGATATGTCCTGGAAAATCCATCATGAGAGGATTATGTAAACATCATACAGTATTGACACAAACAAAAATGACCACAACAGAAGTAGATGTACAATGTCACACATGCTGTTCACCATTGACCCACCCGGCACTATGCAGATTATCATTGTACACACATGAAATACATGATGACTAATGTATAATTACATATATACAAGTGAAGCACTATATATTCTTTTCTGTATGAGGAATTATATATGTATGTATATACACAAGGCTTTATTTATTTACTTATTGATGCCAATCCTGGGCTTGAACTCAGGGCCTGGATGCTGTCCCTGGGCTTTTTTTTTGGGGGGGGGGGTCCGGTCGTGGGGCCTGAACTCTGGGCCTGGGCACTGTTCCTCAGCTCTTCAGCTCAAGGCTAGTGCTCTACCACTTGAGCCACAGCGCCACTTCCAGCGTTTTTCTCTTTGCTTACATGGTGCTGAGGAATTGAACCCAGGGCCTCATGCATGCAAGGCAAGCGCTCTACCACTGAGCCACCTTCCCAGCCCCTTTCCCTGGGCTTTTGTGCTAATAGCTAGCACTCTACTACTTGATCCATAGCTCCACTTCAAGCTTTTTAAAAAATTAATTTTTGTTGTAAAAGTGATGTACAGAGGGGTTACAGTTACATAGGTCAGGTGCTGAGTCCATTTCCTTTTGAACACTGTCACCTCTTCCCTCATTTTCTTCTAATTTCTCCCTCTCAAATCCCCTCCCCCACAACTTGTATAGATTCTATTTCAACGTAGTGTCTAGTGAGTATCACTGCTGTATTTCTTCACCCTTGATCCACTATTTCTGTGCTTCCCTTTTCCCTCCCCAAATCAGATAAACTTACATACAGTTCAGAAGTCAAAAACAGTGACAAAAGGGGAAAAACAAAAAAACAAAATCAAAAGAAATAACAAAAAGTAAAATAAGAAACCCTCCTGTTTCCGTTTCTTGGAGTTCATTTTGATAAACATCATTTTATATGATCATATACAAATAGCTATTGAGCCTTTGTGATCCTCTCCTAAGAATATCCTCCTTTGGTTTCACTATGTGAATGTTTGGAGTCCAGTGTAATTTGTCATATCCAAGGGTTTACTCGTAGATTCATAGGTACATTCTAATTACCACAAATGAGGTAAATCATGAAACCTATGTTTATTTGGGTCTGGCTTACTTTGCTTAATATAATTTTTTCCCAAGTCTTTCCATTTCCTTAGGAATGAGGCAATATTATTCTTTCTGATGGAAGCATAGAATTCCATTATGTATATATACCACATTTTCTTGATCATTCATCTGCTGAGGGGCATCTAGGTTGGTTCCATATCTTGGCTATCTATCTATCTATCTATCTATCTATCTATCTATCTATCTATCTACCTACCTACCTACCTACCTACCTACCTATATATCTTCAGGCTTTATAAATAGTTAATTGGAGATAAGAGTCTCGCAAACTTTGCTGCCTAGGCTGGCTTTGAACTGTGATCTTCAGATCTCAGCCTTCTGAATGGCTAGAATTGCAGGTGTGAGCCACCAGTGGTTGGTACAAGGCATTTTTTTAATCCATACATATAAATGGTTTTATATGTATATATGAGGCATTATTTACATCCATATATATTCATATATGACATTGTAGATGCGTATATGTATATATGCATGTATGTATATGTACATCTTTATGTGTGTATTGTGTATACTCGAGTTTTGGAAAGGGAACCACAGAGTTGAGGGTATTGATGGACCCAGAATAATGTGTGTGTGTTCCATTATGTTACACCGTATACTATTTTACATGATGTTATATTATGTTACATCCAATTCTATTATAGTCACATAATTATTTGAGAGTATATTGCTATACACTTATTCCAGAACTGAATTGTGCTCTATGAAAGTGAAGCTGGACTCCTCTGCTCAGCTTCTGATGTGTTTGGGAGATGCCCACCTCACCAAGGAGATGAGTGTAGTCTGATGAGCATCCAATTGCCCAAGAGTCAGAGTCCAAACTCAAAGATGATTTCTTCAGATGGCGTGGGCACTGCTGACAGGGACTGGGGGTAGTTGTTGAGGGCTTGGGGGCTGTCCTGTGCACCAGCAGATGCTCATTCCCACTGACTACAAGCTAAGACCCTGCCTGCCCCAAATCCAGGTGACAACCAAAGCCTCAGGCCCCAGCAGACAGTGTCCTCTGCTTCTGCTGCCTCTGCCACCAGACATCAAAATAGGGTGCTCTTCAGTCCTCTCATTTTGTAGAACTCCACACAAAAACCAAGCAAGTTTGCATAGTTATGCATAATCATAAGTGATGCAATTTCCCAAACTCCTGTTTTGGGAATGGGTAAATGAGGAACATGAACTTACACAGGGGTCAACAGCAAGCCAGGACTTGGGATTTGAGCCATTCTGGATTCATTACCCTTCCCCATACACATTCACCCCCCCCCACACACACACACTACACACACACACACACACACACACACACACACACACACACACACACACACACACTCACACACATACTTTATTCTTTCCCTCAACCACAGGAGTTTGCATGGGTTGGAGCTAACACAAATTCAAGGCAAGAAGGAGGGCTCTGTTCCATTGACTAATCAAATACACATAAAAGCTCTTTCTGAACTATAATTACGTTTGTTCACTCCTTGGCTTGATTTATTTTTTATTTTAATTGTCAGCCCTGCTCCACCATGATGCTAATAGAAATGTTATTGCAGCCAATATGCGCTAAAATGATGTCTAAAGATTATTAATGAGAGCAATAAGAAGGTGTCTTCATAATAAGTCAGCATTAAAGGAGTAATTCATTTTGCCTGATGTAATTGGATTGTAGCGTTTCAATAGCCCAGGACTTCCTCCTAATTGGGACTAGCGGCAGCTTCCTCCTTTTAGGAGAACATTTAACTCTTCCTCTTCTACTTTCCAGTTTTTTATGAAGTAATTAAATGTGAACTGTTGGACATCTCTGGAAAGGAAGCCAAGGCCTGGGCAGAAAATGGAAGGGGGAGCAGAGGATGCAGAGGGCCTTGGGCTGGAAATGGAGCCCTCCCTAACTTCTTCCTCCTTCCTCTTTTCCTCCTATTCTCTTTCTTCTCCCTCTCCCTATCTTCTTTCCCATTTTCCTCCTCCTTCTCCTCCTCATCTTCTCCTTTCTCTTCTTCCTTCTCTTCCTTTTCTTATTCCTCCTCCTTTTTCCTTCTCTTCCTCTTCTCCTTCCTCCTCTTCTTTTTCTTCTTCCTCCTCCTCTCTTCATCTTTCTTATCTTTTTTGTTTTTTAGATTGGCTGTGGAGCTTGAACCCAGGGCCAAAGTGCTGTCCTTGAGGGCTTTTTTCCTCAAGGCTAGCACTCTACCACTTTGAGCTACAGTTCCACTTCCCATTTTTTTTGTTTGCCTGTTTGTTTTTAGGTGGTTAATTGGAGATCCAGAGTCGTGGCCTTTCCTGCCCAGGCTGGCTTTGAATCACCATCCTCAGATCTTAGCTTCCTGAGTAGCTAGGATTACAAGTGTGAGCCACTAGCACCTGGTTCTTTCTCTACTTCCTCCTCCTCCTCCTCCTCCTCCTCTTCCTCTTCCTCCTCTTTCTTCTCATCTCTTCCTTCTTCCTCTGCCTCTTCCTTCCCTTCTCTTTTCTCTTCCTCTTCTTCTGTCTCCTCCTTCTTCCTGCTATTCTTCCTCCTCTTCTTCCTTCCCCACTTCTCTTTCCCCATTCCTTTTCATCCCGTCCTTCCTCTTCCCCCCATCTCTGCCCCTGTCCCTGGCTCTTCCATCCTCCTCCTCCACAGCTTCTCATCTCCAGCTCACTACCTTATCTCTTCCTTCCTGAGGATGAGGCTGGTACCAGTTAGATAAGATCTAACCAGCAGTCATCTGGAAAATAATCATTTGATAGTCAATGGACCCAGTGTTCATTTTCCCAGGTGTGATGCTATTTAAAGCATTATGTTTGAGATTTGTGGCAGACATAGATCTTGCTGCCCATATAAAGTTGTCCTCCTTCTGAGAACTGCCTCCCTTCTCCTGAGGATTCTACCCCTTCCTCCTTCAGAGTCCAAGGGCTCTTCAGAAGGTAAGTGTGGCCTACCACAGCCTCAGGTTCATAGCTTTCCTTCATTCTGTGCATCTGGCTGCCCTGTTCAGCTCCAGCTGCTGCTCTCAGTGTGTCAACTGTCCTCTTCCCATCCACCGGCTTGGCCTCATCTTCACTCAGCCACATCCTCCATCTTGACTTAGATCTGGGCAGCTGGCCCTGAGGACTCCCGAGGAGGTCACCTTGCTCCTTCCTGGGCACAACAAGGGCAGGTTTCTGACTTCTGTGGCAGCCTCACCACACACCACACACCAGGTGCCTTAACCACAGTAATTACCCTTGGTGCACACATGGTCTTAATGTCTATCTGTCTGTCTGTCTGTCTGGCTGGCTCTTCTCTTCTTTCTCTCTGTTACTTTACTTCATTTATTGTATATTTTATTATTCCATTTCAGTTTAGTTTTTGTGGTGCTGGCAATGGAACCCAGGGCCTCACTCATGGGAAGCGCTGAGCTCCATCCCACCCATTTAAAGTTTTTTATTGTAGGACAGGGTCTTATGATGCAGTCAGCATTCAGTGCACCTGACCAGAAGCATTCTTAGTTTCTCCTTCCTCTTCCTCCTCCTCTTCCTCCTCTTCTCCTTCCTCTTCCTCCTCCCCCTCCTCCTCTGCTTCTTCTCCAGCCTTCTTCTCCTCCTTTTCCCCCCTCCTCCTCCCCCTCCTCCTCCCCTTCCTCCCCTTCCTCCTCCCCTTCCTCCCCCCCTCCTCCTCCTCCCCTTCCTCCCCCCCTCCTCCTCCCCCCTCCTCCTCCTCCCCCTCCTCCTCCTCCCCCCTCCTCCTCCTCCTCCTCCTCCTCCTCCTCCTCCTCCTCCTCCTCCTCCTCCTCTTCCTCCTCCTCCTCCTCTTCTTCTTCTTCTTCTTCTTCTTCTTCTTCTTCTTCTTCTTCTTCTTCTTCTTCTTCTTCTTCTTCTTCTTCTTCTTCTTCTTCTTCTTCTTCTTCTTCTTCTTCTTCTTCTTCTTCTTCTTCTTCTTCTTCTTCTTCTTCTTCTTCTTCCTCTACTCTACCCTTCACATTCGTGGGAGAGGGAAGGTACCCTGTGTACTAGGCTCCCTTCTTCCTCATCTCTGTCCCTTTCCAAGGGGGACATTCATCCCATCTACTATGACTTCAAGTGAGGCTGTACCCAGGAGGGCAGCATAGACAAAAGTGGCTGATGAATAGTTTAAAAGTCCATATATGAGTCTGCAGGCACTGATCTAAACACAACAAGACTTTTGACTAAGGACATGACTCCTGCCCTCCTAGAGGTCACTTCTTGATTCTAGAGACACCTCAAGAGAGGCCAAACTCACATCCTGGCTCTAATCTTTACCACCTGTGTGTCCTGAGTGCGTTGTGTTCCCCTCTGAGCCTCAATTTACTCACCTGTAGCCTAGAATCACACCAGAACCAAACCATAAGGGTTGAAGAAGAGGATGCATACAAAACGTGTGGTTGATGGTTCACACACCAACTTTTATTGTATTACAAGTGTAATATTACAAGTGAGTACAATGGTCTGGTGATAAACTTGATCACACAAAGAGGCTACAAGGTGCCAGCCATGTGCCTCCTGAAGGAAGCTTCTAAATTGCTGGTGGGGGCACAACGAGATGAGATGAATGCTGAACTAGTATAAGTCGCTTTGGTTAAAGGGGAGGAAGCTGGGACAGTTTGAGGGTTGGAGCTCAGCTGGGATTGGAGGTTACTGCCTCGCTGAAACTAAATTCTAGCGGGAACCCTGGGGAACCCACAGAGGACAGAGGTAGCCAGCTGATCTCTCAACCCCATCTCTTGTAGGGGGACATTAAGATGCCAAAGAGGATTTCCTGCCAGACCCAACCTAGGACCTGTCCCCAAGCCCTGTCCTGCAAGGATTGCAGGGAGAATGGGGCCACAGCCCAGTCCGTTGATGAGGATTTGCCTGTCTCTGCTTCTGTCTTCCTGAGGCTTGGATGGTGGGGAGTTCAGGGTCTCCATCCTGAAGTCTGTCTGTCTAAAGGGGCTGTAGCCAGAGAGTATACAGACCAGCAGCGGTGCTCACCATTCTGAGCCCCCAGCACCCACCACTACCCCAGCTGTGATCTGAGCCTCAGATTGTCCCCTTATTGATCCAGCCCTCCCATAATGAACTGCAACAACAACTCCATTACTCCGCGCTCTCCCATTGGCTAAGAATAATATAAAATTAGTCAGCGTGCATGGGGCCTCTCAGGATCGATTTCCCTACTCAGATTACTTGTTACAAAAGAATAGAGCTGTCTCCCCTGTAATTGAACAAGTTAACTCCTTGTCTCATAAAATGTAAGCTTGTATTGATTGGTTGTTGCAGTGTACAGGGGGTGGGGTGGGGGAAGGGTGGGGCGGGGTGTGTGCACCCAGCTCTGGGAGGTTTTTCCCTTCTCTCCTCTATCATGCCTCACCTTCCAGCCCTAGCTTTAGAATTGGGGACCACAAAGACTGGGCTGGCTTCTTGGCTCATGTTGTTTTGGAAAAAGTGGTCGCTAAAGCCCTTTTGGTGCTCTCAGCACCAGCTTTCCATGCGAGGGCAATTCATTATAGCTCTGGTTCGAATCCTAGTCTGGCTGCTGTTTGCCATGTGACCTTAGACTTCGAGTACTGAGCCCCTGGCATCTAATAATGATACTGTATTAATACTGTTTATTATAATGTGATTTAATGTCCCACCTTACAGGATGCTATGAGCTGCTTCTACATGGCATGACATGGGGCTAGCCATGTAGGACACAAATACCAGTACACAAGAATGGCTATTCTTGTGTCTGTGCTTATTTCAGTGTCCCTCAGTCATAGAAATCCAGCAAGGGAACTGAGAAAGTTGAGACAAGTAGTTTTCAAAGCAATGGATGTGTGTGCTTTTAAGGAGACGGGGCAGAGTCTAGTTCTAGATATCTTGGTGCATCTCAGGTACGGTCAGAAGCCACAGCAACTGCACTGTGATCGATGGGTGTTGCGTTTAAACTGGAGAGGTGACTTTGACATTCAGGAAAGGAAGGGGCTCATGTCACTGAGCACAGAAACTCACCAGCCCCACCTAGCTGGCCCCTTCCGTCCTTGGGCAGTCCCAGCAGCTCATATGGCCTCTGCAGATGTAGCCAGGGAGACCACCTGCTGCTAGGATGGAGCTCATATTCTCTGGGTTTGGGACCTTTTCCCATGGAATGCACATCAACAGACAGTGGGCAGGTTTGTTCCCGGGAGGGCCAGTTTTCAGGGTAATGGTGTCTATTGACTTTGGCTGGCATAGCCAAGGGAAGAAAAGAGCAGAAAGCAATGAAGAAAGCAGCCAAGGATTGCAGTCTGGGCTAAATAGTTTCTGCTGTGGCAAATGGAGGCCATAACTTGTGGTATGGACAGATTTTTGTCTTTCACAGTTATGAGGGTATAAGGCCCATTGTTTAAGAATTATTTCCTGCCAGTGGAAATTACAGTGGAATTACAGTGGCTTGCACCTGTAATTCCAGCTACTCGGGAGGCAAAGATCAGGAGGAACATGACTTGAGGCCAACCAGGCAACATGTCGGCAATATTTCCCCCTCCACTGCATCTCAATCAACAAGCCAAGTGTAGCAGTACCCATCTATCACCCCATCAACATGGGACCCGTAGATGGTCACAGAAAGCATGAATCCCTATTTAAAATGTAGCTACAGCAAAAATAAGGCTGGGGGTGTGGCACAAGTGGCAGAGAATCTGCCTGGCAAATGCAGGACCCTGAGTTCAAACCACAGTGCCTCCTCTTGTTACCCCTACCCAAAAAAAGGAAAAACAAATTATGTATCAGTCATACCATGTGGATAACAACAACAATAACAACATTAATAATATCAGTGCTTACTCTTGGGCTATGTGGCAGACCATGGCCTGACCCCTTCATTCAGGTGACATTGTGTCAGGTGTGGCTTTGTTGGACATACTCTGTACTGATGCTCCAGGCAGTGTAGAGTGATCCATACCCTATGCAAATGGCACACTTCTGCACCTAGGAGGAAGTTCCAGTCCCCATCAGTGGCTTAAACCCAGTTCCCTGGTTTTCATTTTAGCCCTGATGTACCCTGGCTTGTATTCTGTCTGGCCTCTTTCTAGTCACAGATCAACCTATGTTCTTCTCTTAGGCTCTTGTTTCTTTGGGTCTTTTTGCAAAATACCCTTCCCCAGGACTGTCTTATTTTCTGCATTCAGGATTCTGCATGGGAATCTGCCCCTTCCCTAAAGCCCTCACAGAGTTCTGGGCACACGGGAGCTTCCCTGCTGGCGGCATCACAGTGCCAGCTTTGATTACCTGCACAGGCAGCCCCACCACTGGGTGCCCTGGCTTCCATCTACACTGAGTGGCTCCTATCTAGTACATGAGCTTCCCAAGGGAGGTGACTTGGTGGCCTGGGGAGTTGAGAAATGGGGAGAGCGTGTGTGTGTGTGTGTGTGTGTGTGTGTGTGTGTGTGTGTGTGTGTGTGTGTGTAGAACAGAAGGACAGTCGAAAGGGCAAGGTCTTCTCAGAAAATCAATCAAGCCAGCACAAAATGATAAAGGGATGGTTGCAGGGTGCATTTACAGCTCTATTGAAAATCACTCAAGCAGCAGATGTCCCAAGACAAAGCAGGTCTAAGGTGCCTCTTGAAACTCTTCCTTTTAAAAGCCCAGGATCAACTCTTTCCACCCAAAGTCTCCATCCCACAGAGCCTAGGCCCCAGTGTGGGATCAGGGCTCCCTGATCTCTCAGCCCTACCCACATCCCAGTTCTTTCCTTTTCTAGGGCAGACTAATATGCCACAAATATTTATTAGAAAGGAGAACAGGAGGAAGAAAGGGAGGATGAAGAAGGGAAGAGATGGGGAATGAAGGGAGGGAAAAGTGGAGGGAAGAAAGAAGAGGTGACTGGTGAGGAGAGAGTATAGAAAGGAAAAGGAGGGGGGAGAAAGGGAAAGAAAGAAGGAAGCAAGAAGGAAGGAAGAAAAAAGGAAGGAAGGAAGGAAAGAAGGAAGGAGGGAGGGAGGGAGAGAAGAAAGGAAGGAAGGAAGGAAAGAAGGAAGGAAAGAAGGAAGGAAGGAAGGAAGGAAGGAAGGAAGGAAGGAAGGAAGGAAGGAAGGAAGGAAGGAGGGAAGGACATAAACCTTCAGGATTCTCAAGTTCTTGCTAAGAGTCTAGCCCACTACCATTAAAACTACACACACACACACACACACACACACACACACACACACACACACAATTATTCTCATGATCATTGCTGCTTTGTGGCTGCCTATATTATATATTATTTCTCTGCTTTTCTGATTTGATGAGACAGATACAAACACACCCCATCCACATGGGAGAATATTGCTCTTTCTATATTGAAATACACTTTTATATTTATCCTTCTCATCAATGAATATACAATCAAAGTAACCTTCTGTAAAAACCCAAAATATCAACGTTTGGCAGAGACTCATCCATGGTTTGAAAGTGAATTTGGTGGGTCATGGTCAATATGTAAAAACAAAACTAAAAGTATGCATTTCAAATTTCTGTTTTCTCTTTTTCTACAATGCGTTGCTTTGGTGAAGATCAGAATTTCTATGAAGATTCTGTGTAATTAAGCATCTGTGTGCTTATTAGTTTGTGATATATGTATTTTTCATGTGGATTCCAACCAAAAAAGTTTGAAAACTTTTAAACTTCTAACAAACTCAAAGTAAGATTTACCAGAATTGATTTAGCCCATCCCCTAAGCTAAGACATTTATATGTTCACAGATCAAATTTTCATGATGTTTTCTAGTATTGCCTTAGGATTTCTAATGAGATTAGAGCAGGTAATAAGGGCATACACATTTTCAATCTTGTTTCCACAAAGACTGAGACAATGTACATTCTCACTGTGACTATGGATGCATGTTATCCTCTGTCTACCTTGGTTTTTATTAGCATTGTGTTGCATTATTGTTTAATATTGCCAAATTGGTGGTTTTAAAATAATAGCAGACTATGAACAATAGTACCTAGTGCACAGTGGCTGTATTCTAGTTTTGCTGATGAGGAAGCCTAGGCCAAAAAATAAATTTTTAAAAATAAACAACAAACAGATCCAAATTCCAGCCATAGGATGATTTATATTCATGCCTGAGTATCAAGGCTACATATGTCACTTACAATCCCTGAGGCAATCAATTTAGAAAAAGGAAAGGTTTATTTCAGCTCACCATTTCTGAGGTTTCAGTCCAGGATCCATTTTTTCCATGTTGCTTTTGGGCCTGAGTGCACCAGCA